>NC_092826.1:124398922-125633007 GCF_039878825.1 Excalfactoria chinensis
CCACCCAGAAACTATTTGCTGAAATATTTCTAGAAGAAAGGTCAGCTTTGTGCTTTCAGCAAATGTTTTACATAACCTGCTTCCCCAGCTAACAGTATCTTTGAATTCAACAAAGTTTTTTTTTAAGACATCCATTTAGTTTTACTTGGCATGTTCGAATGCACTAAGTATGTAATTATGATTTGGGATGCTATTTTTCATTCTACTGTATTTTCCATGATGAGTAACACTGCATATTTAATCAGATTTTTTTCAGATTTAGAAAATATGTTGCAAACTATTGTAATGAATAGATTGCTTTGTTAAGTGAGTGAAATTAAAGTGATACACAGTCAGATGCAACATTGGAACATGATGAATAATGGATGTTTTAGAAGTGCCAAGTTCGTTCTAATAGCATATGAGTACAAAGACGTTTTAAAGCAGTTTAATCATCAGAGAATTGCTGCTTGTTAACACACTCACAGGATTATCACGCATTAACTGAATAGTCCTGAGCGGTTCATCAAATAATTTATGTTTCAGTGTTGTTTCAAGATATTTGCACATGACCAGATACAGTCCTTCACAAGAAAATAGAGAAAAATATAATTTAATCAGAGGTTCTGTGATCAAGCCAGAATGAATATATTTTATCCAAATCACCACCAGCATAAACATAGGCCACTTCATAGAAAGCAACAGAGCCTCATCTCTCCATACCAGCAGTGAATTTGGCCATGTGGGTTCAAAACAAAGAACAGCCTGAACATTTTCACTTCATACGAAGCAGTACCTGAAGCAGGCACTGGCTGCTGACCACACAGCATCCTGATTGTTTCACAGCTGCAAAGGACTGTGGCTTTTCCCTGGCAGAGACAGACACCCTACTCTGAGCATCCCTTCCTTCTTCCTGAAGAAGTGAAGGTGCCAGGAGAAACCGCTGACTCTTGATTCCTTCCCCAGAATGGATCTTTCTTAACTCCTACCAACTAATGGTCTACTTCATTATATCCTTCAAGCTGACAAGTTTATCTTGGGGAGGGTAACTGATGCCTCCCACCCCTGTGACAAACATCAGTAGTGGGTCATAGATGTGCATAGATTTGCAATCAGCTTCTCACAAGGTGAGAAAATTCTGTCAAACTGTCTCAAAGTACCTGCTCACTATTTTCCCTGCCACAACAGAAAACACAAACCCAGGGAAATAAAACAAATTTTCCAAAGCACTGAAGATTCTAGGATGCATCTGAAAACATTCTACATGAACAAAAAGAAGGAATTTCTAGGATCACATAGCTTAAGTAAGTACCCATCAGTCTCACTGAGAGAGCATACTTGAAATCTGTGTTGAAGATAATTGAATAGTTCCAGACTTTTTTTTCCATGAAAAGAATACTATATTAGTATTAGTATGTGTGCCTCCGGTGGCGCAGTGGTAGAATTCCCGTTTGCAACACCAGGGGGCCCGGGTTCGAATCCCCCCCTGTGGAGCAGGGGGTAGAAGTGCCGCTCTGCTACACAGAGGGCTCAAATCCCGGGAGTTGGACTTGATGATCTCTAAGGTCCCTTCCGACTCGCACAATACTATGATACTATGATATGATGATTAGGGCTGTAAAAAAGAAGTAAATCAAATGATAGTTTTTAACAAAACATTTAAAAAACAGAGTTCAGTGATCTTCAGACAGCTGTCTATTTGGAAGACAATTGGGAAGCACAAAATAAACAGAAGAGACATCCATTTGGAGCTGTGAGCTTCTTTTAGTGACATAAAAATAACTCAAAGTAAGATTAAATGACACAGAAAAAAAAAAGAGTTTGACTTTCCTTCACCATCATCATCCATAATTACCTGCTATCTTTTGGCTTAGACCAAAATACAAAGTTCTATAACATCACTGACTGCAGCAGCAGCAAAAACAGTCGTTTTAGTTAACCTAAGGGGACAATAAAACACAGTGCTGGAACATGAAATTCATTTAGCTGAAGCCAGATTTATCGGTGTGGGATCTGAGAGCTGACCATTGCCCCCAAAAGTATAGGTGAAAGTTTCTTCTTGTTGCATTACGACTTTACCAGATGCATTCTGATGTATCAAAACTTTTTTTTTTTTTTTTTTTTTTTTTTTTTTTTTTGTCTTACTCAACTCATGAATTAAGACAGACACTTATTTTAAATTACCTGCTAGAAGGAATTCATCATATTTTGCTTACTATCATTGTTTTTTTTTTTCCTTCCTTGGAGAAAAGAGAGGAAATGAATGAACACAAACAAAGACAAACACAGAAAAGCCTCCAAGAAACAGAAGAAACTGAGAGAATGATAGTGGGTATCAGGGCACTGCAGCAGACAGCAGAGAGCGATGAGCACTGAGAACAACCATGAAAGAACCTGCTACGAGGTTTTTAAAAAGTTTATAACAGTTTATGCTGAAAAGGAAAATTCTTTAAAGGGCAGGTTCCAAGATATAATATTTTATCAATACTGTACTTAAACTCTCTTGAATTCTCCTGCATAGCAGAACTTAGACAATCCACAGTAAAACAATGTATCCACTCAATTAACTACTGCATTTTTGCCATTTACTGTTGTACGTGCCATTTACTGGATCATATGTAAAATATTAACTCCCTCACTTAATCTTACAGGCATCATGCAGTTTAAAGCATTTATTTCACTTCATGCTTTGGTGTTATCCCTTCTCATGGTATCACTACCAAGCTCTGAAGAATGCAAAGAACTCACTAAAACACTGCAATAACAACAGCAGCACGACAGACCAGAAAGAAAAAGGTCAATGATTATTACTGGTTCATGTCTGCGGATTTTCTGAAGAGCATAAAATAGCAGTAAAGCTGGAATGTGGCATTGTCATGCATCTTTGTGCTACTGAATAGCTCTCCTGAAACAGATGAAGCTGCTGTTCCACATATATTTAAGTCCTTCTTTTGTTTTGCTTTCTGCTGCCTTCTTTTCCACACGTTCTATCATCCACAGCAGCCATAACAGTCTTGAGAAAATATCTCTCTCATGGTTTTCAATTCCTTATTTCTTCTTCTCTTGCCTCAGAAATCATTCAGCTATGTCTCGTGGAACAGAAAACACCATCAAAGCAGTGATGCTCACCAAGGGACACTTCGTTCAGAAAGGGATCAGACCAGCAACACACAGTGCAAGAGAGAAGGCAGGACCAGGCATCCAAGGCCACAGACAGCAGAATGCAGCAAATTGCTAGATCAGCTCCATTGTCCCAGGGTAACCTCCCACGGACCCCAGCTCTGTTGAGCTCTGAGTTCAGATCACAGCAGAACTGAGCTTCTCACAGATGCTTCCCTCTAGATGTCACAACATTCAGGTCCAAACTCTATCTTAACTAACATAGACTGCTTCTGTGTGACAGCATGCAATGTATATTTTAGATTCCTCATATCAAAGACCAGAATATTTGAAATGGGAGTTTAGGCCTGATTAAGTTGGATGTAGCCAGCATGAGCTGGTTGCTGGACATTAAAAAAAGATACTGAAGAAACAGGACAAACGGACATTCTGTCTCTG
This sequence comes from Excalfactoria chinensis, assembly GCF_039878825.1. NCBI lineage: Eukaryota > Metazoa > Chordata > Aves > Galliformes > Phasianidae > Excalfactoria > Excalfactoria chinensis. Next base: position 124,402,460 of record NC_092826.1, read on the forward strand.
GTGAGACATAATGTGGTCTGGATTAAAAAGGCACATTAATTGATCCATTAGCATTAAAACCTGGTAAGGACTCCCAGAGATGTTAGAGAGGGTGAAAAGATGATGTACAGAACTCTGCAGCATTCCCACAGTACTGAGTAAGAAGGGGATATTCTCTAGAGAAAAGGTTTCAAACTGAAAGAAGAGAGATTTAGATGGATATAAAGAAGTTTCTTAAAATAAGAGCAATGAGGCACTGTTGCAGGGTGCCCAGAGAGGTCATGGTTGCCCCATCCCTGAAGACACCCAAGGTCAGGCTTGACAGGGGTCTGAGCACCTGATCCAGTGTGGGTGTCCCTGTTCAGCAAAAGCAAGTTGGACTAGATAACCTTTAACGGACCCTTCCAACTCAAAAGATTCTGTGATTCTAGGGGACACAATTTAAATTCAAAAAAAAAAAGCAGACACAGGAATATACAGAACAACCAAGAAGCACAGAAATACAGGCAACATTAGGAAAATCTCAGGAATGATTTTCCAGTGCAGAACTCATTGCCAAAAATGTTTCTGTCCCAAACTGGGATGAAAAGAAAGAAAAAAAAAAAAAAATAAATCACAGAGGTTCATGTAAAAGGAAATATAAAGAAAAAAAAAAAAACTGAGTGAAGAAAATTTCTGGTAAACATTTCAAAAGATTCAGATTTAATTTTGATCAATCTCAATCTTTATAATAACTCTTCAGAGTGAAACATTTTGACACAAAGCTGGTTTCACGTTTACAGAAAAAGTCAGGATATAACCTTAACAATCTCAAAACTGAACGAACTATTTTTTGGCACTGTGACCTCAATCACAGCTGAGACATTCCTGTGTATAAAAAATGCGTTAAAATGCCATCTTCTGATGAACAACACTGAAAAATTTACATCCAACTCTGAAGTTAAATTGCTTACCATAACTTCTCAAATAGACTAGAAAATGGCAACATGTACTCTGCTTCATTCTAAACCAATTTTCATATCTTTTATAGAGTTTTATTCTTTCAGAGACAGAAAGAGTAGCACAGTTAAATTTACTGGGAGTAAGTCAGGCTGCATAAACATGTAAAAATCACTAACCTGAAGACTGAAGATGTTGAGACCTGATACAGAACAGTGCTGTTTTTAGAACTGTCGAGAACAACAGAGTAACACATCTTGGCATTTTCTCCTGTGCATACTGTAGCTTTCCCTTCATTTCTTTTTTCCCCATTTTTCCTTTTTCTTTTTCTTGCCCTTTGCTTGTCAGTAAGGCTGCTTTCACAGATGTCCTAGCTAGCAGGTTTGTTGCTCTCAGTGGTGCTCTGTCAGAAGCAGCGTTTGTCTGCATACTATCCATTACAGGAGTCAGTATTCATTAGTAAATTGGAATATCAAACCCAGATATAATTAGGTTGTTGAAATAAAAACCTGAAATTATGGCCTAATTCACTCAGGGTGCTAATAAATACCTGTCCTGTTCTTTGACCTCATTAGAAGTTCTGAACTACTTGGAATTCATAGCAAATTCAGAACATTACAACCTTAGGAAGTTTCCACAACCTAAATTATAAAGATATAAGTAATAAGCCATGCAAACATCAAATGAAAAAAATGGAAATGAGGGAAAAATGGCTCTGGGAAAAAAAAAAAAATCAACAAAATGATTAATTCTGTACTTAAAATAACTAACATTAAGTATTTATAGTACAAATAATCATCACTTCTACTCTCAAGACTACTTACTGACGTATTACAAATGATAACACAAAATGCTTTAAACTGTTTCATTACTGTCATGATTAGACTAACAGACTGCTTTAAGCATGATCATTTTATAACACCATTTTATCACCCATCAATAATTAAACATAAATTGTATGTACCCACAATATAAACTGAATTAGATTATTGTGTGGAATGCAGAATCATATAATTATAGCTCTTAACAGGAGGTTCTTATAAATTAAAATTGGATTTTGAAGGAAATTAGTACAGAATATCACATGTAGCTGTTCAGCATATGTAGGGAAAAAAAGTCTTTAAGAGGGATGAATAAAATAATCTAACGCCACATGGAGTCTTGTATTTTATTTTGTCATTTGTTTTCCTATTGGAAGGGGCCATCTCGTATGTCAGTTACTCCAGAGAATAAACACAAATTTTTCACCTGTTCCAAAATTCCTTATTTGCATGAAAGAATATTAATAATATTAATACTGGTCACGGTTGTATGAGTAGTCCATAATATATACTGGATGAAGTGGGAATATGGGAAGTACTCACTAGTCCAATGGAAGGATGGAGGCAAATTGCCTCTCTAATACGTCATGGTCCTCACATCCAGTCATTCATTAATTAAGGCCATTTCCTTATTTCATCATATTTCAAGGAACGACGGAACAGTCAATTCCATTACATTTTTCTTTAGGACAATCTCTTTTCTGAGAACTATTCGGCCTCTCTAAGGGGTCCAAATCTCTGTATTGCAAATAAAAATTCTCCCACGGACATTTTTTTCCATTAAATAATAGTGCATGGTTTCCATTCTGATTTATGAAAATTATATTTCTGACTATATCTTCCAAAAGATAAGGTCTTCAACTCGTGTCTGTAAGCCTTACTGCATGTATTTTCACATAGATATTCCACCTTTTAATACATTTTAGGAACTATTCTAGTAATTCAAATTTATTCATAAAAGGAGTGCCCCCATTCACTTCATATGGATTACAGCAGAAACTAATGAAATAATATTTGGGAAATAGTCTTCAATGATAGTCATACAGTCCAGCAAGTTTAGCCTACATGAGTATTAGCAGCTGTTGTATCATAATACCTAACAGTAATTCCCTTTTTCCTACTGCTGAGGCAACAGGGATATAATGAAATCACATGGCATCGTTCTCTGGAATTCTGAATATGAATTGCAGCAAGGATTTGCTGTCACTGGCAAGTAAACCTTATTACAACTAACTTTTGGCTGACATTCCACCTAAACTGCAACATATCTCAGCTGTGAAAACAGAGAACAATATGCCTTTCCTTTCCTTGCATGCAGGACCACATTCTTTTATTCATGAAGGCACAAAATGTCTGAAAGCCAGCTTGAGGCACCCTGGCTACTAGCAGGGTCACAGAGTAATACAGGGAGATGCAATTCATTCTTAAATTGTGAATAGGCAGGTTTTTGCCCTAGGCTTACTCACAAATGAAAAGAGTTAGTAAAATGAAGGTTATGTTAATATGTTACATAACCCACATGCCTTCAATTACAGTTTGAATTCACATGTACTGAACATCAACTGCTGTCCATTTGCATTAGGAAAGAACCCTACAAGTTCATCTTATGAAAGCCATGCTTTGAGGTCTATGCAGTTGTGAATTTGCATGGTAGATATAACCAGACAAGTGGTGGAAGAATAGCAGCCACCAGCATCTAGTCTGTGACTGCACATATATTTATGGATGATACTTCTTGTCTGCTGGGCATGAAACCCTCAGAAGTGTATAAAAACTGCTATAAGGCAGCAGTCTGAACAACAGAAACACCCACTTACAAGGGAGCCATTCACACTTCCAGCTGTTGAGTCATTACACAGTTTCCCTTCCACTTTCCACTCACTGACTTCTTCAAGGAAAAGGGAACATCTAACAGAGACAGCTGCAGAGCAAACAGAAGGATCTCCTGAACTGCTGCCATGCTACAGAAACTGAAAATGGGGTCTTCTCTGGATTCCCCTCCACCTGAATGTGTAGGAATTGCCTTTTTATGCTGTCAGCTCTCAAAGATGTAGGAGAGAAGCACAGGAACTGAAGACAGGCAGAGGGAATCCAATCAAAATATTTTTGAACTGTGAAATGTAAAGCTCTCCCTGGAACATTAACTCATCCTCAGTGAGCACACACTGAAGGAAAATGAGCTTTTGAACTCAATCACAATTTCAATCCTAATGTTTTATACATAGAGCCCTAAATCAAACCTTAATCAAAACTTAACTGATGGTAAAATCTAGCTTCACTGAGTTCCATAAGTTTCAAGTTTTACCTTAAAAAACAATGTTATACAAATACCTCATAGGAAGAGAATGAAATCTAGTTTTCTGGACTAATTTCTTTCATATTCTGTAATAACAAAGCACTCAGTGAAAGCACAGGACATTATCTAAGAGTCTGATCGTGCAGAGTAGGACAGACAGCTTGAGGTAATGCATACATGAGGTCCCACTTCTGTTCTGGGTTCCTAGACTCACATGGCTTAAAAGTCTGAAACTGATTATTCAGAGGAGACCAAGTGACGTATTAAGCATTGTCAGAAATCTTCTGTTCACAGGAATTTATTTAGAAGTTAACACATGTTCAAAAAACACGTACAACTCATTCCTAATTGAAACCTGAGCTCTTCCAACTAACTTAGCATATAATTAATAGGTACCAATCAGATACAGATGCACTCATGCTCATAATACATACACAGAGAAGTATTTAGTTTAGTTCAAAGATATTACAATAGGTTTGTGGTAGAGATGTCTATTATTCAACTCCAAGGACTCACACAGTACTTAACAGAAATATTTAAAGATGAAAAAGCAAAATGTTTTACCACTATACTGATTAGGGGAAACAACTTCCAGGTTGGCAAAGCTGCTGGGGGTTGGCACGTAAAAGAGGCAAAACCAAAGCATCATCTAGTCCAAAACAAAAATAAAAATTCATAAACAGGTTTAAGAGTTTGGTGGACAAGAGAAGTGTGTATGTGACCTTTACCAAGAGGGAGCCCATGTCACTGTTTTGATGTGTTCTGCCCCAGTAGCAGTGCAGCTTGATGATATGAAAGGGGACAAGATACCTTGTAAAGCCTATAGTTGTCCTATGAAATCTACAACCTTTCTCCCTCTAAATGCCATATTTGATTACCAGGCTCCAGGGAACAACACTGTGGAAAAATGGTTCAGCTTTCTAACATAAAAGAACTATTCTTCCTGGGCTGCCAGACGAGGAAATGTAACTGCTGTGTCATTCTCTTTGACCTCCTAGAATGACAGAGCTCAGCAAGTGATTATGAATGCAAAGAAGGGTGAAGGATTTCTGCCCTGCACTCCTGCCAGGTGCACCTGGAGATGGAAGACAGACGTCTATAAAAAGAGGTCAGATACCATTTCCTGGTATTTTCTTTGACTTGTCTGTTATTAATGAAGATTTTTTTCCACCCTCATATACAGAGACAGAGGGGCTTTTTTTTTTTTTTTTTTTTTTTTTTGGTACAAAATGTGACAAGGAGATAGAGATTAAAATAATCAAATTCTATTTCCTTTCCTCTTCTATCTATTGGCACAACATAAGAGTTGTAACACAAGCAGACTTCTTGCCCAAAGTCCAAAGACAAGGGAGCATCTCTGCAAATCCAGCATGTGAAATGAAGAGGTTTTTCACTCTGTTTCAGAAGAATGGTTTGTCTTCTGACCAGAATGACTGGGAGGAGAAGTTGCAGCATAGTTCCTTTCTCTGAGTCTTTCTGGTGCACATGGTTTGAACTGATCATGGTTAGACTTGAAGATTTCTTCCAGCCTAAATGATTCTATGATTCTATGCGTGCTTGAATCAAATCCTACCAACAAAAATTTTAGATAGAGAACCACAAATATTAGTGTGGCTGAGGGAGAGAAGGAGACATCTTTGAAATCAGTGTTAAAATTATCAGTGCTGCACTGAGCAATGTTGCCTATGATACAAAATAATATATCACTTCAGTGTAGATTTATGTTCAGACTACAGACCAAACAATAGTACTTCTAATGGTCTACAGTGTGTTCCTGCCTTAGTGAGGAAAGGATAAAAATAACCTACAGAGTCTGGAGAAAGGGAGGGAGGAAGGAAGGGAGAACAGCAGCTGCTCTGAAGCCTCATAGAAGGCTCACAGCACACAAGGAGGACATGCCACTGGGGAGAGAGACTATAGAATCTACTTTTTTCATTTACTTTACTCCCACTTGAAGCTATATAAGTACTTCAAAATATGAAGTACATGTGTCCCACAGGAAAATACTGTCATACTGTGTGTTCTACTGTCTACATAAACAAAAAGGCTGATAACAAAAATTTAAAGACTAGCAAGATACATGTGGAATTTCACACTCTTGAAATCTGTGTATGTGGATTGCCAGTGTGAGTAAAATGAGGCAGTTTTCCAGGTCAAGGAAAAATGAGAGACCTGGGTATTAGTAGCAGACTCTTTACATCAGAATAAAGAAAGAAAGACCTTAAACCTCAGATCAAGCCCTCCTTATGTTAATTTTCATTATTTTTCTAGCAGAAGGTGAACAGAATCTTCAGAGCTAACTCTAAAGGAGAAAAGCCTAAAGAATGGATATATAGCCAATCAGTAACACCACGATTCCAGCCAAATACATGGAAGCTGAGCATTCATTTCTAAAATGCAACAGAAAGCAAATGAAAATTCTTTCCTAAAACCCACTGAGGTTTCAGGCATGACATGTATGACATGCATGAGCTTTGGGGAATACAGGAAACCTGACCTGCAGTCTTCCACAGTTTGGATTATATAAAGATTTTGAGACAATGGCTATGAGGCTATGATTTAGAAAATAGCTATGAAAAAAGTTGTGAGTTTTTTTTTTTCCCCAGAAGAGTAATAAAACATCAGTGTAAAAAACGGATACTCACCTATGACTTTTCTCCATCTACACTCATACACAACTAAAAATATGAATAAAGGGACACTTTAATACACCAAAAAAGGTGTATTAGAAAGGAAAAACATACACATAATGGCGATATGCTGTGAACACCAATGAAACCAGACATTAAAAGGAAATAAAGGACACACACACACACACCAAAAAAATGATGTCCAGAAGCAAAAGGGGAGAAAAACAACAAAAGAAAATTCAGCTAAAATGAAAAATGAGTGTACCAGGAAAAAAATAGCTAAACTCATCCATTGCAGGATACTCCTTAAGACCATTTTAAACTATAAACCTTCAGACTGAAAACAAGATTTGTCAATACTCAAATAAAATTCTGCTGATTTAAATTAAAAACTGAAAAAGAAAGAAGAGAGCCATAGAGACACAATAAATTGAAAGACAATCACAGAGGTATGGGTATTAATTATCTGCAGAGAAGGAGACTCCACAATCTTCCTGTGCAGCCTACTCCAGTGTTCCGTCACCCTTACCATAAAAAAAAGTTCTTCCACATGTTTGTACGGAACTTTCTATGTTCAAGTTTTAGGCCATTACTTCTTGTTCTATCACTACAAACCACTGAGAAGAGAGTCTGCCTCATCCATTTGCCTCCTACCTCCCTTTAGATATTTATAAACATTAATCAGATTCCACCTCAATCATCTTTTCTCCAGGCTGAGCAGACCCAGGTAACTCAGCCTTTCTTCATAGAGGAAATGCTCCAGATACTTTATCATCTCTGTGGACCTCCATTGGACTCTTCCTAGGAGATCCCTGTCTCTTCTGTTCCCCAGAACTGGAAGTAGTACTCTAAATGTGGCCTCACCAGGGCAGAGTAGAGGGAGAGGATGACATCCCTCAAGCAGCTGACCACCCTCTTTTAAATGCACCCCAGGATACCACTGGCCTTCTTGGCAACAAGGACACACTTCTGTCCCAAGGCCAATCTGCTCCCAAAAAGATCACCCAGATCCTTCTCTGAAGAGCTCGTTTCCAGTAGGTCAGCCCCCAACTTATATTGACAGATGCAGTTATTCCTCCCTGGGTGCAAGACTCTATACTTGCTCTTGGTAAACCTCATCAGGTTCCTCCCTGATCAACTCTTCAGCCGTGCTGAATGGTAGTAGTCTTCTGGTGTGTCAGCCAGACCTCCCAGCTTTGTATCATCACCAAAATTGCTGAGGATGGACTCTATCCCTTCATTCGGGTCACTGATGAAGGTGTTGAAAAAGACAGGGCACAAATTGCTTGTTTAAACCTAAGTCAGGCTAACTAACTTGACAAACCCTAAACCAGAATTTCCTCAGGTTGTAGCATGTTCTTTCTTTACCTGCTACATACAATAGGCTTGAAGAAAAATACAAATTAAATTTTTACCTACAGCCTTCACTTTATCACACCACTCTTTACACCAGGACACACATACAGCTTTAAGCAGCTCCACTCAGTTTCTATGATTAGCACTGGATCACACAACACAAATTAATTTCCATATCTTACATCCTCCTACTCATGCAAGTTTTGCAAAAACATAATGCACCTTCACCTCAGCACTGTAAATGGGAGTTAGTAGAGATTTTGAACTGACACACTTCTCAAAATGGTTAAAAAGTATACACAATAAAGCAAAATGGCATGCAAGAAACTGTGCAGACTGGAGATTTTACTTTGCTTCCTTAAATAATCAGTGCAATACACAGTTTTCAATGATTTGTGATTATACAAGGATATTGAGTTAATACAGGCCTGTGAGGTCTCAATACATTATGACAGTGTTACTAGTGAAAAAGGTGGGAATAAGGGCTACCTCCTTCATCAGATGGCCTTGTTATCTCACTGCAGTAAGAAAAGGTAGGGTTCGTGTCAGAACCATCTGATTTATAATCTCCCAAACTTGTAGAATGTAAGTACTGCTTACTGTAGCGGCTTGCTCTTTCTACAAAGGTAGAAAGAAATAATATCACAGTAATTAGATTACAGAAAAGCACCATAATAGCAACAACAACCACTTCTAACATTGATATTCATACACTGATTGAGTTTAAATTGGACAAGAATGAATTGTACAAAATTTTGTCTATATATTTAACATCATTAGTTCAAAAAGTTGCTTCAAAATCAGATAGAATTAAGTTTGTTTTCTGATTTAAAAGAATAGCTGATATGGTTGGGTACACAAAAGAAATAAGATATGAAGCGTTTAAAGATTTCCGTGGAAAATCGATAAGTTCCTTAATTCCTGCATTCATACAAGTACATGTTGATTGCTGCTGCAGGACGTATAATTGATACTTAGGGTTCCACTTCCAGTAGCAAAGATGATAAACACACAAAGCTAAGCTTTCAAAATAAATACATATGAAAAAAACTAAAGAACCTGTTGAGACAATGCATTTTTTGTCTATTACATTAACTTCCCTACTTTTCCATCTACCCTTATTATAAACAAGGATAAATTATTATTATTGGAAATACAAACAACAGCATAATTAAATAAATAATTTAATTTAAATTGAAATAATTAATATTTTATATTAATTATTTAATTTAAAATTTAATAATTAAAATAATATTGTGCTACATAAAAATTTGCATAGAAAAAAAAACATCTCATAAATATGCCAGCCTTTTATATCTCTAAAACTGTAGTGATGTCCAGCTATTTGAAAATCCTATATATAATGAGGACTAAGGTGGTCGATGTTTTTTAAGTGACTGTTCTTAAGAGGAATGAGTAATTGTTGTTTAGGACAAGATTTTTTTCACTATTTCTTATCTGAACACATGATTATAGCTGAAATTCCTAGAACATACTTCTATAAAGCACTCATATATATATAAAATGTATACATACATATGCAAAAACAAAGCATACATATAACACGGATGGTTGGCATACTGACATGAAAATTTCCTCTATCAACTTTGTTTCATAAACAATTGGGGGGGAAAAAAAAAAAAAAAAAAAAAAAAAGCAGATTTGATGAAAAGTCAGGATGTAAGCAATACCAGAAAGCATATGCAGACTCCTAGACTGAATATTGTCCTCCAGAGGATCAATGTCGAAGATGGAGCCAGGATCTGTGCGCCAAACCTTAAGATCTTTCCCCAAAGCACAGAAATGATAGGACAGACAAACAACAAAGGAAGTAAAAGTATGGAAGCAGTGAGTTTTAACATTCACATAAAATGAACTACAACATCTAGATGTTCACCTGAAAGGACTGAAAGGAATTAATTTCCATCTTAAACTACTAGCTGTATCTATATTAAGAGTTGACATTATTCAGAGACTTTTTTCCCCATTTTTATTTTTCCTTTTCTAAATATGAGCGTAGTATTTTTGTAAGTCTTAATAAGTTGAAACACATTAAATATTACACAATAGCACTCTTTTCCACTGGAAAAACAGAATTATCAGAGCTACAAGATGATTTCTCAATACTACCATCAGCATCCTTCACCAACCCATTATCAAAGTATGAGCCTAAGGTCAACTTTGCAAATTGGCTAAATAAGCAGAATAAAGGGTATACTTCCTGTTACCCAAAATAAACTTCTAAAAGTTGATCAAGCCATTTAAGATCAGAAGTATTTACCTTACCTCACTAATATAAAAAAATGAAATAGAGGGACAAATCCAGCTGCAGAAATCTATGTTTTAGACATCTACATTTGGGTAAGATGAAGCCCACTCCTGATCTTAAGTAGGAATTCTCTTTGTCTTTCAAACAGCTAAATTTCCTGGGATGTGGACTTTTTGTTGATCCATTAACACAATACACAAAAGCATTTTTAAAATTCATTCAGTTCAGTAACCTTCAACATTAATTTACAAAATAAATTATTAATATATCTTTAAGTCTGAATAGGAAACTGAAAAAAAATAATCCATGAGAAAAAACTAATTTCATGTCTGAGCTTATACTTATAAACACAGCATAAAATAGAACACAGATTCAAGCATGTTTTTCATAAATTTTAACAAATAATTAGAGTGTTGTACAAGAGGAAGCTTGTAACAAATGCATAATCAGCTCCAGTGTGACTTCTCAATCTACTCACAGCAATCTACAATATATACAATTCATTAGTGCTACACCAAAAAATATAATCATCATTTAAACCCTCAAAAGCAGTTTAAAATAGAATATTTATATAAAGCGTAATCACTTACATAAATCATAAATATTTCAAATCACAACCTAGTGGTTTGTTTCTTGGGCAGACCTGTCTTTAAGATTGACTCAGTGCAATGGAAGTGGGAAAAATAACTGTCTTTCCAGCTTGGTCCCTTTGCCTGTTTGAGAGGTACAAAGCTAAAGAATGGGTTGGTAGGCAAAACAGGATTGTGAGGACCACAAATATGTCGTGTTTCAAATTATTAATAGCCTGGAGGAAATGGAAAGAATAGACAGAGCTAATGAAACAAATCCTGTGTACCTAGAATAGATTCAGCGTATGTACATTATGTATTATCTATTTTCACTCCTATAAGGTGAAGTATAATGCCAACAACTCTCTCTTGACAAGAAAGATAAAAGCCAATGTACAATCTCTTGATAAACTATGCTCTAGTCCTAATTATGATATATTACACAGCCACATAAAACACCAACAGACGTGAGAGGAGTGGGAGAACTGGTGCGCATCCACCTCTTCCTGTCTGATCATGCCTTGATAAGTAAAAACTCCTAAAAAGTATGGCTTCATGGCAGCGTGAGTGCAGCAGCCACTGCTCTGTATTGATTTTATCTGTCTTTGTAATCTGAAATAACGTACAAAGAATCAGAATCTTGGCAATTTGTAGCACTTAACAGTTTTAACATCCTGGTAATTTATGTCAGTTTCAAATATCCTCAAACTCATGTGAGAATCATGAAGTCTCTTTTGTCACAGAGCCAGTGTTCAGATGGATTAATTTATCTTGATGGCTTTAGATGGCTTTAACGTGGCTAAAACTAGTGCCTATTTTCCAGAGCACAGGTATTAATTTTAGCAATCAGGCACTTGAAAAAGATTGTTACAGCTTCACTGATTATACTTAAAAACCAACCAGATGGATTCTAACAGAGATACTTTTTCTAACTGGTTGAACTTTTATCAGCTACTAAAAAAACTCAAGAGTCAGAGTTGTTGGTTTTTTTGCAGTCTGCAGTTTTTTTCCAGCTGCCAAAGACATTCCATGAACAGGGAGCACACTGCTGTTTTTTAAAGAAGACACTATAACTGCAGTCACTCTGGAAAAGCATTAACTGAAACATCACTGGATATTAGGCTCTTAGGTTTGTCACTGCTTATTTCCCTTAAGCAGTGGCACTATTTTTACTGTTTTAGTAGGAATAAAGAGCTAAGAATTTCTGTTTAGATACAAAAATATTCCAGGTTGATAAACAGTACTAAAAAATACTAATATTTCAGTCAAATAGCTCAAGAATCTTTCAGAGATTTTTATAATCCTTATCTGTTTGTGTTAGCAAGCCTTTAGTTACTGAATACAGGATTGCACTCATGATTCTCACTTTGGGATACTGCACAAATTCAATGCAGCAAAAGGTTTAAAATATGCACTGAACTGCACATTAAACTGCAATCTTGCAGGAGCTTCTCCATTTCTCTTTGTCTGCACCACCTCTAGCTATGGAAGTGAGGTATTTGATCAGGATTTTGGGTCTATACATACAATGATTCACCTGAACAAGATGCTGCCCTGGATCCAGAAAGTGTGGCTCTCTGAAATTTGCTATTGTAATAGTCTGTCTCCTAACACAAAAATAGTTTGCATCCTACACCCAAACATCCGGTCTTATCTTAGATCACCTTTTACATCATCAGTTCTGAATACTGGTTTCTGGCCAACTAAAGATCTACCAAGTTTTTCACGAGTTACATCCTGTACTACTTAAAAAGCTGTGTGAAAATTTAAAACAAGTAGTACATGGACTAATGTCAGCTCTAGAGAAATAGCTTACTGGTCTAAGGGGAAATATGATCTGATCTGCAACGTTTAAATCTCAAAAATACACCACTTTCATTGTTGCTCTTCTGTACAAAATGAAGGAATCAGTATTCAGAAACAAAGCAACAATATTGATTTACCATATTAAAAAAATATGTATCCTATTACCACTTCCTTAGAAGCTGGCATTGAATCACCAGTTCAACACAAGTTGAGAAAAGAGGGAAAATGAAACTTGTGAGCAATTTTTCTCTGTTGTAATGAAGAACATGAGCAAACACTTTCACCTTTCTCACAGTGTTTTGGATAGCAACATTATTTAACAACTTACCAACAATTATTCCAGGTCTTCTATCCATTTCAACTATATGTGGGTGCACCCCTTTATATGCTGCATCACTTACAACTTGGGTGTTTTTCCGCACTCGCTCTGTTATAGGATCATCCACCACTGGGGTGAAACCTCTACCCTTTGTCTTCTCAAAATCTTCATGGTATTTAACCTAGAAAAACAAGAGGAATCACATTTTTTCCAAAGCAGCAATTAACAGCAAATAGTTATTCTATGCATACTTGTTGCTTTAACAAGTAAAAAACCACTACATGTGTTTTGCACCACAACAAAACTGTTATACACAGGAGATACAAAAGACTTGGCAGGCCATCCAGATTGCCTCCCTGACCTGATTTCCTGATTTTTTTTTGTCACTTTTGCATTAGTTTTGCATTGTCACCAAGTAAGACATTAACTCAGCAGGAAAGCATCATCTTGCAGAAACCATTAAGAACACGAAAAGCCCTCAGGAGATCACCTGGTCCATCCTCTTCTCTATGTTAGGATAGCCCTCTGGTGATACAGACAATTACATCTATCAGTGAAAGTGTTCCAGCAGTAACAATTCTTAAGAACTCAAGTACTTTCATTCACTGAGAATTTGGATTGTACGCACAGGTTCAAAAAATGAAAAGGTAGTTTTTTGCTCTTTTGTTTTATCATATGTTCATTGGCTTTAGAACATAAACATTTGTCAGAACAAACTTCACTTATTCTAAGGAATCCACTTTCCAAAAACAAAAACAAAAAAAATCTAAAGAAATTGAAAACAAAGGCATTAGAGTAGAAAGTGTTATATAACAAAGTATTGGAACAAAACCAGTATTAGTAAGAGTTACAAAGGTGGTATCCCTCATTATATTTACATTTTTTTTTAATCTTTAATCATCAAAGATTTTTAAATGACAAACATTCTCACACAAGCAAATGCACACAAAACAACTCATTCCAGGAACAAAAGTCACACAGAAACCAGGAACATGCACAGGCACAAGGTGCAGTGTGTCACCTAATCCAGTCAAACTGTGTGATGCTCAAATGAGGATTTCTTTTAAAGCAAGAAAAAAGAAAAAAAAAGAAAAAAAAAGGAAAAAAAAAAAAAAGCAGACATTTATCTGTTAGAAAACTGTTTATTAGTATTTTGAAAATTTTCATTACAATCATATGCAGTTAGCAAACAATCCCTCAACAGGCATAAGAAGAAAATATTCCCTCCATATTTGAGCAGAGAGTTTCATTAGTTACCTATATTAATGGAAGGCAAAATCCAGTGGAAGTCAAGTGCCACTTTTTAGTATATTCTAGTTATAGAAAGAAGGACCCTACCATTGAGATGTTGTTTTGTGTTTCTTTGACATGCCTTAGCTCAGGTGTATCTAGAATCACACTACGTCTACCTTTCATCTGCCTCTGATCACTGCTGTATTTCACCTGCAAAACAGCAACAACAGCATACATGAAGGTTTTGTTTACAGTAGAAGGGACGGGGAGAGCCACACTATGCAATGGCATTCTTTCTAAACCATAATTAAACCATAATGCCCAGTATTCATCAGGCTTCCTTCTTTATATTCATTTTTTTAGTGACCTAATTTTGAAAAGAGGATAGAGGTGGGTTACTGCCCTGCTAAGACCGAAGGGCACATCTATTCCATCAATCATCAATTAAAAAAAAAAAAAAAAAAAAAAAAAAAAAAAAAAAAAAAGTTACCTGAAAGCTGAAACTCCAAACTTTTTTAACACCATAAATGAAATAACTCTTTTATCAGCTGTTAAGTGGTTATGAGTTAGGGTCAACATAACAAGAAAATACCACTGACTTGTCTTGGACACTTTCAAAGCACACATGTATGGCTGATGACAACCCAAGCAGACCTAGATTCCATCCTCAGTCTACTTCCAGATCAGTATTAGCATAAGAACCCCAAGGTCACTATGGAATTCAAGTGTTATGAGCCAAGTACTGCTTTGGCAAACTTCTTACTCCAGTTAGGTTGCATAAAAGCAACGCCTGGGACAAGACTGAAAGTGGAGTATTGTTTCCAGTGAGAATGTTCAACGAGAACATCTGTGCTTTATGTAGCTTTAAGTACAAAATGTCACATTTCTCTTAATGAGCTTCTTCTGTGGCATTTTACATAGTTGTTCTAGAAGTATAGAACCATGGTTAATTAGCTGGGGAAAAAAAAAAAGAGAGAAAAAAAATCCCACATTTAGAACTGTGAAGTAGTAAAAGTCATTCATTTTCTTTGCCTAGTGAAGGCTTATGGTTTCTTCTTGCTCAGTGGATCAGAATATAAACAACAGTGCCTTTTTGCATCATCCTTTTACTAAAAGACTCTCTTAACTCCTACTTAGTACTGCAACCTGTGTACTGAATGTTAGTAAATATTTTAGAATTACCTACACAACTGCATTCAAAGTACTGCCCCTCAAATCAGTTACACAAATGTATTTCAGTGTGCATTTGTGATGAGAGAATCAAGACTACTGTCAAAATGTAATGAATGTATTAGTAAATATATTGGCCCCAGACCTTAAAAATGCAGATATTGTCTATCTCCACTTTAAAACTACATATTAGCTAAGCATACCTATAAAAATATAAGCTTTGGAGTAATGCACAATAATATATACTACTGCATTATGATTCAAACACTTAATTAAATGCTCATTTTTCTTAATAAGCATATTCAGCCTTTGAATGCTTTATAAAGTATGCCCTGAATGGAACAGTTTTGGTCAGCACAGTTTTGTTTTCACCTATTGGTCATTAAAGCAGCTGAGTACTTATCCCTGTAAATCTTGAGACACAAAGAAGTCAATTGGAAAAAAGAAAAAGAAAAAGAAAAAAAGAAAAAACAAAAGCTTAATTATCAAGAATAAAAAATATATTTAGAGTCTACAATGTTGGGGAAGTTTTCACTTTTATTTTTAACAATGTACCCAAAACTAATTGACTCTGGGAACTATGTATGAGCATTGTTAAGGATATACTGAAGATATGTGTAATTACCTACACAGTCCTTAAATCCTTTGATAAATCCAAGCTACTTCACTATTCAACCTTACAATCAGTTTCAAAATATTTACTACTTTTAATTCTCTTCTTCCACCTCAGACAGAAGCTTTGTATGGAAGACTATACTACTTACCATCTGTAGGGGTTTCACCA
This sequence comes from Excalfactoria chinensis, assembly GCF_039878825.1. NCBI lineage: Eukaryota > Metazoa > Chordata > Aves > Galliformes > Phasianidae > Excalfactoria > Excalfactoria chinensis. The sequence goes on from NC_092826.1 coordinate 124,418,631, forward strand.
CTCTCTGTTGTTTCTTACACTACTGTAGCAACCCCTCCACCCCCGTACCCCACAAAAGCAAGTACGATCAAAAAAGCCAAGATAAAAAGAAACCAAAATAAACAAAGATAAATGTAGATACAGATAAATATAGTATCTTATCCTATCTTAGCTATTTAGGACTACTCAACTTTGACATAGGTGGCATGCTGGAGAGTGGAATGGATTACTATATGCTTCCATGCTCTGAATCACAAAAAAAAACTAATTTAAAAAATAAAAAACCCTGCACGGAAGTTAAGTTCTCATTTCCTTTATCCATATTCCTTTACCATAATTTACTCCTGAAATCTAGCAACTGAAACTTGGTAACAAGAGACAAAGGTTCTTGAAAGAATGACCAACCACTTACATTTTCGTAACAACCAAAAGCCTTAATATTTTCATTGCCTATTAGTGCAGACATGTATTCAAAGGATTAAAAATAATAATTCAATGGATGACACAGTTATATTTATTAGATGTATCAAATCTAAATGCAAAAGTATATCCATGTTATATATCTCCAGTGAAAATATAAATGACAAAAAGAGTCAAACAACTTGCCGAGCTGATATTGTCTTGATTCTTCTTGACTCTCTCTATCTCGGGAGTGATGCTCACAGCAGTAGCTTTGCCAGGCTGCTCTCTGTAGTGAACCTATTATTTAATAGGATAAAATGGTACATACTATGTCAGCTAAAGTAACATCAAATGGTATTACATTAAAATGCATGATTTAAAAGGTCACCCAGGAAACAAATGAAAAGCTGAAATGCATTTGAAGTTTATTAAAGCTTATAAAATTTGATTTTTGAGGCATAGCCTTGAATTCTTTCTGTAAAGTCTTCTTATTAGTGCATTTATGTGAACATGCACACAGATGCACTCTATATCTCAACATTTATCACACTGGTCTTTGGCAGTACAGAGAAATATCTTCCATTTGGAATGGAGTAAACCACAAATAACGTAACAAACTCACACAGAGCAAATGAAAAACTGGAATTTCAGCAGCAAACACTGTAAATGTGTATTTCTCCACACACAGAGATTCCATAAGCATATGATCATGTTTTAACTTACATTCACTGTATATTTAGCCCCACTGAACATGGACGCTGATGGAAGTCTCACTAAAGAGAAAGGCTCATCAACAGGGTACAACTTCTGCAAGAATACAACAGCATACTCCATGCTACACACTCCTACAAACAGTATAACTTCCTTATGTTTTTTTCAGCCATTAAGCAAACTCTGGTAGGAAAGTTAGTGAGGAGCCCGCCTCTTGCCAGACAGGAGAGAAAAATCTATTAAGATTTTCTGCAAATATCCAAGACATTACAATGTTTCCAAAAAACTGCAGCTGCTTCTTCAATTGAGACGTGCTGTTTTACATGCCTTTTTCTGAACAAAACATAAGAGGGTTTTCAAGTAATTTTATTACTGAGCCTGTGCCTAACTAAAGAAAAGGTACAGGTTCTGGAGGCAAAATTTCATACTGATCCTGTGCACCCAGCAATTATGCAAAGGAATAAATGAGAGAAACTTCCCATGCTGACATTCTCTTGATTCCTCTTGACTCTTTCAATCTCCGGAGTGACACTCACAGGTGTAGCTTTGCAGAGCTGCTCTTTATAGTGAACCTGGTAAATACAGCATAAGGCATTACACAAAGACTTCCAAGTAAGAGGACTACACCAGTGCATTAGAAATCATTACAGAGCACTCCACATTTGGCTGGAAAATATCATTCCTTCATAAACACCATCATCTTTCTACCTCAATACTTAGTACTCACCCTACTGTAATTCCTCTGTTTCAAAGGTGAACAACTGATGTTTCAATAGGAATGTTTCACTCTCATCGATGTTAGTTAATGTGCAAGGCTAAGGAGTTAACATCTTAATCATTAATTGATTAAATTAGTCTTTGTGGACAAACAGAAACCAGCACAAACATCACACACATATTCAGTGTACACAACAAAGACTGCAAACAATGAAAACAGGGCACACATTGCTTATATTCTTCTGGTTTTCCTTGATTCTCCTTAGTTCGGGTAGATCAGAAATAGGAGTTGCTTGCTGAATTTCTTCTTTGTATTTAATCTGCACAATAAATATTACAAAATATTAGCAACTCAGATACAGGATAATAAAACGCAATTTTTATTATCTGTCCTTTCCATGCACTGCATAGCTAGAACAGACCTACCAGCACTACTGATCTGAACAAGAAGAGATATATTTCATTTCTGAGACAGATTGTTGGGTCTCAGATCGGTCTTATTTGATAAGATATAGATAAAGCACATAAAACAAGCCTGGTATCCTAAAACTGTGCGAATACATATCACATCAGATTATCTTCACGGTAACTGAGATGCTGCATTTACTACTTGGAGATTTGCATCACTTTGACAGTGACTTGGACTTGTATTATCTTACTGGGGAATCTACCAGACCGTTTCAGAAACCAAATATTTCACAGATGTGACTCTGCAAGGGTGGATGGCTTCAAAGTCCAGTTGAAGTTCTCTGAAAACATGCACAAACACATTATGAAGAATGCAGATGTTTGGATGAATTACGCCTTTGAAGATGCTGTCAGAGATTTAGAGGGTTTTGTTACATCTCTTCCATGCAGCAGTATGTTTGGATATGGTAGAATCCACAGTTTGAAAGACAAAAAAAGAACTAGAAGCACTTCTTCAATTATACACCACATGTATCAAAAATGGAACTCAATTTAATGAGAAAATACTGTGAGGTAACCGTATGTGGTATTAAAAAGAAAGACATCATATTTTCTGTTTTCCCATATGCTATCCAACAGTCATCTTGGACAAATTAGTGCAGCGCTTGCTGGCTGTTACTAACTATCTGTCCAGTATTTGGTATATTATGCTTCAAATCCTTTATTTATTCAGAATCCATGTCATCCTACTCAATATGGCATGCTGCTTTCTTCTTTAAAACAGTAAATACAATAGCAATATTCACAGAAACATTCAAAATTGTGTCTGCAGTGATACATAGTAGGAAACATTAAGAACAAGAGAACAGCATAATTAATCTACTTTTGCAGTTTTATATTCATGTCACCTATAAAATTTATTTTTAATGAACTTTAAGGCTGCAAAATGAAGCATTCAAAAGTCAGAAAACAATACAAGTTACTTCACCAATGCAACCTTAGTTCTGCCACTTATACAAATATGTTCCATATTCAGCTTTTAATACACTTTGTTCTACTATATGCTTTTCATGTGCCCTATAACCTTCTTTATCAACAAAAGCCATTTTTCTCAAGAGAGTTTTGTTTCATCCCTTGTATATAGTCAATGATCCTTATTCAATTAGTAGCTCACACATGAATCAAGACTGCTTTCTCATGCTTTTTTTAACTGTTTTAAGTTCCTGCTCTGAAGACAGAATTTCTGATTTCCTTAGGAAATCACTAAAGTTTCTCTTCACTAAAGTATGTGAGTTTTTGAACAAACTAGATCCTCTACTATACTCTGAAAGCAGGAGAAATAGAGTTGTGACAAGTAAAAGTACTATTTTCACTAGAGAGAGCAAAGACTTGTAGCAGCTACACTGGCAGTATCATTTAAAAAAAAAAAAAAAAAAAAAAAAAAAGAAAGAAAAAAAAAAACAAAAGATAATAATGCACCTGAATTCAAATGAAAACTTGAAAACTCTGAACTGCACTGTGTTATTCTGGAAACCAAAGCAGGTTTGTCTCAGTGGGATTGTACAAAATTAAATGGTTAAGGATTGAATCACTAGGCCTATACACAGGGACTTGTACTCATGTTCTTGAGTACTGACTTTGTGACCTTAATAATACTCCCTGAACATAGAGGCAATTTCTCATGACTAAAAAAAGTATTTACATTCCTTTTGCACCTTCATCTAAGTCCCATGTTGTTTGTAGCAGTAGGCCTTAACATTTATATTGACTGCTTAAACCCATGAGAACAAGTGCAGTTTGTTCCCTCTGTGAACACCAACATTAAAGAAATAGATAATATTTTGACTAATGGAAAAATATTTGAATTTTTTATTACAGATAAAGGCTGTCAGCAAAAAAGTAATGAGTCTAAACTACCTCAGGTCCTGTTTCAACTCTGGAAGGATACACCTATGCACAGGAACACACCTCTCTGCCCGTCCATCCTACCTTTGACCTCTCCATTGTGTTCACAGCCAACCCCTTCTACACTTTCAATTCATTTAATCATCCCTGCACTCTTTTTTTTCCCACCTAAATCCACTGTAGCAAATCCCACTTGCTAGGTGGTTTTCAGCTGTCTTCTCTAAAGCCAATTTTCCCTTTTTTAAAGCAGGCTATAGAACTTGTTTTTCTGTGGAGTTATTACTGGAAGCCACTTTGGCTTAAGTTAATAATTAAATTATTAAATAAATAAAACAAAAACAGCTTGAAGCACAGATCAGAAGTGGAAAATTTCAGTCCAGGCAGTTAAGGGATGACAGAAGTATTAAAACTGCTGAAAACAGAATCTTTTAATAGAGAGCATTAGGTAAGCTTAAAAACTGGCAATGCTACTATTCCTTAAAATACTTCAAATTGTCCACAGCTTAAGACTTAACCAGCCTTTTTGTTGCTAACTGACGTATCACAAGAGTTTCCTGATGAATTTTACACAAGCAAAAACACGGTTTCAGTCTTCTCCCCAAAAAACTTTCTTCCTCATTCTGTGTCCATCTTGCCAGTCCTCTAACATAAAGAAGTTAAAAAGCTATCCTCTTAGTTATTTGAATATTCTTGGTTCAGACTGAGTTACAGTCCATGAGTCTGATGTTTGCTTTTAAAGTTTTGTGAGCCACCAGCTATTTATGAGGCTGTCTCATCCTTTCCACTCATCACAACAGGTGAGATTAGCTCAGCCACATTGGCTGCCACCACCTTGTTTTTTCAGGACAAGAAAACAGAGTGTTCTGAGATTTGCCTCCAATAGATGCCATCTGGAAGAATCTGACCACTTTCAGAACATGATGCAATTGACTTTTTTTTTTTTTTAATGATGACTGCTGTTTTGGTCAGAATTTCTTACTTTATTGGGGTTTTCACACTGCCAATGAGCATCAAATTCCACTAAGTTCATTCAGAACAGCAGTTTTAAAGCTGTCCTAAATCCTGACTAAATTCAAAGATATGTGTAAGATGTTTAAATCTAATAGACTGAAAATTGATGTAAACTGTCTCTCTTTTGGGGCTCTTGTAAATTACATCATACAATTTCCCTTTAATTGACAAATAGTTTACAAATTTATTTCATACTACCTTTAAATCTGACATTCTTTCATTTTAATAATGACTATACAAAACCTAAATAATCATAAGTATACTACATGCAATAAAATACATTTGTAAAATATTAGCATTTTGCATAGGCTAGCACAGCAATAGGTATGCTACTAAACCATTGCCACTGAAACCACAACCACATTTTGTATTTCTCCCAATACACTTTTGTTCACGTGCAGTTACCAGCTTACTGATCCACCTTTCATCACCACTGTTTAGACTTTCTGAAACAGCAAAAGCTGTCTTTGCTTCAGCACTCGAGCCTTATGCACTATACACACAAGAGCACTCTTCTATTTCACTCTGAACTATATCCAGTAAAAAATATGAGTACAATTTCTCCTAATAAGCCTGTAATGGAGGGGAGAGACCACTCTCAAAATATATGTAACTAGAAATTAAGTTTAAAACATCAATTTATCAGCACACATAGAGGCATAAATCCTCGACCTTCTCACAAGGCTTGAGGTGTGCATCCATTTCTCTCTTCTTGAAGTACAAATTGTACCCAATCCTGTGTAATACAGGCAGACTCCACAACTTTAAAGATTTTCCTTTTTGTCATGTGATTTAGGACTGCAGTTCAGTCTGGCATATCAGTAAATGCAGTTTGCATTTCTCAGTCTTGAAAGACAAAACTCTTTCCTCAAATGTCTTTCTTCCTATATTTAACAATCACTCAGTTTGAAATTCTACCATTGGAATTAGAAGAACTATGCTAGCAAGGAGCTTCACATCTGAAATCCAGTGAAACAGGATTGGAATGAGATACATGACAGTAAGGCACAGAATTTTTAGTAAAGAAAATGAAAAAAAAATAAATAAAAAAATCTGACCACCATTTACTCACATAAGAGTAATTAATGTTAATAACACTTACCGAACTAATATTCTGCTGATTTTTCTTTACTCTTTCCATCTCTGGAGTCTCTTTAACAGCTGTGCCAGCTCCTACCACCTTCTTGTAAAACACCTTTATTTCCCAAAAAATAAAAAGTAATTATTAGAACGTTAGCATTGCAGGTACAAGTTCTCATAAAAGGGCTGGGCAATTTTCCAAGTTTCAAATTGGTCTGATGACAAATCTTGCTAAGAAAGCAAATACTACAATTTTTCATAAATCAGACCAATTATCAGTAACTACAACAACATTTTGTTTGTTTTCAACTGTAAACCAGGCAAGCTATTATTATCCTTCAGACTGACTTCAAATATGTGCAAGCATTTGTAATGACAATTTTAACTTTGGAAATAATATTAAAATTTAGATCAGTGTTAATGAACATTTAAAAATGCAGCTTTATGCCTGAGTAATCTCACTGATTTCAGCATAATTGAAAATGCACGTACATGCAAGATTTTAATTTTGGGTTTAATCTTCAGATTTTAAAATACTTTGAGATGTTAATAGATATTATTAATTCTAATTTAACGAACTAGAAAATGACATATTCATGACTATATAAAACAGAGTGCCTGAGCTACAATCCAAGTCACATAATCTTTGTCTTCTGTATTCAAACCAGAAGGCCATAAACCATATCTAAAAGTTCTGTTCTGAAAAGTCACAGGCAGTTTATACAAGGAATGCTGTGAAAGTAAAGTCTCCTATTTTATTATGCTGGCCCATGTCAGAGGTGGATGCTGGTGGTATGGCAATCAAGGTTAAACCTTCCCACCAGTATTCTGTTCCATTGTGTTGCTGAATGACAGATGGCATCAGAGGGGCAGTCTGACAAAATAACACCTGACATGGTAGTGTGTGTGAAGCAAAGGGGTGGAATTGAACTCCCTCATGTGGAGCAAACTGCACCCACTGACACTCCAAAGAGTGGATGTGGTGGGTGGTGCATTTCAGCAGTGGCAACAATACTGGTTAACCATGCACAGCTGTTACACCATGAAATGAGCATCTAAATCACCTCATCCACATGAATAGCTGGCTTATGACCATGGAACCACATATGGAGTTGAATACTGCTTTCAATGCATTGAAAAGGATGGTGGCAACACTGGAATATCACAAAGTTTGCACCAGGTAGGTTATATGAATGACCAGACAGCAACAAAAGAAAAGCATACGCAAGTTTCTCAGGACCTATTTAAGACCTATTGAACTAACATGAAGATGAAGGTAACAGTTTCCTGGATTGCTTTATTACCAATGAAGGAATGTGGTGTCCCTACCATGGGCTGGTGTTAAAAGAGCAGTCCAGGGAGTGGCAACATGCAAATTCTTCACTGAAGGGAAATTATTCAAGACATAGCCCTCAGAAGGTAAAGCAATATGCACTGTCTTTTGGGATAAGAAATCAATGATCCTTCCAGATTTCCCAGAACCTAGACGAACCATTAACTCTGACTTCAACATCGTGGTGTCATCTCAGCTGAAGGCTTGCAGTTCCAGAGTTGGACCAGAGAGGAAGACAACCTTCCTCTTGCAACTCATTAATGTAAGACCCCATACCAGCTTGAAGACTGTAGAGTACATTGCCAATTTTTGCTGCACTGTCCTACCACACCCACTATATAGCCCAGATTTGGTGTCTTCTGACTTCCAACTCTTCAGGCTGCATAAGCAATGTTTTCCTAGCAACTATGCCATCAGAGCAGATGTGAAATAGTGGGTCACCTCCATTGGTGCGCATTTCTCCAAGCTTGGTATCTCTTGCTCATCACTCGTCAAAACGCATAGCTAATGATGGTGACTATGATGAAAAATCGTGTTTTGTAGCTAAGAATTTACACAAATAGTGTGATTGCGCTCTTTGTATCTGTTGCAGTTTCCGTTAAAATAAACGGGAGGCATTACTTTCAGAGTGACCTATGAGAAATTCTCCTCCTTATTGCAACTGTTTAAGTGAAGTATAAAATAAAAGCACATCAGTAGAATCAGTCATTCAGAGTTACTGAAGGAGACAGTAAATAACTGCTCCACAAATTCCAAATGTGGATATAATTTAAATAACCATTAAGCACCAGTTCAGACAGAAAAACTCCTGAAGTTTTATTTTTATTTCAGCATTTGTCATCACAGATGTTACCCTTCCAGTAAGTATTTCCAGACTAGCAGTTTAAAAACAAGTCTGGTCCTGGAGTTTGTAAAATAAATCTTTACCATTTAGTGTTTCTACTTTTCATGAACCAAGGTTCATTTTTACTACTTTTAAAATTTTACTTCTCTCAAACATTAACGAATGAAATATTCTTGCCATCAACTAGGGTGACCAGTACTGGTGAGTATTCTAGCGGAGAATTATGTAAATATATAAGTACATTTTCAAATACTCAGAAAACCTTTAGCAATTAAGAATTTTCTTTTACGACATAAGAACAAAATCAGTTTACGAAGAAGAACTTGAAACATATTTTGCGCATGCACATCAATACAAGGTATAAAGACTGAAATAGTGGACTAAAGTGAAGTACAATTTTCTCCCCTACCAAGGAGGCAGTAGTACAAAATATCAGAGTAAGATAATTTTTCTATGGAAGAGAATACTGAATAGTAAAAATCCTATTGTAAATAATCTGCCAAATGAGCTAGTGAGCTATAAGCAGCACTGATCTTATCTGTAGAGATAGCCACCTTCTTTTGTCCCATAAGACAGGAAAATACTTGAGACAAAATCCAGAAATCAGAAGCCAATTAAGTGTCATTAACATCTTCTGCATAGAGTCCTTTCCTTAAGTTAGTAAAATCTTACCTTTATAATCTAATTTGTCCAAAAATGCAGAAATATTAGAATGAAGAAAAAGAAAATAAATTCTCACTTCAGTCTCACTTATGAACAGCTTTCTTACATTTGGAAGATCCACTTCAGGTACACAGAAATGGTTATCACAGCATAACCTCAAAGACTTAATGCTTTTATTTCATGTTATGTAGTACACTAACAAAGAGGATTGTCACTCTTGGCAGACTAGCCCTACATGGCTGCAATGAGTTCAGATACATTAATGTTTGTCAAGGCTTAGTTAAGCAGTGCAGGGTTTTTAAATGTCTGTCATCTGTCTGTTAGTGAGCCCATCCTGCTTAGATCTGCTGACCTATTTGAGGACTCGATCAAGAGCTATCAAACACTGGAGCAGCGAGGAAAGCAGATCAGTAGGGGCTAGCTAGGATCCCCTCCATTACATGGAGCATTGGTTTAGGATGCCAGCAACAGCAGATACAGAGCTAATCACCTTCACAACATGCAGCTAAGCGCCATTCAAAACCAAGAGGCAACAGGCTACAAGAAGCAAAACTTGGGTTAGGGGGCCTGTCAGCAGTTTATATTCGGAAGATGTAGCTTTGAGCTGTTCTCATCTGAGGGAAAGAGACAATACCTGATGGCTGGAAGAAATTAAAGGAGAAGTTGAGCAGCCCAGAACACCCTCATAGTCTTCTCTCCTCTCCCTGCAGGCTTTTAATTCCCTAAGGATGCCACAGTGATACATGATAGCACCAGGAAATTGCCTCTGAGGGAAACTAATAGACCTTGTAGTGGTGAAGCTGAGAGTAGCTCTAAAGAATTACATCTGTGTCAGGTAACACCAAATACTGGAGTGACTTATATGCCTCCCCCTCAAATCATTGGCTTTGTATTATTTAGTTTGCCAGAAAAACAGACATTAACTAGAAAGCCTTTGGCTCTGAAGGCTAAATTTACCCTACATCTTTTCTTCAGTTATATTAAAAGCAAAGCCAGAATTACTAACAGCAGAGTTAATGGTCCCAAGGAAGAAATGGAACTGAACACAACAATCACAAACGGAACAAACTTTGAAATCTAAGTTCATAATTTATATCTAAGGATAAATTGAAACTTAAACCTAGCATAAAAAACTTAAAAAATGTAACCAGTGTATCATAAAATCATTAGACATATATTTATGAAACTTGCTCTGTTCTAATTTTATACCAGAATGCTAGTGTTCCGTACACATGATAGGAAAGAGATGAAAAGCCCTATGTGCATAGTAAGAAGCCGTAGTTATTTTGTCCATTTAAATAAAATACTTCCTGGGGCTTGGTGGAAAAAGAGAATAAATCTTTCAAAAATATTTGTGGCTTGGCAAGGCATTATAAGTGCTTTAGCAATTCAAAATAAGTATCACACCTAGAAAAACTTGTTATTTTTTTTATTGAAAGAAATGAGTGATACAGAATTTGCCGGGAAAATAATGGAAATGGATCAAAGGATATTTACTCATAACTTCCCAATTTCATGCTAAGGCACAAGGGAGACTAAGCAGAAAATATGTGAAAATATGCAAGAGAGAAGCACTGTTACTCACTGAACTGATGTTTTTCTGAGTACTTTTGATCCTCTCCATTTCTGGAGTGTCTGGGACAGCAGAATAGTTACAGAGCATCTTCTCTGCTTCATCTTTGTACATTTTCTGAAAAATCATTTTCAAATATCTATTCTATGTTTTGTTAGGGTTTAGAATATACAATCTGCAACAAAAAATGCTTATTGCTGACAAGTGTCAACAGCCATTTACAGTACTTATTTCAACATCTTTCCTCCATGATATTCCTATCATTGTGGGACCATTACATCCCCATCTATGTGGAGCACCTGACAGTGAAAAGAACAAATGTAAGTATATATTTTTTCTTCCCATTAGGTAATGCAAAAAGATCTGCAAGTAGATGTAAAACTTCAAGATGACTTACATGGTGTGACAGGCCTAAATACAAATATGAATGAGGCAGGAAGAATTTTTTCTACATGTAATTCCATATGGGTCTGAAAGCCTCTACAGAGATAGAGAAGTATTCTGAGCAATGCACTTCTGGCACTCATCGTCACACAAAAATTAAAAAATTAGCCTCTGAACTACGCCTACCTGGCTTGCTATTTCTGAAGCTCTTTTGACCCGTTGTATTTCAGGTGTAAATGGACCAACTTGCATCCCTTTTCCTATAATTTCAGTCTCCAGATCTTTTCTATATTCTTTCTGCAAAATAAAATAAATAAAGATTAAGTATAAATAATGTACATTTGAGTAAAATAGAGTGAACTGGAATAAAATTAAATAAAAACATATCCCTGAGTATGCAGTGTAACTAATTCCATGGTTATTTGCACATATTGTCTTCAAAGCTATACAGATATCACTGATTAGCCTTCAAAAGAGCTGCTTCAATTTCTGTAATCCGATTTTTCTTTTTCCTTTTTTATTCTTTAAACTGTGCACTGCTTATTCCTTCTAGCACAAGTGTTTCTAACTTCAAAAGTAATCTTAATAGATCCAATCTGTACTCACCTGGCTTACAATTTCAGAAGCTTTCTTTGCTCTCTGTATATCAGGGGTATCCATGCCCACTTCCATTCCCTTTCCTTTAATTTCATTCTCCAAGTCTTTCTTATATTCTTTCTGAAATTAATATTATTAGCATTACTCACATGTCCAGCAATCAAATCCTTACATTTTTCCTCTGTTCAATTCCACTGAGCATTATCCATAAAGGATCAAACAACTTTTGGTTCAACAGTAATATCTTTGTAGGACCTACATACAATACAACTATACTATAGCTATGTCAGGTTAAATAGTTCTTTTAACAGACTGCTTTCTTCAAATTTGACAGTATTCTACACTTATCTGCCTTTCCAACTTCGACAGCCACAACCAGAGGAATATGTTGACAGGAATTTTTACCCCTCACCAGTCCTGTGTGAGACTCACACCACAAGGCTTTTAGTGTGCCTCTAGCTGTGTTTATCGTTTAGTCCTACCTAAACCAGCAGCTGCTATCTAGACCTAAAAGTAGGAGGGCCTGCAGCTACTGAACACAGTCAAGGCTAGGCATGGTTAAGGTTCAAAATTCTGGGAACATTTAGGTTTCCCCATTATGGACTACAACATTTTCAGACTCCATTGAGCTTAACAGTCTAGGTCTTTAGTGAATCTGTCATATATATGCCTACCATCTGGATTATTTATCATGCAGAACTCTCAACAACAGTAATTTGCATTATGTCAAAGGCAAAGCTCGCACCAGATATGATACTTACAATGCTTGCAATTTCAGAAGCTTTCTTGGCTCGTCTTATCTCAGGAGTATCTGGACCAACTTGCATGCCCTTCCCTTTAATTTCAGTTTCCAAGTCTTTCTTGTATTGTTTCTGTAAGATAAAACCTTATACATTAGGTTTACAATAGTCAGAAAGTTTCAAGTTTTAACGTGAGTTAAACATTTTAACACAAGAGTCAATTTAAGGGTTACAATTGCAACTCAATCAAAAATCTTAACTAGAAGGTTAAAACTCTCAGGAGTCTTGGCAAGATTTTGACAGGAAAACACATAAAAACCTAGAAGATAAAAACTTTAGGAGATATTCACTGAATATACAAAACTCCACTGCTGAATTTGGGAGGGAGCTGGTGGAATCAGCCCATACAGATTGCTGTAATTATCTTCTAAAATAAAGAGGCAGTTTAGCTCAGCAAAACCTACTGTAATAAGCTGATACTTGATGCCATACTAATTGAAACACATTTCACTTTTAAGAAAATATTTTATTTATAAAGACAACATGCTAAAAATTTAATACTGTAGAGAACTGTTTCCATTGAACTTTCAGAACAAGATGTTGCAATTTATTCATTTAATACATATCTTTCCTGAACCACAGCCATTAGACCAGTGGCTGTACTCATCCATGATTTCTGCTTTCTCTCCACAACATAATTTATAAATAAACAATAACCAGGAAACAAAATTAATATTACATCTTCCACTTTTTCAAGAATGGATGTATTTCTTTTTCATCAGTAAATGATATTACAAAGTACTACTGAAATATCACATACAATAATTGTACTTTTTAATACATTACACTTTAAAAAATTAAAAGACTTATCTTTTATGATCCCAGGCACTGCTATCTCTGATACTGTAGTCATAATCATTTTTCTTATTTTAGTTTATTTGCTTATGGAAAGAAGATAACTTTTTGCAAAATAAATACCCATTTCTAATTTTCCTGTTCATTAACTATTTTTAGGTTACATTTTAGTTAGGAGGAAAAAAAATATCATAATTTCAATGCGCTAAACACTGCAAAAAGTAACAAGAGAAAAAATACTTTCAGTTTTCTACCTCTGTCTCACTCTGATGAAGAAATGTGATAAAACTACTCTCTGCTTCCAAAACCAGACTCCAAACTTCCCTTTTTTTGTTGTTGTTTTTTTAAGTTTCAATTAATCAGTGAGAAGACACCATCTCTCACTTCCTCTCTGCTAAAAGTGGAATGGCAAATGCTTCCTACCAGCTTCTGGCTGTGTACAACAAGGAAAAGATAATGCAGGGAGTTACAGCTATGTGTTCCTGCACTTGCTCACACTGGTAAGGTTGGCCCTATGCACAGCAGTATTTCTGGTTATTATGGCTATATCAATATGTGTAAAAAAATACACACATTGAATGCATATAAAATATATAAACATGTAGGGTTCTTGAAAAGTAATGCCGCCTATTTATTTCCATGAAAATTATAATAGATACAAAGAGCACAATTACACTATTTATATAACAGAAAATAAATAAATAAATAAATAAAAATTAAAAAAAAAAATAAATCTGAGCTAAAAACCACAATTTTCCATATAGTAACCACTATACATTTACACCAGCCATGATCAAGAGCTTGCATGTCACACTCATAAAAATCTGCACAGTCATCCAGAATGTGGTTTGTCTTTCATGTCACAGTTGACATTGTGAAATGCACCACTCACTGCCTCACTGTGCTCACATCCACTCTTTGGTTTCCATAAACACTCAGAAAGGATCAATGAATGTCAACAGTTGTAATACTCTCCACATGGAGGAATTCAGTACCACACCTTTGCTTCATACACACTTCCATGTCAGATGCCATTTTGTCAGACTGTCCCTCTGTTGCCATCTGTCACATGGCAACAAAACATAAGGAAATGTTGGTGGGAAGCTTTAACCTCAATTGCCATACCACCAACATTTGCTTCTGACACTGTGGGCCAGCATAATGAAACAGGAGACATTACTTTCAGAGCAGTCCCCCTGTATATGTACAAACATTCACTTTTGGGAAAAAGCATCCAGAAGTAGAACATTTTATCTGGATAAACGTTCTTTCAAAGATGTTCGACAGTCATTACCAATTTCTACCTTTAAACAAGAGAAACAAGTTTCAAAAAACTGGAAACCACTTCCTCTAATTTCCTTTAGAAGTTCATTAATATTCAACTCTTTTTCAATTGCAGTATTAGTGATACTAATTGAACAACTAGATTAGGTTGTTTACCTGTTGGCTCCACTAACAATTTACACTAACCTTTTCATTGCCTGAAAAGAAGAAATATTTGTCTTAAGTTTCTTCCAAACTTTTTCTATATTCTTAAATCAAAACAGAACGAGCCTTAGTTTAAGTTGTTACATATTTCAATGTAGATTATGTTTAAAGAATGGATTATTTTCCATAGAGTATACCATAAAGAGTGAACTTTCTCTGGCATCAATAATCTCGACCAGCATAACGTACCTCATTTAGTATCTGAGCCGCGTTTTTAACTCTAATCAAATCTGGCGTATCTTCAAACACTGTCATTCCTTTTCCTTTCATCCATTCTTCCAAATCTTTTCTATACTCTTTCTAAGGATTTAAAGAGAGATTTTTCCAGTTAATATTGTGTGCAAGATCTTGAAAAGAAATGCCATGTATTAAATGTCTGAAGAGCCTCTTTGAAATACCCATAAAATATGAATTATCTGAAAGTTTCAAAGTTAAAATAGAATTAAAAATTATCAAATCAAAAGCTACAAAGTTGCAAAAGTAAGAAGGTTTTAATATAGCCATTCATTTTCCTGTTGTGCTCTTGAAAAACAGTCTTCTCCTATACAATTCTACATTAATTGCAGTAGCATTTGCTTATACACAGACTACTATCTGCTGTGCTGCCGCTCTTACCTCCTTTTCACTAATGGATTTACAATCAGGATGGATTCCCTGAGCACTGTATTAGGCAGGACCAGTTACAATGACTGCTTGATAAACCATAATATTCCTGCCATTTCTCCTCTGTTCCCCTTAGACACTTCACTGTTATGATCTACCAACATTTAGGAACCACAGCCTCCAGAGCACTCAAATGTTCACAATAAAATTAAAATCATACTGGAATCTGTCTGTAGACACTTAGTTCCTCTTTTTCTTCCCAACACCTTAAAAGCTGATGCAAGTCCAGTAGAAGTGAAAAATCTTTTACATGTTCTAGGATTTTTAATTGCTCTTTCCACATCCAGGTTTGTTTAGTTTTTTAATGCAAGGCAAATAGAAGTCTGAAGAAAATATTTTTTCCAAAGAATTTGCACACACACAAATTAATACTCTTAAACGTGTATTAACTTTATAGGAAAGAGCACCTTTGCCTCAGCATAAGGTTTCTTACAAACAGAAAGAAATCAGATTGATTATTGAACATGGATATAAAATCTGAAATTTGGTATCTTTCTACATTGGAACACTATTTCCATTTTCTCATATTTTTCAACAGATACACTTTATTCCCTCAGTAATGAGTTGTAAAATCTAAGGAGGTAAGAATTAGAGAACAGCTCAATACATGTACCATTACACAGGGAAGTCAACTGATAGTTTTTGAAGATGTAAACTTACAACACTTCTGCCATTATGCATGTACTATCCACTTCTGCGCACACTTAGCAAGCAGCAAGATTAACTCAATGAAATGCAAGTGTTTGCATTTTTCCCTAGTCAGCAAACACACATGAGAGACATAGGAGAGCTCTGTATGCACAGAATGGTACTGCCCAAGCAAGATCGATTTTGAAACTTGCCTATATGATAGATAAGCTTATCAAAATAAATTATTTATTAGAGAATGAATAATAAGAAAATATGTGAAATAAAAGTCTTTTCCCACAGCACAGACTGGGATAAGCTATTTTAAGAACAGTGCAAGGAACAAGCTTCAAGGGTTTTTCATTCTAGCAACCTCAATTCCATCATACCTCTGAGCTATAGCAAAAGCATCAATTCTTAATACAATAAATATAAACAAGGTACTGCTGGATCCCAAATTCAAAAGAAGTTCTAGGAACTCCAACACTTCTAACTGTGCATTTTAAGTTTATAATTTTCTAATACATTTGCTTCTAAGTTTAGTCAAATACTAAATCTAATGTATAGAATCAACCAAACCAATACTCAAAACCAAACATGAATATAGTTAAGACTGTTTTCAATAATAACATAAAAATTAAAAGACCAACAATACATATATTCTCAGTCACAGAACGAAAAAAACTGATTTGATTCATAATGTCATCCACAACTGAAGAACAATGAGCATACAGAAAATCCACATATTTTAACTAGATTTGCTTATAGCAGATTACGTAATATCAGAGTAACTTTACTCTTCTTAACTTTCACTCATAAGAAATCTAATTGATAATTGTTCCAAATAGATCAGTTAAAAGTGACTTACACTCAGCTCAAGGCATTCACATAACTATAACACACTATCATAAACCTGAAATAATTGATCAAATGGAAAGACTGCTGTCTGGACAGCAACAGAAATCTGCCTTTCAACTATTTCATCTTTCTGGAAAGCAAACACCAAAACCTCTCCAAAATCCCATCAAACAGATGTCTTTTTCAGCATGCCTGGAAGGTCACCAAACTGGGGCTTTTTGGGCCCAGGAGAGGGACAAATTCTAAAATTGAGGCTGTCACAAGGAGTTTCCAGCCAACAATCTATTTTCTATGGAATCATCTGATTTGTTCATTTAACTCTATTTTTCTGGTTCAAGTGTGCTGAACTTTTGTAATTTCCTAACATTAAAACAAACTTCAATAAGTATCAATTCTTATTGCAAGACTATTCAGAATACAAAATGACATGCTACAACTTCTATCCATGGACTCTCTTCTGTACTTAACTATAATATTTAGTGTAAGTGGTTCAGCACTCAGCAGCATGTGCTTAGCACTCAGCAGTGATGCTGCTTATTTCTCATTTACTTCTTAACAAGAACAGGAAAAAAAAAAAAAAGTTAAATCCTCTACCTCCTTCAGAAGATTAGTGACTTGCTTTATATGCAAGAACTCTGGGGTCTTGTCTAAATCCAGTGAGGGCCTTCCCTTAAGACTTTCTTCAAAATCTTTGCGATATATTTTCTGTTGAAGCAAAAACAACAATTAGTGGTACACGCATGTGCAGTTCTAAACATATTTCAGAAAGAGCACTATAAAGTGAGCCAGAAATAAGCTATGTCATTAGTATTCATACCTTGCACCTGATCTCCTAGTAAGGAACTTCCCCCTAACATCCAAACTAAATCTTCCCTCTTTCAACTTAAAACCATTTCAGAGGTCCCTCTGAATGGCATCCCTTCCTTCCTCCGCATCAACCGCACCACTCAGCTTGGTGTCGTCAGCAAACCTGCTGACGGTGCACTCGATTTCATCGTCAGTGTCATTGATAAAGATGTTAAAGAGCGCAGAACTTGGTGTTACTTCAGCCCTATCCTCAGTTTATAAAACTTCTATGATCATCTCATCTATTTTCTTAACATGTGTTAAGAAAATTTTGGACATTCAAACACACATCTTACTAACCTCACTTTGCATCTTTTGAACATCCTTTGAAACTTGGTACATTGGTGTATCCACAAACTCGAGCATTGATTTGCCTTTAGATTTCTCATAATTCTCTCTGTACTTGACCTAGAAAAATGAAAATAAATACTGTTAGCAGCTGAGAGAATGTGAGATCTGATTGCCTGCTACAGTACCCTAGAAATATTTGACTTAAAAAACTCTTACCAAACTAAATCTGTTGGAGAAACAAAGCAGCTAGACAAGGAAACTTTTTCTGGAACCACATATTCCTTTGCTTCCATATGTCAGACTCAAAAATAATGAAGTCTGATAACAGCAGGAGAAAAGAGAATCAACCACCTTTAAATAATTGCATGATTTTTGCTGAGTGACCTGTGGCTGAAAACTTGGCAGCTTTGCAGTGTGATTCCATCATGTATCCATAGAACACAATTACTCTAATAACAAAATCTGCTTCACCAGCCACCACAGATTTGTCTTTCACGCTCCAAAGTACCATTCTGAAACACTTTTGTTTGCACCAGAGGGAGGAAAAAGGAAGCAGAACTGTGGCCTCAGTAGGGTCTAGTCTTACACAGACATTCCTCTCTCAGCTACCAATAGCCGTGAGCTTAGAGCTAGCAGCAAAATCATATTAGCACACATGGCTAAGACACTAACATGCAACTTTAAGCTAACTCATGAAGCAAAGACACTATGCTTAGAAACTTGGAAAAACATCTAAACTATTAATTTAAATATCTTTTATTAAGATGGCACATGTGACTATGGTCAAACACATTATTTATCTCCAACAGTGTTTGATACAGTAGTACTTTCTAACAAGGAAAAAAAGAAAAACAAACAAACAAACCATCAAAAAACAGCTATACATCAAAAAATGATATTCAACATGATTAATGCCATTTTAATTCATCTCTTCAAAAATACTGGTGGCTGAGTTTGAGAAAAGTGTTCAGAATCTCTTCCATTCTCAGACTTCTGCACTAGATTTGAATTCTGGAACTTTCTGTGTGGGCTGCTTCTGATTGACTATGCACTGTACATCACTGCAATTTGTAATGCAGCTTCATGCCTGATATAATCATTGTTAGAATGCTGCATTTTTCTCTTTCCAAGATTTATTTATGATCATGTATACCTGACTTTGAAGTACTGCATTTTCTTTGTGATGGATTTGCTAAGCTGTATCCAGGGTGAGGTTATAGCTTTTGTTTTGCTTAAATCATTTCTTACACATACATGGAAACAAACAAACAAACAAAAAAATCCAGAAATGTTATCACAGGAAAAAAAAAAAAAAAAAAAGAAAAAAAAAAAAGCCAAGTAGAAGGCTTACAATTTAAATACCTGATGATAGTGAAAGAAAGAGAGGATAATATAAAAAATTTTTCTAAATTCCTAGAGAAAATGCTTGTCCTGTCTATACAGAAGTGGAATTTTATGTTAGCTAGAAAATAACCATTATGTTTTACATTTGTCATGGTAAAGTGCCAAGGATATGATGGTCTGTGTTTGCCTCCTAGTGGAAATAATTATAAATGTCACAAAACAAAACTGCTTCTTTAGTGGGAAAAAAAAAAAATGAAAATTACCACCACCTACAGATTCTGACTTCACACCTTTATTCCATTCCTCAATTAACTGAACTAATTTTTAAAAGTCTATATGACCAAATGAGATAAATTGCACAACTTTTTGATACACTGAACTAAAGACACCAGATTTGGATTCTGAAGTCTATTTAGCCACTCCGCTCCAGAAAATTCAATGCAGTAAGTTCAATTTTTTAGGCTGTAGTTCATTACCACGTTAAGGTTTCTACAACATGGAAAAATTTTGAAGTTACAAAACAATAAACTAACCGTAGTTACATCAAAGTTTTATCTGATGTATCTCCATAGTTTATGTCAAAACAAATTACACATATACCATGTGAAGGGAAAGTCCCTCCTAGTGAACTCTCTCACCAAATTCTTGCACATAATATGAATCCAGTCTGTCAAAATTATAATGTGTGTAGCTCTAAAAGTAATGCCTTCTTTTTATTCATGAAAACTATAACAGATACTAAGAGCACAATAGCACTATTGATCAAGAAAATTATCAACTATTAAACACTATTTTTCAACACAGTCACCACCATTAGCTATGCATTTTTACCAGCAGTGGCCTGCATGACACACTCCTAAAAATCTGTATGGCTATGGCTATGGCTACCCAGAATGTGGCTTGTCTTTCTCATTGCTGTTGTCACTGCTGAAACATGCCACCCAGCACCTCGCTGTGCTCACATCCACAAGTATTCAGCAAGCATCAAGGAATGTCAATGAGTGCAACTTTTTCTGCACGGAGGAATTCAATTTTATTCTGTTGCTTCCACGTCAGACACTGTCCCGTCAGATTTCTTCTCTGTTGCCATCTGTCACATGGCAACAAAATCCAATGAAACATTGGTGGGAAGGTTTCCCCTCTACTGCCATTACACCAACATTTGCCTCTGGCATTGAGGGTCAATGTAATAAAGTAGGAGGCATTATTTTCAGAGCAGCCTTTCTGTTTTGGCTCACATATGTCCATCTTGCTTTTCTATGAATTGTTGACATTGCTGCCATAGAAGCTCACTTGAAAAATAGCTTTGCATTTGTATCCTAGTACATTTATTACAAAAAGTCATGCAGACTTTCTTTTATATTCTAGGTCAATTGGCAAATTAGCTCAATTAACCATATTAATTTATCAGTTCAATTAATTATACAAGTTACAACATATCACATGATGGTAGATATGACTATGTCAAGCAAAAGATGAGAAGTAGAATAATGCTCAGGGAAGAAAGAAAAAAGCAGATCTGTGTTATCAGTAAGAAGCTCTATATTTCATGGTCAGAAGTAAAAGATGACCATGCAATGAGTCCTTGGAAATCAATGAATGGCATAGTCTCTTTCACATTGTGGGAAAAGACTTAAACAAAGATTTGGTACGTGCTATTGAGAGACAGGGAGAACACAAAGAAGGTATTCGAGAAGCATGGAGAAAGGCAGGAGAGATGACAGAGGGAGGTCAAATCTGAGAAGGATTTTGAAAATGGGATTTCTGTGGAAGACAAATAGCTAGTAGAGACCCTAAGAATTGACAAAGCATTCTTCTTCCTGCTCATAGCAAGAAAAAATATCCACCAGCATCTGGACAACGCAAAAATCAGAGACACGGTATTTAAGGAGTCATAAGAAAAGGGCATACACAATATAAATCCTTGGTCATATAAACAAATGCATTTTGGAAGAAGTAAGCAGCCTTACTTCTTGCAAAGGGAAGTCCAGGATTCTACATTTCATTAAAGATGACAATTTGATGATATTCACTCTGAGGATATTCATTCAATCAGTAAAAAAATGCCAGTCTCACATGACACTGAAGGAAAGTAGAATCAAGCCAAAACACAAAGAAGTATACAGAAAGTGAAAACTGTGAACTTATTTATAATGCATGTTAAAAAAATAATAAATAAATAAATAAAGAATAATACTGGCTTCACACATTAGAATGACACAGACAAAAAGCAATTAACTAAAAAGAAACATGAAAATCAAGTATAGATGGTAAGGCTGAATTATTCTGATTGTTTTAGACATAAGCTTCTCCAAGCAGACACTGACTCAGAAGTCATTATGCTACTCATGTTCATTAACGCTGACCCTTTCCCTGTGAAGCTCTCACCTCCTGCCAACAGTGAGTAATCCTCCTTCCCTACACCACCCACTCACCCATCTCCACAGAAGCGCTGTTGTTTCTGGAGTGAAAAAGACAAATGCAGCTTATCAGCCTCCAAGCACTACACATGTAGCATAGGTGCTCTTGGAGTGGGAGAGAAGCTTCAGCACTGCACAGAAGCCATGAGTTTCCTGCCTCTTCCTCTCTGTTTCATGAGACCCCATCTGGAGCACTGCATCCAGGCCTGGGGACCTCAGCACAATAAAGATGTGGAGCTGTTGGAGTGGGTCCAGTGGAGGGCCACTTAGATGGTCAGAGGTCTGGAGCACCTCTCCTATAAGGGTTCTTCAGCACAAAAAGAGAGTTTGGGGATGCCATACTGTGGCCTTCCAGTACCTAAACAGAGCCTACAGGAAAGTGGAGAGGAAGTATTTATCAGGGAGTGTAGTAATAGGACAAGGAGGAATGGCTTTACACTAAAAGAGAGCAGACTTAGGTTAGATGTTAGGAGGAAATTCTTTACTTGGAGGGTGGTGAGGCCCTGACAAAGGCTGACCAGAGAAGCTGTGGGCACACTATCCCTGAAGACATTCAAAGCCGGGTTGGATGGTGCCCTGAGTAGCCTGTTCTATACGTAGTAACCCTGACCATGGCAGGATGTTGGAACTAGATGGCCTTTAAGCTTCCTTCCTACTCAAGCCGCCCTATGATTCTATGACTCTATTTCAACCCCATCGTCAGTATCTTATGTCCAAGCACCAGCCCCACAGAGGGGCACTGTCTTGTTATCTAGAAGGACGGAGTTTTGTGGCTATTACTTGATCCAGCATAGGAGGCTTCAGACATTTAGGAGGGAAAAAAAAAAAAAAAAAAGGCTTAAGCAGAGAAGCTCTAAGGGAAACTAAACACTTAATGGACTACTTATGGCGAAGCTCCAAATATTAAACTAACATAATTGCCACTTCTGTAATGAGACCTGCAGATGAAGGCAATGTTAAGATCTTAGACAAGGTAAGATTTGCACAGAAAGAAATATCTTAGATCAACAAAGAAAAAAATGTGGAAGATTTTGGACATGTAAGAAGAAACAGAAGCAACAAGTAACAGAAGACTGTGTGATTCTTACCCAGTATTCTAGTTGTTTTCATAAATGAGCCTCTCTCCCTAAAAGTTCTTTCTTCACTTACATCCCCCAGCTACTACAGTTACAACACTACATATGAGATCATGATGGTAGTGGCAAAAAAAAATATGTATTTTACAAATATAATATTCCTTGCTATCTATACAAATATTTGATACATGTATACATATATATAGATTTTTTTTTTCAGATCATCATTATAAAAGCAACTTACATCACTATGCATTTTGCTGATATTTAAAGCGTGGTTTAAATACAGAAGATTTGGTAGATCAGAGGCTGGATCATGCAGACTTTCCTTATAATCCTTCTTGTAATTCACCTGCAGAAAGAATTCAGGCAAGGTAAAATAAAGATTAACAACATAAGTAACAGCTAAAACTGCGGGGGGTCTTAAAGCATTAAGCACTTGCCTGAACAATCTATATGAGACACTAGATGGTGCTCTTTAACTATTATTTTGGGAACTAAGAAAAAAGAAAATCATTAACGGATTCATTCCACTTGGGAATTACTCAAAGCTTTACTCAAAAAAAAGACATAACAAAAATCATAAAGTCATACTTTGCGTGATATTTGAGACTACATAAGATTTTTGTTGTTGTTGTTTATTCAAAATAATTCTGCAAAAAAGTTATAAAATGTGCATTTTCCTCAATGCTTTGTGTTTATTCTTTTGAAATGTTGCTGAATATTGTTCTCTCCTGATTCAAATATTACACTTACTGCCAAAATTAAAACAGCCTACATAAAACAGATAAAGGGAAATGCTCCAGGACATTTGATTTAATACATACTGTTTTCAGCAAAGATAAGAAATATAATTATCTATGGCAAAAGTCACTTAATGAAGTAGCACAAGATAACTTCCTATCAGCCTATAGTAGGATTTTCCATACTTTTGATATCTAGTCACTCATCCTTACAGGTAGAATACTATCTAGCTTGGCTGTCTTAGATGATAAAACTCTCAAGTCAATACCTTCAGTCAACTTCTCACATATATCATGCTCTTCACTGAGCTAGACAACCTTCAAATCAACAATACTGAATTTACATATATTTTATAATAATAAGTACTCTAACAATTATTATTTTTAATTTTTTTTTACCAAACATTTAGATTTTGGAAACAATTACTCTGTTGAGCCCTTTCTAAAGCCAGCCTCCCCCATTTCCTTTGAGTGGTGCCCCATGCTTTGGAAACAACATGCTACAAAAGTAAAGGTTGTCTTTAGGCTATAGGGGATCGCACCCTCAAAGAAGAGCTCACATTCTTAGCATTGGACACACTGTTAAATATATCATCCCGATATCATTATCACATGATAAAGTCTGACTCCAGCAGCAGCACCCATACAGAATCTCAGAAACAGTTTACTCAAATAAAGATCAGAAGATCACAGATATGATGAAATCTGAGAGAGACGTGCAAATCTAAGCAACTCATGCTAATCCCCTCCTACACCCACTGGAGAGAAGGTGGTAATTCTCTCCTTCTAAAGACTGGTCAGATGGTTTTCCCTCTACACTGGTATTTGTCTTTCCTCAGTACAAGAGAACTGAGTACATTAGTTCAGAGTGAAACACAAAGTTAAAGGAGCAAAGTGAGATGAATCTTACTATGAAAAACTCTGCAGAGCCTTGGAGAAGGGTTTTGTAAGGAGAGGAATAAACAGATAATATGCTGTACCTGCTACACAGACACATTTTACAGAAGAAATTTAAGCTCATAGTAGTAACTTGTAAAATGGAAACTTCTGGTACATTTCTGGTGATGTAAACACATGTAAAATACAAAGCAAATTTACTTACATCACTTGCCAAGGTGGATGCAATCTGTGCTTGCTTGAAGGAAGCACTGTCAAGGGGATTGTACTGGTGGCTCCTCATTTCTTTTTTGAACTGCTCTTTGTATTTCACCTTCCACCATGAAAAGAAAAAATAAAAATGTTTGATATTAACATTTGGAATTAAAGAAGACAGAGAATTCAGGCTACAAACAAGCTTATTAAACTCAATTGCCTTTTCCATTAATCCATACACATTGAACATATTTAAAGAAGCTCAGTGTAGCCACACCTCTAACTGTCCCATGCTGGTTTTAAGTAAATTTCATGCATCTGAATTTTACTGAAATTTAAAAAAAGAAACAAAATAAAGATTGTCATGTGTGATTGTTGCTGCTGAAGGATTTACAAAGGGAAAGAAAAACGAAACCATATGTCTTGGACAATCAAATAAACCAGAACTGCTTGACTAGCAATAGTAATCTAATCACTGAGAATTATTCAATTTATAATTAACATCCAATTTTTTGGATGTTCTCAACATAAAAATTATAATTGTCACACTTGTGAAATAAACCATTTGTTGCAAAATTTTCAACCATTTCAAGCTACTGTAAACAAAAGGTAGGAAGTCAGAATAGAACTTTCCATGAGAGCCCCAGGAATCTCTCTGTAATACAGTCCCTTTGCAAGGAGAATGCTCACCTCTGCTTGCTATCACTCTTACCCTCTTTAATTTTTGTTAAAAGGAAAATGAGGAACAATAAGACATGTAAGGGGGAAATGATGAGCTGTTGAGGTAATGGTAGCATGTAAAATGTAAATAAAATACAATAATTACACAAAACGTTCAGAAAAAAATGAATTTAGAATCAGAAAAAAAAAAAAAAAAGAAAAAAAAAAAAAAAGAAACTGAACAAACAGTAAATCTCAGTCATTTTCCTTCCTTGTTGTATACGATCACCAAACATCTGGAGCCTGCACACATGCCTTGCTGCTTTCTAACAGCTGGGTATAATGGAGGATAAAAAGTTGACTCTGAATTATGCTGCTTTCATGAATGTTAGTCTGACACCTGATATTTGAGCTTATGCAACATCCATTATAATTTGCCATGTTCTGCTTTAAATAAACATGTAGTTCTTTCCTTATTCCTTTTTTCTCCATTCCCCATGAACATCTGATAGAGGCTAAACCACCTTAAACAATCTCCTTCAAAAATTATTTTTTTTCTCAGCTTCAGTTGTGGGTAGAATTTTCTGTTTCCTTTTCAGCTCTTCTTTTAGTCAAAAAAGTCTCAACATGGTTTAGCTTAGATATTTTCATTCCATTTAGCTACTGTGCCTGATATTTCATTAATCGGGATAACAAGAAACCAAAACAAAAGCCACTGAGCAGATATTAGCCTATCTGTTCAAGAACACATTGTGGTTCCAATACTTGTGCAAATTCCAAAAATTGTGCAAATATTGTTCCAATTCTTTGTGCAAAGAAAGGAAATTCTACATTTAACTTTCGAAGAGAAACTTTATCTGAACACAGGATGAACTTCCTTCATAATCTTTCACACTACCTCCAGAAAGGAATACCTATGGCTTTCTGGTAGATTCATCTGGTTCACATTGTTCAATATTTGCCTTGGCTTTGGATCAATTGCAAAAGCAAATATCTGAATATAAAGATCCCGCCTTTGTCAAAGGCAAATCCATACTCCGTATATGAACCAAAGGACTAAACTGGAGAGCTTTTTCTCTTTTCTGAGATGTATCCAGAACTCATCTTCTAATAAAAATCAGACAGTGCTAGAATATCTGACTCAGAAAGCCTCTGAAAACAGGGATCAAGTCAGTACTATGAGCACAACTCTCCTTTACCCAACACACATTGTAAGTACATTGTGTTAAGGCTGTTTTCTTAAGGCTGTTTTGCACAATCAGCAAACAGCCTCAGACTGCGCATGCAGCCTGAATGCACAATGTAGTCCTTGGTACACTTATCAAGTGTGAAAAAAACCAGTGCCAAAGGGACCTCTCCTCACATCTGGCTTGCAGTCTTCCAGCTGCAACTATTTGATGTCATTTTTTAAATATAAATATATATTTTAACAATAAGCATCAATCTTGAGATATCAACAATGAATCCTTGTGTCACTTCAGATCATATCATTGCCACAGAAAGAAGGAGGGATACCCAATGCACCCCAGACCAAGCATCTCGGTGCCAATGCACAGAAGGCTCACTTATGTGAGGAGAATGCCAACCCATGCAACCACAGTGCATTTCTGCAAGTGAGGGCTGCTCCAGCACCTCCCAGTCCTGCTGCCTTGTATGGCTGCACTGCTTATTACCTTTGCTCCCCTCTCCAACACCACCAAACGTCGCTCTGGGACAAAATGGAGGCAGCACAATAATATCAGATGACCCTGACAGTATCTCAAGAGCACTTCCAACAGTAATTTAACTCTGACTTGTCACAGGGGATTCATCTCATTGAAAGCTACACACGCACATTCCTTTTTTTTTTTTTTCTTTCCTTTTCTCTTAGATCAGTGTTTTCTATTTCCCTCTTCCTTTTGAAAGAAATGACAGGGCAGGGAACATGTGGGAGAAGGGAGAGGGAGGAGAGAAGCAATGAGTAAGTGCGAGGGGAGCAGCTTGCATGGTGTTTTAGCTTCATTTTGAACAGGAGAAAGTTAATGAATGCAGTTTAGAGGGAAAAAAACATGCCCGAGAGAAAGGGTTCCAATTAAAAACAAGAAAGAAAAACACTTTGTCAGTGATTTCTAAAACATCTGTAGGGGGGTTCTGACCAACTTTGTAACCTGGTGGAACAGCAAATAAAAACGTGGGAGTAGAAATGACAGCTGTTTGTGGAACCTTATCTACAAATTTCATCATTAAGCAAAAGCTTACTTTAATAAGGTTTTAAAATGATGGTTGATTATCGACCTCCTTAATTAAAGTCTTGAGTTTGTTTCCTTTTCTTTTAGTAAGGGTTAATTTAAAAGAAATGTCTGGGAGCTGCTTTCTAATCGTTGCTAAAGAATCAACAGATTTTGCAGGCTTTTAGCACAACAACATGCCTGAAGATCCCAACTGGAATTAAATAAATCCTGGATAAACAAACTTCTCATTGGCCTTGCACAAAGCCTATAAAAGTCAGAACTGCAGCTGGACAGAACGGTGTCTTTTGAAGCTTTGCAGCAACATTCCTAAATCAAAATCTGTAGTTCAAAGCTGTTCACACAGGGAGTGTTCAGTTTCAGAAGTGGGTGACATCACCCACTGTTCAGATTTACAAAGAAACTACAAAAAATTGAATCATTCAACCACTGGGATCCCAGGATGAAGCAGACACTTGCAGCTCAAGTATTTCCTCATGAAAACATGAAAATATATATATATATATATATATATATATATATTTTTTTTTTTTAAAAAAAAAAAAAAAAAGAAAAGAAAAAAAAAGAAAAAAAAAACACTTGTAAAGGACACAGATATTGAAGGAAATGTGATGTAAACAAAGAGCTGTATTAAAATACTGGCAGCTAAAAGCATTAGTGGATCTTAATGCAAAGAAAGACAGAAAATTCTAGTCTGCTGGTAATCTCAGAGAAGATACATTGGGGGGAAAGAAAAATCTACATCTAACAGCTTTATCCTTGAAACAGTGCATCAGAACCAGTAGAAATATGAATGTTCCAAATTATTCATCATAAAACCAATTATTAAGCAACAACAAGGGGAATGCTTCATATCAGCAGCTCTTTGAAAAATCACCTTTAAGAAGACATAAGGAAGAGCTTGTTTCAAAAAGAAATGCAAAAAATAACCCAAATTGTACAAAGTACATTCAGCAAACTGACAAGTTTCAGTTTTCACAAAGGCTAACACAGCTTCTATTTCAAATTTGGTTTCATATCAACAGAAAGAAGTAATGCTGTTGGTAAATATTCTAGTCCTAGGAGCTAGCACTTTTGCTGATGCTGTTGTCAGGACTTTGCTTGTTTGTCTGTTTGTTTGTAAAGAGAAAGAGAAAGGGAAAGTACATTGGTTTGGTACAGCCTTGAGTACCAGTCAAACATTAACACGGTTTTCTTCACTTTGCCTTCCTGCTTGCATTGATCGCTTTCTCCCTTTGTTACACCCACACTGCCTGACCTCTTCTTGCTCCTGTTCTCTATACTCCCTAAATTACCTACCCATATGCATCACATTAAAACATGTTATCATCTTTTCTTCCCATTACATCCATCAGATTTGCCAACTTTGCTAATTCACTGTGAGGGTCAAATAACTAATATTTTTCTGCATGTCATAGCTTATAGATTCGTGCTATTAAGGGAGATTATCAACTTTCAACACAGTTTCTAAAGCTCCCATTTGCTGAGAAAGAAATTAAAATCCTAAAACCCAGAAAGTCTGGAGACAATAAAGACATCACTAAATTTACTATTTTAAAATCTTATAATTGTTACAAGCCTGTTTCATGATCCCTGCATAAAGAAGACTGACAAAGATGACATACATTTAGTGCACTTCCTCTCCTACAGCACAGGTGCATTCTTCATCCTGACCCATCACCCTGCTTCTTGGACACAGGGGTCATCATAATTTTTCTGTGGTTGTACAGGATGCTCTTGATTTATGGCCAGTGTGTCTAAGTGTTATAATGATTCAAATAATATATAAAAACATTAGACAACTCATGGTCACTGCCTTTCCTTCAGAGGAGGTGGGCAATTGCCAAATGCACCTCTCTGCTGCTGAAAGCAGCTTAGTACTTACAGTTTCCATTCTACTCTGCACAGATGGATGGCAGCAGAGTGTCAGGCTGAAGCCCAATCATTTTTAAAAGTGCCAGCCACCGTTTTTAATACTATGTGCCCTATCTCACATATTGAAAGCAGCCACATCAGATATTTAGTTAGAAAGTCCCTTCCAGCTGAACTACTCTACTCTATTCTGTTAATCAGTGTAAGTCTGAGGGGTGGAGAAAGGATGAAAGGATGCAAAAACTGGGGTCCAGGCCCTGTCTGTGTAGTGGTTTGACCACTATGGACTAATAAGAATCATTTTTACAAACAAACAGCAAGCTCCATGTATCAACTGCTCTCTTCGTTTCCTGACACACCCCCTGCACTGTTTGGACCCTCTGAAAAAGTTAAAACTGCACACCAAATAATTCCTTCTGCAGAAGGATCTCGACTATAAGTGGTGCCATCCCTGTCCCTGCCTGTGAAGAGATCATATGATAAAGCTACTACTTTGGCATATACGACACTCATTGTCCAGGAGAAAATGCACTTCTATTAAGACTCAGATACAACATGTGCTCATTAAGTCTGTGATGCAACTGACACAGCACTAGACTTCAGGAAACTATGGTCCAGGCGTTATTTATTTATTGTTTTTCTTGCTGGCCAAAGACTCAGTGGTACTAAGCATAGTGAGATAGCAGAGCTACTGGAAAGGGACCAGCTTTGGTTCCCTTTGTGAGTATAGGCAGCTGCAACCCCACTGCATTCTGAAACAAGTTGTAATGGAGCGTGTGGTCTGCCGTTAGGTGGAAATAACAGATGTCACACACTAAATTTAGACATTAACTCTTTTTAAGAACTGCTAAGGAAAGCACCTGCCTTCCCTAGAAGTCACACCAAAGTCTGAACAGTATAGTGCACAGCACTGGGTCTTCCTAGAAAGCACAGGCTGACTTCCCAGTCTGCATGATACCAAAAACAAAAGACCACTTAAAAGTTAACGACCATCCAGTGTGAAACAAGAAGTCATGCAATAGATATCCAAGGGCAATGTCTGTTAACATCAAAAGCAGCTCAGTCTCTTGTAGACAGACACTACACTGTTCTGCGGCTTGTTCTCTATGACATACTATTCTCATTTTATTCTAGTTCTAGGGAAAACTTTCACCATCTTGCCAAATCAAAAGGAGCTGTTGTACAACACTGATCTGCAGACTGTTCTACTCTACTCCAGTTGTTTGCTTTTGTTCCTATCTCTGGGAAGACTGTAATGGCCTTCTCCAATCAAAGGGAGTAATCCTCCTCACACAAGAGGGCAGAATTTGTTCCTCAGTTTACAAAAGCACTGAGTGTAGCCTGACAGGATTATTAGCAAGGATTATGCAAGGCACTGTTAAAAATTAGAAAAAAATACAAACAAACACGCCAGCTTCTTCTCATAATGTGAAGTTGATATGTAGTAGTAGAAGAGTCACAAAAGGAAAAGGGAATATTTATGTTCAAGTTTTTTTTTTAGTTTTGGATAAAAGT
Source organism: Excalfactoria chinensis (assembly GCF_039878825.1). Classification (NCBI taxonomy): domain Eukaryota; kingdom Metazoa; phylum Chordata; class Aves; order Galliformes; family Phasianidae; genus Excalfactoria; species Excalfactoria chinensis. The sequence continues at coordinate 124,449,556 of NC_092826.1, forward strand.
GACTTTTTTTTGTTTTTTGGTTTTTTTTTTGTTTTTTTTTTCTTTGAGGTTAATATCTAACAGAAAGTAGTACATAAAAGCTGCAGTTTCAAGGGGAGGAAAGGCAGGCGGTTTACATGTCAGGCCAAATTCAGATCCCATTACTCACATTAGCAAGTGGTCACACAAAAGACCACAGTTACTTCAGTGGGAGTAAAGTTCTATTCAAATTGAATGAGTAGCAAAATTTGCCTCTAAATTACATACAGTTAATATTTTAGAAATCCTAGATAATATATATAAATATACACCACTTCCACCAAAGAAGAGTTGTAAGAGTCAAAGTTCATTGCATTTTTGCATAAAAATTATATGTTCTGTTTCCTAGGAGTCTTAAATTTACCAGTCATTGCAATAGCATATGAGAGGGGTTTGAGAACATAATCTTCACGCAATTAGAGATAATCATCTAAAAATATAAATATTTTCTTGAATTACTAGGAACGAGATATCTGAATGAAGTCATTGTAAAATGACAGAAAATCCTACCTGGCTTAGAAGTTTAGAAACTCCTTTAGCATGTTCAAAATCTGGTCTTCCAAGTACAGCAGGTTCCTTATTCATCTCTCCCCTTCCTTTTTTGTACTCAGCCTTAAACAAATCAAGAAAATGAAAATGAATCACTATTACATTGTTTGGTTTGATGTTTTTTCAAGAGAAATGTAAGCTTTAAACCTAGTAGAAAATGAAGTCTCATTTAGTGATCTGCATTGCTACTACTCTCAGTAATATTCTAGTCAGTTCAGAAAAACAGCTCTTCTCATGCTTCACCTCATTAAAAACATAACATTTATTTAGTGTAAAACACAACGCACAGCATTCATAAAATTCAACTTTATCCAAATGCATGAGTTAAGCCTGAGAAATGCACTTCTTCCACTGCTCCCAAACAAGGCAGAATGAGTTACAGTGGTTCAGCATTTCTTAAGACATGGTCTGTAGTTTACACAGATTATTTGTAGCAGCTGAAAATAGCCTTGAAACAAAACTAGGCAGAGGGGCAGCTTTTTTGAAATACAGGTCAAATTCCTCTCTTGGTTTTACCGCTGCAATCTCACTGGATGTCAGTAAGGTTGCACTGGTGTAACATGGAAGAATTAGTCCCACGGGGTTGGTGTTATGTGATCTTTCCATCTAAATGGCTGCCCATGCAAACTGCTGTTTTGCTTTGTTTTTTTTCAAAATGCATTAGAAAACGGTAGAGATAAATTTATAGTAGGTGCTTTGGAATACAACAAACTATATGTAAGAGGTTTCTTACATTACTCAGGCTCTATGCATCAGCAAGGAGTCATCTTAACAACAGAGAGAAAGAAAAAATCCAAAGCCACTCTAAGTCAAATGGAGATTTTACAGCAATTTGTAACTGGGCATTGAACATAAGACTTATTAAGAGGTTTTAGTTTTCAGAAAATGCTGAGTGTTCAAAGGTGAATGAATCTCATCTCTCTTAAAGCTGTATTTCCATGAGACAATTCTGTAAAAGAGATGCCTGATTAGCCTCACATAAAACTATTAGCAACTGTTTAAAGTCTTGGTTCAAAATTTATATTTTTATATATATATACATTATGTTACACATATATATATATGTGCATATGTGTGTGTGTGTGTATAAAGCATTATATATACTTATCTATATATATATGCACATATATGTTTATAGAGTCTATATGCATTTGTATAGTCTGTAATAACAAATTAAATAGCATCACACATAACTGCTTCTGCTCCTTGACCTATCCATTAGCAGATATCACAATGGGAGGAACAAGAATTTGAGCGCAGAGCTCAGGGATGAGAGCTGCGTGCGTAAGGGTGCTGCTTGCCAACATGGGCTCTTCTAGGAACAGTGGGAGCTGCATGTCCCTGCCACTGCTGGAGAGGGTGAGAGGAGGAAAAAGGTACCAAGAGGCACACCTCTCCCCTACTAGACTAAAAACAGATCTGCAGGCATGCCAGCATATATCCAATTTTTAGAATGAGTGGAATTGAAACAAAACCAACTTCACTAAACATAATGCTGTCTTTAGTCACCAATTGCAAATGTCAGGCTGTCAACATCAAAGCAAGCAATCCTTAACTTCGTAGCATTCCAGGCAAGTTATTTCCCCCCTTCCAAAGCTCCCTGTCAGATTTGGGGTGCCATGTTTTCTGCTCTTGCTTGGAAAGATGAGAATTTCAGAAGTATTCTGAACAATTTGACTGAAATTGGAATAATAATGTCTAAAAAAAATACAAACAGACTATCAGAAGAACATACATCACTTATTATCTTCGTTATCTCTGTTGCCATCTTTATGTCTGGCCTGTTCAGCACTTCAGTGTATCTGTGGGTATCTTGCACATCCCTCTTATATGACACCTGTCAAGGAGAAAAAGAAAGAAAAATAAATAAATAAAATAAAAATAAAAAAGGAAGAAGAAACAGTTTTGCTTAAAACAAAAAAGTTTCAAGTTTATAAATCATCTTCGAATGACCTATCTGCTCAGCAATCAAAGTCAGAGAAACTCCACCTAACATATGCCAACGCAGACCTGCGTGACAGGAATTATTTAGTAAGACCTACACACAGGTTAACAAGCTGAAGAAGAAATTCAGAATCATAAAATACAATATTAAAATGAAAAATGGTTTCACTTGAAAGCATAGGAGAAAATGAAAGCACTGCAAAGAGCCAAAAATTAGGTTTTATCATTAAATTTCAGAGGAATTGCAAGAGGACAGTATTTTTTTTTTCTGTGCTGTACCCTCCTTTAGTATAAACAAATGCCTCCAGGATATGCAGCCTAGCAGATTGCAGCTACACTGATGACTGTAACTTTAACTGTACCATGGTGAATGGCCCTCTCAGTAACAGCCAGCCATGAGGCTGGGCTGTAATTAAATGACACAACCCCACCATAGCACCTCTTATTCCTTGCAACTTCCTCTACTTTACACAATCATGGGAACAAGAAGGCTGAGTGTTCCAGAATGTGGAGTGCAAGACCGGATCTTTCTATTTGTGCAGAAGCCACTACAGTTATGAACGGGCTCAGAAGACTGGCCAGAATACTAACCCACAGGCAGGAGAGTCCAAGTATTCACTGTTTAGCAAAGCAATCACAGAAGCAGTCTAGACCTCAGAGTTGCTCCAAAGCTCACAGACCACAAGCTATCCTTTTCCTTACTCCAGTCCATAGACTTTTTCCTCTCCCTTGTTTTATAGCACTTGTCAATCCAAGACTATTTCCAAGAGCTGTCTTACTGAATTATTCTGACTGATTTCAAAAATCATCTCTGGTATTCAAAAGTGTCTGTCAAGTTGAAGTTCTAAGCAAAAGTCAGAGATCATAATGTCCACACGAGACATAAAGTATCAAAATAATTCCTGTTGTACTGGACAGCTGCATATTTTCTCTTTTTCTGTTTAACAATGTAACTGACCTCTCAAAACTGTATTTCACCATTAAAAAGTCACAGAACTGTAGGGGCTGGAAGGGACCTCTAGAGATCATCGAGTCCAACCCCAGATTGCATAGGTAGGCATACAGGCAGGTGTTGATTATCTCCAGAGAAGGATAGTCCATGAACATGGGCAGCTCATTCCAGTGCTCTGTCACCCTTACTGTGAAGAAAAGTCCTGAAAGGTTCCCTCAGTTGAAGCTTTATGTACCATAACCAGTTTATCTACCTCCAGTTTCCAGCACACAGTTTTAGTATGGCCACAATGCAACAAATTCACCTGCAAGTCTAGCAATCACCAAGTGCAGCACCCTGTGACAAATTTGTAGAAATGTTATGTAAAAATTTAAAAAAAAAAAAAAAAAAAAAACAACCTTACTTTTTTGGCATATATTTTATAGGCAACAGAAAAGTAATATTGCAACCATATGGCCTCAGCTAAGTAGACAAGCTAAATAGACTTCAAACTGTTGGCTGTTTGCCCACAAATGGATTTTATGATTTTTTAACTTACCATGATTGACAGACAAGTGCAATCAATGATAACATAAATAAACAAATAAGTTGCATGAACGTATCCCACCTATCAATAAAACCAAAACTGTTTCTTCTAGCCTATTACAGCCATTGGAGTTTTGTTTCAGTTAGGCTCCAGTTTTCTCTTTATTTATTTTTAAGAAACCAGAAGTACAGACAAGCATTTGCAATTCAGGGCTTTACATGAATTTAGTTAATTATATGCTGTTCATCCTAATGACCACATGAGGTGAGGTGAAAACCACAGAAGCAGCAGAGACAGGTTTGTGAATAGCACCCTATCATCCATGTAAATTGCAAATTAAAGGCCAGCATATGTGCTCAAAATAGAAATTAGGAATTGAGTGAATTTAACAACAGAGAATTGAGAAAAGCAGTGATAAACTTGAGGAAATGTGGTCACTTACTGCTTCCAAATGACATGATCATACAGTACATGAAATAATAGATTGTGGTTAATTTTAGGGGGAAAAGGGGAGGAAAAAATAAGACAGTGACAGTCCTTTGTATTTCGCCATTTTCAATTATATTAGATGCAAAGCCAATTGCTATAGCTTTCCGTCTGTGAATTATTATTCTTCCTGCACCTAAACCAGTGTACCTATTACTTATGTCTCAGGGAAAGTCATCTAACATTTTACAAATGTCTGCAATATATATTTGCTCCATTCTGCAGCTTGTCATACTCCAGTGAGAATAAAAATGTTATGCAGCAGAACAGTAGTTTGTCAGAGGTAGGCCAAAGAAAGAAAAAATATGTTTCCCATTTCCTGAATAACCTCAGTCCCTGGATGCTGACCCTTTCCCATTGGGACAGTGTGCTGGCCTCTATTACACAGCTGCTATTCTGCTCCATCTAGTGATTTTTTTTATATACTGATACATTAGAACAGTAAAAGGAAAGCTATTCTGTGAGAGCAGGGGAACAGATGTAGAAAGGGCAAAGCCGCCAGCACAGTGTGTATGCACACACAGGCACTGGGAAGGTGGAAGGTAGAGAAGAGAAAAAGTAGCCTGGTCAAGAGAAAAATACATAAGAGAAAGCGGGAAAGGAAAGAGTAGAAACGGACAGGGAAGGGGGCTCAGACCCTGACTAGCACCTCCAGGCCCTCACTCAATGCATGGAGTCCTCACTCAGTCTTCTCTTCAAAATGGTGCTCAAGCTCTACCAAAAGACTAGAGGCTCAGGAAATGTTCCTTCTTGTGAAGAACACACATCTGTGAAACATCTACTCAAACTGGACATCATACAGGAAAAAGTAACTGGGACACTGACCACCGAAGAGCAGCAGTGAGAGACCTAAATGAATAATTACAGAAGACCAGAGGAAAAAAAAGGACAAAAAGGAAAAAATTACAAATACCAACTAAATATAAAGTGTCTTTCTACCCCTAATTTGAAATTACACTAGTGGTTACACTGCTGAGTACTTTTAAAGAGCCCATAAAACTAATGAACAGAAGCCACTTCCCATCTTTAATCCCCAAACACACTCTGAACTGCCAGTAGTTTTTGCGAAGCAGAAAAAAAATATTCAGGGTTTCCATAAAATGAATAGACTAATTTAAACAAGGCCCAATCTCCAGCTTCTATGAAAAGACATAAGGCCCATGGAGGATAAACACATAAAAGGTGAAAACTTTTTGTGATGGCACCAGCTCATCGGAATGTACTTCAGTGCTTCACAGTAAACACATTTCAGATGAAACTACAAAACATCTCAATCTGTCGATTAACAAATGGAAACTTCTGTTACACAGTCACCCAAGCACACCCAGGCTTAAGGGACTCAGACTTTTCTTGCACAACTTTGTCTTCTCCTCTATTCCAATTCCAAAAAGACTCCAATCTATATTTAACAAATTATTAAAATGTGCACAAGTAGATTCGTACACATTTTGCTTTCTTGAGATTCACAGACATGGATGTCAGCAAAAGGTTGGGTACAACTATCTGCAAAAGAATTTGTCTCTTACTGTTTGTCCTTGATTAGCATTTTCAGACAAATGAGTCTGCTTACTAATGGTCTGTCAGTCATATCTTTGTCCCCTTTTCTATCATCTGCACTTTGGGGTTCATCAGCACTAAGAAAATGACTAACTGATGACAATCATCACTGGCAACAGCTTTTCTGAACTCCATTCAAATGGTGTTGAAAACTGTTTCCCAGCTCACACAGAAGAGACAAACACATTTCTGGTCCATTACAGATTGATGCAGTCACCCTTTCCAGTAATGGGCTTGAAAATTGATTGGTCCCAATTATATCAGGAGTAAACACATCATTTTCAGCACCAGTTGGAAGTGATCCAGAGGGACCTGTTGTTGACAACCACTGTCTGCAGAAAGTTAGCCAGGGAAAGGTGATTTTTCTAATGCAGATGCTTAACAGAGAACCAGAAGAAGCTTGAATTTAGTATGATCTGCATCAAAACAAACACCAACATCTTGGTATGTTGCTGATGTTATTGAAGCACATTTGAGATCTGCTGATTTGGTCTTATCAGAAAGTATGCAGATGTGTAGATTGCTACTGCACGATATCGTGAACATGAAAAAAGTGCACTCCTAAGATATTATGGACTACTAAATATTCAAATTTAGATGGTTAATGGAACATAAAAAACTACTGCTACTGACATGATTTGGACTGCAAACGCCATACAGATATATATATAAATATAAAAACTTTGCCCAACTGTCAAGCAGCACTTCTGATTTCAAAACTAAGAGGACAAACATTCTAACTTCAGATATGCAAACTGTCTTTAAATGCTCACAGATGAGTCTACTGCAATTTTGCTGTTTGTAAAGAGATCAGCACTTACTTCTTTCATACAGTGTAATGCTATGAGGAAAGTATGTGGAATTTTAACCACACAGAACATATAAACTGCTATAAACTCAACATCATTTTGAAATTCATAATACTTGGTGATGGACCAGATCATAACACAGAAAAATAATTGGGTCTGTATCTTCATCAAATACAGTGTGCAAAACCTGGCGAGTGCTTTCCTTTCTTTTGAAACCTAACTGTCATGTTATTTTAGTGTTTAATTTCTTCCTTTCTTCCATCCATTCGATTCTCACGTAAGGTAAATCTCTTTTGTGACCAGACCAAAACTTTTTACAGACCACCATCTAATTTTGGTTTGAAGTTTGGAAACTTCCAGATGAGACAAATGACATCAGCCAAGAACAGACTTAAGACAGGCCCTAATTCACATTTCTCCAAAAGCTTTTGTGTGCCAAAGTCACATCATTAATATTCACTTCACAAAACAGAAACATAATTTACAGAGAAAAGTACTCCAGTGTGGATAAACATGCTTTTGTTAAAGCACTGTGTAGTATCTAAATTATTTTTCAATTCCCTATCATTAGAAAGCTCACTTTTGTTAGAAGCAATTTTCTTCAGTAGAAGAATGAAGAAAAAAATCTTCTTCTTATACTTGATCACATTGTTCATTGTTCAGGAGATTTTACAGTATTTCCCTATTATTCAGCTTCAACCCACATTTATAAAACAGTTTAATGATATTCAAAGTGGTGTGAAGTCCTACAGCACATGACAGTTTCCAAATGTCAGCACAAATGTATTGTAAGTCGAACACAGTCTTAATTTTTAAAGGAAATTGCACATTTCACAGAGTTGAGTATAAATGTCAGCCTTATTTTAAGCCCAAGTAAATAGTCTTAAACACATCCTAATCCTATTAGATGCAAACCCTGCATGTAAAGGTTGAATTGAGTTGGCAGACCATTGTAGGTAAACACGCATTCTGCTCCCATAGGTACACTGTACTGAGTGGTGGATAAAAAGCTTTGTCCTTCTATTCCCCCAGTAGTTTCCTTCTTTTTATACTGCACTTTCAAAGCAATGATTCCACAAATAGCCTACGTTCTGCAAGAGAAAAACTCCATGTTTGGGACACTTGCTATTCCTTACTCTGACTCAAAGATGAAAACACACATGGCTCTTAATTAAAACTATTAGTTGCAAACCAGGCAGTCCTACATTCAGCGAGGTGCTCAATTAATGACCCAATGAAGTTGTGTAAGTCTGATGAACAATAACTGAACTTACATAAATTGTTCCTTTATGTGTGATGCAGATATAGGCCCATTGCACTGTAGCTCCCCATGAGCAACCAGAAAGAAATCTCTTCTTAAACAAACTGTTTAGGTTTGGAGGTTTTGTTTGATTTTTTTTTATATATTTTTTTAAGTTTGTTCAGGCACAGAATACGGTCCTCAGTATTTTTTCATTATTTTTAATATGCTGTTAAAAGTTCTCATTTATCAAAACATCCTTCCCTCCTGTGTTTGGCTCCATTTCCTTTTTTGCTTGCTTAAGGATGAAAGAAGATGAAACGACTGAATTTCATTTACTCTCACATCTGTACCCTGCTCTTTAACTCTGTTAGCAGGTGATATACAGCTGTAGAAGGAGAATGGGTTTTGTGCTAGCATACTAATCTTCCAGCCATGATGAATTTGACTCCAAAACCCATCTCATATTCCTCTTAGTCCCACCACCTACTCTGAGAATGATTCCATCTTTCTTTCCAATACTATTTCCTTCCCTAGTAGTCCGCAGCCATTTCTAGTTAGGTAAAAATAAACTTTTGCTTATGAAGACAGTTCACATTCTCAGCTTGTATTCTCTGTCAGTCTGACATCCTGATGGTCCCAACAGCAGAGATGGTCAGAGCTTGACAGGAAGAGGGAATTCTGTAATCTAGGCAGGTTGCAAATCTCTTCTGGGAGTTCCAGCTCAAGTATTTCCCAGCAGAAGAAAAAGTTATTCTGCAAACATAATGCTTCCCTGAAGTTTTCCAGCAGCCTTTTAATCAGCAGCCAGCTGTCAAGACTGTACACACAGACATACATCTAACACTGACATTTAGCTCTCAGCCTGTATAACCTATGAGTGTTTGTTACACTGTCAGTAAGGAAGAAATGGTAAACTTAAGATAATTCAAAATGAACGCCTTCATTTTCTATATTGTTAGCAGTAAAGAAATATCCCATTTATCTGAGAAACAGTAGAGTTGTAAAATCATCTACTGACTCAACTTTGTTATCTAAGCAGAACGGAAATGGATCACAACTTTGAAGGTAAACAGGTGTAAGCTGTTTTTAAGGGCTTTGTGCTCCCTTTGAAACAGTTTCACTACTCTAGCCAATTTTCTCTTAAACTTTACTTTTCTCTTAAATAATTTTTTTACAAAATCTAAGGCTAATATGCGTTTTTCTTCCAAGTAGTCTTTGTATAAATAGAGCACAGCGTAAGGAACTGTGAAATCAAACCTGACTTGAAGCTAATAAAAAACATGAATACTATTATTAGGCTTTTCTATTGTGAAAAACGGAAGCATTTCAAGAAACAAAGAAGCAGCTGTAAAAAATAATTAAAAAATAAAAATAAAACACTAAATGCCAAGTAATTTACTTTAAATTATTGAACTAAATCCATGATAACAAACATTTTGGTCAGTGGCATTAGCTAGTATGAATTATGAAACTCCACCCTATGGCTTTGATTTTGTGATATCAGTCAGAAATTATTCTTTGGAACTCACTGGGGCACATGTTCACAAGACAGGGGCAAAGTCACTCATGTTCATAAAAGTGTGCATTAGCACAACAGAAATTACCCCCCTTTCCTCCTCTTAACAGAATCACCCAAATGTTGATAGCATATGACACTGAAGCCACATCACTGCTCATGCAAACTTACAGAGTTTTAAAGTACAAATAAGTACAAATTAGTTTTAAAAAACTCTTGTTGTAATTCTACTTTGAATTCATAGCCTTTAACAACAATAAAAAATGACTGTTACAGAATGGTAAAATATACATTCCAGTGTTCTTTATCATGAGTCACATGACACCACTCATCATGTCCCAAAATACTGTGGGTGTATAATGTAAAAAATATACAGATTAATGAAATATGAAAACATTCCATGCCTATTTCCTATCAGTTAGTAAGTATCCAAAACAAATGAAACTAATTTCACTTGGTGAGTTGAATTGGTGAAGTGGGGAAGTACTTACATCACTCTGGTATTTATTGACTTCCATGGCATGTTTAATATCCGGAGGCTCCTTCATATGTGCATAATCTGAAGTTCCTTTCTCAGCATCATGTTTTTGTTTATACAGAACCTGAAAAGAGCAATATCTTAGTTTAGTGAGCACATGTAGTATTATGAGCTGAGATAAATCTAGCATTGTAGGGTGTCTGTATTCAGGAAAAAAATGTAATTAATTATTAAGCTCCTTAATGGAACCAGAACCCTTAAATCATAGCAGCTTCTGCCCAAAAGAGAGACAGATGAGATACAGCAGGAAGATTTCTCTGAGTCTATTATTCCAATACGGGTTTGAGTATACAAAATGAAGAAAAATAAATACACACATAGAAAAACAGAAAATTAACCTTAAAAAAAAGTGAGAAGACAGCCCAGGGAAAAAAAAAAAAAAAAAAAAAAAAAAAAAAAAAAAAAAAAAAAAAAGTGAAAAGAAAGCTTTTTGTCTTGTTTTTTTATCCTAAAAACATACTTAAATCTATCTGCTAAATAAATACATAAATACTTACTTTTTCAGTATTTGGAAAAAAGAAAAGATGTTGTAAATGTCTTGTAAATGAAAAGATTTACATGAAATACTCATAGCCCAAGCATCAATTTCATGCACTGTTAGGAAATTACTACCATAATACATATTTGGACTAGCCCCAGGTTAACAAAGAAAAATAATATTTACATTCTATTGTCATCATGGAAAAGGAAAATGGAATTGGACTGTGAGTTTAAAAGCGAATTTATTTTTACTGAGTTCAATGTGGGGTGTCCATCCAGCTTTCACCATACTGTACTATGCTCACATATGCACACGCTCACATACTGAAACTGCCTGAAAAGCTGATCTTGCACTTACATTTGTCAAAAGCTTTTAGGCTTACATTAAGAAAATTCACCAGGTTTTGATGCCTGAAGAAGCAGCAAGCAGGAAGTAAATTCATTTTCTAATAGGTCTCAGGAGCAAGCATTAAAGTAATCCCCAAGAAAACAGCAAATACTAAATAAGATAGAAAGCTGATCAGGAGGAGAAGGATTTCAAATGAAAACCCTACTATATGAACAAAAGCATCAAATTAGGAAAATGTGCCCTCTCTTTATATAGCATAAATCAAACATGATCGTGTCTCTGGGGAGACACATACAACTTAAACTGATACAGAAAAAATTCCCTGTAATGATTACATTTGCATCTGGCAAAGCAAATGATCTTTAAGAAGATAGAAATATTGTAAATATGTCATCATCAATGGCAAAAGGATAATTATTATACAGGCATACACCAAAAAATACTTTTTCTACTTCCCTTGTTTCACTCTGTCACTTTTAAGATACTTCCCATTCTAAGAAGCTGACCCAAATGATGAAGCTGGGTTTTTCTTTCCAAAACCCCAGAATTTATATATACTGTATTACACTGCTACTTTGCCACTTTGACACGTAAAATTTAGTGTTGGCATATGAGCTATGTAGTCAAGATTTTAAAAATCAAAAGCAATCAACTCTCAGCATGAGAAAATTAGCAGAAACTACAATCAAGTGTCCACTGACTAAGGATAATAAGATTGTTTCTTTAGCTTATAGTAGGAATACCTGAGCTGCTATTTTATAGTCCTATTCTTTCTAATTTTTCACATTAATCTTATTGACTTATGCAACCTTGAAAGAATCACAGTTATATAGCTGCCTGGTTTAGTCTTGGACAGGTAAGCAGAATATACCGTTCTGTAAATCAGTTCAATGTAAACATGAAAAAAATGTTTATAAGGATTATTCCATCAGTATTCTTACAAATATTGTTTTATATGTTACTATTTATTTCATATCTCATGCTGAATTTCCAAACTTTATTTAAATGAAATTTTACTTATCCAATATACAAAGGTTGCTGTGAATTTATGATGCTGGCCTACAGTGACAGAGGTGGATGGATGTTGGTGGTATGGCAGTAGAGGTTGAACCTTCCCACCAATATCCCATTACGTTTTGTTCCATGAGACAGATGGCAGCAGAGGAGCAGCCTTATAAAGTGGCATCCAACACGCAAGTGCAGATGAAGCAAAAGTGTGTAGCTGAAATCCTACATGCAGAAAAACTGCACCCATTGACATTCATCAACAATTGCTGAATGGTTCAGGCTGCTTCTGTGGCAGCCTGTTTGCCAGAGGGCTGACATGAAGGCTGCCAGTGTCATTTTCCTTCTCCCTGTGGGGTACATTTAGTCTTCCCTTGGTGACCTGTAAATCCACAATCCTGGCTAGAAGGAAGCAGCAGAAATCTTCCCTGCACATCCTGACACAGCTGAAATCTGAAATCCTTGTATTAGCTACTTAGGTACCACAGTGATAGCACAAATAATCCATCTTTCTCTATCAAATAATGTTTTTGTTCTCTACATCTTTTGTAGTTTCCATGGAAATAAATAGGACACATTCCTTCCATTGAAACCTATGTAAATATGAAATAGTATCTCCAGAGAGATCAAATATAATAGGTCACTCACGTAATCTCTACTCTGTGGTGGTGCCATTTAGTAATTCCAGGAATATAATGCATGTAAGTATGACTTCAGGTTGAACTGATTTGTAACTACTCTTTTTTTATTATTTTTCTTCTCTTACATGGGCACCAGAGTGTGAATACAACAGTGAATTAAGGAATCTTCATGGTCTTTTCATTTAACTCTGACTCACTTTCTGTTTTAGGATATTATTACTATTACATTTCATCTTTCCTGTATTTCTCTTTAGAGTCAGTAAGTTGAGCTCTGAATTTGAGATTCACAACAAAGATTTTTGTCGAAGGAAATGCGTAACACAGAAAACACTATTTTAATCTCTAGATAAATAACTGGACTACCCAATCTATTTGTGTAAAACATAACTCAAGAAGTCCAAGTGACCGATACTTTCTACTAAAAAAAAAAAAAAAAAAAAAAAAAAAATCTTGAAAATGAGATTTGATGAAATTAAAAAATGAATATTCTCATTAAACAGTCTGACAACATGTAATACATCTATAAATTATGCAGTAAATTATAGAAGCAGCTTTATCATACTTAAAAATGTACATCTAAGCATAGGAGAAGGAATCTGCCCACAAGCAAGGAAAAGTCAAAATTTCTCTAAAAGTTAAAAACATTAAGATTCACTTAGTTCATCATCTTTAAAAACAAACAGAAAATGTTGCTGAGAGCTGACATATAGTTACTATGTGAAATATTGGTCAAAGGAGAAAATTAAACTGCCTTCAGTTTGTGTCAGATTATTCATTTCAGATAAGAAGAAAAACAATGCAATCTCGTCTTATGACAGAAAAGAAATGATGAAAATAGTGATGAAACACATACTTTTATTTTTCAACACTGCCTCCCCTCCAAGCAATTTTAAATATCTTTATCACTGTTTGTGACACCTTATTTAAAAAAAAAAAAAAAAAAAAAAAAAAAAAAAAAAAAAAAAAAGGTTCTGTGCAAGGAAGAACTCAGTACACTGGTATTCAGACAGGAAAAATACTTGGCACAAAGCTAGCAGTGATCTGAAATTTTCCTCAGGGATATTTTTCAAAGGAAGACTGCAGTCTTTCCAGAAAACGATCATTTCCTCTGAGGAAAATCAAGTTGAGGTCTCTCTGCCCAGACTCTTCTTGTCTACTTTATTTTCTTTTTGCAGAGAGCAGGGAAATTGTGAAAGCTCTGCAGGTTGGAAAGGACAGTGAACTCATGCAGTGAGGAGAGGGACTTCTCTCTGGGGCTTATTCAGGGGGCAGCTATGAAAAATGAGAGAGAGAAATTTGGTTGTTCATCCCTATGAAAGCTGTTTAGAAGTTTACAGTTCAATTTTCTCCATAGCATGAAAGAATGGAATTGAAAAAAGGCAATGAAGTATGTGAGGCAATGAAACTTCATTTCACTATTAAGCGTCCAAAAACTCATATGGATTTCCTTCTCTATGTGTATTTATCCTATCTTCATGCCAGCTCTACATAAAACACAAAAGAGTAGACATTGCCATTACATAAAAGTCAGTAAAAATTCTCTTTTTTCAGTCTTTCCTATATATCTTGAAAAGGCAACTGAACGTTAATCAATATAGCAAATATGGGAGCAAGCTCCACAGGAGGAAAAACAGCTGCTGGAATAAGTGAACATTCTACAGCTGCAGCCCCATGGAATGAGCTCCTAGCTCTGTTAAGTCAGTGGCAATTGCCATGTCAGCCTCAGAATGCAAAGGGATAAGTGGTGTTACAGCAGTATCTGTTTTCTGGAGATGACAGTAAAGCACACTTGCAGTTGGGCAATAACCTCCTGTCATAAAAAAGGGAAATTTTCCTGGTTGCCTGAGTTCCTAAGGCATCAGTGAAATCTGAAATGGTGTATAAAATTCATATATTGGGCTAGATCTAGGTAGGCTAAAAATGCTGCTGCTGGGCATGACCGTATAGCATCATCATGTCAGGACATAACACCAAATCCCAAGACCAATTGCCAGGCTCAGGCCTGTGGAGGCCATGATGCTCAAGTCCTGGCACATTGCTTGGCATATGACCATGGCCCTGTCAAGAATGTGATGTCACAGTGCAAGTGAGGTTTGGCTGCAGTGTGCTCAAAGAGCACTAAGAAGGAGCCAAAGGTGTAAATTTGTTCTAACAGGAATGGGAAGGAGAACACACACCGATAATCTTCACATCTCAAGAAATCAGCACCTATTTAAAATCAATTTATTACAACTCAGAAACAGACCATGGTTCTGTGATTGTGGCAGCCTATTTGCCAGAGGGTGGACATGGAGACTGCCAGTGCCATTTTCCTTCTCCCTGTGGGGTACATTTAGTCTTCCCTTGGTGACCTGTAAATCCACAATCCTGGCTAGAAGGATGCAGCAGAAATCATCTCTGCCACCTCCTGACACAGCTGAAATCTGAAATCCTTGTATTAGCTACTTAGGTACCACAGTGATAGGCACAATATGGATTAGATTTGAATACTGTAGAGAAGATTTTCCACTAGAAAATCCCCTAGGATGTCTCTCAAAGTAGCATTAAATTCAGGTCCATTGCAACAGTAACCACAAGTTCAAAAAATGTGTCAGCATATCTTGAAGCTTTATGGTAGATTAAGATTTATAAAGCATTTATTCCTATGGGAATGGTACGAATTTTACAGGAAAAAAAATTCTTCTTTAATGTAACTCAGCATATATACATATTTGTTTCTCTATAACTGCTGGATAATTGAAAAAAAGCTTCAAAATCATTAAATAAAAATGTCAGACTTTTCCTTACAAGTTTGTGTGTGTGTGTGTGTGTGTGTGTGTGTGTGTGTGTTTTCTTTTTGTTTAATCAAATGTTTTCACTTTTAATCTCAGTTATTTATCTTTTCTGCCATATCACTGATGTTAGTTAACCTCATTTATGTAAACTAATGTAAAATGTAATGATAAAACATTTGGAATTAATCCACTAGTACATCCCATAGCAAGCTAGTTAACTAATGTTTGAAAAATCAGGCCAACTGTTTTAAAATGTTATAAAGGCTTAATCCCATTTATTTCTAGTTACCACTCACATTACAATGATCTGTGACACTAATCTTATTGCAACTACTGTGCTGATTTAACTTCAATACAAACATGTCCTATTTCAAACTATGAAAAATAAAATACACTTTGTTAATGAATTTGCTTATTATAATCTTGATTAACACTCTGTTTTAAATCAAGTCATATTCCCACAATGTGAAAAGCTGTCCTGAGATTTCAGTGCTCTGTCATGGATATTGTACTCTGCTTTGAAAAGATTAACTGTATTAAACAGAATGAATATTGGGATACTATCAATAGCACGAGTTTAGGACCATGTTCATGTCACAGGCTTGCTTTATTAAACAATACATAGTACTTTTAAGAGAGGAGAAAGGCAGAAGAAAAATGTTGAGATTCTTGGATAAAGAACCATGACTGTCTACTGGTTGTAATTATGATGAGTAACACCAAAAATCTGCAACTTTGCTCATGTTACACATATTCAATACTCATAATTCTACTGGGATCAATGGAAGCTAAATGTTACCTGCCTGAAATAAGGGGATTACATATTTAAGCCCCTGGAGCCAACTAAACTTGGATTACTAGTTTACTAATTGCTAGCATGTTTTACACTAAGTTCAGTACACTTGATTTTATAATTTTAATTCTATGTAACTTGTTGTCAGTGGTATGTAAATGATTAGTGACGCTGGAAATATTTTTTACTGTTACAAATGAGTGCATTCATATGTCATTAAATGCACTTTTTTCACTTTGATTCTGCTTCGGACATTTTAAGAAGCTAACAGAAAACTTGAGAGGAAATAGTTGTTATATAAGATTTGCATACTGTATAAACACAATACAATGTTACTGAATTCAGTAACCCCCTATTGCATCCATGGGTTGCTAATGGATTTTGCCTGCTTTCAATCTTTTTTAATGCATATATTTAATAAACTTTGCATGTCAGATGGTCTAAGTTTTAGAATTGAGAAGATGTTGAAGTAGATGTGATAACAAACTCTGGATGGTAATCCCACACAAAATAAATCAAGCAGACAATTAAGTATCCATTCAACAATATTGTTAAAAGTGATCATATTCTGCCCTACAATTCATGGACAGATCATTTTTGTGATTTTAAAGTCGCACCTTGCTCTGCAGCTGAGTTAATTCTTTTGCAAATACACTGTCAATTGTAGCTGGCATCTGCTGATAAAGAGAGTTGGAAAGGTCCTTCTTAGCAGCTCCTTTGTACTTCACCTACAGGGAAAGAAAAAGGTGACACAACATGACAAGGTCGTTGAATACAGTAATCATACTACATATTTTCTTATGAAATAAAATGGCACTAAGAACATGAGAAATGGAAACATCTACTGCAGTCTCATAAATTGTCAAGAAAATACACATTTTTAAAGTACTAACTTTAAAATGCTTTAGGTGGATCTGTCTAATTCTCAAAGTAATGCAAAGAACCTGTTAATTAAATTCTAGAACTGAAGAGAGAAGTACAAATTAAAGCAAGGCAGTCACTTTTTCTATATTATATTATATCATTTCCAAAAACCAAACCTGTATTTTTTCATTATGTTTTCCAAAATCTTGCTCGATGGTAGCAATGAGATATCAATAGAACAATATTTCACCAATTAATGAGAAATGGCAATTAAATGTGACTGGAAAAGACAGGAACATTGAAGTTAAGATCTGTCATCATTTTTACTTAACCTTCTCATGTTGCAGACTCGTTTTTTGAACTCCTTTCTATTTATTCTGTGAATTCTCCAGTGTTCTGAACTTGCAGTTAAAGGCTAGAAAAATTTAGAGGCTACTCTAAAAAGTAATGCCTTCTATTTAGTTTCATGGAAACTACATCAGAAACAAGGAGAACAATAACACTACTGGTTTCTCAGCTACAGCACACTATTTTGCAACATAGTCACAACCCTTAGCTTTGTGTTTTCACCAGCCATGAACAAGAGCCTGTATGCCATGCTCTTAAAAATCTGAACCAGAGGAGGTGACCCACAGTAGCTGTCACCACCCATTGCCTCTCTGTGCTCACACCCACTGTTTGGTCTCTGTAAATGTTCAGTACACATCAATGAATGACAATTAGAACAACTTTTTTCTGCATAAAGGAATTCAATTCCACACCTTTGCTTCATATGCACTGCCATGTCAGAAGGCATTTTGTCAGACAGCCCTTCTGCTGCCATCTGTCACACAGCAACAACATCTAACAGAATGTTGATGGGAAAGTTCCACCTCTACTGTCACACCACCAGCTTTCTCCTTGTCATGGGCCAGCATATTAAATAGGAGGCATCACTTTCAGAGCAGCCTCTACGAGGCTTTTGCTTCAGATCTAAGTTTTCCAAATTAATAAAAACTATTTCACTTACTGCTAAGAAGGTATCCGTATGTATGAAAGGCACATTAAATGAGTCTGTCTAATGTTATTAGCTTTCTGTGCAATATACAGCTGTTTTTTTTTTATAGCTCCCTTTGCATAATATATACCCAAATAATTAGCTAAACATTTGTGGGTGTCCCCCAAAACAGAGGGCTTTTTTCACCACTGTTAAGAATTTAAGAAGTGCTCAAGTTTTGCAAAAAAAGGTTACAGGACACTAGAGGTCAGTAATTTACAAGATAAACCATCCATCATATTACTGAGTTTAAATAAGGCATCTAGCTGCTCTAGGCAAGAGCGCACAACAGTGGGATAGCATGAAACACAACCTGCTTTAAATTTTGATCTATCATTTTGGAAGTTGCCATTTTTTGGCAACTACACGTGGGTTTGCTCACTTGCAAGCAAACCAATAGGTGACCTGAGGATGGCCTTCACCTGATCCCTCTTCCAATTCCCTTATTGAAGAGCAGGTGTAATAACACAATAACAGGTCCTTCTCTCCTTCTCTTTGACGTTCAGGCTGTTTGTGCACACATGTAGTTTGCAAAGCTCATCAGTGCATAATAACTAACAAGAAATCCTTTTCCTATTCCTCAGTTGACCAACAAAATGGCACAGTTATGAATGTCTCAGAGTTGTTAATGTAACATCTTTTGGAATCCTGGAATAAACTGGTTGTGTAAATATATGCGGGTATACATTATACACTAATTATAGCATTTGAAATCACATCAACTTTACGCAGAATTATTGTTTAAAATAAGCCATCCTTCCCCTGCTCATAAATGTAATCTTCAATTCACAGTGTTTTTACCAAAAAAAAGAAGCAAAGAGAATTCTTCAATCTTTTTGGTCTTACCTCAGAAATAAAAGCACCAACACTTTTTACATGTTTTAGCTGAGGGGTGTCAGGTACAAATATGCACTTGCCCTTAGATTTTTCAAATTCTTCTTTATAGTGTACCTATAAAAAGAAAGAAGAGAAGATGAGTTGTTCATAAAAAAATGAAAAATATACAATGGATAGTTGTATTTTTTTATTATTTATAATAAAAATAATTAGCTCAATGGCTTGCAAACTTCGGCCACACAGGGAAATACCCAGCTCCCATACACAGAATCAGGCTTGTAAAAGTCGCAGATCTCTTTAATATTAAAGATGATAAATACATTATTTTTCTCTATATGTACACACAATTTTTCCACTGCCCATAGATGTTCTGCTCACCTAAAGAAAAAATAGATGAATCAAGAATTTTCTCTTTGATCTCACAGATAAAACTGTTATCAGACTGGCTTCCAACACAGACCTTGCAAGCCCAGAATCTGTATATCATAATCAAACATCTCTTTACAAATCCAAGAGCTAAGTGATAAAATTCACAAGTCCATTGCCAAAGCATTGCCTATGAAGCACCCCTATGGTTGTGACACAGGTAATATCAGAGTCTCTTAAAAAGCCAAGAAAATTTTATATCAGCTCATCTCTTAAGTCATGTACATACACAAGCACTTGGGGCACAAAACACCACAGTATATTTTGCAAAAAAGGCAAGAGCTTATTTTTTAAAAAACACCACAAAGCTCCAACTTTTTTCCCACCAGACAGTGGGTGCAGCTGCAATATGCAGTTATCGGAAACAACCACATGCCTGTTGACGAAGTCACATCAGAGCTAGTCCGTACCAGTGAGATTGTGAAGAATGCAATGTATACAGACATAGTGAACATGTATGGAATCTTTACTTACATGCAAACTATGAAGAAATATGGTGAATACAATGAGACTGATTGAACACATTCTAAACACAGACAACTTCCACATGTAGTCCTTACTTTTAAAGGTACTCCCAATAAGTAGCCTTACATGATTTTAGTGAGATGTCCTTATTTTCATATAGTGTAGTTTAATTCAGTGCAAGTTGAGCTTTCCTGGTTATTATCTGCTACCATTTCTCTAACCTCATTTTCACATTCTGCACGACAGCACCATGCATTTATGCATTCCCAGCTTGCTGACAAGCAGCAGACGGAAGCAACGTGACCATTACAGAAATATGCGGTATTAATTTCTTCCTTCTCTGCACCCTTAGTGCATATCACAAGCTCTAGTTTACTTTCCTATAAAGTGACTTGGAAAATTCATGAGGAATAATGGTAGTTTATGCTGAATCGGTTCTTGAGCTTTTTGTTTAATCTTTTTGTCCCCCACAAAATGAATTATTATAATGCCAAATTCCCTTTGGACTGTTGACCACATAATCACCACATAGGAAATAATTTTGGCTACAGTGAGCTCATCCAGATTTGGACTACTGAATGAATTTACATCTCTTTATTGATCATACATTCTCATTTTATAAAATACAGTGTATTCTAAGTAAAAACTGTTCGGGGAATAAAGGGTGTAAAATTACTTTATGTCATCATTTTACTCAGGGCCACACTGATCCAATAGTTCAAATAGCCTCTGATGTGTCACTGTGCTTCTAGGTAACCACAGAGTAATGCACAAAAACTGCAGTGTCACGATAAGGATGAGCAGGTGCCTATACAGCCATCCTGTGTGCATGCATGCACGTGCTTTTAAGGCTGTGCATTATACGAGGTGTGAATGTTCTCACGAATGGCTTAAAAAGCAGCCTTGAAAAATTATGGCTATTTGCAGCAATATGGTTGAGAAAGACTATAGGATTTTCTATGGAGCTGTCCACTGGTTAGGTTTGATGGAATTCCCAGTAGGATGCCTGTAAAACTGGGGCTCTGGCAGAGGAGATGGGGAGCCGTGCTGCTCACAACTTAGAAAAATCACACACAGAAAACTGAGAGCTAACTGTGATTGCATCCATTTTAATTAGAGTAATAATTACATTCAAAAATCAAGCATGAAAGCCTCCTAAGGTATCTTTAATTGGGGGTAAGGAGACTAAAGAAACCATCAAAGCCATTATGCTGTGGAAATCATGCTTACAAAATAATAAAAAGAAATAAAGGAGTAATGTCACTCCACTATTAGTCATATTTATTATGGTAATCCACACAGGTTCAAATGAGTCATTTAGAGAGGATATGTAACAAAATCTATGTGTCCAGTTTTAATTCAGCACTCTTCATTTTGCTACAGAAGTGTTCATGTCACTTAGAATCAGGCAAATAGAAGGCAAAATGAGACAAGTAAAATGTAGTCATGATGTGTACTTAAAAAGTCAATTTATTTTAAATGAACTAAGTGGGAGGCTGAAGCAGTTGGCTATGACAGAATATAATCAGTTTCTGTAAGACATATTCAGAGAAATCAGTATTCTTTGAAAGAGTATGGGGTTACAAAATCAAACACCTAAAATATTGAATAGGAAATTTTGCCTTTAAGTGACCTACCCTTTCATCACAATACACTCTGTTTAGATTGAGTAGGTCTGGTAAACCTTAGGGAAAAAAAAAAAAAAAACAGATGATAGAAAAAATTTGGAAATGGTGGCCTACAGCCACCGCTGCCCTTTTGATATACTTCTGAAGGCCAGTATCTCACTAGAGCCGCAGTTACTAATAGCTTTCTCCTGAGCCCTTTCTTCTCCCAGACACATCATAAAACAACTCTGATCAGCAGCACGGCTATCCAGTAACACTAGATTAAAATTCCTAAACAATCACCAAAAGAATAAGCTTCAAACTGGCTTGTTTGTTTGTTTTGCTCTACAGATGTTATTCGGCTAAAAGCAAATTTTATAAAAGGTCATCCAGTCTCCAGGCTGAAGCTTCCTGGCTTACCAGGAAAATTAATCTTGTCCATGGCTAGCTCCAGGAAGAAAAATTTAAGAGGTATCAGCCTAATCCAAGACTAACCCAAGCAGTTACCTTTCTTTGGTATTCAGGGGAACATATTTGTCACATTTAAATATGAAAAACTGTTCTTAGTATTTTGACACTGCTGACAATGCACGTGGCTATGTTGACCAGTGTACCAAGATCCGCTGTAGAAAAGTTATTTCTCAAAGATCCCTTTAGGCCTGAACTTTCTCATCTAGCTCTTAGGCTGGATTGAAAGAGAACTTTTCCACTGTCCAATCATTCATTTCATAGTTTATAATCTTTCTAACAGTGTAAGAACTGTGTGAGATCACAGATCTATCTAAATCCACTTTCTGTGGCCACAGAAAACCAGAGAAAAGTGTGAGGACAAGCATACAATATTATTGTCCCATAGTATTCTACCAGTCAAAAGAAATTTGGACCTCAAAGTACTCTTGAGCTAGAGGCTCTGACTACTAACAGTGAGCCCAGAAGAGTAGCTCCAGCCTGAATTAGGTCATTCCTAGACTACTGATACCTGATGAAAGGCACTACTTCTACACTTGGCTGTATGTCTCTAGCTCTTCCTTTATGTATCCTGAGGCAAAGCTGGTCCCCATACAAGGATAGATAGATGGTGATACTATTTTTGCTCTAGGTGACAGAAAGCACTTGGTACCACACAGAAGTAAAATACAGCAGAATCTCCAGAAGATACAGTGTCTGCCTCTACCAAAAAGCACTCACAGTGTAAAACTACATATTCAGACCAAAGAAGAGATGACAGGGTAGTACAATATAAATAATACAAGCAAATGGATAGGCTCAGTTCCAATACAGAAGAGAGAAGGCCTGGAATGGAAGGTAATTCATTTAAATAGAATATACATGACAGTTTTGAAAGCATCGATGAAATAAAATTGCATAATGGAGGGAGATTAAATGAAATGGCTTTAGAGAGGGGTATCAAAGCCACAGAACAACCTCAAATGAAAATGGGGATTTCCTGAAGAACAGGAGCACATAAACACTTCACAGCTTCGCCGCATGCAGTTCAAGCCTGACAGTTGCACATGAACTCAGGAATGCCACAAGAACCACTTTTTTAAATCATATTGCCAAACTAAAGTCAGCCTGAAAAGAATGCAGGGTGAGTGTAATGCAATCACAGTATCTCAAGTCACAAGTGCTCCTGTTACTGTGTTCTCTTGGAGGAGCTGAACTGGCAGGATACCAGACTGACAAGGACAACCACCCTATCTCGTGGTCCACAAGGACAAGAGCTGCTGTCACAAAGTCATCTGGGGCAAAACTGCAAACCCTCTAAAAAAAACACTGTGCAGCTAAAATGAACAAATATTCATGGGGGAAAATAAATAAATAATAAAAACATGAAGATGAATATGTAAAAAGTTTTGAGCATCATTGTCTCAAAATGCAAATTCCTTGCAGCTGACTGGGCTCCTCGAGGAAGTGTGTGAGGTGAAGAAACTACTACAAAACAACACTGCTGGTCACAAGAAATTCCATTTCATTCCCTACACATACATATGTTCCATCCAAGCCAATCAGAACACACCTACTGACTTCAACAAAGGTTGAATAAAGCCCCCAAAATGAGTGCCAGTTTTAAACAAAGAACATCATCTTTGAAATTAAATTTGTTCTGGACCATTACTTATTCCTACGGCCTTGAAAGCATTAATGACACATTGCCATT
Organism: Excalfactoria chinensis; assembly: GCF_039878825.1. Taxonomy (NCBI): domain Eukaryota; kingdom Metazoa; phylum Chordata; class Aves; order Galliformes; family Phasianidae; genus Excalfactoria; species Excalfactoria chinensis. The sequence continues at coordinate 124,473,132 of NC_092826.1, forward strand.
ATGTTTCACATATCTCAATGAAAATCAAAAGCATTTTCAGGTTAAATGCAAGACAAGCTTTCAGCAAAAGACTACATCTCTATACTGTCACAGGTTTCAGGAACCTGATTTAACTTAATTACTCACTTTAGCTCCCAAGATCCTGCAGAAAATTAGAGAAAATACAATTAACTGCTAAATGTAGTAACTAACAGTCACTGCCAACATTGCCACTAATGGGTACACAGCACAACAGTAGTTCCTTTCAATGAAAGCAAATATTTCTTCAACATTTTTGAAGGAGTTTTTGCCTTGAAAAACAACAATCACATTTAGAAAAATAAACTGCACAGAAGCAACACATATTATGAGTCGGACTGGTATTCCATCTCCATTTTTATTTGGCCTTCCCATGAGTTAACGTGTTTTATTGTGTCAGATGCTATTCATTTCCCACAGAAAGCTTGTAGATAGCCATCAGTAAAAATAGTAATAATCTCTAACAGTTCCTAAAACAGTTTGAGATTACAAAGCAGCCATCGTGGTAGCTTCTTTTAAGGTTGTTTCTAATTTTCAGCAGTCTTCTTGTGACAATTAAAATACTACCAGATGGTCCACGGGCAAAGAAAAAGCTTTTCCATTTGTGAAGTCAAACTTTTGAGCCAGCACTGTAAAACCTACATCTATGAGGTACAGTTTTTCTGAGTTTCCTATTTTTTTCTGATACATATCCCCTAAACATTTAAAATGTAGATTCTGTATGTCCTATTCTCCAAAAATCATTCCCCTTGAACAATAACATCCTGAACCTTGCACTAACGCAACATGTGTTGTGGTAATATTATAACACAACATGAACCAGGCCGCAATTTCAGTTTCATTCGGAGAACAGTTGTGAAAGAAAGTCTCTCTCCACTGACATTTTCTCAGTTGACACCATCCTCAACATGCTGTATAGAACTATCATTCCAATTGCAGTTCATACAAACTGGAAAAGCTACTTTTCAAACTCGCTTTAACTTATCATTTCAATGGGTTTTTTCCCATAGCTGCAAGTCAATAATAGTCTGTTATCTAGATTTGAGCTTCTATCACCAAAGACTAATAGACAATAGCCAAAGTTCATCTGCTTGACTTTCACCTTCTCTCTTTACAGCTATGTAAGTACAGTACCCAGTTCTATTTTAACCAACCAGACTTCACAGGACTGGGCAGCAATTGGCAAAAATACGGCATTTTACTGGTGAAATCAGCCAAAGTGCTCTCAAGGGAGTCATCCTCCACATGAGACCCAACTTCTGAAACTTCTTCCTAGGCCTATGCTTCATACAGCCTAAGTGCTCCAAAAAACTCCTTCTTCCACAACTAATAATGCAAGGTATCAGAGTACACTGTGCTTTTCTATTATTTGTGCTCTATATTTGCGCCTTGGATGGGCACATGCTGCATGGCACATTTCTGAATAAATATGGACTGTAAATGTATGTATGTGGTAAAAATAAAGTAAAAATAAAACCACTGAAAAGAGAAATGCAAATGAAAGGATGCAAACTATCACTGTCACTTACATCACTTATTATTTCACTGCATTTTCGGGCCAGCTCCATGTTTCTGTCCTCAATAACAGGCTTGAGGAAGACCTATAAAAGAAAGGTAATCATTCCATGTTTCTTGTCCTAAAAGAGTAACAAGTAAAGAAAAAATATATATTTCTCAAAGCTATTGGGTTTAACTCACCCTTTCTTCTTCTCCATTCTCATTTTCATCCTCTGTGAATTCCTGAGTGACAGATACTCGCATTTTAATACTTGGAGAAAACAACAATGAAAACTCTAAAAAGGATCAGAGTTGCAGGAAACAGCTCAGACTCTACAGCATGCCTGGAATCAATGCTTCATTTGTGTCCTGCACTGCACTTAACTTTACCAAGGCTCCTTCCTTATTTAGGCAGCACTTGACAGTCTTTATCTGAACAATTCAGAGTGAGTGAACTGAAAGGCATTGCAGATGGCCTTGCTAGCTATCAGTTGCAGCAGAGCTAATGCTTTCTTACAGATAAAATATAATTAAATGACCTATCCCTGTCAACTATTTATAAAATGACTGTGAACACATGTAATTAAAATACTGTGATTCAATTAATTTGTGACATAAGTAATTTAGCAAAATTAACAGGTTTAAAAGGGAAACACTGATGGGAGAACTGTGCAGATTCAAGGCATGCAGACTCCAAAACTAGTCATCACAAAATTTTATTTTTTTGATCCAATTAAAAAAAAAAATACACTGTTATCATTTTCCAGTAGATGCTGCAGCTAGTATATTTACCAGGAAACAGTCTTTTTCGATCAAGCATAAACAATTTCTTAAACTTTTTCCATATTACTAATAAATATGTGGAAAAAACATGAGAACTCTAAAAAGGTTCAGAGTTCCAGGAAATGGCTCAGACTCTACAGCATGCCTGAAATTAATGAAGTTTAAATCCGTGCATAGACAGACACAAATGCATCTGCATACTTACAGACATACATGGCTATGTATTTACACAGCCATGCAGATTCATTCACCATTAAAATTGTTGTGATCTCAAAACCAACCTTTCTCAATATGAAGTCCAGCTAATATGAAACTGAAATACATCCTTTTTCCAATGGATATGGTGCCACAGAGTTTGCATCTGTAAAACATGTAAGTACATATTACAGGACCAGTCAGAGTAACCACAATTTTATTATATTCTTTCTAAACTGTAGCATGTATACTTCTCATTTTATACAGGTCATGATTTTGAACTTCAATCTAGCAGACTGATTCACCACTAAAGGGTTTTGCAATCAGGCAAAGACACAAGCAATGTGTGCTCTTGGAATACCTCTTCAAAGCATACTGAGTACTTGAGCCTAAACACAATGCTCACTAGGATCTTATTTAAAAACACACATTCCTGGGGGATGAGGTAGAATATGTTAAGAAAAAAAAGCACAAACTGCTTTCATGCTTTCAGTCTATAATAATCAAGATGTAGTATTCATTATGGATTAATAGCACAGAAAGCTTCAAGATTTTTCATCCTGTTATTTCAAATATAAGCTCATGAAGCCCACATTTCAACTGGCATTGCTGATGCTCAGATTGAAACTTCAAGGCCTGGTTTGTGTAGGTGAGGATCAACCATAATTTAGTACAACAGATTTTGGACATTTCATCCTTGTGGAGATGAGCAGTGTAGTCTTACAAGCTGGGTATGCACAATAACAGGTCATTTCTGAAAACCATCACCACAGAAGATACATTCCTAAGCAACAGACTCATGAATGACTTCAAACGCCACATGTTAAGATCTAAAAAAGAGTCAGAAATGTAGCACCAAAGCTTTTGTGATACTGTTTTAAATATGGTATTCTTCCAGCACCATTAATTTATCTTTCCTTCCCACATGTAGTAAATTATATATGTGAAGACACTGAAAAATAGTTAAGAGAGTAGAGTAGAGCTATCAGTAGCTGCAAAGTGATAGGACCAGAGGAAATGGTTTCAAGCTACGGCAGGGGAGATTCAAGCTGGACATGAGGAAATATTACTTCTCAGAAAGGGTGGTCAGGCACTGGAATGGACTGCTCAGGAAGGTGGTGGAGTCACCACCCCTGGGGGTATTCAAGGAACAACTGGATGTTGTGTTGAGGGACATGGTTTAGTGGGAGCTATTGGTAATAGGTGAATAGTTGGACTGGATGATCTTTTAGGTCTTTTCCAACCTTGGTGATTCTATGATTCTATGATTCTATGAAAGACTGCTGAATATGGAAAGATCTTTTTCTGTTTTCTGTCCTGGAAAGTAAACACAGTCAAAATGACCAAGTCAAAACTGTTTGGGTTTTGGGATGATGGGAGCCTGTTCAGATTTTTAGCATAGTTACATTGTATTTCGTGTAACCAAACATAGGATAATATATTAATTGTGGTTTTCCTGTAATGGTTTCTTCATAATAAAGATTATCACAGAATCACAGAATCACAGAATTATAGGGGTTGGAAGGGACCTCTAGAGATCATCGAGTCCAACCCCCCTGCCAAAGCAGGCTCCCTACACCACGTCGCACAGGTAGGCGTCCAGGCGGGTCTTGAATATCTCCAGAGAAGGAGACTCCACCACCTCCCTGGGCAGCCTGTTCCAGTGCTCCGTCACCCTCACTGTAAAGAAGTTCTTGCGCACATTCGTGCGGAACTTCCTATGCTGGAGTTTCAGCCCGTTGCCCCTAGTCCTGTCCCCACGCACTACTGAAAAGAGACCAGCCTCGCCACTATAGCTCCCACACCTCAGGTATTTATAAACCTGGATCAAGTCCCCTCTCAGCCTTCTTTTCTCAAGGCTAAACAGACCCAGTTCCCTAAGTCTCTCCTCGTAGGGGAGATGGTCCAGGCCCTTCACCATCTTTGTGGCCCTCCGCTGGACTCTTTCCAAGAGATCCCTGTCTTTAACATTAACATGAGCCTAAATTGATTTCACAGTTTCATTTTTTCCATCACCTATGTCAGGTATAACAGGACATTCAAACATGCTGGGTTCCACATAATTTCCATTACACAGGGATTGCAAAGCAACTACTGCAAATCATCATAATAAAGAAAAATACAATATTATGGGGGAAAAAAAAAAAAAAAAAAAAAAAAAAAAAAAAAAAGGAGTAAGGGAAAAATATTACAGAATACATACTAAGTATACATAGAAGTTATTCAGTATGGTACTCCACAGATAATAGATGTTGTTAGAGGGTATATGACACAGAAGCTTGCCTAACACCTTTTTTCATCCTCTGAATGGAACACTGTCTGATAACATTCAGTGTACCATACAGCAACCCTGAAATTCAAATATATCCAGATAAAATGCAGAGAGGAGTTTCAAAGAATCCTTAAATGCTCTGGGTTGGACCCTTAAGAACATCCAGCTCCATTCCTATTGGATCAGGCTGCCCAGGACCCCATCCAACCATGCCTTGGACTCTTCCAGGGATATGGAGAATTTGTTGTGACCATTTAAGAGGTACACAGTTTAAAAGTGCATTATGGCTCCATTATGGTTTCATGGCCTGCAGGTCAAGAATAAGTTGAATTTATTTCCAGAAGAGGCAATAAATAAACTGAAATCAACAGGCACGTTTGGCATAGCAAATATTTGTGTATGTTGACAGGTATTTTAAAAACTATTCTAAAAATACCATGTCCAATATGAATAGAGATCTAGTTAAATAATGACCTTTAAATCTTCAACATTATGAAGTACTGTTTTATCAAAGATTAATTGCAAAATATGCATTTTTTCCAAAACCTCCTAACTTCTGAACCATTTTCCACTGTACATAATGAGTATGTAATCATTCATTTTGGCATGAAACAACACAGACCGCTTAAAATCCAGTTTCTGAGAATTGTAAGAAAACTGCACTGGAATGGACTGCTGAGCTGTATAAAGACAATATTTGAAAGCATGCAGGTTGTGGTGAAATTAGATTTTATAATTGAATTATAGATATTTTCAGAATATCTGCAGAGCCTCTGCGTACACACAGCAAGTATTCGGGGAATTACCGAATATAAATTCATTAAAATTTTCCAAGGAATTTCTGCATAGCACCAGATTTCTACTGCCAGCCATCCTGCATTGATGTCTCACATTTCATCTCAAGTTTGATCTCACAGGTCAGGAACAAGGCATAAGGGAACTTAAATCCCCATTAGTATGAGTTGTTCCAGCACACACACAAAGCAATTGCACAGTTGGGCAACCATCCTGTTTAGATCACAGACAGCTGTGACCATACCTATCCAGAGTAATGCCATCTCCTTGATCCTTCTTCAGTATTTTTAGAAATACATTTGGGTGATGTTAGCCAGAAATTTCAAAGACCTCCACTCTTTCTAGTCCAGATGTACACAGCAATTCAGCAGCTACACTCAGTTCCATCACTGAACAAGCACCACCACTGGACTTGGCATAATCCCAAAAACCTTTCTGAGATCTGAGCCATTCACACACATTGCTGAATTTTCATCACTTCACTGGATAGTAGAAACTGCTTGTCCCAGAAAAGGTACCTGAACACAACAACCTCAAACATATTTAATAGAATTCTTCATAAGGCATTTCAACATAGATTGCAAGGCAAAGACAGAGGTAATTTGGCTGCAAAATATGCACAGCATTACAGCTGTATGTATTACGAATGCACTCCTTTGTTATTCCGGACTGAAAATATGATAGAAACAGAGGTGGAGTTTTAATGCTCCAACTATCCTGCTTTCGATGAGTTAAAAATCAACCCACAGACTTTCCTGAAAAAAGAACATAATTTTCTGTTCTCTCCGGACAGATGCACACATCACAGAAATAAGTACAATTAATTCAACAGAACACAGCTGGTGGTCTCTTTTCAAAAGGCACATAAGGAATTTGTAAGCACTGAGATTCAATTACAACTCATTTCTAGAAATACTCATCTATCAGGCTGGAAGTTACTAGCAGCACTGCCCAAGGAAGTTCATAGTTAGGCTATCAGCACTGCAGTCACAAACAGAATGAAAGCATGGGTTCCCAGACTGCCAAATTTAGCCTCTTCTGAATATGAAATATCTATTAACATCAGCAAAAGTAACTCAAGTGATGGTTCTATTTAAAGAGAAAGCTTAACCACAAGCTTGTATCTGTCAGATCATTAACACTGCATTTGTCAGCAGCAGCCCAAAATCTGCGAATATCTCATCATCTAAGCAAAGATTTTCATTCAACAGAAGTTCTTATTCAAAGCTTTGGTAAATCAAGGAATTATAATGGTATTTTTTAACGATAAATAAGAATAAAATGTTACAACTCCGATTTGTGAAACCCAGAAAACCTAATCGTTTTTCAGTGCCTTATGTCTCATAAGAGTAGATTATTTTATTTTACAAATGTGCTCACAGAAATGGTATTTAAGCACAACTGCATTTTAATGACAGATCATTTAGAAATTCACACAGTACAAATAGTTTCACATAATAATACCTAAACTAATCTGGTTAAACAGAAGCAGTGTTGCTATGCTATCATGACACTGCCTGAGTTAATAAACCCTTTTCCACACAGCTAATTATCCTGAGAAATGAATCATGCAGACCCAATCAGAAGTGGGAGTATTCACCATGGTGCACTGTGCCATGCAGATGTAAACTTAGCTGTGATGAGTAACAATATACTGCAAGAAACAAGTATAAAACTTTTTCAGACAATGAGTTCTAAAAAACACAAAGCCACAGTGTCATTTTTCTGACAATATTCATGTAAGTGCCTACTACTTTTGCACAGTAGCTTTTAGGCTTCAAAAATGGTATTTCCTAAATAGGTTACACAGCTTCCATTGTTCTGTTCTAATTTTTCATTTGTTAAAATGAACATTAAATCCTTAACAATTTGGCATCTCCACTCTACACTTAATTTTCACATTAACCAGAAGCTTGGAAAATCCTTCACAAGTTGAAGCAGCAGGAGACAAAGTGACTGCATTGCCACTGTTTCATCTACTGTACCTGACCCAGTTGCAGATTTCCCCTCTCTTGCCCATGGTCATAAAATCCCTTTCACCTTACTCAAGTGTCCAAATAGGTACGGTCATCCACCAGAGCTAATGGCAGAGCAGTGACTCTGTTAGTCACTGTAGCCGGTGGAGAGCAGCACACACCCAAGCTATCTGCCCTGCAACACACGTCCTACAGAAGATGGATAGTAAATGAAATTAACAGTTGACTTGGTTATTGTGTGAGGTTTTCATAGAACTTAAATCACATTCAGCAGAAGAGAGACTCAAAAGGGATGACATGGCTTCTCTCTTTCTATCCCTCAAATGCAGAAAGGTTTAGATAATATTTCCATTCAAAAAATTTTCATTTTATCCAAACATAAATCCTACAGAGGAAATATCAGGCTTGTTTTGTGAGAAATGGGAAATTTTACCTTGCTGTGAATTACAGCTAAAATTATCACCAATTGTAGGTAAAAAGATATGAAGCTGGAGGTAAATATTTTTAACTTTGCGCCATCACATTCTAAACAGCTAAAGATGCTCCCTTTGTTTTTTCAGTGATTAATGTAATCTAATAAGTACACTATTATACTACATTACAAACAATGAAAAGATATACTTGGCTTATGAACAGACTTATTCTCTTTCACGTATTTTCTTAAACTTGCAGACTGGGTATGAAGAATTTTTCTTGTGGCATTATTTAGAAATCAACTACCTGAATTGAGAAAATTGGACCTTTCCTACAAATTTATTTCAGTTATGAGTATATCCAGCCACCTATCACCTCATAAACAAAGCATACATTTTGAAAACCCCTATTACTTTACTGTTCTGGAAAATTTCAGGTTTCTATGATTCTCAAGTAAGTTTAATCTTGCATTAAATAGTTTGTGACAGCTGATGATAAAATAAAAAAAACTAAGTTCTTCATTAACAGTTATTTAAAATCTTACCTTTTAAAATCCAAAGATTAAAAAAGCAAGAAAATTCTGGCACTTGCTCAATGATTAAAAATTTATTCAAGTAACTTCATTTTTTTACCAAGACAAATAATTCCAATCATAAATAACTGTTGGGGAAAGTAAAATAACAAAATAAATAAGTAAATAAATACATACTGTAATTGTGCAAAACACCGAATGCCATGAATGCTCTTAGAACCCTGACTCTTGTGTAGTTGTTCTTCACTTTGTGAGTTGTGCTCAATGTAAGATTCAAACAAGACCACAAGTTACACATATGTGGTATTCAGGACAGTTTAAATCTTGAGGGCTGTAGTCAGGCTTCCATTGTAGCATAATGCTCCACTTTAAGACAGCTACATAGAAGAGATTTTATTATGAATTTAGCAGCACATTCAAAGACAAATCACTTTTTGAAAATATCCATTATTTTGAAGAGACTGAATATATAAAAAATGAAATAAAGCTCATTCTATCCAAAAAGCTTCCATTTCAAAATAATTTGCTGGAAAAAAATAGTAGTGTTTATAATAAACTACAAAGGACTTGGAAATAAAACTGTTAATAACTCTGTATTGAAAAGAACCTTATAGCAAAGAACTTTGTACTGAGGGCTCTCTGGACCATCTAATCCTGTAATTGAGTTCCCAGTTGCGAAGCAGGAGAGCAACTTACCAGTTCTTAAGCACTGACTACAGTGTTGAAGAAAGCACACTAAAAATACATACAATAGCTAGCAATAATAAGGCACAGGGATGTCAGATCCTTACATCAACTCTGTTTAACAATGATATACACAAGTTTCCATGACAACAGTGATACGACAATAAAAACATCTTCCATCATCCACTGAAAAAAGCATTTCTGCTTGTATCATTGAAGAAGTAGCAAGAACCTAATTTAGAAATGTCAACATGTTCAAAGAAATGCATATAATATTTTCACAGGATTTTACTGAATAACTGAACCAGATTAAATTGATTCATTACTGGGTAAATTTTTTTAGCCTCCAAAGCAAGTTACATAAAACTTTACCTCTTGCTTTAGTCATTGCCTACAGCTTAGCAGCAAAACTTTTGCTTAAAAATTTCTTTCCCTGTGGAATCTTTTCTTCATGTATCAAATACAAGCTGATCTATCATTTCACAAAGAAACAGTGCATATTGTAGCAAATGTACACATCAAAACCTTTATGAGATTGCAACCTTGTTCAGGCCCAAAGAATAGGCTGTATGCCAGAAAACTCAACACTCTTCCAATTGTCACTGAAATCAGCACAATACATTCCTTTTCCTCTCACTACTTTTCCAAGAAATCACAACAGACCAGCACTATTGCAACAACCACAGAAAATCTGGAGCATTAATAAGATTAGTTCCCACTGAATTCCACATAATTTACAGTAAGAATTTGTTTTGTCCTATTTTTTTAAATTGTCTTCATTTTGGCTCCATCATTCACACAAATATATACATGCATATATAAAAATATTATTATTTTATCACTTCTGCCATTTGCTTTCACACCATCTTACTTCTACTCTGTAATGTTTTCTTAAAGTGTCTCACTGGTTCTTTCTTAACATAACTGTGTTGTCATTCCCAGAATACAATTACCCATGTAAACAATTATACTTAAATTAGGGGAAGTTAACTTGCAGTTACCTGGATACTCACATTTCTAAGTAAGCATATGTCTCATGAAAAGTGCCACCATAATACTTTCAAAAATGTAAGTTCTCAAATTTTACTATGGGAAATAATAGTTCCCATAAGTTAATAATACCAATTTAGCCCTGCTCTTCATGTAACACAGTACACCTAAATTACCATATTAAAAGCACACTAAATTACAGTTCATCAAATCAAGGAAAGCTAATGCCTGCACCAAGTGAAATAGTGCAGCAAGTATCTTCTGAGAAGAGAAAGGCAAAAGAAATACTATACCGAGTGTTTTGTACATCACAAATTATCCAGAAATTCTGCCCTCGGGCAAGTTCTCTTGTTGCCATTAATAACATTAAAGAACAATAAGTGCTTTATCCTCATACAGCTTCTTGTGGATAAGATTTTTAAGAATTTTTATAAACAGAGGGCTAGATCCTTTGATGGGGGCTACAGGCACAGGGTAATGAGTCCTCTCCCTGTCTGCAGGCATTTGAGAGCTAGGCTGCAGCCTGGAATAAATGAAAGCAGCCGTGGCTCCAGTGGTTCCAGCTGGGTGACCTGCTCCTGTCCTCACTTCCGACCCACAGCACCAGGCAAACACAGCCAGGGATCGGGATGTGCGGCAGGAGTTGTTCAGAAAACAAGCTGCTTCCTTGGAATACCTGGAATTGTTTAGACCTACTCTACAGAATTGCTCCTTGCTATACATCTGATGATACACGACCATGATATAATTCTGCTTTACAATCTGGCAAACAAGAGGCCATGAAGTAGAGCAGCATCTCAGTAACATCTTTCCCAGCTCTTTTTCATCGTTTTTTCTGTTATTTCCAGCATAAACTAACTCTTAGCTTCTACTACTCTACCTACAGCATCAAAGAGTGAAGGCTTTTTCTACAATATCCTGCTGTTAAACAAATTTTAGAGTTAATATAACTAAAAAAGTAATAAAAGAAAAAGTGGGAGAGAACAGCTTTAACTTAGGATTTCATACTGAATTATTAGTAAGCAACTAGGTTAACATACAGTATAGGGTTAGAGTAACAGTGCAGGTACTTGTTATGCAAATTAATTTGAATGCCTCTGAGTTACATGTAGCAGCCATTTGGTATAAAATAAGTAAGATAACCTCTCTGAAAACTGGGCATATATTCTTTCATTGTCTTCTGAAGCCTAAAATTATATTAAGTTATATTAAGATTTTCTTACATAGAAATAAAAAGAGATACTAAAAAAGTAACTTCAAGTCCTGTTGAGTACATTTCTATTTAAATTGCATTATTTGTAAATACCTTTTTTTATTATTATTATTTTCTTTTTCCTTTTATATACATATACAAACCACCACCAGAGAATTATCTATGCTGGGTCCTAAGGCCTAGCTTTGAAGAGCTTTTAGTCATTTTATCTCTCCAATGATCTCATGGGAAGTCTGAGTCTGCCTTTCAGCAAAAAGCTCACCAAAGCCCAAGGCTGCCTCTAAAACTATTTTATTTGCCTTCAGGTCTGTGGTAAACGTATTTTGGCACTTTACACTACAGCCAAAGAAATTTCTCAATCTCATTAAAAAGTGTAAGCAATAATGATAATCTGTAATACAAAACTGCAAACCCCAGGGGCAGGAAGTGCCTAATCTTACATACATGTATTCTATCCTGACGCCAAATGTTATCTGCATGTTTCGTTGCCTTTTAATTTTTTTAAATCATCTCTTTGCAAGAAGAAGATGAAGCTCTAATATGCTCTCTGTTGAAATTCGAAGTGTCAGACTCAGCTGCCCTATGGCCTCAAGTTGCGCCAGGGCAAGTTTAGGTTGGATATTAGGAAGAACTTCTTTACAGAAAGGGTAGTTAGGTACTGGAATAGGCTCCTCAGGGAGGAGGAGAAAGTCTCAGCTTTTAAGAAGCAGGTCACTTCAAAACTTCTGAAACTAAAATCATTAGAAAAATACACATATCTCTTATATGCAATCATAATACAAATTTTAAAAAAGCAAGTCAGAAAAAATGACAAAGCATTTTAAGTCTACTTTCAGGTTTAATGGCCATGAATGATATGGCCTCTGTCTCATCTTGAGTCAAACAAAATACTGATTTCTCTACATAAACTTCAATTAGCTTATTTTGGAAGGCTGTTTCTATCTGGATTTTAACTGCAGAACTGTCATCTTTGTTCCAACTATGACTTAATAGATTTACAGATACAAGTTATGCAAGCAGATAAGTGAATTTTGCTCACATGTAGAAATCTAGATTAATATCTAATTTATCCAATTTAATCAAAATTAAGATTTGTTACATTAAATTTTGTTTGCCTCTATTTCCTGCTCAAGTCTGTCAGGCTTTCCTGCTTTGCCTTAATTTGAAAAGCACAGAAATTCTATTGTAACTTGTTTCTGTTTCTGTAAATGACTTCCAGACTGCAATATGGATATTCCTCATAGGTTTTCTGTCCACAACAAATTATAATTCAATTTGCCAGCAACTCAGATTAATGATGTATCTTAATCAACTACTTATCCCTTGTATTCTAGCCAGAAAAGAGAGGACTGTTTAAAAATAAACAGGTTCTAAGATTTAAAAACTAAGTGAAACAAAGTACATGGCTGTCTCATGTAGATAGCCATCATACACACATCAATATAGACCACATGAAATTAAGCCCTAGGAGTCTAGTTCCACCAAATTGGGATTATGTTTAAAATTAAACATATGACAAATTGTCTACCATTCACAAATCTTATGCATAAAAATGGTAGAATCTGCAATTAAAAGAAAATATTAGAAGTGCTCAGTACTCATTATATCACCGCACCCTAACAATGAATAATACTGTAATAGACTAACCATCTGAATTACTGTATTTGTATTTGTTCTCTGTATTTCAGTATTTACGTTTTAGACAAAAGCATGAATATTTGCTTGCAGAATGCAAAGACTGTATTAATATTAACACACAGAACAAAGTCAAAAGACTTAGTTTTAACATTACCTGATTTCTTTTACAGAGTATCCTTTCAGTGACTAATTACAAAAAAAACCTTATCCATGAAAAATAAACCTAAGTATTAACAGGTTAGCTTCATGCAAGCTTTGAAACTATTCCTGCTCAGATCATGATGACCTGAAGAACAAGAGTTCAGAAACTCTAATACAATAACACACTGAGACAAGAAACTCCTGAAATCACTACTAATGTATATACTATTTTTAGAACCCCGTAAGATGGGATCTTTTCAGGCAAACTGCAGAGATCCAGAGCTGAAATGTTCTACCACTGTCATCAGTATATGTATTACATATAGAAAAAACAGGTTTCTTTGAGTTGTGGAGAGCTCAGAAAATAAATAAATAAATAATAAAAAAAATAAAAATTAAAAAAAAAAATAAAAATTAAAATAAAATGTAGACCAAAGTTATCTAAACTTTAAAAGTGATTAGGTATAAACAGAAGAAGAGATTGTAAAGTATATCAAAGTTAACAGTTAAAACCCAGCTTTCCTTCTTTTACAGAACCGCTACACGGTTTAGTCTCCTGCTTTCTGAATTGCATAGTACAATCCCGACAAGAGCCGTAAATATGCTCACTGAAATGGAAAAAGTCTACTCATATTCTCTATCCATGGGAAAAAGTAGTTTGGAATTGAACATTGTCCCTCTACCACCTGTTATATACTGAAGTAAACATTATTTGTATCAATTCGTATCTAAATTGGAAGCGACCAAAAGGTTTTTGCTCGTTATGAAAGAGAATATACAGGTTTTCAGTCTAATTATGTTTAACGTGGTATGTCATTATTTAAGATTTATGAATGTATAGAAATATCCTCCTCTACATCACCTCTACAAAGAATTCAAACAATCAGATGTCCTGGCTTCAATTGGAGAGCCCCGTGTTCTGCCACACAGTGTCTCAGTTTCCCATCATCTCTTTTCAGGACACCTACATGTCCTAATCATTCAATTAAAAAATTTAAAAAAAAAAAAAAAAAAAAAAAAAAGCTTTGTCTTTATAAATAACTAAGAAAAGCTTCTTCAAAACATGTCAGCATGAAGAATTTGTTCTGTATTTACTCTGGGCAGTCTGGTAGAATAAGAGTTCAGAATAATGGACGGTGTTTGGAATAAAGAGAAAAATGGAGTGAGAGTTGACATTAGTAGAGCTCTTCTTTTGTTCACTGTGAATATTAATGACTTCTGCTCAGTCTTTCATCAAAAATTCATTCAAATGCTATGTTACTGGAAAAAAAATGCTCTTCTTGGAGAGACACAGTCGTGTCACTGCTGAACCTGAAGCTTGCAACAGCTACAATACATATGTTTAAAGTGTGCATTTGTCTTTTGAATAACAATTTAACACAGTAAGATTAAATAACATGCCCCCCACACCCCAGCTTATGATTCTGAAAACATTTTCTCTTTGCACCTATACTTCAAAAACTCAACTGGAAATATAAAAAGTTATAAAGACAGTTTAAGACAAGAATGACTATGAATAACAAACAAAACAACCCTACACCATGTACTCTTTTTTCTTTTAACCTCCACATCTACTGCCACTATTTTGAGACTGTGCATTGTACTATAAGAAATTCAACTTGAACTTAATTTTCAGTCACAATGTCATATTCCCTTCTGTAGACTTGTTTTAACTCCCAGATTCATCTGTAATGACAGATTTTTCTGTCCAGGTAAAATGTGAAATGGTTTGTTAAAGGCTGTATTTACATGAGGCAATGTCCTCTCCACATATGTTTCAACTACTTCTAGTATTCTATCCACCTTAGCTTTATATTTTTCCCAGAAAGAAAAACATTTTTGTGGGATAGTGGTTAAAAAGATGTTAATTTTTCCTAGAGACGGTTGCAGCCACATGATTTCCTCAGTACCACTGTGGCTTCTCATTCCTTTTTCCAACCTCCATTCACTATTGGTGCTTGGCTGCACAAAGCTACCACTATAATTTTGGATTTATGGAAGGACAAAAACAGACAAGCTGGCAGCATAAAGCTTGCCTTCTGAGACCAAGAGCTGACCATGTTTACAGAGGCCTTTGTACAAAAGCAATTCAGGATGTCAGGATGACTGCTATACTCATCCTGCCTCAGCCCTCTTATCCTGTCTCCAGTCACCAAATACCCTAATCACAGCTAAGTTCCTCCTGGCTAGATTGAAAGAACCTCTGGAATCATCAGCTTCCTGCTTCTCTTTCCCAAATTCGTTTTCACTAAGCATAGCTCTCAGGCTATGTCATACTAGCACACTCCAACAAAACACTACCACAGACTCCACACTCCAGGTCAGATGTAATTTTAGTGAGACCACCTACACAGAAATTTTTTTGCATATCCCATGATATAGTGAAAATCACAGCAGGTCTTACAGATCCAACTCGTAATACCATAACCACAGTGTCTGCACAAATGCAAGGCTTATACGGCAAAGAGCTGAGAAGGACAAATGGGAAGAAAGGTCAGCTCCTGCAAAACTGCTAGGATGAAGACAGCCACAGTGAAAACTGCAAATTCATTCTCCCATGACTCCCACAGGCTAACCTCTTGTCTGTTTCCACCTCAGACCCATCTGTCTACCACTATTATCTCTGCACAGATTCCACATGCGTAAGTCCCCTTCCATTGGAGATGGAGCATACTCTCTCTGGGCAAACGAGAGTTTGATGAGCCCAATCTTTAAAGCAGGTTACATCATGAAAAACGCACCCCATGGAGCTCAGCTGAGTTTATGATTTTCTACCTGCACATACTTTCACAAGTAGTACCGGAAAGCTACTTCTGACATATAAGTTCCTCATGAGGGAAGGGGGAATTTCCAGCAATGGAAGTAGGTAACTGTACCTACTGTAACTGTTTACTGTAGTAAAACTAGATACAAGAAGAAAAATCAAAACTGTTGATAACTTTTGACATGGAAAAGATACGCAATCACTGTCATTGAAAAGCAGGACTATCGAAGAAAACTTGCTTACCACTGTTTTGAGCAACAGTTAAATAGTGATCAAAAATACTTAACAAATGCTATTACTTTACAATTACTCTTAAAGAAAGTTTAGTGCATAACTGTCTTTAATTCTCACCAAGTTACAGGCAAGTTGCCTACACTCAAACTGGTATATCAAAAAGTAACATATGCTGTTTTGGCTGGCCATCATTATTTCCAACAAAAATTCTATCTTGGCAAGTCCTTATTCAAGGTCTTATAGCAAATCACTTGAAATCTTGGAGAGAATAAAACTAAATAAACCCCATGATCATAGCATATACTGAAAAACAATAAGAGTGATACTGTGATTTAGAGGTATTACATTTGTCACATTGTACTCCTAAACAGAATCTCAGAAGGTAACTTCTCTTGTTAACAACAACTGCTCCCAATTTTAACAAAAAATGAAGATTGTAGTTCTTGCCACATTTAGTGCTCCCTGGGTGCACCCCGTTACAATACAAAACTGCAAAAAAATGCAGCATTAGGGCAGGAAGAAACAATAGTCATATTAGTCTGTGTTAATCCAATAGCTTTTCCTCTTCCTCCATCTCTCCCGCCCTTCTGCCAAGCATTCTCTGAATCTCTAACTACTCTTTTTCTCAGTGTTTCTTTGAAAAAAAGAAAATAAAAATTAAAATTAAAATTAAAATAAATAAATAAGGCTGAAAGCTACGAATCAAGAATGCTCCAATATCAATGAATCATCACAGTATCTCTGGATATGGTTAATTTTCCTTCTTTGACATCCCCGTTTTCATCCAAATAGGAGCTGCAGTATAGTTGCACTAATATGGCATGTAACTGGTCACTCATCAGTAACACATATTACTCAAAAACTAGTATACACTTCTCCCTTCAAAACAGGAATGTTTCAAGCCTTCTCCAACAGAAACAAATTTTGACCACATAAAACATTCATTACTGTATGCTGATACGAGAACTCTGTATTGATTACTGTAATTTCTTTAAGTTACAGTGCTTCTCTAGGCATTTTTTGAAGGGAAGAGAGTCATTAGTAATAACACTTTAATCCTTCCTACAGAAATGCCAATTGATGCCAAAACAAGACTGAATAAATGACCACAGGCAGACAAAATCAAATGAAAAGTCATTTAAGTCACAAAATACTTTAAAAGATATGTTCCATTTCATTCATAATTCAAAACAGGGCAAAAATATGTTTAATACTATTACTATTGGAAGGGCTACCAAAACCTCATGACTCAAAGCTGCATTAAACTGGAGATGTGAACAAAAACTTTTATCAGTAACTTCAGAGCTAACTGATTTTTTCACGAAAAAATATAAAGAGCTGACAGGTAAAGTTGGCGTCTGCAATCCCTGCCAAGTGAGACATTAATTCTCAAGTCTCTGTGCCATCCCTTGCACTTCTTGCCCTGCCTTGCCCTTTCCCACAACACATGCACAATTTAAGCCAGCCACTGGCTGGTCCAAGGTGCCTCCTGGCAGCAGCCCAGCATGCCTGCTGGCTGCCATGCAGCTCAAATCAAGGGCACAGCCATTCTGGGGCACAAGGGAACATAACACTTTTTACAGAACACACTGGAAGTTTAAGAATACTACCTTTCTGTTGAATGAGGTCAAAATAAACAGTTCGAACAATCACTGAGTATCAAATAAGATGAATGGACACCACAATCAGGCCACATTTATAAAGCTTAGGCAAAAAAAGAAGTTATCCCAAAGTGAAGGATAGTTTTTTTGCTATAGTCTTACAACAAGCTCCATACAGGTAAATATCTGCCTTCGTGTAAAGGAATAAAGATTTCATAGTAGAGCAAAAGAGTCTACCCATATGAGTTTCTTCACAGGGGTAGTCCTTAACACTGTAATCAAAACTGCATGCAATAGGGAATTATAAATGGAAATTATCTATATAACTTAGAGGAAAAACATTCATATCTATAATTTATGTTTACTAGAAATTGTCACTAACAGTTTGAATAAACCAGGAATTGATCCATACAAAGAATCAGACCTGGTTTGAGTCCCTCTAGAAAGACAATGCACGTTCTCCTTACTTAAACAAGTAGGATATCATACACAAGTCACAGAAGACATGACTTGCATACCGCAACAGTTATGCAAGAAAGAGACAGAAAGCCAACCAGCAGGGATATCTCTGAGGCAATCTCTGACTCTGCAGAAAATAAAAGCATTATACACGCTCCTGATGACCATTCACCATAAACAAATCATTTGTCTCTTAAGAGAAAATGCTTCACATTACAAACAAAAAGCAATCAATGTCTCAATGTTTGCTACCAATTCCATAAAAACTATTGTCTTTATGCTTTCTAAGAGAAAGTCTGTATCACTAGAGGCAAATAAATTCGTAAGAGAGGGTCAACACAAGCATTTATTGCCATTGCAAGAGTTGAATACTCACTACAGTGTCTCAACACACCCTCAAAGCACTTCCTCTCTCTTTCTGGAGGACATTTTAATTGTACAGATTCAATACTCATCCACTTATTCTGAACACTAATCTTTTGAAAATCACTCTACAAAAAACACATTTGATGAAAAGCTAATTTGCATGAAAATGCCAAGAGGCATATACAAAGTGGTAATTCATATACCAAAACAAAATTATGAAGTCTCTGCAAAATGAATTGCACCCATTATCTATATAAAAACCAGATTATAACAGGACAATTTTTCTCTGTAGCAAAACACACTGAAATTGCAAAATAACAACTTAAGAAGTTTAATGCAGTTCCTGTATTATCCTTGAACTGTCCGTTTTAGCAGTGCATTTCTATCCTGTAGTACAGCTGGCACAAAAGTCCAAGTAGCAAACTTCTTTCCTAGATTTCTATTTTTATAACTGAAGGATATGAATTGTCCATTCCTGTCATCTTTTTTAATTTCATCATTCATGAAAAAAGGAAAACAGGGCCACTTTTGCCTGAAGTTCACCTTTTTCTTATAATTGTAGTTTTAAAAAGTCAGACAGAAAAACTGAATTGTTTTCTGAAAACATAATAGAAAAATCCAACATTAAAGACAAACTGAATAAATGTACCAATTAACACATGTAACATTATAAAGCCAGTATTTGAAAAGTAACTTCTCAACTTTAATAGAAGCTTCTTCTGTGAATCTGAGCAATCATAACATATTTGTGATTCTCTCTTTTAATGAACATAAATAACAAGGAATAGTATTGAAATTTTATTTTATGTCTCTGAAGCATTCTGAAATCCATAATGAATTTGCAACAGATGACAGTTTCCTCATAGGTGCCCTGTCTCTACTCTTGCATGTCCTAGGCCCAACTGACTGTTCAAATACTGTGCAGCCCTAAAACCCCTGAAGCAGGGTGTTCTGTACTGATCACCCACATTAAAAAGCTTGGAAATCATAAAGCCCTCTGAAGTCAAAGATAGGTCCAAAACAAAGCATTCTGTTACTCTGGGGTGCTCTCAGTGAACACCTCAGAACTCTAGCTCTATGCTGAGGATTCAACATTGCAGGATAAAGGCCACTCATTCCAAGTCAATAGAAAACTCTTATGGGGTTCACGATTCCTATGAAGCTATATCTATATCTGTATCTAGCTTAGTACATAATTATGAAAAAGGCCCAGATAATTTGCTGACCCTTTTTGAGTGGACACACATTTCTTTCACTCAGCATTAATTCTGCACTCTGTGATGTGGCATAATTTTGTCACAGCTTGAACAAAAACTCACAATGTACCAGCACAGTTTCTCACAACAGTAAAATCATCAATGAACATTAGGGGTGGAGAAGCACAAAAGGCTGAAAACTTTTGATTATTTGCCTGAGCCACTCAGATTACTCCCAGGCTCTTATAGAAAGGGACTAGATCATCATCGTCAGCCTCACCTTTGGTGAAATTTTCTCCATGCACACAGCAACTATAATAGCTTAAACTGAAATTAAAGCTGATTTAATTAGCTCTGCCAAAGCTTTGGCCTGGTGGCTCTTAAATCACTGTCATCTGCAAGAGAAGTACTTTTGCTACCCACTTTATTAGCTTCTTCACTCCTATCTAGTACTAAGCATATGAGTAAAGTTTCACAGTTCAGTTACATGAACTCAGAGATTCATCATCACTTAAAAGAGCAACTCTGGCCTCTCACCTTGCCACATGACAAGTGCTAGCGTCCAGCACGGACAGATGGGAATATACCCTGAACTGTCATGCTAGACAGTTGTAGAATCTCTTTCAAGAGCAACACAGCAGTAGATCAGCTCCAAATGACTGTCAAATCACAGACTAAAATACATAGCAGCCTCCTTTCTATGTACAAAAATGACCCAGTGTTTCATTTTCATAAATTCTGTTCCTTGCCTCCCTAACTCCTGGAAAGTGTAGGCAAACCCCTCCTGAATCTATCATTTCTTGCAGCAGAATATAAATGATAAAATATTGCAATCAACACACATCTACTGGAATTCCAATACTGGTTAATAAAACAATTTTCCCACTGCAGCAAAAAGGCATAACTAAATTCCAGCTAACCTGCTGCTAGAGCAGACAGAACAAGTATGTGAATACATTAAAAGTGACTTGCAAAGTAAAAACATAAAGTAACCTCAGGACAAAAATCTACAGTTACCAATCAGCAGTGAGTCTGGGCACAACAGTCTCTTTGAAGGAGTGTCTTAACTTCTGTTCCTTTCCAATGCAATAGTTGTCCCAAGTCTGCTGGGTTCACTGAATATACCCTAAGAAACTGTAATGCTTGAACATCACAGACATTGCTCATCTCTGTGAAAGCCCTTCATCATGCATTACACCTTGCTTAACTCCTACATAATCACTAGAATTTTAAAGGATGAAGTCAATTATTTATGTGCTGAAAGACCCAAAAGTCTACATAGAGAAGGCCTTCCAGCATGTTACTTCTCTAGTTCTCTCGGGCCTTGCAGTCAGCAAAGTTTATAAACAAATGAAAGCAAAGCGTATGCACTGACAAGAAGAGTAAGTTGGAAATTTTAAAGACTAGATACTCCAGGGAAGTTAGGCATGTAGTAAGAGCAAATCAAGAGAAGCAAGCTTCAGGAGAAGCAAGTCTGTACACTGCAACCCACAGTGTGCACATGGAGAAGGCACTCATAAAATGTCTGAAAGACAGCAGGAAAAAAAGATTCCTGTAGAAATGGGGAAAATACCAGAATGTTGCAACTCTTTCCTTCAGCAACTGAGAGCATATCTTTCTCATATAGATGTATGCCCTGTCCGCAGCTTGCTTGCCCTTTTCTCTCACAACAATGCATTTTACATTCCAAAGCCCTTGTGTCTGAGCCCCAAACTCTGAGGCTTGTAAAGCAGTCTGGCAGAGAACAAGGAGAATCTAGAAACACTCTGCAGAAAAGAAGAACTAAAAATTACTCAAGTCTTTTCACAGGTGTGGAAGAAAATTACTTCAGGTCTCAGACATAACTATTTTGATGCCGAGCTGATCTAGGCACAATAAGACTGCATTTAAGATCTCTGTATTTATAGCACCTAAAAGTATCTGATCCAGTCCATGTCACCTCCAGATAAAATCTTATCTGCATTTAACTGTCTTCTGGACTGCAGTCAAGTCTGAGACTTATGATATCTCTCCCTTATATAAATGTCTACACACAATACTAAAGCTGCTTCTTTCTCACAGTTGAATGAAGAGCTGGCACTCAAACAGCTTAACATTGTTTTTCCAACCCCCAGGATAAATTATGTTGTCCTTCCTTGAATTCTGGGAATAGAGAAGGGAAATGCAGCGATTCCAAATCTAACTCAGCACATGGACGCAACATTCCAGTTCAGCCCTGATTCTCTGCAGCCACTGGTAAAGACATTATTCTGTCTCTGCCCTGCACTGCTCTTACTGAACCTCCAAGGATCATACTTGCTCATTTGCACCTGTACTACAATAAGAGAAATAAACAACCAGAATCAAGTCCAAATATTTTCTGGTTTTCAAAACCATCTCATCTTGTGATATGCACCCCTTGCTTTCCAGTTTCACATATATTTTACTATGGAAAATACATATTTTGTGAATTGGATTTTGATCGTTTAACTCAGAATCTGAAATCTCTCTATAACGGCACTTCTTAAAAGATCACACCATTTCTCTCTATTTCTTGTATTACTTACTTTTGCATCTGCATCATTAAACAACAAAGGTTTCATCTCACTGTCTAGAGTACTAATAAAAACATTTAAAATGCGTTTGACCAAGGATCAACCCCTGTGGAAACCACTAAAGCATCCCCACTTGAGATATCACTTTAGTAACAACTACATCTTGAAACCTGCCAGTCAGCCATCTAACAGATGCCTTGCTAATCGCAGGCAACAAATATTCTTTATACAAGCAGCCATGCGTAGTCTAGTTCCAAGCACCATTATGAAGGGGAATGGACATGTCTTCCTGCTTCATTCCAAATACACTGTAATTTTTTGTATCTCCTACATGTAATTGAAAAAAATGTCTAAATTGTAAACATAAGAAACTGAATCAGAAAGAGTTTACTGATTTCAAATACAAATTCAACATGTAGAATGCAAAGACAAATTGGAAAGGATCACATTAAAAACCACATTCCATTGCACTGAAATAGGATTACATTGGCAGAAGTTATCTTGGTTATAGCTAAAAACTACATCTTATAATGATTATTTATTTTAAAAACTTTATTATTTTTACATCTGTTAGCCATTTATAATGGACTCTTTTGCCTTTCTGCATGCTTCTTATTTTGATAGGAATTCATATTCAGCATCCATTTCTTTCCATCTTTTACATGAACACTTCAAATTTCATATTTTAAATATAAATGTTATATGAATGTTTTATCACTGCTCCTATACCAAGATTTTAATAGTGTCTACCTTAGACAACAGATCCATGTGGCCTAGTGTTCTTTATTCAAACGGCTGCAATCATTAGTGAGCTGCAGTAAAGACATGGGAAATATACAATACTTCTCCCAGTTATACTCTCCCCGACTCCAATGGTTTTCAGTCTGGTGTATTTCCTGAGCCTGGTGTGGTTTGTCCTATTCCACAGTGGATTTTTTTTCTAAATGCTTCCCCTGCCCTTGAGCTAATATAAACTTTTTGCACTCACATGATCTTCCAAATTCCACCATTTAATACTTTTCACAAAGAAACAACGTCTCTTGCTTGTCTTGATTATGCTTCTGACTAGATTTCTTTGTTTCTAGTTCTTGTACTTGAAGACAGGGAGATCAGCCATTCCTTGTCTACCTTTTTTACTTTGTAGATCATTCTGTAACACCTTTATAAACTCTCAAACCTTTTCCTAAGACTGGATTCATTCATTCCTCTCAATGAATTTGGTCAACATTGATGCCTTTCCTGAGCTTTTTTATTTCCATATTTATTTCAACTTGAAGGTAAAAGTCAAAAACATTATTCAAACAGTGCGTGAAAATGGGATTTTGACAGAATGTGCAATGACGCTTTTCCTTTACTTTTCTATTGCTTTCCTATTTATTTCTAATGTTTTATTTGCCTTTTTGACACATAATAAGCAGTGAGCTGATGTCATCATATGGCATAATGATCAGGTTTGAGGTCATCATTTTATAAACTACATATATAAATTTATCTGCACTTTTAATCTCATTATTTCATTGTTCAGATATTCTCTATTATAATGTTGGGGTTTTTTTATGCTCTTCACATTCTGCACTTGACTGTGAATAAGTTACAATTCTCACAGATTTCTTTCAGTCACTACTTGCTCCCTTGCCTGCTTACACATAAGTATAAACATAACACTGTCACTTAAAATTCTCAGTTAATACTTTTGCTCTCACAGGGTAAAGCCCGCTGTCAACTCACCCATATTGAATAAGGGACCGGCTTAAGAAGCCATTTAGATTTAGAAATCTGATAAGACTTAGAAACTATCCCGAATTAGGTTAAAACTGGCTACTAAAATCTGCTGCCAAACAGCTATATGGGTTCCAAGTATGCAAAAGACTTTCAAGTAACTTTAAAATATTTTTTGTATTAGTCAGAAAGAAATTAGAAACAAGCTACTCTGGAACTTTCTTAAATGCTTTTGTAAAATGTAAGGTCCTCTATACTTCTCATCTAGGACTAGTGTACCTTGAATGACCTCATTTTCCTTTAAGAAGAAAACAGACTAAGGTCAGAAGGAAGCACACAGACAGTTACAGCAGAACAGTTGATGAATTGTGCTTTGTTCACACATCCCTTCTGCACAGCCTTACATACAATCAACTTAACAATTTAGATGAGAGTTATTTTTGTGTACAAATACTGACATGAAGGACTCTCATAGACAAAAAGAGCAATAGTGCCACTTTTTAAAAACATACCAGATTTCTCACTAAACAGAAAACTCTCACGTTATCACCATATTTAATCTCAAAGTCCATTTTCAAAGTGAAGCTTAAAGGAAATTTTCCACAAAGGAAAATTCATCTGTTGTTTGCTCTTCATACATGTAAGACCTGCTAGTGGATTCCACATTAAAAAAGCCTTGCTAGAAGAAATGATGGGGTTTTTAATTGTTTTTCAAGACAGCACAGCTTGTCAACAACTTGGCTATCTGTACCTTTATTAATAACATTAACTTATTAAAGCTCCTTTTTCACACTCTGTCAAGCAGGTCACCACAAAGCAGCAGAGAAGGGGATTAATATCATCATTATCTAATATAACCTTTTAGTAATAGAATTCCAGCAAAATTTAATGAACATAGACTGAGACTGAAAATCAGAGGGGGGGGGGGGAGGGAAGCATTTAAAAAGCTTTTATTTTCTCTATGCTGACATAAGACTATTTCTAACCAACCTGCCAAAGCTACATATGTATGAGGCAGAAGTGTGGAGACATCTGTGCAGGAAAGCACAGTCATAGCAGAGATATTGTCAAAACCAAATGCAAGAACAAGACTATCAGGATACTAGTAAGACATATAGCTTTAAAAGATTAAGATGTACTCACAAACCCTCATTTCAATAAGCACTAACTCAGAACATCTCTTCCAGAGTTGTAAGGGAAACAAAAGATCAAGGAATAGGAATTTAAAAAAATAAATAAATAAATAACAGGGGAAAAAAAAAAAAAAAAAAAAAAAAAAAAATGATTATTGATAGTCATGTGGTAGCAGACATTAAAAGAAGAAGAAAGAAAGAAAGAAAGAAAGAAAGAAAGAAAGAAAGAAAGAAAGAAAGAAAGAAAGAAAGAAAGAAAGAAAGAAAGAAAGAAAGAAAGAAAGAAAGAAAGAAAGAAAGAAAGAAAGAAAGAAAGAAAGAAAGAAAGAAAGAAAGAAAGGAAGAAAGGAAGAAAGAAAGAAAGAAAGAAAGAAAGGAAGAAAGAAAGAAAGAAAGAAAGAAAGAAAGAAAGAAAGAAAGAAAGAAAGAAAGAAAGAAAGAAAGAAAGAAAGAAAAGAAAAAGAAAGAGAAAAAGAAAATCTAAACAACTTTTTAAAATTAGTGCTGATCAATTGAAAACACTGCTAAATATCTGTAGGGACATCAAAGCTAACTGAACAGCTTTAAGTACTGTTCTATCATTACACCATCCAAAAAAAGCATGCTTGAAAATGAACTTTAACAAACGGTAAGTCATCACCTTATTCACCTGCACAGTTTTAAGTTTGCTTTCATAAAGCTATAATCTACAGGTGACTATAAATTGCCAAGGCCTTTTGGAACAATGACTCTAACATAACTAAACTTTCTTTAGCCTGTGTCATAAAGTGAAGTTTCCACAATTGCACTTGAATAAAGCAAGCCATGCCTCCCATTATCAGGCAAGATATGAACTTTAGTACATAGATGCAACACTTCTTATGTTTCAAGGCAAGAAAATCTAAAAATGTTAACAAGAAAATCTAAAAACATTAACAAGATGCCATAGTAAATGTTAAAAATAACGTGTCAGAACATAGCTACAGCACACAGCACTGGTTTCCTGTGCTCAAAAGAACTGAACTCCCATAAGAAAAGGCAGAAATGGTATACTGTGGCATAGTAAGACTTCTGCAAAGGCAAATCAAGACTGCATACTTGCTCAGCATCATATAGCCATGTCTGAGAATTATATCTCTCACTGGGTATATATAGGAGATATCTGTGCCACAAAAACAAAAGACAGCTCTAGCATAAGAATAGACATACCCTTACCGTGATTTTATTGAATTTATTGCAGAAATTGCAATGTGGGCTTTTTACCTTCCATTAGGCAAAGTGAGGAAACAACCTTTAAAAAAAATAATAATAATTAAAAAAAAAATAAAAAAAAAAAAAAGGATGGATTTGGAGTTTGGCAAATGTGTTAAGAAATTTACATGTCTTGTCCACAAGACAGAGAACTAGAGCTGATGACTCAAGACACCCACTCTTGTGCTGCTTCTCAAAATCTGAACATATAAACAATAACAACCAGCAGCCACACCAGTCATATGTTTTATCACTCATTAGAACTTGAAACAGTTTTCAACAGGCCCTCTATATTACATAGAAAGGGAACCAGAAGCAATACAAATTGCCACAGGTAACAAGGAATGCCATCAGTAAGGTTAGTTAGAAATAAAAAGCAGACTTCTCAAATCCAGATGTACTGCACTCTTAGTACAAAGTAGTATTGGTTAGCCAATGCATTAAATCACATCTAACAGAAACTAACAAGCAAGCAGTACCTGAGGTACAACCTGGTTAGACACTGAAGGCCAAAAATCGCACTGGCGTCAGGATCAGGCTGAAAACATGTATAACAATTTCTGTGAGGTGGTCCTGATGACAGTTGAGAACTTGGCTCAGTGACTCTTTGAATGCAGTGCTTCTAACTGAAGTGTGTCAAAGTGCCTGCTATACAGGAAATCCTTACTGAAAACCATCCCTTTTGTCAGGCCAGTCCTTGAGAACTGATAAGAAACTGAGCTAAGCAAACAGACCAGTTTCTGTGCAGTACACTTTTCAGAACAGAAACTGAACACTGAGCAGGATATGAAAATGAATGAATGCCAATTCCACATTTTAACAGTCAGTTTTATTACTTTAACAGGGGAAGGACTGTGTGCTTCAGCTCTCAACCCTCTCATTTTATTTGGAGTTAGTGTCAGAAAAGGTCATATTGCAAAATATAAACAAATTACTAACATGGATCACATTTCCTCAGACTGCCCATATTCCTTAAGATGTTCTAGACCACAGGAATATCTTCTCCTGCAGAAAACCTACCAGCTAAATTCAAAGTTTCATTTATACCTGTGGTATATACTCTGCTCCCTAGTCTGATTCCTACATCTGGTACATATTTATACACTGATCCCAAAGCAACAGTAGCCAGTACAGCTTCATTTCTGGCTACCTGCACCATATCTACATACACACACATGCACTGTGGGTACTTATCTTCTACCGATCCAAATTCAAAAAACACAGGAAAAGTTAGCTTCTACATGTAGTAAATGCAGCATGCCATCCCTAAAAGTTCTGGCCTAGAATATCAGATGTGACTGTGTGTGAAAAAACCTATTCATTTCTGAAGATATCTTAGTTACATACACTAACATTTGGAGGCTCTATCAGCTGCAGCCTGGTGCTCTGGTTATGCACCAAGCTTCCTTGTCAGGGGTCTCTGACCAGGCTAATTTTGCATGTGGCAATAACCACCTAATCAATCCATGTCTTTCTAAATCCTAATGGAGCACCTGCACATCCAGGCATGAATCTTCTTCCTGACATCCTCCACAAACATAAATTACAAGTTTACTGCACAGTCCAGACAAGTCTCAGTGACCCTCTGACAGGGCAAACAGAGGTCATGCAACAATCTGATTTTCAGCATCCACTTCTTCCACCCTTCCACTTTCTCAATTTTAAAGCCTGTAGTTAAAGCATCACTTTAGAGTGCAACAGGAATGCAACACTGAAGTGACAACTAGTTCCTAGCTAGGATAACATAAGAAATGTTTCCATTTGCAGGTTTTGCATAATAACAGGAGTAGATATAGAATGAAACAGTGCTGAGTGCATAAACTCCATATTCTATGGGAGATGGGAGTAGCTATGGAATAGCTCAAATCTGGTCCAAAGGACTGTATACGCTTTAGCAGCTAGAGTACATCACTCAGCTTAGTTTCAATTGTAATTAGTCCACTTTGTATGTTCTAATTAGGAGATACACTTGAAAATCACACATCCAGACAAAGCTAAAATGCTAGCCAAAGCCATCTTACTCTTGAATATCTGGTCACTGAAGTGGCTGTACGAGAACACTGAAGGTTATTCTTTGCTTTAAAAGGCTCTTAATACCTTTAAATACCTAGCAGCCTTCACCTCCACTCAGTCTTATCATGTCTTGGCTATTCCAAATACCTTAACGATAACACTCAAAAAATAACACCAGTAAGATCTACACAGGTAAGGACCATCTGTCATATCCCAGTTACATTTGCATCTTAGCAGTCTCTTCAAAAAACTGTCACAGCAAGGCTTTCTAGTCCATAACAGAAAGTAATGGAAAGACGAGAAGGGTCATTGGATGCCATGAAAGAAGTCACATTTTTCTTTTAAACACAATGCTTGAAAATTACATTCCATGTTCCTCGCTGTTACCTTTTAAGAAAGAGTGAAGAGTCAAATTCTCTTTTCCAGTTCCATTCTACCTGTTACTTTATACGCATATTCCACTTGGCTTTTTGTTCATACAGAAAGTTTAATTTTCGTTTGTGACATCTCAGTATCTGTTCTACCTTATTTTGAGACAGACCAATTGTTTAATCTCCAATCCCTCAATACTGAGCCTTTCATATCTTTTGGTATAATTTTCAGTGCCAATAATTCTGCTAAATTTTCTATCACTACCAAGCTTTTTTAGGCCATTCCACCCATAAACTTGTAATTTTCTGATGAAAAGGAACCCAACTGCTAACAATTTCTTGACTCAAGACAGCTTGCCAGCTATTATCTGAGCCAGAACCACACGCTGCACAGAAAGGAATGTTAAACAAAAGGCAATGCCAAACAACTGACCTCATTCCATGCCTGCTGCTCTTGCCCTGCTCGTACCTACATCTCTCTTCATAGAGGTAAAGAAATCCTTTGGTCATTTCCCTTGTGCTCTCAACACTGAAGCCAAGGGCAATCCAGCCCACATCAGAGCAGGTCTTCCTGCTGAGCAAGCAAGAAAATATGAGGCGAGCTGATTATGCTTGCTCAGGTTCCCTGACTCCTTGATTTCCTATTAGTGGTGTCTGTAGGAAGAGCACTTCCAAGTGGCTCCAGCTCTGCTCAGTATTGGTATAACAAGTAACAGCCCTGAAGACACCTAGATCTTGCCCTGATGCACACTCTGATTCTTACCACAGCTTCCTAGCATTCCAGTCTTCCTTATTCCTCAAAGATCAAATCTGTTGTGCCAAACTCACACCAGCCCCACTATTCTTCTCAGCCCCCTACCCACCCATTTTCTGGAAACTGGGAACACTTACCCTATTACGCCAAATCCTCTAAAAATCAGTTAACATCATCAACAGAAGACATGACTTTGAAGTATATTTCACTTCATCTTAGGGCTGGAAAAGGGTTGGACTGCCCAAAATGATTAGGGTTTCAATTTATGCCATCATTCTCTACTGGAAAAAAGGAAAGGAAGATAAAAAGCACGGGCTCAGAAAGGCTGAAGACGACCAGCCTTGAAGTTCAAGATAATCACTATTCAAGTATCATTTTCTTCAGACTTGTCTTCCCCAAAGGCCAGTATTTAGCCACACAAGCTTGCTAACTTACCAAATGAGAAAAGATAGGAGAAAAAACAAATAACTCAAGGCTAATAAGAAAAAATACTGAAAAGATTTACATTAAAATACTGTGGTTGCTAACAGGAGGGGTAAATTGGCATAAGCCAGAGAAAGAACTTAAAGAGTAAACAAACATTTCTGAAACTAAACCACTATTTGAACAGAAATGAAACAGTCAGAAAGCAATACCTGTGACACTCTAATCTGCTTTCTGGAAAAGTAAACTCTTAGTCTCTGTGATCTCTGTATACATAAGCAGAAATGTCAAATACAAACTTTGTCTGCTTCCTCTCTTGTGTTAGGATTGTTAAAAAGTTTAATCATTACACTTACTACAGTGCTGGCTTTGTCACAACTAATGTAACTACTGACAGGCTAAGGAAATCACAGACACATGTGTTAACATGTAAAAAAAATAACTGAGTGCCACAGAGGACCAGATACCCCTGCTGTCAAGGTCAATGAAGTCTGTGAGCATTATAGGGGTGAGACATTCAAATCTCCAGGGATCAAGATTAAAGATGGTATTAGCTTTAGAAGAAGCAGAGCATCTTGTTCTTCAGCAGGAGGTTTACTGCATAAGATGCTGCCCTAGCAACTGATGTACAGTACAAAAGCATCAGATAAGGCAGAATTAAAAGCTGCAATGATAAGCCAGTAATGGACAACGTAGGAAAAAAAGAAAATCGGAAATTATCTTTTCCTTACAAGCAGTTAACTACTCAAGGATCTCTGGACTTACAAACTTCTCTTGTTTAACTTTTGGGCTAATTAATTTTTTGGCACTCTAAAAACTTAATTTTAATCAGCTCCCAAGCTGAGTTTCTATAGAAAGAGATTTTATTTCATTTCTTTTTACTGTATGTAAAAACTACAGGCTTCAAAAATACATTCTCATTAAAAATAATGACTGATTTTGATATTGCTTAAATATATTCAAGTGGCATATGAAAAAAGCTGGGGGAAGGATAGATCATAATTATTTAGTTGCTTAGTTCCATCACAGAAAAAGTCAAAGCCATACGTTTCAATATCAGAAGCCTTCCAAATCGACTAAGTCTTGAAGTCACCTGCATTTCATGACAGAAGCACTTCAGTCAGATAACAGATTGATGCTAACAATGGTTGCTAAAGAACACTTTTTATACTTGTCTTCATCACAGACTGATTTTGTTATTGTTGTTGCATACACTACACTACAAATTAGTACATGTTCTAGTCAATACTGAAGCAAAATGGGAAAAGAGATTAACTGCCTATTGTATGCTTACACTTACATAGCTGTTTTAGACTCCAATTAGGATGTTCAGAGATTTTAGTAAGTACATACTAGTGTAAGGTTTTACTTCTGCATCTGCTGACAAGAAACATTAATTGCCATGGATTAAAATGAAATTCATTAAACACTGCATTATATATTTGAAGATTATTGAATTGTATCTTAAATTGCTGATGTTTTTCATAAGAAACTTGCCTTGCTATTTAATGAGTATTACATAATAAATAGAAGGTGAAACAAACCAGATACATCTTTTTTATTATTATTTTAGCCAGAAAAAGCCCAAGTATTCTTCTAGATTGGATCAAATGCCAAAGGCCAAATGCAGAGTCCTGCACTTCGGCCACAACAACCCCAGGCAGCGCTATAGGCTTGGGGCGGAGTGGCTGGAGGACTGTGTGGAGGAAATGGACCTGGGGGTACTGATTGATGCACGGCTGAACATGAGCCGACAGTGTGCCCGGGTGGCCAAGAAGGCCAACGGCATCCTGGCTTGTATCAAGAATGGTGTGCTGAGCAGGACTAAGGAAGTCATCCTGCCCCTGTACTCGGCATTGGTGAGGCCTCACCTCGAGTACTGTGTCCAGTTTTGGGCACCTCAGCACAAGAAAGATATGGAGGTACTGGAGCAGGTCCAGAGAAGGGCAACGAGGTTCGTGAAGGGCTTGGAGAATCAGCCCTATGAGGAGAGGCTAAGGAAGCTGGGGCTGTTTAGCCTGAGGAAGAGGAGACTGAGGGGAGACCTTATTGCCGTCTTCCAGTACCTGAAAGGTTCTTACAGTGAGAGTGGGGCAGGTCTCTTCTCACTAGTGACAAGTGACAGGACGAGGGGAAATGGCCTCAAGTTGCGCCAGGGCAAGTTTAGGTTGGATATTAGGAAGAACTTCTTTACAGAAAGGGTGGTTAGGTACTGGAATGGGCTCCCCAGGGAGGTGGTTGAATCGCCATCCCTGGATGTGTTTAAGAGCCGTTTGGATGTGGTACTCAGGGATATGATTTAGCAGAGGTTGGTTTTTTTTTTGTTTTTTTTGTTTTTTTTTTGTTTTGTTTTGTTTTGTTTTGTTTTGTTTTGTTTTTCTTAGAGATGGGGTACTGGTTAGGCTGCGGTTGGACTTGATGATCTTCAAG
Organism: Excalfactoria chinensis; assembly: GCF_039878825.1. NCBI lineage: Eukaryota > Metazoa > Chordata > Aves > Galliformes > Phasianidae > Excalfactoria > Excalfactoria chinensis. The sequence goes on from NC_092826.1 coordinate 124,505,507, forward strand.
GTCTTTTCCAACCTGGATAATTCTATGATTCTATGATTCTATGAAATGTTTTGATCATAATGAAAGAGACCATTCTAAATTAAAGTGTACCTTATGTAAAGCATCCCATCAATTCAAACACAGGTTAACCAATATGAAAGTAATATTTATTAGTGCCAGTGACATAAATGAATGCAATCACTTTGGTTCTGAAGTTGAATGACACAGTTCTAAACACAAACATCCGTTATAATTTCTCTGTAATGCTTACCTTTGTTGCTATTTTCTAAAGAGAAAATATACAAAAACATCTCTATCAACATATTTAGATTACCATTTGATTCAATTTCCCTTAAAGTATACAGGTTTGCATCCAATTTACAACTAGCATGCATTTCTCATGCATGAGTTGACCAATTTAAACAGTACAATAAATCCAAACCTTTAGGGATATCTCTAAATGGCTTGTTTTATTTCCACCACACAACTCATTTCATATTGTCAATATAGTGAGCATGGTTACAGTCATTCTGACAAATTTATTTATTTCAATTAGAATCAATAAGACTCTTCTATTCTCTGTTGGAACATCACTGAAGACTTTTAGAAACTTTGACATATATTTTAACTTCACAAAAGCTTGACAGCTTTTGCAATCACTTAATTTCAAATGAAAACAGTGATACAGAAGAAAATAAGGAACATTTACATTAATTTCTTCTATTAAAAAGACTTTGGAAATCCTAGGGAAAAAATATTAATAAAGCATAACTATCCATTAAAAAAAAAAAAAAAAAAAAAAAAAAAAAAAAAAAAAAACCTTAATTTTTAAAAAGAGTGAAATTGTTTTTTTTCTGATTGAATCTAAGAATAAAGCCGGATGGAATAGGATTATTTAAAAAGCACCTACATGGGTGTCACATCTGCTTCCTTCAACTACCACAGATCCATTCAAGCTAAACTATTTCCCCTTACATCTCTGAGGACAGTTTCAGCCTCATAGTTGAGAGGGTTCTTCGAGCAGTTATCACTGCTCACTGTTGGGCTGCTGAAAGAGATCCTTCCCCAGCAGAAATTGTCCCAAGGTCACATGCCATTCAAGTCCAAACACTCAGCTCTGACAGACAAGCAGTTCCATTTTAGACAATCTGCTCATAGTTTTTCTTTCATATATTCATTGCTTACCAGAAGCTCACTATACATTTGGGTTTAATATTACAATGGACATACCCAAACACCCATCTGAATTTACACACCTAATGCTTTTACAGGCAGTATGGTATATAATAGGTCCAGCTATCCACCGATGACCATTATAAATTCCTGCTTTTAACACTAACAGCTTTTCCAAATACAGTTGCCTCTCTTGGGCACAATTCTGTTTTCCAACTACTCATTGGTAAAAATCCTTCCATTCTTTCTGTTGAAGAGTTATGCATCTTTCCAGTTGTGTAATAAAATAAGTCATCTTTTAACATGATACATTCTAAAGCTTTTCCTGCTCTGGACCAGGTAGCTGATCTTCAGCAGAAGAGCATCACCCTGTTATGGATGGAGACTGGCTTTACTACACCAATGAAATATTACCTAATGTGACTGATGCTTACAAATTTTCCTGTGCTTAAGTTTGCGATGTTATTCAATTTCACTTGTACTGGCAGATCCTGACACAATGACTTTAGTGAGTAGCTGACCATCCAAAAAGTATTCTTCGTCTTGGCATTTCAGAGTCAAAAAAAATTACTTTTTTTCCCCACGTTTGGATTTATTGTCATACACATTACAGGGATTAAGAAAACTGGGAGATGACCAACAAAGAGTACCTGAGAAGGGCATGGGGACAGTGCAAGAAGTCAGCGTCACTCTGGTGCAACAGGATCATAATGCTCTGGATTCTCAATGATTTCGTCTTTTCCAGTAAACAGCTGTAAAATTCCTTAGCAAAGATTTGCAAATAAGAGCTACATAAAAGAGGATTCCAACACCTTCCCACTTCTTAAAACATACTTAAAATAATTTGATTCCATACAGTAAAGAAGTGAGAAAGAAGATTTAAGGAGAAGTCCAGAAGGAAGTTACTGGTTGTTCTCAAAGGAACAATTTATGGTTTAAATGATATTGTCTGGCACAGTAAAAATATAATAAATGAAAAGTATTACAAAGCTGAATGCTTGTTGACTGTTCTACATGGAGATCAAAGCAGGAAGAAGTGAAGAGAGCAACAGGCCATTATATAATTTGATTTTCTACTGAAAATGTAGGAAAATAATTCATGCATAGAGGAGTTAATTTAACATAGTATTTTCCTAACTTTAATAATATTTTAACAATGATCATTAATGAAAGGCTTTTCATAGAATCACAGAATCTTTAAGTTGAATATACACTGATGTTTGAAAAGCACCCTTAGAGATCCCCAGCTGCTCACTCAGCATAGTTTCTATCTAAAATACTATTTACATTTCCTTACACTCATCATTTCTTAAGCATGGGTTCAGTCACCATACAAATTTCTGAGAGTTATATAGTATGTGAAGCTGTATAAGAATCTGTTTGAAGAAAATATTCATTGTCATCGAAAATTAATGTGATTCTTTTCCTGCGTCATTTCTAAAGCATTTATTGGGACCCTGCCTTTGAAGGCAGAATTATTTATACTTACAGGAATAAAAAGTCAAAATACTTCAACATAGAAATAACAGAAAGTCAAAGGACGGTGGGCTTCTCAGAATGTCTATTTGTATGCATGTACAAAAAGCAAGACTAGAAGAGGAACCCAGGACTGGGACAAGGCTGGAAATGACTGTACAAGAGCACAGCACAAGTTTCAATCTCTTTAATGAGGTACGCTTATATTAGGAATAGGAATTACATAGTCAACCTCCTACCTTCCAACCAGAAAAAAAATATGATTGAATGTAAGAGTTATTTGTTTCATTACATGAGTTACACACAGCATATTTGAAATGCAGTTGTGTGGAATTAAACCTACAGCACTCCATGTAATTAATAGCTCTTGGAGCTACATTAAACTGCCAATGGAAGAAGACAATCAGTACCATCATGAGCTGAGACTTGCACATCTGCTACATACATGCAGCAGTTCATAAACTGCTACTCTTGTTATGTAACAAGATACAGTTATAGTATATGATTATATGCATATTTTATGAACGAAACAACTAAAATGGTGCTAAGTAATATAGAGACAGTCAGATCAGTGTGAATCACTTCAGAAGCAGTGAAAATCCCAGCACTGACTAGAATACCTTAAGGTCTTTTTGTATGTAGCTTAATATGCTTACCCAGTCTCTTGGTTGATGTGCCAGGGCTGGTTTTGCGAAATGTAGACATCCACGCTGCAATCAATTTTTCTTGTTTCCTTTCATGCTACTCTTCTCCTTCCCTTGAGTTCAATGCAGGGAAAAAAGTCCTTAGAGACAAGTTTCTGCAGGCATTACACCATGAATACTACAAATGAAACTCCAGGCCTTGTTCTTAGCATCTTCTGCCAATCTTATCTACAATCTGTTTTGGCAGTTTGAGAGTTCTATGTTTGAGCGAGTAAACAGGTTGGTCAATGCATTCCAAAAATGGAGCTACGTCTCAGTATCTGTTAGGGCTAATTTCTAATTACAGACATGCAGATGTGAACAAGCACAGCAGTAATATGATTTTAATTCCTCCTTTGGTTTTATACATATGTATATGTATCTACATATATTTGCATATCTATTTGTACCATATCTGAAACCATGCCCAATTTTTTTTCTTCATGTCTTTTTTCAAAAAAAAAATATATATTTTTTTTGTCTTCCGTCACCCTCTCTTGAATCCATATAAATTCAACTGAAGGCAGTTAATGCTTAATATTTTAAAAAAAAAATAATTAATTAATTAATTAATTAAGCATGCAACATTTCAAATTCAAAGTCACTGAATATGTAGCACTGTAGGCTCTCATTCAAATTTAAGAATTTTACAAGATTTTAATTTGCAAAATTCTACTGAATATCATCAAAACATGAATACCTAAGAAAAATGCAGTTTTATATTACAATTCAATTGTATTTGAATGTAGTGTTGTAAATTATTTCTATACAAATAATCAAAGAGTTCTGTTAATTTATTCCTTGGAATTAGTGTGTCTAAATAAAACTAGCTGGCTGTATTTGCAGCTTTAACAAAATCAACTGTACTTAGGTTCACTAACAACAATGTAGAGCTCATCTCCCTCCACAAAGAGGAACGATAAAATTATCTTCTCTTTGCTAAGGACCTTCCTTCTTCACATAAGGTCTTAACCAAACATGCTTTGTAAACCAAATCTGATCTGTTTTCTTATTTTCCATTTTTACACTAAGTTATATTTCCCATTTTACATATAATTTATATCTGCTGGAAACAGAGTCACTTACATATAAAGGAATTGCAAGATGACATTTTGCAAGCCCTCAAATAGAAGAAGTGCACAGACATAAGCTGCTACTTGCTTCCACATGATTTAAGGTCATATTACCATGAAAGTGGAAGTGAGAAAGGCCTATACAGGGACTCAATGTAATGAGGACAACCCCTGTGCTTCCAGTCACACAGTCTAGCAAGAAGACTGCTATTCAAGAACCAGCCTTTATCTTATAGAAAGCTTCACATCACTTGGACCTTTGCTTTGCTATACACTTCGCAGAGATTTACCAGGAACAGATTTAAGATTTTATCACAAAGGATAAAACACGCTTCAAAGCATACAGATAGACATAAAAGTATAGTAAGTTGCAGCTCATTACGGCAAACTGTTTTAAGTGTTTAATTTCCCCAAAGGAAAGATTATTAGATTGAGCGCCTACTTCTTCATTTAGCCATGTGTTATGAGAGATCAATAAATAGATTTTTGCCATCTTTAATTATTCTGTTCTTTTACCACCTTAACCTGGAAGATCAGTTTACAGTTACAGCCTATTGGCAAAATCACCTATCAAATCACATTCTGTGGTGGTGGTTTTTTTTTTAATTTTGAGAACACTTGCATTCAGAATGAAAATCCTCTCTGAAAGTTCTAAATGGAGAAATAATACCACAAGGTCTTTAACAAAGTTAACTCATTTCTCTGCATGAACGGCATAAATTTTGTTTGTATTAACATGCTAACGTTTTGTTTGTATTCAATGCCAAGAAACTTCATTTGCAGCAGAAGTGATAAAAACCTTACATTTGAAATAATTGGGGAAAAAAAAAAAAAACCAGTAAGTTATATGCATTTTCACATACATTCATTAATATAATGCCATAGAAAGGCTGCTGGAAGTCCTACAGACTCATCACTAAAAAAAAGCTGCTTAGTTTATGTAGCATTCCTAGACTAGCGTGCTTCTATGCCTGGCTTACACCTTTCAAGTTAGCTCAGTATTAAGAAGGTGCAACACTTGTAGTTTGCAGCAGCTGACCCTGAAAATCCCAGAGAGGCTTTGTGATTCTAACAAGCATGCTATACATCTACAGAATTAGGCTTCTAATGCTAAAAAAAAATAAGAAACATGAGAGTACATTTCTTTTTTTTCCAATGAATCCCATTCTGTTTCAGATATATCCACCATGCTACAAAACAAATTCCATCAGTTTGGACTGTCTTCAGAAGTAATACTGCTGGTGGCAAAACAGCAACTGAACTCCAACCTCCATCCATCAATCCACTCTCCTCCCACTCCCCCTGCTCTCTTTTCTCTCATAGGGTTTATTTTGATAGCATAAGATATTCTTTCAAAGATCAGTGCACTACGTTAGTTTTAATCTACACTTTAATCTACCTTATTATTAAGGCAAAAAATATTTTACAAAGATTTCCCCTAGATAATACCTATCATTGCTATTTATCTTCATCAATAATAGCTATGCACTTACCCCTTCAAGGAAGCAGTTACAATTTTGTTTCAAATAGGCTCTTTGAGAACTTTCTAATACTTCAAGATGAAATCAAAACAAAACTGAAAATTAAATATATATACATATTAGCATTCTTCCATTTTGCTACATATAAAGAGTAAAATTATTTAAAAGTTATTAAAGAGCTTACCTTTCAGTGTCTTGTACCCTTATTTAGATCCTCAGTCCATGATGTATACTGTTTATCTGCTAAATATAAAGACTACTCTGGATGGAATGCATTTCTATAATAGAGGAGTTCACTAATTAAATTCAAGATGGGGCCAACGCAGAATTATCTTTCTAGGATGTAAGGCTATAAATCAAATGAGATTTAAAGAAATGTAAATGAAATGCTATTTCCTTTATAATGCACATTTTCAAATTCCATTTTATCTAGATTAATTATTTCTAATAGAGTCCACGACATAAAATCTGTGTCACCTAACCACATCAAGAAAATAAAACAACTCTGTGTTAAGACTGGAAGAAACAAATGTGCACTGTTAAGGCTGGGGTAGCTAGGAATGAAGAGACAGGAGCTGTAGGTCAAAACAGGAAAAAAATAAATCAGTTTTTGCATTTAGAAAGAGACTTCTGAGTGTGAAAAGGCAGATAAACATGTTTGGTTCTAGCATCAGACAGCATCACACACTATGTAATAAGGTCTTCTGCCAGAAGAGTAAACCCCTTATCCCAATCCAAAATAGAGCTGAGGAGAAAACTGTTTCCCATCTCACAAAACATCTTGCATTTGACTTTATTTTTCCAGATTTCAACAATGGAAAACTCAATTTGCTTTGAACAAGAGTATGCAAGTGAGCTTTGTCATACCATCCTACATTCTGACATTGAAGGTACTAGGCTTAGAAGATCTAAATTAAATCTCTTGGTTTGCCAATTTCCAAAAAGGAATACCATAGGCCTGTTGGCATAGGCCTAGGGTACCCCACTCAGCCTTTCCTAACAGAGCAATTCCACACAAGGGATTAAGCATTTGAGCACTACTCGTTTCATCTCCTTGATGTGTTCCAGAACTACCCCACACAGAAGAATCACCCTTGCTTGAAGAAGCTATGTAGGTCACAAGAGGACCTAAGTTAAGATCCGGGCCTGAATAAAAATGCAGCTGACTAAAACCAGGGACTCACTGAAGCTTCCCAGATCCCAAACTGAAGTCTTAATGGCCTTGATTTTTGGCACTCTGAAGGATGCATCCTTCTGTCTCACAGATCAGAAATTTCAGTTGGCCCCAACATTAACATAAGATACGAGCTTATCTGCCCACAGGATCATGTGCACAGCTCTTAAATTAACTACCCTCTCAAATGGCCATGGCTCCAGGAAATGAAACCTCAATTTTTCACCTCAAAGACCAAACTCTGGACATCAAAATCTTAAGTGAAGATTTCAACAAGAATGGAACATCTCCATTGCTGTGACAAATTACTTCTATTTAGTGACTTTTTTTCCAATAATTTCCAGACTTGAAAAAATATTTTTCTTTCAAGTAAAAAAAAAACAACAACAACTCATTTTCATTCTCTTCTGATCATAATTGCAGTCTGATGCCATGCTAATATTTTATCACTAAAAATGATTTAAAATAAAAACACAGAGAAAAGTTCTAGTAGAAGCAGAACAACCCGGAGAGAAGCTAGGAAAAGCAGAAATCTGTACAGTGCTTGTTACCTGCCTTATATGTATCATAAGTTGCACTATGTCACCCAATCCTCTATCATGCAGTAAGTTAAGTGCGTCACAAATGAATACAACATAAATAAAATGAAAAGTCCTATTTTTAAATATCCCATTCTTGAAAGCATTCTGCATTCGCTTCCTAAGACAGTGAAACATGTTATCAAGGTTTTCTATTTGCCATTCCCTTCTCAACTTGAGAACACTGTCGTGCATGTATTTTCTTTTAAAAGTCAGAATTAAAAGTTTTATTTGATTTTTGAAAGCTTCATCTTGCAGGTTAAGATTCAACAGCCCCTGCTAAAAACAAGAAAAATCACTTGATAGTTTATGTAATTTATATAGCTTAAATCTAAATCAAAGGTACAAAACTTTTCTTATTTCCCAGCAGATTATTAAAAAATAAAAATTAAAAATAAAAGTTAAAAAAATTTAAAAAAAAAAAAAAAAAGTGTAAAAGCATTTTGGTATAGAAAGTACTTTGAGCACACTTGATGAAAACTGGAGAGGTGAACACACATTGCCAATGTGCTGTACAAGTCCATGGTATAAAGTTGCACACACTTCAAAATCTAGCATACACAAATCACTCACCAAAATCAGATTCTTCACTCTCACAGACTGCATCAGAAACATCAACAAACACTCCTTTTCTTAGACATACTATTTCTCCACCTCCAACCACTTGAGGTGGCAGTCACATACATTACTGATTTGTTCCTGAGTCCTTTTCAGTCTTTGTAACTCGGGCGTATCGGTCACAATACTGAACCCTCTTCCTTTGCTTTCTTCAAAGTCTCTTTTGTATTTTACCTACAGAACAGAAAATACAGAACAGGGTTGTTTTTATTTTCCACATAGTATGCCCTTAGCAAGTGGTATTTTTTTTTTCTATTTGTAGTAGTAAAAAAAGCACTTGTATACGGTTTTCAAACCTTAAAGGGAAAGCCTTCCCTCATCCAAGAGCAGAGATAGCAACTGGGAAAAATTTCCTACTGCCGAAGCAATCACCCCCTAAGGTTCCAAGAAGGCTCATCTCCACACGTATTGCCACTACAGAGAGAAATCTCATTCTCAAAGCAGTAACTACAGAACACTGGATACCAACATAGTACCAAGCAAGCACTTACTCTCATATACAAAAAAATAGCTATCACTAAATTTGTAGTCTTCTACCATACAGTTTCACATTTCAGACTCTCTTCATAATGATTTCACCATCCTCTTCCCCAGTTGAAACATAAATCACATGTTTAAAAAAAAAAAAAAAAAAAAAAAAACTGCTGCATGAAGGAGATTGCATTTAGGAGATTGCAAAGTAAAACATTCTTAAGTTCAGAAGTTAGGAAATAGTTGCCTGTACAAGCTAAATTTGTCCCTCTGGTACAAATATGCTACGATTCTGGCTTTAATCGAGTAATCACATGTTATCCTTTGACAGGTCCCCTTCTTTATTCTGTCCACAGCAGAGATCATTCTATACATGGTCATACTATTTTTTGTACCTGAGCAATCAAATCCTACTGTCAATGTAGGGATATTACTTTCCTCAGGAGTTTTTCTACATCTTTCATCAGTCATTAACCTTCTTATCATATCTTGGAAAGTAGGAATGACATTATCTGCACTTCACCTACAACCACAATAGTCTCAGGGTATCCAATTTCAGAATCCTAAAACTTGAGTAAGTTCAAGTCAAAGACTTTAGTTACATGTATGAATATCCAGCATTTCTGCAAATCAGACCTAGACATCTCAATTTCAATGTGAAGAAACAAGATAAAATATGAAAAATCTTGAAGCACCGTTGAGACACAAGGAAAAAAATAAACAAATAAATAAATACATAGAAAAGAGTTGAAACACCTTTCTCTCCATGGCTGAATTCAACTACTTTATCCATAACCATTTCCTTTGCTTCCTATTCCCCCTGCTTTATTTGTTGCAGACAAATTTGGCAACACTCAGTGAGCTGTTCCATGAAAAGCAGTGTTCTCTATGCAACTGATACCCAGAATACCTGCTGCTTGTGCACCAAACTTTTTGTTCAAGGTTGGCTTCATCTTATTTGACCAACTAGCATTTAAGATTATGATGGTGATACACAGGGAAAAAATACTCCTAGATCACAAAAGTAAAGTCTCACAAAGCTACATAGTACAATTTGTCCTGCCCATCCTAACTCTAGATGGGCATTTTAGCAACCTTTGTATTTTCTCTAAATGCAGTTTTAATGTATATAATTTTCATTAGGAAACATTCTAGCATGGCATTCTTGAGAGTCAAGCTTATACAAAGGCCTATCACACACAAACCCACACAGCATTGTATTAAATGATCACAGCAACAATGGAACATTTCTCCTGTGTTCTACCTCCACAGCATGGGAGTCCAACCTTTTGGCTTGCCTAGGCTGCATGAAGAGGGATTGTTATGAGCCACATATAAAATATGTGGCATAGATGATGTACATAAGTAACAAAATGTTTTTTAAACATATTTCTAGTAAAACACTTTTTAAAAAGCAACAAAAACATAAAACACAACTGAATTTTTTAGTTGAATACATGACTGCACAGATACACACTCCATTTGAAAATTCACAGGTAATGTAGTTACACATTGACTGAAAATGGATTTGCAAATGTATCAAGAAATTGATTTTTTCAGCAATCTAGAAACCTGTGCTCAAATTCCTTAGTCAAAACACCAAGCAGAGCTGCATATGTTTCACTCTTCACAGGACTCTGTCTAGCCAATGTATCAACGTGCATAAAATCATGCACCGTAACGGGAGCCATCAAGCCCTGTACCCTGCCTGCAGGCCAACTCTAGCCTGGCAGTGCCAATTATGCACGATGAGTGGCTGCAGACCATGGCTGAGCTTCCAGGGCCAGGCTGGGTTGCTCAGAGGGCAGAGCCACCACCATAACAGCGCAGGGCAGCAATGGCTGCAGGGCGGGCCAGGCCCGATGGTTGGACATGCCAGTACTACAGCTGGCTGAAATTCATACACACATCACACACAAAAGGCTTTATTCCATCTCAGAAATCTTTGACTGGTCAGCCCTAAACACTAAGACAACAAAGGAGTTCAAGAAAAAAAAAGTTAACTAAGGGAATAAAAGTCTGTCCTAGTGTCAGTCTTGGAAAAAGTTGAACATTCTGTATAAAAATTCCAGTTAAGACCTGAGACAGACCACTGACATGGAAATGTTCAGTCTTATTGCTTAAAGTTCAGCAGAATTATAAGCAACTGAAAACAACATCCTACAATGGGAAATGGGCTCAGCCTTGTCTGGAAGGGAGACTACCTACTGTACAAAAGGGCATTTCCTGTTATTTGTTCTCAATGTACTGGCCTTTAATTTCAAAGGACCTTTATTCATCTTGTAAAGGAACACCAAAAGAAAACTGGGAGGGAATTAGGTAGATTTAACTTCAACTTAATTTAGTTCTCTGTATTAAAAGGTTTCATTTCTTAATGAATCGCTCCATAGGTGTAAGGTTAAATATATCCTTCAGAAACAGCTACTCTGAAATCATTAAAAATGTAAATTATTTAAGATGTTGGCAGAGTTAATATACACATCATTCTAGCTTCAAAATGTGGTACTGAGTTACAAAAGTTTCTGAGAAACATAATGGTTCATTAACACCAGAGTTCAGTGAAATATAATTACTAAAACTAGTGGTTGCTGTAAATTCAAAAGAGCAAAACCTCTTTAAGTTTCCAGAAAATATAAAATAATAAAATGTCATTCATCACTTAGAACTTGGATCCAGAAATTCCTAATCAGTATCAAAAGTAGATACAGATGAAGAGGGGAAAAAACAACTGCTGACTGACTTCAAATTTTAGATAATTTTTAAAATATTAGTTTTAATAAAGAAAAAATAGGTGCACCTAAAAAATAGGTCTTTGTTACCCTAAAATCAGGAGCTAAAATGCAGCTTACTTGCTCTAAGCCCTTTTTAAGTAGAAAGGAATATCCTGTATAAGAGCTGTAAATATTGCTATAATTAGTGATTTCTGTAATTGGAACTGTTGAAATGAAGTTTTGAAATGGACATGTCTGTAATCTCTAATGATAGTATCATAAATCCAGCCATTTCCTACTAAGCTGCATTTTAGCAACTCTTTACCAAACTCCCAGCCAGTGGTTTTCTAATGCCTCCCTCATGGCTCCAAAACTTAGTGCCGTCTAACAAATGCAGAGTACCTTCAGCAGTGAGTGCCCTGAAAAATTGATCCTTTGAGAAACTATGTGTGGCATAAACATTAGAAATAAAACAGTAATAAATCACCATGAATGAAAAGGTTTAAAGTGAAAATACTTCATGAGAAATAACTCTGCACAGACCCACAGTGAAAGGACTAAGCGATCCAGCAGATCTTTAACAAATCTTACTTAAATCCATGACACTGGGAAGATATCTTTGAAAGGCTCAAAGATGGGACTGTATGTAAGTCCATTTATGAAGTCAGAATGAAGCAGCCAAGGACACAGGGTTTGCCTTCTTACTTTGCACATAAAATCTCATGTTGGTGAAAGTGCTACTCCCTATTTTGCAGATATGCTTGGTATTTGGCAGCAAAGTCACCTGTTAAAAAAACAAGATTATTTTTCCTTGGGAAATTTACATAGAAAATATAAATGAAGCCTCAAAGATTGTCCCAGTCTTGAATGAAGGAAGAGGAAGAATATAGGTTAGGGAGGCAGAGGGCCCTTTTTGGGGGATGGCTCCTCCATGCCATTTTGCTTGCCAGAGAGATAGGCTGCCCATTGGGCACAAGGACTGCCTTCCACCTCCCCCACACCACAGCTTGTTCTCCAGCCTCCTCATCCTATGCTGAATACCACTCCCATCATCACAGTCACCATCAGAGTCTTCCCAATGCCACAGTGAGCCCTATTAAAGCACCTGCATCTGGCCCAGCTCACAGAGCTACCAGATCTCTCACAATATCCAACCATGCTTGGAATCAAGAGAACCTGGAGTGACAGTTGCCCACTTTTATGAGGGAAGGAAGAGACTGGGTTTGCAGAACCAAAGAGGCATACAAGGCACACGGAGGAGAATAAGTGAAGGAGGACAAGTTCTCACAATCTTTGAGCAATGGCTGGCGCTGCGACCATGGCTGTGGGGCCCGTGGAGGTAGATCCACCTTCAACATAGTTGGCATGGCAGGACACCATTATGCCAGGGCTCCCATCAGTACAGTCACAGCAGTGCTGTCAAAGATCCAGGTGTCCAGCTCCCTATTCATTGTGCAGCCTTAGGGCTATAATTAGCTGTGAGGCCATCCATTAGCTTCTAGCAGGCTTACCTGCAGGATGGCTTCCAGTTCCATCCCCAGTTCTCACCTCTCTAGAAGAGGTGGCATCTCTTCTGCATGGATTCCCAAGTAAGTGTGCAAATGTGGACTTCTTTTTCTTTTGAACACTGCACTGGGGCAAGAGGCGGCTCCCCTCAGAGAGCTAGTATGGACAGTGAGTTCTGGAGGTAGGGGAGTTGCCTCAGCCTGAGGATGAGAAGGCTACTCAGTGGGTGCTTGAAGACAGAGTCAGATTCCCTGTGGTAGTGCACAAAGAACAGTTGCAGATCAATGAAAAAGTTAGAAAGAGCTGTTCCTTCGGAGAAGACACAAAAACAGTGGACAGAGCTCATATAATATGCAGATCGTGAACATGAATCCAGAAGAGAGTAGCGTAAGGCCCAGGTGAGTCCATCAAACATAGGAAGGTGTGTGGCCAAGGCACACCAGTTATCCGGAGAATGGCAAGTGGCCCAGCTACATCTGTCCATCAGAGGACATGAAGCCCATAGATGTGAATCCACCATGAGATGAAGAACTGATGGAAGTGGATCTACCTGTGATAGACATGAATTGACAATTCCCCCAGCATACTCTGGCTCTCTGTCACAACATCAGGGCAATAGCACCAGTGTCTACATCTGCACCCTATCTGCATCATAGCCTCTGCCCTCACCATTAACTTGGACACAGTCCAAGCAGTCACAACACCTAGCCTGATTGAGCTAAGGAAGCATTTGGACAACACTCTCAGAAATAAGGCTGGGATTTTGGGTGGTTCTGTGCAGAGACAAAAATTGACTATTTTTGTGGGTCCCTTCCAACTCAGCATATTCTATGGTTCTATGATTATTCTCTTGTGCTTCTCGGCACCTACCCTTAGTCCAGAATCATTTACAATAACGGAAGCACATATCTACTCCAAAACCACTACACAAACAAAAAAGACAGAGTAGGAATTCAGTATGGTGGATCCTCATGCTCTCACCATCACTGGAACTGTCACTAATGCAGATCTCAGAAACTTTTTCAATCCATCTGTACATCAAAAGATTATTCAGTCACTCCAAGCAAATATTAAATCCCAAGAAGCCTAGGCAATGTCTGAGTTGCTTTCCTCTACAGATAGTTCCTCACAAGCTTGTATGCATCAGTTAGCTACATGGATAATCTGCTCCAAAACTACTGCACAGCCCCCAGAATGGCATCACCACACCTGAAGTGGGGCAAGGAAGGAGCCAAGACGTAACACAGGCTGGAATGGAGGATGGGTCTCATACCCCAAGTTCTCCCAAGAGGAACATTCACAGTCGTCTGTCTCTACCATACCCCAGCTATTTATGCATTTGTTTAGGTGTGTTGCGTTTGAGGCTTGCCCAGAGCCATCTGCTCCTTCTGTGCCCAGCACACAGAAGTACTTCCCAAAGGTCACCATCTGCTGTGCGCTGGTGTTTGCAGACAGGCAGGAAACACTCTCAACTGTACAGGACCTGGATACACATATTGACAAGAATACCTTTGTCTGGATGTGCTTCTTCCATACAACACCTAAGTTTCTGTTTTTACCTTGATTAATCTTGCTTCCTACAAACTTAATGGCAAGACAGAGAAAATAAATCAGGCTTTATGATCATGACCAGAAAACATTTACAGGTAAACCAAATGTAAAGAGCGTTTCCCAGCTGTCTCAGTGAGACTTTCTTTTAGTTGACTAATCTCTCTTCAGAATGATCTGTAACATTATCTTGCCTGACAAAGATAGGTTTCAGTGTTCACATCTCCTGTCTTCTAACACTGTCCATAGTTCTAAATCCATTCACCTCATGCTAACATCAGGGGAACATTTAAGTCCTCTATAAGACCTCAACATCTGGTACTCAGCCTGCCTGAGAACTGATCCTTCTCATGGCAGTAAAACATTGGTATCTGGTTAGAGTGATTGTCCACTGCAAATCTAGCAGCTGGAAAGCAGGAAGTGGGAATTACCCACAGAGCAGGCTAAGTTGTCCTTAATGTTTTTATATGAACTGGAAACTAAGGTCAAGTATTTCTTACATCAGTCAAGGGGCCACAAGCACAAAAAGGCCACCAATGACTGCTGTTGGAAGGAGGGATTACAGAGTGAAGGACTTCATCCCCCCAGTCCTTTAGTTTTACTGTCCTTAGTCAGTTAGAGGAATCTGTGTTAAAAAATGAGAAAAGCTGTAAGTAAAACAAAACAAAAAAATTCTCAATTGTTCCCAAGAGTCGTTAGAATGCACACACACATTTTAGAAATTTTCCTTTGAATACAGTTAGAAAAGCAGCTTTCACAACTCACAGCTTTGAAATGTTTGCTGTAATAGTTGAAACTTCTTGTGAGAAAAAGGTTTATCGGCCAACGTTATATTAAATCTGAAACAGCTAGCACAACAACACTACAGAAAGCATTTGCAGTCATACAGAGTGAGGAAGGTTCAAGTGCCATTGCTAGCATTAAATGTGTATCTTTCTATGGACACCATTCAAAATCTGGGTAAGTCCTTCAGTGGTGTCCCATAGGGTATGCCTGAGCATGTCTCCAGCTGCTTGTAAATCTCTCTACTATACTTCACCAAGGACCTTCACAGTGCACCAGGGAGCTACATCTAACAAGTATCTTGGACTCGATGTCAGTACATTTAAAACATTGGATGGGAGTAAATTAAAATGTATAAATAGCAACTCTGCAGATAATGTCTCTGTAATGTGGTCTCTTTATGCTTCAGACAGTGAGACTGGCTCACAGTAAAAGCAAAGGCAGAAGAGTTCCAGACTGAGATGTGTGGAGACAGGAAATTGAAGGCAGCGAGAGATCAGCAATTTCAGAATGAGAAAAAGATTGAGCCCACAGTTTGGATATATTGTAACAGCATGCGAACAGTAGCTGGGATCCAAGTCAAATTACCACTGACAAGAGGGCAGTCTGAGACTGCTTCTGCAGACTTACATCCAAACAAGTCACTTATGTTCTACTCCATCAAGTTTTTTCCACTGAAACAGTATGGGTACTTCAACCCAAGAAATTATTTAAATGCCACTAAGTATGTTTCTGCAGTGACTTGCACCTTGTTTTGCAAATGGGCAAAGCAGAGGTCATATCCTTTCCTATTAAAATAGAGCATTAATGTTCTCCCAAGTCTGCAGACATAGAGAAAGCTGCATAAAAAACGAGCCAGTGGCAGATCAAGCTGTTTTCCACCGACTTCCATCAGCAATTATCTTCCATTCAATTTGTGAAAGAAACCTTAAATCTAGCATTTTGGAAGCAGTAAATGAATTCCATGCAGAACTACAGCTGCAGTTTCACTGCAGTGGGAGAGATGAGGTAGCAACCTTTAGGAGAGATAAATATTGTCAGATCTTCCATCCACTCCCTATCACTCCGTATATTCTGTGTTTGAACTAGTTTATCTCTAAGGAACAGAAGCCTGAGGAGGTGAAGAATTTCCTACTGTGTCACAGAGGAGGTAGTGCTGCCTTTGCTATATTTCATCACCAGGCAGAAAATGAAAGATTGATATTTAAAATCTAAATGCGACTTGATAAATTGAATCAAATTTTAATAATCTCCTCAAAAATGAAACTTGTGTACTTCTTTAAATCATGATCAGATAATAATTATAATAATCATCATCCAATTATCAGATGTAAAGGGAACAATAAAAAACATTTTCAATGCTACAAAAATAGGTGTTTTTTTTAATCCTGCAATATGCTGTTAGTAGTAGATTCTGAACTAAACTTGCTGCTTTCCTCATCAGAAAGGAGGACCTCCAGGAAAACTATGAGCTCCTGAGCAGTGTGCTCTGAAGGAAGTACACAGCAAATTGCAAGCATGTGCGAGTCTGCTTTGCTCACCCTCCAGGGTGGGCAGAAAATGCGTAACTGCTGGCTTGGTAGGGCATCAGTACCGAGACTGTAAGCCCTGCTGAGTAGCAGGATATGTTAGCTTGGGCTCAGTGCCACGCTGAGCACAGTCACACAGCCTTTAGCTGGCTCACAGTGCGAGCCTCTGCCTGCTATGTATGAGAGAGACAACCCAAAAATGCACTTCCTCAGAAAAGTCAGGCAGCCACAACCGTGACAATTCTGGGCATAATAATAATAATAATCCATCCCTCCACATGTCCGCACCCTCAAAATGAAAGAAAAAAATAATACCATCAGATAAATCTTCCAAATAATAACAGGTTGAATTTATCCAAAGGCTGTAGAAAAATTCATGCAAAGAATCAAGCCAAAACTGAGCTAAAAATATGCCATTATTTGATTGACCCCAGAAGGGACGTAAAGAAGGTTGACCGCAGAAAATTGTAATGCACACCAAGTAGGCAAGATGCAGTCATATATTACCAAAGGTAACCAAAACACACACTAACAGACAGCAGAAGCCAGCACATGACGTGAAGGAAAAGAAAAAAAAAGCCTGTAAAATTCTCAGGACCAACTGCCAAAAAGACAGGGAACATTCGCTGATGTAGCACAATCTCAGAATGGCTGAGGTTGGCAGGACCCCTCTGGGTCCATCTGTCCCAACCCCTGCTCCAGGAGGAACGCCCACAGCACCCACAGTAGGGTGCCCAGAGCCTTTGTCCCCATGGCTTCTGAGGGTCTCCAAGGAGGAGAACCCACAGCCTCTATGGGCAGCCTGTACCAGTGCTTCTTCACAGCATCACAGCACCAAAGTGCTTCCTGGCATTCAGATGAAACCTCCTATGTTCCAGTTTGTGTCCACTGCCTCATTCTAGAAAAAAAAAAAAAAAAAAAAGGCAGAAATACATCCAAATGGGGAGGACCAGAATGCAGCCCAGAACAAACTGCAAAGGAAACAGAGCTGGGAAAAAACCAACTAGATTTGAACAACAAAGATGTATGGCACATAATAGGCATTATAGAAAATTATGAAATGTAGTGCAGCAATACCTCCTGGCCTCAACTTCATAAACTCAGGGTCTCTCATGTCCGTCACTTAGAGTTAATGGATCATTTGCCTTTAGGAGCTCTTACAGAAGTCCCCTACAAATGCTTATTCTGTCCTTTCCTGGTTATATCTTGGAAATTGATGTATCAAGTGGAAGCCTGCAGTGCAACCATAGTTGCAAGATCTATAGCTGCTGTACTCACGGTGCCCCTTTTGCTACATTATGGGCATCTCATGCATGAGATGTAACTGAGCACAGAGAAGAGGCACTATATACCGTTTCAATTTAACTGTAAGCATAGTCTGAAATCATCAGAATTTTTCTCCCCTCCAAGGTACCTTTCTGCTACTCAGTAATGAAGATAAAGCCCCAAGCAACTGAAGGCACACTAATGCTTTAGGACAAAGTTTCTAAATTTCTAAAAATTAGAAGTAAAAAGCGAAACAAAATGTGACAGCTTATAAAACCAGACTTCAGTTAATGCTGCAGTTTGGCACCCACTAAGTGATTTTGGTTAAATTCAAGATAGAACATAACAGTAAACAGTTTTTTGAGGCTGTAAATTCTCAGTTTTGTTCTTTATTTTAAAGTGAAAAGAGAAAAAAAAATAAATGGAAAATTGTACACTTAAGAAAGGTAGTTTCTCACCAGAAAATACATAGCAGGCAAATCAGCCATCTCTGTTTAAATTTTCATCTATTTTCAGCTCTGAATGTCAGCTATTCTTAAGAAATACCAGCTGCAGATGCAAAAAAATACACAGAAAAACTTTTTGCCCTGAGTAACATCCCAAAAACAAACATTTGTGGAGGGAACTAAAAGACTGCAAAGGTTAATCTTCAGAGTGGTTGATTAGCTAAATAACACACAAAGAGAATTAACTTTCTCTAGATTTGAGACAGCCTCCTATAAATGCAAATCTAATATCTGCATCAGCAGAGTCTCAGATATTATGATAACAGTAAGCAGAGCAGAACTGTGAGAAACGTGGAAAAGTCATACAACATTCTAGAGCTACAGCCACATGAACTGAGATCAGAAGATGCCAAAAACAACAAGCAAAATCACTCTTGCAACCTGATTCTAATTTCCTTTTCTGCATTTGCTCTGCTGCTGGAATCATCAGGTTTCCAACACCTTTGAACTGTCTTTCACAATGAATCCTAATACATTCATTAACAATAAATAAATAATTAGACAAACATACAAAGAGATAAGATTGAAAAATAGCCTAAAAATCATCATTTTTGTTCCTCCACAGCATAAAGATATATCTAATTTCTTTTAAAATTTCACTGGCATCTTTTTCCTCTCTGCACATTTGCCCTTTCCTGGCAAGTCTGATGAGATTACCCAGCTCGTTTTGGAGAACTGTATCACTGATGCAGGCAATGTCCTGCACTCACAAGGAAGATACAGGTTCATCACCCTGCCACCACCCCATGTGTCCCCACAAACACCAGGAAGCGGACTACAGTCCTGCCACTGCTGACTGGCAAAGAAACACAGGTTGGCACAGGCTACTGTGGCTATAAGAACCACATATCAAAAACTCTTAGCCACATGCTCAAGGGAAAGCAGCACAGTGAGAGCACAACGACTTGAAGACGGTTTGAACAGAGCTGATAGTAACAGCCAAATTAGGTCACTTCATTTGTCAGTTATCTAAGGGAAAATGGACAATGAAAATACAACTAAACCTTTCTTCCCTGTCAAAAATATTTGCTGCTCAAAGTCTCACTTTTACATTCTTAAAATAAGATCAGATTATTAAAGCATTCCCTATGCAAAGAGTTCAATTTTAAGATATTCTCTAGAAACCTCAGATAAAGTTTGTTATAGTTAATAGGAAAATTCCTAGTAATTTCAGTTTATCTCTTAATATTGTCACTAATCCAGCGAGCCCCTCAGATTGTGATAACTGATAGGAACAGTAGGATCCTTGGACAAAAAGCAAATACTTCTGCTACAGACAGCTCCACGCAATCTAATCCGCCACTCTGCTCTTGCAGAGAACAGAGAGAAACGGGTGTTTTCAGAGATCTCAGCCCATCCTGAGGAAGATATTTAAAATACCTTAAAAGCACCTTCTTCTCTTACAAAGACCAGCTGCCTACTTTGGTACTTCCACTGCAAGGATCTAGGGACACATGAAATGAATTTCATTCATAGCCCCAACACCACCCCACTGCACTGTCTGCACCTCTCCCATCATGCTGTATTTTTCTGGTCTGCTTCAGAGTAAATATGTGAGCAGTTTCCTAAGGCTTCAGAATTCTAGAGCTACACGTGGATGCTGCTATGCACAACTTATCATGGTGCGCAATCAGTTTTCAGATGCAGAGACTATCAGCTGCAAACAGCATGGTATTTTTTTTAAATTGAGAGCTGAATCACCAGATTTTTCAAGCTGTGCCTGTAGAGCAATATGTAAAACCAAACTAAAATAGTGGTTATTTATGATGTGTAAAGGAACGAGAAGGGCAAGGTACCCTTTAAATGCATCCATTATTCATTCCTACTGAATACACATGACTTCTGCTTCAAACAGCGAGGGATATGTTGTGAGAGATGCCCTTCTAATAAAAACAAGGCAGGAATGTTAGTACCAGAAGGTTCCCTGCAGGCTAAAAAGTGACAGTTGGCTGGGCTAGGATCAGAGCAAAAAGCGGGGTGAAACAGCAGGGCCTGCTTGCATAAAGAAAAAAAAGCAGAAGGAAAAGGAAGGCTCCATGACATAGAGAAATGATTCCAGAAATGAAATAAAAACTTAAAATAATTATTAAAGAAAAAAAAAAAAAAAAAACAAAACAAAACACCATGGAAAGAAGAAAACCCGCTTCAGAAAAGAAAAGCCAGGCATCTCAGAGGTGCAGACAGGGCTGCATGTTGCATTTCTTATCAGAGATGTTGGCTAATAACAGTGGCAGGAGGGGAGGGAGGGAAGAGAATGAGGAAAACAGGTACAAATAATCCTGTTTCAAGTACTCAAGGAGAGGTCGAAGCCCACATTCAACCAGCGTATTATTCCCCTTTTTAATATCTCAGAGAATATCACATCCTACAGGCAAGATGCAACAGGAATTTTGGTCTCTCGTGTTCCATTCCCATGTCCAGGGAGACATATCACAAAAAAAATGACAAATACCGCTTCTGAGAGCAATACAAGCAGCTGTACAAATCAAACTGTCTGAAAAAAAGACCCATCTAAGTGCTCTGATATTCCAAACAGCATACCCCCTGCCTCCCAGGACAACAGAGACATGGACAATTAACAGCGAGATCAAATACTCATCTGCAGCCCCAGTTCCACCAAGTCCACAAGTCAAGACACAGTCTTACTGCTGTTCCTTTACTATGTGCTTCACATGTAATATTTCAGTGAATGTTTATTACTTGCAAAGACTTTTTTCCAAAGCCTACCAACTTTCATCTGCTAGAAAAATAGAAAAAGGCACAACTATTGGCAACTGCATGATGTGCTTTCCAGCATACTTAAAGAGACTGGATACAAACTTCCCAGATTCAAAGTTGCCCTTCTCCTTGATATTTTTTAGTATCTTCTACTGTAGGAGAACATGTTACCTACATTAGTAAGTTTGCTCCATTGGTATCTTGCCAACTTCAATGCATATTTGCATATTTTGAGGAATGTTAAATATTGTAAAATTAGTAGTAATATAGTACAGAAGTGTGAAGACAAATGCTATCTCTTTACGATGGAAAAGCCCCAGAAAGCAACATCTTTATCATTCAATGCAGCTACCTCTGTAAAACACATTTGAATCATGCCTTGGTTGGTTAGACAGGCTAAATAGGAACAACACAGGCAGGCTCTTTACTGGTGTTATTTACACTGATACATTGCTTTTAGACTATTTAACGATTGCAGAGTTTAAATGAACATTTAAGTTCTGCCTGTGGGAAAAATTAGTATTTCAAGAATGTTACCCAAAGTGATGGGAAGTTTGACAGGATGCCACACTGATGTCTTTTCCCTGAAAGGTCTTCAGTTGCTGAAGCAGCCTGTGGGTACTGCAATGGGCCTGCTCTCAATTTACTGCAACCAGCAGGAACATGGACCTCAAGAAATCCAGCTGCAGCTGCAGTTGGTGTTTGAAGGGGACCATTCTGCACAGCGGCTTGCAGTTACTTAGGGAGATCTCATCAACAGCAAGGCAATTGCTGAAGGAGAGCAATAGAGAAGCACAAACCTTGCCAAATGAGGATGACTGCCTCTTCTGACACTTGCACAACATACTGGAAACAGGAACATCATGTAATACCTTACGTGATGGCGAGCAAAGGAATAAAGGCACTATATGCCCAGCACAAGGCAGAAGGCTCTGAGAAGAAAGTACAGTACTGCTGTAAACACTGTCAGACCACAGAACAAGGAAGAATTGTACAAAATTTCAGTCAGAGAAGAGCAGTAAGGTTCATGAAAGGACTACAAAGCAACATTTAAGCTGAGAGGCTGGGATAGTTTAGTCTGTCAAAGAGGAGGCTGAAGAAAGACTTCATCACCCTCCAGAACTGGAAGGAAGTTGCAGAGAAGGGTGCTGGCCTCTTCTCCCAGGTGAGAAGTCATAAGGAAATGTCCATCTCCGAGCTCTGTTCATGGTACTAGGAGGCAGCATGATTTTGCTAAGATACATTATGGGGGTTTATCTGTCTTCCTTCTACAACATCTGGCACCTTAAAGTTCTAACAGTCCTGTGGAAAACTGTGATCTGATCATGCACGTTCTCCCAGGGTTTGGTTGGAATTTATGATCTTAAGTTTTTTTCCCATTTGAATGATTCTATGAAATGAACAGATACACATGAATCATATCCACAGCATCAGAGATAGCCGTTACACTAAGCAGCATCACATTTATAACACATTTATTTCCTCGTCTCTTACACTATTCTCCTGTCTCCTGCAGATAGACTATAAGCTCTTTTCAGACACATCCTGTTTTTCAGCCTGAATTCACCCATCTCCTAGCAGAACAGCAGCCAGGACAGGAGAAGGTGGCACTGGAGTAACCTCGGTACCACTGAGAGCTGACAAATTTGCAGTTGTTCTCTCTGCTGGAATTCAATCAGGGTGCTAAGATTAAAACCTGTGCTCTCAGATCCACAGCCACTCAGTGTTCCTTTCAGCGTGACTCAAGGTACTTGAGGTCCACAGATCAGCAGGGTCCAGGAAATGAGCAAGAAAGGCAGAGGAAGGAAGGAGAGGCAGGGAGGAACTGGCAGCAGTGAGGTGAGGAGCTGATCCCCTCCCGGGCCCCGACCCTGTGTCAATATGGTGTGTGAGTGTTGCTTGTCTCAAATGTATCAATACTGACACAGGCATTGCCTATACCAGACTTTGAAAATGTGTGAGAACTACACATTTGAACAGCTCGTCTGTCACTGTACACATGGTGCAGCTCAGATCAGCATACGGCACTGGCATGGAGATAGAAGCAGATACTCAGTTTCTACTGGCAAAAAAATATATTTTTGGTTAGCTTAATCTAACTCTCACTGCTCAGAGCAAAGTGTACGCTGTGTGTGCCCTGTTGTACCATCATGTTTGTGATTATGTCAGTTCCAGCTCACACTGTCATACCCCTGACAACAGTTTCAGTTCTGATTTGGCCCTCAAATCAACAAGGCATTGGATGGAGAGCTGTAGATTGCTGCCTCCATAAAGCACTACTCTTCAAGGTGCATGGCTTTGTGCTTGTTTGCTGCATAGCACAAACAGCCCCAGAAATGCAGAGAGCTCTTTACAGGATCCAGTCAGGCTGGCCCTGCTGATTCTGCTGAGAAGGGACCCTCCTCATCCCACTCCTGCAGGGCAACAGGACTCAGAGGGCAGTGGAGGCAGCAGTGGGTCAAGGCCAGGCCCCAGAGAGAGAATGATATAAGAAGGAGAGAAGGAAGAACAGAAGGGAAAAGGCTTAAAGGATGCAGGATAGGGTCTCCTACAGATCCTGGACCAGTCTCAATAATTTCTTCAAGAAAAATGGAGGGGGAAATATATTTGGCATTACTAAAACACCAGGTGGCTTCACTGTTTGGCAACCATCTGGTCTCAGTTTTCTTTTTGTTAATAGCACCAGCATCAAATGAGACAGAAATAGGAAATGTTAACTATTAAAATATACACAAGTAGACAAATAAAAGCTACCATAAAGCAAAGGGAATCCAGCAAATACACTGTAATAATAAATGCACAGCAACTTATAAAACAGCATTGTTGTTTTTTTTTATAGCAAGGCCATCCTACAATATAACTGTATAACAAGTTAATTGAATGATTGTAATATTGCACATTAATTATGATATTTTTGCTAATGATTTATAACAGTACTCTCCTCCGGCTCCTGGACAAACCTCTTACACACAGACACACACCGTACAGTAACAGAGCTGCAGAAACAGCCAGAAATGTTCAGATTCCAAACAAGGTAATTCAAGCCAGAAGAGAAAGACTAGAGGAATGGGGGAGACAGCAGTGGGGCCAGAGCTGCAGGTGAGTACAAAGGACTAAACCAAAGACCATCATTTATTGATCTGACATTTAAAATTAAATTAAAAAGAAACCATATTTGTATTTCACATGGAATTTTTTTGTCAAAGATAGTGATAACTGCACGAACTACTTAAGCACTCTCTGAAGTCTCATTGCTTCAAGATGGTTTTTATAGTCCCAACCTAGAATCAGTTATTACTTTAAAATATGAAACGCATGCTAGGCTAATTTTTCAGATTGGAGAGACCTTTATCCATCCGCGTGAAAAAACTCTTGTTTGCACATATGCAGTAGGCAATTATGTGACACACTGGTTTTGCACATTACTAATCTACACCCACAACAGATCTAATTACAATTTTTCAGGCAGAGTTTAAAGACCTTGTTTCAAAGTGTTGATCTTTACTTTAGAAATGATATAAATTACCAAGGAGAAACAGAAAAATAACAACACTAGAAAGCAAATCTAACTAGAAAATTGAGACAGAGAAGCTGTTCAGCAACCAGGGACCCTTATGGCCTCTGCCACTTGATTTCATGGTCTTATTCCAGCTGTCAGAAAAAAACAATAGATGAAAACATGGTGAGAAGATTGAATATTCTACCAAAATACAACTACGTTCCATAAATGCCAACATGTATAAAGTAATCATTGCCATAAAAGAATAGCACCTATTTATCATGTTATACATACTGAAACTTGTCATCACAATCACATTGTGTGCTAAGGAGATTAAACACAGCTCTCTTGTGAGATAATTCTTGACCAGTAACAGACTTTTTTTCTTTTGATTAACTTCTTTTCACCAGCACTGTGTCTGGGGAACTTTGCTCCTTTCCACCTGCCTGCTAAGTTTCTGACAAATACTGCATCCACTGAAATTACTGATTATTGGAAGGTGCCAACTAAGACTGCCATTACTTAAACAAGAGGAATCCTGCTAAACACAGACTGAAAGCACCAAACACACAAACTAAGTATGGAGAGAGCACTCCTGAGAAACATTAGGAAACCCCCAAAATGCAGCAGTGCTGCCACAGGGCCACGTCCCCATGGCATTTGAGGGGTATTCAGTTCGTCTGGTATTGAGGGCCCTGCCCTGCATTGGCATCTTTTACTGAATGCACAATGCAGTATTTGTTGGAAGACACTACCTGACTTTTTCTCTGATGCTGTGGAAAAACTGAGGTATCACTAGCTAACAAGAGACCAATAATCCATGTTTCAGGCCCCTACCACTCTCCTGAGTCAATAATTTAAAATTTAAAGCACAGAAAATACATGATTAAGCAATGAGGTAGAGAGCTCTTCAGAGAGAGTTGAGAATGACATAAGAAAACATGCTTTGTGTAGACTCTAAACTTTAATAGTTCAAACTTCCTTTCCATATCTGTTACTCTTTAACAGTCAATATAAAAAAAACCAAAAATCCAGTTACACAAAAGAAAAAAAAAAAAAAATAGGCACATACCTGTGGTGACTGTTGGCAAATACTTGACAAGTTAGAATTAAAAGGCCATATCTAAATTGTATTTTGGCAAGGATAAAAAGTTATCCAAGTAAAATGGAAATAATCAATACACATCAAAGGCAGACTGTTTGCTAAAACTCCCTATCATGCACATTCAATCTCCTAGAATTTTTTGCTTATGCTGTCTTTGATGTGAAAACTATTAAGACTGTGTATGAAATTCAAGACTATGCAGTATTTTCAGACTGGGGGCAAGTCATTCTCTAGAAGTTACTCAAGTCTACGATTATTTAATATGGTAAGAGTAGTATATGAAGAAATACTGGGGTTACTGCAAACCTATTTGTTGTTGAGATGCTGAGCATTGATACTGCGTTTTGGCTTGGGACATCTGTACTGAACCATCTGAAATTTTTGCCTTTTTAAGTTTTGGTGAGTACTTATATCACAGTTCATTGCAACCATCTACGGTGTTCTCTGCATCTTTCAGAGTAAAATGTTTAAGTTCAATTTTTCTTAGATTGATCTATAAATCAACACAAAGCTTGCAATTTTGACCGGGAAGTAAGGAAATCAGTTTAGCAAGTACAGTAGTTATTAAATGTGATATATAATAGTGAATGTCCACATAAACCATTGCAGATGTCACAAACTACACTGTGTAACCAGCTTGGCAACACGACACTTTTGTGCAACATTTCCCACACTTAAACCTTGAACTACGAAAGAAACAAATTCAAGAAAACTATCTGAACCGGTGGAAGGAAAACCCAAACCGATAATGCTCTGCTTTTATTTTGAATGAGTAGGTAATGATTGAGTGTATCTTGTACTTCAGAGTTCCGCACGTCCTCCTCTACTAATTAAATTCAGACACTGACCAGTGACACACTTCAGTTTGACCTCAGCCACCTACTGCTCTGGAAAGAATGTTCAGAAGAAAGGTCAAACAAATTCCAACTTACTTTTAACTACAGCCTGAAATCTCCTGCACACTTCATACCATATCTTGCTTCTTCAAATACCAAAAAAGTTTCAGCAGAAAGAGAAAAACTCCTTCTTTCCCATGAACCTCTTCACCTCTTCATGATTTCTTCAACTTACACTACAATTCTGTGATTCTGGTAATTACATAACTCACAGCCAAAAAAGATTCAGTGAGCAAAACAGGACATGACTGCTTCTCCTCAAGAAAATGCAGCTACCAAGAGTGGTATATATTAACTACACCAAAGGATACAGAGCCCTTAAAGTGAGCATTGATTTCATTGAGAATTCCATAACTAAATCCACATAAATCTGGAGTTTAGGTCAGCCCATTCCTTTTACCATAGCACAAAGGAAATACCAGGTGCAAATCTATCTGATTCAGCTAGAATTTCTGCCAGAAATTTTCAAGGCAGTGTACACAACTACAGATACTCAACCACATTTTGAATGAATGCAGTGTATGCCTCTCACATGCATGTGTTGCTCTGCCAGTCAATGCAGCGCTGACGGTGCCACAGTCCCAACATTACACCTCCTGTTTCCAGGACAGTGCTGCCGGATGTACAATCTCCATCCATCCTGGGATGCAAGGGGTCTGTAGATGAGGCTAAGGAAGGTTTCTGAGCCCCTGCTAGGCTATCACTCATGTGGTCAGCTGACCCTAATCATGAAGAGAGCAGAACACAAGAGCAAGCTTTGTTCAGAAATACCTTTTCACAACACATTCTGAAATATCATCTATTAATTCTTCTTTCTTCACTGAAAATAATACAGACACACTGTAAAACCCACACTTAAGAATCATACAATTACTTGTGATTAACTTGCACATTCATAAATCCTAAGTGTACAGGTTAGAAATGCACATGTAATGCTCACACTGCAGAGAGCACTGATTATAGCATTAATTATGACTACAGAAGATATTCACCACCTGAAAACAAATGTTGTATCACTGCATAAAAAGCCAGAAACTCTATTAGCCATATTTAACATAAATTAGACCATAGAAGCCTGAGGAAATGAATGGAAAATGCAAGGTGGATTTACTCTCATTTCAGCTACTTTTACAGTTCCTATCATATTAGCATGAAAACATTACAGAATAATTATAACAGGAATCAGACATGTTCTGAAAAGGTCTGCTAGCCATAATCCTTCAAAGCACCTTTTTGGGGGGTTAAATGTTTAAACTTCTTTCTTCCTAACCTCTTCTTTCTTTGGCTCTCCTTTGCTTTCTCTTCTCTTTTCATCTCCCTGCCCCAAAACAGCCCTCAGTGGAGATGGAGCCCTTTTCTTTACACTCATAATCAATCCTTCCTGAGCTGGATTCCACTGCATCCTGACATAACAATCAATTACACCCCACAAACAAGAGTATCCAGAAAGAAGTAAAAAAAAAAAAGGGTCCAACATCAGGTTTTCCTTATGTTTTCCTTATTCATTTTACAAAAAGAAAGGGAAGAAAATTTTAGGGAAGAAATAACTACAAGTTTGACTGCTACCTGAATGTACCATTTGAGTGCACACACAGCTCTTTGTAGAAGAGATCAGAGAAGTTAAGAGACAGAAAAGCACAATATGGGGGGAAATATGAAAAATGGTACAGATTATTAATAGAGGGCTGTAGGAACAAAAGGAAACTAACTGAAAAAATGAACAGAATGGCAAGACAAAAAAAAAAAAATAGGAAATAAATAACAGATGGAATACATTTAGGATCTTCAGGAATACTGGCCTCATTTATGAATATCTTCTTCCTTGTCTAATTCACATTTTGGGCTTCCATTCAGTGAACTGAATTTTTTCCCCGCAGATTGCAGGAGAGAGAAAATGAGGTAATATTAAGAGTGATGTTAACACTGTGTTTTAATGAAGAAAGTAAGATCCAAAAACTGCGGATTCTCCTATTCCTATGAAAATGAAAGTGCTAATATGTCATTTTCTGGTAAAAACTGCTCTCCTTATATAGCTTGGTAGTGACAGAATACAACGGAAGTCAGACAAACGTGTTTATAATCTCAATTGGATGACAGCATCAATGGTTTCACCCTTCTTCCTACTCCTAAAGAAAAAGCATCGGTGTGATATTTCATAACTGTAAGACATTTTTGCACACATTTATTTTGTTATATCCTGAAACACAGGAGGTCAGTACTGCACTAGCTTAGGAGTTTTCTAACATCAGCTGCCACAGAATCAAAAGTTTTCTTGTTTTCAAGCATATGGCTTCATACATTTCCCAGGAGGGAAGAGGGCAGCAGTTAACCCTCTTTCTTGTTCTTCATTTTCTATTTTATGACTGAAACCAGTTTATAAATAAATAAATAAATAAATAAATAAATAAATAGTTGCTATAGTCTGAACTTTCGTTTTTTCCCTTTTTTTCCTTATTAATACTATATATCTGTAAGCCTTACAGTTTTGAGGGCCACTGTGCTGAATCCACACAATTCAGATGCTTTAATCTATTCTTTTAATGAAGGACAGATTCTAATCTAGTCCCCTGCTTCAGTTTATATTTTAAAAATGACAAGACAAATATTTATGGCACATATTATTTATTTACATGCAATTGTACTCTAATCATTTTGCCCCAATTTCTGTTTTTAGTTCCTCCTTTTAACCTACAAAAAGCCACTATCCTACAGTAAGTGTTCATCATATTTAAAAAGAACAGATCAACAAGGGAGAATTTTTTTACATGACACTCTCAGTGAACTCCAGCAAGCCACCTCCTCACACTCCTGATGGGTTTGATGCACTCACCATTTGTGTACCTTGAACAGCGCTAACAGGAAACGCAATACAAAACTTATATATAGGCATATATCTATCAAAATCAGGACTACAAGGTTACTATCCAATCACAAAGAACTCTTTAAAAAATTCAAAAATAAACCTTTACGAAGCACAATTTGAGCAATGTTCCTTCAAACTAAAAATAAACCCCAAAAAATTTACATAAACTGTAGCAGAAAAAAAATATACACCTGCACTGTAAGTCCTAGGAGAGTCTGTATTCTATTTTAGCTTACACTGCTTTATAAGATAGAAAGAAAATACAATTTTTTCTGCTATTTAAACAAAAATATGTTTCAAATTGAAATTGAACATTGAACTGTCCCCAGGGAATATCTATGAAGCACAAGAAACGCTCTGCTAAAATCAACTAAACAGTATCACAAAAAGCACTATCTAGCTATGAAAGTGCTGATTGGGTATTATTCTTCTCGGGTGTTAAAAATAAGACATCTTCCCTCATTTTAGAGGTCAGAGAATTAACATGAGAAGTTCCCCAGATTACAGAGTGAGAAGAAGCACGCCCTATCACCATGCAACCTCCCCTTTTCTCTGCAGTTAACTTTTTAGTAATGGGATTGCTGTGATTCAGCTTCCCCTTAGCATTCTCTTCTTGTAAGCTGGGAAAACCCAGTCTTTTCAGTCCCTCTTCAGATGGGAAGTTCCCCAACTCTTTAATCATCATTGTGGCTGTATGGGGTCTGGCTAGGGTGGAGGGCTAGGGTGGAGTCATAGTTCTTCATAGCAGCTCATATGGTGCTAAGTTTTAGATTTTCAGCCCAAGCAATCTCATTTTAGCTACGGTTAAACAGCACTGCATGGCAGCAAGGCCTTCCTTGTTCTCATCCTGCTCCCTTCAGCAAACAGACTGCAGGATACTCAACAGGATGGGAGGGAACACAGCCAGATAAATGAACTAAAGAAGTATTCCATGCCATAAGACACCACGCTCAGAAATACAAGACGGGTGTTTAGGTAGGTTAGATATCTTTTACTCAGGAACTGGCTGAGTACCACCCATTCAAAGGAGGTGGCAAGTGACTGCATTTGTATCACTTATTTTCTTCCCTTCTTCTTCCATTTCTTCTTTGCTTATTAACCTATATTTTAATCTCAGTGAGTTTTCTTGTCCTTTTTTCTTCCTACATCCCATAGGAAATGAGGGGGACTAATATCAGTATCTGTGTGCTGCTTAGTTGCCTACCTGCACTAGCCCACAGCACTGGCCTTCTGCTGAGTATTCCTTAAGAAGCAGTCCAGCTATAGTGCAGCACTCAGCGAGGAACTCAATTTTTGCAGGGAAGTTTTTGAAATTCATTTATGCAACAGCACTACTTCTGCACAAACCAAAGCCTTCTGCATTGGCTATGGTATTATAAAACACACAAAAGAAAATCACATATAATGTCATATTAAAATAGTTAAGCTTATATTTTAGGCTGATGTCGTAACAAGAAGTCCTCCATATAGCATATCAGCATACTGTGGGCCACGCAATCTGATTCATGTTGGCCAGATCAGATTAGAGTACTCTACCATAGGGCTACAACTGAATTTGCACCTGAATCTGTGCAGCTGGAATATTTGCATTTGGAAAGAAACAGCCTGTGCTGGTGGGTGGCAGCCCTGCCCAGAGCAGGGAGTTGGAATTAAGTGTGCTTTAAGGTTTCTTCCAACTCAAGCTAATCTCTGATTCTATAACATATAAATATACATATACATGAATTTGGTATCGCTTCTTTTTTATTTTATAGAGAGATGGTTAGGAGGATAACAGAGAGCAGAAGTTATTAAGGGGGTTATTCATTTGAAGACTTCACCTACCCTAACCACCTTATTTGGGGAGGGGGGCGGGGGAGTGGAACAGAAGGGAACTAGCTATTTATGTAGCAGTTACATCAGTACTGGTTTTTACTTCATATTAACCAAATTCAGAAGCCAACTTGTATAAAAACTATGGAATGAGATCATTAAAATAAAGTTCTTAAAGGAACTGGTCTGAATTTTTGAGTTTTGAATGACAACCTTAGGGCTGAATATGCTGTTCAAAAAGTTATATGTCTGAGAAGACTAAGTCTTATGAAGTAACATAATCATTTGAGTCCCTCGGACTGATTTAAATATTTAGGTGTCCTACTTGCAATGAAAATAAATGGGGTCTAGGCACTTGGGGGAACTAACTCTTTGATTCAGAATATAAAGGAGTAAGGATAAAAGAAAACCTGAACTTATGTTTCCTTCCTCACAACTTTAAGCTTACTAAACATCATTCTTATTTAAGTAGATCTTCCTCCAGCAAAAATGACATTTGGCAGAATACAAGCAAAGAAATACAATCCTCGCTGGCTTCCTACTTTCCCCTTTTTGCATTATATACAATGAATACATTACAGCATTTGGATCCTGCAACTTGCAGGCAGTTTCCAACAAAATTTTCAGTGTCATAACAGAAAAGTAAAGATAGCATGAAGTGAAAAGTAGGTTATCTTCATAGATTATTAGTCTTGCTGTTAGGTCACAGACAACAAAATTTGGCAGCTCTGCAAAAAGCATTCCACCTTCCTAACTGTAAGCTGTGTTCTGGAATGTTCCAGGCATTCAGGCTTTCATCAGTTTGTGTTACTGTGACTGATACCAGTAAACGAAATTCATCTACCCCCTTCACAATGGGTGGAGAGAGGCCTTGAAAAGATGCACAGCTACAAAGGAGGGTCACTGTAAAGCTAAAGTAGCAAAAAAATATGCCTTTGGAGATAAATTTAACTAATTAAAGTCAAAGGTTTGCAAGTAATCTCTAACAAACTCCTGGTGTTGGGAACTTTTTAGCTTTTGTGTTGTACTTCAGTCTGAACAGTGATTGTGCTTAGAGCAATGGATAGAGGATATAAAGAATACAGGCAAGAAAGCCTTCTTTCTAGGGACTACACCCAAACAACACTAACAAAGGCAAAACACTAACTGAAGTCTGGGAAACATGGTGTTAGTTCTGGCACTATAAACGCAACTGGAGAGAGGAGCCTTCTAAAAGGAAAGTAATGCATCCCCACAAGGGGGTTGTAAGCAAAACCATGTACTTTCATGGAAGAAAGACTAATAGCTCAGAAGATATAGCAGTTAGCAAGCAGAGGCTGATCATTCAGCACTGGATTTTCAGAAGGGTTGGGATTTTTTTGTTGGGTTTTTCTCTACTAGAAAATAAGGTGATGGTATTCAGGAGGCACTATTTGACTGTAAACCTCAGTAGAAAAAATATTCACTATCAGATTGCCATCTCAACACAGTAAGCCAAGAGTAAATATCAGCATAAGAAAGATTCTGCTCTCAGTTTACAACATATTAACTTTCCCTGCATGTGCAGGGATGTTATGGTAGTGAAACAATAAGATGGCATTACTGTATCAGGCTCAGCATATGTTATTCTACCTATAGTTTGTAAAGAGTGCATGTTTTCATTTGCACTAATTAATGAAATTCAGTAATTGGCAATAGACTGTTCTCAACATTAATGCAAAATAGAGAGGTTCCACTTAATTTTCTTTAATTACTGGACTGTAAAACACGATCACATATATTGAGAGATAATTAGCTAAGTGGGTATTAACTGTTTTGTGTGTGTGGCTTTTTTAGGTTGTTGTTTTTGTTTTTGTTTTTTCATGAGAATCTCCAGTCATTCAACTAGACACTGACTCAGACATTTGCTTTTGAGATAGATGCCCCCAATGAACCCCATTAGCTCCCCAAAGCTTCACAGTAACAGCTGGAAATCAGTGTAGGCAGTGCTCAAAGAAAAATGGGTTTGAACAGGAGCAGCTATTCCCTCCTGAACCAGACTGCCTCATACTAATTGAGAACAACTTCACTGGGCTGACAGAGCCTGTAGTTCCAACATGATAAAAATGATGTTTACTGTCCCCAGGGGGACTGAATAGAAGTCTGCCTTCATGCATAGGAAACATATTAGCAATTGCATCAGTTGTGAAAAAACAGCTGCTTGACCACCCCTCCCCCCATCATCCCAGATAAAAATACTGGACAGAGGCTGTTAGTTTGGAAAAAGAGAACTACAGCAATACAGTCACATGCAAAATATTCACAAATGATCAGCACTGGTCTGAGTGGTACATGAACAGGCAATGCTACGGTAACAGAAATCAGATTTAATTCTAAGTGAGACAAGGAGGAAGTAGGGCAATAACCCCTATTTTTTCAACAGCATACATTCCTAAGATGATTGAAAAATATAAAAGGAAACACCCTTAAGAAATAATATTCTACAACAATTTATTTCCAAATCAGGATCGAGACAGTTGTTAATATTTGTTTCATTTCTGCTGCAAAGAAGACATACTTCAAAGAAGAAAATTGTGATAAGTAAAGGAAGACAGAATGGATATAAAGCAATTTAAGTCACATGTGTCTTTCTAATCGGCTCTTCCAAATGAAATATCAAACAGGAAATACATTTTCCCAACCTTTTCTTCCCAAGGTGTAAAATCTGCCTTTTCCCTGGGACAGACAACATCTAACATCTCCACATTGCTGTTGTAGCCCATTACCAAGGTAGAAACAGCAGTCAGCCATTCAGTCATTTACATACAGAACATGAATCAGCCTGGCAAGCACAATGAATGTCAGGCATCTATTCAGGAAAGAAACAAGAGTTTGCAGATGAATAACTTACTGCTGATATCCCAAAGATTACAGAAAGGAAATGGTCTACTTATTCGTAAGGTAACATTACTGATAGATGTTAAGTTTAATCCTGCTAAGTTTATTACTTTTAAGTAGTATTTCAGTGTAAAACCATGTATCTTTTCCTTTTCCGTTCTTACAAATCTATTACTATTTAATGGCCTTTAACTGACACAACAAGATTCTTTCATTCCGTATTTCTGAGAGACTTGTAGTTACTGCAGTAAACAACGGGAAACAATTTCTCAAGTAAAAAAAATATCCAGTAATATGAAGAAGCTCCTATCTGATATTTTGATTTTGGCCACTTAACTATGATGTCATGTGAAGGCTTTTGCAGATCATTTATTTACAGACCCAATGTCTGCATTGTTTAATGCAGTATCATAGAGATATCCAAGATACATGAGTAGAGAGATTTTGAAACACCAACTACTCAACTGAATAAAATCATTTAGATGAGGATCCATGCAATGGCAGCAGCCACACTACTGTCAGTTCCCATGCATCAAGCAATGACTGTACCAAGCAGAGAAGTTGATGAACCATTAACTAGCTGCAGCAGAACACTACTTTGCTATGATTTTAGTAAAACAACAAGTTGTAATTCCCACAATTAGTGACATACCCAACATTTTGAAGCAGAGGAAAATGAATGAAAAATTAAAACCACATTTTTTCAGCACTTGCTAGAAACAAATGTATTGCTGAAGGACTCCAATCAAGCCAAGAAAAAACTTCTCCATTTTAATAAAGGCAAAATGTATAGACAATAAAAATTACTCACTAGACAAAGCTCTCAGGTTTACATCATTTACAGACTCAGAGCATTTTTTGACAATACTAGACAGTATTTATTTGATTATAATTATTAGAAGGAGGGAAAACTAACTTTCATTTAGTATGCTTGAATGAGTCCTACATGTCCTATTTGCCAGACTGTTATTTCTCCTGGTGCTATCACTTTGTCTCAAAATTAAATTTTCCATAATCAAGCATATGGATGATCTTAAAATTAAATGAATACATTTATTAAAGTAGTTTAATGTCCATGCTGAAAAGACTGCAGTTCTCACTGACAGCAAAAGCTGCCACTCTCCGACACCAAAAATGAGTTTCAACCAAATTGGAAGGCAAAGCAAATCCAAATCAATGAGACAAAGTCAATTTGCACAAGTTAAGGGCCCAGTTTTCTGTACTTACAGAGGAATTCTCAATGTTCTCGATTTGAGGATTGCCAGGGAAACATGGAATTTAACTGTCATTTTTTTCTCCATTTCTACTGGATGTAAGAAGGGAGAAAAGAAAAGCTACCTGGAAGCTGTCAGTCCACATTGAGTGACAAATAGCTAAACTTTTCATGATTCTTGAACAGAGATGAGTGAAACATTTTCATAAATATTTTCTAACAAAAACTTTAAAAAGATTGAGGAGTGAAATCTGAAAACTCAAAAATGTGTCAATTTTAAGTCTTTTTTTTCCTCTTGAAATTTCCATTTGTTTTCAAAAAGTTAAGCACCCAAATTCTAAAGCATTTCTTCTGCTTTTGAACTGCACCATTTTCTACTTCTAGGAAAAAAAAAAAAAAAAATCCATTCCAACAATGTTTTGAGTTTGTAACTTCTAGCATATAAAAAAAAGAAAAAAAATTAGTCATTCACAAATCAGCCTTTCAACCAATAAGTATAAACGCAGGGATCGGTTGTCACTTTCTCACTATATGCAAAGATATTCCTAATCTCTCGGACTGTCTTAGCCTACATTTTCCTAATTATGTGGCTAGTCACAAAGTCACCACTTTGTGTTTTGGTAATGTTGGGCTCTGTAACTCTGCTACAGTAGATCTTCTACTCTTCTACCCATTTAAAGCTTATAAGAGCAGACAAAAATTTGATCAGAGTCATAACAAACGAATTAAACAACCAGGTTTCTCAGAAGAGCAATAAGATAAAAATGTTAATCACTAGAATTGTTCGCTATTGCCAAAACAAAAGTCATATTCCTGTAATCTCCGCACATCTGATCTAGAGGTTCTTCATCCATCAGGGAGATATAAAACCCAAATGGCTCCAGAGAGCTGAGTAGCAAAATTAATGAACTCCCCAATGTACATAAACTCTTAACTAGTAAAACACAACTTTCTCAAAAATAGACAGAAGCCATGAATCAGAAACACTTAAATCCTCCAGGAATTGATGCCTATGTCAAATCACTCGCCATTAAACACAGTCAAAAGGAAAAAAAAAAAAAAAAAAAAAAAAAAGCAGAGAAGCCTGTTAAGAACATTAAAAAAGAGCCATTCTTCAACTCACCAGAAGCAGGTGGGAGCCTTGCTTCAGAAAGAGGCAGAGTAGGGACTGCATGTTTCTGTGCATCCTACAGTTCTATTTAAAATAAGTAACTTCAATAACTGTGGTCACCAGGAAGCTTCTTCCCATCCTTTTTGAACAGAATGAAGCAGCAAAGGTTTGGTTGAATCTCTTTACCATGTTTTTGAGAGCAAGAATGCCATAAAATAACATTATAAAATAAGATGACAAGCATAACTCTTCACTACTTGCTGGTTCAGATTAGCAGATGAGCTTTTCACTAGACTTCTCGTATGCCTTCTCTCTGTTCAATATTTTGCTCTTACGTCTGACTACAGCCCTCTGCAAGCTAGACTTGCTGATTATTGTATCAGCTAGTACCCAGATACAGCTTGCCGTGTAATAAGACACTGGATTTCACCCTACATTAGAATGCTTTAGCTGAAACAGTCATTAATGGACAGAAACAGACCTTTCTAGGGGAGCAGTCTTACAGCTTATTTTAGATGTCCTGATCCATCCAGGTACATCTCAGACACCAGAAGAACAATGTCTGAAGGGTACAAAAAATGTAAAAATTTTCATTTGTTAACGTAATCCATCACTGATCAATGTGCAACTATCACTCATTCAGTGTGCACCACCACGTGTTTCACACAACAAAGCTCTCCGTGTGCTCAGACTGAAGTCTGCCAGCCTGAACTGAGGCTCTGCCTTAAGCACAGCATTTTACCTTTGTCCACTCTTTTGGCCTCCTTTCGCCATCCCTCCACTTCACTCAGCAGCTGCTGGCTCTGGACAAGGACCCTGCAGACAGCCTCCTGTGGTGACAGGTTTGTTTCTGGTTTTACCCATTTCAAAACATTCCAGTTTGTGGACACTCAGTTAACATATTACCAAGAGGACCCCAAATTCTTGTATTACAACAGCAAATCAGCTCCTATCAGAACCTGGCAGCCTAGAATGCCAAACAGAGTTAACCTGAAGAAGGA
The DNA here is from genome assembly GCF_039878825.1 of Excalfactoria chinensis. Lineage (NCBI taxonomy): Eukaryota > Metazoa > Chordata > Aves > Galliformes > Phasianidae > Excalfactoria > Excalfactoria chinensis. The sequence continues at coordinate 124,543,136 of NC_092826.1, forward strand.
ACAAAGGCCACAAGAGATAGCTGGGCTTACGAGCTACAAGATAGGATGTGACACTAGAAAAGACGGGAATTAACTGAGCGAGTCAGCTGAAGTTAAAAGGTGGAAAAGGGTGAGTAGTTTCTATTGTACTAGGAGCTGTCACCTTGGAGACACCAGCAGCAGCACCATGAGGCTCCACTGTTTATGTTACTCCACTAGGAGTGACCACAGGCCCATGCTGGTTGCAAAGGCCACAGTGTTCATAAGGTATAGTATCAGCATGCTTGCTCCAACACCGTAAGGATCCACAGGCCAACAGCACAGCAGAGAGCCACAACTGAAGTTATATACACTGTTTCTTGACTTTCTGATTCCCTTCTTATACAGGAATCAAAAGAACTTCCTTTGATCAAACCAAGCCCTCTATCCCAGCTTTATTGACAGAAGCTGGAGCATCCTCTGCTCAATAACCTTATCAGAGTTACTCCCTCCTTGGTAGGATTCAGCAATTTGTACCATTCTTCTGACCTTGCAATCACATTTAAGTTCATGTAAACAAATAATTTACCAATAATTATATTACAACATTACTAAGTCATCATATATTGCAAAAATGAGCACAGTTATCGATATATAAAAGCTTAATACACATCCTATGATTCTATAAACCATCTGGATGTGGTGCTCAGGGGCATGATTTAGCAGTGGTTGTTAGAGTTAGGGTAAAATGGTTAGGTTGAGATTGGACTTGATGATCTTGAAGGTCTTTTCTACCTTGAGCAATTCTATTTCTGTGATCTGTATATTTCCTTTTAAACCCTTGGAGCAATTTGCCTAGTCTTCTTAAAAAGAAAAAGATACTGATTCTTTGTAAAATTACTTCCCTTCAAGAGAAATTTGACTACTTTGAATTTGCAAGAGATTTAAAATGCATTTACCAAACGAATACATTTGTACATAAAGGTTCAAATGTAAAATCAAACTGAACTATAAGTTTATACAAATACAAAAAATTTACACATTGGCCCTCAATATCAAATTAATATTTTTAAGTTGGGTTTCTGTTTTGAGCATGGACTGCCACAGTAACAGAAGAAGCAGGAGGCAATGGATTTATTTAATTTAAACATCTTATGTGTTTCACTCTTCAACATTTACAGTCTACTAAGCTATCAGAAAAAATGTAAAAATCTGCTCCAGGCAGGTTCTACTTTCCCCCTCTTCCCCAAGAACAGAAAAAGAAAAATCCTTAAATATTTTTAAAGCTCTACCATTCAGTTCAATTAGAGCATTTATTATTTTTCTCCAGTCTCTTTGTTTTGGACAAGGTTAAACATTAGACTAATCCTGGTCTTTTTCCTTTTCTTTCATGACCCTTTCACTTGAAAGCCAATCAACATAATCTCCTGCAAGCATAGCACTACCTGACAAACTATCACCCCGAATAGACCTCAATCCATCCTGCTAGGCAGCAGTTACAAGAAATCATTGAACTCTGAATTGTCCCTGTACCATCTGAGAATAAATCAGAAGGACAATATATTTCTTGGACCTAAAACAGCCCCATCAATAAGTAACCTAAGCATCAGGAAAATGACCAACTGAAATGCTGACGAACACACTTGTCTTTTTACTGGGGTCAAGGGGTAGGACTGCCCAGGAACTCTCCTGCCTTTCTTCTTAATATTCTATAAGGCCAGCACCATGCAATTTCTGCTCCATGTGCTGTTTTTGCTTTGTACGACCAGGTCAGGCTTGGACTCCTTTCTTCCTTTGCCTTCTCAAAGTTGCACACTGCATATTACAAATGTTCTTTGCATCATTGACAGCTCAGCCTACAGAGAGTTGGAAATAATCTAGATCTAAAAAGCAAAAAGGGACAGACAGACAGAAAGATCCACAAAGCTTCAAAATGGAAAAAATGTATCTTGAAGGAGTAGACAAAGACTTTCTGCATCCATGCAAAACCCTGGAGCCAACTACGGCATTTTGGTGAGGAGCATAGAGGAAGAAAGAGATTTTGTTTGTTAATTTCTTAAATTCCTTCACTGTGACTAAAGGCTCAGGTAAGGTTGCTTTATTGTAAGGGAAGTACATATTTTCTGTCAGATGGAAAAAATGCCCTGGCAGCTTCCAAGGACTGCCATCTCATTCTGTGACAGTGAGATCAAGGCAAGAAGGCAGTAGATGACACCCATGATTTTATATCAAGTTCCCCAACACTTACCAAGAAATAGATTTTCTCAGTGCTGGTGTATGAGAATCTACCTTAAGCCTTAGCCTTGCCTTTGATCTCATACTTCAATATCCTCTCTACTACGAACTGCTGCAGAACATCTCTGTTCCTGCAATTTGAACTGCAAATGCTACAATTGATCGGCACAGCATTGCCACAGACAAGAACTAAAGACTGTAGAGATGTTTACATTGCTTGAAAGATAGAGAGAGTAGGAGCAAAGGAAAGCCAAAGAAGGTACATGAAGGTGGATCCCAAGAATACACAGCTGAGAGGAAATATCTGAGATAAGTATATTGTAAATACATAGAGAAAATATCTGTGGAATGAAGGAACACACCTCTAACAAACTAAAGGTACAGATTTTTCTTCAGAGAGGCATAAAGAAAAATGCTGTTTGAAACACTGTTCTTTATTTAGAAGTCAAAAGATCATAAAACATCATTTTCTTCAGAGAGGAGGCATACCAAACTGGGGAGTTTTCCTGAATGGAAAAGCAAACTTCCAGCCCCTCCTAATGGACAAATGCAGTCTCTCCTTCAGACTACAGAGATGAATGAAAGCCCATGAAAGCAAAAACTATGAAATTATATTGTATAGAAAGAAAGCATTTTCTAGAAAGCTTTTAAATGTTGCCTTTTGATTTCTTAACAACATAATTTTTCAAGTGTACTAAAGAGCAATTCATTTTCTATTGACTCCTCTAGAAAACAGTATTTTGGTTTTGTTTGTTTTGCTTCTCTCGTTATGCCAACATGGCAGGTTGGCACCTGATGCTGACCTAAATGGATTCTTGATAGAGGACACAGCACCATTAAGCTTGCTTACATAGAACGTAAAAAGCAGCTATTACTGTAGAAAAGCTTTTTTATTTACTGAGAAGTTAACTTAATTTTTTACATTACCTAACAGAATTTATTCTGTCCCAAAGTATCACTGCACTGGCAGAAGATTCAAGAAGCTCTGATGAATACTGGACAAACCAACCAGTTTTGGTTTGATGGGAAACACTTTTCTTGAACCACGGACACACTTATTTGCACTGCATGCCGCCAAAACGAAGAACTGAGCAATGGCAAATTATCACACAGTATCACAGTATCGTGCGAGTTGGAAGGGACCTTAGAGAAATATATAATGATATAAATCAAACATCTGCATCAACTGGGAGTCTTGCAACTTTCTCTGCAAACCTTGTGGTAGGACAACAGACAACAGCCAATAGGATTGATTCAGGATATGGATTGACTTATACTGTCATGAAAATATTACAGAAATTATTCAAAAGTTACAAGTTTAGTATAAGATTTAAACTAGACTGTAGCATTTCCTTGGAATCTTTTTTCAGCATTAAAACAATACAAAACAACAACAAGGAAGTGAATTATTACCCAAAAAAAAAAAAAAAATGTAATGACTTTTCTTCCAAGTAGATAAATTTGAGGCACTGTATAAGGGATGCTCCAAAAGTAATGCCTCCTATTTCATTATGTTGGCACAGCAGACTGGTGTTGGTGGTATGGTAGTAGAGGGAAACGTAGAGGGTAGTAGAGGGAAAGTGATGGGGAAAGTGATTTCTTCCATGTGTATACACGTATGTGTACACAGATGTACAAGGTAATACAGTGAAAAACTGATGGAGTAAAAAAAGTGTACTATTCTTCCGGATCCAATCATTTTTCTTCAAACCACTGGGAAAAGAGTATACTCAAAGTTTATATTCTTTTAAACAGACTTTTACAAAATATAGCTAATGTATTCCTGTTAACATGATGCTAACTGTTGTACGCAGAACACTGGACTAGAGAACTCTCCTCTTTCCCTCTGGTAGAATTTCAGCATGAAAGAATTTCTTTGAGTTTTAAGAACAGTCTTAATGAAAAAAGTAATTTTATTTTTTTTTAATGGATGCATCATGCCAAATATCTGTGCTGACATTTCTTTTTAACACTCCTCTGATTTCACCCATTAGCCTTCAAAGAGGTTCCCAAACAGAAAAGCCCTTTATGCCTCCTGTCTGTCTTCTGCTCCACACCTTATTATGTTAATTGTCAGTGACTATTATAAATTGTCAATTTATAATGAGAAATTGCAACTAAATTATGAATAAAACTGTAATAGAAAACCAACTTTTACAAAATACAATTAATTATTACCAATTGTCTCACACAGCCTGGATAATTTCCAATGTTGCATACATAAATCAAACAATAAAAAACTGATATTTTAGATGGAAAAGACCAGATGTTAAGGAATTAATATCAATAAAAACAGTAGTAAACCTACCGTGTAATACTAGTAAGCAAATACAATGTTTTTGTCTTTATCTCCATTTTTTATTTTTCACTTTTCTATTTACCCTTTTAATTTCAGTGTCCCGTTAACATAGGTAAGTTTTGATGGATAAGTTTCTTGTCTTATCTGGCTTATAGAATAGACCATATCTAAACTCACCAGGACATACTAGATTTATAAATGGATCATTCAGCCACACCAGTTTGACAGATCTCCTAAATGTTTGCTAATGACAAATTAATTGTTCATAATCACACAGCTCTGAAGTTTGATGCAAGCTAAAAATGACATTTGTCTAAGGCAAATGAACTCTCTGGATTCAGCTATTAGATTTCAAATTTTAAAAACTACTTGAAGAGGTACTTAACATACAGTTGAAAATTAATGACTTCAGTAATGACAGCAGAGTTACAACTATAAGATTACATTTATGAGATCAGACATAAAACCCTGAGTTTTGTAATGCTATTCTGATCAAAAGATATTTCTTCCAATTAGAGTGCTACTACAGTTCAATATGAAGGAATATTAACACTACTTAGAAAAACTGCTGAGAAATGGGACTGGTAATCCAATACTAATGAAACAGAAGAATCATTCTATTTACCTGACTCTGCAATTCACTTTGTTGCTTCAGACGTAGATTTTCTGGAGTATCAGCCACTGTAGTGAAGGACTGCTTTGGGTAATGTCTAAAAAAAAAAAAAAAAAAAAAAAGTACAAAGCCAAAGGGTAAACATTTACACATGATAGAAAGTCAAATCCATTGCAGCAATTTTTCTTAGGCTGTAGGGAAATGTTTCATAGTTTACTGGGCCTGTGTTAGAAACATTTACTCTAAAAATATTGTGTCAGTACTGCATTGCAAAATACACCATGAATGAGTTTCTGCAACAAATCTAAACACTATCCATTTATCTTCATCACTGTCTGCAGAGGCCAAGGGGACAATTCTTTTTTCAATAGAGTGAAGAAAAGTATCTTTAACTGCATTTTCTTGGCACAGTCACATGATGAATACAGATTAAATGCTTTAACATTTGAATGTTTTATAGAAACTCAAAAGTTACGTAAAATTAGTGCAGATAGAGTATCATGGTGCAGAAACCTGAAGAGCAAAGCCACATTGTATTGCCATTCCAGGCACAGAAATTTAAATCCACTAATAGCAAATACTGCTATAGCAGTCAATACACTGCTAGACATAGAAGAAGAATCATGCCTATTAAGAAAGGTTGTAATGGCTCAGAACTGTAATCTGTCAGTCAACATTTTTTTTAATTGAATTTTTACACATTTATAACATTATTATTTTCTTCGGCATTTCAGACATCTTTAATAGTCAAATCCTACTCATTGTATTTAGAATCAATTTACAGAACTAAAATTTATTGATTTTTGTGAATTAACCTGCAAATTTGCAGTTAAACAGGAAACTATAGTATAAGAAAGACCACCAACATAAGTAAATAATAAAAGTAGAGAGGCTATCCCAAAGGAAGTATTATTATGAGGCAGCAACACTCTAAGGAATCTGACTCTTACTTTTGAGAACATTCAGTATCAAAAGATTCAGTTTACATTATATATAAAGTCACTCATTCATTTGGTTACCACTCAACAGCTTCTCAGATCTGACTACTAATCCTCTTTTGCCTCTAACATTTCAAAGGTAAAATAAAACAGATACAGTAGATTGATTTCTATAGAGGGACTAATCAGTATATAAGAAAGTCCAAAGACAGAGGGGGATTTACAGTATCAAACATTCCCATGATAAAACTCAAGATCACCTCTAATGTGTTCCTTCAGAAACTAATTCAGTCTCTACAAGTTCCATCAGAAAAATTCTGTGTTCTGAAAATTTATATGGTCTTTGTAATCAAAGTTGTAAGATTTATTTTCTGTTTACAATTTTTATTTCCATGGACGGAGGATTAACGCCATGACAAGTTTAAAAATGTAACGTAAAATATATTCCCACTCATTGGCCACTTGTCCAGGCTAGCCCGTGTCACTGAAAGTGAGAAGAAGAGTAGAGAAGAGTAGAGAAGAGAAGAGAAGAGAAGAGAAGAGAAGAGAAGAGAAGAGAAGAGAAGAGAAGAGAAGAGAAGAGAAGAGAAGAGAAGAGAAGAGAAGAGAAGAGAAGAGAAGAGAAGAGAAGAGAAGAGAAGAGAAGAGAAGAGAAGAGAAGAGAAGAGAAGAGAAGAGAAGAGAAGAGAAGAGAAGAGAAGAGAAGAGAAGAGAAGAGAAGAGAAGAGAAGAAAAAGAAAAGAAAGGAAAAGAAAAGAAAGGAAAAGAAAAGAAAGGAAAAGAAAGGAAAAGAAAAGAAAAGAAAAGAAAAGAAAAGAAAAGAAAAGAAAAGAAAAGAAAAGAAAAGAAAAGAAAAGAAAAGAAAAGAAAAGAAAAGAAAAGAAAAGAAAAGAAAAGAAAAGAAAAGAAAAGAAAAGAAAAGAAAAGAAAAGAAAAGAAAAGGACTAATCCAGCCTATTCCTGTGCCATTACATCTAAGTCCTACCAAGACTGTAACTCTATCCACAGAAATCAGTGCTCCTTGGGAAAAGTTTCCTTCCACACATGAGAAAAGAGAAATGCATGTGCTACAAGACACAACTGCCTGTCTTCCTTTTCAGAGGGCTCCCATGCAAACAGATGATGCCAGGCTTAGCCACAGCTCCAGCAATGCACAGGGGGACAAAAGTAGGGTTTATTTAGATGACAAAAAATTGAACCAGCACTTGCATGAAGCAAATAGTATCAGCTCAATGTTATTCCCTGGGACAGAAAGATATTTATATAAGCGTGGGGATTCTTCCTCTCTTTATTTCACCTCTTCTATCTTACCCTTCCTTGTTCTGTATAGAAGAGAAAGACAAAAGCCAAAGTGACCATCAGGACGGTCATGAGCCCCATTTGGAAAGCAGCAATGGACAGATGGAGAAGGCAGTGAGCCACCTCACAGCCAGAATCTGCATATATCCAAGGAGGATTGTAGCAAGGAGCAGTGTGTAATGTGCTCTTAATGAAAAGCAGCCTCTTAGATATCCAGTGAAAACTCCTGTATTTGACAGAATCTTTGCCCCTTAAAAAAAGCCATTGCTACACACACAGTTCAAACATGATGTCAGGCGCATGTATAATGCCAAAAGCTTTCCCATAGCATTGCTTTTTATTGTGATTACATACCATGACTTTGGTACTACAGTCACAGCAACCACCTGTACTCATGCCCTTAATGTGGAGTGCGCAGAGTGGGAGCCAACTCAGGTGGGTTTCTGCCAAGACCCGTATGAAATGTGCATGTGACACTGGAGTGGTGTCACAATCACAGCCCACAGACTCTCTTGGCAACAGCAGCAGAGACATTTCTGTAAAGCCAGGATCCTAAATCATCCTCCTATTTATTCTGAAGCATATGAATGCAAACCTTGTCCCTATCCTACATCAGCTTTTATTTCTGATCCTTGGCAAATTAAATGGTTGGTTCCACAACTTGTATTCAGAAGCTCCCAGATATCTCAACAAGCAGAACAAATCACTGAGGCACTAACGTATCTAAGGTCACTACTGATATAGATAGAGTAGTTCCATTTCAAGTGGAAAAGGTATTATTCATCTTAAACCAGCAGTGCTCTACTATGCTTCAAATTACAATGGATGCTGGTTACATCAGTATGCATACTTGAACATAGCAGTAAACAGTATTCACAACTGAAATGAAAAAACCTGCTGACATTGAACTCAGCCTTTACATTGATCTCATTAACTGTTTATCACAATGAATTACTGTGATTTTTAAAAAAGAATCATAGCAAAGTCAGATTAACAACTCATTCTGCTTGGGTTCATAATATTAACTATAGCTAATTTATGAAGCCACCCACATGGCTTATCATCATAGTATCATAGTATCGTGCGAGTTGGAAGGGACCTTATCAACCAGAAAGGCATGTTTTTAGAGTCACCTTGCTTCAAAACCACTCAAAAGCATCAGTATTAAATTTAAATCCCATCTTCAGCATTCAGCTTACTAATATTGTGTATTCAGAATCACTAAAAATATCACTATTTAAGACATTGTCTGAAAACTACTATCTGAAAACCAAGTATTGTAACGCTGCATAACTGTGACCAAAAGAGAAGGCTTGTTAAATAGTTTTAAAGTGATCAAATCTGCTCCTTAACTGTTGGATTAAGACTTTATCACATCTCATCAGAATGGTCTGAATAAGGATAAGTAAATGGGTGGCAAGTCTTTAGTTCAAAAGGCTCATGGTAATATTGCAGTTCCTGGTAATCCGTTGCTCAGTTTCCCTTTGTCTGAGATGATGTCTGAGAAAAGCAGAGAATTGGTTAAAGAGGTTGATGTCATGCCAGCTATTTAATAGCAGTGTCCAAAGGATTTTTTTGTTTGTTTGTTTTAAGTCTTTGTTAGTAGTCTAAGTCTACTTAGCAATATGTCTTACTACACTAATGCTATTAGGATTAATCCTGTATAAAGATCTATACAAGAAGGTCCAGAACAAATCAACATACACAGTATGGTGTTTCTGCTATGTACTGTATTGCTAGCTTCAGCTGCACAGCTTGATAAATAAATTAAATTCCAACTCAATCTCTGTTTCTATGAGAAAACTCCTTCATTTTTGCGATTTGGAAACAGTAACAGCAAACCCTTCAAGAATTCAGGAAACTACCTGAAAGTCTAACAGCTTTTCTAATGACTAATCATAGAAATTTTCCCACCTACTTGTTTACTTGTAAGGCTTTCATCAGCTTTTCCACACTTTCGAACCAACAAAAGGAATAAAAAACATGTTCTGAGAGATAATGGGATGACGATTCAGCTTTTCCTGTTCTGAAAAAGGTCAGATTCAAAGCTTGAGATAAATTCAAGCCTATTCAGAAAGTAATATGTTCATGCCTCATTCTTGCTCATTCTGATCTAAGACATGACTAAGAATGCTTTGAGTATATTTTCTAACTGTAATGTTAACTGTTCAGTTGCAGAATTACAACACTTAACTAGATTGCTGCCAAGTTACCTCTTCTCTTAGAGTATTCTTGTTTGTAGCGACTGTTCTTCAAATTAAAGTCAACTCTAGAAGACAAGGAGGTTAAGAAAAGTAAAGAAAGATTAAGAAAAATAAAGGAAAGGGGGAAAAATGCATGTGTTTTCAGTTGCAGTAATTCAGACGAGCAAAAAAAAAAAAAAACATATATTAACAAAAAAAATTAATATTAGAACAATTACAAAAAACATGTACTGCTTTTACACTTAGCGTTTCAGTATAGTGCATGCAAGTGTTTCAAACTACAGATGAATAGTGTACAAGAATCTAGTAGTTTGGATGGAACCTGAACTCAAAACAACTAAAGGACAGGCAACAAAATTCCTTCTTAGACCTCTAAGGGCCCAGTTTGTTAATCAAGATCTGAGCCCACATCCACAAATACAACTGAATTTAGCACAAAAACACAGAGGAGAAACACAGATCACCAATTAACTTTCCAATAAGAGAAATGAGATGAAATAATTTACCCAGGAAGGAGATCAGATATTAAACTCTCCTCATCGAGCAGTGTTTGGGCCGGCAGTTTACCACCGGGTTTGAAGACTCATGGGACTGCCTTCCACTCCTTACTTTGAAACCATGTCATTGTACAGAAGGAAATGTAAGATGTGCAGTGACAAAGAAAGCAGCAGCAGCAGGGAAACCCACAGCTGACTTCTTGCTTTGAAATTCTTGTTCTGAAGCTCCGGGATTTCCCTGGGTTTTCTTTCTTGTTTTGAACATTCTGTTCAGGATCATCTATCTATATAAATGATTATGGACGACAAATAATCTAGGTAGTGGGTAATACAGCTTTGTTACTGTAGAACTCGGGCAATGAAGTGGGCAAGGAAGATTCAATAATTCCCTTAAACCAACTCTGAAGACAGAATTCTCTGTAGTTTCTATCACCTACCCTGCTAAATGAATATAAGATACTCTGGCTGTAATACGTTTGTTTTGGAAAATGCTTTTCCATCTTTATCCTTTGATGTTCAAGGGGATTTGCTTCTTGAGATATTTAATTCATGCATCTGTATTTCTTATTTGAAGTAAAAGAGAAGGTTATTGCAGTATGCCAGCTAACTATAAGTTAATGCTTATGAGAAAATGCCCCTAGAGAGATGATTTTGTATCGATTGGAGATTTAGAAAAGAGTAGACTCCATGAAAAAATGTTAGCAAGGATATTCCACCAATCTTCCCAATCCTCACTTCAGGAACAAGTGAAAGGCCACAAATCAGTCTGTCCTACAACCAGACCCACATCACCTAACACTATGTTACCAGTGTGGCATTTCATAACCTGTATGCAGAGACTTTGATCTGGGGCTGTTTACAAAAGTTAAGTTTAGGGACCACATTAAATACTCTGACAGTATCTGGCCCCAGGGCACAGGTCAGTGTCTTGGTGTCCTCTGCTAGTCATATTTTTCCTATCTCATCTTTCTCTTATTCACTCCTTTGACTCCCTTCCCCAGATTCAAATAAATACATTGTTAGGGAGACATGCGAGTTGCTTCTTGAGAAACTCAGGTCTAAAGCTTTTCATTTTTAAAGATCTTAAAAAATACAACAGAACGGAACATCCAGTTCATATTTAGGAAACTTACCATAGAATAAAAAAAGAAGTGCTATAATACATTCAGCTGGAATACAGATTCAGGAAAAAAAATAAGAGTAAAATCCCAGCACCACAGACTTCAATAGCAGAACACTCCGAATTATCAATGGAGCCAGGCTCTCACGTTTTCAATAATTTACTTTCAGATTTAACTATTCCTCAGCTATGGATGGCATTGCTTGGGGAAATAAATGAATCTGTAACACACTGAAAGCTACAGGGCAGCCCTGAGCTGTGCAGGAACCCGCCGGCACCATATTAATAAACACTGACAGCAGACTGAGAAGCGAGAGCTGCTGTCAGAGCAGAATCTGCAGAACACGATCAAAAAGCTCAAGGAAGGCACAGGCAACTCTGGCAGCATAAAGCAAAAAACAAAAATACTGACTGGAACAGCAAAATCTGCAGTAGATTTTCTCCTTTAAGAATGCCAGTAACATGACACGCAGAGATACAATAAAAGCAGTCTGCTCTGCATAGGCCCAAATGCTTGTTTTGACTACTTCAGCACAGCCTGGTATGCTTTGTATTTATGAAACCTGGACAGAGCTAGTAGTTTTCTCAAGTTCTAGGGCTGACCAGAGTATAATTCATGGCTCCAGCAGTGACAAACTTTCTTATAAGTTTCCAAAATTTTCCTGTCAATTACAGTACCACCAATGAGTTGGCATCTCAAGCAGCACAACACCGAAATAGGTGAGTAGGTTCTAAATTCTGCTCTTACCTTCACTTTTTTTCCCTTAATTCTGAAATATTTTTCAAGTATTAAGAACCTTTAGGCCAAGGAATATTCATACAAATGCTTTCTCTGTATACCACAAGCCAGCATTTTTGTACCTGCCTAACTCCTGGGACTCCCATCTTACATATGAAACTACCAAATCTGTCTGGTCCCGTGTTTTATAATGTCCTTTCTTCCCCATACTGTAATTTCATCACCTGATTTCTAATCACGGGTATGTGTACATATATCATTTTCATAAATCTTCATTAGGTTGTATAATCTAATTTTATTCACTGAAATGTGTCAATGGCTATACAGGTAATTTATTAAACCATTTCCTTTCAAAAATGAATGTTATGTTACATGAAATGGCATCTTTACAGTTAGACTAGTTTAAAAAACATACATCCCCTATGTTCCAATACTACATCACATCTACTCCCACTCACAGTAAAGCACTTAATAGAAAGTCGGTGATACATTGCAGCGCTGTACTTACAATGATCAATCCTCCTGTGCTTGTACTGTAAAGGCAAGCTTTCTCACAACTGGTGAAGGACACAAAAAGCCCATCCAGCAGCAGGAGTGCTAAAAGTGACCTCCCTTAAAATGTTAATCACTGCGGATTTCACAAGACTTATTTTCATTAAATACCAAGGCATTAACAAACAAACCATACAAGATAAAAACTGCATTCGCCATATGAGTATTGGTAAAATAATGGTTCAGTACTGCAATAGCATGTTTACAAAGGAAAATTCTGTGGGCAGTAAACATCATCACCCATGTGGTGCAGCCCTAAGTGACTGTAAATCCTGAGAAGCTGACTGTAAATCAAGCTCAGCTTCAGGATTTACATCTAACTGTTATCCAGTCTGGTAACACTTGTTAAACTCTTTCCAGTAGCAGAAATTAAATATACTTTAAAGAAATTCCAAGAGTCTTTCTTGCTTGGAAATAGAGTCTCACTCAATTGATGACTATTTCCCCCGGGGTTATTTTTTTCTATGCATCATTATCAATATTTTCCACCACATCCCCACTGTTGGCATTCTAGATAGTCAAGGCACTGTATTCAAGAAACACCTCAACTTCTCTAATTTCAGTCATCCGTTTTTTTCATGCTTAGGAAACCTCGCCACTTCTACTTAATATGAAATATTCAATATGGGGACTGAAACTGAACATTTAAATTTAAAATTTTGTTACACAAAGTCCATATAGAAATGGAAGTAAAACTTGAATCACTCCTAATAACAACTTCTTCTCTCCCAGTGTTTCAAATGCAAAAACTACAACAGAAACTTTATTCTAAAAAACTTAATGCCAAAAATCTATGAAAGAATAACAGCAGAGACCAAGAAAGACTACTTAGTATATGCATTAAGCCTTCAGTTTCCAAGACAGCAACTGACTGAAAGAACACTTGCTACTAAAAACTGAAATTTCCATGTATTCATTGAAAAATTATTAGGTCGTATGCCAATAGATCACACTTGTAATGAAACTGGACTACCACTGTTGTACTCATAAAACTGAAGGAAAGTTTTAAGTTCAAAACCTGGGAAACCAAAAAAGGAATAGATTTTTTCTCCTAGTTTCCAGCTTCCATGTTGTCTGTTACATAACTCTTCTATGCACACTGACTAGCTTTTAATTTTATGCTTTTCTTTGTTTTGCAAAGCTATAAAGCCAAGCAACAAAAGACAACTCTTCAGTGCTTCCCAATTTCAAACTTAGCTTTCCCAGACATGGGAAGTGGGACCAATGGGACCAAAGCGATACTAAAAAACAGCTAGAGGACAGAAGAGAAATAAGTGCTAGAGGGACATCATACTTCTTTTTAACTTGTAGAAATAACTGTTTAGATGGCTGTCAATAGGCTGGGGAATCTAAGGCTCCTAAAAGCCAACAGGGAAATGCACAGACAGACAGCTTGCCAACCTTGAGTCATAACTGACTTGCCTTCTTGATAACTGTGGGTATCATCCTGAAGTGAATCCCCTCAAAGGGACTTTTTCTGCAAGTTACTAGAGAACTAGTCTGTTGCAATCTGAACAGCTGGAACATTATAAAAAAAAGGCAGGAGGAGACGAGAAGGGAGATGGAAAAAAGTTGTGTTGAACGCCTTAACACTGTTACCTCTTTGACTGTAATTGCAATATTAAGTATTTTTCCTCTAAAGCTGTGCCAACACCGACAATTTCAAGCTACTAATAAAAAAAAAATAAGTAAATTAAACAGTTTACACATGTACCAAAATAAAATACGGAAAAGCTAGGTTTTTTGCCAAGTAGAAAATGACAAAATTAGTAGGGTGGAGATGGCATTCTGTTTTTGCACTTCTAGCAGGCTTGCCAAATAATAGAGTATACAAACTCACAGTTAATTAAAAAAAAAGAAATTCTTTTTTTCAGAATCAAAAATAAAGAAGCTGACCTGTAGTTGGCAGCAGTTCTACATTTTATTTCCTTAGTAACTATTTCTTTTTAGCATTTGTTGGGTTTTTTCTTTGTTATTTCTTTGCTTGTTTGTTGTAATACAGCAAAAATTTCAAACCAGGTAATACTTTGCATAAAAATCCTTGGAAAAACATGCATCTGTATTTTATAGAGTATATATCTGTCTAATAATTTCAAAAACACAGTAGTTGCTTGTTCACATACTGTAAACTTTAATCAAGTACATTATTTATGCAGTTTTACAAACTGTCCCTCTTGTAATGTACACACTTACATAAACTAGGTTTAGCTAAGAAAAAAATAAGGTTACTCCACACAAGAGTTTCATAAAATACAGCTTATGCTATATTCACACCTTCACAAAATTATTATATAATACATCTACATTTTGCTTGCAAATGAAAAATACTTTCTTCCTGCTTTGCCCTATTCTGATGAAGTAGTAAGGGTATATAAAAGCTTACACTGTAACTTTTTAATGCAAATCCTTGGCAGAAGTGATGAAAACTGACACTTTTGGAATAAGTTGTCATGCTATGCACAATATATGGTCCATGAACACAAAATCTAAAGCGTACGTAACTGAGACTAAACCACAGATGTTTCTTTGTTTACCATAACAAAGCAACAGCCAGGTAGCATATTTTCACACAATGTCTTGCAGACACCCCCAGAATTGCTGCACACACTATGCATTCTGTTCCTTATGGCCTAACTATTTTCAGTAGAGTCATGTAGGATCAGGTGCAGCTACATAACTGCTCTGACAGGATTGCTACACAGCCTGTGTTTTCCCTCTTACTTGTTGCTTTCTCTGTTTTCTCCCTGTAGGAACTAATCCACCACCCTTGGAGTATAGGAGTTCGTCTCACAGCTCTTCATATGTTAGGGAAATGATAAAGTTTTAGATAACATAGGGCACAAACCTTCTCATCACATCCTCAGACACAAACCCTAAATCTCACAGACACAGATATTCCAGAGATCAGATTATACTGGATGCCACCTGAGGTGCCATTCAAGCAGACCTTGATGCTATCTCATGAGCTTTTCTCTACGCAGCCTGAAGCCCATCAGCCCATCAGCCCCCTGTAGATCTGCCTCTTCCAACAGTTTTGAATGAAAAGGCAAACAAACTTTTCCCATCTCCTACCTTGGAAAGAGAAGAGCACCCACTGACTGGTGCTGACAACTTAACAGAAGGAGCTCTTAGGATGCAAAACAGTCGCAAAGGGAACTTTAAGTTGAATTAACATGTAAGAGGAATGCAAACTACTCTTAAGTCAACTTACAAAGGCGTCCATCTCAAAGTATAAACCAAGTATTGGAAAGTAATTTCCACAAGCAGTGTAGAAAATCAACCTACACACGAGAGAATGTGCAATGTCACACCTTTGGACTGAGCAAAAAAAAGTGACATATAAGATAGTGAAGAAACCTAATCACAGAAAATCTAGGTGATAAGCACAAGATGAAATGAATAGCCAGTGCTTCAGATCACACAGTATAGTGGTTAAATAGCATTTACATCACAGGAAAATAGAAAACTTAGGGGTGAATTCATAATCATGAAAAAAAGAAAGCTGGCAGATGTCATTGTCCGGGCCCCTTCTACACCTGTTACTAAATTCCTGCAAACACACCACCACAACTGTCCATAAGCAGAGTTGCCCTTAGAATGCAACTGAATCCATTTGGAATAAAATGGAAGACATATTAATGAGTAGGAGACAAACAGAGAGATAATAGGAAAGGGAAAGCACACTAATTAAATCTGTTGTTATTTAAGTTCACGATGACTTGCAGGAAATATGTCAATAGCTCAAGTTTGTTCATAAACACCTAAAGTTAGTCTCATGGTTGAAAAAATGATTATTTCATCATACATGACTCAATACCACCCCTCTCACGTGTTAGCATAAAAGAAAACTATGCCATCCAATGATCACCTTCAGAAGTTAAAAAACAAGGCTGCAAGATGGCAGAGATCCCTTTAAACTGATGGGGTTTACTTCAGCTGATACCTCATTTGACAAAAATTTTCTTCTTTTGCTATTTCAGTATAGTGCGAACGACTTACTCCACATATTTTGCTCCAATTACATACAGATTAGAAGTAAAAAAAATAAAAATAAAAATAAAATAAAAATATTTAAAAAAAAATTAAAAAAAAAAAAAAACAAAAAAAAACAGGAAATAACGTAATCATTTATCAGCAACTTTAATTCAGTTCCCACAGATTCACTAACTCCTCTATTGGATCTTATATATTCTTCTACCAATTTACGGAGCACTTTGTACAGAGTGAACCAGCTTGCCCTGCCTGTTCAAAGAAGCTAGAATTGATTCCACCAGTTACTTGCAGCTCAATGATGAAGACAGAAACTTCTGAAGCAGTTCAGCAACTAAACTCACCTGAGTACCAGCCTGTCTGCATTACTGCTGAAGCACATGGCCTCTTTTACAGAAGTGTTTTAAGTTACACTACAAATATTTTACATTCCAAAAACCCTGTATTTTCAGTATAACTCAAAAGCTAATATAATATTTTAAAGCTCAAAGAGCCATATGCCTTCTGCCAAAACTGAACCTCTCTGCCAATGTCTCTTGGATATATAATCATACTTTCTTTCTTGTGCTGAGATTATTCCTGGGGGCTTCATATGGATGTTGACACTCTAATACAATCTACAACCAGACAGGATCACAGAGTACTTCCACACATAGATTTTAACACAAGAACAAATGCACAATACAAAAACAGTTTCAACGTGCAAACTAAAGCATTTCCAAGTGCTGAAAGCATCTCTTAGCCATCTGCTTCGAGCTGATACATTGCTCAAGTCTGCAGAAGAGCAGTTCTGCCAAGCTCCTTCAGATGCTTCTCCTCCCACATCTGAGCCTCTGCCTGATGGAGCTCTGCATGCTCTCTCATCAAAACCCAGAGACCAAGATTTCCAAGGTGTTCGGTCACATCACTTCTTCCACACTCAAGGTGATGAAGACCTCACCTTGGAAAGCTGAGGCCTCTGTGGAACAGCTCAGTGGCCAAGAAAAGCAAAGGGAAAACTTCTGCACACCAAGTGAAGACTAAAATATCTAGATGACAGCTGACCACACTCTGTATTTGACAAACTTCAACAGTTTCACTGAAATCCAAATAGTGAAAGGCAGCGATGGAGTCCAAAATAAGTACTTGAACAAAAAAAAAAAAAAAAAAAAAAATCATGATCCATACTTTCAGAGAAATAAAAAGATGTCTTTGGAAAAAGCTGGAGGGCATACTGATTTAATCTGGCTTTGTCAAAGCTGTTAAAAACATGCACACTGTGCATTGCTCACCAGTGAAAGACTAAACGTTCTGTTTCAATGGGAAGCTGGATACACTGTGAAGAATAGCTACAAAGAATACTGTCAGCAGAGAGCAGTTTAAACAGAATTTCTGCTCTGTAAGAAAAAAAGAAAATGGAAGAATACAGCATAGCTACTGCTGTTTGGAATTTAAAATATGTATTTAAATTTCCCACATAAATACTTTTACGGCCTTTTTCACTCTTTTAATGCAAGCTTTTTAATGTCTTCCCATGTTCTTTTATATTTTATAAAGGAAGTTAACACTTGGAGACCAATCTCAGGGGGTTTCTGGCTCAGACACAATGTCTAGTCTCCTGGTTCCCCATCAGTCATTAAAGATTGATGAGGTCCTGCAATGAAAATACATCTGAATCATGAGCCTAAAAGCATGGGAGCAAGAGCTTTGGCAAAAGATACATTTCTTGAGGTTGCTGGGATGACAGCTATGGATACAGGCACACAGACTTGTAGGCTACGTCTGTGCTATTAAATCAAAAAGCATCTAGCAACATTCTCTGGTACTGAAGCTAATTTGCATAGAGCAGCCTACATCAACTTCTCAACACTTTTACCAACCAAAACAAGGTCACTGCATCCAAACTGCCAAGAGAGAGCAAAAATTTTCTTGATCACAGTCAGAATCATACCTAGGAATTGTCTGGGATACAGCAACCAGGACAGGTTAAAGATATTGCATTAGGTACCATTTAGCAAGTAAAGAGTGTATTCAATTGAGTTTAATACCAATCTTTTAATTTGCTACTAGAGATGAAGCATAAATATCCCTTGTAGAGTTACATCACTAGACTCCCAGCCTCCCTGCTTTCCAGGAAGAAACTTAAGAATGACTTCTGCTCTGAC
Source organism: Excalfactoria chinensis (assembly GCF_039878825.1). NCBI lineage: Eukaryota > Metazoa > Chordata > Aves > Galliformes > Phasianidae > Excalfactoria > Excalfactoria chinensis. The sequence continues at coordinate 124,561,724 of NC_092826.1, forward strand.
ATTTCAACAAAAGCAATATACATTCCTCTGCTTGGCTTTTCTGCAACTTCTTCCCTCCATTTCTAAATCACAGACCCACAGAAGAGTTGAGACTTGATGGGATCTCCAAAAATCTTCAAAGCACACTGAGCTGGAATAGGCTGCTAAGGGCTATGCCCAGTCCTCTTCCAAACACCCCTCAATACGTCCAGTGTTCAGCCATCTCACACTGAACAATCACACTCACATTCAACTTTCCCCTAAGGAAAGACATCCACATCTTTCCTTAGTGGAGATCCCAGCACTGGACAAAGCACCAGGGCTGAGAAGAGGGGAAAGATCACCCAGCAGTGCTCTTTCCTGCTTAGTAAAGGAGGCCTTCCTTGCTACAAGGCTGCACTCCTTGCTCACATCCCATTTTTTGTCTCCCAGCATCCCCACAGGTGCTGCCTTCTCTGCAAAGCTGCTTTCCAGCTCGTTCAGGCTGTACTGCTGCATGGGATTATTCCTCCTTAGGGGCAGGATTTGGCATTGCCCTCTGAGTTCCCAGTCAGGGTCTGTCTGGATGGCAGCAGATCCCTCTGCTGTACTGTCCACTCCTCCCAGTTTTCTGTCACCTGCTATCTTGCTCAGCACGCACTGTCCCATCATGCAGGTGAGTAACAAGGGTACTAAAAAGTGCTGTGCCCAGTGACATCCATTGGGGTAGACCACTAGTGACTGGTCACCAGCAAAACTTTGTGCCACAGACCACAACTCTGAATCAAGTTTCAGACTGCCTCGCAGTGCATTTATCTAGCCCATACCTCCTCAGTTTGTGAGGATGATGTAGAAGACTGTCAAAAGCCATACTGAAGTTGAGATGAGCATCCATGCATGGTCAAAAACTTGGACTAGAAATCACTGTATAAAACTAATCTTCCTTTACAGAATGAAAACCATTAACATTGAAATACTGTCCATCAAGATTTCTAAATTAATCCCTTCAGTGTAATCTGCATTTCATTGTTCATTGCAATTTTTCAAAAACCCCAAATAATCCAGAACTCCATATAAAGGACAGAATAACGACTCATTTTTACAGTTTCCATCTGCTTATACTAATGTTCATGCTTTGATTTCATGTGTATAATAATAACAATGCACTGAAGAGCCATCAGACACTATAGTTACTCATAGACTCCTATCAGACTCTACCAGAGTTTACTCATTAAAAAAAAATAAAATTAAATTAAAAGGTAAAATGGAAGAGGTGACAACAACAACATGCTTTTAAAAGACAAGTATAAGTAAGTACCTACACCCCTATTCACAATAAATGGATTTCCTGAAATGCTGCTGTCTTTGTTCTCTAATGCCCAGGATCAGAAATTAAATATCCAGTATATACCTTTCTACTAATACTTAAATTTTACAAAATAAATTGCATAATCACCAGTTTCTTGTAACTAGTATGCTTTAATCGTAAATTTCCCACTACTGAGGACTCTCATACACAAATCACTTAGATATTTTTCTTCCCAAAGGCAGCAACTGCCAAGTAAGGTCAGTGAAGGAAATATAGGTGCAAAAGATCATCAGTGTAAGTAAAATAAGTGCTGAGATTAGGAGAAACAACTTGTTTCCAGTGAAACAACTCGGACTATCTCAGTACCATTCACCGCTTGTTCCTTTCTTCTGCTACTTGGTCTCTTCACAAGCCTCCACCACCGAACCTTTCCCTATTGCTTCTTGGCTGAAAGCGTGGGGAAGGAAACAATAAATGAACAAGGACTCTGACATGCCAGAAAAGGGTTCCATTTCCAACAATAATTGTTGTAAAAAGGGCCAGCAGTACAGCTAAGCATATGTACAATGCTCCCTGTGTGGTGCTGCATACAATGATAGCCTTGCATATGTCCCAGGATAGGTTACTCCACCACCAGGCTGACAACAGATGGAGGCAGAGGGAGACATACCAAGGTGGCATATTGATCACTAGTTAAGAAGTGTCAACCATCTGCCTCCCACTACTTGTATGACAATGCAAGCTGCAGTTTAAAACTCCCAGTCTTTTTAGATAGCCTAAACCCTCCGATCACGCCTTCTGTGAGTTAATAGCTTCTCTTTGCACAAGAAGACACACAGGACTCCATTAGAAGGAACATAGCTAGTAGATCAAGGGAAGTGATTATCTCCCTCTGCCTAACACTCCTTAGGCCACATCTAGAATACTGCATCCAGCACCAGGACACCAATACCTGAAAGATCAATATACTGGAGTGAGATCAACAAGACCTACAGAGATGGTCAGGTAGCTGGAGCACTTACACAGTGATGACTGCTTAAGGGAACTGTTCATACTGGTGTAAAGGTGGTTGCCATTTCATCACTGGCATGAAATTCAGCAAGAGCAAATGCTGGGTGCTGTACCTGGGGCAGAGCAATGCTGGACACAGGCAGAGATGGGTGCCAAGTGGCTGGAGAGCAGCTCAGCAGAAGGGACCTGGGGGTGCTGGTGAGAGCAGATCAGCATGAGACAGCAGCATGTCCTGACAGCCAAAGGGGCAAAACATATTTTGGGGGTATTAAACACAGTATAGTCAGCTGGTCAACAGGTGATTCTCCTTATGTATTTAGCACTGATGTAAGCTCACCTTGAATATTATCTGTATTTCTGGACTCCAAACAAAGTAAAGGGGAAACACACCACCCACCACCTCACTGCGTTCACATACACAGTTTCATCTCCATAAATATTCAGGAAGTGTTAATGAATGTCAGTGGGTGCCATTTTTTCCACGTGGAGGAATTCAGTTCCACACTTTTGCTTCCTCTACTCTTCCTCATCAGACATCAATTAGTCAGACTGCCCCTCTACTGCCATCTATCTCATAAAAAAGATGTAATTTTGTTGTGGGAGGGTTCAGTCTCTACTGCCACACCACCAACTTCCACCTCTCACATTGTGAGCCAACTTAAAACAGGCATTACTTTTGGATCAGTCTTCATACATGCATGCACACCTATCAGAAATTCCTCTGAGATCCCCAGCAGTCAGAAAGCACTAGAGCTACAGCTGACTTTGAAGGAAGCAAAGGTGGCCCAGAGTAAGCAGCAGCTGTTCCTAATGAATGCAAGCAGCAGGGGCTGTCACTGGAACAGAAAGAAGATGAAACAACTGGGTCAGCAGATGGAAGTGGACAGGCTGCTTTATGTGAATGCAATTCAGACTCAAGTATCGCTGAGAAACACACCAGTGAGAACACAAGATAGCTTTCTAGTATTGTGCATCCCAGTAACAGCTGAACTTAGCCTAAGAAAGGGAAGCCCAGATAAGACTTCTTACAGCAGTCCTCTCTTATAGGCTATAAAGTGTGAAAGGCCTCCTGATACTAAAGTAGCTGCACAGCACCTTGCTTATTTCCTGTGACATGTGCCCCAGACACCAGCAAAAAGCAAAATATTAGATACAAGCAACAACACAAAAAGTAACAGTTAAAATAATTAACTCCTTAACTGAAAGATTTCTTCAGTTATACCCTGCTCTGTATGTGGATCATGTATCTACCAGAACCAAAGAGGAAATTTTCATAACTTCATTTTGGAAGATATCTTCTGATAAAGGTAAAAACCGATGCAGCAGAAAGTAAAAGCAAAGCACCTCTTTCAAGTTTAGAAGCTATATGTGCAGCTAGAACAAGAAATGCAAAATTATCACCTGTCTTTGGTCACTGGCATAACTTTAAGTTCCACCAATTACTTTTCTATGTATTTCTTCGCTGAATCTGAAAGCATGGATCTTGTAATGGATGCAACTCAAACACACATGACCTAATCCATATAAGCCTTAGCTACAAGTCTCTAGGTAGAGCAGTCTTGTGTTTTCTATTTCCTTTCATTTGATTTGATCAGTTCAATTTGAGCTTTGTCTTCTTTTAAAGACAGATTTTATAAAGATTAGAAAACTAAACTCCTGCTGAGAGGCTGCTGTTAGTCATCTGAATTGAGTGCGTACAAGTAAATATGGATAGGAAAAATTGGTAGCACCGTGACAAAGTACATAGTTGTATCTCCGGAAAAAAAACAATGGTGGGAGAGGCTGGGAAAAAATGAAGGTCTCCAAAAAAAAAAATTTACTGTTTCATAACTGAGGGAAGCAGAGAGAGCGGCTGGAGAACTGGGCATAAACTCCTGCCAATGCACTATTAACTGATAAAGTGGCAGAAATAGATGGAAAATAGGTCAACATTGCTAGAACAGCATCTCAAAATTGCTAGAACAGCATCTCAACATTGCTGTCTTTTTTCTCCAAAAGAAGAGGACAGGATGCTCTTTTAGAAACGTTACAACATGGAAGGCAAGCAGAGTGCAAGCAAATCTCTTGTGCTTTCTAGCATATGATCTGCCCTGAAACGCCAAGAAATATGAACTTGACTATGTATCTCTGTCACAGAGAAAAAGAATATGCATGTTCAGATCAATAGAAGCCACTCCCTGATTTATGGATCTCATATCCTTTGTAATTCTTCTCATAAACATCATGAATCCATATGGTGTCCAAGTGTTAGATTTTGTGTTTGATTTAGCTAAAAGATATTTAAAACAAACAAAACCAGACCAAAGATGTTCCTCTGCATTTGGAGGATTTCCCAGTGACTGAGATGAACCTCAGGAACCTTATGATTCAAGTGCATTAAATTAGACCTAAAGAACTCCCCATTCCAAAGGTAACACAGAAACTAGCATTTTATTCAAGCAAATTTCTGTATGAAATTGCAAACCTGGTCAGCCTGGATTTCATTTTTTTATTGACATTCACCCCAAGGCGACAATTCGCTGCTTTGTAAAGGCTTCACTTTTTTAATTTAGTTATTTGTTTTTTAAATTACAGTTCACAGCTCTGAGGAGAGGGTCTGATTCCTGCAAGAGGACTACAACAAGCCCAGGAAAGCCAGAAGGACATCAGAGAGTAGAACTCTCTGATATAGAAGAAAAATAAAAGTGGGACAGAAAATAACAGGCAGGGGACAGCCATACCAAGAAAATAAAATATATACACATGTGCAGAGTTACATGCATATAAAATGACAAAGGAGAAAAGATAGAAAAGGGAAAAATAGTTGGGGGAGGGGGGGGAAATAGAAGCAGCAGCAAAAAGATACACTTTACTGTGGTTTATAGAAAATGACTCAGCAATCCGTGGGCCCAAGATACAGATCCAGCTAAACTTTAAACATCTCTAGAGATATTGATTAGGTTAGAAATCACAATTACAACAACTGCATGGCAGGGGAAATGACTCTCTCACGACTACAATCAAGAAGACTTGTGGGGAAGGAAATATGAAGGAGGGCATGATTACTGCCTTTAAAACAACAGTGCTGGAGTGGGAGCTGGAAGAAAGTGTGTCATTGTCAGCACGTGGCTGCAGGCTGAGCTCAGAGGAAAGACAGAAATCTGTCAAAAGCTGACCTTCAGATAATCACATAACAGGAGTCAGAATATGGAAACATGACTAATAATTCACTAGCCAGCATATACACTACAAGAAAGCAAACAAATACACAGAGCTCTTTTGCTATGGTTTGTTTTTTGTTGCTGTTCTGGGATTATTTTAGCTTGCTTTTAACTCTTAGACAACTTATTTGGCAGTAGCCTAAATAAATAAATAAATATCTCTTTATAAGGTGTGAAGCAACAACAGAATGGCAAATTCAGTTATGCCGGCTCCAGTAGCAAATAACCCTCAGTTTATGGCTCAGCCAAGGCATGGGCTCTCTCCTCCACAGAGAAAGCAGGATATAATGGATTCTGAGCATACTTTCCAGACATCACTGTATGAAATAAATCGTTAGCAATTGTTTAAGGTCACGTGAGAAAAAACAACAATTTACATTGCTACAGCCCACAACAAACAATTACATAAAGTAACATTTTGGCAACTGATCTGCAACACCCGTATCAACAACAGTCACCATCAGCTTTTTGTTTTAGTGAGGAACACCTTCAAGCTTACGTACTTATTACTCTCTCTCGCTTTCTTTTGCAAAAACTTAGCTTTTGCTGATGAGAACTGTATCAGATTGCTCCACTTGGGGCACTATGGAGCCGCAACCTCCATAGCGCAGGGCCTGGCCTGCAGAGCGCAACTGGCCTACCTGAACCCCAGCTAAATAACCAGTGGGGCATTAACTAAAACAAGCCTGAAGCAGTAACATGAACACCTCAGTAAAAATGTTCATGCCTGTATGCGGTGGTAAACTGCCACCACTGCATGGTTTTGGTTCTGGAGGTGGGTTTCCCCTTTCATCTACAGCATGCTCAAGAAGCTAGTCATGTTCTATTCAAAATGAAATTATTACTGTTATTAGGAGGGGTGATATTTGAAAATTGGCTAATCTTGATTATAGTGGTTATGATTTTCTATAAGCTCTCAACAGACAAAGAGGCATCAAATCAAGATGCCCAGAAAGGCACTAAAGCAAGCACATGCAGCCAGAATCCATTGGCAGGGGAGCTGGGAAAAAGCACTAGTTTTCAATACTTTTTTATTGTTATTTTTCAGGTAAAAAAAAAAAAAAAAAAAAAAAAAAAAAAAAAAAAGATACCATGCACAGGTAACTTCATCAAGGAGAAACACCAAGCAAGTTTTTTTCTGTAAGAAAACTCTCCCTGACCTTCCACAAGTACAGCAGAAGGGATTTCAGTCGATAACAATCTACCACCAGCCACTACAGACAGGACATCAGATCCTGAGCCTGAATGAGAAACTAATCAGTATTGACATTCCCCTCTCAGTGATAATCATTGGATCTTATCACCAGCCCTTATTACTTCATTGCTGTCCAACCTTTTGGTTTGTCTGGTCCTCACTGAGTGAACAAGAATTGTCTTGGGCCGCATATACATAGGCCACTCCAAAAGTAATGTCTCCTATTTATTTTCATGGAAACTACAACAGCTGCAGTCAGCACAATTACTCAATTTGATAAAGCAAATTCTCAGCTACAAAACAGTTTTTCAATATAGTCAACACCATTAGCTATGCATTTTCACCAGCTATGAACAAGAGCCTGCATGCTATGCTCATCAAAAGCTGCACCACTGGAGGTGACCCATGGCTGCTGTCGCCACTGCCAACATGCACCACCAATCACCTCACTGTGCTCACATCCCCTTTTTGGTTTCCATAAAAATTTTGCAAGCACCTACGAATATCAGTGAGTGCAACTTTTTCTGCATGAAAGAATTCAATTCCACACCTTTGTTTAATATGCATTTGCATGACATTTTGTCAAACTGCCATCTTTCACATAGCAAAAAAATGGAAAAGGATATTGGTGAGAAAGTTCAGCCTCTACTGCCATACCACCAACACTGATGTTGAGGACCAACTTAATCAAATAGGAGGCATTGCTTTCAAAGTAACCTTCATAAAATATATAGCATAGTTTATGTATATAAGTAACAAAACTTATTTTAACTGTTAATGTTTTTATTAAAACCTTAAAAAGAGAGAGAGCAACAAAACCATAAAACTAATGGGATGCTTGACCCTGTTTTTGTGAATCTAGCACATCAGTCTGGCTCAATGGCAGTGGCTGCCATTCTTAGTGAGTTCTCAAGGTGTTATATTCCAAGTTTCACTGTCACACCTCTAGCAAAGTTTTCCAAAGACTTGTATTTCACATTCAAAAAAAAATAAGTGATCATAAAGCCAATCTTAAAAAAAATTTACAAATAACCTTACAGGATGATGAGTTCTTTCTATACAGAGAATTACAGAAGCTTTATCATGCACTTTACACAGCATCCTGAAGCATCTCCATGTTTTTTTTCCAATAAACCTCTTTCCTGCTCTCTATAAATCCAGTAAAAGAGAGGAACAGGAATCATCAATTTACTACAATTTATCTAACATTCCTAGAGGCAAGACACGGAGAAGTGAATCTATTATTTTTTCATTATTCTACTCTAATTCCAATAAGCAGATTAGCCATGTAGACTCAGCTAATGGAATGTTGAAGAGTCCTAATACATTGCCCTGCAATCAGGCAACATGCTTGAAATTTAAAACCAACTAAACCACATCTGTTTGTAGTTTCACAGTACCTCCAGAAAAATCATGCCCTTTATTTTCATGTTTTGCACACCATCAAAATTTCTTTTTTAGCATCAGATTGTTGGATGGTTACCACAGTTTCAATTCCACTTTTATAGTTGACATCTAGATTTATTTTTTTAAAACTAGTTTCTCCAGTGAACTTCTAGTTCCTTCTGGTTTTCAAGTTCTCTATCCAAAAACCAAGGAATCAGATACCATGTCTGAAACTATATAAACTATAGTTTATAGTAAACTATGTTCTAGCTGTGGAATAAACTTCAGAGTATCTTCATAATCTGGCTATGAGAAGATATAGTGAGAGTGCAGCCTAGAACACATGGACAATTTACCAAAGATATCAGCTTATAAGCAACAACAAGCAATTTAATAACCCATAATTTTCCAATCTTGCAATCACTGAAAATTTGTGGCATCTGATTTAGTATTTGGAACCATCTCCTAGGCATTTTGTTGCTTGGGTTTTTTCCTCACCATCCAAGAGTTCATCTCCAGGCATCTTCTACTTTCTTTAGGCAATTCAGCAATACTCCATCTTTGGCTCTAACCCTACAACTTTCATTAGCAAGCAAATTTTCATTCCGCCAAAAACTTCCAGCTGTGACTTTGTAGTGAAGATCCCCTTAGGCAGGAGATTCATCTAACTAGACTCATCTAATCAAATACAGGCATCTACAGAACATGTGTCGATATATGAAACTAGTCATCTAGACATAATTAATAGCACAGAGATGCTTATAAAGATATCACTTATAGATCAGATGAGTCACATGTAAGAAGGAACTACTCCTCTCTGTTGACTATAAACAGATTTCAGGTGATACCAACACCACAAAAGTTCAAGTTTACTCTCTAGGTTCTCCTCCTTTAACATCTCTGCTGTCCACTGAAGACATGAAGAATGACACTTACTCAAGCCTCCTTGTTACTGTTTTTCTCCTCCCATCAAATTTATTACTTAATTTTATACTTTATATTACATATACACTGTATATTATTAATAATATATGAATAATATTTAACCTTTGAATTAAAGCTAGTAAAAATAATTAGTCAGGTTTTTTCGATATAAAGTTTTTGTTCTACCACAGTCTACAACTTAGCTTCAAAGAACATGTTTTTAAAGTTCTGTGCACTAAGTACATACATTTGCACATCCTTATTTTCATGAAAAATACAATACACATCATACATACTACAAGTACATGTCTTTGTGTGCTAATTAGAAATAAGGTATTGTTCAAAATAACTAACTATATTTTTATATCCACTAAGCAAAATAAGCTAACTGGTGGTCAGAGGGTACTAAACCAAAGACAGCATTAGATTTCTGATGATCTCTTACAGATAAGATGCTAAACTGTATTTGTATATATACCAGATAATCAGTGCTTGGACCTGAGCTGGTCGGAGGAGTGGCTGCTGCAGGGATGCGAGTGAGGAGCCAGGGAGGAATCTGTCTGCTGGGCGGATGCGTGGCCTCCCAGCAGATCTCCAGACAGTCAGTGTATTGTGAAAGGAGGATGAAGCCATCTCCACATCAATCATTTTGTTCATTCTCCTATTTCCCTTAGCATATATTCTCAATTTGCCTTTCAACATTCTCAAGAAAAAATACACAATCAAGAAAAGGAGAAAGAAAAAAAAAAAAAAAGTTAAATTTTGCATTTTGTGTTAAGATTAGCTTGTATTGCAGTAAAATATATGAACAGACCTTTGAAAAACTAAATGCTGGGAGGGAGAGAGATCATTAAAAGTATTCTCTAGTTATTTTTTGCAAAGTACTCTCTTTTCCAAAGGATTACAGTGCAAAACTGACTTGGATAAGCAATATAGTCACTGGCTATGCTTCAGTATGATACAACATCCTAAAACATGGCTTTTGAAAAGGGCTCAAGACATCACCTGGTTCATCTCTTGCTTCAGAAATGCAATATATCCTCCCATACTGCTTCTGACAAACAACTCTTTCTAAAATCTTCCAGTCCTACAGACTGCTGCTTTCCTTGCCAAAGAACAGTCTCCATAATACAGGTACTTGGAATTGTGAGTGCTGGCAGCCAACTGGAGAAAGAGGGGAAAATGAAGGAAGGATTATTCCTTTAACCAAACTGCATCAAAATTCTGTCCACGGAGTGTTTCAGTATTTATGAAGCCAACATTCTGAGATTAAAGTAGGACATCTTCTCAGGGAGTATAACAATAAGACAAGGGGTAATGGCTTTAAATTAAAAGAAAGAAGGTTTATATTATATGTTAGGAATAAATTCTTCATTACCCTTCATGAGGGTGGTGAGGTGCAGGCAGAGGTTGCCCGGAGAAGCTGTGGCTGCCTCATCCCTGTTTTCTCTATGGAAAACAAACACCCCTTATGCCATCATACGGCAAAGAGTTATACAATTAGGATGACCTACCAAAGATACACACGGGACAGATTAGTGGCAGTAACTGAAAAAAAAAAAAAATGCTCTATGTCTACCTCAAATTTCTTCATGAAGAATTTCATTCAACTATTTACTCATTTACTTAAATTTACAGTGCACTTATCCTTGTTATATCTCTTAGTTACATATCCACCTATCTTGCACCTACCGGCCACAAGAGCCCACCATAATAACCTCAATTGCAAAGAGATGCTATTGATGAGAAAGTGACAGAAATGCAGTGAAATATGGTACCCAGACTTAGTAAAGTCAGGTAAAGCTTCATTGTTTCACTTCTTTACAATTTGTCATGTAGTTACTGCAATAAACATTAGTAATGAAGTCACTCTGATTTGGCCACTCAAATTCTTAAACACACTTTGGTGAGCAGCCTTGCCTTACTCCAAAACTAAAAAAGCTAATGATTAACATGAAGATTAAATGAATGCTTAACTCTATCAAGTTACAATGTGCTGTAATGTCTTTTCTTCTCTCTCAACAACTGTATCAAGAATATTTATTCTGCAGCTGAATAACATTCACTAAGCACTTCATCAAACAAAGCCAACAACATTACAGCCCATTAATTTTTCACTTTGGTCTAAAGCCAGAACTAGTTCAAATACCTCACTATTGTTCATCCTGCAAGAAACCATACTGATACAGTCCCTTCCCCCAACCCAAATCATCCCACATACACACTTTGCTGCCCCTTGGTACTATGTGCTTCCACAGACACTACAACACTCCCCTAAATGAGAATAAATTAGCCAAAAAGAACTCTCTTGAAATCTCAGAAACAAGGTCATAGCATACCCTTTAACAGCCTGAATTTTATCAACCAGCAATTAAGAAGAACATGCTGATATTTTAGAATATTGAATCAGAATTAGAATCAATATTAGGATTGAATTCTGAGAAGCAGCTTTTCCAGTGTAAAAGATGTCAAAGGAAAAGCTGGCAACAAAGAGAGTTCCATAGAAAAGCAGTGGTGAAATTTAGTGGAAAACAAGCAGTTCCAAGATTATCTGGAATTTGGTTTTCTGTAGATAAATCTGAAGATGATATTGCACACAGATTCTATAATGTCCCCGAAGTGGTGAATTCACAACCCTACTTTAGCATAAGCTTTCTTTTGCCAACATTCTCTCTGTCTTCTCTTTAGGTGACTTTCTGGGAAACTCACACAAGCAATCAACTGAACTCAGCCTTCTGTCAAATTTGGTTAAAACTGACCAAAAGGCTTTAAAAGTTCTGGGGAACAATCAGACAGACACACAGCATGTGTTTAGCCTAACTAAGAAAGCTACAGTCATATTTATCTATAATAAAAGACACTTAAAATGCAGTCAAGAAGTCAAAAAGTTGCCGAGTACCAAATATAGTGTATTTGCATGTCTGCTTATGCACACAGTATTTATTTGCAACCATCTCAAAATCAGTTCTTAAATCAGATGACATCATTTCTAAGGGACTCCTAAAGGCTTTGTGGGGGAAAGAAATCTGTATGTCAATGTGTAGCATTGTAGCCTTTATTGTCATGATGCAAGGCTTTGCTAAAAACTTCTTTTAATGAGTTCTACAGATTTACTTCCAGATTCTCTTTAATTCCTTTAATTCAGGAGCTGCAGCTTTGTATGAAACAGAAAGCCTTTTCATGCTTGAACAAAACAACATTGGTGGAGTGCTATAGGAATTACTCAGACCCTCAGCATCCATCACCGGTCACTCTGTGTGGTCAATAAAGCCAGTCTTCCTAAAATCCTGCCTGCCAGAGTTGCTGTGATTTACAGAGAAGTCCTTTATGGAATTTGACAGTATTTTGCTTTCTGCACAAACATTTCCAATGGGAAAGTTCCCCTAAATTGGTCTTGTTGGTTTCAGATGATAATTCACACAAGGAAATTAACATCACTGTATTCACTATGATGCCAATGCAAAATATATAGAAATATATTTTTCTAATTTAAACTTTTTCCACAAACTACATAGAAAACTACTAATTCTAAAAAATCTTCTCTACTATATTTAGCAATATTTAATATGTGCTAATGGTTATTTACAATAGCTTTAGAATAACTTGATATTGGAATATTGGAAAAATTTGCCAAATAATCAAGAATATATTTTAGCATTAAAGTGTGGTTTCATCTAGAGTTCCCCGCTAATGGGATAAATCTTCTTCAACAAACATCTCCTAGATGTTTACTTTATATTTCTTTTTCAATTTAGCCCAAATGTTTTCTGCTTTTGTATATCCACAATAATTTTTCCCAGAAAGCTAAAACACTCAATTCTTCTTCTAGGATTTGTTCTAGAGGGAAAATAAATTATTTTTGTAGCTCTTTGACAAGACAGTTGATTACTGTGGCATGTTTACTCCCAACATGAACTCCAAAATGTCATATTGAGCCTCATTTAGCCTTGCTTGTTTAAAACGTGCCAACATGACAACTTGTGTGCTTTCAGCAAATTGTTATATTTCTCATGGCATCACTGCATGTGCACAGTCAAAAATATTTTGCCTTTAAAGTTGCTGACATGTTTCAGTTCTGCTTTGATTAATACACCCTTGTTTAAATGCCATCAAGAAGATATATTAAAACAATAGTGTTTGGAGATTTAGAGTATTCTGTACCTAAGATTACAAATTTTCACAAGCTCAAGCATAAAGCTTCTCAGGCTTATTTGTAAGATACACTTTTAATTTTAGAAAGTTTCAAATCATTTCTCAATATTTACAATTTCATGTATTCAAAATTAAATATTTGGTTAATCCAATTTTTACAGAGATTTCCAAATTACAATTTACAGGGGATCCAGATTTTACAGAGGTACGTTGGTCTGCACTGCGTAAGAAGGAATAGAACTCCTGCTCCCTCTGGAAAGCAGCACTTTCAAGTGTGCACAGTCTACTGAGAATGGGTAGACATAGGCACTTTCCTTATCTACTTCCTCTACTATCTGAAAACAAATGATATTTTTTCATGCTAGTCTTTCTGTACGACACCAATTAAAGCACGAGAACAAAGAATTAAAGTTATCACTACCGGAATTAGTCAGACAAGCCTGTTTTTCCATCAGCGAGGTTTATGGAAGTGACCACGCCCTTTGAAGGAAAGTCCTGAAACTGTAATCACTTCTTAAATTCTGTTTTGCTATTAGCAATTGGCAGAATGTTATCATTTGCAACTGTTACGATAAAAAAAGATTTAGCAAGGAGGCTTGACAATGACCACTGCAAAACTGTCACAGGTATTTTTAGTATACATCACATCTAAAAACTTCCTTGGGGCTAAAAGAAATCTAAATTATTCCACCATTATTGGTGAATAAAAGAAACAATGTTCCACTCTGAATTCTCCATCTAAAATAAACAAATAAATAAATATTTAAGGTTTTGTTTTCATACAGCCAAGATAAGCAGCTGTGACTTTTTCTCAGGGGAATGGTTCTTCCTTCCCTGCAAAACAATCCAGGTCATCTGTTGCTATAATGGCATCAACATAACACAGCAGTAATTTATTTTTAAAGACTTACTAATTCTAATGAGCTTCACCCTACTTGTAAATCTTAGGGGAAAAAAAAAAAAAAAAAAAAAAAATAGAATTTATTTTTGTGACCAGGAACTTTTTTCAAGTTTCCAATTCACTGAAAGGAAATGATTTACAAATTATACAGCTCTATTTGATCTCTAGCTCCAACTTTGACCCTTGTATCTAGACTTACATATTCAGTAGCATACTGACAATTGCAGGCAATATGAAAGAATTCAGCAACTATAACTGAAGTGGTCTTTATATTTCTATAATACTTCCTTAATGAAGCCTACTTTATATTTCAATATGTCACACATAACTAGCGATAGGACTAGAGGGAGTGGCCTCAAGTTGCACCAGAGGAGATTCAGGTTGGGCGTTAGGAAAAATTTCTTCTCTGAAAGACTGGTCAGGCCCTGGAATGGGATGCCCATGGAGGTGGTTCAGTAAGCATCCCTGGAGATGTTCAAGAAGCAGATAGATGTGGTACTAAGGGACGTGATTTAGTAAGGAAATATGGGTGGTAGGGGGACAGTTGAACTGGATCATCTTGAAGATCTTTTCCAACCTTGGTGATGATTCTATGATTCTTTATGGAGCCTTTTCCTGCTGCCTTCTCCTTGCAGCTCTCAACGAACAGTTGTGTCCAGTATTCCAGTGAAGCCATGTGTTTTCAGAGGCAGGCTATTCAGCCCTATGTGGCCCTGTAACCTCAGATCTTGCTCAACTGCACTTTGAACACAGAGAGATGCTGATGCTATGAAATGTACTCAGACACTCTGCTCTCTAGCAGTGTTTAAATGCAAGCAGAGAACCATTGGATTCAAATACCTTTCTTTTCTTTCTAGCTGGTGATTTGTTGCTGCTACTTTGTTTATTTCAACACCTGGACTGTGCCATTCTATTTGCATCTCTGCAAGGAATAGACAAAAGGACCAGCAATTGCCAAGTGCTTCAATTGCACTTCAGCAGTTTCGTTTGAACATGGTTTGGTTGCTAGCATATACAGACCCTAAACTACTTCTTTAACTATTTAGCTTTTATCTAACATCACAGAGGAAGAGATATGGTAGGTGTTAAGGCACTGGTTATCAACTATGAGTCACTATGCTTTGCATGCATAGCAAATATGGCATAGAGAAAGCAGTTACAGTATGTCCTGGTCTAGTGAGAACCACAGCATTAAAAAGATGAAAAGAAAGGGACAGAAATGCAGCAAAACTATACCAACATTATACAGATTGAATATGACATGATTTGGGAAAGGGCTAAAATAACCTCCCTGATGAGTGAATCCATGTCTCGTGGATCTAGTGTGATTTTATTTCATAAAATTTCCCACAATATGCCTTTATTTTTACAGGCTAACTCTATAGTACACATTAATGTAATTCAAGAAAACTGACCTTTCCCGCTAACCCTATTTTGCAGTTTAAGTATAGCTCTCTACCACACTTCTTTTACTTGGTTCCTCCGCAGGGTTAATTAGCTGTGGGCAAATCTTTGTGCTAACACAGCAGTATTCTTCTAGTACTTGAATAAGCTTGTTTAGAACCTCTTGAGACTCACTGCATAGACAGCACTGTGCCTCAGGGACATATCCCAATAGTTGCATTCTTATAAGCACCTTGAAGTGGTGCGCCAGCTCCCTAAATGAGAGCTGAATGCCTATAACCATCCTCTAGGCACCTTTAAGACACCTACTCTCAGCTTTGTTTTACCCAAAATAACAATGATAATAACGGTTCTTGCTTCGGCAGGGCGCAAAATCCTTGGGTGAACTTAACAATTCTCAACTGCAATCACTATTATAATGGACAGCTCTAAAAAAGGCAGTAAAATATTCCGTTCTATAGAAACACGTCCGCATGCACTGTTGGTTGCTAAATTGGTAATTTCTCGTCATCTCACAAGAATATAACATTTTCAAGCTACCATCTGATTCTAAATTAAGACCACTTTTACATAAATAGTTGGCCAATGAGGATATGCAAGTTATTTCTGTTGTGTTCAAGATAAATCAAAGAGCTCCCAAGAGAACTTCTGTTGATTATCTACTGTCAAAGCCAGTAATCCAAATGGTATAACCCTATCTATACTCACACCTACAGCCATCACTAGGATCACAGATACACATAATTTTTTCAGGATATCCCATTCTATATTGGGAATAATAATTATTATATATATATATTTATATATATATATATATACTTATATATATATATATTCTTTTTTTTTTCTTTTTTTTTTTTTTTTTTTAACTTCCCCATAACCAGAGTGGAGCACTACAAAACCTAACTAACCTACATTTGTCTTAGAAAACCTGCATTCTACCCCAGTTCACACAAATCATCACCAAGTCCTGAATCCAAGTCCTGAGCAACGTGCACTTAGTGACTACTACTTTGGGTATAGGGGTGGATCTTGAGCAGTTTCCTGCCACCTCAACTGTTATTCTGTGATTTAATTGCTTTGCTTTTTTTTTTTTTTTCTAGAATAGTGAGTGAAGTAACTGTTTACAAATACATTTAAAGATCATTTTAGGAGGAAAAATAAATATATTTGCCATGGCATTTCATTTTAATAAACAGAAGTACAAAATACCATCACTAAGGCCAGAATTCAGGCACTATAGCAACAGACGTTTCTAATATTTCCAGAATTGCTATAGGTTTTTTAATGACTCAAAGTGAACAGGACACAAGTTTCACATCTGCTCAAAATGACAGATTATATTTTTTTCCACTCTCTTGTCAAGGAAAAGCAATCTAGTTTCACTTGTTTTCAAACATAAAATTTCATTCCATCCAGTTATTTTTTTTTTCCACACTGCAATCTTGACAAAAAGAGAATTCAGGATTTGAAAGTAAACTATTATAAAAGACACAATACTTTAAAGATGGCTCACAATAAGAAAGCAAGGTTTATGTCCTACTCACTGTAGATGAGAAATCAGAATGAGGAAACCCCTAGAGAGAAGCCATCCTAATACAAAACCATTCAGTCCTAAAAGTGAATAGAAGGACAACCTGGGAGCTACTTCTCATAAGACCTCAAATAGGCCCATTAACTCCACTTTTACAACATACAGTTGGTGCTTTAAATGCTAGAAGCAAAACAACACAATCTTTACTCATCGCTCTTCTTGTTATGGGAATGCCTACTCAGCCACTATGTAGTGTAATTTAGCCATAAATCTGCAACAGAACATAAAGCAAGCCAGATGCTCAATTTACAAATAAATAAATAAATATCAAATATACTAGAAGAAAAATCCATCCCAAACAGTTCAACATTAAGCCAGAACTTAAGCTCTGAAAGCACCACATCACAGACTGAAAGCACCACATCACAGACTGCTAGAAACTACTAATATATGAAATAAATCTCCTGAGTTCTTGACATGTGCAGAGGTTCTTTTCTCAAGCATCTGTCACTGGCCTCTATTACAAATATGATACACATAAGACAGAACCCCACCTGACTTCTATAATTTTAACTCATCATTTTAGGATTGGCTACCAGAAGAAAAAAGAATTCCAGGTAACCACACTGCCTCCTCTTTATCTCCTGCAGAACTAGAATCCTCAACTCCAAAAGCAAAGCATGGTGAAATACAGGAGTTACAGAATAGATTCATTCATTCGCATGAAAAGGACACATGCCATGTATAGACTTTGTAAAGTATCTTCTCAACAATACTCTGCCTAGCACAGTGAATGTAATCAGTTATATTCAGAAAGCTTTGGACTATAAAGCATCTGATATATAACAAAGAGAAGGAAGAAAAAGGATCGGATATAAGACAGAACTGGTAAAACAAAGAATGGCCATTCCATAACATCACTGAACCAAGAACTTAAATTTGCTTTTTCTATGACTAATCCAGCTGAGAGATGCAAAGAAGAAGCAGCCTCAACAACTTGGACCTAGAGATGGGTGGAAGCATCAGATGACAGGTGAGCCAGGAGGAAGCAATTACAGCTATGATCCACACACAGCCTCTGTTTTACTGAAGGGCAGCACAGATCATTGTTGTGGCCTAATACTTTAGCCCTGAATATGGGATGCTGTTTCAATACAGCATTCAGTTCCTATAAATTATTCAAATATGTATAGTAGATGCTTTCACAGACTATTTCTCATGAATGTTCTTAATTTCAAGAGTGCAGTTCACATCAGCACATAGCAATTTGAACTCTGGGTTCCTTTTTGGAAAGAGTACAAGAAGCAATCTACATTCAGATGCAGCAAAGCTATAAATCTTTCACTGTTGTGTAAAGACAAGTAGGAAAGCAGTTGTTTTCCTAGTGTGAGGCAAACTAATGTTGTACACAAAACATACAGGGGGAGAGCCTCAGATGGTTTGAGTTTGCTTGTTTACAGTAACAGTAGCCGAATTAAGTCAATTTACACACACACACCATGTCACCAGTAGTTTTCAGTGGAGGTTACATGAAGACAAACCATCAGTGGTTTTTGTTGCTTTTTTTCCCCTCTACAATATTAAGCCAACAAACCAAAACAATTTGTGTGGCTCTAAAGTCGGCTATAATTTCCACCTTTTACACAATTATGCTTCTCCTAAATGATGTTATTTCCTACCTACTTCCTATCAATGGTGCACACCACCAGAATTTTGTGTTCTGAATGTGCAGCATGTGAAGAGAGCTCATAAAGAAACAGCAACTTCAATCGATAGTTCAGCTTCTTTTAACTATCAAAATGAAACTTTTTATTAGCTGATCAATACAAAGTGAGACATCTGGCTACAGAAAGCAAATGGATCATACTCTAAAATCTGCATATCTTTATATAATGAGCGTACCTAATTCCTCCAACCAGAAAAGAAAGTCTAAGAATAAAGTATCATTATTATAACAAAATAAAATCGCACAACAAACATCATAAGGCTCACTCCTGAGAGATACCAACAGTAATTTAGGGTCAAATGATGGGTAGAATTCCAATTTCTTTTTCAGCAAGATGAAGAAAGGAAGGGAAATAGACTCAAAAGATCCTGACCAGCACAGCAGCTTATGTTAGCAAAGAGTTTGTGGCTGTTTTCTACCTTTCAGCACAAAACTACACGACTCCAACTGTACTAAGCTTGATTCTAAAAGCTCTGTGTCCTGAGAGACAGCAAAGCAGAGAAGAGGTTGCAGAGTCTAGTTACCACATTCGGATGGTCATTTGGGGTATCACTGTGAATTGCTGTCCAAGGATCATAAGCACATGCTAATTGTGGAAGGAAGCAATACCAGGATCCAAGCACCAGCATTAACTAAATATTTTATCAGAAAAATGTTTTTTCTCCATAAATTTCATTACATGTTCTCTTCAAATGTACCTTCTGGGATGTTTTCATAATCTCCAGTTACTAGCACAGTGGGGTGCATGTAGGAGATCTGCATGCATATGTAAGTCACAAACAACAATCCAGCATAAATTAATGACAGTTGGAGTCAAAGTACAAAAGATCCAGAGAAGTGGGACAGAAGAGGACACGGCCTGCACTGTAAAATAGAATCTAACATTGCAGATTCAAACATATCTGGCCTTAAATTATACAGATGTTTTGTATATCCACTTAACGCAACAAAAATGAACATAAATGTCTCATAACTGCTTGACATGTATGTTTAGCACTGCCAATAATACTGCTAACCAGTGGTAATATCTCACCTTTACTTTGTATTTAAAAAAAAAATACCAAAACTAGATATGCCTGAGAACTCTGGCAGTTGCAACACAAACTAATTCAAACAACTAACAGAGCTTAGTGTATTTCAGCAAAAGTACTCACTTCAATGTATACTTCTGCTGTTCTCATCTTGTTATAAAATAAGCGGCAATGTTCCTTTCCTCTATAAAACATTAGATGAGCTACATGGAGTGAATAGCCAGTCACTGCCAAGACTTCTTATCATTTTTCAGAGGCATTTGTCTGTTATGCATCTAAAAAGTAAGCAACAGCAGCAACTCTTATTTTAATTGCTTCTCCTAGCCACAACATGATGATAAAACTCTTTCCAGAGAGAGGTGATCAGAATCTCAATGGCAGCAGTAGCTGTCGGTCTGGTTATCTAGTAGCAAAAATGAACTGTCCCATGTTAACAGTCTCCCTCTTTTCTTACTGCAAGAAAAATAAAATCCTCACTACTGCCATTAAGGAGAGTCGTCAATATCTCAAAATAAACTGTCAGATTCTTTAAATGAGTCAAGAAAAGGAAGTTACATGTTTTCCACTATTCGTTAGCAGCACTGCTCAATGACAGTGCTGTATTTTCTTCCCAATTCTTGATGTGAATTCAAATCAGGCAGGACCCAGGATGCTGGCTTTACTTAGGAGATGAGTTTGAAGGGTCCCTGCCTGGTTTGTCTGCCACCATAACCAGGAAAAGTGTGCTAATCAACATGAAACCAATCTGTTTTGACATTTGGCCAAGTCAGTAGCTGCAGAGAAAGTTGCTCTCCAACTTTCACCACCTTTGCAGTGAGTTTCCAGAGCAGCCGGAATCTCCTACAGAATAAGGCAGTTTATTTAACAAAGTCTTCACTTCCAGCTTAAGTCTCAAGGAGCACTGTCTTGCTCCTCCTAACTATCCTTTCAGGCCTTCATAATGTTTCTGCTTAAAATATCCAGGGCTGAGAGGCTTCAAAATCCAGACTGACAGCTGGAACTTAACTAGATATGCTAAATCAAAGTCCCATCTGCCTTTCCTCTGAGCACAGCTCTACCAGCGGAGCCTGGGAGAGGACAGACAGACAAGCACAAATTGAGGGCTCAGCAGTTCAGCTTCAGCCCAGCAAGACCCCCAGGTGCCAGCTCAAGCAGGCACAATGCTCCTTGCTCGAGTAGAACGGTAGCAAATGAACTGACAGAATCAGAATCTAGCCACTGGATAACATTGTATTTTTCTGCTTAAATCTAATTTTATGACTTCTTTGAGAAAACATGATACAGATGCTGAGAAAAGTTAACAACTTTTCTATTAAGCTTAACAAGTCCCCCATCAAAAAATTCAGATCTCAAACTCTCTCAATGACAGAGAAGGGTTAGAAAGTAAACTCTAAATAATTCAGTTCAAGAAAGCATTTACTTTTCTTGACTGAATACTTTCATATAAGACTTCTTTAGCTGCAATAGTTCATTTTCACTGTCACGTAGCATGCCAACAAAATGCTTGATTAAGAAAAGATAGAATAGTTCTGTCTTGAAAAACCTCTAGCATAAAGTAATATACTGAAATAAATGCCTCTCAGAGACACATGCAAAGGAGCAATCTTGGTATGTTTTCTTTTCAGTTCTCTAAATAGCTTTCTTCTTCTACTAGAAGTTTCTTTGTTTGGTAGCATGCTACCATAGTAGAAGCATTTGATAAATCTTAGAGCAGAGAAGCAAAGGTCAGATCTGTTATTAAAGATGGTTCAACACATATGGACAATGTAGAAAGTGATAAAAGTCCATAAAAGACCAAAGTAATAGCAGAACCAACAATTTAAAGAGAAACAAGAGCCAAGCTGTAGGTATTTCCTCCAGTGTCATACAGAGCTTGAATAGATACTAACTATTCACGCTAATGAAAAGCAGAGATACGCAAAGAGAAAAACAGCACAGTCTGATTAACAAGAAAAGACGCTAATCATCATCAGACTAAGTGCACTCTTCAAGTTGAAAACATTACCTTTCCTAAAAGAATGCAAATTCATGCATTACAACGAACTGCACTTCAACATTTATAAAGCTAAGAAGAGAAATGTCTCCAGTAACAAAACACAACGGAAGTAAGAAATGATAGCAGTTAACAAATTCAAGACATTCAAAATACAGCTCAGAAATACTGTTCCAATAGTAATAAGGCAACAATTTTAAGTCTCCCATTTTACAAGTAATTCTGGCAGTACTTAAATGCAAAAAACAAACCAACAACAGAAAACACAAACCTTATCGATTTTCTTCAACCATCTATAGTTACTCACAATCATTTCCATACCCTGAATAATAAGCAAAGCAATTCATCAAAACTATCAAAAGACTGTTCATAAAACAGTAACAGCAAATTATTTTTTTCAATATCAGTAACCTAGCCATGCTAGGGGAAAAAAATAATAATAATCTAAAAAAAAGAAGAAAAATAGCCATCATTCTCATCGCCATTTAAACACTTTTTTGACTATGTTACAATATATTTCACAGCTTGCTATCAGTTCTAAAAGAACTACCACAGAAATGTAATCAAAAAGCGAATGCGTGGACCTGCATCAGTCCTTTTCTTTGTTACATACTAGCACTGCTAATTTACAATTAGTTCTTAGATTAAAAAGTTAAGATTTTATTTCAGAAATACCTCTGGGAATCACAAGAAACTGTAGATGGAATTAATTGCATCTGGAGGAGGAGAAAGGAGGACTGCATCTAACTTGACAGCTCAAAGCAGTGCCATCACCTCAGTGTTTTCCATTATAATTACTGTTGTTATGGTGCACACATCTGGTCAAGTCAAGCCATAGTAGGAACAGCACACAGTACAGTCAGAGCCCATTATCTGGCAAGGTGACAGTACTTTACAGTCAGCATGTACTTCACAATATCTGCTCTCGAGGTTGTACAGAAAAAATCCTGTCCATCTGCTTATTCCACACTAGTATTCCTCAATGTGAAAACAATTCAGTAGGAACCAGATGCAGTGTGGTAGCTCAAAACCTGGTCACCAGGCTGATACAAGGTGTGGGGCTTTCCAGCACACACAAGAAAAGTTTGTCACTGCTAACATAGCATATGTTTTTTGCAAGCGGGAAATAACTGAGGGGCACATAAATGAATAACACAAGGACAAAAAAGATAAGAGAACGATCAGGTAAGCTTTTATTACTCTACTGTTTTGACTGTAACATCTTCATATGTATTGGAGCTGCCTGGACCATTATCTCACTTGAATTTAGGGCAGGAACTAAAAAGCTGCTTACACATTCCAGATGATATCACGAATACTTTAAATCAGCTTAAGCCAATGCAAGAACATAATGCCACCTTGCTTCAAACCAGCACCATCTCTCCTCTAACATCTCACCACACAAATTCAGTGTCCCACTTGTTTCAGCCTTACAATAGTCTTATGAGCAATGTGCTCATCCACACAAGGTGAGAAACCGATGTGAGCAGTAGAAAGGAGGGTGACCCAGTCTGAGGTTACCATAAGCTGACCACACAGTCAGACAATATAGGATTTAGTTATTTCCCTTTTTAAACTAAAATGAATCAGAAGGTTGTTAAATTGAGTTGTCCTCCTTTACCTCATAAATAACGAAAAAAACAGCATGGAGCTGTGCCAGGGGAGGGGCATCTGGGGGTCAGAGAATGGTTCCGCACCATAGGGTGGTGGGCATGGAACAGCTAGCCAAAGGCAACAGGCACAGCCCCGAGTGCCAGAGTTCAAAGAGTGTTAGGACAACAATCTCAGATAGAAGGTTTGATTTTGGGGTCCTGTGTGGAGCCAGGAGGTGGAATAAACGATCCTTGTGGCTCCTTCTTACTCAGAATATTCTATGATTCTATGAAGTCATATGAAATAGTTTATCTGGTTCCTTCTATTAAGTAAGGAATCAGTGTGATTATTATTTAGGATCTCCCATGTGAGCCTCACTCAGATACTGTATAAGGATGGGGCAATTATTCCAGATTTACATCCCTTTATGCAACATGAGTAAAATAAGTAGTTTTTTCCCTTTCCCTCACATTTTTAAAACAGGAGTAAAAGAAAAATAAACCTGCTAGAATTATAGCTCTTGCCATACATGTAATCTTACTTTCATTCCCAATTAAGTAAGTTTATTTGATGACAACAAAGGTTGCAAAAGTTGTGTTGTTTTTTGTTTTTTTTTCATTTCAATAAAAGGGCCAAGAATTTAAAAAATAATTTCTGAGCAAAGTGAATTGAAATACTTTTATTTTAAGAAATACTAACTCACATTCTTCAACCTGTAATTTTCTTTGGCACAAAGCATCATTAGATACAATCTTGCATTAATTGCTGTGTCACTAAGTACCCTGGCATGGTCTTCTTTAATCTTCTATCCTCACAGATACTTAACATTTCATGAAGTATTTAAATATTCATCAAGGCAGGGGTCACCACAGTCAGAATAAGTCCAGAACGTGATGATGTTTTAGACTCCTTCTTGGAAGGTAAGACAAAAAGTACATGTGTTCTTAGGTATGACAACATGCACGAGCAGTAAAATACGTGAGTTCAGGCTGCATTGGAATGGGAACCAAAATCTTTCTCTATAATGGAAACTGCTGGGAGCCTGGGAAAGGAGCAGGGAGAAAAGAGACACTCAACTGTGAACTAGCTACCACTCCTACTAGTATTTTCATTCATGGATAGATAAAGCTTGCAGATCTATTCCCTGAAAAATAATAATAAAAAAGAAAAAAACAGCTTAAATAGAAATTGCACTGAATCTTGTTTAAAATTCTATAGGCATATCTATACAGGAAAAATTGTGAATACTAAGATAAATTGACTTCAAGAGTGAGTTTTAAATGTATTAGTTAAAACATTAAACCCCCAAGTGGATACTTTCCTTCATAAGTGGCCTAGTTGAATCTGATTTAATTAGTATGTTACTAATTCACCTTCTTGCTAATTAAACTTAACTTTCCTGAGTATGTCTATATAGTCACACTGCGGAAGGCTGCCAAATACAAGCTATGAGACCTGCCTTGTTCCCACTGGGCTTTGTCCAGCCAGGACTAACACAGAAGGACAGAATGGCCTGGCAGACCCTGTGCCAAGCAAAGCAGGTGCCCACGTTACAGGTGCAAAGCAATCTGCACGCATTTTGCACATGCAACCTGCGTGAGGTGTGAGCTGCGCATCAAGTGGTGCATCAGTTGCAGCCCAAACTCGCCAGCTCTGGTGGCACGTGTCAGCATCTAGAACAGGAGCCTCACAGCAAGGGGGCTGGAAGCAGGAGTGAGTTATGAGATTTCAAACTCTATGTGCATGTCTGGACAAGCCTGAAAGATTCACAAGAACAAATCTGCCAGAGAATAATTGATGCAATGTAATGTTAGACACAGGGAAAATTGTTAAGAACATAGAAAGCTCTATTACCTGAATATTTAAGAAGAGTAATCTAAGTATTGCTTTTATCTTACGCACATTTTATATAAAATTCCAATTCATCACGCTTTTTTTTTCTGCTAAGCTTTTTTCTTGTTTCTGTTTGAATACTTGAAAGACCAAGGAATTAAATTCAGTACCATAACCAAATTAAGCAGAACACTGCAAATAAAATTGGAATATAAATGCTAGTTCTAAGCCACAGTAATCCTATTTTCTTATGCTAGCTTTTTAGAAGCGTCACTCATACCAAGCCCATATTGAGTCTGCAGAAAGGCACTGGGAAAGCATGCACACACAAAGGAGAAAAAAGGAAAAAGAAAAAAAAAACAAGGTATTCCTTCTAATATTTACTCGTTTCTCTACTGCAGCATCTGTATTACTGTCAATTTAGTATCATAGCTTAAAAGAAAAAAAAAAAAAAAAAAAAAAAAAAACATTCTGCAGTTTAAAGACAAGTGAAGACAAGTGAGATGAACTGGAATTCTTTCTGCATTTTCAGATGCCTGGTGATAATTCACCACACTGATGGTGTCCTATGGCTGATGTGAAAGAGTTGGTAGTTTCTGTTCCTACTGGGCAGGTATCCAAGCTGCAAAGCTACTGTTCACTTGTCACTAATTGATACCCTTGGTAGTCCATTAGGGAAACTATGGAATGAATAAGCACCTCTCACTGGTAAAAATATGCTCAGAACATGGTAAAAAGATTGTGGCACACTGGCAAAAGAGCATGAGAAAGGCTTTGCTGCTAGTCATGCTCCATCCATTCAGAAGATAAATAGAGGGCTTCATTCTTCAGATCTGTCACTTTGGCATCTTTCATAGCAATAAATTAGCATTTAAGAAAAAGCTACAGGAAAATTAATTCTTCTCGCTGGTGACAAAACCCAATTCTCACACATAAACATAACAAAGGACAATCACTTCATAAAATATTCTCTGCAAAATAATGTATTATTCATACACTGAATCATGCAAAATTTCTCTGACCTTTTGTGCACAGCTTTTTGTGGATGTCATCAACCGTTCTGCAACTTTTATGGATTTTCATTCTCTCAAACTCATCAAAATTAATATTAAGAATTGATTTGATATTGGATTTTAAATCATTGTAAGATAATTTTACTAAAGATCTGAGAGGGAATCAACACTTATTCATCTCTAGGCTCTCCCAGTGTCTATTCATGAGAGATTTCTAACTATTAAATAATCCTCTCATTTGATTTTTGCATAATCTATTGTTCAATTACATTAACTTACTGAATAAGCATTTCTGTAGAAATGTACTTAATTTCTTTCCTAACTAATTCAAACAAGATAGCATTCTAATTTACAGCATCTAACAACCTCAGAAATTAATGCTCAGTACTAAACAGCTGGAAATAGTAGCACTAACACTGTTCCGCACACAGATACAACTCTAGCATTTGAACTGCAGCTATTAAATTTGATATCATGATGGCACATTCATTCTAGATTAACACACAATGAAGCTATCTCCCCACTGTTACCAATGAATAGTTAAAACAATAAGAATTTGCCCAAAAAGCAACGTGCCCAGTTTCAGTCAGCTTCGTATGTAATTTTTGTTAAATGCATAATGACAGCATTTTGCATCTTTTTCCCAGGCAAACTACATCAGCCAGTCTGGCCCTTGCACCCAGCCATTCTGCCAAAGCTCCAATGTTATTTCATGCCAGCAAAAGCTTGTGCTTCTCCAGTATCAGTTGAAAACAAGAGTTAGCTGGAAGGTGCTCAAACATAGCTCAGTGAAATAACACCCTCGCAATTCCTTACTGATGCACCCAGCCAGTATCAAGCCATGAATTGTAGCTGTCACCATAAATCTGACCTACGGCAAGCAGTGTTTAACACAAGTTTTCCAACAATACAGCTGATTGCAATTACAGGCAGAATAGTTTCTGAAGATTCACAGAAGTCCTGAGTGAAGCAAACGAGAAGTAGGGAGAGTTAGAGGTCATAAGTATTCAATCTCAGTTCGGGGAGGAAAAAAAAAAAACTGAAAACAAAGGGAACACAGTTTTCATCTCAATAAGCGTGGCTTTGAAGCTCTTACAAATGCTCTGCGCTGTGGAAATAATACATCCCATTGTTACAAGTGCTGTGTGCCCAGCAGTAAGTGACACTTACTTTTCAGCTTCTCCCATAACAGGGCTGCTACAGACATACACGTATTTACTAAAACTTTCCTGCTGAAGGCAGCACAGCAACTGACAAGGCTTTCCACTGCACATACGTAGCATACAATATACAATGTAAATATCACATCAAAAATTGAGTTAAATGTTCACCAATACAATCTATGTTTCTTTGCTTCATATTCTCCTCAAATTGTGGTAATTTTAATCTATGCTACTAGGAAGAAAAAAAGAAAATTCTATTCTAGATTCAAGGTAACTTTAAGTAACTTTAAGAACGAGAACACTAAAAATCAAACTCATATGTTCCCCAAACACTGCATATAGACCTGTGCTTTTTACACTAACTATAGCTGACACAGAAGTAGCTACTGTTTGAACCACCTTTAAGAGCTGCTGTTACCTTGGAGTACAATACAAAACTGAAAAACAAAGAGACTTTCAGTGCCTTGGTGAACTCAAGTCACTGCTGGAAAATTCTAATTACTGGCTGTTCCCCTCTGAAGGTGAACTTACTTATCTTTACAAGAAACAAAAAAGTATGCTGGATATTTTGTGCAGATCAGACACAGAATACAGTATCACTGGACTATCTTACTACATCTATTTTCCACACAATATTCCAGTAGAGATATAGCACAGTATTTTAATTATTCTTTTAAGACAGGCAGCTCAAGAAGCCATGGAAATGATTCTAACCTACATGTACTTGTAGGGTGCCATCCAAAGCTACACCTCAGCCTCTGTTTGAGCACTTCAAGATGAAGGAGCAGATCAGGCATGCCCTGAGTAGAACTACTACAGTCTGTGGGAGGCAAAATATTTCACTGCAAGGAAAATCTGACAGTGGAAATTTCCATTCCTTGCATTCTTTTAACAAAAACTTATACATGTGAAGTATTCAGAATTAGGGGAAAAAATCAGTACTATACCTGAATCAACAGAAACAGAAAGAAAACTCAAGATGTTGATTTAACCTAACAATTGATGAAACCCTTCATATCTCTAAACAGTACACATCTTACAGTCAAAACACACTCAAAGATTACTGGCTACATAAAATAAGCATACAGTCAATGCAGGTTACTGCAGATCAAAATAACACGTGAACATATCACTATTTCTGCCAAAATTTTCATCTCTGGTTCTTCTCTAGTCTACTCTTTTAAAGCTAGCCTTTGCTTTGGCTGACTTGAGCTCTTGCTTCTGCACATTTTAATGCCTACAGGAAACATGTGGATTATCCCACTGATTCTCATCTGCCCCACCAGTTTCCACCTGCCCTGGGAGATGAATTATGCAGGCTTCCCCTCAAGCTTTATTCTAGCTTTTCTTTCTGTCCCTCACATAGAATTAGCCTTTCCCTATTATCTCCACACCAGCCTCCTCAACGCTTGAACGTGTACATTTTTAGAAGGAATTACTGCCTAAAACAAGTGCAAACACTCAGCTGTTTTACACTACTCATAATCTGTTGTTCTCATAGCAAAACCCATTCTGTCTCCTCCCGATCTGGTGGCAAATTAAGGCTGCCGAGTGAAAGTACCATGCCTCCGCTCACGGGGAACAGATGGGACTCACACACAGTGTGTAACACTGAAAGTACAAATTTAATGCCGCGCCACAAACCTTATATACTGATACATGTGACCACCCCAGATACTCATGACCTCCCTGACTCCGTCCCTGGTGCATGCAGGCACCTACCCAATACCCAAAGAGAGTAGAACTTACTCTGAGGTTCTTCCTTTCTTGACACATTCCAGAAGTTGAGCACTATTTTAAGTAACATCCAAGAACATTTCAGATTCAGTAAAAGACAGTTATTGTATTTCACATGGTTTAGGAAACTCCTCCTTGCAAATCTTAACAGGTGGAGACAGAGGACTGGATGGGAACATACAAATATGCTGTCAGCAGCAAACGGAATGGAAGAAACCATTTCTAAAAAGCTATTCTGAACTATATATAAAACTAAACCTTAAGATCGTATACTTTCATTGCAAGGTGCATCACGCAGGAGTCATCCTGTTCATATTTCATTTCATTATCATCTTCTCTTTAAAAAAAAAAAATAAAAATTGTCAAACACTAGAATGTATCCAATTTCTAAATGTACTAGATTTGCTAAATTGTCATCACCATCTTCTCTTTATAGAACACCCCCAGTGTGCCTGTACTTTGCAGGAAAGACTCAATCCTTGATCCAACTATTTATCTTTCTGTCTACACAGACAACCGAGCAGAAGCAACAATGAAGGTCAATGCAGTTGAAACTGGAAGAAAGCAGGGATGTTGTATTTGAACCAGGTTAGGAAGAGTTATTTCTTCTTACTTTCTAGTTTGTTCTTTTTTTTTTTTCTTTTTTTTTTTTTTTTTTCTGGAGTCATTTTACTTTTAGAGAGTAAGCCTTAGGGAGGATGCAAAAGAAAAGCTAAGATTTAAGGGTCCCTTTGAATGCTTGCTCACAAAGGAGGGATTTGAATAAGAATGGAATCAAAACCTGAAAGACAAGGGTAGAAGTGAAGGAAATGAAAGAGGACTGAATAGTTTTGTATCATCCAGCAAGATACAGTCAAAACCCCAGACAAAACAGGGCAGTTCCTGAACACATTTAGAAAGGCTGAAGAGGCTAAGAGAGAGATCTGGACATTGAAACAACAAAAAGACAACAAGCAAACTGTCAAAGCCAAGTTTTAAAATAAAACTGGAGACAAGGAAGACACTACTGGAGATGCAATGAGCGCAGTGCAGCAAGAAATGGCATCAAACTGAGGGGAAAAGGAGTGAAAGTCACCACAGTTCTGATTATGTGCAAGAGGAAGACGTAGCCAGTGGTGGCCAAGGAACTGCAGTAGTACAAGAGCCTGGGGGATGGAGGTGGACAAGTTTTACCATGTTTACATTTTATTGGCAGAAAGCCACAAGGAAACATCTCATGTAAGGAGGGAAAGATAACCTATCACTTACGCACACTTAGTATATGAAGTCCCAAAACCAGATTAGGATACTCAGGGATGAGTTACCGCATTAGAAGACGGGCCTGATGGAAGATCTCTTTTCCTAAATTAAACAGCACATCAGGCACTGTAAGATACCACAGATGCTGTCAAAACACATACCCAAACCTGAAAAATAATAATAATCTGAAGCCTGAAGGACAAAAGCATTTGCCATGAGTGTGAATAGTAACTGACGTCAACAAAAAAAAATATCCAGATATTGCACAAGTAAAGAAGTCTGTAGTGATGTGGCCAGATAGAAACTGTTGTTATTAAGTGCAATTTGCTAGAGTGTATAGGGGACCAGAGATGAAACTGTCAGACAAAGAACTAGCCATAATAACGTCAAGGATAAGAGAGTCCTCAGCACTTTCAAGCAATAGAGAAGCATATAGAAGAAGGAAAGTGCAAGTGTCGCTGCTAAGGAAGTTGGAAAGAAAAGGGCAATGTTGCTGACACTGTTTTATCATACCCACATAATTCTGATGATAAATTAAACTCTTATCTTGTGTTTATACAACAATCATTGAATGGTTTGGGTTGGAAGAGACCTCAGAGGTCATTAGTTCCAATCCTCGGAATCACTTCTAAGTTTTTCAGATTCTATGCTGTCTTAAAGAGAAATCACAATTGTATGAGTTTAGAAGCATAAAAACTTAAACAGAACTTTTTTGGTTCCTATAAGCCTTTTCTAATACGGGCTACTATGGCATTTTAATGTGAACAGTATTCTGTGTAATTACAGCATCATTATGTTTAACTGTCTCTGAATACATTCTAAAAGGAGGGGAATAAAAGAAATGCAATACAGAAATCCCATCATTGCTGTTGTACTGTGTTATTTCAATGTAATTTCACTTTGACATGATTTTATTCTCAAGCACTCATCCCACAGATGAAAAAAGAAGACATCCTTCTTCTAGCCATTCCAGTTTCCAATATCTGCTGATTTCCTTAATCACATCACCTCTTATATCCAGTAGTTTTCTTTCTCCAATTTTACTCTCTTCTCCTGTTATTTCTACTTGGATCTGCACTCACTCAGAACCTATACACCGTCTCTTTATTTCTCATTCCTCCTCCACAGTTTTTTTGCTTTCGTTCTGCTTACTGCCCTCCTTTCCAGCTCTCTGTACACTGTAAGAAATATTTAAATAGAAGATTTCACTTCCAAAACTGGATTCTCTGACAGCTGCAATGGGCTGGGGCTGCCATGTGTTGCTAAGTAGCTCTTAAGCATCCTGCACACTGCTGATGCAATGCCCTGATTTGCAGTGCACCAAGGGCCTACATACCTCAGTTGCGGGAAGATCAAAGATCTGATAATTTCTGGAAGTGTGTAGGAGGACAGGCAAAATTATATTGTTTTTGGGGGCTTTTTTAAGTAAAAATGTAAATAAGGTTTTCTAATGTGTCACCCACCTGTTATCATCATCTCCAGAAAATAAGCAATATTTTGCAACTAAAAATCATAAGATTTTTTTATTATTATTATTATTTTGCCAAGGTCAAGAGAAATAATGCTTAAATCAAAACCAGCATTGAGATCTCTGAATTCATGACCAGTTTACCAAAGCAGCATGTTTCTCCATTGCTTTGTAACTGCATCTCACCTCCTCCTAGGCCTACTGAATCCCACAGTGCAGCAAGGCCTGATGTACTGATGCAGTCTGTGCCACATAAACACCTCAGTGCAAAGCAACAAAATCACAGCCAGCCTATGCAAAGTAAAATTGCCACACGCAGAGATAAATGGCAGGGCATGGCCTTGCTGCAGCATTTGATCTGTGGTACCATTAGATGAGACTACTATCAATATATCATATGCAATTTCTAGGTCCTCTCAGAGTTCTTTTCTCAGATCCCAAGAGTAACTGTGTACCTGGATATCTAGATGTATATGCTGTAAGAGCCATTTCTCAGATCCTGTATCCAGTTTTATACCCACACCACAGCTATTATTGTTTCACTAAAAAGCACAAATACCAGCTACTAGTAGTCTCGGTAGACCCCAGCACTGAATTTTGGAAGAGTCTGAAGGATAAATGTAGGAACACTACTTTCTTCTCACTGAATTACATACAAATACATTACTCCCTCAGGAAGGTGAACCTGGTTCAGACTATAACCAGTTACTCAGGTACCATGTTTTAATCTTTCCATCTTGGTAGGCAAGATGAGAATATCCAAGTTCAAGGTGGCCAGATATTAACTACTGGGGCTCAGGAACAACTGAAATGGTCAGCATGCACATCTCAGGATTTTGTACAGCTCAGTCTCTTATCTGCGTGGTAACCATTCATAGAGCTAGCACCTTCATAGAAACACACAATCTTAAAGCTTATTTAGTTCCACCCTCCTGTCATGGGCAGGGCTGCCACCCACCAGTTTGGGCTATCCAGGACACCATACAACCTGGCCTTAAATAAACTACATTTCAGAGTACAGTGTCCAGCCACTTCTACAGTGATTTCTACAATACTTTTTAGCATGAGAACACAGACCACAGTGAACTTAGTTTTTTAATATATAAATAAAAGAGCCAGGGAAAATACCTAATGCCAGAGTTTAGAGTCCAAATATACAGTAAAAAGAGCAGAGCTGAAGCCAGCCTTGTACTTTTTTTCTTCTTTTTCCTATCTTGCCCTAAGACTAAATAAACAGTCAACTCATGGCAGATCAACTACACAAAGAAGCCTTAACAACATCACTTAATTCATCACTGAAATTGGAAGAAGAAATGGTTATTTAACAGAACAGGAAGCAACATGTTAAAATACACATAAGAAGAAAATTCAAAGAGAATGATGAAGATAAGAAAGCTTTCATGACAGCAGCAGCAGTTTATTGGATTTAGTAAAGACTTGCTGAGAGCATCTTGATGATAAATAACATTCACTTGACTTTGACAGTCAGCAAGACATGAGACAGACATCTATTACATGAAGATCATCACATAGTTTCTGAGGATTTGTTTTCTGTATTAAGCAAAAGAGAGTAAAGAAGGAAAGATGCTTAATATATACATTACACAACAGTACTTAGCACATTTATATGAGAGATACAATGAACCCAACATTTGCTTAAATGACAAAACAAAAAATCACATTAATTAAATCTAAGAGTAGTCTTTCATGCCTTGCTGATCAACAAGTACACAACAGAATCAAAATGGACAAGACATGTTACTGGATTACAGGATAAATGGTATAATGAAGATAATATAGCTCATTACATTTTCATTTATATTCTTTAAAGGACTAAAGAAGAGTTTTTCTCTTCCTTTCTTAAATTCTGGAAGCTAAGAATACTTGGTAGTATACTGTTATTCAGACATACTTGCCAGAGTTCTCTTCCTTAGAAACAAAGTTTCAACAAAAAGCACCTTGACATTTTAACTCTTCCAGACAATTTGATTCCTAATTACTCAATAAATTAAGTCACTAAATTGCAATCCTCATCAAAAGACTGCTGCTAGAACATTTAATTCTTACCGCATTTTGGGCTGCTTCTCTCAGATTTATCTGACATTCCCCATACCTTTCTTTGGGAGTTTTTAACTTTTTTTCAAGTATTGAGAAGCTGCATGTGGTGCAGTAAACATGTCCAAGGAACAGGATGCCACCCAGAAAGACCTAGACAGGCTGAGCAGTAGGCACAGGGGGACCTCGTGAAGTTCAACAAATACAAATGCAAGGTCTTGCACCTGGGTCTTGGCAGCCCTCACTATCAGTACAAGCTGCAGGATGTAAGGATAGAGCACAGCCCTGCCAAAAAGAATATGGGGATATTGGTGGATGGCAAGCTGCAAATGAGCCAGCAATGTGTTCTCACAACCCAGACAGCCAACTGTATCCTGAGCTGCAGCAAAAGAAGTATGGCCAGCAGGTCAGGAAGGTGGTCCTGCCTCTCTACTTAGCACTAGCAAGACTTCACCTGGTGTACCACATCCAGATATGGAGTCCTCAGAACAGGAGAGACATAGACCTGCTGGATCATGCCCAAAGGAGTGCCACAAAAACGATCCCAGGGATAGAACACCTCCCGCCTACAAGGACAGGCTGAGACTGCTAGAGCTGCTCAGCCCGGAGAAGAGAATGCTCCAGGGAAAACTGAGAGAGGCCTTTGAATATCTACAGGAAGGCTGTAAGAAAGATGGGGACAGACTCTATTGTAAGGTCTACTGTGACAGGACAAGGGAAAATGGTTTCAAACTAAGCCAGGGGAGATCTAGATTGGAGATAGGGAAAAGGTTTCTTTTTACAATGAGGGTTGTGAGGCACTGGAATAGGCTGTGCAGGGAAGCGGTGAATGCCCCATCCTTGCAAACACATAGAATGTTTTCATAATGTTCCAATCATTCTTCAATGAACATTTTAAATAGAAAGTACAGGTATCTGGTAACTAAATGGTTGTATTTTAATTTCTTCAAGTTTGTAAATATATTCCACAGAATGTCATTCAATTACTTTACACCACACTTATAAACATGTTTTAAATTAAGAACAAATAGAAAATATAGCTAGTATATTCATCTGTCTTCATATATGCACATGATTCTATAAACAATCTACAGTGAAAATACTTATATTGATATAGCACCTAGTGTTTCATCATAAACACTGATTTATTTCCACTTAGAGAAGCGTCACTTTACCTTCCTTATCTCTACATACTATTACCATGTATCCTTACCAGTTCTTGTTGTGCAAAGCTTTCCACTACAGAGCTGCAGTGGGTACATACAAAGTCACTCATGCTGGTAACCTGAAATAGTCTCAGACATGATACAAGGTGCATCACTTCCACATGCACCTCTTACTACATGTTTATGCCTTACCTAGGTTACTCCTTTGGAACAACTAAACCAAGAACAAGTCTTCAGCTTATTTTTTTCCCTAATATTTCCACAGTACTTCTCCTGCATACTCATCACCTTGCAAGTTAATGAACTTTCATGTCTTGTTTTCTCTCTTGCTGCAGTTCAGAGCATTAGCAGTGCACTATAAATGGACTCATGTGCCTACTAAGGGGCTTGTTCCCTTTCACCATTACCTAAAGGAACACGCAAACATAAATAACTGTATATACTATGTGTCCACCATTTTGCTTGCCTAAGTCACATTGAGCGGAGAGGATTTGT
Source organism: Excalfactoria chinensis (assembly GCF_039878825.1). NCBI lineage: Eukaryota > Metazoa > Chordata > Aves > Galliformes > Phasianidae > Excalfactoria > Excalfactoria chinensis. The sequence goes on from NC_092826.1 coordinate 124,597,210, forward strand.
CTTGGGCCACATATAAAATTTAATATTAAAACATAAAATAGTGGGTTGGATATGTATGGTATATACTTTCAGATGAATAGGTTATTACCAGTATTGAGTGTTTAGCGGTTAAAAAGGTGGTCTTTGGCATTTACATATTGTTTAGATATTAAATGACACAATGACAATATTTTATGCATAGACAATGTGACATTTGGTATCTGAGTAAATTCACCATTTTTCCATGTATTTTTTAAGCAAAATAATTTATTACATATATAAATATTTATATTTTTATATATACATATATATATGTATTTCCATCTCTGCTGGGCAAAGATCTAATCAATATTCCAAGCAAATTAGTGATTAAAAATAATCAACTTTAATTATACAGGAACTATCCTAGGAACAAAGAAAATCCTAATTCACGTATAGGATGAAAGTATATTTCTTGCATAAGATATTATAAAGGTAGAACAAGAACCGCATTCATGATTTCCATTTCACTTTACAGATAATGTCATAGTAATATTTATGAGATTATGGGTACATTTATAACTAGGCCAGAAATTAAATATTAAATGCATATCTCATGGAAAATTTAGTTCAGCAAGTAAATGAGTAGGGAAAGGTTTGCTCAAAAAGTAATAAGAAATTAAATGGATTTTTTTTTCCATGAATTAAAATACCTGAGTCTAAATGATGAACTTGAGCATTTAACTCTCAAGAAAGAAAATTTTCAATACTGAATTATCCTCTTTCAAACAAAGAATGTACTTCTATTGGTTCTCTCACTGTGACAGGTTTCAGGTCACTATACTCTCAAGCTTCAAGGTTTTTCAGAACTTTTTAAATTACTCAAAGAATGACAACAGCAGTAGTCACAGGCAACAGTCATACATGGGCCAACTATTAAGCTCTCTTTAAATCTGGATCCATGCATTACTGGATAGCTCATTGACATTAACCATCAAACAAAGAACACTGAGCAAGTAAGAATATTTCTTAGTAAAATATTCGTGTTGTGTGCAAGTTGTACAGACCTAGACAGGAATATAAAAGGATCAGAGACTGACTTTCCTATGCAGTTGCATTTCTAAAATCCCAGTAATAGCACAAGAATTTTTCTACCTCAGAATGGTCCATCTTTGTTACTCAAACAGAAAGAACACCAAACTGATAGCATCTATTTGTTTCTTGCTTTTTTCAATGTTGTAAGTGGTGTTCACATGGCAGACTCAGGCTGGTGTCTGAAATCAGCAGCAGAAAGCAGGTTCATTGATTCAACACAACCAGGAAGCGAGCATTTCAAAAAGCAGAATGAAAGTGGGGATGGGCTCTACGGAAGTCTCATCACCAGTTGAGTGATTCCATGTGGTAAAAGGCAGTGCAATACTTTGCTGTGGACAGAAAAAAATCTACTGAGTTTAAAAAATAAAATAAAAAAGAGAGAGAGAATTCTGGCCATTCAGTAGGCAGGGCATCACAACTTGTTGCTGTTTTCTTTCTGAAGTGAATCCAGCTATTGTAAAACAAGAGTCACAACTTCAAACTGGTAGAAAAGCGGTCAAGGGAACACACTTTTGTTGCAGTGCTGACTGAAAATCATGGTTACGTGCCAACTACCACCTCCAGAGAGCCTGGTAAATAAATATTTTTTTTTTTTAAATCATGACTAGCCAGCTGAGTATCCTGGAATTATACTTCCATTGCCTACAAAATTATCAACAATGCAAGAAAAATATTTTCTGAGCTTTTAAATTAAAAGAAAACATTATTTTACTAGTGGTTGGTATCATTTTAATTCCTATAAAAATCAAAGATGGATCTTTATTACTTCAATTTAAGATCTACAACATGTACAGTACCATAAGCAGAGGTTTCTAGTACAACAATCTGTATATCCCTTCCACCACATGTAAATAAAGATATACTAAGATCTAGGAAAAACACACAGTTTATGAAACAAATAGAGAGCTCAGAGTGAGGAGATAAATTGCTGACTTGGACTTAGCAAATTAATTTTTTATGGAAGATCGTAGAAAGGGTTTCCATACACTGAATGAGCATTAGGCAAATTATTCTGAAAGAGTAGAAGTAAACTGTAAAAAAAATATTGACTTAAAGTGCAAATGCAGAACAAGAGGTGACTGACAACCGAACAAATCTTTTTCATGTTAAATGGAGACATAAATACTTTGAAATCCAAGACCTTAACGTTTTTTACGTTAATAATATGAATAACAAGAGTCTGAAGAAAGCAGGGATACAATCTCCCAGAGCTTCATGCACATTGAGGTAACTGAACACAAAAATGAAAAAAAAAAAAAAAAAAAAAAAAAAAGGAGGTCTTGAATTTTTTCCTCTCCCACGGATTTGCTTAAGTACCTATGAAGTACTAGGCATAAGAATACAAGGAGTTGGTAGGAGTTCCAGAAAATTGAGGCCATTGGTTCTGACAGTTTACCATGGATAACCACTATCAGTCAGCTCCCACACACAGGACAAGTCTCATTTCATGAGAAGTAACTCTCAGAGTTAGCACACAGAGATGGAGTCAACATAACTAACTGAATAAAAGTCTGTTTGCTCTATCAGAAAGTAAGATTTCGGTTTATCTGACTCAACATGCTTACTTCTTCACTGACTACAAAGACGGACGACCAGAACAACTATTTCAGCTCATCTACATTGGCATGGGATGCGTTGGAGGTAGATGAGATAAATGCCACCCACGACTTTCCAATAAAGGGATGTGACAGTATCAGAACAACTGTAAGAGCTTACAAGCATCTGAAAGCAGAAAGCTAACAGAGCCGTGTGAATGCCACTTTAAAAATACCAGTTATTCTCTCTGGATTTTCATGTTGTATACAGGAAAAAAATCTAAAGATTCACAATAATTTTTCTGAGTTTCATAGGATCCTGAATGACATTATTTCACAGTCAAAGTGTAGCACATATACTAGGCAGAGAGGCAAAACTATACTTTTTACGTCATGTAACACCAACTTGTTTGGCCTGGCACAAAGCATCTACACACCTGACCTAAGAACTATTTACATGTTCTAAACTGAATAACACATCTGCTTTAAAATATATATGGAACAGCAGAATGAATCCAGGCCTCATCATAAATGTTTTGTTTTGTTTTTTAATTAATTTGTTAAATTTTTTTGCTTTTTTTTTTTTTTTTTTCTCATGGGGTTTGGTCTGTATTTAAGGCTCCAAGATTTTGAATAACACTCCATCTGTCTTGGTGGTGCTTGCTTAATTTTTGCTTTCACAGATAAGTTACAGAAAAAGCATGCCAATGTTGGAAATTTTTCAGTTTCTGAATTCTTCTGCAATATACTGCAGAGAATGTAAACAGAAATCTTGAATCCTGCTTGTAAAGAAATGAAAGACCTCAACCATTCCAAGAAACCCTAAAATGCATTAATTACAAATACTTAAACGTATGCAACAGTCAACATTTCTCTAGATACTTCCGCTAGCTGTCAAAAATATATATTAACTTAAATCAAATTTCATGACATTTAATCTCTAACATACTTCTCTCTCCAGGAAACGGAAGTCTAACACTATGTAAAATGAACCACAAGCTCCTCTCTATCCTACAGCTTGTTCCTGTTATAAATGCAAGTCTTATAATATAAACTACCACATTGGAATTGCAGTCCCGTGAAAGTAAATGGCCACAAGCTCAGTTTTCAGACTCACCTAGAAACCGCAGTGTTTGAAGGTAGCAAGTCAAGATTATCTAAAACTAAAACAGAACAATGTACAGCAATTTACACGTGTTATGTAAGTTACATAACAGATCAACCAGTACAAAGGCACTTATTGTAAGATACATCGTGAAGATAGAGGTTATTAGAAACATTCAGCTGAAATTGGCACCCACACTGTGTACTTGCTCTCCTTACAACATCTCTAGTTTTAAGGATATTGTAGATATAGTATCATAAATCAACAGATCTGTTTCCGTAACATGTTACTAAGCAACTGTAACCAAGAACTTCTCTGAGATTAAAATTCCAAGGTAACAGTAATCACATACAACATCATATTTAATAGTCAAAGAAAGATAAACATGCTCATAATAAAAGAAAAACATCTGTTTATGGCTTTTGAACTAGCTTACATACATAGAAAAGGTAAACCTGTGTGTACCAGTTGGAAGGACATCCCCCATACAATGAACTGTGCAAAGATCTATCAATCCCAGTATATTTTTCAGAAAAAAAAAAAAATCTCTTCAAACAAGTTTCATTATTTGCCATTTCCATTTCATTCTTCTACTTAATGCTATCCAGACTATACAGAAATCTAGACTACTTTCAATAATGTATTATTACTAAAACTTTTAAGAAATTTCACACTGACATAAGGTATAAAAGAAAATAATAACACAGTAATTAAATCATTTGCTGCATTTAGAACATGAAAGCACTTTTTTTCTAGTCACAAATACATTCAAGTAAAAGCACTTTTTCTAATAACTTACAGGATTTCATATGCTGCACTGTATCATTCCAACACGCAGATATTTGCTAGGCAGTATCAGGTAATGTAAGGAAACTCTAGTTCAGTCAGAATATAATAGAATAACCCCAAAGCAAAAGAAGATAAAAGCATGTGAAAACTTTCTTCCATTGTCAGTGCTGACTTTATAGAGTTTCAGACAAAGTTCAAGTTACCTGCACTCAGTCTGAATGCAACTACGTATTTTAGAAGGCAACCCAAAGCTAATGAAGACCCATTTCCCAATACACTACTCTTCCCTCAGTGAAAGGCCTCTCAGTGTTTCAGATGTCTTCTGTTTTTATGGAAAATTTTCCTTGAAGGAATTTGTTTCTTACTCAGTTCAGTTTCCAGGAACTCAGGGCCACCACTAATCCTTTTTGCTCCAATTAATAAAACAGAACAAGGGGCAATGGGCACAAGCTGTAACATTTTTCTAACATGAAGAAAAATGACTTTATTTTGAGGGTGACAGAGCAGTGGAGCAGGCTGTCAAGAGAAGCTGCAAAGTCTTCTCTAGAGATATACAGAACTCATCTGGACACTGTCTTGTGCAACCTGCTTTCGGAGAGGACTGGACTAGGTCATCTCCATAGGTCCCTTCCAACCCCCTATGACTATATGACGTATACATCTGACTTCTTTGACAGATTCTTCCTTTACACAGACATGCATCTTTGCAAACAATCTCTTTTCCTTTAAACCTCAAAAAAAAAAAAAAAAAAAAAAAAAAAAAAAAAAAAAAAAAATTGCATATACACACCACCTGCTGAGAAGAAGATGAGAGAATAAACATGTAACAGACATTAATCATGTTGCTTAATGTGTTCCTGGCTGACTCTCAGCTACCATAGCAAGGCAAATCATTTAACGACCTATGTAGATAGAACAGAAAGGGAAATTTGCCAGCATTAGGTTAAAAAATGCTTAAAAGTTGGGACTGGATGTTTTAAACATTTAATGAACATATAATACATGCAGAGCCCTTTCGACTATGAATTCTCATGCAGTAACATCATCACCTCTACTCCAGCCTTCCTGGAGTGTCACTTTTCTGCTTCTCCTCATTCCAATTTCATCCAGGGTGTCCTTTAATCTGCTCCTGCCCTGTGCCACTGCTACTGCGTAGTACTTCTCTCACCAATGCTTTATATATTTGTCTTACAGAAATGGCTGCTAGTCTTAATAATTCATATCAGCTAAAATAAAACTGCATTCTCCACTATCCTAGTGTGTACATCTATTTGTAAGGTCAACAAAAGCTTCTCTGCTTACAGTAAGAAAGAAATCAAACTATAACAAGATATTCCACTGAGAATATCTTTCCCTCTGGGACAACGATGCCAAATTGAGCACTCAAAGTACAACAGGCAGTATTTCTTAATATCTTGTACTGAGAAAACAGAATTTTGAGTAAGTAGAGACCTATTTCAATTACTTTTCAGAGACATTATCTACACTATCACTCATCCATGATAGGAAATGCTTAAGAGACAAGCAACAGTTCTAATAGTCAACTATCTGAAAAGCACCTTCAACTATCCTCTCCAAAACAATGTCCCAAAATACCAGTACCATATTATAGTCACAAGGTATTTTTCAGTATTTAATCTGGCCAACCTTCCTTTAATTCTCTACATTTAGGACAAGGTTGTTCCAATCAATTGTCTTCCCCTTCACTGGTCAATCCTTGAAATGGTGCTCCAGGACATGAAGAATTCCAGTTCTCCACCAGGAACATTTATTGTTTCATAAGGTTTTTCCCATCAGCTCTATGTAAATAAACCCTCTGGGTAAGAAGATCCACCAAGACAAGGCATTAACCAAACAAATGAAGTAATTGATTAATGTGCTCTTCAAGTACTTTACTTTTAAAATGATAGTGCAGGTGCCTTTCTGACTTTGCTGGATCTTTTCTCTTCTGTTTTTTTCATTTTGTTTTGTTTTACAGAAACACTAGAAGTATTTTTTACTTTTTGCCCATCTTTATTGCAAGTTCAAAACAGCTAGGATGAATTCCCGTGCATCAACAGAACTATGTATGAAGGTCTACATAGTACATGTTTCATAAAGATAGTGGCATATGGAAAATCTTTCCAGCTCAGATGACTTTTTCTAACAGTACCCACTGGTTTCATATACAGTGCTTTCCACATTCTAAAGGTGTGATTGTGCTGTCCCTATTCAAAAATAACCCCATCACTTCCTTGAGAAAATTGATGGCTGCCTACATATAGAAGTCTGAACGCCAATGCTTTCCCAGTTCTTGCCCATCTACTCTTTAATTTACTACAACCAAAACAAATGACTTTTTATAGTATACTTGTTCTACAGAAGATAAGGAAATGGTGCCTTGAAATCTTTCTATGATTCATATTGCTTTAAAGAAGGTACCAAGTTATTCTTTTTCTCTTATTTTACTTTGGAAAAATAACTTTGGAAAATTAATATAAGCTTTCTTGCAACTAACAACGAAACAAGACAAATCTGCAAAAGACTGCAAGGAATGTATGCACTGAAATGGCCTACATAATTCTTTCCAGAATTAACATTTTTCAAATAATAATCTATCTTACAGTCCAGTATACCTTTCACTACAATAAACAAAGGATGAATAAACAATACTTAGTTTGTTTAGTACGCAGAGGCTCTTTCAAGTCTAAAATCAAAAAGCCAAAAAGCATCTGGTTCAGGTGAAAGTAGGCCTGCATACAGCTGCATAGAGACTTTACTGTCTTTCTTCTTCATTGTAAACATGAGACAGTTGCTCCTGGCAACAATACAAATTGACATTACTATGCATTTCCAGTAAGAAAAGGCAGCTATTCAAATAAGTGTCCCTTCTGCAAAATCTTTCCTTCAAATAAGATTTAAGTACAAAAACAGAACCATCATTCACAGGACATAAAACACATTTTTTTCACAAATTTTAAATAAAGTTTAAAGATACTGATAGTATATTAGTATATTTTATAGTATATTATGTAATTGTGTATTAATTATACACAGTTACAGAAGACATCAAGTTCCAAAGGAAGTCCTCTGATTTACAAATCTAAATTTATTTGTGTAACATCAAGACCAAAATCTCCAGCTATCACTACCCACTATCAGTTTCAGACCTTGAACTAAAAACCTTTCAAAATGATCCTACAGTGAGAAAACTCAGTGAAGATAAGGAATCCAATTGAAAATAACTTAATTCTATGTTTGGAAGAAGATAAATTTGAATATACTGAGATACTGTCCTTGTGAACATTTTAACAGTCTTTTGGATTGTTTGGAGTCAACTATATTCTACCTTATGAGTTTGCTTCCAAAGATAATACTCAACATACTTCTAGATTCTCCTTCCAACATGTTAAGTGGACTCAATAGTCCTGAAAAAAGCACATTTTATCTCCTTCCAAGTTTATAGACTGTTTAACAGTGCCTATAACAACAGGGCAAGGAACAACAGTTTTAAACTGAAAATTTAAACTGTATATAAGGAAGAAATTTTTCATGACAAGGCTGGTAACACAATGGAAGAGGCTGCCCAGAGAGGGTGCAGATGTTTTGTTACTGGAAATGTTGAAAAACAGGTTGGATAGGTCTTTGAACAACCTAGTCTAGCAAAATGTGTCCCCCCCCTATATCGGGGGTGTAGACTAGATGATCCTTCAGGTTCTTTCCAACCCAAACCATTCTATGACTCTGTGGTTTGTAAACTGTCATCATAACACTAAACGTAATGTACAACTATCATAAAATTATCACAAATAACACACCATATTTTACTGTTTTAATTTGAAAAAATGTTATAATTCATCTAAGAAAAAAAAAGACCAACTTGTAAAGCTAAATACTTTGAACTTGGAATCAAATGTTCTACCACTACTGTAAAACCAGGAGAGTTTAATACAGCATGAGATGTTAGTTACTGTTAGCTGCATCTACTAATATCACTTATACCAGCTATGAAGCAGTGCCTTACTGTAACAAATACTCTGAAAACACACATCAAAAGACCAAGACATTTACATTTGAGATCCAGGATGTGTACAAACAATGCAGATGGAAAATATGAGGGAGACATCTGTCTCACATCATGGGCAGTGGTCATGGCACATCAAGAGTTGAATTAGTCACACCTGAAGTATGCAACAGAGAAGAGAAAGCCATCAGAGTGAGAAGCTGAACAACCAAGTGACTTTGAAAACATACAATGAAAAATGGCAGAAAGAGGCTGATCTGCTAACCCAAAAAAGAGTCTGTGTCTACAGTACAACAGAAAGGATAGGATGGAGCGTGCATGAAAAAGAAGGAGCTGCCATTCCCCTCAGGGTGGAATAAGTAATTAGAGAAAAATAATCATTTTTACCCTATTTTCTTCAACTTTTAAAAACATGTTATAGTCCTTTGCATCTGTACCCAGATTGACAAGCTTAAGTTTTCCCTTTATTAATGTACCCCATGTACAGTGTTATTCTGCATAGGAGACATATAATCTGTCATTGCCTTTTGGGCAGTAAGAGATTCCTGCTGCTGACTCAAATGAGGCTTGAAACAGCAGTAGCTTGATCATGAAAGTTAAGCATTTAATCAGTTCAAGGAATGTGTTACTCCTTTGAGCTCCTCTTTCACAACAGCAAAAGTCACCCTGAAAGAAGATGTTCAGCACAAGATATACCAGATGTAAAACTTAATCAGCTTCTGTTCATACTTCAGGATCTCCTTCCAAACTTCCTGAAGTGACAAGCACAGAAATCCCTATTAATAAATAATTCCTAAGTTTTCTAAAAACATTCATTGGTACTAATGAAAAGCAGGAGTCAATAAAACCAGATATGCTACATTTAAATGTATACCTTAAAATAATTACATGGCTATGCTGAGCTGTTTATAATTGATAATTGCAACATCTAAGTTATTACTACACAGAACATCCATCTTTATCTCACTGAAAAAAAAGGGATGTCCAATACATTCCTACCTGTATTAAGCTGTCAGAAAAACTGACCACAGATTACATGAATCATTTTCACAATTCTCACCACATTTCCTAGTTTCTCCTCAAGCTTTTCATCTTCACTGCAACATTACTTAGCAGCCTAATATATCAGTGTTCAGAAATATTTTTCAGTGGGCACCAAATTCACTGAGAAACTATACTTTACCCAATTGTTACAACTTTTCTTATCAATTTCTAACTTCATAATACTTTACTAACATCTTAAGTTCCTCAAAGAAGGACCAAATTTTCAGTACCTGCAGTGCCAATAAACTAAATCATATTTCATGTAATAACAGCATCTCATGTTCTATTTTGAATATCCATTTACTATTGTTAAGCTAATTCCATAATTAACAAAACTCCAACTGCGGATGAATATCTTGCATCACCCTGCAAGTACTGAAATCTGGCTGCATGAAGAAGTATAAGGTGCAGCAGACTGATCATTAACTCAGACAGATTTATGCTACTTTCTCTTCCTTCTCCCATCCTTGCTAATCTGTATTTTCACCATTTCTAACATAACAATAATATAAGACATATGGTAGTTTAAATAGCGAGTTACCCAAGAATGACTTTCATCTCCCTGGGTTAGCCAGGGTTCTTCAGGTCAAAATAAACCCAAAGTTCACACCATGTTCCAAATGGCTATCTAGCCACTATGACAGTACCCCACTCCTAATGGAAGTGTGGAAGGGTGGAAAATGTGACCATTTCAGAGATTTGAGTTTGCTACTGTTAAACTGAAAATCTCAAACATTTTTAATAAATTAATTCCCTTCTCCATCTCTGTATTGTTGATTTCCTTGCATGCACACATACTCGTTTCTTTTTGTGTTAGCAGACACATCGGCACTGTTAAGTTTCCTTTAATATTTTCACTCTTGTTCATTAGGTCTGTCGATCCCTTTCAGATATTTCAGGGAATTATTTTATTCTAAATATATCTTAGGATACTTTTCTTCCAGTCAGATTTCCCTTCCCCCATTACTCCTGACAATTTTGTGATAATGCCACAAAGTTACCAGCTTAACTGTCGTAACAAACTTCATCTGCTTTCTGGTAGCCTGACAAAATCACATCAACTATTGCAAAATAAATTTTGCAAACCTTTTTTTTCTAATGTTATAGCAAAATTTACATCAAATACACCAACACAATAATTGCCATTCAGCAATGGATTTTGCACAAAGCTTCCTCAAATGGACATTCCTTCCCTTTTCCCTCACATCAGTATTACTTCTATGCTGCTCCTCAAATACTAACATCAACAGTAGCACTAGCACCATTGCATCAAACACATGATCAGGAGAGTACTTTTGGCCAGGTTCTTTAACATAGAGACTGCAGCCAAGCTCACATCAACATATAAAGCATGGTGCTGTTGTAACGGTCTCCTGGCCAGTCACTGGTTAAACACCTTTGTTGCTAGAAATTCACTTGCTGATCCCTTTTCTTGCTCTATGCCCTGACAAATCCACTCTTGCATTCACATATGCACATAAATATTGTCATACAGCGCATGAACACCTTATTTACTGTGTTGAACACATGACCCTTGACACTGCTCTGCAGGAACAGTTCACATATTTGATTTAAATATAGCAACATCAGTGATGTTTGGTGTGTGTTGGGTTTTTTCTTTTTTCTTTTAGCTGAGGCAGATGATCTCATTTTAGCACTTCTCCCCTCTGTGAAGTGTAGTTATTTCATCTTTAATTAATCTAAAAGCAGTATCTTACTGTTTTAATCTTTCCCAAAATATTTCTATTTATAGTATCCTCATGCTGAAATGAATTGTATTATGAGCACTGAATTGTTTCAGTTTTACTCTGGAAGAAAACAAAATGAAAACAGCTATTATCATTTAGTTTGCCAAGCTCAAAATATATATATATATTATATATATATGAGGTATAATGTAATTCAATTTAAAATGTAGTACACATTTATTTTTAAATATGCAATATTGGCATTACACCAATACACCTGCATGAAACACACTGCTACTTCAAGAGGCAGAACACAATGGATTACCTCCAAACATTTGCACTCCTAAGGAAAAAGAATAGCACATAAATCTTTGGAAACTGTGAGGCAAGATCTTAAAAGGAAATTTACACAGCTTCTACACAGTCTTACATTTTAAAATGCTCTTTGGAAGGTGCCTCTGCATCTCCCAGAAAAGCTTTCGTAATATATGCTTAAACAGTTACTGGCCAAATTACAATTACTTTTTCATCTCTAAAAATAAGCTGCCCCAGTTCTCTCCCAACTGTGACATTGATGGCATATTTTTAAGTCCTCCTCCCTTAAGATATTACGGGATCAACTACAGTCACACAATTCTACTGCAACTGAGAACAAAAGGATTTGGGGGAGTGGAGGAGGAAGAGACAGGTGGAGGAGGAAATACCAGAGATGAAACATTCTGCACTGCTCATCATTCAGACTCTTCCTCCTGGTACAAATAAAAGTTACAGAGGTAACAACCCCATTCTCTTCAGCCTCCATAACAACAAAGCAAAAGAAAACAGCATGGGTGATTCTGATACACTCTCAACTCTAACATCAAGAGAGGAGAAATGGCCTAATTTGTGAATGAAGAAAGAAAATTACCTGTGTTTTCCTGGCTTTTCAGTAAGTTGTTTTGAGAGATCATACAATTACCTGCAGAATGAGCCAGCTGATTTCATTTCTATGTGTACAGACCAGTTATTCAACAAGTACTTCAGCCACCTCTCCCCATTTTTAAGGAACCTAATCATGACATAACTCAACTCTGTGCAACTTCTACAATACCTAAATTTGGCAAAACTTCTGTAAGCTCTCCACAATGCTCAAATTATACAAATAACATGAACTGACCCTCAGTCATGACTGTAAGTTATCTGGATAATCATGATACTCCAGTGATACTGTATGTAAATATCAAAGCCTGTTCATTGACACTGAGCTGTTTGGCACGATGTTGTCATTCTGTATTGACATCACCTACTCTGTAAATTCAACATGACATGAAAGGTTGGAACACACACATTTTTCTTCAAGCTCTACAGAGGAAATAGCCTGTCACAGCAGCATCTTTACTTATGACCATTAACAATATTAACAAAGTAACATAGAATTTCAAATTCAGAAAAACAAAAATAAATTTAAGTTCCTTAGCAAATACGACAGGAAATTATATGGCTAAGTGAGTTTAAGATCTCCAAACAGCTAGATCACAAAACTGTTAACAAAACACATCATCAAGATTTCACAGGCTTGCTACAACCAGTTATTACCCTCTTCAAAGCTCAAACTGTGCAATGCAAATAAATGAATTATTTGGAATCACCAAATTTCATCTATTGCCCTTGTTACATTGCCTAAATATTTTACTAAAAACAACTGAAACAAACTTCACTGATCTTTAGACAGGTATCAAAAGAAGTTATACCTATTTTTTAAAATTATGTTGAGACTGAAGAGTGGTTAAAATACCAGCAAGCAAAGACAAACACAATTAATGAAACTGTCTAGCTACAGAATCTCAAGAATAATCATTTTTTATCCTGTGACTATTGGTATTGAAGAGATGCCTATACTCTTGCTAGGAAAAATTACCTGCAGTCTGTGGTGACCTATGACCACACAAATCAAACTCATGTATTTACATGAGCCAAGACGTAGACCAGCAATAGAACAGAGCAAGGATTTCTATAAGCATGTCATACACATATCTTTCAATATCATGTTTATTTTAATTTTACACAAAAATAAAATGTATAATATTCACTTGCACATTTTGTATATATTTGCCCTAGCAGTGTCCTAAATAACACTGAAATATTACCATCTCTATGAAGCTATTACACCAACTGGCAGAATTCCAAACACAGGCCCTATGCTCACATAAGGTACTAGACGTTACAGTCGCAGTCTATGAATTCACCCACTCTAACAGAAAAAAACGTAGCTCGTCTCCCTCCGGGCAGTTTTTCTACTCCATTTGCACCAGCAGGGAAGCAGACTGGTTGCAGCTAAGCTGTTAGCACTCCACTATGCTTTCCAAAGCCTGCAACAATCTGAACCAAGGAAGCACACAGAGCTCCCGCCCTACCCAACTACCAGCATTTGCACATGAGGTGTTGTGTACAGATCTTGTTCAAACACACAGCCAGGACACAGCCAGCTGAACATGTTGAAATGAAACTTGCAAACTTATTTGCATCCCATTACTGAGATACAGTCACAGGAATCAAAACACTGCCCAACTCCTCCAACACCTGAGTGTCAGTGGTGATTATGCTTTAGTGATTCCTTTGCAACCAACCATCAGTCTGATGCACAGCATTCAGCAACTCACCAGCTGTTCTTGCATGCCTTGTTAAGGCAATGTAAACATAAATATCAAACATCTTTCTAAAACTCAAATAAATTTTGCCTAAGAAGCTCCTTCAGCTCTCCTAGCAAGAAGACATGGCTTCTTATCCTATACTCCTTTCTATTACTCAATACTATCAAGTACTAATTTGGACTTAATGCTCAGTTAACTGTCAGATAACACAGACGCAGAATCTTGTGTTTGCTCCACAGGAGTGCCTGTAGCTGTTCCTCATATTCCTGTTCCTGCATAAGTATTAGCAATTATTAAATTCGCTCAGTTTTATTTACTTTCTTTCTATGCAGAATTCAACACTTGATCTAGCACTTCATGAACAGGCAGAGAAGATAAAGTACTTCATTCACTCATTGCTGCTCACTGACAGAAAGGAAGGCTACACAGAGGTGCACACTGGGCCCAATACTATTCTGTGTTTTCAGCTGGTGATGTGGAAATGAAGTTTGCAGTGTTATTAAGTTTGCAATGTGTTTACAGGCTCTCCAGTGGGAAGGTTGATAGGTAGATAGGATGGGACTGTAAGCACATTAGAGAACAGAATTAGAATATAAAATGAATTTAACAAATTGTGGAAACAGCCTAGGGGAAAAAAAATTGAAGACTTAGTTGAATCAGAATGAAGTAGAAGATCCCATGCTTAACCAAGAATAATTAACTGCTCAGATAATGGATAACAAGCGCTGAGGCAGCAGTTCTGCATAGAAAGATTAAAAACTTAGCCCACAATAATTTGAATATGACTTAAACAAAAAACAAATAATAAGGAAGTGGTGAAAACTATACTGGCTGCGCTGGGCCTTAAGAGAAAACACCATGGGCACACTTTTCTACCAGTTGTGGTAATGCTCCACTGAGCTACAATTCAAGTGAGATACATGGAAATTTCAGAGATAACTAAAAGTAGATAAACAAGAATGAACAGAAAATACAATCTGTGAGAAAAGAGACAGAGCTGCTTAAAGACCATATGACTGACAGGAGACGTGAAAGATGTTTCCAAATACAGTAGTTTGTACTTCACAGGATGCTGAACCAGAAGTAACAGACTTAAACTACACTTTTGGCTCTGACTTAAGTTGCTTGTCTAATAGTTCTGTTATTTGTTCATTTTATACTGCATCCTAGGACAAAAATATTTGATACACAAAATTAACAGTGATAAAGTGCAAATCTTTGCCTCCTAAGAAGGTTTACATGGGAATTTTTGAGTTCTTTCTCTTCATTTTCCTCTTCATAAGAATGACTTTTGGGGTTGGACTATATAATAGCTTGCTTTTTAACGAGCTAATAAACAGCTGAAAAGCTCAAAAAGATGTTGTTGGTTTTTTTTAAACATGACTGGCAGTAAGGATAATCATAGCATAAGACAATCTGCTTCCCAGAGCCAAAATCCATGTTATCCTCCTAAAGTGGTGTTCAGTAACAACTGATGATAGAGAAGTTAAAAAATAAAATTAAAAAAATCTGTTTACTCTTTGCACTCTTTCCTGTAAATCTTAGGAGTCACTTCAACATATTTTATGAGGATTATTCCTGCTACTTCTTACCCAACTATTTTCTTCCTGTCACATTTAAACTGAGAAATAATCATCCACTAAAATCAATGCTGAAAAATAAGATAATGCTAATTAATTTCACCATGAATCATATCATCATGTACCTGCTCACCTTCTAAAGCTTCCTGACTACTAGAAAGAAAACTCTTGCATGTTTCACAGCTGAAATGAAACCCCAGTTCTGAAGTTCCTCTTTAAGGGCAATGGATTCCATCTAACCACCAGCAGCTGCATCCACTTCCAACCTATCTGACTGCCCAAAAGGTTGTACCATGTTTTTATCATTTCCAAGCTGCTATAGAAGAGCTGACATTTTTCATCTTCTCCCCATCATACTTTAAAACGTGAAGTTTTACTGCACTTGTATATTCTATCTGTAGTACAATTCTTCAAATATCACAGTATTTTAAACATATTTGTGTACCTATTTCCGACTGGCATGAGTTAAAAAAAAATTAAATGAAGATGAGTTTTTCTTCATGTCAATAATCCGTGCTAAGACTGATGGTAGTAGCTTTGAATTTCAAAGTTAAGTAATCATTCCATATGGTAACTGTCATAAACAAAAACTTGAATGAAGCTACCCCATGTGTGGGTGATTAGCAAAATTTTAGACACCAACCATTTCAGAAGGATTTATTCCAATAGTTAGGCTGTCTGCCTTTGGCAAGAGAGTATATCAGGTCTGCAGAAGCTTTTAGGTTTTGCAGAAATTAAAAATTACATCTCTGTTGGATGTGTTCAGACATGCAGAGAGTCTGTTTCCATCAGCAGGTATAGCTAACGTGGAGAGCACATTCCAAAAATATCCATTTCAGCTTCTACATTTCACACAGACAAAACAGACTTGTGTTTTGGTCTACTGAATCTGTCAAAAAACAAAGTATTTATATGAATATTTGTAAGAATTAGTTACCATGTAACCAACCTATGTGAGTCAATCATTTAACAAGCTTGAGAACTAATACACAGTCACCAAAATGCCATTCATTTCCTAACATCAGTTTGGTGATCTGCAGTTGAAGAGAATCAGCTCTGAGCTGACAAGAAGAAAAATATTTCTTTTTTTTTTTCTTTGCCATTTCCATATATATTAAGCAAGTATTTAATATGCTCTGTCTGCAGGTGTTGAAGTATAGTAGGGATTCCCATTTGCATTAAAAATGTGTTGCCTTACCAAGACGTTGCATGACCCAAAAGTAACTTTAATTGGCTTAATCCTTCTTTTACTACTTATGTGAATATTCAGAGACACAAAGTGTGGCTAATTCACCTGCTTCAAGAATTGCATAGCATCAGGCTGAACAGCAACACTGGACTATAAGTCTGTGCCCTTAGTCTCATTAATATTACTGCACTAATAAGGCAGCTCTCTGGCAAAGCAACACATATAAAGTCAGACAACAAACAGAAAGCAAGACTGAAGTTATCAGACAAACCTGGAAGTTCCCAAATGCTTAGCAGCTACAGACATTCAAAATGAGGCTTTTCAAGTGAAACATGAATGAAAGTTAACAGAGAAACATAACATCACAATCATGAGAATATGGTAACACTTGGAGGACCCAGATGAGATCAAAGCCCCAGCATTCTAGGCACCACGCAAACAAGTAGAAACTATTCTGACTTAAATAACTTACAAGTTACGTAAATAATAGAAAAGATAGCAAGAAGAAAAATATGTAAGCTTTTAGATAAGAGAACTGAAAAGTCTAATGGAGACATTAAAAGAATGATCTTCTTGTTATGGAGTTCCAAGAAGTTCATTAAAGCCACATTAGATGCAAGCACACTTGTTTACCTTAGTTACAAGATCTTTTATAAATCTACAGTTTCACAAAAGTAATATCAGAACTGCAATATTAGGAAACCCAGCTTCTTGATCTGTATTATTTCTGCTACCCAGTAGCTACTTTTGTTGTCAATGTATCTGTAACACAAGCAATGTATATAGGCAATAGCTGAAAATGTGACTAATGAAAAAAGAAACTTGCTGTTAAAAAAGCAGAGTTTTAACCAGTATTTCTGTTCCTTTCTACTGAATTCTGTAAAATTGAAGTATTTCGTAATGTTACTTCTTGGCTCACTAGTCCTCATTAATCCATTAATTTCTAGCCCTTGCCCTTGTGCACCAAAAGTATAAACTGAAGTGAAACGTTCATAAATCAGTATCTTTTTCTTGTATTAATGGAAAAACAATTATGTTGTACAGACAAATTCACTTCTGCTTTTTACCAATACTCAAAAAAATATTAATTGTAGCACCTGGAAAGAAAAAAAATGGGATGTTTCCAGTCCACAGGTCAAAATAGATTCAATATATTATCTAACTCTTGAGATATCAAATAGATACAGGAATGCAGATACATGCTTTCCAACTGGTCCTTATACAAAGCTAGCCACAGCTTCCAAACACATTAAATAATTTAGTGGTAATGCTCTCCTATTCAAATTAGTGCATACTTTTTCACTTTCATCTACAAATTACATTCTCATTGACGGATGGCCTCAATAAACAGTCTAAGAGTAATTATTCTTTGTCAAATGCTTGTAGGTGTTTGTGTGAGTAAATTTGCATTCTTTTCTTCACTGATTTTCTGATCAAGCAGTATTTAACATAAAAATGGATTTGCCTCATACTGATGAACCCTGGATAAGACACATCATAATTGAAAATACTATAATGGCATCTGCTTTGCAAATAAGGAAGTTTTGAGATGCAAGAGTACTGTGTCAAAATATCGTAATTTAAATAAATTGTGTATTCAAAACACAGCTTTGCCTAGACAATATATTCCTACTTCGAAGGATATTAGATTTCATTGAAAATATGAATTGCAAGTTGGTCTTCCATAAGTCGTTCCACAGAACTCCTATAATATTTAAATTATTTGTTTAAATTATTTCAAAAAAGAAAAAGAAAGAAAACAACCTTATATACACAAAGTATAAATTGTTTATATATATATATATGTATGTAGAAATACATATTTTTTTCTCTTATTTAATAGACCCATTTTTTGTGGTTTTACATTGTTTCTTCCTGTTTCATACACCGTGTTTAAGGGACACTGCAAAGGTAGGAATTTGTAGTACAAAACTTATTAAAGGAACTAATAGGAAGAACAGCAGTTAAACAGTATGCAACAAATCCATCATCCTTACTCCCCCTCATTTATGAATAGAAAGAGATACCGTGCAACATAACTACATAAACGAAAAACTCTCCTGCAACAGAAATGAAATAAACACAGCATGGAAACCCCAACCCACAGCATGAAGTCAACTTTCTAAAAACTGTTATCAAGCATAAAAGAAGGAAAGGTCAAGCAGCCAAAGCATCACCACTAAGATTTAACACCAAAAAGTTAGGTAAAAGGCATCAGAGTCATCACAGCATTAACCACTGTAAATTATATAACCCTGTACTGAAACCTCAACTCAAATGATACCAAAAGCAGACCCCAGCTAGAGTCAGGCTTTAGGTCAGGCTCAACTTCTAGCATGCCACTCGTTGAAGCACAAGTCTTCCTTCTCAGAAACCTTCCCTACAGCATGTTAGACAGCCAACTGGCCACACCTGATTATGAGAGGTCTGATGTCACTCCCCTACACTGCAGAGCACTTCAAAGAAAGCTAGAACATGTGCAACTGCACATGCTCCTAAAGCAACTACAACTACGCACACTGAAACAGGTGTTTCGAGTTTCGGCAGCACAGCATTTTTCACAACAAAACTCACATTTCAGACAAATAGGCCTTGCCTGGAAAAAATGAGTATACACTGTTGAACTATTCCACAAAGGCCAGCCATGGCCTGTCTACTTCAACACGAAACAAACATTTTAAGAGGACTGTAAGAAAATATTTCTTAAAAATAAATAAATAAAATGTTTATAGTTTATACCTCCTCTCTCTCTTAATACATATATGCATATTTAAGCAAGTAAAGGTAAATATAATGGCAATATATGAGTACCATTTGAAACAATACCACAATCAAATTTGGTTCAAAATTCTTTAGAAATATCCTTTCAACAAAACACATTGTAAGTGTTGCTGAAGATGAAAACATACTGAAACGCACATAGCAAATCTTAGGAGCATAGTACAAAGAGCAAGAGAACCTTTGATATGTGTGTATGTGTTGTCAAAAGTCTCTTCTGTAGTACCTGCGAGCCAAGCATCAAAGCACTCTTTAAAACCCAAATAACAGCATCTTGGAATGGAATACCACATGATTATACTCTACAACTGAAATTAATCCCTTTTCTTTATCAAAAATCTAAGAGATTAGCACAATCTAAGAGAATAGCACAAAGCACCAGAAGCAGAGATCTTGTGAATATCTATCTTAGTAGTCTGAGATACGTGAACAACACAACAGTTTTAAATATAGGTTGCCACGATCTGCCACCATTGCTTCTGGTAAACTACACTACAGAGAAGGGCTTCACTTTCTTATTACAAAATCCTGATCAGGTCCATAACCCTTAACAGAGAGCTGCATAATGGATAACTGTAACCTAACGGGTCAATAATGAATGTAATAGGAGTCAGCACCAGATCCAGCACTTTATTGGAGGAAAGGACCTGTATCCTGATATCCTGATAATAAAACATTGCCCAAACACATCATAATCAAACATCTTCATCTTCTGCCACCTGAATGCAAAAATACTCCATCAGAAAAGATGCAAACTGCTCTGGACTGTACTCCTCCATCCTAGATTAAGTTTTTACAGCACTATATACCTATTCGACAACATCCATAGTCAGGCTTTCCTTTCATGTGCATTTCTGCAAGACTTGACATTTACAATACTCACGCATTGCAATAAGGTTTCTTTTCATATCCTTTGTAGTTATTCATGTTCAGAGCCATTTTGCAAACTTCACAGTGGAAACATCCTTTATGCCAATACTGTAAAGAAATGTAAAGTAGCATTACTTACAATGCCGATGTTTTGAAAGCTATTTTGTGGTACAGGACATGTAAAAACACAGTTATACACCAATATTTTTGGCCACGCGTCATAGATTTCTGTAAACTACATCAAAGGAATCACTTTCATACAAAATTGAAGGAGCTTCTGAAACACTCTCAGAAACGCAAACTCTCTGCTGAAGTGAATACCAAGCACGGTGACCTTGCCAGAACTGCTTTAAAGATAACCGAAGCAGGAGTTGGACATTTTGCTCTAGTTAAAAGGAGAAGAAACCCGAGATGCGATGCGTGGCTCTTTGGTACGCACAAGAGAAACTACATTCAGTGCATAAGACGGCGTTTCCCCCCAGTAGCTCCCACCACCTTCCCTTCCAGGGGATGGTGCCTGGGCGTAGAGCCGCAGCCCGGAGCGCTATCTGCGAAGCGGACACGACAGGGCTGGGGGTCGGGGCGCTGCTGCCGCACCCAGGTGCGCTGCCTCCGGCACCGCCGAAGCACCGTTGCGTAAGCGGCTGCCGAAGCCTCGACTCGGTGAAGGCACCTCCAGCCCAGCGAAGGGGCTGCGCAGGCAACTTTTGCCCTCGGGAAGCGTCCCGGGCGGCCGCTGCCGCCGGGCCCCGTTCTACCGCCGGGCGTCCGCTGCGGCCGCGGCGCAGCTCGGGGCGAGCCCTGCGTCAGCGCGGTGACACGGCGACCGCCGCCCGCCCTGCGCTGATGAGCGGCAGCGGGGCCGAAGAGCGGCAGCCCCCCGGTACGCTGCGGGCCACCTGCCGCCGAGCTCCCCGCCGCCTCGCCCCCGGCCCGCCCGCCCTCCCTCCGCAGCCGCAGCAGCACCTTGTCCAGGCAGTTGACTTTCTCGGTGGGATAGACCACTTTCCCACAGCGGGCGCACTGGGGGTTCATGGTGCGGCTCCTCCCGAGCTGGGGCTCCCTGCGGCCGAGGCTGCTGCGCGGCGGTCGGGCTGCACGGGGCTGCGGGCGGCCGATGGAGCATCCCCTGCCCGCGCGGGGACGCCGGGGCTCCTCAGCGGCTGCCGGCGGGCGAAGAGGTCATCGGCGGCGGCTGGGGAGGAAGCGACGCTCCAGCTGACTGCGGCTCGGCAGCATGTGTGAGTGGGCGGGCGGGGAGCCGCTGCCAGTCGCCCCCGCCCGCTCGCCGCCCCGCATCCACCCGCCCCCGCCGCCTCCGTGTGCCTGCGCGCTCGGCTCTCCGCGCCGCCGGCGGAGTGACTCACGCCGAGCCCCGCGCGGGCAGCGGCCGCAAGCCAAGCCCACGAGGGCGCCGAGACGCGGCCCGCAGGGAGAAAGGAGGGGGGGAAGAAAGGAGGACGAGCCCTACACCGCAGCCGGCCCGGGCGGGGGTGGCGAGATGGGGGGGGCTCCTGCGGCGGGAGGCGGCCGCACCTGTCCTGGGCCCGACGGGAGCAACGCTGAGGAGATGGCAGCCCGTCGTCTCCGTGGAAGGAAGGAAAGCCGGGGCACCGCTCCGGAGCTTGGGCGCTCTCAGAAATTAGGCCCGAGGCCTGGGGATGGAAAAGTGATTTCAGGAGGAAGGAAAGAGATGTTTAATTCCCAAAAAGACAAAATGACACTGAACGCATCAAAACTTCGAGGGGAAAGCAGGGGGCCGTCTGCATTCAGGTCTCAGTGAAATTGTTCCAGCAAAGCTTCTTCACCTGGGAGCTGTGGGAGCCCCACCTGGAGGGACTTGTTATAGGAATATCACAACCTAAATGAGGTTTTCACTTGCAGACCTATTGCTCCCATCAGTGCGGAGAGGAACATGCATGCATTCTCTGCTCTTTGTGTTTTCGATGACTTTAAGGGCTCAGTTCTGCTGCCAAGCTGTGGCTGTGTCATCAGACGCACCAGTCCCATGAGAGGCTCCAGTGTGCATCTCCAAATCTCTGCAGGAGCTCCTCAGAGTAGGCTTTTGCCATTCATTTTTGATTGGCTCATTAGTGCTGTAGGTACAGCAAGAAGCTGTACCTTTTTCCTTAGCTATGGACCTCTTTAAATACCTGGTACACAAACCACACCATAAGTCAATACAGTGCAGCCTTTTCTGATGCAAGGGAAGTTTTTTTACATTTCAGTAGTGCAGAGCTTTCTGTGCCTAACAGCAAGGACAAATTCTGCACATAGTTGAATGTTATTAAGTAATCAGAATGCAGTCAGCTCAACTGGAATATTTGGCAATCATTCTTCCTTGGCAACCCAACTTCTATGCACTGACTGGTTGAAGGCGTGGGGAGACTGATTTAATTGAAATTAATAATATATGTGATTAAATGAGAAATACCTAATCAGGCTTTAAATATTAAATGACTGAAGTTATAATGCTTCTTCTGCCTCATCGAGACATAAACACCTGGCACCCAATGAAACTCATAATACTGAGATGCTAGCTGTGATGCAAGCAAAAGGAAAGCAGATTTGCAGGCAGTCCAGTAAATGTTTATTGTCTGCTCTGGCTCTCAGTGCAGTAGAAAACAGAGAAACTGCTGACCAGCCAGGTTTCCCTTCCTACAATCTGCAGTCTGGTCCATTTCAGAGCCATCGCTACAATTTGCAGATTTCAAAAGTCATTAATCAGATTTTTTTGATGTTTTGATTCCAGATTTCTGATCTGGAGTGTAAGATTTGTCTTCTCAGATGATAGCTTGATAATGTATCATAAACACTTGGAGACCAATTTGGCCTCAGCTTATTAGTACATGGAAATGGGGGCATATGTACCCTGTAGCACAGAGGCAGCAAGTCCTTTCCTCTGCTTCTTCTGTGCTGTGCAGATTGCCTTGCTTATTCTGCTGGACAGTCTGACTGGAGGTGGATAATGGCTTTTATTCAAGGAACTGTGAATGCCAGGCATCTGCATATGTTTGTGAAAGAAACCTGAATACACGGTAACTCTGTGTGTGCTGCAGGAGCTGTCATTTATGCAACCATCGAAGACCACAGCTGAGTTGTGTTTTACCCCATGCCTGTAATAGGAAGTGGGATGGAGACCCAGCTAAGTTAATCTCAGAAAGAGAGCACTGGATGTTATTTATAAGGAATATACATATTTCTGATCATTTATGGGTAAAAGGGATCCATAGCTCACTAGAAATAACTAGAGGAACTATTGAGCACATAAGGGTAAAGTCTGTATTCTCCAGCTACACAGCTGTTGCCACAAGCATAGAGATTAGAAGAAGGTGGACCTCTAATTAGAGTCAAGAGTTAACTCCCAACTGGTACATATTGGCAAGTTATGAGTTGCATCCCAAGATGAAACAGGCTGCCCAGAGGGGTGGTGGAGCCACCATCCCTGGAGATGTTCAAGAAATATGTAGATGTGATGCTGAGAGACACGTCTATTGTGCTTCAGGAAAATAATTTGACATATTTTCTTGTTGTGTTTTTTTTTTTCCTAGTAGATGTGTTCTTTTTAAAGTTATAAAAGGTGAGATCGCTAACAAGTTATGGTAACGCATTCAAAGTACTGCCTTACTACTGCAAGCAGCTCATAAAGTTCATGTGCGAGTTCCAGCAGATAATAGATATTGTATCATGTTTAAGTGAAAGGATGATCTCATGGTTAAGGCACTGCATGGAGAATTGCAGATGAAGCCTCTGAGCCGTACTGCAATACAGATAAATTATGCTGAAGGAGGTTTTGTGAATTTCTGTGGCTGCCCTTAATTGTGTAGGAACAGAAAGCATTAAACCAGTATTGGTTGGCACAGGATTTGTCAGTCGATTTTTGACCCTTCCTGTCTGAGCTTACATTTAACTACATAAAAGAAGGAACTGCATAGTTACATTTCAAATAGGAACAATGCAATTTTAATGTGACCTTGTTTAGAGCTACCCAGAGTGCTGCTGGAGAAATGAGCTTTTAAATTCTTTGCTGTGAAAGAGTAATTCATACTTTTCATATGCAAGGGTCAGAGAGAGCCTATTTTCAACCTCAGCTATAGAAAAGCTAAAGCCAAAAGTGAATGTTTTCCTATCAAAACTGAACTAAAGCCAGCATAGTTAGATTTCATAATTTTCTGTAATATGATCCAAACAACAATCTGCAGTGGAATCTTAACACTCATCCCCAGAATTAGCCAATGTTTAGCTACTCAGACTAATCTAATTGAGTAAGGAAACACTATAACGAATGTGAACGATCAATTGCTAGCAGCGTTTTCTGTTCTTAGTCTCCTTTCTTCACTTAAATGCATGCAAACTGAGTAATGCAACCTGCAACAGCCATGTGCTGAGCAGATACATGAAAAAGCGATAATCAGGAGTCAGCATGACAGCAGAATTGTCTAAAAGAAGAGACTTTTATTCCCTTAATGTTAAAGGTGCCATGGAGGTTTCTATCATTTTATGCAAGGTGTCAAGGTTTCTTCTTATTAATGGGTCTTCCAGGATACCTGGCTGATAATTTCTCTTCAAATTATGGGGGGGGAAATGGTTTGCCTTTGCATTTGACTGAAGGCAAAAGTTAACTGCAATACAGCTTAGTCAAAAAGGGTTTGTTGCTTGGACTATGCTGAACAGAAGGCTGTTACCTATCTCATTTTGTTTTTCTTGAACCTAGAACAGTTCATCTGAGAGCAAAAAGCAGTTTGAAACCTTCATTCTGATGCAAATCTTATTACCTGCATTTGTATGTATTGTTTCAGAAAAAGCAGCTGGGCATCTGCAAAGCATACACCTGAGTTGTACAGAACAGGTACATTTTTGTGGATGGCAGCTCACTGGCTGTTTTGAGAACTTGGCAGTGCATGCTTAAGTGATAGCTTTTTTAGCAAACACATCCAGAGAAGGAGGTAAATGAGCACAAGTAGTTAGCTCTAACCATACAACCAGTACTTTGTAAATTGTGTCTTCTGAGATTTGGGGAAAGCATTCAACCTGTCTTACAGCTCAGTAACATATTCTAACATCAGAAGCTTGCCTACACACTCTTCACATTAATCTTACATGGTATATAGTTTAAAAGCAATGAGCAATGCAAACAGGTGCAGGCAGAGCACAGTGCTCCTGCTACCAAAGGCACAGCACTCCCAGTGCCCCAGTTCAACCATTCATTCTATCATTCAGTTTGCAGGTGGAGGTGAGGAACTAGCTAAACACAAGACAGTGTCAGCATAGAAAGTAGCTTGGAATAAGGGTGCTTTTAAACTGAATTTCCATATTCAGTGACAGTGCTTAGAAAAAATACACATTATTAGTACTTTGGTATTATTATTATTCCTCTCTCTGTGGTATAGTCTCTCTATGATTTCAGTAGAGTTAGAACTCAGAGGATGTTTCAGGCACATAAATGGAGCAAAACTTTAAGTATATTGTTTTGAACATGTTGGGAAATTTTCTACCTAGTTCCTTCCTAGGCAGAATTAGAGATTCCTACCATGTTTTGCAGGAATAAAAACAAATCAAGAAGAAATAAGGATTGGGGGAGCTAAAACAAATATTTTATTCCATTAATTTTCATGAACCATTGACACAGGAATGGAAAGATATCTTCAGAGCTCTCAGAGAAGCTGAAGGAAAAGATTGGCTGCAGTCACCTCTGTTGACCTTTGTCAAAACTGGTCATTTCATCCCAATCCAAACAGATTTCCAAAACCTTTGCCACCATCCATCCAGCACAGTCCAGGAAAAAGGCTCTGTGCTACAACATCAGCTAAGCAGCTGTGGAAGGACTAAATGTTAATTATTCTTTCTGACTTAACAACTGCCGCATTTTATTTGCTGTGTTGAGTAAAAATGTAAAGCTATTGTGTCTTGCTTATGAAGATGAAATGGAAATAAAAGATTATTTGTTAATTGTGGGTATTGTTTGCTGGCCTATGTTTAGCCTAACAGAATAGGGATTTAGAGATAGAATTAGGGTTCTAAAGCGAATCTTTAAAACTAATAAGAGGGTTCTGGCTGCTTTGAATAAAAGGACAACAATGGCGCTATTCATGCTCTTGTCTGTGCAACTACTTTCCCATTATTTCCAGAAATAGTAGCAGAGTAGCTTCCTGCCTAAATAAAAGAGTTCACGTAGATGGAAATTAGTCTATAAAGCTTTTCAAATAAGGTTTCCTTTTTTAAACTGAATGACATGGTGAAATACAGGAAGGGTTGGGCTGTGATTGGACCGGATCCTTCAGTTTAGTGTTCTAAATGTTACGTGACCATTTCAGAGTAACTGCATACACTTACTCCATAAATTGAGTGAGAGTGTTATAGGGAATACACTTCTGCCATTGCTAAAAGAAACAATTTCTTTCAGTACAGGTACAGAATCATTAGTAAGCCCAACTCCAGGCTTCAGGGGAAACTATTCCCAACCCTCTTAGCAAGATCTTAAAATTAAAGCTTTCACAGTGCAGACCTGTCAAATCTCACACATTGAGAGGGGGTCTCACATGTTTGGCTCCCAACTTATCTCCCCTGCAGCTAGATCCCTATCACACTCATTTGCAACACTGCACTATGGCTTCCCTCCCATTCTCTGGCCCCACATGCCAGGCACAGCTGGATGGCCCACTGCAGCCTGCCAAACAGCTGCTGCTGCCCTGTGGCATTGGGAGCAGGAGGGAAAGAGGAGGATGTGCAGTGTGACAATACTGCATTGCTGAAGAGAAGGATGGATTCCAGGGCAATTCCTAGACATTTAGCAAAATCCCTTTCCAGAAAGCAACAAGCAAAATCTCTCTGTGGATCCGTGTTAGGATTTTTCCAATAAGTGTTACTTTAGAACTCTTCATTTTTGAACACAGATAGGATGAGCTCCAAGACTACTAAAACAAATAAAAGCTTATGACCATTTAAAATTATAACCTATATATAAATGGAAAAAATAAAAAATCAAGATATGTTACAGGTTATAGTCAATAAAATAATGACCTCTGATAGTTTTCTCTCAACAAGAATAATAACATAGGCTTTTGCAATGGTGTTCCTTTTCCCAAGCTTACAAAACATACAACAGGAGGCAGGACCAAGGATTATTCACATTCCTCAATACACCAGAGAGGCTAAAATGAAAATAAATACTGCTAAAAACCAAAGAAACCCCTATAATAGGTTTAGCAAAGCCCATCTCACTTTAAGCTCAGCTCAGATGTGTTAAGGATGTGGCTCTGAGTTCTGCTTTGTGCCTATGTTTTTAACAGCCACACTTCAAAGAATTGAAGGGTTGGGGCCAAAAGGCCAAGGCAGAGGCTCAGTCCTCTCCCTCACACCATTTAGACAACTAGTGACCTGAAAGGCATTATTTATGGCTGCTTTCATTGAAAAAGCAGGGATAATGACTTAGAGGCAAAGTGTCTTCTCTCCAACATCTTTCTGTGTGTATTTCCATAGACAGCTTTACTGGGGCCAGAGCAAAGTCTAATCTGTACAATCAACCTAAATACAGAACAATCATATGAGGCCACATGAACCTTGGATGGAGAAAAACATAATTTAATCTTTTTTTTTTCTTTTTTTTTTAACCTTAAATACAGCTGCATTAGAAAATTAATAACAAATAAATTTAACTTAACTATTTTAATTGGTAAAATTATGGTGGGACTAGAAATTGAGCTGTAGGTACAGACACTTTGTGTATAAACCTATATCATCTCTTTAGCCTGTATTTATTTCCCCTCTGCCTTAGAGCACATGGGGAGTAGCAGCCCCAATGCTACTGTCATGAAGAAGACAGAGTTCAAAACTCAGATTCTCAGTAATGTTGCATTTTTTAGCATGATCAAAGACATACACAAAGCAAGAAAGAACTTCAAAAAGGGCATACTTTAGTTTTTGGGGTTGCTTTTTTTCCTTTGAGTTTTAGAGTCAGAGCTAGCCCTGGAAGTAAATGTGCAGCAATATATCACATAAGTGAAATTTTCTAACATGGAATTCAGGATTTTCAGTGTGAATTTCTCATTTTTCCCCTAGCAGCTTTCTATGAATTATCTTAAAGGATATCTTAGAAAAGGCAATTATTATGTGGGGCATTAAGCAGAGCACAAATATTGCTACAGTTCAGAGAAGCCAGTTAATTTCCCCTTGACTACTGAACCATAAATAAAGGAAAACAGCACTGTTAAATGGCTCTAAAGTTGCGTAGTGGCAAGCAGTGGTTGCATTGTCACATGAAGGATGTATTACTGGAACATAACCACAAAGGGAATTATTCTGATATTAATTACAGAGGATGCTTTGTTTATTTCATCCCTGTTTTTAAAAGCCCAAACCGTTTTGCTGTGTCTGCACCTTCCCCTGCTGTACTCTGCAGACCATCTGAGCTGGCTGCCTGTGGTGGCTTGGCAGCAGAGTGTGTTTCAAATTCTCATGAGAGTGACCTACTTGGTCCAGCAAGGGAAGGAGGGAAAACTCCTGAATGCTTGGCTTTCAGTGTCCCCAGCAGCATGACTCACCAAGGAAGCTGAGCTGTCCACAGCCAGCAATGGCAGTTGTCTCAGGCAGCACATCACACAGGATTCATGCTGCAGCCCTGAAATAACCACTGCTGTTGTTCTAGGTGAGCTTCCCAGATTAAGCTGTATGGCAAAGGCACCTGATCTTCACCAGATTTCCAGGCAGCTTGTCCCTTCTCCCCCCAGCCAGGGCCCAGCTCTGACAGTGACCAGGTGACTTGCATCTGCCTTGCTGCCAGCTGCTCTATTCTGGGATGCAGTGCTGCAGCATGCCTTACCACCACAGATCACAGGCACTGTGTGTTTGGTGCCATTTATTCCCTTAGAAGCTGTTACACGCTAGCTAGTAAAGAAGAATACATTTCAAAGCCAAAAGCTTTCCTAGGATATCAACATCTGAACAGAAGATCCTTTCTGCTCATTCCTCTGACCACAGCCTGATTTAAGTGCCCTCCCACCTGTGTTTATCACCTCCCCATCTGCACTCAATTGGTGACAGAGCCAGGGTGGGGTGTGAGCTGTTCTGACACCTGAGCAAGGCTGAATCTGACTGCCTGCTCTCAGTCCCTCTGCTAAGAACAATAAATAACAGATATCAGAAAGGACTCTTTATGGTGAATCACAAATGAGAGGTAAAGGAGTGAGGCAAGGGCTGTAAGGAGCTTGCCTTCCCTTCTGCAAAGCCTTGAAAGAAACTTTTGTACCCAGCAGTGTGGTGTGGAGGCTGATTGCTGTAGGGGACACCAGCCCAAGGCCCGCTCCAGAGGACACCTCCAGATCCTAGTGATGCTGACACACTTTGCTGATCTGCTTGGGTTTCATCCAATGCACACCAAATCCAGCAGAAAGACTCCCACTGAAATCCATGTGTGTGAGGTTAGAGTTCAAATACAACAGGCTGTGCAATGTACGCTACGGAGGAGGTTCAGCATAAACAGAAAACAGTGTCATTGGTTACGTGCTGGCACCAATGTTAAATGTTCTAAGCTCCTTTCACAGCACCACTTAGTGCAAGTGGACAGGAAGTTACTGCTATGACTTGTCTTCCATTGTAGTCAACACTGACGAAAGCAGGTCAGATTTCTAGGGGCTATTCCGGATGCTCTAACATTGAATTAAATTTTGGGGCTGTTTATCTGTAGATCCTTGATGAATAGATACTAACCACCTTCAGCCACTTTTCAGAGAGCCCCCTAGCTGAAACAAATTATTTGTGCTCACAGAAAATTTATTAGTGTAGCACCCTGGAAACTGTACTATGGGAAAACTTTCAAACAAAGCACGGATAGCAGTAAACTTCCACACTTTGATGCTATCAAAATGACTTAAGAGAAAAAATGTCAATGTGACATTTATGCTTCTTGGTGCAGTAAATATGAGTCCCTGCAACTATTGTTCAGAAACGGTGCCACCAACCCCATCCTCATGCCACGGCACGTTTTGTGCTTGCCTTCAGAACCCAGCAAAAGGGCATCACTACAATCATCTCTAGGCTTTTCCAAGTTGGTGCTTGGCTGCCGGTTTCTTCTGCTCAGCTCATATACCATCCAGCATAAATATTGAGGTCAGTGCATAAATATCACTCTGGATAAACGCTCGGTATAACTGCAGTACATCTAGTCTCCATAAATCCAGTTAAATAAGGCAGGATTGCACAGCAGGTCAGGTATTATATCCTATCAGAAAACTTTCCCCATAAGCAAAACTGAGATTGTACTTACCCATATCTAAACTGGGGTAGGCATTTATAGCCAGCTCTGTCATCAAGATCATCTTAACACTTAAGCAATAAGTGCTTAGTCCAGAGGTACCTTCCTACCCCCCTTGTACCTCTGAGTTCCTCTGCAGTGGGAGGGTGACTGTACAAAGGATCACATATTTTACTTAATAGGATGGAATATTTCAGAAGACTGTCCTCCTCAGTAAGAGTACTAACCCTATTTTTAGAAGAAAAAAAAAAAAAATAAAAATCAGAACTCAACTGCAAGAAGAATAATCCAAAAATGAACAAAAATATATGTCCTCAAAAGTTCGTTGTCTTTAATTTGTTTTCAAATATGATCCTCTTACAAGGTATAATTTTTCTAGCACTTGCAACGCCCTAAAAAGTTATTTGTGGTCTTGGAAAGGAAGAAAATGTGAAAAATAATTAAGGAAAGATTCATCATATGTATGTTGCAGTTGTAAAATTAATCCACTCAGCTAATGATAGATCAGAAAACCCACAAGCTGTCAGATTTTCAAATTATACCAGAATTTGTCAAGTACATCCAAATAATTACATATAGTAACTATCATGTGAAGTGTCTATTCTTTTTTGCCATCATATTAACCTACCCTGCAAACTGTTCAAAATGTAAGTCAAGACCTGCAGCCAGCCTATCTGACTACCTAAAATGCAAACCACAAATTTATGCTAGGTAATATAATTATAACATTATTCACCAAATTGAATTTACAGAGCTAAAATACGCAATATTGTTAAATAAGCCACTGTTGAAGTTACCCAGCATTGAATGTGAGAAGAATGAGCGGTCCCACCCAACCTACATGGTTTTTAATTATTATCAAGAATAGTGAAGATAGTACTGATCTTCCCTAGAGAGACAAGAATTGGTACAGTCAGCTTTGTGAAGTACATTATGTTTGGAGAGGGGATTTCCTTTGCAACCTTGCTGTTGAGGAGCCAGCAGTGGACCTAGACCACACTGCAGGAGCAAACTTCTACGTGACAATGATCTGAAGCAACAGGAAAGATCTGGGCAGAAGCAGAATCCTGCCCTGAAAAATCTACAGTGGCCATAAGCAAATGGATAATTCTGTGTCATGGTTTTGTGCTGTCAATATTCTACATCATGACATCATGTGCGGTATGAACTGTTTTGGTGGTATAAGAAAGTGTAACAGAGGGTATGTGGAAGTGTAACAGAGGGTATGTGGAAGTGTAATAGAGGGTATGTGGAAGTGTAACAGAGGGTATGTGGAAGTGTAACAGAGGGTATGCGGAAGTGTGGAAGGTTCATGCTCCAGATCTGTGGAACGGCAGCATCCCGAGTACTCAGCCCTTGGAGGAAACTACATATCCCAGGGGACAACGCGGCCAGAGATGAATCACCAGAGGAGGAGGACACACATATAATCTCGCTCCCAGGCTGGAACGTCCCTCTTTTCGCCCTGTCTATCGCTTTGGAGCGCTCCATCCCTGCCGTCTCGCTCTATCAGCAACGTTCCAGCCTGTCGCCTAGAGATTGCAGTAGGCCCCCGGTTCTCCGGGACTCTTTCTCTCTCTTTCTTTTTCTCTGCCTTGTTTGATATAGTAGTTGTAGTTATATTGTATCATATTGTGTCTCGTATTTAGTAAAATAAGTTCTTTCCTTAGATTGCTGCCGTTGTTTTTGTTCATTTCCCCCTTCTAGGGGCAGCAGCCTCTATCACGGATAAATCTAGATAACCCGATTACATTCTGAAACATTAAAAAAAATTTCTAAGGAATAAATGATCTAAATTGGAATAAAGTTTGTGTGTATCTCTTATCTAACAAGTAGGAAAATCATTTAAAGCGATACTGTATTTTCTTCAAAATATTTTGTCTCATTATTTAAGAAGATAAAATTTGGCTTTACCAGTATAAAGGCAAGTGAAATTTCGTCTAAATATTAAAGTAATCTAAAATCCAACTGGTCTGTAAACAAGTCATACAGCTCAGCTAGATAGCTCCTCAATTTTCCAAGTCACTGAAGCAGTGACGGTATCAGTTGTCTGAAAAGAGAATTAAATACTGTTCTATTTTGTCCTATATTTTATTTTATTTTATTAGTTGTAAGGAAGCAGTGGCAAAGTTAGCTGGGTGATTTTAAATGTATGTTTACATTTCTGAAAGCTTTGTTAAGTGTAAAGAGATTTTTTAAGTGCACGTCTTCCTGGAAGAGGTCAAAACATTTTATTCAGAGGAAAAAATACTTCAAATGTTGAATTTTCTTTCCATTTTAACTGCAATGGTTCATGTTTACAATACTCCAGCAGCTTCCAGTGTTCACTCAAGATAATGAATGACTGCTTATAATTAAAGATTTTGCAGGGTTCTATTCTGTACACCATCCAACTCTGAAAATTGCAGGTTTACTATTGCCCAACACTGTGCCTACCTACAACTATTGTTTGTCTGCTTTAGTGATGGATTGGAACATTATTTCCTGACATCTCAAGGATGGTCTTCTTGATAGAAAACAGAAGGTATTTACCCATAGGAAATGTTGATGAAAAAGAAAAGTCATTGAGTGTACTCTATGTATGCAGAAGTAGTAGTAGTAGCGTAATTCTGCCTGGAAGGTCCATAATGGACTTCGAGTGAATGTATTTACCGCTCCCCAAAGTGATGAGTGCTCTCTCCATAAGACATTCTGAACAACCTGAGAAGGATGCATATATTCAAGTAAGCTAAATATTTACGTAGTAGAAATTGTGTGGCCATTATGATTTCCACAGTCTTTTCATTTCAGTATGATACTTAAAGCTCTTTTCCTTACTTTATTAAAACATTGGCTTGGAATTCAGGCAAAAGCAAGGAACTGAATATTTTTTTTCCTTTTGTCTGCCTGGAAGAGGTATTAGCTTCATCAGTCAGTGCAGGGATTGAAACAATTTATCCATTATGGAAATGCCTCTCTCGAAAATGCAGTAAATACTACAGCTCCCAGTGGTCAAATTACGGCCAAAAAGAAAACAACCTGGTCATATCCTTTAATTGAATTTGGCTACTTCTAAAAAAAGTAACATTTCAAAATTTCAGAAAGAGCTTTTTCAAGGAAAAAATAATAAATACAGTGTGTGCAGATCCAACTCGTTCCAAGAATTTGAATTAATCAGCCTGTTACCTGCAATCTAGCAAACACATTTCTCCAGGGATGCAAAATTGCCACGGTACGTGCTCCAAACAGTGCCGAACCGAGCGCCCAAAGACAGGCTCAAAGTGTGATATATCAGCTCCCACTCTCGTGGAAGTCTTTGAAAAACTAATGAGATTTAAATAGCTGCCTTGTAGAAACTGTCTTTTATTAACTGTTTGATATCATTGTCTTCTGAATAAATCTATAAGAAAAATGATTATCCTTTTCTTATTATTATTTTGACACCAGGGAATCTATCTATGTAAGCCTGCAAACGCCAATTGATTTTATTAAATCTCTGAATGTTTCCATGTAGAGTGAATCAGCGATTTGCTAACAGGAACTGTCATTACTGCACAGAAGCTGTGTTGTGGAATTATCATGACTTAGAAAACTGTGAATATGTCTGTCTCATTTATACTGCAGGTAAAAGTCAACAAATAGGGGTACCTGAGTAGAAAGAATTACCGTTTTGAGTCTGCACATCAAGCTTATGGTAAATCTGCAAAATTCATTACCTGTTAATCATCCTGAGGATGATGGAAGCAGGCAGGAGAAAGCACTCAGAATTTGTAATGGAGTGAGATGTCATTTAAGTAGCTCTCTCTCAGCAAACAGGAGAGAACAAGAATGACCAAAGAATGCAAAGGAAGATGAAAACCAGGGTCTTCAGATAGTGTGAGAGCTGACAAGCACTGGTGGGTCGGAGGTGGCTGGAGACACTTAGCTGTTGGTTTTGTGTGGATCTGCAAGCCCTCTGCATTTTCTTCTTAAGCAAAATTGAGGTTAGAGGGAAGGCAGCACATGCTTACATAACAGTCCCTTTGCTGAATCTGCATGTTAATAACTTGCACTGTTGCACATTTTCTGAAGAGAGAAACATAAGCACAGCTTTCCAGGGGGAGGCTGGGAAGTCCTTAGCTCCTGGCTTTGGCTTCATTCCACTTAACCCGCTGAGACTTGGTGCTCAGCAGTGAGCTGAGCTGAGGAAGGTGCAAATGCAATCTCCCCAATAGTGGTAGCAGCTGCTTTCAGAACACCACTTCTAGTACTGGGAAAACTCCTGTGCAGAGTGTCATCCAAAAATCTTGTAGCTACAGACACCCAGCCAGTGTTCAATCAGTTCCCCATTTTAAAGAATTGCTTCTAATCATGTACACAGCTTTGTCTGCCTTTGAGGAAAGCTCTCAATGTCTGCTTCAGAAGACCTGTACATTTTTTTTGAGAGATAAAGAATCCTGAAAATTGTGGTCAAAATAAACATTAGGAAAGTTTGAATGAAAACCAGTTAAGAAGATGCTGTGGTTTGATTTTGAGCAAATCCTCAGAACTGCAAAGTTCAGAAAATGGCCAGTCCCAAAGCACAGAACATCACAAGGGAACTTCCTCCTCAGCTGATGCCCTTTGCTACTGAGTGATGTGACGTGTTATATACTGGTTCAGAATCTATTCTGTGAATTTCCACACAAACAGAAATTCAGAAGACATTAAACTTCATAGAGACTTGGCAGTATAAGGCAAAGGATGAGAAGTAGCTGAAGACATAAGAGAAATACAAAAACAGAATGAGATTATATCGATACTACTTTCCTACAGAATTAGGCTAACAAGTTTTTAGACAGCTGGGAAGGAAAACATTTAAAAGATAAGCTGGTTTTGGGAATGTCCTTGTGAGTTTCATTTGGATAAGAGAGAAAGAAAGGACAAAGAAAATTCGTTTGAAAAGCTAACAAGCAGCCCACAGAGGCTGGGCACTGATCAGAGGTGCACAAGCTCTGTAAGAGATGGCAGCATAGGAGCAGAAGATGAACCTGCAGAGTAAATTGACTCCTTATGCAGCTCACTAACCCAGTGAGAGGATTTATCACTGATACCACTTTCCAGGCTGGCTGCAGCACTACCCCATACTCAGCAGCAAGATGCTGTCCCACCCCCAGCCAGCTGCACAAGTTAAGCACATCTCTGAAGCACAAGATTTTCCTCATAATGGTTCATTGACCCATGCCTGAGAGACCTCAACCTCAAATACATGTTTAATGAAAAGTGAAAAAAAGAAAAAAAAAAAAAAAAAAGAAAAGAAAAAAGAAAAAAAAAGAAAAAAAAACCCAATAAATTCATTAGAATTCACTTAAAAGCATTTATTTGTTGCTTCAGGCCTTGTCTACTGAAAGAGCAGTAATCCACTGATCCAGCAGATCGCTTTGTATTATCCTAGCTGGCTCCGGGTAAAACTAATAATGTTTTAAGTTCCCAATAGGAATTCAAGATTCCAGTGCTCAGTTTTACAGGAAATTCAGAAGATTTTGCAAAGATGTTTCATTTGCCAACTCAGACTTCAGATGGGATCTCCAATCTTCTAAAATGTGAGGGTTCCATCTGCACACTGGGAAGGGGACCTAGCAGAAATCAGAGGGAGGTTCAGGGCTGGAGAAATCTCACCAAGCTTTGGATGCTCTCCAGTAGTGTAGTAACTTTCAATAATTGCTGCTATGGTCTCATCACAAAACTGCATCCCTGTTTTGTAGGGAGGACCGCCTCTGCCTGTTTCATTGGCTGAGGTCAGCCATCATTCAAGACCACCATTAAAGCTGTGGGCTCTAATACTAACAAACAAGTGTACTTAAAAATCAAATTTGATCAAACTTATGCATCATTTTCCTACATGCTGAGATACAGAATCTGTATTTCACTTGCAAATGTCACCCACACTACCATGACCAGCAGAAGCTGCAGCTTGTGAAGCTATAAATGTCCAGAAAGGATCAGGAAGACAATTTCTAAGAAATATTCTTATAAAACCAATTAGTTTTGAACTGAAACAGTAGAAAACGAGATTAAGAATTTTAAAGGTTTATCCCCAAAATAAGTCGTTTCTGACATAATAAATAATGCATCCAATGGGAAAAAGCATACCTAAGAGATTTCTTTTTTCATCAGTGTTCACTCTAAATGGCTCTGACTGTGCAAAATAGCTCTAAGTGGCAAAGCCTCCCTGGAGCATGCAAATCACTGCACAGTACGTTTTAAAAATGCTAAGGACTATATGCCCCTCTAGAATTCAAAGTGAGTGTCCACATGGCAAAGAACATAATAGCAGAAAGTGGTGATCCAGGTCCAAATCAGGAGCTCCCACACATCCCACCCAAAACCAGGACATGCAGGAACACCAGAACGTCCCCAGGGGATCCAGGGGTCTGTATTCATCACAGAGTTCCTTAATTGCCTCCTGTCCTAGCCCTTAACTCAGTAATATGCCATTTCTTTGTAGTCGCTTTGCTATAAAAACTCCAGACACTGAAATCCAAAGACTGTAACAATTTCTATTTGATTTCTTCTTATTTTTTGTATGAATTTCTAGTCCTCTACTTTGAAAATCTATGTTTAAAGGATAATGAAAATAGAAAGCAAAAAAATTAATTTTTGTATTTCCTGTGCATTTGTTCATCCCGTGCTCCGGTTTATGACTCTTGAACATTAGGAATCCAGCAATACAAAGTACTATCTATATGAATTGCATGAATATAACAGAAAAGAGTGGAATATTTCCTACTTTGATCTTATAAAAATAACCTTTAATTTTAACCTTGTATTGACACAAAATCTGCTTCCTTTCTACTATTTATGCTTTCAGATTCTGAGATGCTTATCACAGAATCACAAAATGACCCGGGTTGGAAGGGACCACAAAGATCATGAAGCTCCAACCCCCCTACCTGGCAGAGCCACCAAACTTCCACGGTTACTAGATCAGGTTGGCCAGGACCCCATCCAACCTGGCCTTGAACACCTCCAGGAGGTTACCCAGTTACTGCAGATGACACACACAGTGCAGCACAAAGACTTGTGAACCCATGACTCAAGTTATACGCTGTGTGCTGCAACTTTTTCTTTGAAGGAGCTGTAATTAATCATTAAAATGAAGTCAACAAAACTAGATGCTATCCTACCACTACCTGAAGTTCATTGAAAAGTGCAGATTCAACCTTGTTGTCCCAGTGTTTGACACCCAGATTTGGTGTCAAATGTTATAGCTTCAGGACCTCATGACTAATGAGATTAGCACATATTAATATTAATCCCTTAATTCTTTCTCTAATTGCTTTGAAATCCAGGATCATTAATGACTTCAGCCATTCCTGAGCTGCTTTTTTAATTGGACGTCAGTTTTTGTCATCTATGCTTAAATTTATGGGCAAAAAACTGTGAAAAGGGGATAAAGCTCAGGTGAATGTGAATGTTACATGAGTGTAATATGTGTTAATACATTGGGCTTTTTTCTGAAATAGTCTATATGAAAAGATATCACCTTCTCAAAAAAAAATCAAAACAGAAATACTGAAAACTTACTCTGTTTTATAGACTAGGTGATCTCAGACGTCTTTTCCTCCTTTAATGACTCTGTGATTCTATAACAGCAAAGCCTTCCAGATGTATTCACTTTTACGGATTTCCTTTTGATGATTTTTCTGCTGTTGTTTCAATACTTTTCTAAGGCTCTGAGTGTTATTCTGTATATCTGGACATTTTATTGCAGATTTTTTAATTTCTAGATGAGCTGAAAGTAGTTTAACAGCCATCTAAGCTTTAAAAAAAAATGTTTGCACTATTTAAATGCATGAGGAGGAAATTTTATTTGTATTTAAAGAGTCCACAACTAGAAGTAAAATTCAACTTTTTGGGGAAGAAGGTGAATATTTTGAATGTTGAGTTTCTCTTTTTTCTTTCTTGGTGAGGGTGGAAGCAGCCTAGGAAATTTCAACAAATCCTACTCAAAATAAAATTATGAAACTAAGCTAAAATTCTTCAGTGTAGAAAGGAATTTGTGGAACTTGGTACATGGACAGTCAGTGAGGTTTGGCAGGAAAAGTGTGTTTGCTCTGAAGCAGGAATGCCATAGTCTGTGTATTATATTGCTTGTTCATGTCATCAACCAGCACAGTGTTACTCTATGAAATTCTAATGCATGATAAATAAATGCACCATGCTGTCAATCATGACAAGAGACCTAAAGATGCACAAGATACACCAAAGCCATTATTAGAAAAGATGCTTGACTTTTAGAATGTCTGCAGAGAAGAAGACATAGAGACAGACTGTGTACTGGATATGACTTGCAAGATGAACAAGGGGAGGGGAGGTAGATAACTAACTTGTGTACACAGAGTACTTTCACCTGAGCAAGCTCATTCCAACAGGAAAAGCAAAGCTGCAGTGTGCTCCAAGGGGGATGATTTAGTACCTTTCGTTTTGCTACCCCAGCAGGTTTGGTTCAAAGGCAGCTCTCATATCTCTGCATGGTGTTGGCATGTACACTGCACTTAAATCATTAGGCACTGCCTCAGCTGATAGCTGATGTGTTCAGGCTCAGAAAAGAGACATTGTGATCTGTTTGCTGCTCTAGGGTCATAAAGCAGCTGGGAGTAATGAGGGAGGCAGAGAGGTTGGAGGTCTATGCCCATAGGCTGAATACTGAGGGGGAAACCATGTAGTATCTATAAAGCATCTTCAAAATGTGTTCCTAACTGCATTGGTTAAATATTGTCAAGTCCTGAGTTTGGTTTTACTGTACTGTTTAGCTCATTCCTCTCTAAAATTGATATTACTCATAGAACTCATTTTTTATCCAGGTCACAGTAATCAAATAAATTACTATTTAATTATTAGAGAAGAAGATAAACTTCATTGTAGTGTTAATGCACTATACACAAATATGCACACAAAAAAAACATTGTATAAGTGCTTTTAGCACAAGGAGCTAACAAGAAGCATCCAAAATTCACAAGAAATTGTTCACCTGGTGCTGGGTAGATCTGTCCAAGATGTGCCCAAAATGTACTAATGAAGAGATAAAATATGACTGTGAAGACAAAAGCAGTCATCCAATAACCTCTTACATATTTCTGGACCTGCAGTTTAATAAGCAGTTTAGTTGTGTGGGTATCAAGTCTATTTCTTGGATACCATTTCATCTTGTGATAAACAATTGGTTTATGGACTGAATATATTGCAGTAGCACAAAAGATTTATACTGTTGAATCAGACAATAGACACAAATGCCAAAACACCTTAGAAAAGAACAATGTTTTCTTTGCAGCTACGAATGACAAAGAAAATCTCCCCTTAAATCCGTATTCTTTATATAGATACTGACTGGAAAGCATTGAACAGTCCCAGATCTAGTAATGTCTGGTCTTCCACAGACTTGTATCCTGTCTCAGCATATCCCACTATAGTAACTGTAACCTGCAGTTCTTCCAGCTGTCCCCTACAAAGCCCTGTTTATCATCTTTTTCCCATGTCCTTAAGATGACTGCTAGCCAAAGGCAGCATGTGCATTGTTTTCATGAAATAGATCCATGCCAATCCATCCAGGCCTACCAGAGTATGTACCAAAGGACCAGATGGCAAACTGATTTGTCACAGTCTTCTCCAAAGCAAGGGCAATCCGGGACCCTGCCCTTGCTCAGACACTGATTTTCATAACTTTTATAGTTCTTACATTCATATCAGATTTGATTGAATTTAGCCAAGTTCAAACATTACTGAGAGGAAAGGAGAGA
Organism: Excalfactoria chinensis; assembly: GCF_039878825.1. Taxonomy (NCBI): domain Eukaryota; kingdom Metazoa; phylum Chordata; class Aves; order Galliformes; family Phasianidae; genus Excalfactoria; species Excalfactoria chinensis. The sequence goes on from NC_092826.1 coordinate 124,637,460, forward strand.
AAGACTGATAGTTGGGCAGATAGCCCAGCCATGTGAACCTCACATGCCTGGGTAACCATGTACACAGAGACAGCTTAATAACCTGCATTTATATACACTGTGAACCCACATATGCGTACCATGACTGTGCGCTGCCTCCTCTCATCTCTTTGACTGATGCTCATATGATGGAGGCTTTTGATATTTTTATCCCTATCTTTTAATTAGTAGGGCATATATCTTTCAGTGATCCACCCAATGCCAGTAATTAATGAGGAGTTATTTGTTTCCTCAAGGCCTTTCTTACAGTACTCACATTTCTTTGTGCCTTCTAAATGTGTAATCACTACCACAGGTTAAGAATGTGACTGTCTTGATAGCACAAATGAGACAAATGAGCTAAAGAGGATTGCCTGAAGATACATTCCACTTTGGAGCTCCGGCTGGTATCTGAAGCAGCTCCCAAACTGCCAAGCAGCACTTTGTTCTACCTAACATTGCCTATTTGTCAGAGCACCGAGGTGCTGCCACTACCCAGCACAGCACTGCCACTGCCACCTGTCTGCAGGGTGGGTGGGCCTGAGGGCAGCCTTATTTGCCCTCCCTGCCCCAGAGAAGCCATCTGTCCTTCACAGCACCACCGTGCTTCATGCTTGAACAGAGGCAGTTCTAGATGAGAATTCTCATGTTTACCTACTGCTTTTGACACACTGCCATTATTTTGTTCATTATTCAACTAAAAAAAATTATCATTTCTTTCCTGTCAGACTTAATCCATCAATCAAACCTGAGTGGAATTTCACAGGACAAGGGCAAAGCACATCTATAGTCACATCACTTTCTCCCTGCCAAGTTTCTAAGGGCTTCCACAAACAAAAAAACTTCAGTAATATTTTTAATCACAGGCAACGTAAATCAAGAAAGCGCTGCTCTTCTCCCTATAATAATATTCACTGGAGATTTCATTTGATTTCTTGTCAAGATTTCACCTGCAGCCACCATCTGTCTCATTGAGCTTCCCCAGCAGATCCCATCCTCCTGAGCAGCACAGGTTGCACTGAGGACATCCTTCTCCTCCTCTTTGCAGTGCATCTGAAGGCCAACAACACTACACGGAATTGACACTCTAGTGTCAGCCTCACACTGAAGTCAAGGAGGTTTCCTGCTTCACAAATCTGTCTTCCTTTCCCCCACTGATTGCTTTCATTTTGTAAAAAATCAGAAGGGGCGAGGGGTGACAAAACACACATTTTTAAACTTTAGGTCTCCTTCTATCATTATCATTTTTCTCCTTACAAATTCATTGTGACGGCCACAAAGAATCAGCTTTTTTTTCTTTTTAATAGATGTATTCCTGCAATTGCTCTTGTCAGTGCGGAGGTCGCTTTTATCCCCTGATTGCAGACGTTTGTTTAGCCCTTTCACAGAACAGCATGCTGTTAAGATGTGTGTGTACATGCATGTGTTTACGAGCTTGCATCTGATTTTAGCATTCTCCTATTTTTAAAATAGTAGTAATTTCCCTAGAAGAAAAACAAGTTCCTACTTCAGCCTGGGATAAAAGGCAACCTACAAGGCACCACTCAACTGAATTGCTTTTTCATGTAATTCTGCATTTTAAATAAAGCAGCAGTCTAAAGGCCTTGCTGTAATGGAAGGTTTCCCTCACTTATATAATAGTTCATGCAGACAGACAGCACTTCAGAGCCTGCCACTGACATTCAGACAAAACTAGCTCAGTCAAAAGTACCACCCAGAAAAATAAGCTTCTGGGATCCAAAGGAGCCTCTGCCCCACTTCTTTTTGTTTTGTTTTGTTATTTCCCCAAGGGTACTCCCAAACACAGAGCAAAATCAAACCACTAAAAGGAAAGAACTGGGGCTGGCTTTGTCTTATTAACATGGCGCACATGCGGCTGGCATTTGCAGAAACCTGCTAGGAGCAACTCTAAACTCTACAAATAAGTGTCACTATGGAAACTAATCAGATGAAGAGAAGTATGAAAGAGACCGCCCCAGGAAAATGTCTGAGAGGGATAAATATTACTATAAATAAATTACTTAGCTTAGAAGGCCTCTGTGAAAAGGTTAAAGAAGCTGGCCAGGTGTCTCGGGGTCTGGGGCACATTCAGGACTTTTTCTTGCCAGGTCAGCAGTGTGCAGGAGCACTGTGTGTCTGCAAAGGGAGAACAGAGCCCGCTTCATTCTTATGCGCCTGAGTTCCTGGCTGGGAGGAGAACCTTGCTTCTATCTTCCAAGGAGGATGGCTTCTTGGCAGCGTGTCTGCTCCCTGACAGCTCCTAAGGATAAGGATAAATAGCTGGGGAGAGTGTCAACTTAAATACAAATGAGGATTAACTGTTGGGAACAAGCTAAACTTGTTCAACTAGAAGCCAAAAATATGCTTTATTTTCAATAAGTATGAAAGTTGAAACTTTTCTTTTGTAGAATAGCAAATGTCATCTCCATTACATCTTTTCTGCACTTAACATAAGGAACTGTGCACACACCTCACTTTTAGTGATTTGTAAAATAACGTGTAAGAAAGAAACTGTAGTTACCCAAAAACCAAATAATAAAATTTGCTGCCTCAATTGACCCAGAGCAGATGTCTTTATGTTTAAATATATCCTGTGCCTTCTCATACCACGTTACAGCATTGTCATGAATTATAAGTAGTCAGTCTTTTGAAGAGAAGGAACCAAACCTGAAGTTTGTGTGGAAACCAGTAAATGCTCCTATCCAGGCTCACTGGTGAGACAGGAAGGTGAACATGCAGCCTCCAGACTTTGATCAAGCAGCACCTCCAGGCAGCTATAGCCCACTGCTCCTCCAATCACAGCAATGGTCTGTACAGCAGAATGTCCAACAAATTTTGGAAGAGAACAGTGGATAGTCAGCAGCTGAATATGATCAAAGACAACATTAGTCAAAGAAGACTAAAAAACTGAGATAAAATGTAGTATTATTGAACACAACTAACAGCTGTTTCTTGATTCTGTCTTTTCAAGAACAGACAGAAATAAATACCTGCTCCGAAGCCATCTACTTGTACCACTCATTTAGGATGGGTTTGGCTGGAACTGACTCACAGGAGTGCTGAAACTGGGCCCAAATATTTGGCTTTTGGAATCACTGTGACAGGATGCGACATGCAGAGATAATCACTTGTGACGTTTTCTTGCCAGAAATCAGCCAAGATAGGGAAATTCACAGACTGCAGCTTTGAGAGGTTTATAAATTCTTTAGTTTCCAGTAAGATGGTGTGGAGGGAGTTACATGTGAATTGTAAGAAGAGTTTTAATCAGAAAGGTGATTAAGATGACAGGCAACTGATTGACAGACATTTTTCCAGTTGCTGAAGGAATAAAAATATTTAGTTATGTGGGCATTGGTAAGTGGTACCAACCCATCACTCTTCAGGTGTGAATCCACCCTTCTTCTGGCAAAATCTACTGGGAGAGAGAAACTGTAACAGCAGTAAAAGATCTGTCTGTTCCACATGTGTTTAATTTGGATATCCACATGCTTTTAAGTGAAACAATTAGTCCCTCTCACTCAGTTCCACCCACTGTTCCACAAAACACAGAAGGTCAGGTAGAAAGCTTGACTTTAAAACACTGCCCTTTGTCAATGCAAGCAGCCAGAAGTATGCTCAGTAGGCCTTGCAGAGGGACCCATGGCCTGCTCGAGTCTGGAAGGCACTGGGTGGCTGTGCAAGGCTGTGAACGGTTGTGCTTGAGCATGGTAGACAGCCCTGCCACATTGCATGGGATAACTCAAAGCATTTACTGTGCCAAAGCACATAAAATAGAGTTTTGAGAACTAGAAAAATGGACCAAGCTCAGTCCTTTGGGATTTTAGCAGTTCCTCCCCCTCCTTTATTAGCACAGCTGCAGAAGCAGCAGTTCATTGCAGCAACCCTCCTCCCTCAGCACCGACTTCCGAGCAGAAGAGTTTCCTGCACTCCATAAAAGTGCTCCAGGTGGAAGCAGTGAATACATTCACATACTCATGCTCAGAAGCAAGCATGTTATTTTCAAAAACTGTATCGGTGGTAAATGTAGGTGGAAAGCAGAATGAAGTTCCTACTGTGTGATGGAGACAGCACTTAAGAACCGGCTTGTGGAACAAAGCTTCTTTGTGATTCTTTTAAGGTTCTTGCTCCCTTCATCTTCCCCCACAGCAGCTAATTTAGGTAATTAAGGCAGGGAGGAAGGCGGGGGGGGGGAGGTAAAACCCCCCCAAAAAAGCAGTTGTAGATTATCATATAAAGAAGGTATGCCGCAGAGTAAAAGGTGCTCTTCACAACCTGAAATCTGTCGACAGAAAAGAAAAAACTTCCCCTCTCCGATCGCGGGGCCGCCGGGCCGCGTCCTCCGCAGAGGGCTTCTGCTGCAGAGCGGCACCATCTGCTGGGAGCAGCCGGTAGGGCGGGCAGCGGGTACGGTGAGCATCTTCGGGAAGGGGCGTTGTTAACCTGTTTAGCCAGAGAGTGATGTCTATAGGCGCCTCTCGCTGGAATCTTTCCGCAAAGCTGCAAAATTAGCGGGTCAGAAATTGAAGGTAGATTGTTAGAGGTGTCATAGTACGTATTTACTGGATTTAGTTAACAAGGAGAGAGGGAAAGGCCTGAGGTACAATAATTCTACTACTTAAACACTGTTCTCAGCAATACTTTCTGTCCTTCAACTTCACAACAGCACTTCAGATCACATGGAGAACTATTGAAGTTGAGAGAAAAAGCTTGGGCAGCTGTGGAGAAGTCCTGGCTATGTACATTCAGTTCTAAGGAGAGAAATGCAAATTCTCAGTATCCAAAAGCCGAAAATTACTGAAGCCCTTTTATTTTTTCCTCCTATCTCTGCAATCTGTGCTAACAGCAATGAAGATTTCTGGACTATTCTTCTATACCTAAACTTGTATTCTCTTTAGGCTTTGAGCCAACTGTTTGAAGATTTTAGATGACCGACCTCGTGAGCTAAGATCCCAGTGCTATTGCTATTTCACTTGTGCAGTCATGTGCCTTTCACTTAGCTCCTTCCTCATTGATGTGGAAATCGATCCCAGACCCAAATGAAAACTATGTGCTTCCTTTATTGTCTTATCCTTTGAATATACTTTATTGAAGTTATTAAGAAGATAGGATCCCTTGCACTGTACCAGCGAGAGGCAGTTTTAGGGTGTACTTTTAGTATTCAGTCTTGGGAAGTCTTTATATAGTCTTTTAGTCTACATGCTAAGCATGTACTGTGCATGTGTTTCTGCCTCATGTGTTTTAATGCTGAAACATAATGGTTTGTTGCACACATTTGTCATATTGTACAAAATCCAACCAGTGAAACAGAGGCCTGCACTTGCATACCACAGCAAAACATGATCCAGTACTGAAACTGAAATCCAGATCAGTCTGAAAAACATCTAAGGATTGAAATGAAGGAGAAGAATTTTCAGAATAGCACGTTTGTAGAACAAGCCGTGAAAGCAGCACTTCACTGTTCGCCCCATGAGACTGAACAAAGATGGGAATCATTGCTGCCTTCACAACATTTCCGAGATGTACACTAAGACAGCTGTACATGTTTTCTGGACTGTAAGATTCAGTCTTGCGTATTCTTTTTTAAAGCCAAGTAGGCAGCTTGTCTGCTGCTTGCAGCCTCACTTCTCCCTTTGCTGCTCCATCTCATCATGGCCGTCCATCACTGCAGGACTACTGACTCTCCAGAGCCAAGCTGCTCCAGAGATTATTTCTTACCCATCCTTTCTAAGCTCTGTCTTCAGCCACCTTCTGGCCAGTTACAAACTCAGCTAAATCTTTGACTATCATTCAACCTTCCTGAGCAGCAGGGAAGACAGTTAATGCTGAGACTTGTGACCCAACTGCAGGATACTCTCAGACCAATGGCCTGAATTACTCCAAATGATGAACTTGCTTCAGTCACAACCCTGGTTTCCCCTTAGAAGTCGTCATAAATCCTGCCCAAGGGTTATATCACAGATCATGATTAGGTAACTCATGCAGCACTGTCTACTTCTGCCACCCCTTCAAGAATGCCATGCAAGGAATGAAACACTCAGCATCCAAATGTCTGCAGCTGTGACATGTGTGTATCTGTACACAGAATTTCTGGTCATACTTTCCTTCTCACTTCTTTTGCCTGAAATTTAATCCTTTTTTAAAGTTGTTTCCTACAAGGAGAAGGAGGACAGAGGGAAGGACATGGAAAAGGGCACAACTCAGCTTCCTGCTTCACCTTGCAAGTTCTCCTGTGAGTCTCTGGGACATGGAGTCATGATTGGGTAACAGATGGAAGGGGATCTTGGAAGGTCTCTAGTCCAACCCCCTGCCCAAAGCAAGGTCAACATCAACAGAACGGGTTGCTCAAGGACTTGTCCAATCCAGTACGGAGAAGCTGCTCCAATGCTTAGTTGTCCACACAGGAAAAAATCTTTTCTTTACATCCAGTCTATGCAAGATAGATCTGCTGCACATAATATCTGCCTGAAATACAAGTTGCTGAGTTGGATGCCATCAAGACAAGATAGGGCTATCTATGCCATAATGATCACCTGCTCAGTCCTGTCACAGTTCCTGCATCATTGTGCACAGCTGCAGCCACACAAACACAGCACTGGCTAAGCTTTGTGCCCACCTCCTAAGGCAGCTGTGCCCAGGGGTGCAGGTCTGGGTCAGCCCACCCCACAGAGGTAGCTGTCAGTGGGTGCTGCATGGCTTCCTCCTCCCTCAGACAGTGCAGCTGTAAGCACGAACAAGACCAAAGCAATCTGAATCAACAGGCAGGAAATCTTCATTAAAATGTCATACCTTCATTTATTTTGCATCTGTGTGCCTCAGCCATCTTGTTGAAGAACACTGTCACCATTTTTGTGAAACACTGACTTGCAACAGATTATGGCTTTCATACTGTAATTGGTGTTTCACTAATTCAGAAGGAGGATAAGCTATGCCTTATATATTTACTTAAGAAATTGTCCTTTCATTTGTTTAAATACTTATGGGAAGTGCTTTCTTCTCAGTGTTGCTGCTTTTGATCTTTCAAGTATTGTGGGGGGTTTTCTTGTTTAAAATAGGAATGATCAAGGGTACGGGAACCTCTTATGGGAAAACAGGGCAAAACCACTGAATTTTTCTTTGGAAATACTTCACAAAGAGAATGAAAAAGAGAAAATATAAAAAGCTGTAGGTTCTGAAGAGTAACAGTGATGGAGGATTACTGGTCTACCCATCAAATGCAACAATGAAGGAACATCTGATTACATTTAGAACAGAATACTGCCAAATGGTAAAACACAGACCCATTTAGCAATGTGGATAATTAATCTGTGTAACTCACCGCCACAGGAGACTGACAAAGGAAAAGTAGAATGAAGTCCTAACAGGACTGTATATTTGTTATTAATTTGGAAAATCTCCTAGTAGGGAAATGAAACAGGGGATTCAGAGTGACCATGTGGGTTCCTCTTACTGTCAGAGGGATGTGAGCCCCCACCTCCCCCAAAGCAGAAGAACAGCCATGGTAAGAGTTGTGTAGCCAGGAATGGGCAGTGAGGACATACAGTGCATGCCTGCTCTCTGCCTCCATTGTCCGTTAATGTGGGGCCCCTGTGCAGCTGTGAATATGCCATGGATAGGGACATGTGGAGGGAGACCACAGAACAATTATGCGGGTGCACCAGCTGAAGGGTGCTCTAACTACTGGGCTACAAACAGCCTTTTGTACTGTCCCTTGGAACCTCTGACTTGTGCTTGTGGCTCCATTTAATTTATAGAGGTGAACAAACAAGTAAACAAAGCGTTAGCATCTCTGGAGGGAAATGGAAAGAACAAGAAATAGCACTGTATGAATCAGCGCCTGCACTTGAACTGATGGACTCTGGTCAGCTGATCTCAGAGACACACGGCAAATGAACAGAAGTGTAGGAAAAACTTTCAGATAGAGATCAGGACTGTTTAACTGAGAATAGAAAAAAGAGAGAACTGAAAAATGTACAGAGAAAGCAACATTATTCTTTTGGTACAAGAGAAAGGAGACTGCCAGTGGCAGGAACAAACATAGATCTGATGAAAGAAAGCACTTATTTCCTCAGAAAAAAATACCATATATTACTAGTTTGTGGAATTCATTCACAAGAACAGGACAACTACTTGAAAGACATGAACAAAATATTTAGATGTACCACATGTATTCAATAGGAATAATTCACACATTAGAAGAAAAAATAACTTCAAAAATGAGGCTATAAGCCCTTATTCTACAGGGAATTAGACTTATTGGGTTCTACAGGGAACTGAAAGGTAATTGTGCAGCCTGTAATTCCTCCTCTGAAGCTGGCCTCCACATACAGCATTAAATTGGGCCAGATGAACCTTTAATGTGGCTGCCACAGGCAGTAACTAAATATTTGGAACATATTTACCTTGGGAAAAGGAAATGGAAACAGAGAAGAGGGAAGTTAAGAAAAGTGAAGAGAATACAAGAAAAGCAATAAATGATAAAATGTAAGGGAAAAAAAAAAAAAAAGAAAAAAAAAAAAGTAAAGCTGACAGCAAATTAAGTTCAACATTATACAGGTCAGCATATCATTGGGCTACTAAAGAGAGTTTCATGAGGTAGATGCCAATTTTCTCACAGATTGCTGCTTCTCAGGAATACCAGAGGAGAAAATGGTAAGTTATGGAAAATACAAAATGTATTTAAGCACACTTAAAAATATTTGCCAACAATACATCTGTAAAAAAACCACCACCACCACCATTTCCCATTTCCCAGTCTTGTACCTATACACTACAATGTACGAAAATAAAGTAGCTCTTCTGTATAGGAAAATATTAGCAGGAAAATGAAAGAACAAAGTTTCCCCAGGCATGTTTCTAAGTCATTAAGCTGAGATTTAGAAAAGGAATCTGAATTCTTAACACTCACAGGAAAGAAAAGCATCTCACTTAAATAAGAGTGAAAAAAAATATATGCCAAGATATCACAGACAAATGGGAGGACAGGGTGAGCCATTTGCTTCCTCAAAGTAATGTTTCATAACCTACAAGACTACAGAACATATTATTTGGGTGATAAAAGTTTTGTGTTTTCATGGTCTGGAAGGTAGAAACCTCATGTGTAGTGGTAGAACTTGTGTCAAGTAGATAGTGAGAGGATCAACACAGCTACAGCTGCTGGCTCTTCCCAATTCATGATCTTCATGTCATTCTAGGAAGGAGTCAATCCACAGCTGAGTAATCCACAGGGTTCTCAGTCCCAGCAGTGCTTCCCAGCTTGCAGGGAGTGAGCAGCCCTCCTGGGGCTTGTGGGAACCTTCCTGGGATGAGGTCTGCTCATGCAATTTGGTCTGGGAAAGCCAGTGAGGATGGGAAAAGCAGGTCTGGAAACTCCTAGCTGCAGAGTCATAAAGAGGAGTCATGCTGGGGGGAGAGAATGGCTTTTCATTGGCATCTCTGTCAGCCATGTCAGCAGGGTGAGGCAGGACAGTGGTGCTGAGGAGGTGGCTGAGCTGGAGGCTGGTGGATGAGGCCAGAATAAGAAGGGAGGACAGGTTGCACCTGATCTGAGGCCAAGCTGAGGAAGCAGAGCTTTACTAAGGGAGGCACTCTGCTTCAGAAAGGAATTTGGAAGGACTGGGAAATCTGTATAACAATCATAAGACTCTTTTGTCTCTCACTAATTCATCAGCTAGCACTATCTCAGTCTGGTCATACCTACAGCTGAAGTCAGCTCTCCCATTAATTGAGCATGGCCAGCAACATGTCTGGAAACTGCCCATATATTTTGAGTATTAGGGCACTACATATTGTACAAAATCTCAAGGGTGAATATGGAAAATACCACTAACAGCATTAGAGGGAGAGGATGTCAGGTGTATCAGATTGATTCACTACAACTACACAAAGGATTAGAAAAAAGTTGGCCAGTGCAGTTTCTCGACAAAATGATTGAATGCAGGGCCAGGCAGAGCTAACAGTGCTTATATTTAACTTACTAATGCTTACTTACTAATGCAACATCGTGTGCACCGCAGGTGACCCCAAGCAATTTAATCAGAACTTAAGCTCTCTTTTAAGGATAAAAAGGAACATCCAGCTCTCACTGTTGTGAAAATACCTCAGTGAATGTAGACTACTGTAGCAGTATGTATGCATGACCTCCTTAATTTTAATGTCAGCTAGCCAAAAAAAAAAAAAAAAAAGAAAAGAAACAGAAAACCTGAGCCTCTGGCTTTTTTCCATAATTTTCCCAAATAAATTTCCATGCTCTTTGTCACAACATGGTTGCCAGCTGGGCAGCCGCATGACATTGTACTGTGAGGATGTTCAATTTACCAGGGATGTCAAATGGAACAGGCAGCTCAAACACACTGTGTGGACAAGATCGTGAACTCTCTCAATAGTCTTCTAGCAAATGCAGGCTACATAGGCATCGGGTAGAGAATTACCCTGTAGCCATTAGTCTAAATGCTGGTTTTCACAGCTCCCCACTAAGAATAGTAAATAGCATCACAAATATTTTCTTCCTCTGTGCACCAGAGAGGGTAATAATTTGTCCAGGTATGAGTGGGATTTTTGAGAACTGAGCTAAACAGTCCTGAGGAAAAGGCAAGGAGAGGAACATAAAAGTAAATTCAGCTGCCTAAACACAGTACTGTTTGATTTGCCTTGGGTTTCCAAGACCATCACTTGAAGCAAAGGACCTGTGGGAGATTTGTGCCTTTCTGAATGCTAGGGAAAATTTCCTACTACAACAAAACTGACACCAGTTTAAGCAACTGAATCTTGTCCTCCATATTCGTTATGTTGGTGGTTAGATGCAGATTATTCAGTCCTGGCCTCAGTATTCTAATTCTGCTGTGCCCCTTTGGAGAAAAAGTACTGGCTCCCCTAGAGGTGAGCTCCCCATTTTTGTGAAGGTACTCTGATATTGTTCACTTTTCTGTGCATATGCAATCTAATACCTTCCAGCTGTTACGGTCAAGGAGATTTCAGAGGAAGAGAAATGCACTAGATTTTCCATCCAGTGTAGACTTCTTTGCATTTACCAACACTGAAGTTAATTTACAATCTTTTTGCTTGTTTCTTTCACTGGTTTAAATCTCAACTAACTTCATCACAGTTTTCTTTCACAGTGGTCAACCAACACAGACAACTTTGGCTTCCAACCCCTCTTTCTCTGTTTGTCTCTTCTCTTTCAAGATTAAAAACAAATGCATTTAACACCAGAGGGGTTTGCATGATATCCTAAAGTGCTCTGCTGTTAATTTTACCTCACAGGGAGCTGAGTTTTCTTTGCACTCTTTGGCTGCTGACGACCAGCCAATATTAACTGTTGGATGTGTTATGAAATACAGGAAATCCTGATGTAAAAATATTCTCCAGAGTAACCTAATCATACCGCAGCACAGATTCTGAGCACTTGTATTCCACTTCAACCACTTCTAGACTTAGCAAGCCCTTATTTGTGCCTCCCAGTTCCACAGAGAGTACCCAGAAAAGGAGCAAAGATTTGCCTGCACCCAGCCACCTCCTTGCAGCCCCCATGGCCCCAGCAGGATCCATTCAATCACCCCATTTGACTAATGCAATTCTAAAAATTCACATGCATATGTACTATTGCCAAAAACATCACAATACTGCCCTGTTTGGCAACCTATTGTTGTATTTGTTTTTTATTCAGCAGTAATTAGGAATCTGGCAGCCTTCTCACCACGACTGGTTCCAAAGGGGTATCTAAATACAAGGAAGTACTAAGGAAAATTTCTGTCTGGATTTTCTCCTCTAAAGTAGCCGTTTAAAACAGGCTCATAAAAAACTTCTGTAGCTGGAAAAGCTGAGGTAACTAATTTAGCATCAAAAAGCAAAAGAATCATCGCATTAAAAATAATGCCAACTTAAACATGAAGGGATCAGGTTTGTGAACTTGTTGGTTCCCCATATTCCAAAACATACCTCAAGTTATTTAGTGCTACAGGCGGGGAAACCTTCATTCATTATCTTAGTGTAACTATCAAGTTTTAGTGAGGCTTTAGACAGGCATCAATTGAATATTAAGATGTGACTACATTACACTGTAGAAGACACTGAATTTTTTGCTTATTGTTAAATGTGGAGTGCACCATTCTGCAGCCATGAAGGGAGTTCAAGGGGGAAAAATATTTCAATTTCATTTCAATTTCTTTGATGTCTAACCTCATATAAAGGATTTAGAATTGTTCTTTTTTCTAAACTTAAAGCTGAATACTCCATTTCCAGTCTTGTATTAGATGAAGAGATGTTACACTAACAGAATCATACATCTATTTGCTTTGTGCCATCAGCTTTTTCATAGGGGCTTGGGGACACTTCTGAGCTTCAAGACTACTGAGAAAAATACATGTGGTTTCTCCAAAAGCTCAGATGTTTTAAACATCAGCAATAAGGAGACAAACAATATCAGTCTAATTCCAACAACTGCCACATCCAGTGAGCTCAGAGGTTTCAATCCAAAGCCACTTTTAGTCCAGAATTGTTTAATCGCTCTCTTCTGATGGAGTGACAGCCAGGAGCTGGTGGCTGCTGTTTTGTCCATCCTACTTTGCACTGTTTCATGGGCTCAGAAGCCAGACTGATATAACAAAAGGACCAGAAGTCTTTCCTTAAAATTTGATTGAAGTAGTGGGAATGAAAAATTTATTGTGACTGACAAGAAATAATTGGGTATCTGCCATTAGTTTACATTCAGACGCGAGGAAAAGGAGAGATTAAGCAGATTAACCTCCATCATCTGGGAGATGACATTTCTTGCTGTGTTTGAAGTATTTTGTGAAGGAAAGATGGCACTGATTTTGAAGTTTATACTAACTGAATCTCTTTGATTTGGTTTGATGCAGCAGCTGCAGTGACACACCCTCAGTCTTTGAAGGCCTCGAGCTGCAAGGGCCAGGATGGAGAAGAGCCCAGCTGCAGCTCTGAAGTGTCAACTTCCACCTCTGGGGGAAGGAGTGCTCTTGTCTAATTTCTCCTGTCATCTTCTTAAATTTGTATTAGAAGGTATGGGGCAGGTGGGATGCTTTCCCAGCCATGCTGAAGGCAGAAGTGGTGGCTCTGTTCATGTTAGGATTCCTGTGTTCATTACTGCATCTTCCAGGAGGAGCAGAGTGAGAACAGGACAAGCCTTGGAAGGCAGCCAGCCCTGCAGAGGTACTCTGAGTGGATTTTGTGCTTTCCTTTTATTTTCTTAAAGAAATTCAAATCCCAGAAAAAAGATGTGTTTTGACCTGTTGTTATTTGTTTTGGCAGTAACTAAAGAGAATAAGGTAATTATCTGCTGATAGACTTTGTATTTGATTGCTAAAAATCAGATCGAGAGTGACTTACAGTGGTAGACAAGCTCGTGATTAAACTATTCAGAAACTCTACTGAGAGAAAACATCGAGAACAACTAACAGCTTATTGTAGCTGAGACACTATTGAATTAACTCTCATAGAATCATAGAGTATCTTGAGTAGGAATGGTCTCACAGTGGTTGAGTCCAACTCCCAGCTCCACACAGGACCACCAAAATCAGTCCTTGTGTCTGAGAGCATTGTCCAGATGCTCCTTGAATTTCAGCACTTGGGGCAGTGGGCACTGCCCTGGGCAGCCTATTCGACGCCCACCACCCACTGGTGAAGAACCTTTTCCTGATACCCAACCTGACCCTCTCCTTTCTACTCACTCCAATGAATAACAAGGAAATTTCTTCAACACTCAGTGTTCAATACGTGAGTTCCAGAGTCACATGCTGGTTTAACATCTATAACCTCTCTCCAGGTTACGCAAATATATTACTAAAAACGAGCAAACAAACAAACAAGCAAACCTGTAGCAATGCACTGCATTATTTCCTTCTGAAAGAGTAACACTGAAGAGAGCATGAGAGCCATAACCCAGGGAAAGGAGGAGGCAAAGTGTGTAGACAGAGTCCATCTCATTTAACCTTTACATCCACCCATCTATCAAAATTCTTTGATCGCAATTTTGAGTTTAACTGCTCTATTCCCACAGAGTTACTTAGTATCTTAAAGGCAGTGTTATTTTCCTCTCTCCTCTAATCAGCCGTCACCCCTAGGAATTCTTTTATTTTCACTCTCCAGCCACAAGTCAATCACAATATGCACTACAAGACATCGAATATTAGCAGAAAGAAGCAATATTACTGTAAATGGCTAGAAGGTGTTACTACAGTTATCAAGTTTTAACTAGTATATGACAGTTAAATCTTGGGAGAAATGCTCTAAGTTTGGGTCACACAGCACTGTGAAGCTTGTTACTGGCTGAAACATTCTGGCTACAGACATAGGCAGTGTACTTGTTAAGTAAGGGAAGACACATGTCTATATTACTAACGATTCAGTCTTACATATTATATATCAGCAATGATTAACACTGGATATCACCAAGTCTTTTTCCTATGGCATTACCAGAAGTGATCTTGACATGGGTATTATTTAACTCTATTTTCCAACAGGAATGAGATTGAATGTAGTGTTTCCACTCTGATCAGTCTCAGGTTAACACTGCCCAAATTTCTGTGCAATCTATTTGCGAATTAACAGTTGCAGTTTGATCCCAGTTCAGTCTTCAGTTTTAAGGTGACTGCAGTGTTTTTTCAATTAGCTGCTAAGTGAAAATATTTTTCCTGTAGCCTCACGGTTCTGAGGTGAGCTCTGGCCTCTTCACCTTCTCCAACTAAATACTGCCAGATCCTTGCTGCTCCAAGCTCCTTTCACTTTCACATCCCCAGAGGATGATGCAGCATCTTTTTGACATGTGATTCAGCTTTTACAGTTGTATTCATTCCTGCTCCTGCTCCTGCTCCTGCATGGCCTAACTGCAGACTAGCTGAGGCAAACAGCTGACACCTCATGCAGAACCTAAGCTGCATCAAGGAGCCCAGAGACTCTCCTAACATTTAGAGCAAGTGAGTGCAGTCAAAATGATGAAAGATTAAGCAAGTTACATATCCATGTGACACTTTGTGACAGTGCTCTGCCTGCACTAAAGCTAGTCCTGGTGCTTCCCTTTATAAGAATCAGCAAAATGGTGGCTTGAAAGGGTGCAGTCAGTGCAGGACCAGCGGTGAGGTGGAAATAATTATACTAAAATTACTTATAATTACCTGAGGGGTAAAGAAAAGTCCCTTTCATAAAGCATTGCCCCTGTAATAGGTTCTCAGCAACTCCTTGGCACTTTTTTTGTGTGTTTGGATGACTTTGAATGCTCCGTTACAGTGAGTGATGAGGAATCAAAATACAGATTAAGCCTTCATTTTCTGGGTAAAAGCTCTTCTTTCTGCTGGGGAAAATAAAAAAATGATGAGGCTTTAGATTTAAAATAATAATAATAATAATAACACCTGATATTAATGTCATCGAACAGGGGCACTGAGTCAGTGTTCTCTGTAATTCTGCTATGTTGACTTCTCATTTCAGATCTCTGCCAAAGCAGCAGGCAGAGGGCTGCTTTTCCAGGAAGGGTTACAGAGCATTAAATCCCAGAGCAATTGCATGTGAAGCTGACAAACAGGCATCAGCAGTACACAGCTAATTTCAGAGAGATTGCCATTAGTTACACATAAACACATACATATCAAATAGTATAAAACATCAGACATATCTGGGATATGACAATTTTAGAACAAAATTGATCCTGTATCAAGAATTTTTTTCTTTTCCCTTCTTTTTTTTTTTCTTCATTTTTCCTTTTTTGCTTTGCTTTTTTTTTCTTTTTCCCTTTTGTTTATCACTTTTTTTTTCCTTTTTCTCGCTAGGTTTGTGTGTTGCCTAATGAAGCACTTACAGAAAACATCAGCACTCACTCCGAACACACAGGATTCCATGCTTTATTCTCATATCATCCCGCAATAATGTTGCAGCATACAGCCGTCATGAGGAAGTCCTCTGAAGAAAGAAAAAGCAGAGCACTGTCAGCAAAACAACAAACCTGGGCTTCCCCACATTTTGCAGGGCAAGTCCTAGGAGCAGTGCTCACACAGCTTTCCATTGCTGGAAAAAACAGATGTGCTTCAAAGCAGCCTTTCAAGGTGGCGAGAGAGAGAAAGAGAGAGAGAGAGAGAGAGAAGAGAGATTTAATGCATTAATATGTTTCCGTATGGGTTTTTCATTGAAAACGAGAGGAAATGTTGCCTATGGAAATGCATCTCAGGCATTCAGATTTAATGCTGACTTTGCAGCAGAGGGCTATGGTCTGAGCAATGCTGGCCATTGGAGCTCCACAGTGTATCTCATAGAGCCCAGGGAGATAACAAGGAGTGATGCACAGATTTATGTGAAGTGTATGTGAGTATTTACGTAAAGCCTGTCTGGCCAGTGGTTGCAGATACTTCCCATCTTTTATCCAGCTGTAAGCAACTCAACTCCTTCTAAGCAGAGCAGCCATTCCTGCCCATTCAGAGTTGTGCACCTCAGTTAACACACACCCAAACCTGGGGTAGAGTGGATTCCTCTGCACCCCACCCCAGTAAAGTGATCAATATGCACTGTTCTCATTTTAAAATTATATATATATATATATATATATCCCCTTGAATAGGGATCTCAAATGAAATTCTGTTTAATTACATTCATTGCAAGATTTTTCCATTAACTACAGTAAAAGTAAGCTTCCCCAAGTTATCATTTCCCAATTTAAAATTCAAATAAAAATGACAGCATAAAATGTCCCGCTGGCATAGGATTTATTATCACTCAGTTACCTCTGCCTGCAAATATTAATAACCTGATTCCAGAGACTGGTTGCAGCAACTGACTCTCTCCAGCCAAGACTTACACAGGGTGGAAGTGCTCCCCGGATTCTGCAATAGAAATATCTGGTATGGGTCCAGGTTATCCCAGTGCAGAGAAATGCTGAAGGCTTTATTCATGCCTTACGTAGTCCTTTGGCAAAACTTGCACAGCTAAACATTTAGTGGAAGTCATCAAAGTGGGAGGTTTGTTCTTTTTTTATGAAGTTAGTAAGCCTCCTCCTTGCTGTTAGTATTCTTCCTCAAGGTCTCCAAGTAAAGACACCAGCATATGGAATTATTCAGTAGGAGCAAGCAGGGTTTCTTTTTCCTATTGCAGCACAGTGTCGTTAATAGTCTGGATCACTGCAGCCTAGATTTGACAAATTATCAGTACCTGAAGTATTAAGTATTCTGTTTCCAGTATCAGTCGTTTTCTCTCATTAATTTCCTATTACTCTTACAAAGCACACTTAAATAGGAAGCCAAGCAGGTATATGTTACCAATCAGAGCAACGCTTAAGGAAACCTTACAGAAAATAAATAAACAAATAAATAAATAAATTATTTTTACAGTTTTCTGCACAATCATAGGTTGTCATTTTCAATTAAGTTTCAAACACTACATGTTTGGAGAAATGCTTTATAGGAATTCAGAAAGCAACCTTCCTTTCAGCAAAAAGCATGTGAGCTGCTTCAGCAGTCATACTGCAATCACAGAAGTGCTAATTGGGCTTCAAAGCTGGTGCTGTTATAAAGCACAATAATATGAGAATTAAACACCCAGCGAAGGCAAACACTTTCTTTTTTTAAATCTGTTTTCTTCTTCCCACAAATATCTTTCTCAGGCTGACCTGACTCCATACATCCATTCTCCCAAAACAAGATTTCCTGTCACACAGCTGTGTTCTCTAGACGCATCAAAGGAGTTAATAGATTATTAATAGCAGTTAAAGCTTATTACTGGCAATACTCTGTCCAAGAAAGAAATCCCAGAAGGAATCTCAATTCCCATTGGATACATTTCATACAAATATCTTGAAGAATTGCATCTCTGCCTTGTTCTGCAAGACCAAACAGACCACTGTTTTCCTAGAGAGAACCCTGCTAAAACAATAGCAAGTGTTCCTGTGCTTCATGATGCATATTGAGCAGATCCTTAGGGTACACAAAGACCCAACTCCTAAATAACCACCAATCACTCCAGACTTCCAGGAGACCTGAGTGAGAAATATAGACATCAGGAAGATTTAACCCCTTCCAGAGTGGTGTTTTCCCCAGACTCTCTGCCTGCTTTGCAGACTGCCATGGCTTGCTGCCCACCTGCACCACAGAGCAGCAAACTGCACAGCTTTGTGCTGAGGAAAGCCTGCGGTCCTGCCCCAGCCCTTGCAGCACTCATGCCAACAGTCCTTTATCATTTGCAATCAATGCATCTATTTGGGTGCACGTGCTCTAAGATCCTTCCTTCTGATGCGTAGCTGCATCTTGATATGGGATAATCCTCCCACAGTGGTTTTTCTTTGGTCTGGGTTTGATTCAGAGCAGTGTTCAGCATGTAATCTTGGAAATACAGATATTGTGGAACCCCAGTGCTTCATCCCACTGTCTTACAGTGTGTACAGATCTCTAGAGTGTTGTGGCAGACACTGATGCCACCCCTCTGTGTTCCCTGCTTCAGGTAAAACAAAAGCAGAAGATAAAACAGAAAAATGTACTGAAGAGCACATTCCTGGTCTTATGTTTCTCATAGTTTGTGCGTTTCTATGAATCATTAGTCACATGACTTCTTAACGTACAGAAATCCATTCCTCTACAGTCTGTTCTAAGGTTTTTTTTTTTTTGCAGTAAGTCAACTTATAATAAAGGCAGATGCATATCCCTTCTGATATAAACCTCAAACTTCCCCCAGGTGAGGCTTTTAAACATGCTCTAGTTTGCAAAAATATACTTTCTGGGTACTTAGTCATTTCTACATTGAAAGAATACTTGATTAAAATGTGAAAGTCTTCTATTTTTCAGAAAACCATCAGTTTTATCCCAATGACCCCCTAACCTGTGCTTGATGACATTTTGTAACATAAGGCACTGAACAAAGCTGAAAAACAGCACATCCTTGGGATACTCTTGCTCTGGAGAAACAGTTACAGTGTTAAAACCAGAGGGGTTTCCATTTCAAACCTGCATGACCGCATAGATCGCAGAGGATCCGTGATCTTCAGTTATTGCTTACCGCAAAACAATGACCAATGAGTTGATAAGCTAACTTTCACATAGTAGCAACAAAACACCAAAGCACCACTAAGTGCTATGAGTGGACAAATTCCTCTCCTCTTCAGGCTTTACTTCATTCTTGGATCGTCTCTTTTCATTCATTTTGAGTTTTCCATGTGATTTTGTCAACGAGCAGTTCAGTTTTGTTACACTGTAGTACTCACTTACACACAAGTAAAATAAAGGTCACAGAAGCTTCTGGTTTGTTTCTCAGAGTGTCCTGCAGAAACCCAACTTGAACCGTGGTAAACAATGCAACTGATATTAATTCAGAGTTTCCCCTTTAAAAAGGGAAACAGGTCAAAGGATACACCCTCTAGGGTATGTGCTGGGATTACACACCTGTGATTAATCTAACAAACTGCTGGAGATGTGATTGTTTCTTCATAGAACTGCAGCTGAAACAACAGTTCTTTGGCAGTAAAATAAATGTAACCCCTCGTGGTGCCCCTAGACATACGAGATAATTACAACAAAGTACCTTCATAGGAAGTTAGGACGCTCCTGCTGCATCATTAAAATAAACGGACCCGCGATAACTGATGCAGCCTTGGAAGTGCAACAGAGGAGCATGGTACTCAAGAGATGAAAGAGACCTGCTCTCCTCCTGGAACGTGCATGTGACTTTCATTAGCTCTAGTGGAAGCTGAGATTTCGAGCCCAAATCTAGCAAGAATAAGAGACAGGTTTTACTCCTGTGAAGTCAACTGCAGTTTTGCCAAGGAGTTCAGTGGGGCAAGACTTCTGAAGCAAAACTTAATTGTCCCAAGGCCTTTTGGGGCCAGCCTGAGCCTCATGGTGGTGTGGCAGCCAGCCCCAGCCTACACACTGCTAGCGCTGAGTTGTGGGGCCATGTCTACACACCGCTGTCTCCTGGACAGTCAAGAGTCCTGCCAACACCAACAGCACTGCACACTACAGCCATTCCCAATGATTTCTCCAGCATAAATACAAGCATAATGTTATAAAGGGGAAACAGTACTGTCAGCACACAATTATAGAATGATAGAATGACTTGGGTTGGAAGGGACCATAAAGACCACTTAGTTCCAACATCCTCTGCTAATCAATTGAAGGGTGTGAGCATGTCTTAATGCCAAATAAGCACAAAATTGTGCTATTTTCACAGTTCCAATGGTGATTTGCACAACAAAATAAATGAAAGGTAGCAAGGCTTACCAAGAATTTAGTGTGTCCAGCACTGACCCCATTTTGATCTGCATCAACATATCCTCTGTCATTATAAATATTTCAAATACCATTTGAACAACTTCATTTGGGTACTGACTTCCAAGTTATCACACAATAAAGTACACTTATGATTCAGAATGTAATTCTATATATATAATTCTCACCATTCTTCCAGCAGATTTGCCTGGTTACATCTCCTAATTGTGTTTGGATTTCTCTGCCTCCTTGGAGCGTGATACCCTGTTACTCATAGACACATCATCTCATGGAAGAGTTTTCTAAAGCCCTGCCCTGAGGACTTGATTCTTGCTAAGTCAGCATATACACTATTCTCCATCCACATCCAAAACACGGTGAGTATTATATGTCCACATGCAACAGTACAGAGACATTAGGAGATTTAATTGATGTTATGTTCATCACCATTTAGTGTGAAATAAAATATGTTGAGGCCGCTTTCCCTCATTTTTTTTTTCTAAACTGGTATGGTCATCAGTGTCCATTTGTTTGATTTCTACCTCTTCATCCTTTGCAGCCAAATGGATGTGAGGATAATACTATAAACTTAAGGAAAAGGCTAGCCTTTATAGTAGACATTTTCTTTCTCTGGAAACTGGGAAGGTAATGCAGTAGTGTACACGTGAAAGTTGTCTTCACCACTTCAAGAAAGAAAAATGTGGGTTTTTTCTAAAGGCAAAAATGTACCAACATAAATTCCACATAGGTAAATGTTTATGTAGGAACATTTACCATGATACAGAATCCTGTTCTGAAACAACCAGGGCAGTATGATGCTTTAATGTAACTTCTGGCACAGTAAATTTGTACAAATGGGGCCCTGAGCTGGGCAAACACACCAAGTTGTCTGTCTTGAGCCAATGGAAAAAGAGTCTAATGGCCAGGTTACAGGGAAACAAGTTCCAGGTTCAAACTTATTTAGAAACACAATGAGAGCAAGAGAGACCTTTCAGGAACATCACCATGCACATGCTTCATGTCATTCATGCTATCTGCTTATGTTCCTCTTGGCTAGAAGCAGATTTGATTCACCATGACATGAATCTAATGTTGCGGATAAGAGGAAAATGCAGATAAAAGAGAAGCTTTGTTCTTGTATGTTCTTCCGCTCTCCAATGCTAAAAACGAAACACAGAATCTAAATACTCACTGCCTCTGAAACTGGCAAAAAGCAGATTTTGTGACTGCTTTAGAGTGAAGAAGATTTTATTTAGAGAAAATAAAAAGCTTTATTTTCTTTCTGATACATATATAAACAAATACACAAACAAACAAATAAAACAGAAATGATTTATGAGTCTCCTAAGAGGATGAAATAACTGTAAGGAATACAGAAAAAGAAAAAGAAAATGCTAATGTCATTAAGAATTTCTACTTTATAGAATATATTAAATAGTACAAATGAAAACATTTTTCTTCAGAGAAGGACAATGTTGGACTCAAATAGTTTCTGAATTTTATTGATAAGACTGAGGAAGGTTAATTCTACACTTTTAATTGGGTGATTGATTTCTTACACATTTCATTTTCCTCTTTAAATTGGTCGTCGTTCTTGTCACAGTTCTTAGAACAATATGGAATGTAATCATTCCTAGCATAACTAGTACAATTGTCTGCATGATTACTGTATCATCTTAGCCAATGCTTCTTTTGAAACAGACTCCAATTAACATAAGGTAATATGATGCACAAATTAAATAACTGCATCTTAATAGTCTTCATAAAAAATCATTCTCATACAATGTGATTTTTAATAGTTACTTTAGCAAATTCCTATTTACAGTAATTATACTCAAAGAAGATTTTTTTACTTATTAATATGCAAGAATGCACCCATATGAAAGCTTGTTACTTTAATCACACTAACTAAAGCTTTCTTCACCATCTCTGTCTGAATAAAGGCTTGCTAATAGATAGTCTGCATGAAATACCCTTTCTTACCAGGCTGTACCTATTAACAGGACTCTACAAACTCTATTTTATAGCCGTACTTTTGTAAATACCTTGCAGATGTTTTCAGCCAGAGTCTATCTTCTTTCTTTGCGAGTCAACATCACTCCTTGGATTTCTATCTGCCTGTCTAACTCAAAATTCACATCAACCTCCACAGCTCTCAGGGTCTTCAGCAATGTCTAAGCTGCCCTCTTTTCACAGGTGCTAATTTCTGCTTTTAGCAGAAAAAGGAAGGTTTTCCACCAGGCCTTCCCTTCTGGTGGTTCCTATTAGTTTTCAGACCCATCTCTTCACTTATAGCAAGCTTCACACTTCTGGGCTGGGGTAGCCATCCAGGCCAAGCTCCCACCATCCCTGGCTGGAGAACCTCAGGTAATACATAGTATTTATCTCCCTGCTAAAAATTCAGGAAAAGTTTCCTGTTTGTATTTCAGGTCCTCTGCTGGGAGAATCTGTCCTTTCTCAAGGACACTTTAGGCTTTTGCTGCTTCCCTGTTAAGGACTGTTTGGTTCATCTTCACTGAACTATAACTGAAACAATTAATTTCAGCCAATATTTTACTCACTTTAATAATACATTAAAAAGCTGATCATAATATTTATTTTGAAGTCATGCATGAAGCTTTAGGTATGGGGTAGAAAATCTAAAATAAACACTGCCAATTATTACATAGATATATTTCCCTCAAAAGCTGGAGTCACCACCTAGTTCAAGCCTTCAGCCAGAAAAGATACACCAAAATTCAAAGCAGACTCAGCCCCCACTGTCTGCCTAGCCCAACCAAATTCAGTTGGACACTAGATTTTGCTACCAAAAAGTTGGTTCCACTTGTAACATTTCTCTTACCAATGTAAACCTAGAAAGAAAAGGGAAAAGCAAATAAAATACCTGTAATGCCAAATTCTGAACAATCTTTGTTCTCCATCATTTCTTTACTTGACAGTGTCTCAAAGAATATAAGACGTCCTTTGTTGGAGAAAATGTTTAAGTAATAATAACTCTCAGCTTTCATGTGTAAATAGTTAAACCTAAATCTTTTGTTTTTAGAGTCAAACAACAAATAATGAGAAGGGGAAAAATAGGAAAACATAGGAATCTGCAGTTTTAACTTCAATCCTCACCATTCCATTTACTGAAAACTTCTGACTTGTGTTATCCATTCTGACATCCAGCAAATGGTTACCACACCTGGGCTTCTCAGATATCTTTTCAAGCTCATACTCTGTGCACAGCAAGTACAGAGGCAGACATGTCTCAGAAAACAGCACTGGGTTCTTGGTAAACAGAAACACACAGGGACGCATGCACAAAAATGTGGCTAATGGAGATAGATGGGAAGCAAATTCTAGCCTTGTCCGCTAAGAGCAGTCATGTCCAGTTTGTGTTCCCTGGCTGATCCAAAGGAAGACCAGGAGTGAGATCGCTGGTGGATTCAATGAGAAGTTCTCTTGAGCTGTGACATTCTGCTACAGAACATGGTAAGGTAATGCCTCTAAAGTGCTCAACATTGCCTGCCAAATGTCCCTCACAAAGTAGTGTTCCTTACAGGGCTGTGTTTGTCCCATTGAAATATCCAGCTTTAGGATGGTACCACAATGCCAGACCGCCCCAGTCACATCATCCCCTGATCCAGGGCTCATCATCACCTCCCTCTGCCATGAAAAGCAGTTTCTGATCACAAACACAGCCTAGCAGGTTTTGAGATGTTCTCCACACAGAGGACTTCTGATTAGAAGTGTAGAGTCTACATGCCATGCATCCACATGGCATGTGCTAAATGCAGCTTCTTTTTATAGCTATATTTGGCCAGCCCTGTTTCAGAATAAGAAAAAAATAAATAAATAAATAAATAAATTAAAAAAAAAAAAAAATCCCAACCAAAGGTTTTTAATCCCCATTTCAATATCAATAAACATGATCCAAAACAAGAAGCTTGTATACCAATAAAAAGCATCACTAAGATCTTTTGAGATAGCTAAAGCAGTTGTCCATTTTCTTCTCAGCAGATGAACCATTTTAGTTGAAGATTTCCAAATAAATTCAGCCCAACCCAGGCTCACAGTAAGGGAAATATCAGCCTAAGCAGACAACAGATGGCACAGTTTTAAACAATTGAGAACTGGGCCTTTTAGTAGAAAACAACAGGAGACCTTAATAAGAGGTCGTGCTAGCATGTCTGCTCATAAAACTTAACTTTTACGTGGCATATTCTTATTTCAAAGCAGACATATGAATAGTTATCATACAACTGTGTACTTTCTTAACTTTGTGGTTTTCATCGCCCGTTTCAATAGCTCTGAGATAGTCCATGCTACATTTTCATACCATACGAACTTATGAAAATAATAATAGAATCTCATACTATAAATCATTTGCTAAGGAAAGTAAAGTGATGTTTTTGGAAAAGAGTATATAGACCATGAACAACCATTTGGCTTATTTAAGTGTATATAATTGTTTATATTGGCCCCTAGCATTAAAATGTTTGAGCATTATTTAATAAGTAAATACAATTATGGGCGAAGTTTTTGATCAGGAAAACATGTTTCATGAGACCACTGCCAAGGCCACGCTCAGGCTGTGGGTGGAGGATAAATACTCAGCAAGGGCTACAGTCCCAAGCAGATAAATGCACAGTGCAACATGCACAAAAAAAAAAAAAGCTGCAGCTCCAGCCACAGTCACTGCCTTGAACATATAAAAAAATCCTTTTTTGTGCTTTTGATGTGATGGATCGTTGTTATCCTATAATACGTAGGACAGGTTGAAGAGTTGTAGGAGCCTCATAGCATGGATAAACATGTTCATGCAAAATGATAACCTGGGGTGCCACAGCCACGCCAAACTCAGAGTGTCTTGACTATTCCTCTCCTAATAACAAGAATATTTCTGACAGCTATATGGGATCCTACTGTGGGAGCAGCAAAGGACTGAGAAGGTAAAGCTCCCAAAGCTCTGAAACATACACATTTTTAAAAAGACAGGATTCTGTTCAACATTTCTGAATCGTGGCTTATTGCCCACCAAACAAAATGTTAACAAGATAATCTTGTAATTTAAATTACTGGTACTTCCAGGATACTTAGAAACGTATATTCTTTTCATCTAGCCTGATGATTAAAAATGCCTTTGGGATCATGCCTAGAATAATGTTTTACAGTATGGAGGCCAATAAAGAGTCTATTGCTAAAAACTTGGATCAAATACACTGTTACTGTTCCCACCTCTTAATCAATTAAAAATATATATCGTAACAGCATATGCCTTGTAAGAAGCAAAACACAGAAGTTATTCTCCTCTTCATGAACATGCTAACTGCTACTCAATTTAATGGGACATATATACATACACTGAATGAAAAATATCTTCTAGAATATGAAAGATTCATATATATCTGTAATTTATTACATGGTTAGGTGCAGATTGGCCTTTAGCCATGCAAGACTCAATGCACCCAGTTTTGCCTGATCTTGGAAGCTGAACAGTCCCTGGCCTGGCTAACATTTCAATACAGCGACCATCTGGGAATTCAGTGTGCCATGGGCACAAGCCAGAGAGTCACAGGGTGGTGAATATTAGGCCATAGAAACTGAATGAGTGGAAGATTTCATTTAGCACCATCTGCACTTCTAAAGTGATGAATGAGGAACTCACCACTTCTTGCCTTCATCTCCCTGCCTTCTCCAGCCGGGAAATATTCAGACTAATTTTTCTGGAAGGATGGAAGTTCACAATCAAAGTGAAGAATGCAATCCAAAAATACCCATAAAGGTAACATGGAATTAGAAATGTAGTGAAAACATCAATAATACAAGTGGCATTTGAATACTTGAAGTCTCCATTTGGAGAAATCTGCATGATTGAGGGTTTTTTTAAGCACACACCTGAGTCTAATGGGAGACATTTTCTTCAACAAAATAAACAAAATGCCCTGTGGCTGCACACATCAAACGTGCTGTACTTACACGCACTGTGACCAGTACCAAACCAAATGGAAAGGTACTTGTGGTTTGCAAGTAGATGTACATGTCTGTTGGACTTCACTGCTGTATTACAAATGACAGGAATGGTTTTGACAGTCAAAACATTTAACATTATGCTATGCTTCTAACTGAGAGATCTAACTAATGCCTGAGGCTATTTCACAAAGCACAGGATAAATCTGAAAAGCATTTAGAGCTTCAGCAGAAAGACAGGAGTGGGGAATTGCAGTAAGTCCATTTCTTCCCTTATCTTCAGATCAACAGTGAGAAACTGGACTTCCTCATCACAGCCTTGTCAATAACCAATCCATGGTCTTGAGAAATCAGATCTCTGAATTTTTTTTCAGCTTTTATATCTTCTTGTCCCACCAACAGCTGCAGAACATTTAAACTACAATTACAGAATGGTTAGTCATATTTACATATGAAGTATTTGGATAGCTTAACGATTCCTGGAGCTTATTTCACTTGTACTTTATCAAGCTTTCATGTAGTCTTTATTTTTAAGCAAATATATATTAAAAAATGTTAATGTCTTGGGCATAAGCGTTATGGAAAGGAAAAGAAGAAGATTTATAACAATCATGTTTTGTTAAAAAGGGAAGCCACTGCTCTCATATTTCTAGTCATGCTCATGTTAATTACTCTTTCCTGGGCTATCAGTATCTATAAAAACATCCCATATATATCTCTACCTGGAAGAGGAATGGAAAAGCTGTCAGAACTACTGACATGGCAACACCCTGGAATCAACAGTCCTGGCTCTCCTCCCAGCGTTATACCATAAACCTTTGGTCACAGCTATTCAAAATGTACACATAGATTACTAAACCATAATAGCAGCACATGACAACAATTTAGAGGGGTATAAAATTTTTGTTCCATGTTCTAGGCAACAAAGATCCACAGGAACCATAATCCATTATCTGAAACTTCACTGTCTGCAAATGCAGACAGACTCAAGCAAATCCTTCACTGCAAACTGCAGTGGTCTTGCTGTCATTGATCACTACAAGGAGGCTATTGAAGAAAGACTCTGGGATGGATTTTAGTGCCAGGCTGCAGCTTTATTGGCTTAACATATCCTGGCACTTAAGTGGATCTGGTGTAGGAGTTGCAGGACTCCCACCATACAACTTATAGTTCATGGTTAACCGTTCTCAGCCTGCCTACAGAAAACAGCTTCTGCCATCTGACATCTTCTCACTTTGGGGAGAGAGAAAGGAGCACAGCAGGGGCAACTCTAAGTATGCTGTGGCTCTGGGTTTCCATTTTCAGCTATCCATACAAAACCCCAGATCTTCATTTTTGGGAGAGCGTAATTCAGCTTCCTATCCATGCTGGATACCAGCTTCTAGTTTTGAAGTAATTATAACACTGAGAATTGCAAAGTTATTAAATGTACAAAGGCATAAAATTTACTTAATATTTATATCCACATTCTATACTAGATTTGTTGCCTTTATTACATAAGGGGAGGGAGGAGAGAGGGGGAATCAGACAAATTAGAAATAAAAACAATAATCCTTCCTCAGTTTTATCTCAGTAGAGAAAAAATGCTATTTTGACACCAAAACAGGGAGCCTATTAAATCTCAGAACTGCTGAAAATACTATTCCTAGTTTACAGCTACAAGTCAGGAAGAAGTAGTTTAAACCCTTAACAGTAGTTCAGAAAGGAGGTTCCCAGTTGCTGCACACACCCCATGCCACGTAACCTCAGGAAACACCATGAAGTCTCCAAAACCATGCTCTCCTAGCAGTCAGAAACTTTCTTCTAACTTCCAACCTACATTTCTTCACTGGAAGTTTATATCTCACTTGACCCAACACTGCTCTTTGGCTTAAATAACCCTTCCGTCACCTGTTTGCAGATGTTAACAGTGTCAGTGAAAGGGGGAGCACAAGATCCTACCAACTTCTGGCTGTCCAGCAGGACAGAAAGCCCCCTCAGAGGACAAGAACTACTTCTTCTGTCCTCTCTGGATTGTTCAGTGTATTCACGGCTCCTTCTGCAAACCACTCACCACCAACAGCTAACCATGGCTCTGACTACATTTGCTATTTCTTCACTGGATAAAAATACAGTGTAAGACATCTATTAGGCATGAAACAAAGAAACAGCCCCCTCTGAGAAATGAACAAGATCTGACACTAAAGAAATTGTGTTGGATGGACTTGAAATAATAGTTAAGCCAAATAGTTTTATAAAGATGAAGAAAAGTGAGAAAAGGAAAGAATAGTGTTTTGAGAGACCTGAGCTGTGAGGAATGTAAAAGTAGAAAAGCCTTTGTAATTTGGGTAGGAGAAATGTGATGCTGGTCAGGGTACTGGGTAAGTGTCTTTCAGCACAGTGAGGTGACCTGCAGTAACACAGGTTCTCAACACAGCCGTCCTCCATGTACACCATCAGAGGTCAAAAGTGAGTGGGATCCTTCCACAGAGTGCACCCCGTCTCACCAGAAGAAGACTGCAAACAACATTCCTTCAATGAGGAGTCATCTAAAGTGACAAAGACACAGAATTTTGAAGATTTGGTTTTGGACAAGTGGACAAAGATTGTGTCTGAGGGCAAAAATCCCTCTGCCACCCACATCCTCTCATCAGAGCTGGAAGAGCTGGAGCTGAATGTCTGGAAACACAGAACAGGGCTATAGGGTCACAGAAGATTTGCCTTGCCATTTGTTTTTACAGATCTACAGATGCAGCAAAAGTTCTGTCTAGAATATACACTCAGTTGTTTTGTATCTGCTTCAAACGATTCAGCACTCACTATCGTTCCAGATGGCAGAGATAGGGGTGTTTTGGTCTGTGCCACACCACACAGAGGCTCGTGTCATATCACAGAGGTCTGTGTCACGCTGTGCAGAGGTCTGTGCCACAGTGTGGAATGCCCCTGTTCATCAGCAGACCAGCCTGGCAGAGAACACAGTGTGCCAAGGAGTCTGCAGCCATAAAGCTCCTGGAAATAGGCAGAGCTGAATGGAGAAGTAAGAGCTGCACACTGCTGCTGCCTAGCAGAGAGAGACTGAGAGCAGAGCAGCTCCTGAGTGTTCTTTCATGGACAGAAGCAAGAATTCTTTTCCTGCATTTTGGCATAAGCAAGGCAGACAGCAAATCTCCATTCTGCAGCGGTCTGCAGTGGTTTGTTCCCCCTTCAGCTGCCTATTTCCTAAGGCCACAGGTTCTGCTCCAGACTACCAATGGAGAATTGAAAGCATAGAAAAAGAAATGTGGTTTATCTAAAAACTGACAGAGGAGGGCTCCTTTTGTCAGACCTTTATGCCCTTGAAGAAATGATGGGAATGGAGCAATTACCCCATTACAGAAGCTGTAGGCCAGAAGCTCTGACCTACACTGGATAAAACAAAATTTTCCTCACTGGTCACTGGTCCCAGGCCAGGTGCTGCTCACAGGCCAAGCTGAGTGGGCAATGGCACTAAGGGAAAATGGATGCAGGGAAATGAAATTGTTGGCTGGCAAGAATTACCACCACCAACTGGTAGCATGATCCATGCAAAATGCTGCACAAGGACCTTTGGTCTTGAAGATGGCAGCAACCAGCACACTGCAGCAATGACTCAGAGATGTGAATTGAGTACAGTTACTGGGGGAAAAAAGCTACATGGTGCAAGAAAAGAGAATGGGTACTGCACAGATTAAAGTAATGGTTATCACCAAGTACCTGTTACTTGTTACTTGACAACAGGGATCCGTCTCCTTCTAAACTTGATGAGACCAATCTGTTACTGTGATATTGAAGCTATGAGAAGTCAGGGTTGCCAGTCACCATATGGATGTTACAGGCTGAATCAAGCACAAAGGCCATTCTCAAGGCTGAGCAAGAGGTCCAGCTAGTGAAAGATCGGACTGTGGAGACAGCATCTCAAAGCCTCTGACAGCAGCGATGATAGGTGGAGAGATGACTTGGATAGAACAAGTTGGAAAATGAGTTAATAGAAGCCTTGGTAGAAGACAGAAAGACAAAGCGATTAGCACAGCTGGAGTAACAATGCCCCAGTGTATCCTCCAAGACTCCAAGAATAAAAGAAAGCTTGTTAGGATTTGATCAAGTGCAACATCAGGTTGCACTTAAAATTTGAAGTATTCCTGGCAAGCAATTCCCAGCTTGAACACCCTGAATATCAAGTTACTGTGCAGCTAAGTGATATTCTGGAGGTTAGCCTCACTGGTCAACATGGTCAACATGCCTAATCCTGGACATCCCCATCTGCAGACCCTTAAAGTTCTAAGAGATGTGAAAATGTGCAGGCTGTGTGAGGTGTAATGCATGGGAAGGCCGAGATAATTCCATATAATAATTCAATAGTAAGGGCATCTGAGAGCTTTGGGTCCCCACCATCAGCAAGCACAAAGCAAAAAGAGGTACTGGCTAAACCACAGGTTATCTGCACAGGAGGTGCTGAATCTAAAATAGTTTTGAACATGTTATCAGAATGGACAGTATGATCCTGTTGTTCAAGATAAAGATTAACCAGGCAAGGGATACAAAGCTTAGGAGAGTAACAAAGAATGGTTTCTGAGCCATGTTGTGTTCACATTTTTGGACCTGTCCCTCAGCCTGAGGGAATCTGCAAGGCCCCAAAATCTCCAGGTGGCACTGGAAACTGGTGAGGCTGATAGGAGCTCTTTGATGAGTTTCTACAGATCAAACAGAGATTGCTATGGAACTGGGAAGTTCAGTTATTGTGGAAGTCCTCAGCTCCCCTCATTTACATTTAGTCCACAAGGAATTCAGTGTACACAGATCCACAGCAGCCTTTACCAATTCCTCATCAAGCACAGCCTAGAAAGATATCCACAGAGATGAAATTACAGACTATCCAAATAAACATTCACAGCTCAACAGAAAGCAAACAAAAGTGTGCCTGTAACTTCCCAGAGCATAAGCCTGCCCAAGCTCACTCTGGTCTTCCCACACTGAAGAAGACCAACGTATGGATCCTGGTTATTATTTATCCCCAGAAAAGTCTATCAAAGGAAACCCAAGTTGGTTTCAGGAATACAATATCAATAGAGCAATCTCCTGGAGTTCATAGGGATTCAATTCCAGAACTGACAAATATCATCTGCAAATCTCTACTTTCTGGGTGTGTATGACCTTTTACAAAATATGTACCAGCATTGCTACTGAAGCATGAAAAGGAGCCCGAGACTGTTACAGACACATTGATGAACTGTGTAACGCTGTGGTTCAGCCCGTGGGGCTGCATCTACAGTGAGGCAGAGGGAACCCGAGGTAAGAGTGCCAAAAACTTAAGGTAATCATATGATCATATTATATATTGTATGATATATATAAAACAAACTGTGTTACAGGGTGGTTTAGGGGAGGAGTGAAGAGTAATCATCCCACTGATGTTATGCTCAAAGTTCTCATCCAAAAACAACAGAACTCAGTGAGGAAGATGCCTTCAAACAATTACAATTAATGAGTCAGTTCTCAGTCTCAGTTCTGACTTCCAGTGAGGCTATTTTTAACCCTACAAGTTCTGGCTTGATTTTCAGAGAAAATGTTTTGCCTCTCTATAGGTGTGGGAGATAAAATGCACCTGTATCAGTGCTCCCAGGACAACACAGTGCCAAGAGGTGGCAGAGAGCCTGAGGGTCTCAGAAATTAGCATGCCAGGAACAAGGCTGCAAGTGAGAGCAGAGATGGGTGCCCATCCTGTAGGGAGGGTGGTGGCACATTGGGAACGATCTGGGGAAAAAATCCCAGACATAGATCTTCTTCAAGGGAATTTTACAGAGCTGAAAAACTAAGTCTGTGAGTGCTGATAAAAAAGCTGATGTGTAATCCCTTGAGAACAAAAAATCTAGATCATGGTCTTCTGTGGTATCCAGCTGATCTCATTGTATAGTAATTACTGAAGCTTTTATTATTATGTTTTTTATGCTTTCTATCAACTCTATTGTAAAGCTTTGCTTGTTAAATGCTAAAAGAGAATTGCCAGGTTTGGGTCAGTATGAAAGCAGGGACTTTAACACTGCTGCTGCATCTTTCCTACTCTGACTTCTTTCTTTTCTGAACAAAATCTACATGGTAGCCTGCTAGAGTCTATTCTTCCTTGATTTTTTTTCACTTCTATATATGCAGATAATAATGGAATAGGAATATATAGAATATTTACTTCTCATTTTAGATGAAATCTGCCAAGGACATACAATAGGAAGGTCTGGAAAGTAATTTGTCTCTGTAACTTAACTTGTGCAAGCTTCAGACAAGGATGTTTATCATTTTGCTTTCCACCATATCCAGGAAACAGGCAGGGGAAAGCTCAGCAATGAGTAACGTCTTGTGGGGCCTGCAGTCAGTTAGGCAGGAAGAGGCATCCTTCCTTCCTCTTGAGGGCACCACGAACTGCTCAGGTTTAGCCAAAGTTGCTTTGTTTTCTGAATACTATTCTCTGTGCTACATTAAGATAAGGACCGAGAACATCCAAAAAATGACAAGAGAGCAGCAAATGAAAGACAAGGAAGAGAAACAACAGCTCTAACAGATCCAATTCATTTACAGATGTCTATCTCCATTGGGGTCAAGGGACATTTGTTTTCAACACCATCAAAATTTAATGGGGAAAAAAAATAAAAAAATAAAAAAAATAAAATCACTGTATTATTCACAGATATTTGAGTATTGCTGCTAAACAGTGTTAAGAACTGTCTGTTATCAAAAGAAAATAAATGTTTTTAAGGATAAAAGTATAAGAACAGTTTTAGCACTCAAAGGTCACATCATTAACAGCTATACACAGCCCCACATCTTCTGCTCCACAACTGGTCTTTGCCTCCCCTCACCTGGGTGCTGCCCTCCTGGGGATCACAGCCCCATGGTGACCTCCAAGGCCAGGAGAAGTAGTTGGGTCAGATCCTGGGGAGACCCTGAGCACAAAAACCCAAAGATGCTCAAACTGTAACTTCCGTGAGTGCCAGAACTCAAGCAAGCTCAGACATATTTTTGTGGGAGCAGCTAAAAGTATCTTTCCAAATGCTATGGCTCTTTTAAATACTGTATCATGACACCATTATGGATAACACTACACCTTGTCTGTATTTTCTTAGATTTTGTTAATATAAACCAAACTAAGTCATTTTCCCACTCTTGTTTTTAGAGAAATTTGAACTCTTTTAGCTGAAACTTTCCATTGCGAATTTTGCCTCAGGCTCAATATTCCTATGGAAAGTTTCAGCCTGAGCTGTTGAAGCTGGGCTAGATTATAACCATGACTGCATAACAGAAAGAGTCAGAAAGCTTTAGCTATATTAATCTATTATTAACTTTTTAGTTATATTAGCAACATTACTAGCTCTTCCACTAGTATGCATATAAACACTCCTATTTCTGGCTAACTTGATCAACTTACTTTAAGATACACACTAATGACTGAATTTCCAAACAAGCAGATAATGGCTAAGACTTAAAAAGTAGATTCTTTAGGGTTACCCTTGCCAAGAGAAGATGTGGATGCCTCGTCCCTGGAGGTGTTGTGTTCAAGGCTAAGTTGGATGGAGCTTTGGGCAGCCTGCTCTAATGGAGGGTGTCTCTGCCCATGGCAGGAGAGTTGGAGCTAGATGGCCTTTAATGATCCTTCCAGCTCAAACCTTCGATGAGTCTATGATCTTGTGATTCTATGATTCCATGATTCTGTGTCCGAGTGAAGCCAGTACAACTTAAAAAAAGGCAAGTCTAACTCTTAGAAAAACATGTGTTTTGCTCACTAACCTGTAGTACAGTTAAGTCATTTGGTGTATAATCTGCATAGAAGTGGTGACACACCATAGTTTACTGCCATTTCCCATTTGAAAGAGGAAAGCATTTTTCTCATTTATGCATGATGGAAAAAAAAGTAGAAAAAATGAGGGGAAAAGAAATGAGCAAATGGAAACTAGTGTATTTTCTCTCATGACACCAAGGCATACACACAGATATTTCTCTCTTTCCCAGTTCAACCGAAAATCCATATTGGCTCTTCCATTCTATTCTTTCACATACCTTAATTCTCACTATTTGCTCTGGTAATGTCAGGGCAGTTTGGCACACAAAGTCAGGGCAAGCAGGATGAGAAATTATCACCATGATTTACCTCCAGTAACCTATGGGATACAATCACACAACTTTGCATGCAGCTCTGCATTTATTTAAACCACCTTCTTCTTTTATACCAACAGTAGAAGAGTCCTACTGTGAAACAACAGCATTTCAGCTTTACGTGCTTATCATTCTTGTTGTTCTCAAATTGACCGAGACAGGTAAGTATTATGACTCAACTTACAGAGGGATTTTCATGCAGATCCCACTGTGATCAAGTATAGTCAGTTTGATTTTCAACAACCCTGTCAGATAAAAACTTACAGCCAGCCTTGATACAGAGATGAATGGGATGATCTTTGATGTTACAAGCCCAGTAGGAGGGAAAGTAGATAAAAGGTGTTTATCTGCTATCTTCTGCTGTTAAAACAGTGCACAACAAGAAGTAAAAGTAAGCAGCTCCATTTTAGTAAAATCATCAGTGACCTGCAGAAATATGACAGGGATAAGCAGAATTCTTGTGAAGAGAGAAGAAAATCAACCTTCCCTCTGCACTTCTCAGAGAAACAAATAAATAGATAAATAAATCAGTCTGCCGGTAAATTGTCAAGTGTAGACACACATAGCAATAATAAAATCCATCCTTTGCAATGGAAGAAGTATTACAAATTTTCCAATGAGCACAAGCAATTAAGAGCTTGTCAATGGTGTCCAGGAATGAGCATGACTGAATTAAAACGTTGGTAAACCATGTGGTTACCTCAGTACTTGTGCTGTAAAGTACTTCTCTTCATAAAACACTTATGCAATATGTTTGGGGCATGATGATGCCTTCAATTTACTTCCAGAAGATTTTTAGTATCTAGCTTTCCTTCTGTCCTGAGACTTTTTGCTACAATTTGGCCAAGGAATAAAGCAGTGAATGGTGGAGATGATGGCCAGGCCAGGTTGTGGCTCAGGGAGCATCCACTGCATGGGGGAGTCGGGGCATGCGATGGTGGGGATGGGGCCAAGGGGTGTGCAGGCACTGCCTACTGCCAGCATGACCCCGGGAACCCATTCTCCACACCCAAAATAACACTGACATCCTGGATGTAACCAGTCCTGTAACTCAAGCTTCTGTGCCCTGCTGAAGGTTCGGGTTTCAAGCCTGCTAACTAGGAATGCTGCAGCAGTTGCTGGAAATTCCACCTTCAAGGGGAGGAAAACAACAACAACAACAACAAAAGTAGAGAGAAACTGCTTCCACCTTCAGAAAAGCGAGCCTACAAGGAAAGGCACTGAGAAATGAAGATGCCAGAATGCAGACTGCTTGCACAACTTTAATGTAGTCCCTTTTGTGCACATGCTGTGAGGCAGCCCATAACTGTACAGTTGTGTATTATTAGGATTTGGTGATTGGTGGTTTTTTTGTTTAGTTTTTTCCATGAGGTTTGGTTCCACAGTCAATAAACAGCAACACGCGGCATTAATCAGGTTTATGAAATTAATGAGGTCATTTGCAGGGAAATATTAATCTCACCGAGTTTCAGCATTTGATGTATTTATTTCACCACCTTCGGCTCTGGGTGAGGATTCTGTCCTGAACAGGCAACTCCCAGTTTTGCACCACAATCACTTTCCAAAAATGACTTTTGGAGCTCCTCGGGAGCACCTGGCCGCCGGTATTTCTGCTTCTGCTATTGCGCCCGTAACAGTGGATGTGCGAAGGGGCAGAGGGCTGGGACTGGGGAGGGGGGCACGTGTGGCAGAAAGAAGCAAGGGGGAGTAAGAGGGTCGGGGTGTTGATCTGCACCGGCTTCTCTGAGAGAACCAAATAACTGAGGCAAGTAGCCATTTAGAAAAGCACTTACTGCTCGGGGGGGAAGGGGGGGGGGGGGGGGGGGGGGGAAGAGATGGGGGCGGGGAATAAAGAAAAGAAAGGAGGGTAATAGGATGGGTTTGGATGGGTCGGGTCGGGATGGGATGGGATGGGATGGGATGGGATGGGATGGGATGGGATGGGATGGGATGGGATGGGATGGGATGGGATGGGATGGGATGGGATGAGATGAGATGAGATGGTGAGCCCCCCTTGCCCGTCTCCGTGCTTAACTGCCGGCGGGCGCAGCCCGGCCGTGCCCCTCCCGCTCCTCCTCCCTCCTGCTGCACGAAAGTAGCCTCGTACCTTTCCCGAGGGGTCACGCATCACCACCGGGCTCGCACCTCGCGTGCTGTTATTCACGGCATCCTTCCGACAGATGTTTGGAACCCCGCGTTTTCCCACTACTGCCCTGGGATCCGAGGGAAAAATTCAGTGACAGCTACATTAGTTAAAAGCACGGAATAACGGGGAAAGTTTATAGCTCTTTCCCTTCACAACCAATGGAGTCAGACGTTCATGTAAACACTTGTGAATCTTATTGGGAGGAAGTTTTCAGGGGGCAAAAAATGGGCAGCAGAAAGTCTGCCTAATGTAAACCACTCCTTTCTGGAGACCAACGAGCTTTCCTTTCTTAAAACAGGGAACTCACCCGCTGCTGTGAGCCCAAGCTGCGGCTCGGGGCTCTCGGGGAGCATTTAAAACAGAAGTGCCGTCGAAAGGCGTATCTGTGCCCAGCACTGAGAACAACGATTCCACTGGGTGCTTTTCCTCTCAGTACGGTGTGTTTCCGTCCCTGCGAAAGAATTACTTTTTAACAGTAAAGAAAGGAAGAAGAGTCCGGTTTTGTTTTGAAAGCCTGATTGATATTTAGATTGACCCAGCGCTGCCTGAAGATGTTTTCATTACCATTTCTGTTTGACTGGGCTGAAAAAGGGTTAAAAGCAACAACAGCCTCGCAGTCAGCAGAAAGCTATTGAAATGTTTGATTATCCCTGCAGCAAAGGAGAGGATAGTAATGCAACAGCAACCTCTCTTGGGGTAAAGTCGAGATTTAATAACAGAGAACTAAAGCAATTGTTTGTATCGAGCAAAAGGAAGTTCAAAGTATTTTCACGTACAATCCATTATTTCCTTGTGTTTCTTTTGACCAAGGTGCCTTCAGATAAATAGCCCTCTTCCTCGGAAGGCAATAGAAATGTCACCAGGCATCATCGGGTCTGACGCCTGGACATCATGCGGGGAACGCTGACTTAATATTCCACAAAAGAGTGTGGCTGAAGACTCAATATTCTCTCATCCCTCTCTCCTTGTTCCGTCAGCTCTTTTTCTTGCTGCTATTTCATCGAATCTCCATCCCAGAACTCGGTGACAGAAAGGATCCAGCAGATCGAGGGACCTGCACACCAAGTTTCCCTGTGTTGTTGCAGCGCAGCTTTTTAAGCGCCCCAGGTGCCACGGGCTCCTCGCAAAGCCTCGCTGCGTTGTGACGGATCTCGGGCTCTGATCAAATCCTGCTGTTCTTTGCTATGCAGGAAGTCTTTCCAAATTAGTCTAACACCAGGGCCGAGCACTGTGACTAATAGGCATAACTGCACAGTTCATGCTATCTGTAGGGCAGGTTCAGCAGGGGAAACAGCGGCACCAGGAATGTGCTCGCTGTTCCACGGGGTAAGGCAAACTCTTAGAGACAAAGATCAGGGGAGTTACTGGAGAGGCTAAACAATCTCAGCATAAATAATGGTGCAACCTTGCGCTACTCAGGAGGTAGTTCATCACTAACAGCTCTGGATTAACTGAAGGAAGAAGAAAGCTGGCAGCCAGCAGCCCTCAGGACAGACACCCACACCTCGGGATCCCACGGACTGGGGCTGAACAGAAGCATCACGTCCACGTGGAGCTGATAGCGTTTTGTTTAGCACCGGTCATTAGATCTCGTCCTACTTTACCTTCAGTTGTGTCCAGCAATTTGTGTCTGACAAAAACATGTTTCTCAGGAAATCAGAAAAAAAATCAATAACTGGATTTGCCACTTCCATGGCCAGAATCTTACAAATCAGTGCTTTCCTTCACGTGTGAATCTGTCCAGCCTCACCCTGCCGTTATTTGTTCGGGCTGTGCTTTTCCTTATCATTTTTAAAAGACCCTCTATGCCTCACTTGTACAGCTCGTGGGGTATTTCACGTTGTAATCCAGTCCCTTAAGAGGAGATATGCTTGCAGAGAGCCTTGTGTGGCAGTCGGGGGTTTCAAACGTATGGGGTGGAGGTCAGGGGCTCTTCTCCATGCTCTTCAAAATGTCAGGGTCCCTTTGAAAAAAGCCTGAGTGTGACAAGGCATCGTAACCCTGCCTGGACACGGAGATGAGGGGAAGGATGGGAGGAAGACACCGATCTGGGCAGCTGGGAGAGGGAGCCCAGAAATCACATTTTGGTATTGGCTGAAGACAAACTCTGTTTTGCCAGATGCACACAGTTCGCAGTTACTTTTTTGGATAAATACTGTTGGAAAGCAGTATTTATTTCTTAACTTCTTCTCAATACTCACTGACTCATTGTTGGCCTTCAAAGAGAAAATTATATGTGTAAAGAAGAAAAAAAAATCTAATAAATGGATTGTCTTTCTGGGAAAGGGAAAAAGAAAAAGAAAGAAACAAAGAAAGAGAAAAGAAAAGCCAGAATCATTATTTTCTTCCGTGAAATCCAAAGGAAACCCATTGCAGTCCCCACTTCACGATGCCTGGCAGTAGCTGCTGGGAGGGCTGTGCCCTCTAATCCAGCCTGACTGAGTGTCATCGAGCCCCAAAATCCTGTCCAGAGGTGTCAAAAGACCCTTCAGGGTTGGAGGGGTCTCAGGGACCTCCACGAGGAACCCGAGGGCCACCATCTCCATGTGGCAGCGACATTCAGCTGCGGTTGCCCGGCCAGCAGCACCCAGCTGGTGGAACACACACGGACGGCTCCGGGAAGAGAAAACTGCCCCTAAGGAATGGAGGCGCTCCTCCTTCCAGCTCCCACCAGAGGATGAGGACGAGGGGTTCTCTTTGGATTTCACTGCCGGGAAACTATTAATGTCTACAGCCTTGTTCATTTACTGTGACACTTGTTTTAGCCCCGAACAAAGAATGCGTTTGATAAAATGAGGGCAATATCTTTTTCGTTTATAGAGGCAATTAGCTGCACGCTCTCTGTTGTCAGAGCGACACGGCATCAATCACGGCACGGATCCGTTTCTTCAAAAGTTCAGTTCCCGCTGCTGGCCCCGCCGGTGTTTGTGTGTGTGTGTGTGTGTGTGTGTGTGTGTCACACGCGTTGTGTTTACTTTGGGCAGGAAAATGAGTTTCATTCCGGCAACGGGAACAAAATGCTTTAGACGAGGGCTCTTTTAACAAAAGACGGCGGAATATTCCGATGCTTGATACAAAGAGGAACCCGATAAGGGACCCGAGGTGCCGAGCCGCCGCAATTGCGGTAATTCGGGCTCGCTGTGCTGAGCTGTGCGGGACTCTGCCGCTCGCAGGGCACCGTTCGTCACTGCCTTCCTCCGCAGTTGGATTCCTCAGCACACGGCGCTCTGTTTTTAACTGCCCGTGTGTGAACCCGGGCTGAATCACCCTCTCCAGAACTACGTCCCTGGGGCCGTGTGTCAGGGCGCGTCTTTTAGTCTGCGTTATCCTTATTTTTGCCTGTTTTTCGGAGTTCGCAGCCCTACCGTGAAGTGAGAGAAATGGCAATACAGAAGTGCCCAATTTCGGGGCCGACCCGTGGATCCCAGGGCCGCGCTGTTCGTCTCCTCCTCGGCTGCTGCGCACAAACTTCAAGCGGAGGAAAAGAAAAGAAAAGAAATAGCAATAATTAAAAGAAGAAAAAGAAAAAGAAAAGGAAGGAAGGACAGAAAGGCAGCGACACGCGGAGGACGCCGTTCTTTTTCCCCACCGGGCACTGCCCTGTCCCACCGTTTCAAACACGCCGCACGCAGCTCAGGGACCGCCCCGCTCAGTCCCGCTCCGCTGTCAGCGCCGGTCCGCTGCTCGGGGCGGGGGGAGGGGGTGGGGAGGGGGGTTCAAGCACCGAGGGGGCTTTGAAACAGTTTCGGAGCGTTTCGGTGGGTGCGGAGCCGCCCGGGGGGGGGCCGCCTCGCCTCTCCTCCGCGGGAGCTCACAAATCACGGCTAAAACACGAGAGGGAACCCTCGCCGTGCTTAATGGCCTGTGCGCGGCAGCTGGAGCGCGGATTTATCTTCATTAGGTTCAGCAGGCAGCCCCCTCCAAAGGAAAGGAAACCAAATAAAGTCTCTCCACATCAGCAGTTTTGCCCCGAATTTTCAGAGCTGCTCAGCATTTTCCGGGCGCTGTTCCGCAGGTGCCGGAGGTGACACCCGAGTGTCCGCCGGTGCCCGGAGTTCCCCGACTCTGCGGCCGCTCCGAACAGCGGGGACATCGCCCGTTCTTTTCTTATTTTCTTATTTAACTTCACGCGTTCTGCTCCCGGGACGGCCGCGGGTGGCCTTGAGGCTCTCCAAGAGCTCGTTCCGCAGCCGCGGAGCCTCCGGCTGCTCTCGGGGTCACTCTGCGATAGGACGCGGTACTCCGGGGCCGAGCGGGGCGTCCCGGGCCGGGATGGGGCCGGAGAGCGGCGGCCCGAGGCGCGGAGCGGAGGGACCTCCGTTCCACCTTAAGAGAGCTTTCCCCTTTAAAGGGCGGGGCCGCCGCCGGGCCGTGCTGCTCCGCCTCCGCCCTGCAGGGGGCGCTGCCGGCCCGCGTTTGGCTCCGCGAGCGGCGGGCGGGGGCCGCGGCCTCGGAGATGGGGCCCCTCCGCCCTCCGCCCGCGGCCTCTCTCGGTCCCGCCGCGCCGCCTTTGTTCCCCCGGCGGACGGGCAGCCCCACGCCCTACCCCGGTCCCGCACCGCCGCTCCGGACGGGACCGCGGCTCGGCCCCGCGGGGCGGTTCAGCGGCACGGGGCGCGCGGGGCTCGGAGCCTCCGTCCTCCTTCCGTCCCTCCGGGCGGCACCTTCGGGCAGAGCGGGGGAGGCCGCTCCGCGCCCCGCGCCGGCACCGCTTTGTTCCGCTGTGCGCGGGCTGAGCCGCCTCGCCCATCACCCTGTGGGGCGTCATCGGGACGGTCTGTGCTGAAGAG
The DNA here is from genome assembly GCF_039878825.1 of Excalfactoria chinensis. Taxonomy (NCBI): domain Eukaryota; kingdom Metazoa; phylum Chordata; class Aves; order Galliformes; family Phasianidae; genus Excalfactoria; species Excalfactoria chinensis. Next base: position 124,678,691 of record NC_092826.1, read on the forward strand.
CCCAAATAAATTAACGTAATCTTAATTGTGACGGGACGCGACCTCTGTTTTTCTCTCGCGAATGGCAAGAATAAAGCAGTCATTAGCTAAAGCCACGTTGATTCATTCGTATGTCTCCGTACGAAGGCGATATCCAACGCGCAGCGGCGTCGGGTTGACGCTCGAGTGCACCGCGCGGGGCTGCGGGTCCCGCCGGCTGCTGGCTGTGCAGCGCTCAGCTCTGGGCTGTGCCGCACACCGGCACCTCGCTTTGCCCCGTTTGATGGGGAGCAGCTTCGGACGGAGCCCGGGGGCAGCCCCGCCCAGCCCGGCTCGGACACTTTTCCTCTTGGTTTCTATTTTATTTCTTATTTTATTTTTCCTTCTCCCGACCTTTTCCCGAAGCTTTCACACACAGCAGCGCTCCGTGCAGGAGCGGCACCTGCCTCGGGACTCACCGCCCTGCAACACGGGCACCGCCGCAGCCCCGCAAATAGCCTTTCCTCGCACTCAGCCTTCCGTTCTCGGCGATACATTCAATTCGCAAAGGGAGTCTTCTGCTCTTAAGCGCTGCCTAAAATCTTAACGCTGTTTTTTCCTCTTTGTGCAATTAAAGAAGCATAAAGGAGTCATTTCTTTCCCCTCTGCTTTTTTTTATTGGTCGTTGTTGTTGCTGTTTTGGTTCGGGTTGTTTTTTGTTGTTTTTTTTTCCCTTAGATTTGGTATTTTCCCCCTATAATTTCGACTGAAATGGGATTTTTAAAAGATCCGCCGCTCTAATCCCGGCTGATGTTTTGGTGCATTCACGGTAATGAGTCCTATTCCCTCGGGTCACCGAGCCCCCGGACGTCAATCAAACGAAGTGATTCAGAAATGCCATTGTGGGCTCCCACGTCACTGCCTTCCTCCCGTTCGCTCTCACAATGTCGCGGTTCTCTGATCGCTCACTCGGAATACGGCATTATCTGCGCCAATCGCGCAGCGCCCGGACCTCTCTGTGTGCGCGGAGCGGCCACTGCGCCTTCACACCTCTGCCCCCGAACTTCGGCTCACCGGGAGAGCCGACGGGTGTCACAAAAGCGAACCGTGCCGTAAATCCGTCAAAAACTCTTCTGTCCGCGGAGATGTTGCGTTTCTATCTCCGCGCCGTGGCGGTGGAGCCGAGCTCCGGGCCGGGACACGCGTGGGGCCGGGGCTTAAAGAGAAATCCGCGCGGAGCGGAGCGGCCCCACTCGGTGCGCGCAGCCGCCGCGCATCTACGGAGCTCGGCCACCAAGTGCGCGGCCCGGAGGACACGCGGGGACACGCGGCCCGGCCCGGCCCGGCGCGGAATTAGCGCGATCCCAGCCGCGGCTCCGCGCCCCAACGCCGCCTCCATTTCAAGTCGGTGGCAGGGGCTGCTCAGCCTCCGGCCCCGACGTTTAAAGCGCCTTTTGTCTCTTCATTTCACTTAAGCGAGGTTTTGTTGCCGGTTGCCAAGTTCCATTAAGGCAGAATTTAATCGGAAAATGCTTTTCCCCGCTCTGAGCTGGGAGGGAACGGCGGACTGATGGGCCTAAGGCGGTGCGAGTCGATCCCCCGGCGCTATCAGCCCGCAATTCTGTCTTTGGGAAAAAGCACTTGTGTAGCACCGACGTTTGGTGCTTAGAGGAAAAATCACTCCTTTCTTTTCCCTTCGAACGTGCAGCGATCGAGCCCGAAGCTGGAATATGAAACTGAAAATGAAATATCTAAAGAGAAAGGCCTCAATTGCTGGATCCCTCGTGCACCTAATTTAAAGCACGCTTAAAGGAAATGCAATGGGCCGGGATCCATCCTGTTCCCGAGCAGAGCGGGCCCATGGGTGCTCCCCGCCCGCCTCAGCTCCTCTCCACACTTTGCTTCCCTCGCGGCCCTTCTCACGGAAGCCCGGGCTTAAATCCTCACAGCATCCCCTTTACCGGCCGGGAAAGGGCGAGAGAGGGAAGAGAGGAAATGGAATTGTTCCGGGGATCGCGGTGTGCGCCGCTGGGCTTTGGCCGCTCCTCGGGTTTTGTCGCGGAGCGGTTACGTGCAGACTTGTATTTCCCTTCACAAGAATGGACAATTTTTCTCGCTTATTTGCAGTTTCCCAAAGTTCTACACACAAATCAGTGAACCTTAAGGGACCCTTTCACTCTTTTATTGTGAATATTTGTCAGTGCTCGGAGGCCGTGATCGCAGTGACAGGTGAATCAGGGGCCCGACGGTGGCATCCCAACCCCACGGACTGGAGAACGCGGGAGCCCCCCGAGCCCAGCCTCGGGATGCGGCACCCAACAGTTCCCGTCCTCAGGGAGGGAAAGGCGCAGACCGGGGCGCGGCTCCCCGGGCACCCCCGAGGAGGAGGAAGGAGGTGCGTGAGGACTGTAGGGAGATCCAGCCCGGCAGCAGCGCACCTTTCCACCCCCCTCACTCCCAGGAGAGTTCCCGCGGAGAGAGGAAAGCCCTCGCCCCTCTCCTGCCCCCTCTTTAATTTTCATGCCGCCTTTTAATTAATAATTAAAGCTGAGAAAGGCCGGGCTCGAGGAGAGCTGCGGCTGTGCCGCTGGAGTTGGCCGACCCACAGACGCGCTGCGGGGGCCGCTCCGTGCCTTCCCCTCCAGCGCCGGTACCCGAGTCCCGCAGCCCCGGTACCGCGGACCCGCCCCCGCCCGTCCCGTTCCGTCCCGTGTTTCCCAAACGCCGCCGCCCCGAGGGGCGCCCAATGCGCGGAGCAGCGCGGAAAGCAGAGCGGAAAGAAGCGGCTCTGGGAGCGCGCATTGCTCCTCTGTGCCCCGGTGCCAGCGCGCAGCCCCGGCGCGAGGTTGGACTCGGCTCCGTCCGGACGTAGCTCAGCTCTTTTCCTACTAGGAAACGCCTCTGAGTCGGGGTTAACCTTCAGCGTTATGCAGGGAGCCGGGAGCTCAAAGATGCTTTCCCTGCTCTCAAACCCTAACAAAAAGGAGCTGCAGAGAATCGCGGGTTTTCGTTCCCAACAAAGAGTTCCCGGTCACTGCACCACGGGGCCAATTCTTATCCCCGTGTCCGCTCCGAGTATTGGAATCGATAGAATATATCACATCTCCGGGTCCCCTCCCTGCACGCGGCGGCTGTTGCTCGTCCCACTCCGTCCCCACCTCACGTCGGGTGCCACAGCGGCGGTCCCCGCTCATCACACGGCTTGTGGGGCTGCGGACACTTCTGGAATCACGTGGAACAAAATCCCAAACGGCAGTAAGTGAAGGTGTACGCACTGAACGCGTTCCCCGGGATCCCACAGGCACCGATGAACAAACTCAGCATATATCTGAGGGTGTGACTACAGTGTCGAATTGGGCTTTAGTTATAAGAGATTTAGATAACACACTCTCCGTTTGTTTTTATTGCTTAACTATCCTACGTGACCCATCCCGTAAGATCCTAATGTGCTGTGGGATATTTCTCTCTGCCCCCTGTCCCTTTGCCGTACCCCTACAGCTCTCCAGTCCTCACGCCTTTTGTTTTTCCTCTTTGGAAACGCGCATTAAAACCCGCTGTGACCGCGCGAGGTGGGGACGAGCATCTGCGGGTCGGACCGGCTGAGGTGCTTCTCCGTGACGTCTCCATCTCCTCCGAGCGGTGCTCGGCAATGGAAAACGGCAGCTCTGAAGTGTTGGGGGAAATGACAAATGGACGCTCCGGCAGCGTCCGCAAATGTCGACAGCTCGGATGCATCAGCTGTGTATGTAAATATGTGTATGTAGACACACATATCTATTTACTTAGGCGCAGTTTGCCGCTCTCCGGGCGGGATGGGACGCTGCAAGTTCCAGAGAGCGAATCCCCGGGAGGTGAAACAAGAGGGCAGTGAGGGGGCACCGCCGCTCCCCGCACACCGAGCACTTCGGGGTCCTGCGAGCACGGCTGCCCAGCCGAGATCGGCCCTTCCTTCCCGAGGCCGGGAGGGACGCAGCGATGCTCGGTGCTGCGGCGTGTGTGCGAAGTTCTTAGAGCTATTGATTTTTAACTTTCTTCGTGAAGACAAATTTACCATATGGCGATGTGTAAACACTTCGGCATCAAATTAAAACCAGCTCCGCGCGATTGTCACCGAGCTGGATTCTGACACAAACCATCAGATGTCGGTGCACTTCGTCTTTCCCAATGATCAGACGCAACCAGCGTGGCTAAACCAAACGAGAGCGCTGAACGTAGTCCGAAGGGCGCCGGCTGCGGCCGGGTCGGTGCTGGCTGCACGGACCCGCGGTCACCTCGCGCCGGGACCGCCGAGAGAACCCGGAGCTCTCCTGAGGGTACCGGAGACACAGAGAGGCGGAGGAGCACCGGGGGACACGGAGAGGCCTCGAGCGGCAGCGCCGCGTTAGGGCTGCCCGGAGGAGCCCCGTGTGCAGGAGGCAGAGAAGCTCCTGGACTCCTCGCTCCAGGAGTGCCCGCAGAAAGTCCCCTTCCACCCCCCGGCTCTTTCCGGCACGGAACACGCAGCGCCGGGAGCTCGGGACGGAGCTCGGTTACCCGCAGAGCCCTCACCTTATCGACCCCCGGGGCCGCGGGAGGGACTCGGGAAGTGCGGTGCGCGAGTAATGTGTCTTACAGAGGCTCCTTTATGGGGGAAGGATGCAGAGATCATCGGGGAATTAATGACACTTTACTACCGAATCGTGTAACACCGGGTAACCACCTATAAACTTCCCCTGGAATATAAAAGAAGCTCCGAGATAACAGAGCCCGGGTCGGACATTATTTTACGGAGTATTACGCGCTGCTCATTCCCACCCCCTCTCCCCTCCCCCTCCCCCGTACGGCCATCCTTTTCCCCGGGCAGATGTCACCGCAGGGAGCCACTCGGCCGTCCCTCCCCCGGCTATACCGCTCTGCGTGCCCTCTCCCAGACCGCGTACATAGATGGGAGCGACTGCTTCCCAAGAAGAGCGTTCCGTTCCCCCCCCCATGCCGAGAAGGCAGAGAAGGGGGAACGCCGGGATGAAATGTCACGCGGGGCGGCAGAAGGCGAGGGTTTGCTGGGATGCGATTCCCCGCTAAACTCTCTTCGGGGAAAACCGGTGCAGGTTGATGAGAATATCCTGTGTTGAGAGAAATGCACCGACCGGCCCGGAGCCGGGCTGCGGCTCTCGGGGCACAGCAGCGGCTCGGCCACGTCCTCACCTCGGCCCCGGGAGGCAGCGCGGGGCTCGGCCGACGGCCCGGCCGGGGGGAACCGCAGCTGCGGCCGTGCAGAAATCCGCCAAACGAGTGTTTAAGTCGGGGGGATTCCTCCTAACGGCGAAATCAGAAAGAGGGACATTTCAGGGGAGGGAGCGGCCCAATATAAGTTCCTCGAGCGGAATTTACGTGCCGCCGAGATTTACGGTTTATAGCGGACGGACAACGTGCGGAGCGCGTTCCTCGGCGGCGGTGGGGAGGGCCCCGCGGCCCGGGCTGCTCCGGCGGCAACGGAGAGAGGGGGGGCCCCGAGCTGGGGCGGTGACCGCGGCTCCTTTTCCCCGCAGCCCGGGCCGCTCAGCCCCGCGGAGACCGCGCAGAAGGCGCCGCGGTCGGGCCGCCCCGACCCCTCCGAGCCCGTCGGCCGGGCCGGGGCACGGCGGCCGCTAACAAAGGCGGAGCGGCCCCTCCACGTGTGCGCGGCCCCACCGGCCCTCCGCGCCGCGTTGCCGGCTCCGGGCCCGCTCCCCGCTCCCGGCCGCATTAGCGGAGCGGCCATTTACTGCCCCCGGATTGCGGCAGCGCCCAGGTTAGCTCATAAAGCCATTCACACTCAACAATGGGGATTTTCTCAACAATTAACAAGAAACAACATAATAAAGCCATTTACAAAGCCCGCGCTATTTACGATAAATTAGCCGCTCTTTAAGAGAGCGGTGCGTAATTTCACACACTTTACAGCCGAGCCGCAGCACGCAGCGGACGGTCCTGTTGCGCTCCGCGCGGAGCCTCTCCCTGTCCCCCCTTCCCGGGCCGACCCCGCAGCCGTTCCCGGGACCCGCGGGCCTCTCCCCGCCGCGCACAAACCGGGGGGCGGCGGCGCCGTGCGTACGGCCGCGGGGCCGTTGTGGGGCGCGGGCCGGGAGGCGCTGTGCGGCGCGGCGGCCCCCGGGGCCCGCGAGGAGCGGCTCGTGGCGCGGCGCGGGGCGCGGGGCCGGCGGCGTGGCGCCGGGCAAGATGGCGGCCCGAGGCGCGCCGTGCCCCGCGATGGGGCCGCCCCGAGAGCGGCTCAGCGCCGCCCGCGGCCTGCGGGAGCCCGGCACCGAGCGGCGCGGCCCCGGGGCCGCTTCTTCCCTGCCCCGAGCCGCGCTTCCTCCCTCGTTTCGCGTTCCCGTGGCCGGCGAGCGGAGGCGGCGCCGCGAGGAGCGGCTCCCGCCGAAGTGCGGCTGTTTACACGCGCGGCTGTTGCGGCGTGTTTGCGCTGCTAAGGACCGAGCGGCGGACGAGGGCCGCTGCCGGAGAGGCGCTCCTCGGCATCGGGAGGGCCGGGCGCCGTGCGGGGCCGCCGGCTCTGCCGGCCGCTATTGTGAGCGCCTCGTGCGAAACATCGCGGGCCTTCGGCGCGGGGCTGGCGGGGCCGGCCGGCAGCGAAAGGAGCGCGGGGAGAGGCCGGGCCGCGGCTCGGCATTGTGCGGGGAGCGCCCGGCAGCGGGGGAGGTCCGGCCTGCCGTCCCGCATCCCCGAGCCGCAGCCCGCCCGCTCGGAGCGCGGCCGAACGCGGCTGGATGGGGAATGGCGGAGGCTGCGAGCTCTGGCTCGGTGGGCCCCGGCCGCTATTTCCGCTCCGTGGTCGCCCTTCTTTTGTACTTGGGAGCCGGACCCGGGGATGAGTCTCTCCGTGTTCTTTCCCGTCGCCATCGCTCCCAGGAAAACCACGGCTGTCTGCAGCCGCTTCCCCGCACGGAGCGTTTCCCCGCAGACCTCCCCGAGTAGGAAACGTTCACTTTTTCTGCACCTCTCCCTTGAACACTCACACGTGCGAACAGCAACAGACAAAACGTGGTAGCGTTGTTCTCGTTTGCGCAGTTGCTTCGATTTTATTGGCAACTCAACCTGCCGAAGGGAAAAGGATCCGTGTTAAAAAAAAAACAACACCGGGGGAAGAACAGCAAAGTTCACACGGCAGCGCGGCCGCTCGCATCACCGCGCGTGCAGCAGCAGAGGGAATACCCGCTGCAGGCAGTGCGTGCTGTAACGCGAGGTGGTACGGCAGCATCCCCGCCGCCGGGGCACGGCACGTGTTCCCTTCTCGGTGCTCGGGAGCTCTCAGCGCGGTCCCAAACTCCCTTTTGTCCTCGGCCCGGCCGCAGGCATCTCCCCCACCGGCAGGGCAGGGAGCTCGGCCTGCGGTGTACCTGGGAGGAGCACACGCGCTGCGCCACGTCGCTTTTCCTTTATGGAATTCTGTGGGGTTTCGTGCACCCGGAGCGGGAAAATGGTGGAATTTCATCACTGATACGTTTTAATTTTCCTCTGCCGTGAACATCACGACCAAACCGTGGCCTGGCCCATCAGGCCACCTTCGTTTTTCCTTGCGTTACAATTTACCGTAAGGGAGAAATGTGTTCTTGGTTCACAGCGCAATGTATTTGTTCGACTTTGTGTTAGTGAGGCTGGGATGGGAGCGAGCTCTGTCTCAGCACCACTTATGGTGCCATCTCCAACAGCCGTCCGACCCTCCGAACTGGGAGGATCGCCGTGTTTTGCACGGCAGTGCGTGATGTACCTGGTGACACTCCCGGCACGGTGACACCACGGGGCCCGTGAGCAGCAGCGAGTGCACACGTGTGGCGATGGGGATATGTGACTCCGTGCCTCCCGCTGCACCCTGGCCAGGCGCCATACGTCCCCGGCCCTGCAGGGCCTGTTTGGGATCAGTGTGTGTCTCTCTCCCCTCCCCCTTCTCTCCTCATCCCTCCCCCCCCCCCCCCGGATTATTTCAGGAACCCGAAAAGGCACCTCTGCAATTTACAATTCCCAACCACATCAGCACAGCGTAATTGGAAGTAAACAGGGTCAGGGGACGGAGTTCCTCTGAAAGCGATACGTTGTTTAATTGACACGGCAAAATTTTAGGCTTCCAGTTTGCATATTACATCTCCGCAGCTTTTCAATTTGATTTCCACCCCCACCCCCACACCTTTTCTTTTTTTTTGCGGTGCAGGGAAGACCTCTGTCAGGCAGAGCACAGCCGGGGCTTCCCGGGCCGGTGCGCTCTGACCATATTCACAACTCTCTGGAAATAGGGCCACAGTCTGCTCGGCCCCAAACGCACGGGAGTTAAACACTCGACCCCCAGCCACCCTGAGAGCCGATTTTTCACGACCATCGTAATTTCAGCAGCGCGGTTAAATATGCAGAGTACCTTTTGCAATTGGCAGCTCTAAGTGATGTGAGAGTGCGGGGGAAGGGTAACCCCTCGGAAGGGCGATTGTTTACTCTCTTTAACTATATTTGGTGCAGGTATTTCTAGAGCTGGGCTTTACAATGGGGGAAAAGGAGGGCGCGGGGATAGCGCGGAGCTGCGGGCGGCGGCGTGCGCGGAGCCACGAGGGCTGCGGGGGGCACCACAAAGGCAGGGATGAAACAGCCGAGAGCGGCAGCGGATCGCCAGCAGAATGTTGACTTTGAGTCACACGGTAAACATCACGTTGTGGCTTTGTTTTCCTTTTTTTTTTTTTTTCCCCTTTTCTTTTTTTTCCCTTTTCTTTGATTTACGATAAATTATCCTCCCGAGATTGATCGATGAGTGGAATCCTTAACATTTAATTTAGGAATGATCTAGTATAAATAAAGCGCCAGTCCAAAGAAAGAAACCAGCAGTCCTTCAGATGAAACCCCGCTGATGCAGCACTCGGCCTTCCCGGGGCCGCAAACTTTTGGGCCTCGCTCGGAGCTGAGCCCGTCCCCCCACACCGGGGCCCATCCGCAGCCCTCGGCCCCGGGCCCGGCTGCTGCGTGTCGGCCTTCCTTTCTTTTTTCTTTTTTCTCTTTTCTTTTTTATTTATTTTTTCTTTCTTTTTATTTTATTTATTTATTTATTTATTCCCTTTCTTTTGGAGGGGCTTTGGGGGCAGGGAGAGAAACAGTGAACCTCTTGAAGCGTATTTCCTCGGAATCCAACCGGGGGAGCTCCCAAACGGAGGGGAAAGCGTGGATAAACTGCAATAATTCAAAGTGTAGGGAATCAGGAATTTTTAAACAGTGTTTTTAATTGAAAATAAAGCTAAAGCATGCTTTTCAACAGTGCAAATTTTCCATCATTTTGATTTACCGCTTCCATCATCACAATATATTATACCGGCATGTCTCTCCGAGGCGAGGCCCTCGCCCCCGCCCGCTCCACTATTTCGATATTAAGTGCAAATAGAGATAATCGCCTCTGATTGTCACGTGCGGTAGAAACGTTTCTGCTACATAGAGAGGACGGCCTGGAAACAAAAACCGACAGCGCCGGGGTTCGGGGCTGAGGACACCGAGGCTGCAGAGCCCGAGTTCAGGGCCGGAGAGCCACGAGCAGCGAGGGGTTCGCGTTTGCTGCGCTGTTCCCACTCCTGGCCCCTCGCTCCGCTCTCTCTGAGCCGCATTTACTGCTTCGCTATTTCCTGCGGCCCGCGCGGGGTTGCCCATAAATCGCCGCGGGCCGGGCAGGGCTCTGAGCGCCGGGCGAGTTTGCAGGGGCACGTTCGGAGCGCAGCTTCGGCACGACGTGAGCGGGTAACAGTAACCTTATTTAAGACCTCTGGGTGAAACAAAAAGGCTTCCAATCGCAACGAGGGGCTGTGCGAGAGAAAGGACGCCCTTTCCCCGCGCTGCAATCCCCCGTTTCGAGCTGCTCTCTGCCCCCGCCTTCCCCAGGGGCTGAGCGCAGCTCTGTGGGCCCAGGGCACCGCACCGCCCCGCTCCGAGCGCCGAGGTGCGGCCAGCCCTCCTGTGCGGCCGTGGCACTTCACAAACTTGAACTGAATTAACAGTTAGACTGCCATGTTCGAAATCTAGTGCATAAATTTAATGGCTCATTCTAGTATTTATTATTCAACCTTTTGACATTTATTTGCAGCAGTTGAATTGAGGTACTGGTGCATTATTAGCATTCAAACAGTAAAGTGTTCCAGCTCTACCGGCGTAACTGAGTTGAGTTGAGTCTTTGCCTGAAGTACTCTGTGGAATGTAACAAAAAAATACCCAAATGTAACAGGAAAAACAAAAACAAAAAAAAACAAAAGAAAAACAAAAAAGACCCGACCAAACCAAAACCAAAACCACTGTCGGAACAAGGAAAGAAAACGGTAATCCGGGTTCTGTCTTCACAAACGACACGACGGATCCCAGCAGCCAGCGCTGCGCGGCGTTAAGGGCCGCACGAACCTTCCTGCCGAGCTCACGCAGCGCACAGACCGAGAGGTGGTTCCAGCAAAGATTTTCCAAAGTATTTTATTAATTAAATTTCCTGAATTTGTGGCTAGGTGGGAGAGGTATTGCAGAGCCGCCCAGCTGCCATTTCCACACGGGATGGGCCCTGTGAGGTGCTTGCGAGTCCTTAGTGGTGCTTAAGGAGTAAGCTGGCAACAAATCCCCGTCATGGCCAATAATTAGCGACGGTGGACAGGGAAAATTTGCCATGAAATTAAACGGCCTTTTCACCGCTGATGCTACATTGCCGGCTACCCTTCTGCGCCTATTGTTGGCCGTGAGATCGTCCAGTGTTCCTTCGGGCTCGGCTTTACCTGCGGGCCGCGGGCTCCGCGCCGATTTCAGATTTGGTTTGAGTGGAGGAGGCTGCAGCGCGGGCCGCTTGCCCAGAACCAGCGTCCTGTAGTTCTTTCTCACCCTCGCTCCAAATTTATACTCCCCATCCTCAGGTTTTGGAGTACCTAAAGTGCATGAGAGGCCCTGACTCTGAGTCAGCGGGGGGAAGGAAGTGGTTTCTTTCTCAGTGCATGCAGAATCCTCCTTGGCCGTTCCTAAAGCGTCCTGCTCGCTGCCCTCCGTCACGCCGCGACGCTCCTCCTCGGGATCATTGCACTCACACCGCAGCTCGTGGGGCGGAGGGTCGGGCCCGTCCTTGCCGCTCGCCTCCTCCTCGGTTTTGATGCGGACGCGGTGCGGGAAGGGCAGCGCCTCGGCCTCCGGCTCAGCGCTCCGCGGCTCCGCAGCCCCCGGAGAGGCGGCGTCCTCCGCGGGGTCGGTCCGTAACGAGGGCAAATCCGTGGCAAATTCAATACAATGAGGGATTTGGGAATCTTTTTCGGAATTCGCAGCCGCTGATGAAGAATCATTATTTAAGATCCTAGCAGCTATTGTATTGTTATCTGCACAGTGTGTAGTAGTTGCTGGAAGGCATTTCCTTGCCTCTCTGAGTATTCTTTGTTGTGGAAATGCATTGTTTGTCTTTGGGCTAGGTGAAGAGGCCCCCTTTGCAACGCAGTTAATTGTTAGGTCAGTACTCTTGGCGTTATTGGGAAATTCAGAGTGTGGGAATGTGATCTCGGCCGCCCTCCGCTCCCTTATCTCCGCGAAGCAGCTCCCAGGGCCGCCGGGGCAGCGCAGCGCCGGGCCCCAGCCGGGCCGGCCCCACTCCTCGGGCAGCTCCGGCTTCACGCAGCCCGCGGCGCGGCGGAGGGCGGGAGGCCCGCCGGGATCCGTCGGGGCCGGAGCCGGGGGCCGGGGGGCGGCGGCGGCGGCCAGATGGTACAAGAAGTTGGCGTGCACCACGGCGGGCGGGCTGCAGAAGCTGGTGCGCCTGAAGCGGATGCTCTGCACCGAGACCTGGCTGGAGACCGAGCTGGAGTCGGAGTCCGAGGTGCTGTCCTCCTCCTCCTCCTCCTCTTCCTCCTCCTCCTCCTCCTCCTCCTCTTCCTCCTCCTCCTCCGAGCTGCCCTCGCTGGAGTCCGAGCCGCCGCTGCCCTCCTCGTCCTCCTCCTCCTCGTCCTCCTCCTCCGAGCTGCCCTCGCTGGAGCTGGACGGGCTGGAGCCGCAGTCCGAGTCGTGCGCGGCGCGGCCGGAGCAGCAGCTGGACTCCGAGTCGCTGCTGCCGCTCTCGGCGAAGGCGGACGAAGGCGGCGGCCCGAAGCCGCGCGGCAGCGGCAGAGGCAGCCGCGGGGTGCCGCGGGGCCGACAGGGCCGCGCCAGGGCCAGGGGCCGCCGGGGGGGGCCCAGCGCGGCGGCGACGGCGGCGACGGCGGCGGCGGCGGCGGCGGCGGCGGCGGCGGCCCCGTGTCGGCGGCGGCGGCAGCGGGCGGGCAGGGGCAGGGGCGGGGGCCCGGCGGCCGGGAGCCGAGGCCGCGCCGTGGCGGCGGCGGGCGGGGGGCGGGCGGCGGGAGGGCGGCGGGCGCGGAGGGGAGCGCAGCCGCCCGCGGCCGTTTCATAGCCGCCGGGGGGTTTGCGGGGCGCCCGGGCCAGCTCCGGGTAGCCGTGGCCAGTGTATTTACTAAAAAGGTGAGGTAGATGGGAGGCCGGCAGCAGGGCCGCGGCCCCCGGCCGCAGAGCTTTCCGCCTGATTGGCAGCAGCGGCCGGGGAGAGTCATTCAAACCCAGCCAAAGTTTGTTCTCCTTCCAGAAGCCGCGGAAGGGGTCGGCGGGCGCCCGCTCCGGCCGCAGCTCGGCGCCCGCCAGGGCCCGGCCGAGCTTCCGCCGCTTTGTCCTGAGGACCCGCTCGGTCTTGCAGGAGGTGTAGAGCGCTTCCACGTCCTCTCTGGAGATGAGCGTGCATTTGGCGGCGTGGAACGCGATGGAGTTGATGGCTTTGAGTTTCCTCAACTCCTCCAGGTCGCAGTGGTGCTTTTTGACTTTCAAATGATCCATTCGCTTGTGCACGGTGGTCCGCGGGATGTTTTTGAGCAGGTCGGTGAAAACCTGGGAGAGTGCAAACATTTGCTTTCCTTTAATGATGAGGTAGCCGAGCCGCACGCCATCCACCTCTTCAAACCCCGACTTCAGGTCTCCCATTTCGCGAATTAAATCATTCCCGGCATTTGCGGAGAGAGAGAGAGAAGGGGGGAAAAAAAGAAAAAAAAAAAAAAAGAAAAAAAAAGGAAAAAAAAAAAAGAGAAAAAAAAAAGAAAAAAAAAAAAAAAAGAAAAAGCCACACACACACAATCCTCGGCCAGATGCTGTATTTGTCTCAAGGCATCCTGCTAACACAGCGCAACAAAGGCTGCTGCTATTCCTGGTGGGTGAAGTGCCAAACTTTAGATAAAATATCAAAAATAAAAATAAGTTAAAAAAAGAAAAAAGCAACAAAAGCAACCAAAAAGCACCACCGTGAGGCTACAATCGATATGTAATCTTCCAAATCTGCTTTGCCAAAGTGTTTCTCTAAGTTGCTGCCGCAGATCAGTACCTGTTCCCTTTCATTCCCTGCTTTTCCATTGGAAACTATGATAATGGAATGTGAAGGGAGGAAGAGAAAAGCAATGCAGCTGCTATTCCCGCCGCTGCTTTAGCTACAAATAAAATGACAGAGTGAAGTGAGCTCGTCCGGAGACACCTTCATCAATTAATTCCCCTAAAGCCAACGCTGATTGGACACTCCTGACAGGTGATGCAATAAAAATTGATATTCCACCCCTTCCCCCCAAAAATCTCCCGCTAATTAGCATACCCTCATACCGCCGCCTCCCCTCCCAAAGTAAATAATACAGTTCGCAGATAAATCTTTCTATTAAACAATCCGGGCTCCAGCACGCTCCGACTTCTCCGGCTTGCTCCTCGCTGGCTCCGCACGAAGGATTTCGGTGCTTTTTCGTAGCGTTTCGTGTATTTTTTTAGGCTATTTCGGACCAACGTTGCTCTTTTGTGCACGCCCTGAGTGTGAGGGACGGAAGTGTGAGCACGGCGGTGGGAGATCCTCCGCGAACGCGGCCGTTCGGCAGCGGCGTTCGCCGCTCATTGTGCGGCTCCGCGCCCCGGGCCCGGCGCTCCCAACTTCAAGGCTCGGAGCGAGGAATACTTACATGTGCGGGCCGCTCCGATTTTCCTCTCCTGTGCAGTTCGCTCTGTGCAGCCGGGGCTATTTTGCTGCCCGCGCCCCTCGCTGCCCGAGCGCTCGGAGCCGCGGTTCGAATATTGCGGGAGGGGGAGGAGGACGCGGGCTGCCGTCAGCCCCGTAACAAAGCATAGAGAAGGCAGAAAGGCGCACACTTCCCCCGGTTAACCGTGCCGGATGGCGAGCTGCGTTGTGCTACGGTCCCGGAGCCCTCGTCGGGATTGCTGTGCGCCGATTGCTTCCAGCGGAGGAAGGAGAAGGCGGAATACCCCAGGTGCTTCCAGGGCTCTACGTAACAACACCGAGCGCTGCGCGCACCGTGAGCGGGGCTGCGAGGGGCTACGGAGCGGCTGCCCCGAGCTGGGCATGACCGGGCCGGGGCGGCACCTCCGCGGCCGTGCGGTGTTCCATGGGAGCAGCCCCTTAACATCAACGTGAAGGTTTAACCTCTTCTTGGGAATGCGGAATTACTGTAGTGCGAGGAGCGATGGTTCCGGACTCGCTGCCCCGCCACACGCCGCTCCGTGTCACGTCCAAGTGATGCTCGCGGTGTGAGCTCAGCTGCGGGCACGGCCGTGTGGCCCGGAGTCACACGTATCCGCGAGGGGAATGACACATCCCGGAGTGCTGGGGCTTGGCAAGGGAAAGGGAAAAAAAAAATAGAGAAAGGGAAAAAAAAAAGCAAAAAAAAAAAAAAAAAAAAAAAAAAAAAAGCTTCAATCCCGACTGTCAATATCCACTCCATGGGCTGGCGATACGGTGAGGGGAGGTCGCGTTACTTCGTCAGGTACAGCCAAAATAAAGGGCATCATCCCCCCGAAAAAGGCTCGGCGAGGGGGAAGCACGCGATCCCCCCGTGCCGCAGGAATTCGAGAGCGAGTCGGGAATTTCGAGCAGCGCATCCGGAAATTGAGGAAGTCTATGGCAGAGAGCCTCCGAGTCACGGGCTGAGGTTTGAAGTCAGCCTCGAACTACTGTTGCTCTCAGCGCAGATGTAATCGCCGCCGTTCAACTTAATCCATGTGTGCCCGGCCCGCGATGTCTACTTCTTCCCTTTGAAATCTAAGGGCAGCTTTCCCATCCAGGAAACCAGAGCTAGAGCCGATTAGATCGCGGCCCCCGAACGGGAGAGGCTCCGGGGCGCATCCCGCGCCGCGCGGCCCCACCGCGGCCGAACAATGCCTCCGCCGCTCCCCCCGCCCGCGGCTCTGCCCCCGGCTCCGCGCTGTGGCCCGGCCGGGAGGGACCCGGGGGCGGCGGCGGAGTCGCGGGGGAACGCGCTGACCGCGTGGGACGGAAACCCTCGTGGTGTTTGTAGAGGGAGAGACAATACGGGCGTTTAAAAATTCCTCCTGATGTACTTATATGCTGCCAACACCCCCACCCCCTCCCGCTGCTCTCCTCCCCCTGCTTTAAGGTTAAGGCGATGGAGTCAACAGTGAGGGAGCAGTGAACTCCGAGAGAGCTTTTCAGAAGACATTACAAATATATATATATATAATAATAATAATAATAAAAACACACACACACACACACACACACCACCAACAACAAAACGCGATGAGCCCCGAGGTCCTTTATTTGCCCGGAGCTGGGCGGTTCGGTCCCCGCTGAAATCCCCGCGGGGACACACAGAGGCACACACACCCTGCGGTGACAGCCCGGCTGTTATTTCCAAAATGCGTGATTTCTGTTGGTGTAATTCCGCCCCTACCAAACGCCGGGAAGCAGCGGCTGCTGTCCGCACACCCTTCGCGTTCTGAAAGGTACGGCCACGGCCGCTGGCTGGGGTCGGAGCCCCGTGTGGAAGGGGAGGAAGGCGGCAGAACTCCTAGGAAACGTCCACCCGTACCCACACCAGCACCCAGCCCCGCACTCCTTCACCCCGCACGCCTCTGCCCGCTCTCCGCAGTCCTCCTCTCCCTGCGGCGGTGCGGACCCGGCCCGACCCGGCCCGGCGCTCCCCCGGCGCGGTGAGCATCCGGGCTCGGCCCCGGCCCCGCCGGGAGACCCCGAGAAAGGGCCCCGGGCCCCGCGCGCACGCACACGAAGGGCCGGGGGCTTCCGGATGGGTTTGCAGGCACAAGGGGGATTGCGATCGATAGCGACCGCCGTTTGCGGCTGGGATCGGTAACGTGAACGCCAGCCAAAAGAATTAAAATGAACAATTAAGGGTGTCTGGTGTCAATTACGTGAAAAGTTGTGGGATCTCTGGCTCGCCCGGAGCCCGCGTGTACGTCCGTGTGTCCGTGTGTCCACATCCGTGTGTGTGCAGACCCGGCTGTGTGTGCGGGGCTCCCAGACGCCGGGGAGTTCCTTTGTTAATTTTACGGACGGTGTCACCCTGCCCGCGATCACAGATGCCCACGACGAAAGGCCGCTGTCTGCACCACGTTTCCTGGGAGGAGGACGCGGAGGTGCCTTCTCGGGCCGAGCACACACACACACACACACACACAAACACACACACACACACACACAAGGCTCCGGGGTGGTGTGTCCGGGCACACACACACACACACACACACACCATCAATCAGCCGCGCTCCTTTTCACGCTGAGCAGCGTGCAATGCGCGATCTGCACTCTGCACTGAGCGGTGTTCCAGCCCCGGAGCCGTCCGCCCGGAGTAGAAACCTCATTAGAAAATAAAGAGAAAAAGAATATCGCTGCTATCCCGCTGCAGACCTATTCCCATTTTCTATAAATCGCATGCTTTCATTTTTGTAAACTCGTGTTCAAATCCACACGCTCGCAGGGAAGCGCTTCACCGCGGCGTTGCGGGTACAAACTACGCGTCGCGCTGGAAATTCGCCTTTATGCGATGGTTTGATTTATTTTCACAGAACGCTGATGTTTAAATACCGTCGCAATTCCTGCTGACCTCTTCCCCCCGCAGCGGCTCGGCACACACACACCGCGGAGCGCTCAGTGGGAAATGCAGCAGCGATGCCCACCGGCAGCTGTGCCGATGGGAGAGCGCTTCGGGAACCTTCAGGGCAGCCCTTCAGGCCGTCTGCATTTCCACCCAGGAACTGCGGCCCTATTCGAGAATTATCATAATTAATGATCGTTTCTTAAGTGCTGGGCCGCGTCTTCAGGTATTGACGAGCCGTAAATAAACCATTTGCTTTCACGACTTGGGCAGAAATAAATGCTCCGAAGGAGAACTCCTCTGATCCCCGCTCCCAGAGCCCGCCGTGAGCACCGCGCTCGGGGAGGAGCAGCGAGCAGCCAGGGGCTATCACAAAGGGCCGGGAACGTAAATATAATGGGGTCAAAGAACAGTATAATGGGATCCTTCTGCTATTTTAAAGTCAGCCAAATGTGACTGTAGGACTTAAAAATCGCCGTAAATTCCGCTGTGACAACAAACGCGAATGTTCAACTCAATCTCCTAAATACGTAGGACAAAGAAATGCCGAATATCGGCCTGAACAAAAATCATCGCACCGTCGTGTCCAGGAGTTGCAGGGCTCC
Source organism: Excalfactoria chinensis (assembly GCF_039878825.1). Taxonomy (NCBI): domain Eukaryota; kingdom Metazoa; phylum Chordata; class Aves; order Galliformes; family Phasianidae; genus Excalfactoria; species Excalfactoria chinensis. Next base: position 124,696,137 of record NC_092826.1, read on the forward strand.
TTTTCTTTTCTTATTATTACTATCATTAATATTTTTCCTTCCTCCTTTTCCCCCTTTGCAAACAAAGCAGCGCCGTGCAGTTCCGCGGAGCGCTGTGTAAGTTGTGATGCTCGGAGGGGGCCGGGGCATCCCCCGCACGTGAGAATTCGGTGCGATTCACAATCACGGCGGGTTGAGGCTCTGCCTGAGCTCGGCGCTCCCGCAGCTTTAGGACACTTTCCGCAGGAGTTTCTGGCCGCATACTCCATGCCATGTTGTTTACTGACCCATAATCAAAACGCGGTGACCTCCTACCCTTTTTTTGCCCCTTGACCCACGCTGAATTCAATGCAGCCTTTATAAATTTGCAAATCCTTGGACGTAAAGGGGATTTGGAGCGGCTTTGTTCGGAAAGGCTCCCAAAAGTTTGCATTTTTAATTAGGCAAAGGTACAGCACCGAGCTCTGGGAAACGGGGGCCCGTCCCGCACGGAGGTGATCGCTCTGAATTTCTGTACCGGGGATCTGCGTCCCCAACCCGCGCCGCAGCCTGGAGAGGGGGGAATCCGAGGTTCTGGGCAGCCCCGAATCAGCGATGCCGCCCCACTCAGCCCGGGTCTTGGGGACGGACGGGCTGCGATCTCCCACCGCCGCGCAGCGTGACGAGTCGGGCCAGGAGCGTCCCTTATCGCTGCCATCACTCACCCCAAAAGACACCGTCATTACGACGGTGATAAAACAACGCCCGCTGATGTGTGCTGGATAAATACAGAATGTTTACAGCCCTAAAGTGCTTCGATTCCAATCAAGCGCTATCAAAGAAAAGCCCCTCTCTTCCTGCCTCCTTCCCCCCCACCCCCCGTCATTCCTTATTTATTTACCCCGCGGTCGCAGCGCGGCCCTAGGAAATAGAACGGCCGCACCGGGGGGGGGGAGGGGGGGTGGCACCTCTGCATTCATTTTCCAGCTGCCCAGGGGATGCCGCTGAGGGATGGGAACGGGAGCACAGAACGCCCCGCTCCCCGAGAGCCCACGATCATCTCAGATATTCACGGTATCAGCAGATCCCGTCGTAATCAGATTAAAGCGAGGTTTGGGGCTGGAAGGGGGGCGGCGCCCTGGGGCCACCACCGGGATGTGTGGGGAGCTCAGAGCGGGGTCTGCCCGGCCTTGGGGGGGGGGAAAAAACCCACCGCCGACAAAAAACCAACAACCAACAAACCGGAACGAGCCCAAGCACAGCGCGGCAAAGCGGCCGTTGTGCGAGGAAGAGGCACCGCAACACGGCCGGGTTCCGCATCCAGCCGCCGGGTTCCGCCCGGGGGCTGTTTCCCTTTAAACTTCCCGAGCGATGTTTCTACGGGATGCGCGTATTTGTTTGTGTTGGAGCTCCGGGCAGGGCCGGCCCCGGCCTCGTTCTGCGCCCGGCTCGTCCCGTTTCACCGTTTCGAGGCGCTCCGCGGCGCCCACACGTGCAGACGCGGCTCGGAGCCGCCGCTCTGCGTCGGGCAGTTGGCGGCCCCGCGCCGGGGTGGCTCCGCCTGACGCCGCACAGCGCGGGGAGCGGCCGGGAGCGGCCCGCGGACCTCGCCGACCCCGCGGGCACCTCACGGCGGACGGGCGCGCGGAAGGTAAAGGCGCCGCCGCGCCGAGCCCCGGGGAACAAAGGCGGCCCCGGTCCCGTCCCGCGCCTCGCCGCCCCGAAGCGCCGCCGAGGAACCGGGCGCGGAGTTGGGGCGGCGCGGCCCGGTCCCTCCCGCCCGCGGAGGCGCCGCCCGCCATTGGGGCCGGCGGCCGCTGACCTTTGACCCCTCCCCTCCTCCCACCGCTTCCTCCGCCGCCGGCCGCTCGCCTACCCACAATGCCCTGCGCCGGCCGCGCTCGTGCCGCGCTCGAGCCTCCCGGCACGCCCCCCTCCCCCGCCGCTCCCCTCCCCCCCCCCCGGCCCCGTCCGGGAAGGGCGCAGCTCCGGGGCGGGGCGGTCCCGTGGCGGCGGCGCTCACGGCGCTGGGGGCGGGGAGCGACCGCGCCGCGTTCGAACGGCGGCGGCGTGCGAGGAAAGGCTGGGGGCCAACGGCAGCTCCTCGCTCCGAGCCGCAGGAAGAGGAGAGGGAAGGAGAGGGGAGGGGGCCGGGAGCGGCACAAAGGCCGAGAGCGGGGAGCGGGCTGCGCCGGGCTGCGGCTGCACCGCTCCTTGACGGCGCTCCTCGGTGGCCCGAAGGAAGCCACGCGTGACGCTGATCGAGTCACGGCGATGTAAACAGTTGGAAGTTAAATCCTAATGCTGTGCAGTTATTTAAATGGAGCCGCGGCTCCGCTCGCTCCGTCCCGTCCGTCGCCGCGTCCCGCTGTGCGGAGACACGCCGCTCCCGAGCGAGACGTGCGAGCGGTGCGAACCCGGCCGGGACGAGCGGGGAGCGGAGCGCTGCGATCCGCCGCCCCGGTACGAGGCGGGGAGCGCGGCCTCGAGGGAACGTCCGTGTGGGAGGAGGATGGGGCCCGCGGCACCGAGCGGGGCTCCCCGAGGGGACTGAGAGCTGCGGGGGGGGGGACACGGCAGAGCGGGCCTCCTTCGTCCTCCATCCGCCCGCCCGTCCCTCCCGGCTCTCCTGGGCCGCTCTCCCGGCGCGGGGACCCGGGGTCACAGGAGAACAATGCTGCGCGGCCCTCCGTGCGCAGCACCGTCCCCTGAAGGGAAGCGGCGCGCACTGCAGCCCAGGTGGGGCCGCGCGGTGCTGCCTCCCCTCCCGCCGGCTGCGCTCGCGGCACGCGGGGCGGGAGGAGGTCAGGGCGGCGAGCGGGGCCGCGCGGCTCCCATAGGCCGCCTCACCGACCCCGGGATAGGCTCGGAGTGCGGCTGGCCGCGAGCCAGCCCGGCCGTCCCGCTCGCCCCGCGGCACGCTTTGCGCTGAGGGCGATAGAGTGTGAGGGTGAGTAGCCCGCAGGATAAAACCGCGGTGCCCCGGGCGGCAACGGCGAGAGCCGACGGAGCTCCGAGGGGAGCCGGGCGTCCCGGGGCCGCGGGAAGGCGCCGGAGGAGGACGGAGGACCCGGGCAGGAAGCGCTCTGGGCCCGGGCGAGCGGGGACGGGCCCCGAGGAAGCGGCCGGGGCCCCTCTGCGGGCGCTCCCATTGTTCGTGCAGCCGGCGGGGCCCTCCGGCCCGAGGAGACCGGAGCGACTCCCGCCGCGCGGCCGCGGAGCTCGGGCCGGCAGCCCGCAGCCGGCAGAGCGGCGGCTCCGGTGCGGGAGCGCCGTGCTCCTGTGGGGCCGCACCTCACTGTTACTGCAAAGGTAAAACCCCGCTCCGGCGGCGGGCTCGTGCGTAAATAACATCTGTGTGTGGGCGGATGGTGGGCAGCTCTGCTCGCAGGGACGGAGAGGAACCGCTCCGAGCCGCAGCGTTTGAAATCGTAAACGTAGCCAGAGAAGTTTGGAAGGAACTCGTCGTAATGGTCTGTTTATAAAAATGGAGATTAATCTTGTCCCGTTCCATACAAGCACCACGAGGCTGGATTTTTTTCGCTCTTTCCGTTTTTCAAGCGGTTGTTGTATGTTGGCCTTAAAAAAAAACAAACCAAAACAACAAAAAAAGTGTTTTCTAGGAAAAGCATTTCTCTCTTTTTTTTTTCCTTCTTTTTTTTTTTTAATTTCTTTTTTTTAATTTTTAATTTTTTTATTTTTTTCTTCCCCTAAAAATAATTAGGAATTGAACAGTTTTGCTACGCCGTTCCGACCAGAACTTTCTCATGTGTTCGCATGTAGCAGAGCTGCCTGACCCGATGTTGAGGCGGTTTCCAACAAGTGCCCCGCTCTGCTGCGGGAGAAACGTGCCCCCGCACGTTGGCTCGTGAAGAGCATTGACACGGAAAGGGCTTCCTTTAGCGAGGGGGGAATGGTTTCCAGAGAGTGCGATTTCGGTAAGGAAGCCTTTTGTAGGAGAACGGCGATGGTTTTTAGCGAGTTAGTTGGCAGTGTGTGGAAATGCGTTTGGGAGGATTGGGGTTGGTGTCTTGTTTTTCTTCTCTTTTTTTTAACGTATCGGCACCAAATGATGATTTTGTAAGCTCACGAGTCAGGAGCAAAAGAAGTTAAAGGATGATATTAATGAATATCACCGTTGCAAATAATTCAGCAGTGAGTCCCCCCGCCCCCCGGGAAGTTGCCTGCTCGCGGGCATTGTCTGAGATAACAGCTCCGGACTCCTCTTTCGCTCTTTGTGAGCTCCGCTCCTTTGTGGGACTCCTCCAAATCAAAGCCCGCTGTAGTTCGGATGGGAAAAATGCATTTCTGTGACTGGGAAGTTGAGGAGGCTGGAAATCTTTAATAAGAAAACCCCACCACGGTAGCATCTAAAAGCAATAACTTTAAAATCGAGGAGAAAAAGCTTTTATTTGTTGAGGTTTTTCCCTCTCCTGCTGAGTGTTCCGGAGATGCGTTTACTGTTAATTGCCGTTTGGCGATTTTCAAAAGGTAACTGCAAATTTAGGAAGCGTCATTCAGAAAGACATTTAATGCCCTCGTAGTTACTAAAAGAATATATCGCTATTTAAAAGCCGTCTGATGGAAAGGGAAGATGGAAAAAATAAGTACATATAGGGAGAGACTGCACGTTGCCATTCTTTGTTGCTCTCTGTTTTGTATTTGTGTGGAACACGTTGATGTATTTCACGGAGGAGTTTATTTATTTGTTTATCTATTGGAAAGGAGCGCCGTTGTTACGTTTAATGGGGAAGTAGCACGGTATAAAACCGACCCGCGGTCCCCACTCTGCAGTGCCCACGTAAGAGTGACAAATCGCGGGCCGAGGCTCTCACCCTCCGTCTTCCAGCACCGTGAGGCTGCCCAGATCCCAGCGTGGCCACGGCAGCCTTTCGCTCTGAGGCAGTTCCTCATGGTCACAACCTACATAGATATATTTCTTCCACGTACGTATGTGGGGAATTGAAATGAGATGGTAACCAGTGGGAACGGAGCTCTCTGATCCAAAGACTTTTTTTTTTTTTTTATTGCATTTGGCAACCCCTTTTCTTTCAGAGACACAATACAATTAATTAACATATTCTGGGGCGTGTTTTTGCGATTGGGAAGTGGTGGCCCCTTGTTGAGAAGAAAACACTTTAAATAAAAAAGTAACATTGTTGTGTCCAAATGGTACTGGGAAAAGCAGAGCAGTGCTGCTGATACAGCCCATGGATGCGGTTGATTTACTCCAATTTACTTTAGCATATACCAAACCAGCTTTTCCTTTCCCACGCCCATATTAGATATGTGTTTTGTTTGTACGAATCCACCTAAAATAGGTCTGTATTTAAGATATTTGATGGGAAATCCTGCACGTCATTTCTCCTAGACGGCGGGTAGCACAGATACAGTTCCTAAATTGAAATGAAATACACGTGAGCAGTGACATGATACAGTATCACGCTGCTCATCGTAACGCCACAAACATGAGGAAAGGCTGTTAATTTATATGGAATGTTAATTTGGCAAATCCCACGCTGAGGGATGCCTGTGCAGGAAAAGTAATGCAAGGCTTTGGCATGATGCTATGTAAACGTATTTAATAAAAATGCAATCAATTAATACGTATGTCCCCCAAATCCAAACTTTGCAGTGATGTACACTTTAAAGAAAAGCCTGATATTATGTTTAAGTTGCATATAATCTAAATTCCAGAGTTTACTAATGCAGCTTTTTGGGGCTTAACATGATGTTAATATTCAATGTGGTTTGCTTGAAGTTTATTTCAGGTTCTTTTGTATCATACAGTAGTTGTCATTACTTCGACTTGACTCGCATAAAAACGTGGTTAATGTTTAAATGTCTTTTTAATGTAGAGAATTATAAATTAACTGTCACGTGTAAATCTTTTAGCTTCTATCGCTTAGGGAACGTTAAGTCTTTCACGAGGAAGCAAACACTGCTTAAAAATATCCCGTGTAGGATCCTTCCCTTTAGAATTTTGGTTTGAGATGGTTCGCTCAAAGGAAATCCCTTGTTTGGTGTTTACTGTAAACCTCGGTAGGAAATTAACATTTAAATGCCAACACCAGTAACAGAAGCAGCACTTGAAAACCACCACTGCTACCCATGGCTGCTTGCTAAGTGGAATTTACCAAAGTCTCCAAAGGTGATAATGCATTTAAAGCCAAGAAAATGAATACAATAGTTGGTGGGATTCTTCCCCCTTCCTTTCTGCTCTGAGGAATTATGAAATTTCTCATTCCACTCACACAAAAGAAAATAGCACGAGATGTGGAGGGGTACAGTGTGCAGGAGATGCGTCAGCGTGACCCCTGGTGCTGCTACCTGTACCTGTGTCATGTGTGCACGCTGCCCGTGGTGAAGTCACTGCATCTGAAGTGTTAGAACGTTCCAATTACTCAGCAACTTGCATTTGGGTAGGTGTTAAACACAGATTTGACTGTTACATTAAAGCATAGAAAGGAAACTTTACTTTCTTGGTATAATTTAAGAGTAAGCATATAAAGATGCATTGACGCTTCACTGTGGGTTGTGGACATGCCGTATCCATCCTAACTGAACATGGACAGAAATAATTTGTTGGGTCCGAGGCGGGCTGCCATTTAGAACACGCTACGTGCAAAGGTCAGCACGCAGGAGTCGCATTCTGCTTTGTGTAGAGTGACCATTTTGCTGCTGCCTTCCCAGAAATGGAGCAGGGACCCACGATTAGGATGTATTTCCACGAAGACCGTTAATGATTTAAACCCGCAGAAACAAAAGGCAGACGAGCATCAATCTATTTTAAAGAGATAAACAGGGGAAGTATTATTGTACATATTGAGAACCTCCGAGTTACTGGTCTCGGTTGCATCCGCTCACTGTGTAGTGTGTGTCCTTTTGTACAGAGGTAAAGATCAAAGCTTTCCCAACAAAGTCACAAGTTGAAAATGGACTAAAAATGGCGATGAGAAATTTGCTTTAAAGAATTAGCTGTAAAGTGAGTTTTCCCACTCGGCAATTCCAACTCTGATGTCAGCTGATGTTTTCCAATACAGCACACGTTTTATGTAAAACCTCTGCTTTTTCTGTTATTCGTGGAGGACTCCTCTGATGCTTACATCCAACCAATGATGTGCCTCTGTAAAGGAAAGACTTCTGCTTGTTCATTGCTTTGTTTTATTCACTTTAGTTACAGTGATTGTACACTCCGTAGAGAAAAAGCAGCGCAATTTAAAGCAAGTATGCAGATCCCAGCATTGCTGTGGGAAGTGATTAATGGGTACTAAAAAATTTAAGGTGAATACCTCTTTATTTTTGCTAACGAAGCTGAAGTGGCACGCAGCGCTGTGTGTTAACGTTTTCCTACCTTTTAAAATGCTTTACATGTGGGAAGGGTGATTTTCATTCATTTATGCGTTAGTTCTACTTAAAAAAGATCTAAACAAAATGTGGATACGTATCACCCTGTTGTATGTTTGTTAGAACCAAACTTGTCCAGCTGTTGGATTCTGTAGGTTCCTTTTAACAGAACTGGCTTTTCTCCTCGCATTTAGATTAACAATGAAATTATTCATTCTTACCCCCTGAATTATATTCCTCTCTAATTATTTTAATCTCTTATATATCACTATAAGAAGGACAGGCTTCTTTTTTCAAACAGAAAATTGACCTTCTGTGTGGTGTCAGCGCTTATTAAATACTACAATCATAAGAACATATACGCTACAAGATTTTACCTTCTGATTCCGTAGCTGTTATGGGCTTAGCGGTTGCAGTATTTATTTAGTGGTAATGCATTTCTTTTCCTATTTTGCATTTCAAAGGTCTCCTCTAAATGATTGTTTTACGCAACTATCCAGAGGTTATCTAAATTTCCCCATCAAATATTACGCAGCACCATAAGCTGGGAGTCGTGGAGTTTCTTTCCGTTCATTTACATTCTCTCTATAGAAAGAACTGATCAGAAAGCCACAAAAAATCACAACGAATCCTCGATGAAGTATTTCAGTGTATTCGATTTGGCTGAATTTGGACCAAAGCAAAGTTTCAAGCTGTTCACCGCTAAGCTGGTGTTAAAATGCTCTCAGAGTAAAATATTTCTGTCTGAGGACAATGCAGGGGGGGCTTCTGGTGGATTTCTTCTTGATTCCTCGGTGCGGCGTTCATCAAGTTGTTGCAAAGGAATTCATTCCTTGCTTTAGCGATGTGTTTTTATAAAGCCAAAAATGGGATTTCAGAGTCACTAACGTCAAAAAAAGCCCCAAACCCAGCGCTACCAGGAGCTGCACGTGTTGCTGTTCAAAGAGGAAGCTGCAGGAAAACCATTGCAATTAATTAAAAAAAAGACAAAAAAAACCCCAAAACACCCCAAAAGCAGCGATAAAAATGTACAACCGTTTGTTGCGCTACAAGCTTTACTGTCTGTATACATTCATCCAACAAATTAAAATATACTTCGTATGTTTTCCTTTCCAAAGGATATTTATTTTAATTTACCTGTCAGGGAAATAAAGGACAGATTTGCTGCTGTACCGTGATTTTTTTTCCCCCCCTTGTCAGGGTTAACAGAATCATTGGGAATGCTTTTTAAATTAGACGTCATTTTCTTGACACGAACGAGGAAGGGCCAGGAGGTGCATCTACCTTCAAATCATTTGCCTTTTTAAAAACACTGGGGGCTGTTGGGTGCTTTATTTCCTCACTCAGTAATTGTTCCCACCTGCAATTTTCAGTATATATATATATATTTTACAAGCCTTAAAAGTAATAAAACTGGCGTTGTACGTTTTATCATACAAATAGTTCCGAGTTCAAATGTGTGTTCTTCCCTGCTAAGATGGGCTGGTTTTGTGCGGGGTGGCTTTTTTTTGGGAGCACTAACTGCATTATTTTACTCAAGCTGAAAGGTTCCACATCCCGATATCCTCCCCCCGTTTGTTGTTTTTTTTTTCTTTGTCCTGTGTGTTCAAAATGTCTAAACTCAGGGATATCTGAGCGTGCATTTACAGAGCAATGCTACAGTGTGTCCCAAATGGCTGCACTAATTGCACTGGGCTGGGCCTTCACGGAGGAAGCTGCCTCCATCACTCTGGTTGCCTTTGCCCTCCATTCTTCTTCTATTTATCTAATTTCACTTAAAACTTTCAGGGAGAGAAAAGAGCGTGACCCGAGCTGTCCTGCCTGCACTGCAGCTTTGGGGGTGGAGCTGGGCACATCCTTACCCGGATCCCTTCCTCCTGCTCCCACACACGTTAGTTAACAATGTATAAAACATATATATATGTGTAGGTCCAGGTAGCCCCGCGTCCAGGAATGCACACCATTTAGCAGTGATTTGTGCAGATACTGAATTGACTGAGCTGGCCTTGCAAAACTGTCACAAAAAGCACCCGGTCGCCGCACAAACTCTACGTGTGTCTGCCTTTTAGCACGGCAAGAGATAAAGCAGTGGGGGCTTCCTGGCCCAACACAAATACAGAAACAAAATAAATACATAGTGACCCTGGGGTGGGTGAGGGAGGACCGGGCAGGGCTGCGTGCATTTCTGTGCTACAGAGCCCTGCCAGCAGCTTTGGGACCTGCTTGGAGCTCAGGGCCGTCCTCAGCATGGGCTGAATCTGCTCAACCAGCTTTGCGATTTTCTAATGTTAATTTTTCATTTAAACACAATCGCAGTATTTCACTTAAATAAAATGATAAAAAAAATACCCCCTCGGAATAAATAAAAACACCGCAGAAAGCAATGCCCCCCGGCCCCAAATCGATAAATCCCTCCCAGCCTCCCGGAGGGAACGGCCAGCTCCGAGCGCAGCGGGACGGCTGTGTGGAAGCCCGCGTTTCCCCGCGGCAGCAGAGCGGCTCGGGGCTGCCGGCGCCTCCGTTCCGCGGCCCCACGGAGCGGAGAGCGGAACGGCGCGAGGGCGGCGGGAGCGCGCGGCTCCCGCGTGCGCAGCTGAGGGGCCGGAGGCAGAGCCGTACAAGTTGGGAGCGGTAACGCGCCGGTCCCGCGGCCGCGTCGCAGGGCTAACGAACGGGACGGTAAAAACCGCGTCCGCGGGGCGGGAGGAGGGAGCGGCGGGGGCGACTCCGTCAGTCCCCTGAAGGGGGCACGAGCGGCGACATGGCGGTGGGAGCGGGGCGCATGTCTGCCACCTCCCCGCCCCCGCGCCGCGAGGGGAGGGGGGCAGCGCGGCGCCCGGCCAGCGCTCGCCTGGGCTACGCGGGGAGGCGGCTCGGCGCGGCCCGGCCCGCCAGCAGCCCCGGCAGCGGGCCGCGGCGCGGGGAGCGCGGGGCCGGGGCCCGCCCGGCGGCGGCGGCGACATGGCGCGCCCGGCAGAGGCGGAGTGGCAGCGCGCCGAGGTGGGTGCGGGGCCGCGAGGCCGCTTGGCCGGGCCGGGCCGGGCCCTCGCTCAGGTGGCGGCCGGGCGAGGCGAAGCGAGGGGCGGGCGGGCCCGGCGGGGCCCCGCGCGCGCTCGCGCACGCTCTCTCGGCGCGGCGGTCGGAGCCGAGGTGGGGGGGCGCGCGCTCGGCCGCCGCGCACGTTCCCTGGGCGGCTCCGAACCATCGCGAGGAGGCCCGGGCCCGGGCCTTCCCCGCGGGGGCGCGCAGTGCGCCTGCGCGCGGCCCGCTCTGCCCGCCGCCTGCTGCGCGCCGCCCCGCTCCGCCGGCCGCCGCCGGGCCGCCCCGCGCTGACTGACGCACCCGACCGCCGGGTCGGGCGGGGGGGGGGGGGGCGAGGAGCGGTGCTCGGCCCGCGGCCATGGGCCCGAAATCGTCGCCGTGGCGGCGGTGGTGGCGGCGGCGGCGTCGGAGCGACTGAGGGAGGACGGCGGCAGGGAGCGGACAGGCAGGGGCGAAGCGCGTGTGTGCGTGTGCGGCGCTGACGGCGGTGTGTTTAACCCTTAGATGGTCTCTAGCGAGCCGCTGCTGCTGCCGGTGTCACTGGAGGGCGAGTTCTCCACTAGCATGAAGGAGATGATCGGCGGCTGCTGCGTGTGCTCCGACGAGAGGGGCTGGGCCGAGAACCCGCTCGTCTACTGCGACGGGCACGGCTGCAATGTCGCAGTGCATCAAGGTGAGTGGGTGGGGGGCCCGCGCCCTCTTCCCGTGTTCCCTGTCCCTTGGGCTCGTGTCCGCGATCCTGGCTGGCCCCCGTCCTCATCTGCCTCTCGTGGCACCCGCAGAGCCGTTTCCCTGCCTGCAGGCCCGCGTGGTTGCTGATGTGACCCAGGCTGTCATCCCGCGCCTCGCCGTCTGTCTTTTCCCTCACGTGAGACTTCCTACGCCGTGACTTCCTGTGTTATGACTGGTAGAGACAAGGAACAGCCCTTCCCAGTTTTATTCCCTTCTCCCTCCCCTCGGACCTCGCAGTGCTCGTGCTTCCCAGTCCTTTGCACCCTGCTAACAGCCTCACCTACTGCAGTCTGATGACTACTGAAAACTCCTGTCTTCTTTATTACCATTATTTTATTTTACTTTATTTTATTTTATTTTTTGCAGAGTTCTGTCCCAGCCTCTGTCCTGGTTGTTGCTTTGTCTCTTTCTTCCTCTTCTCAATTCCTGTTGTCTCTGCCATGCCCAAGTTAGATAAATTGCCAGCCAGTAGCTGAGCCGGGTTTGGGACTGGGAGGCAGCAGCGTGTGGGGACAGCTCAGCTGTCATGTGATTTCGGCTCCTGCCTGCCTTTCCCTGAATGTCGTTTGGCTGAGGTCGCCTGGTAGGCAGGGAGACTTCCTGTTGTGGTTGTGCAGCAGGAGGATGCCGGTCACAGCAGCCGATGCAGGATTTGTTTGGATTACTGAGACCGGTTGGTTGGTTTCCAGCTTAGCACAGGAGCTGGCGTGTTCTGTGTATCATTTTTGTCAGCGGGCTGACTCTTCTTCTGAGAGCAGAGGGACTTGAGTTCTGCTGCTTACACTGTAAGAAAGGAAGTCACAATCACTTCTGCTTTACGTGTGACAGAACTAAGGAATAAAATTGTAGTTTTTTGCTATAAACTCCCAAGCTGTCATGTGAACTCCATGGTTGGTTCTCTGACTCCTTCTGGATGGTAAATAAATGGGAAGAGAGGTAACATTCTCAGTCCAGTTTACTAGTCTGAATACCCGGTACGTGTGAAAATACTATTAACACATTTCTACTGCTTGGTCTTAAAATAAGATGACATAGCTGTTTGTTGTGTATATATGTTCTTAAATAGCAGTAATAATTAAAGGAGATGTGCAAAAGAGTTCAGTTATTCTTGATACCGGAGTTCAGGCAGAGAGGAGCTGACAGCATCTGTGAAAACAGCCAAGTTTTGAATTAGTTTTGTGTTGTTTTAAGACCTGAATAAGGTTAACTGGTTAATTAATTGCTTTTGTGGAAACAGGATCATGAAAAAGAACACCAGAACATGAATAGTTTAAGAAGTCATATCTGGACCACCTACTGCTATTGTATTATGTTTAGCATCTTCCTTTAGGTTTAGTCTCACTAATGATTTCAGTGAGCAAACCTGAGGATAACAGGGGTTGTGTGCTGCCAGTACTCATGTAGCTGAAAAGGTAACAAGAAAGGTCTGGTTTAGGAAGTATTCCTCATAGAGAGAGAGAATTAAGTCAGGTGCGTATTACACTTCTTTAAGTTCAGGTCCAAATCTGAATTTGAATATGGAAGGAGGCATGCACTGTCCTGCTTCTGAATCCAGATGCTGTTGTAGAGGTAGTAAGAAAAGGAGAACTGTGTGTTTTGATGTATTGTTAGTTTTCTGTTTTTAATTTGATGTGTCGTGTGAAGATGGTAGAAGAAACATGTTGATTCTAAATGTTCTTTTTGTAGTCTTTCTGCAGTAGGAGCAGTAGCTGTCAAGGTAAAAGCTGGCGCTTCTTGTTTGAAAATCATATGTAAGAATTCCCAATGCGATATTCTTCACTGCATTTTTAAATGATTATAGTTAGTTTTAATTAGTTCAGAGGAGCCACCTTTGCCAGCATTAAGCCATTGGCAAGTTGAGAAGTACAAAATTCGTCAGTGCATTTTCCTTTGTGCAGTAGGAGGAAAATAAACCAGAGGAAGACAAGAAACTCAGGATATAACATCACAGTGTATCAGTGTGCAAGACTGTGGTGCAACTCTGTTAGACTCTGGAGGTACAAAGTACTTCAGCTTTGGTCTTTGCCCAGCTTGTGTTGCCTTCGGGTCTCGTTGGCAGCCCCGTCTCTTGAGTTGCATCCTGCAGTTAGTTTCTTACTCTGCACTGCCTTCTGGTAATTTAAATGTGTGATTGCATGTTTGAAGTCTCCTGCTGAATTTATAGAGGAATTCAGTATCCCCCCCTCCTGTCTGTAGCTAATACCAATGCAACTAAAGCAAGATGTTTTCTCTCATGTTAAAAAGCTTTCTTGTACAGTGAAAGAGGGTTAGCAAGGTAGTTTGGTCTGTCAGTGCTTGGATAATGGATCTGAAAATCTGACAACTGATCTTAGTATGACTAAGTGTATGTACAGTATAGGAAATAGTTTCATTTACACTTCTTTGTAGAAGGAAAGGTGCCTTGTGGAAGGGATAGATGTGTTGTGGAAGGAAAGCTGTTTTACGTACTGTTGCTGCATTAGTTTGTTGTTATTTGTTTATACAGGCTAGCACAAAACCAGCAGTGTTTTTGGATGCATGCTAGAAGATAGCAATATGATCTCAACTTTACAATTAATTTAAGCTATGTGATTTTCACCCCCCCAGATTTTTAAAAATTTAAATAAAATATCCTAACTGGCAATTGGGGCATTAAAAACACAAGGTTCAGATTCATGATTGCGGTTTTTGAGAAACGTTTGTGGCTGTAAGGGTTGTTAATAGTCATTAAAACCATGCAGATATAGGGACGTAAGTGCTGTAAGCAAATTGTGGTACCATCGTTCTGTCAGGAGTTCTTAACGTTTTTTGCTCTGTGCATTTTGGATGTAAACAGCACCACCAAGATGCTAAACTCTTTTTCTTTGGAATTTCTTATCAGACTGTTGTATCAATGTACTATAAGAATATTGATGGTATTCTGGCAGAGAAATGTGCGCGTCTCAAGAAATCCCTTTCCTAAGGGTTGATGTTGTAGCCTGCCTACAGTTACAGCATGAGTCATGGTGCTCAAATTGGTTTGTGTTTAAAGCTTCATATGAATTTTCAGGGCAAAAAAGCCAACTTTTTGTCATTGTTAAGTTTACTATGGAATTCCTACTTAAAATGGGTTATGTTATTCATAAAGTGTAAGAAAACATGGTTGTAACTGAGCGTATGAATGTGTTACGGCAAACTCAAACTTTGTGAGTTGCTTTTGGTTTTCTGTTAAGAAAAATCTGTGCTACAGATGAATGCTTATAATTGTGAGGATTTTTACCTGTTCTGCTGCTAAATAAATAGCAAAACATATCGCATATTAAAGGTATTGAACTGCTTCTGAATTATCATGTTACTTAAAAATTAATTGAACCAAGCGTTTTTTCATAAATCTAAGTGGAAGGTGATGGTTCTTGACGTCAAGTACCATTGTGGTAGAACTTGATGTGCAGTGCAGAGATGTGAGTTTGGGTTATTAATGTGAGATGCATTCATATGAAATTCGCAACAAAGCGTAGCGTTGTGCTGTAGCGATACTGCAGATTTGCTGAAATGTTGTATCTTGTTCCAAACAGCTTGCTATGGAATTGTTCAAGTACCCACTGGACCTTGGTTCTGCAGAAAGTGTGAATCTCAGGAAAGAGCGGCCAGAGTGGTACGTGCTTTATTTGTTTCGTGTTGCTGCTTATAAGGGTGGCGTGGGCAATGTTTGCTGAGGCATCTCAGTAACAGTAGAAAATAGCTGTTTTCTGTCATAGTTTCATTTAGTTGCTATTCAGAAATATCTTTTTTTTTTTTTTTTTAAAAGCAATCTTTAATTGTTCTTTCTTTTTTTCTTCAAACAACTGTTTGTGTGGTTCTTATCTGTGGGGGGGTCTTGTGTGTTTTTGTCTGCTTATTACTTTTATGGTTATTGTTCTAAATTTCAGAATCTAGTGCTTACTTTGAATTGGCTTTTGTCATACAATGCTTCTAAATAAAGAATTGTTCTTCTGTCCTCTTATTTATTAATGGTAAGTACTGGGGACTCGGGTAATCCTTATGAGCAAAAAAAGCCAACCAAGAAATCAATTACAGCCATCTTTTTTTGTGATTGCATGCAGTTCTACTCTGTTCTTCACCAGTATGTTATTAACTCAAGCTGCCATGATGTCAAGCACTTTTAGTAAGAGAGAATCATGCTCATCACCACTTCTAGTTTGTATTCCAGCTAAAGCTAAAATGAGGATATTTTGAAAGACAAAGTTGTTTTTTTTTTTTTTTTAATCTTTTAAAAATAAATTCTTTCTGTAAAAATCAAGGGATGGTTCAGTGCCTTGGGTCAGTGTGAACGATTTTTAGTTTTCAAAGCTAAAGACAAACAATGAGTGTGAAACTGAGTTTTTAGTTCCATCAGTGGCTGGCAGGGTGTTTACGTGAACTGCTTGCTGTAGCGTATTTTCTAATATAATGCTCTATAAAAACGTTAGGAACACTTCCCAGGGTGTGAATTTTTGGCGCAGAGTTGAACATCTTGTTCTTCTACTTCGTCCCATCTCACATCTAGTCATTTCCTAATGCGCTAGAATGTGTTTCCTACTCCTTCAGAGCAGATCTGTTGGTGGAAGCAAGAACAGATTGGAATCAATGTGCTCTCCAAATATTTGTCAACAGAAAATCAAAACCACCACCCTTTATAATGAAAGGTCATTTTCTTTTTTTTCCTTTTCCCAGCAAGATCTTCAGCAATATGAAGTTTTAAGAGGAAGGTTTTTTTTGTTTTTTTTTTCATGTTGCTGAATTTGATATTTTCAGTTTAACCACAGAAGGAAAATTGTAGAGGGGGGAAGAGAGATGGTGGCTGGAAGGAAGGATTTTCTGGGTCATGACAGGAAATTCTCATCAGGATTTAGGATGTAGATATTCCTGTCTTCTCCTGACCCACTGTATGAAGGAGAATCACACTGACTTCTGAAATAAGCATTATTTTACTGCTGCCTGATAGTTTATTTGATGGGCATTACACCACTTTTCTTTGCTGATGGAACTTGTTAAGCAAGAAGCTTAACTGAGTTCTCTCCCTTGTGTATTCAGTTTGTGTTTCCACTTTGTGTCTGGGTACTGTACAGTTCAAAAAGCTGTTTACTGATTTGTTTTTTAAAGAAAAGAAGAAATCTCTCTTACTTGTCCTACAGCATAGGATTAAGTGGTTCTTAAATGACCCCATGTTTGGGGTAGGGGTAAAACAGCTTTATAATAGTTAAAGCTTTAAGAACTACGTGTATGCTGGTGAATTACAAACACAGCGCTTGTCTCCGAGTTGTCTTGGTGAAGTTCTTAATGTGCAGAAACTGAACTGAAAATCTGGCTTTGGTAGGAAAGCAGAACATTATCATTTATCAGACACAGAAGGTGTACCACACTTACTTACAGAAGCAGCCCCTTCGTCATCGTTATAGGAGTCTGAAGCTTAATTTTTCTGTTTGCATTTTTGTCCAGAAATAAAACCAGAATCGGATTAACTGTGTCGCATTGAATGTGCTTCTGCTTACTCTGAATCATTAAGATGACCCAGGACTTGAACTCAAGGCAGCTGTTTCCATGCTGATGTGCTCAAAAGATTTCTTATTGTTTGTTTTATGCTGCAGTCAAAACAGAGAAGTGTTAGTTGCTTGCACTAACGTTAGACTTGCTCTAACAAGTGAACGAAGCAGGCTAGCTCAAGAGCGTGTAGCTTAGGTGGATCACCAGAGAGCTTAACAGCAGATTAGAAATCAGTTTCCTGTATACTTTCAGTCATTACGATGATTGCTTTCTTTTTCTTCTCTTTTATTTTTTAATTTTTTTTTTCCCCAGCTAACCTGGTATACACTGCTTGTCAATGGAACTGGTTGCTGCTGTGTAGGCTGTGCAAGCCTCCTGGCTGATTGACTTCTGTGTTTTTGATAGTGACGTTGTTGCCAGTATTGTGGGTTTTAGATGGTCAGCTGTTTGTTGGAAAGCAGATTGTGGTGGCTGAAAGCCCTCTCTCGTCTCAGCTCTGCTGGAGCCACATTTCTGTGTGCGTGAGAGAAACTGCAATTTTGGTAAACTTAGGCTTGTTAATGGACATGTTGAGATGTCTGCTAATTGTTTGACTTACAATCATGCATACACTGTGTATAAGAATTAGATGAAGTAAGAAATAATTCCAGTATGCATTTTTTTACAAGAAATATAATTTTTAAAAAATTCTATTTATTTATTTTTTTTATAGTATTGCTTGAAAAGCTCCTGTTTTTCCTTAGTGAGCTGGCTTATCTAACTGACTCGTGTTGACTCCCTTCAAGATAGGTGGCAATTGCTTTCAGTTTTGCTGATGTCAGCGTTGACTGTTAGAGCACTGCATAGGGGGCATTTTTAATGTCTTTAGAACTTTTGAATAAAAAAACTGTGCAGATATGAGTTGCTGTAGGAAAAAAATAGTTTTAGGGTCCATGAGAGGATGTGTGCTTATGAAGTAATATGTGAAAGGCTTTAGGTCCTGGGTTGGGGAGCTGATGGATGTGTATAAGTTCTTCAGAGCATGATAGTGCAGCTATCCAAAGAGAACCTAGAGAAGTCAAGTTTAGAATGTGTAGCACAACTGTTCGGAAAAAAACTTTTTCTCCCCATCACACTCTTATGTTCAAGATGTTTTTCATGATAATCTTATTTAAAGAATGATTTAATTATGGTATTTATAGGGGTAGAAATAGGCAGTGTGTTTTACTACAGGCTATTCTTCCTTCTGCTTATCATGAGGGAGCTGGAATAGTCAGTCCATGTGAAAGAGATACCAGGCAGCACAGAGTCATCTGACATTTGCACAGTTGGCTTTCGTGTGGTCAGGCTTTTAGCTGCATGGGTCCTTGTGGATGCAACTTGATTCAGAGAGACAAGGAGATGTTGGTGGTTTGGAATTCCGGGAAGCACAGTTCATATCATACATGGGAATTGGATTGTTTACAGCTGAGCAAGTGAAGTAATACAATGTTGATTTTTTATTTTTATTTTTATTTTTTTCCTCTGGAATATGCATATTATAAACACGTCATTGGATCTGGAAAAAATGTTTGTACTTGGTTGAAATTGCTTAAGCTTGTTAAAGATGATGTTTTTTTTTTTTTTTTTCCATTTGGCATTTCTGTATTGTTCTCCTTTATGGGTTGGTTTATGAAGTCAAGTGCAACACTGGCCTGGAACAGGGTCCTGACGTTTGTGTGATGCTGTGACTCACCCTGCTAGCCACCTGGATTTGAGTTCTGGGAATGAGTGGAGGGGCCTGTGACTCCCTGTGGAATTAGCCACATTTGAGTAGTGTTCATCTGGATGTCAGCTGAGTGGAGGGTTACTGGAGTCTCGGCACTTCCATGTACTTCTTGGAATTTGTTGTGGAGAAATACGGACTGTGCAGTCAGTTCAGATCATACAGTACCTCACAGTTAGGGGTTCCAAGCTGCAGAAACACAGCTGCAATGTTTACTTCCAATGCAAATTCAGGTACATTGTGCTGTTGTAGGGATAGGTTTCTGCTGCAAGTCCTGCCAGACCTGAGCCGTTCCTGCATCTGCTGCACAGATGATCTAAAGTCTGAGCAGTTGAGAATAATTTTATTTTAATCTGTTATATAGCAATGGTTGTAGTTTGCCTTTCTAGATTCCTTTCCTTTTTTTTCTTTTAAAGCTTTCATCACGTGTCTGCAAGTTTATTATTGAAGAGCTGCTCATAAGGGTTGTATGATGTATCCATGATTCAACCCTCGCTTCCCCCCAGCATTTAAGTAATATAAAATAAACATGCACGTAGCATTGCTTGCATTTTGCAAGCAGGAGGAAGCGAAGGAGGAGGAAATGGGAATGCAGACTTTGGAAAAGCATGTAGGTTTGTAATCAGGTCTCTGACAGCTCTGGCACAACAAGTTGCTGCTGCAGGAATGGGATCTTGGCCTGTGATGAGAGTATTTTTTAATGTGATGGACCTGTACCTGTTAAATGGAATGTATATTGATAAATACGGTCACAACAGGGGGAACTAAATTTCAGAAGAAGAAGGTGGTTTGTAATGACTTGCTGCTTTCACTTTTTTTTCTTCTATCTGAAATACTGGCAGCCGAATAGTTAATTCCAGGATTCATTTACTGTGTTATTTCTGAAGGTACGCCTTGAAATAATAATTAAAGAAATTTTGGAATGAATGCTCTGTTTTATGTATCCATAATTAATATTAAAAGGCAATTTTATTGGACTGTAATTACAAGTACTTTAGTAGTATACTGACAAGTAGTAGAAAAATTGCTTTAGTCTTGAGCACAGAACAGAAAAGTTTACTTACTTTTGTTTGTCACTTGTGTTTTTTACACAATAGTGAACAATAAACTTCTGAATAAGAGGAGTGACAGTAAAATACAAATTACCAGAGGTTTTTTCTTAATAAGTGTGGGAAACTACTTCTAATATCCCCACACTTCCTCTCCATTTAGAAGCCAGTGAATTTTTGTTCATAGTTGGCTAAGTGGAGTAAGCTGCCCATCTAAAAATACATAGGCCTAGCACTTGACATTTCTGCTTTTATTCTGAGCCCATATGGATTGAGTGATGTGTGTTTCTTGTCTGCTAGACCAGTGACTGTTGTTTGCCTTGAATGTCCCAAGTAGGAGAGAACAGTGTTTCATGTTCAGATTTTTTTCATATAAGTAAGTATGACAGACCTTTAACTTCATTGCACTGTGTCTCAGAGAAAGACAAAGTTGCTCAGGATCCTGTGTTGTCTGGTTATTGCTGTTAGTAGTACTGTTGACAGAAGATAACGATGGTTTCTGTACACTCTTAACTTGCCATTTTCCTTAGAGGTATTGATAACAAATGCAGTGTCTCTGAAGAAATGGCTTCTTTGGTGTTGTTTAAAGACACAAAAATCTACTCATTTGCTTGAAGCAGTAAAAAAAATATACATAAAAGCGATTTTCTTTAACCTTTGTAAATGTACCTGGTGTAGCTACTGGTGGCACCCTAGCAGTGGCTGGTAAAAAACAGGGATGTATAAAATTAGTAGAAGATGATGCAGTTACTGTTAGCATTTCAAGTTTGATGAAATATCACTGCATTGGACATCAAGAAAATTTATATGTGAAAGCTTTAAAAATGGATAATGTCATGCAAGTGGTCATCACAGTTGTGAATTTCATAAAGTCCAAGGGATTGAATCATCACTAATTCCAGGAGTCGCTAAGAAGTACAGATGCTGATCATGGGGTCATCTTTTCTGAAGGAAGATGGCTAAGTTGGGGTAAAATACTACAAAGACTTTATGATTTGCAAAATGAGATATGGGCCTCTTTGGAATCAAGAGGAAAACTTGTGCCAGGGCATGAAGATTAAAAGTGGCTCTCACATTTAGCATTTTTTGGTAGATTTATCTGTTCATTTGAATGAATTAAATGTGAGTCCTCAAGGTGAAAATCAGCTTACCTGTGCTATGTTTCGAACCATAACAGCATTTGAAATAAGTGATGGCAAGCCCAAGGTATGGCAAATAATTTCATGCGTTTTGGTGTGTTGGCTAAACACGGTCCTGTGAACAGTAAAGCATGTGCAGCCTTGCTGTCTGCTTCAATGAAGAAATTTGAGAGTAAGTTTAAAGATTTAAAAAAAATATAAATCAGTATTTTGGTATATTTGTGATTCTGTTTTCAATCAATGCAAGTACATTACCTGTGAGTTTTCAGGTGGAAGGCATGGAGTTGCAATCAGACATTCATCTCAAGAAAATTTGGTCGTGTCTCTTTACCAGACTTTTATGAGCCCCATCTTACGAGAGAAAAATATCCTTCACTTCACAGTCACGCCTTATTCATGCAATCACTTTTTGGCAGCACATGTGTTTGTGAACAGTAACTATCAAAGATGAAGGGTAATATTACGTCAAAAATCTCTGGCAAGTGCCTCGAGAACTTACTAATAATTGCAACCACTTCAGTTGAACCAGACATCGATGCATTGATTTCATAAAAATGGGGTCAAGTATCCCACCAGTTTTGTTTTTGTTTCTGTTTTTTATATTTTAATTAAAAAAATACACAAGAAAGTTTTGCTACTTACATACATTAACTATATTGTAGATTTTATCTGTGGCCCAAGACAACTCCTGTCTGCTGAGTGTGGGTGACCCAGGCAAGCAAAAATGTCGGATACCCATGAAATAATCAAAATATCCTGTGGTAGAATGAGTAACTAAAATGAGAATAGAGCCTAAAGCAAAACATTTTCTGTCATTGGAAATGCCCAGTGCTTACACAGATGTTTTGTGATCACCAGTTTCACTTCCTTAATTGATAAAACTTGGTTAAATCACAGGTAGAGGTATTCTATACAGTGCTTCTCAACTGCCAGGGGTCATAAAACATGCATTAGGATTTTGTACATTGGAATTTTTAGGGTCCAGCTCTTACATGTTCCAGGAAGACACTGAAGAGAACCAATGCAAACTCGTATTTCTTTGGCTGTTGATTGAATTGGGATACTTTCAGCCTGGTAGCAAAAGCTTGTGTGGCTGATAGGAAATCCAGCCAAATATGATAGGTATTTGTCATAGTCGTCTGATGCTTTCCAATAAGAATAAATGTGTGCGTTTTATATTTTGTGTATGCTTACAGTTTGTGTTCCTGTGACATCAGGACTTGGTAGTCTTAAGTATGTACTGGGAAATTCGTGACTTGGGACTTCCGAGGTTGGAGTAGCCACATCTCAATATGTGCTAATGGTCAGTTGTGCTGTGTGTTATCTCTACCTTATGTGTATTGAGTTAAAGTATGACTGACTGTCACCTGTACTGTATACTGAGTGGATGGTCTTGGAAGAATGCTGATTTGCATGTTGAGTGCCTCTAATCTTCTTGTCATATTCAGTAAATTTATTGCCTGTAGTAGATGTCTTTGACAGAGCTAACCGAATCTGCATATATCTTTATCTGATCTCTTGGTAAAGCAAACTAGATTGAGTCTCTGTAATTTATCCAGGTATAAAGCCCCAAATACTTCAGGTAGTCAGTCTGTTTTTCTCTTACCTGTCAACTGTCTGCTTAAAAAAAGAAAGTTTCCTCCTCCTCCTGGGACATTTGACTGAATAGAAATGGGGCAGAGATTTGGCAAATTTGTCAGCATCGAGAAATGATTATTTGAAGAGGGAGATGACTTAATTTCTTAGGTTGTCAAGTTGCAGAACATAGCACTTGGGAAGAGAAGTGTGACAGTATGCGTTCGTTTGCTCTATTAGTGGTGTCAGCCAGCTGGGGATTCTTGAATGCTTTCCCTGTGGTAGTAGAAGAAGATCTTTTGGTTTCTGTTGGTTCTTCGCTGCAGCATATAAATACTGGAGCCTGATATGAATCATGGGTTAGAAACACTGGAACTTAAGTAGTTTTTGTTTGCCTCTTTTTAGATATCTTGGTTTGAAAAATTGCGTAGTTAGCTGCTTGCTGACTTTTGCTTAAAATAGTTGTATGGTTGAAAGCTATTATTTATAGAGACATTTAAGATAAAAATATAGGAGGTGGACACTGTGGGTTTACAAGTAAGGTCATAATTCTGAAATACTGCAGGTTGAGACTATTGATAAGGTATCTTACCATCGAGCTGTAGTTTAGAAACTGATAAATAAAGAAATGTGGATTTGGTTACATGTCTGTCAGATATATTATATAGATAGCATAAATATTGTAAGTTATGTAGATAACAGTACTGACTGTCTGTGTTACATAGGTAGCAATGTTGGCTGGGCTATATGTTCCCATAGATGCTTTTGAAAAAGAGGTTATGTATAATTAATCCTTTTTGCTCTACTGAACAATGAAAAAGAACACTGATAAAAAGAAATTTTGACTTTAGTGAGTACTAGTAAGCAAGGGTTTGAAAAATCAGAAGTAATCTCTAATGGGAGGTTTGAAAGTACCTAATTAGTTTGAAGGAAGAATGATCAAAAATATTAATAAAACATCAGAGTAAAAAGGTAGGCTGAGTTTGATCTAAGTTCAATAATTTCAGCAGCCCTTGGGAATGCCTGTGAATTGGAGTGGGCTGGATTTGTGGAGGTTTCGGGAGCTTGCAAGGCTACTATGTTAGCAATGTCAGTTTTGTTTCATGTTGGATTGTCTGAATGGGGTGAATGGAAAAATGAAATTTCACTGGATTCTGAGGCCTGGGGTAGGTTATTACCAGCAGATGTAGACGTGGTCAGTCTGGTACACATCCTGTCACTGGGTCTGTTTTTGTACTAACCACCTGGGATGTCTCATCTATTGATATGCCAAAATACGAATTTCTAGGATGCTGGTTTGCCCCACTGCAAATATCTCTATTTTTTTTTTTTTTTGTTTATTTATTTATTTATTTATTTATTCTTCTTCTTCTGATTGTTTAATCTTGGAAAACTTGACTTCTCTTTGGGCTGTGAGGCACGTGTCCTCTGGATTAGCTGAGTTTGAGTTAGGTTTTCTCTTAAGTATAATCGTCTGTTGTTTGATTATTGCTTGATTATTTTTATGTGGGTCTTTTCAGAGTATGGTGTCTGTTCATAGAGGAAGCCATACTTGCCTTATCCCTAATTATTATTATTTTTTGTTTGTTTTTAAGGGGGAATCTGCACTTTTTCTTATACTGGGTGCTTTAATTTCAAGGTGTTTGTGTTGGTTTTTTAACATTTTTTTTTTTTTTTTTTTTCTATCAAAGAAATGGACCAAAACATTATGAGGAGGAGAGATATTGAAAGAAAAGTTTAAAAAAGGAATACAAGGAAACACATATAGGACACAGCGTGTTTTGAGATGGAAATTAGGCCTGTAAGCAAATCAGTCTGCACATGGCTGATGCTAGTTTAAAATTTGCAGTGTAGGTATGCGTGGGAAAAACATTGGCCCAAGAAATTTGTGTTTACTAGTAGAGTGTGGTTGTATTCTTGTTCTACTCTCTGTCTTTATTCCTGTATGTTTGTTATTTGGCATCGTTGTTCATATGGCCTTATGGAGAGATGACTCAAAGAATTGATCTGTCTGAAAACTAAGCAGGGGAAAAAAAGTATTTTATTTTTAGCTTGCTGATCAGGGATTTCCATATGGTCGAATGATTGCTCTTCCAAGAGCAAGGGAGACAGTAGAAAGTACACAGCAGGGGGTGGCCAGTGATCTTCTTCTGGCAGAAGTCAGCAATTATGTTAGCTTAAAGTGAATCTGAATTGAAGTCAGCTGGAACTGCAGCCTAATTTCTCAGCTAACAGCTAGGAACTGTAGTCTATTTTAGCTGCTGTAGATCTTTTGCGTTATTTAGGTTAACGGGTCATACTGAGACACACTATTTATTGCATTATTGCAGTGCTGGGAATGCTGGGAATTCAGTCCTGTAGGACTTGGCTTGCTTGGACAGTCATTACTCAGGTGAATGGCTCCACTGGCCTACCATGGATTACAATTCAGTAAATTTCTTGCATATTTTGTTATGTTTTGTTTGTTTTTTCCTATAGCAAGTAAAATATAAAATGGATCTCTCCACATTATGCCTTATGAAAACTTGTTTCAGGTTAATAGAACCCTTAAAGAAGAACAAGACTGTATTTCTACTATTCTTTCTTTTTTATTCTTGTTCTGATTTATCTACTCTGTCTCCTATGTATGCCTTTTTGTTTCAACATGTATAAGCTGGTCTGTTGGATTAAAACAGTTTCTCCTTTTTTATTTTTATTTTTATTTTTTTTCCTGGTTGAAACATTGGTGTAATTAAGGTAACTAAAAAGACTCCAGTAATTAATTTGTGTAATATCTACTCCTGGATTTGGTAGTTGTTATTTCTGGTTAAAGTGGAACGATGAATATATCTGAAGTGAGGGAGAAAACTTGTGACCCTGATGCAGCGGAGTCAAGTTGTACTCTTGACTAATTCAGCATAGGAAGCTGAGTCTATGTAGCTCTTGCTTTGCTTGTATTGTTTTGCTCTTTCTGTCTTTAGTTCTCCTGCCATTTGTCTATAGTGATCACTTTCATTTTTTATTCTGTTTATTTTACTGTTATTTGTTTCATGATTATTTTTTACTTGTTTAATACAGAAGCTATATCCATGAACTTAGTCTGTTCCACCAAAGGTGAACATGAGGTCTGCATGTTGCATTCTGTTAGCCCGTAATGCTCCTTTTTTCACTTCTCTTCTTCAAATCTGAATCAGTTGGTTGTACCTACAGAACCACATGCACTCATGCCCTGCTGTGTACACAGTAAAGGATGTGGCTGTTCTTTGCATCACAGTCAGCCTTTCTGGTATTCCTATTTGCATGGTCACACCTGATGTTTATCTGAATTATTGATTAGTCTTTGGAGTTTGCCCTGTTTTTGCTAGTGGTGTTTTTCTTTTTTTTCCCCAGTTGATTTAGTAGTTCCATGAACAACGGATCTCAGAAATCCTTTGCCAGGGCTGAGACCCACAGCTGGAGAAGAGAGCCTCACCGTTGTTGGTGCTTGAATATTTTAGGTCATCCGGCCATCCATACAGAACCTTTTTGCCTTCAGCTGTCACAGAGATTGAAGCTTTATTCTGTTGTGTGAGTTGTATGCAGATGTGGCCTTTAGTAGAGAGATTCAGCTGTTGTTCACTTCGACATTAAGGTCTGGCCATAAGTGAAAGGAGACATGGTGTTGGATGAAGACATTCAAATAAGAAATTAAAAGTAACTGGACTTTTGAAATATATATATATACATACGGATGCTATTTTATTTCCTTTCTCCTGCAAAATCCTTTGTAACAACATGTGCATTTTGAAAGTACCCAGGATTATTTATTTATTTATTTATTTATTTATTTATTTTTGAGCCACTTCACAAATTCTCACCTGAAGCTATCACTTTTTTTGAAACATAGAAGCATAAAATCATTTGTATTGGATGGGACCCTTAAAGGCCAACTAGTCCAACTCCCCTGCAATGAACCTACAGCTGCATCAGGTTGCTCAGAGCCCCATCCAGACTGACCTAGGATGTCTCCAGGGACAGAGCATCCACCACTTCTCCCGGCAACCTGTTCCAGTGCTTCATCACCTTTCTCCTTATATCCAAACTATATATAATTTCAGAGACTTCATGTTGAAGGGTCAGGCAAAGAAAGGTCTGCGACACGAGATCCATCTGAAATGGTTGCTCTATCTAACGTATTGCTTTAAGATTTTAGAACTAGTAGGAAAATATTAGTTAAAAATTTAATGGAAAAATGATCTGCTACTTTACTTGGCTCAACCAGGTGGGAATGAGGCATGTGGGGCCCACTAGCCAAGGGCACTGGTTCTGCTGCAAGTTATGTGTTGAAAGTGAGGAGGTAACATGTGAGAGTGTGTAGGCCGGGAACCAGTTAGATTAATAACCTAGAGCGACAAGGGCAGAGGGTCACTGTGGGTATATTAGCTATTTATGATGCTACTATACTGCAGGTGGTAGCCAGAATTCAGAGCACCAGAAATGCTACATATCGTTATACAACATCCAACTCCTTGAGAGCTGAGTGCAGGCGTTCTGCTTCCTGCTAGCGGCAGAATACTCTGCACAATTCCCAACACTTCAGTTTTCTTTCGTTGTCAAAGGTCCCTCCTCCAGTTCGGTTTGCTGTCTCATGTCTTTATTCTTTTCTGACTGGTTGCAGCTATGGCTACAGAGGGATAATGAGGGGAGATATAACGGACCTGAGCCCTATGGGGATATGAGACAAAAGGAAATGAGTTGAAACTGAGCTCTGAAGAGACTAAGGATCATACTGAACTCTTACACATAAATGACTGGTTCCGTTCCTTGCCACTCAGTATCCTGTGATTGTTTTTAATTTTTTATTCTATTATTCTTATGTAAAGTTTGTTCAAGAAGTTTGTTCATTCTCATTTATGCTGCAGTGCTGCCATTTCCTGCCTTCTGTTTTGCTGTTGTAACTGACTGTGGGATTATGCTGTAAATTGCGTCAGAAACATGACCTAAATTAAAAATATTAAAAGTTTATATCATTCCACTTCACTGATCTGGTTTAAAGGGCAGCCTTGCAGATTTTAGCAGCTGTGGGAGTGATGGAAAGGGAGATTAATAAGGGAGTGGTGGAGGGAAGAAGAAGGGAACCTCCTAAACTGGTTTTGCTGCTAGTGAAAATATATGACAAATTTTCATAGGCTTCTGGAGGTGGGGCAAGGTAAACTATGTTAATAGCTTCAGTTGTCTCTGTGCTAGATACGTAATCTCAGCTCACTGCCCTTAAGCTGTATGGGCTTGGAGCTTTGGGTTGGAAACAAACTTTATTGCACTGTTACAGAATCACAGTCACAAGGTTGGAAAGGACCTACAAAATCATCTAGTCCAACCGTCCTCCCATTAGCATTGCTGCCACAAGCCACTAAACCATATCTTGTAGCTCCTCATCCAGACGCCTCTTGAACGCTGCCAGGGACAGTGACTCCACCACCTCCCTGGGCAGCCATTGCAGTGCAACCTGACCACTCTCTGAGAGAAAAAGTTTTTCCTTATGTCTAATCTAAACTTCCTCTGGCCCGACTTGCGGCCATTTCCTTGGGTCCTGTTTGTTGCCTGGGAGAAGAGGCCGAACCCCTCCTCATCACAACCTCCCTTCTGGAAGTTGTAGAGTGCAATGAGGTCTCCCATGAGCCTCCTCTTCTCCAGGCTAAACAGTCCCAGCTCCCTGAGCCGCTCCTCACAAGACTTGTGCTCCAGACCCCTCACTAGTTTTGTTGTCTTTCTCTGGACACGTTCCAGGGCCTCAATGTCTTTCAGCAGACCCCCATCAAGATGTCACCACTACAGGCTTTCCCCCTGATCCTTACCCTCAGACACACAACTTTATCATTCCCAACCCTAAGCTCTTCAACATCAAAACAGTCTTTAATTTAAAGGGCCACACTACCATCCTTCCTTCCTGTCTATCCCATCTGAAGACCTTGTAGCCATCCATCACAGCAATCCAGTGATGGGAGTGATCCCACCATTATCACCCACCGGTAATAGCAGCTAGGTCATAGCCTGCTGGACACTCGCTTCTGGCTCCCCCTGCTTGTTGTTCATGCTGTGTTCCTTGGTGTAGATGCACTTTAGCTGAGTCATCTGTCTCACCCCCAGTTCAAGCATTGTTCCCCTAGGCTCATCTCTTGTGAGCCCTGTTTTGTCCCCCCATCATAGCTAATTTAAAGCTCTTTTGATGAGTCCCGCTAGCTCCTATGCTAGGATTTGTTGCACCCTTTGAGATAGGTGGGTTCCATGGATGGATGACAGGCCAGGGACTGAGTAAAATGCCCCATGATCAAAGAACCCAAAGTTTCTGCCTTGACACCAGCCTCTGAGCCAGTTATTCATTATTTGTGCTTTCCAAGCCCACTCTGTGTCTCTCACTGCCCCTGAAGGTATAGAACAAAAGATCACTTGAGCTCCTGCTCCTTGAACTAAATGCCCTAAATCCCTGAAGTCTCTTTTCATAGTTTGTAGGCTTCTCTGAACAATTTTGTCATTGCCCACCTGAACTATGACTGTGGAAAATAATCAGTGTACCTTACCAGCTTTGGGAGTTTCCTGGTTATGTCCCTGACCCAGACCCCAGGATGGCAGCACACTTCCCAATGGCTTGGGTCCGGTCTTCATATGGGGCCCTCAGTTCCTCTAAGGAGGGAGTTGCCCACCACGACCACCCTTCTTTCTTTTCTTACAGAGGCAGTCTCAAAGTGTTATTGTCAATACGTACCAGGCTTCTTGCTTTGAGAGTCCAATCCAGTGTATATGGAATTCATTAAAATTAACCTGCAGCTACTTGAGTATCTCAGCAGCTTGCATGTAGTGCTTGGAGAGCTGAAGTGTTAAAATACAGCACGTGTACTGCATATATAAGATTTTGTTGAAAAGGAATAATGGAGTCATAGAAGGGCTTAGGTTGGAAGAGACCCTAAAGATCATCTAGTTTCAACCCTCTGACATGGACAGGGACTGAACCAGTCATTCATTTCAGTTGCAAGAAAGTAATTATAACCTTGACTTGAAAAAGAAGTGGTATAGTGCTCCAGGTCTGGAGGCAGCTTACAGAACAGTTTGGAGTTTTCAGACACTTTGACCTTTGAATTTCACTATAAACTTAATATTACCTTTTAATAAATTGCTGATCATTTTCATGGGTTGATGTGAGGGAAGAGTAAGTGAAGCGCAAAAGATAGGAAGGAGGAATCCTAAAGATTCTTTTCCTTGTGTGCGTCTGGCTGTACCAATGTACTGAGCAAAAATGATTCAGGAACGTTTCTGTTTTACCCTTTGAGAAAACCTCTTTGCTGCTAATACCAGTTTTGTTACAGGTTACATAGTCCTGAAGATATGCTTCATCTGTATTAGTTTCAGGAGTTCCCCAGGTCTGCACAAACTGTTTTTGAGGTGCTTAGAACATCGTAGGCTCCTTTTTCTGCTGACTTAACAGCTGATAACAGAGAACAGTGCAGCTCAGGAAACAGAGAGGATCTGTACTGATGCTAGATGTCTGTCTCCAGTTGAAGGGCGTGATAAAAGGATGCATCTGCAGATCTGTTACTTGGTTTCTTAAAAAGCTTGTAAGACTGGTATGCTTTGGGTCGTTAGTAATAAATAAAGTTTGCAATAAAATGATGCAATAACTGTGCTCCTTTTCACATCATTTGGACCAGTTAAATGGAATGTGTGTCAAACCTGTTCAATTTCTATAGTCTGATATGAAATTGATTGACTTGACTTTGGGAAACTTATTGCTAAGTTTGATGTTAGGAAGTTGATGGAAACAGTTGTAGCAGAAGGATTGCACTGCTGTGATCCTGATATGTCACAAGAAAAGGATGCCCAACTGCATGTTTCAAGAGGTGCGGTCTTTGGGAATTTTGGGGATGAGTTACAGAATCACAGAATCACACAGAATCACAGAATTTTAGGGGTTGGAAGGGACCTCTAGAGATCATCGAGTTAATTTTTGACCAGTTCATGAAAGAGAAAACGAAGTTGTTTTTGGCTTGTTGGAATAAGCGTGAGTCAGCAGAGACTATGAAGTCAGTTCTTTCTTATACTGTTCTCTGCAATAATTATATCCGTGGCACATCTTTGTGATTGACTGTTTTGGTGAGTACAAAGATTGAAGAAAAAGGGCATAAAATAGGGAGTCTTTGGACTGTACCCAACTTTCTTGTCAAGTCTACCCCATTCTTGGTGACGTGTATCCAGAATTCCATGGTGTGGAATCCAGGGATTAGAACTTGGAGGTAGAATTGTGAATAGTTTAAATACATTGTGGTTTCAAGATCCAAAGGAAAAGGCTTTGTTTGTGACAAACTAGCATTAATACAACAGTAAGGGCTAAGGAAAAATATGCCCATTCGCTTTTATGGAGTGGTAACTTCTTTACTGACACCGAATAGATTTGATTTGTATGGTTTCTTTTGTAATGCTTCTGTGATCATTCCATTTTTTTTATTTTATTTTTGCTTTTTTTTTTTTCCCAGAGATGTGAATTATGCCCTCATAAGGATGGTGCTTTAAAGAGAACAGATAATGGGGGTAAGTTTTATTCTTACTATTTGTGAACTCTCTTATTTTGTATAAGGGAAATAAGACTGTGAAAAGAATATGTAGGGATCCCAATAACAACTGGAAACAAGCAGCTGGCTTATCACACTGGCTGACTTGGGAAGTGATAACTATTTTACAGTAACTTGCAGTTGTCCAGATTAGGATGGATTTAAGTTTGAGAACATCAATCATTATTCTTAGATTTGCCTGTAGGTAAAAGTTACAATAAAGGAGAAACTGCATTTTAATGCAAGATTTTACAAGGGAAACAGATAAATTTTATATATATTTAGTTGGAGTTTGAACATTTGTAGAAGGCTGTTCAAAGTGCATCATTCATGGGAGAAGGTTAATTTTTATGTCTGAATGCGTTGGTGCATTTTCAAAGATAGCTCTTTCATGTTTGGTTTACTAGTGTATTCTGTAACAAAGAAGCTAGAGCTGAAAAGTTGTAGTAGCAATTACCTGCCCCTTGCATCTTCCTAATTGTATTGTTCAGGTTATCATCAGTTCTGCTCCTTCCAAATAGAACTGCTAAAAGAAATCTCCAGGGGATATCATGCTTTGGCTGTTTTTTTTGCTAATGGTTGGGTGATGTGGATGAAATCTTTCAATAAACTTTCCAGACACTTTGGATTGTCATCTTCTATCTATAATAGATACTTCTAAATTCTGGTCCATTGTCTATTTGTAAATAGCCCATTCATTTTGATACTGTGACCTTTCTCTTGTGAGAGGAGAAAGGATGATCAGGATTGAAGATATCATTTGGACAGTCGGTGTTAATTGTGTTCTGTGTTAATTTTGTGCTGAATACATAGTATTCTGCCTAAGTTTTGTCTTATTCTCAGTTTAGCATTGATGTAGTTGATGTGGCATTGATATTCCCTGTACAGTTGAGTTGCATGAGCCAGAGCCTGCTTGTATTTGGGCTGGTCTCCTCTTTCCCTTTCTAATCAGTATGCTTTGACAATAATATATAGCATGCATTCTGGTGTTCATTGTTCTAGTGTCTGCTTATCTCAAACATCTTAGTGAATTTTGTGTCGTTCGTGAGCGTTAGGAGATTGTGTTAAGTTAGTGTGTCAGTGAAACTACCATAATAAGTGCCAGTGCAGTACTTTAGCCTTAGAACTAAGCCTCTCAGACAGGTTAATATGCAGCATCGTTGAATTAATTTCTTCAGAATGGCAACTGAAGTGTGAGGTAGCTGAAGGGTTTTCCGCTTTTGTTCTTAAAGTAGTGTTTGGGAATGCCTTGCTATTCTGTATGGTAATTTTGAAGAATTTTCTTTTCAGGAAGTATTGAGAGTGTATTTTGACAGCGTGCATCAAATATCTGAGCATCCTTTTGATTCTCTCTTGCAATTGTATTCTTTGTAGTTATGAATTTCTGTCTGAAAGTGAATTGCCTTATCTGATTGAAGTTACTGAAGTTTCAATAGCAAAGGTGTTACACTGGACAAATGGTATTGTCCCTTCTTTAATTTTCATGACCAGCAATTTATATCAGTGAAAAGCCGATAGCAGAGAAGTCTTGAGAATTTGTGTTTTACTGTTTGGAAATCTCCCTCAGTAATAGATGTCTGTGGGGCTGAATACAGTAAATCTTACTTTATGGACCAACTGTACTTTTAGTAACAGGTTTACAGAAGGATGTGAACCTTGGAAAAGTGAACTCCAGCTGGTGTTATGTCATGGAAACCTACACTGCTAATCTGAAGCTTTCCTTCCAAAATGTTGCTTAATATAAGGGATTGTGCCAGACGAATTTTAGAGGCAGGGTAGTACTATAGGAGGACATGTCCTGGGCATCTCAGGTTAAAACTTGATTTTTAAAGCTCTCTTCCACCAGCACTGACCAGAAAGGCAGTGCAGTTTTTGTTGTAGTGTGCAGATTACTCATACATGGTCTGCTGGTGTTATAGCTTTTTTATTTATTTATTATTTTATTTATTTATTTAACAGTCTTCTGGATATTTGCTTTTTACTCATGTGAAGAAACGTGTTTTGTTTTGGATGCTGAAGGTGCTGTATTTTCTTTTACGTTTGGAATCTTAATGTTTTGTCTGCTGAGCTTTTTACTCTCGGGTTCCAAGATTTTCTTAATCAACAGTAAGACATTGTTATTGCAGGTAGGAACCTTACAGTGCGTTACTGCCTCCTCCTTTATGGTGGCATCGGTGTTTACTATTTTGTTTCCTGTGCTCATTTTCAGCTAAATTAAATCAGTTCCCTGAACCAGCTGACAATGCTGATGTCAGGCAACGACCAGGACCATTCTTTTAGCAGCAGCCTGTATGTAAGCTGTCTTAAGTCAGCTGTACAGCTGTCCCTGAAAGAAGCCTAAGCTTACGGCTCTTATCTAGTGGTATTATCTTGTCTTTAAGAACTCTGGAGCACTATAATATCTATTCATCTATCTGTCTGTCTATCCATCTATGACAAAATAGTCCACGAGTCAAACCGGTGTTATTTTTAGGTGTTAGTAAGAATAGTGGTAGTTGTATGTGGTGCATTTGTCTTTTTTTTTCTTCTTTTATTTTGGTCCACTCTTCCTTCTCTGTGACTTGAGGGTTTTTTTGTGCATATTCTTTCTCTTTCTCTCTCTCTTTTACTTATGTTACAGGTTCTTTGAGTTTTTGGAGATCATTGCATCTTGAAATTTCCTTTTTAGGTTTTATATTTCTGTTCAGAGATATCTAATATTCTTTAGTTGTGCTTATTGGTACAGTTGCTAAGGGAGTAACGTGTTTTCCAGCCTCATTTATGGTAAATAAGGAATTACAGTTTTCAGTAATACCACAAATGCAGCATTCCTGATGCAGTTCGGTCCTATATCTTCTACATAAATTGGAAGTGTCAGTGTGTGGTAGTAAGAGAAGAGGATCCCAATCTCTTTATCACTACGAACTTAGTTCTTGGGAAATTTCTTGTATGCTTCCTCAGAATATGTTCCCAGCCCACACTTATGCTTTGGGACTTCTTGAACCAGTGATGGTACTTTTTGTGTTTTCAAAGAACACAGCATGTCCTGTTAAGTGTGTTGTAAGTGTGTCTGTTACATACTTAATTTGTCCATTTCTTTTAGAGTGTTAATGTCTGTAGCAAGACATTTCACAGCTGATCAGTATGATGTATAACAGTAGTATGCAGATTGTGAGTCCTTTAAATCACAGCTTTATTTGATGGCACGTGGCAGTTGCTAAGTCAAGGGAAGTGACAAAGACCAGTTATTTTATTTTCAGTACCACTTGTGGTTTTATAGACCCTTGTCATATTCTTTTTCTGTCTCCTTTCAGGGGAGCTCAGACTGATAGGGTATTCCTTGTATGGAAGTACGACCCCTTTCTGCTTCTCTTCCTCTTCCAAATGACACATAATCCTTACCAGAACCCTGTGTGAAGTTTCAGAGAAGCAAATTTGTATCTATCTAAGCTGCCAAATGATAACAGTATGATTTAGTGTTCTGTAGCATAGACTGCTAATGTGATTACAGGTCACCATTTTTTGGTACAGATTTTTCTCTCAATAATTGTGAAACACACTAGCTAGCAATTCACACTACCTTGAATCTGGGACAGAACCTCAAATTGGAACACAAGTATTAATTTTAACAAGGCTTTTGCCTGAAGAATATTCTTCACATTGGATACTTGATTTTCTGTATCTGCTCTGAAAACAGAATACATGGGCAATGTAAATTTTTGAGGTGTTAACTATTTTTACAGTCTTTGTTAACTCTTGACCTTTTGGGTAATTAGGGATTGAGTGGGATAGGGGAATTTCAGTTATCCGAGGCAACTGTAACTGGACTAGCTGCCTGTTCTTGGCCTGCTGGCCCTGGCTTCTCCTGCTGGTGGTGGGTCCAGAGAATTTGGTCTGGATTTGAGCCGAATCCAGAACCTTAGGTTGCTTCATTGTCCTTTCAGGGCTTTCCACTGCCAGAGACTAACACAGAACAGGAGCAGCTGAGAGCTGAACACGTGTTTGTTGGGTTTCTTCACACTGTGTGAAAATGATTGTTCAGCTTCTGCACTTTCATGGGTCTTGGAAACAATACAATTGCATTTCATAGCATGCAGCCTGCACTGAGGCCTGCGATGTGGTTTATTGCCAACTGATCTTATGTGCTGAGGATTATTAAGAGGTGGCTCTATTTAGCTGCAAATTTGATTTCATTCATTTGTTAATAGTGATGGAAACTTGTATGGTTCTACTCAAGGTGACTGCCAGAAACTTTAAATGTAAGCTTTGAATATGTAAATATTACATTGTAATGTTTTGGCTGCTTAATGTTTGGTGGTGGAAAAGGATCTTCTCTGTACCTGGACCCTGTGGAACTACTTACATAAACGTTAAAAGGTCTGTGGTCACTGTCTGCAGTTACAGAAATTCAGAGTTTTGTTATTTTTTACTGCAAGTCAAAAAATAGGATTGAGCTGAAACTTTAACTTTTGTCTTTGAATATGATTATGAACAGAAGCCCATGCTACAGTTGGTAGTAGTGTTCATTGAGGGGCATCACTGTGGCTTAAAATACATAACTGAACGTGAAAAGTTTGGAAAATGAGGAAAAAACTGTGGTGTATGTGGGAATTGCTTATTGATTGATGTCTCACGTGTAAGAAGGCTACTGAAAGAGCAGCTAAGCTATTTGTAGCAGTATCTGTTCTCTGTACTGGCTTAGTTGGACAAAGTGTAAAAGCACGTTTAATACATTAGGAAAAGAGCTCACTTGTTCCTTTTCTTTTTTCTTCTTTTTTTTTTCAAAGCACATTATTCATCGGATATATTTTTTGGATGTTTAAATAGTTCTCTTACAGTAATCTTTGTCTCCATTTCTCTCTGAGCCGAAGAAGCCTCAGCTTGGTGTGCGAGTTGTTGCTTTGAAATCTGATTCCACTGGCTGCTGATGAGGAATGCTGTGTAACAGCATTCTTTGTGTCGACTTTTCACCAAGGCTTCTTTCATGCAGCTGCTTGGGAAAAGGCCAGCTAACAATGCAGTAGTTTTATGTCATCCTTCAGGCCCTCTTCCCATCCCCTGGGTCAGCGTTGGGATCCCCCAAGTCTATAAAAACACCACATGCCAGCTTTTCTTACTCTTAGCGTTACTGGTGTCAGCAGCTCTGTTTTCATGGTATTAATGTCTAAGAATATGGATGGTATAATATTATATATTTAGGCTTATGCATTTTGCTGGAAATGTTTACATAAAAACGTTTAGGTCCTTTCACAGATATTTGCAAGATTTTGTATATGTATTTTTTACTAGAAAAGGCAGTAATGTTACCTAAGCAATACTAAAATATTTTACTAACAAATACATATATTACCATATAATCTGTATTACATGTTTACTAGTTATTTTACTAGTAAATGCAATATAAGGAACTACAGTGGGAACCTGGAAAAAAATTAGAGAAAGCCTTAGATAAATATTTATGACATTTTTTCCTTTCTGTATAAAATGTCTTTAGAGAGGAGTAAGAGACTCATTAATGCCATAGCATGCAAGATAAGATGATTAAAGCTGTTGGCTTACTTAGTGGACCAGTGGGATGCAAGCCAGAGCTGCTTCAGAAATGAACTATTTGTTGTGCTGCCAAATGAAGAACCAATGAGAATTGTTCATATGTACTTATTCTTTAATTGAAGAGCAAGTATTGATAAATGCAGATTTAGGTGAAATTCTGTAGTAAAGCGCTGTGGAATGGAGCCTTTTCTTCACAGATAACCAGTTTATTACTATTATTTTTAGTAGAAATTGTCACTTGATTCAGAGTGCCAGCGATGAGGTTGGCTGTCAGCTGCTGGGGGAGGGATCTCTAGCAGTTAGTGTGGGCACCTTTTTTCCTCTGTCTTTTCAAGGAATGGGTCAAACAGTGTAGTGAATATTACCGTGTTAGCTCCAGCAATCTCTAAAACAGTGTTTTCAAGGTTAAAGAAACTGTGGTATCTTAAGCAGTCTCATCTTCTCTGCAAGTTTTGTTATCTTTGCAGGAAACAAGGGTCAGGGTTAAAATAGAGGTGTATGGAATGCTTTAATGAGGCATTTAGGCTAAGAGTTTAAAACAGTACTTAATCTTTCCCCATAGCAAATAGTAACAGTTCTGGTCTTACGCACACCTTCGGCTTCACCTTTCAGGGTGGCATAGGGCTGAGTTTTGGGATCAGCCAGCAGATGTGCTGGTGGTGGAACCTGGGGTGCAGTTCCCTGTAATCCAGACCTCTGCAGCAAGGAGGGGGCTGTGCTTTTCCCAATGTGGGCTTGTTTTTTCACCTGTGGTTTTGTTTATGGTAAATGTAGAACCTTAGCATGCCTTTCATCAGCTCGATGATCTGACTGCAGGGTAAATTTCTGTCTTCCCCCAGGGTTAATAATGAGATGAATACAAATTTATCTGCCCCAATATATGGCAAGTTGTACTTCAGGGAGGTGGAGGTGGGGATTTACCTTCCAGTGACAGCTCACAGTTGAAATGGATTGAGGCGTATCCTTAGGATGCGTCCCGGAGTGACCCTAATAGGAAAACTATTGTTTCAACAAAGAAATGTTTTTCCATGCTAAAAAATGGTGTTCACTGCATTAGGAGTGAATTAAAGTTTAAACTGACATAAAATTTCCTTAGTGGAATACAATGGACTCTTTAGGAAAAGAATGCATAAGGACATGTTACTCAGAGATTGGACCAGAGCTAGGAGATGGTGATGATGTCACAGAGCTCTCTTTTGGGACTGGGCTGACACTGCATCTGGACTTCTCAGTGGCATCCTGGCTGCTACTGCTCTGCTGCTCCTCTAGCATCGATTATCCAGAGCCTGTTCTGCATGTATTAGCTCTCAGCCTTCTGCTTTTGAGAGGTAGGGAGGATCGTTACTGTAAAAGGCTTCGGTTGTTATTGTATTGTGATGTAAAAGATTATAAAAGCAAGGCTTTAAAGTTCACTCTGGAAGGTGATGGGATTTCTTTTCTATGAAAGTGCTTGGGAACCCAGTTTTAGACAGATAAACAGTAGTGGTAAAGGCAACAGTATAGTTAGAAGGATAATGTACTGCTATGGTATTTATCTTCTTGGTTTCCTGTGCTAATTTTAGATTACTTTGTTCAACTTTTTTGCTAGTTTTAGAATTCTGTGTTGGCAACAGCTTTTATTAGCTAATGGTGAAACAGTTACCTGTTCACTGTCATTGGGATGACAGACAGACTGTTTTTAGTTAAGGCTCTGGAACTCGAGATCTGTTACTCTGAACGTTAATGAATATTACATACCTAAATATTTTGAATATGCAATGCTAGAAGGTTTTCACTGAGATCAAAATTAGTTAGGCATCTGAAATCGGAATCTCAGCAAAAGATTTGTGAAATGAGCATGGATTCTGAGCTTGTAATTAAGCGTTTGACATGCTGGGACAGAACTTAAAATTGGCACTACTCAGTTGTGTGCTTTTCTGACAGATACTTAAAAAAAGGTGGCAGCGGGGCTCAAGTAAAAGCTTTCATAAGATATATTTTCATTTTGAAGGCTTTTTGGCACGACTTTTCAATTCCTGTCATTTGAAATATCTGTTTTTACTATTATTGTTACTGAAGTAGATCTTGGGCTTGTTTTTAAATGTGGTTTTGATGTTGTTTTAATATTAATTGAGGTTGTTTCCTAAGATCTCTTAAAGGAAAAGTGTTACAGTTACACTTGAGTTACCTTATAAAATAAAATGGATATGCTTAAGTATTTGTTATCATTTCCTAAAGTTACTGAAAGTAAGGAGTAAGTAAGACTAGAAAGTGCAATTGAAATATATTGAATTTTAAGTTGGCCGTCATCAGGAAACTTTGTTTTTCTTAAACTCTTGGGATGTGGCTGTACAGCAATATTCTTCACACTTAAACATTAGGAAAGCTCTATTTGATTTAATTATGTCTTTTTTTTGGGGTGGAGGATGTATAGTGACCCAGAA
The DNA here is from genome assembly GCF_039878825.1 of Excalfactoria chinensis. NCBI lineage: Eukaryota > Metazoa > Chordata > Aves > Galliformes > Phasianidae > Excalfactoria > Excalfactoria chinensis. The sequence continues at coordinate 124,734,714 of NC_092826.1, forward strand.
ATACTGTAATAAGTTAAATGAATAGGAAATTTATGGCCTATGTATGGAGCTAATAGAAAAATGTGATTTTAATGTGACCTAATAAATCCAGATAAAAACGTTTGCTTCTTCAGCAGGTTATATATGCACACAGGTTGGGTAGGTGTCTCTTCAGAACATTTAATTATTCTTGCAAAAAAAGTGTCCCTGTCATCTAGTAAGAAATAATACACAAAACCACTCAGCTCTAAACATGGCAAGAGAGTCTCTAAGTTGTTTAAGGAGGGAGTAGAAGCTTCTCTGGGCCAGGCAGCAGAATGGTGTAAGGCAAGGAAGAGGAACATTTGGGTTCTGTCCTGTCAACTAGGAGCATTTGAACTTTCCAGTGAAAATGGCCTACTCTGTCTGACCAAATAGTCTTGTGTGATGGTGTGTTGTTTCATTTTGCCTTTTAAGCCTGGGCTAATATGGTCTGAAGAATGTAAATTAGCTAGAAATAAATCATGTGATATTTAGCACATGAAGGATCATATGTAGCCTTACGACTGCACTCTTGAGATATTTTCCTGGGGAAAATGATACAGAATTTTTTGGTTCCTGCTTTCTGTGCTTTTTATGTATGTTTATAGAGTTGAAAAATGCAAAAGGCATAAGGTGGCGATAGAGTAGGAAGCAAAGCCTGGGCCATTTGTTTTCCTCCCTAGGAAGATGGGGTAGGCATTTTCTCACTTTGTTATGTAGTCAAAAGCCTCTTGATTCCAGAAGATATTAGAAATAAAGGCTACTTGCATGCTAGTAACAGTAGCTCATTCTTCTGTCAGTGAGATAGAGACAGTGCTGTCACACTTGCCTGTTTTGGGTGTCCTTGGTTCCACATGCTTTGGAATAATCTTGAATAATCTTTCAGTGTTTGCTTCCTATTCTGTTTTCCACTACCTTTTGATCCTCCTGTGGTGGAATTGAATGTTCTTGATGACCCTTAACTGACAAATTTTGTGGAGGAGTTTACAGACCTTGTGAAGTTCTCCAGTGATGGAGATTGCATATCCTCTTCAGGAAACCAGTTCTTAACTGCATTCATGAGGGGAGAATTTCTTCCCCGTGCTTTCTTAAGAAGGAGCTCTGGAATGTGCTGGTTTTGGTTCTTCCAGACGAGCTGGGCATTGCTTTCTGATGCTTCAGTTTTAATTAACCAGTGAAGCTTTGGACAGAGTAACATTTGAGCAGTTTATTGTGTGGACTCTTCAAGTCCCAGTGGGAGGTCATGGCAGGATCAGGCATTTGTGGCTTGTAGATGATCATAAAAATGCTGCAACCTTCCCCATGATTCAGTTTCTTATTGGACAAGTTGTCATTTTTTTGGCCAGCTCAGGCTGTGTAGGATCTAAAGAAGATACTGGAAACAGGTGGAGAATGTCCTTGGTCCTTAGTTCCTTGAGCAGTTTTTTACCTCTTTTCTTAGATGTTTATCACACTGCTACATGTCATTTATTTTGCTACATAGATACTGTCTGTAATTTTTCTGTGGGTTTAATGGATTATTAGATGAATAATTTTTTGGGGGGAGGAGAAATATTCACCATTAATGCCATGCTAACATTTGCTTATCTGTCTCTAATAAGATGGCTGTGGTACAGGGCAGTGTGCAAGTCTTAGGAAAGTCCTTATAAACACTAATTCCCTGAAGATATTTCAAATACAGAACATACAGTCTGAGGTTTTCATAGGTGTTTTGTATTCTTTTTCCCCCCAGTCTGTCTGTTAGTGATAGTTTCAAGTCTGTAGAACATTTTTTAGAAGTGGCTCAAATGGTGGTTTGCACTTCATTTTCTCTGCTCTTTTACTAGTCAAATACTTGTTCCTTTGTGTTAAGGATTTATGAATATGATGATGAAGCAGCACAGTTGCTTCAGATGTTGGGTTAGATTTTGCTGAATTTAGCCAAGGATAGAATATGGACCATTTTCTTATGGCAAACTATCCTCTACTGAAGCAAGCTCACAACTCTCAGAAACTTGGTATTGAAAGAAAGCCTGGAATCAGTGGTTTTCTTTCTGAATAGTTTTCTTCCTTCCACACCCTTTCCCCACCATTCCTATTGCTATTTTAACAATTAGGAACATTTATTTCTCCAAGAGTTGCTAAAGTACAGTACGATAAATAACCATTGATGAACCCCGTGTCAGTGGCTTAGAATGTAGGACTGGATGTAGGAATTGATCTAATTAGGATAAATAAATCTTGTCTAAATCTTTAAAAGTAGGGAAAGAAGAAGTTTGGTAGGTTTCTTAGTTTATTTTTTTGCCTTTTTAAAAAGATTTCTTTGTATATATGTATGTTTGTGGTGTGGGATTTCTTGCTTAAGAGAGAATAGATGAGTCTAATCAATTTAGAATGTTTTTGTTAAAATAAAATGTACACAGAATGTCTTACATGAAGGTAATGCTTGCATGAATAATTTCTTCAGCCCCTATTTTCCTTTTGTGGGAATCTGCATAATTTTAGAGTGTATTTCATGGATTTTAGATGGTAATTCTAGGAATTCAAAGAACGAACCTGTTTTTCCATTAGTACTTGTATGAATCATTACTATCTGCAGTTCATGAAGTGCTGTTTTTAGGAATTCTCCACACAGTAAATTTGAAAATACTTTAGAGCTCATCTTAACTTTGGGTAACCTAAAATGAAGTGTAAAAGTGATGTAAGTCATTTGCGTCTTCCATGTTCTGAACAGTTAAAACAGATGAGAAGAGTGTTGTAGAAGGTACTTTGTACAGTAACTGAAATGTCCTTTGAGCTTCTAGAAGACATTAAAATTAAATACAATTGTAACTTTTTGTAGGTTGGGCTCATGTGGTTTGTGCTCTGTACATTCCCGAGGTGCAGTTTGCCAACGTCGCTACAATGGAACCTATTGTGTTGCAGTCCGTTCCTCATGATCGTTATAATAAGGTATAATTATGTGTGTCTTTTTATCTATGTGTAATGCATTTATTTGAAACCTTGTGAGTTTTAAATAATCTAAAACTGCAGTTCTTAAAATGCAGTTTACAATGTATCAATAGCTACTATAATGTATGTTTTCTTCCATGTATCAGTGATAAGTTCAAGAATTAAGAAAGCTGTTATTCGGTTAAACTGCAAAGTTATCTGTAATGACTCGTTATTCTTATACAGAGTAGGGACTGTTTTGTTAATTAAAAATATTGCTATCTTTGAATAATGGCTTATTTTGAAAGCAGTGTGAAATATTTCCCACATGTAAGAATATTATTACACCTTATTTGAAATGTTGATATTAATTACCACTAAGTCTTGCTGTTTTAATTATTAATAAGAAGTTCATAAACAAGAACAGCAATACCAGCATATTGAGGATAAATCTTGCAGACTTTTGCTTTTGTAAACAGTGTTTTCTTTAACAGAATTAGTTGCCTATAGAAGAAATAGGATAACTGCTCCTAAATAAGTATCAACGAGATGGAATCTTTTTTGAAGTGTGGCAAGACTTCGTTAAAAAAACCAAATTGTTAATATTTGGTACTGAGAGCTTATTTTTTCTGCTTGGGCTTCCACTTGCACTACCTTTCCCCACAGTACCTAACTACTTCCTCCTTTGTATTTTGTATTTTCCCTTTCATAGGCAGCAAACTCAATTTATGAGTAGTTTTATTAGCACATTTTTGTGCAGTTGCTTATAATTCTGTTTCTTGCTTTTTCTTTATTTCATGATGGTTTGTGGACAAAGGAGCAAAAGAAGAATGCACTTTGTTATATAAAAAAACCAAACCACGTCATTTCCTCCAGGGAGCCCAGTCCTTCTCATGTTGGTTCTGTAACCTCTTTATTTTCCAGCTTACGTCTCTGATTTTATTTTTTCTTCACTCTCACAGAAAGGTCCACATTATACTTCTGTTCTTTTTCCATTCTTTCTAGTCTTTTTTCCTGTTTAATACACTGGTCTTTTCCTTATCTGTTTCACTTACTAATAATTGCTGTTCCAAAGGTTTTTCCCTTCCTACATACCAGTGTCTGAAAGCAGTTGAACTGCAGGTCTTTCTAATGATTTCTCATTACATACTGTGTGAGCATCTGTATCAGCTTTTGACTGTGAACTTCCTTCTGCAGTGGTGAGAAAATGCGAGAGTGAGATTAAGTTCTGAACTCATAGATATTTTGTGTTTGGACATAAAGCGGTCTTGTTTCCTCAGCTCGATTTTGGGCCAACAGAATATCTCTTTTCTCCTTTTCCCCCATCAGTAGTCGTGTTTTTATTTTTTTATTTTTTTATTTTTTTATTTTTTTATTTTTTTATTTTTTTATTTTTTTTTAATTTTTTTTTTTTTTAATTTGTAATGGTTCCTCCTTAATGTGCCTAAAACATTTCATTGAATACTAATGTCATACAGATAGTGGAGAGTTCCTGTTGTTATCAGATGTTTAGTTTTCTGCTTTTTTGTTGGTAGTCTGATTTGGGATGGTTTTCCAAGTTAGCTGTCGGCCTAAAACTACTTTAATACAGGCCAGTATAGTACAGTAGAAAATGTAATATACTATGACTACTTATGTGTATGCAGCTGTGTTTGTATGGAGGTAGTCTTCCATATGGAACTGGGGTAAAACGTAGTTCAACAAAAATTGTCATAAGGAAGAGTTTATACTATAGTCTCAAAAAGAAAAAAAAGCCCTCCTTGGAATTCTGCCAGGAGATACTACTTGATTTACATTGGATTCTTCTATGTAGTTGTTTCCTTATTTGATGTTGTAAAATATACACTATTATGCACTGTAATCTTGGGTACAAGAAGGAACACAGATGATGCCAGAGCATGAGGTTTATGGACACTCATTCTGTGGAGTTTACCTGTTCCTTGGATAAAAGCCATTGCGGTACAGAGTAAACCTACTGGGTGACCTGATGAGTGAGTTAACAGAAAAGCTCTTCTTGCGCAGTTGCTTCCAAAAAGGAAATGGACTAGAAATTGCTCTCCCATTGAATAGATACTTGAATTACTTCTTGGCTGCTTGCGCATGTATAATCTCTTACTTGTTTTACGAGAGCTTTATTTGTCTTTCTTAGGTACATAAGAGGTCTGTGGTAATTGTATAATAATTATTGCTTTTAAGAGCCTCTTCAGAGTTGATATAAGAAATAAGTGCGTTTGGAGTTTCTTGATCCAGCTAACAGTAAAGGCAGCTATTGAAATATTATTTCATTATTTGCCGCAACATTGAGAAACTTCTGTTCAAACAAAGTTCAGTTCTGTAGATAGGCAATACTCTTAGGTGGCTTTTACAAGCAGAATAAACTGCTTCTCAGATTCCTTTTTTTTTGCAAGGCATTCCTTGCCTCATCTTCCTTTCTGCCTTTTTTTTTTTTGCAGAGGAGGTTTGCAGTTTGGAATCATTGAAGAATTACTGACAGAGAACTCAAGGCAGCTCTGCAAAATGTCTTTAGATATTTGTGTTGGGTGGGCAGTCCGCAATGTTGTGTTTAAACTTGTTTGTAACGTATCCAGTCAGGTGTTTTGTTTTTTTTTTTCCTTCCCCCAGTCATTTTACTGTAAATCAGCTTACGGGGTCCTGAATGCAGCATATGCTGTCAAAGAACAGGACCTACATCCCTACTATATGGAACGTTTACACCACTTCTGAACTTCAGCGAGGAAAACTTTTTAGGCAAAAATCAGTCAAAACAGAGTGGTATCTGGAGCCTGAGCTGTGTGGAATCTATTGAACTCTGCTTACAGAGCTACCTTGTGTTGAGACTGAGAAATAGTTATTCAGGTGCAGTTGATAGATTATGATCTAGTTCATTCATAAAATCTTCATGTGTCAGGTCATGGTATGGAAAGCTAGAAAGTGGCCAGTCTCCAGCACTGGCAAATGACCCAGTGGGTAGTGTGCGGTACCTGGTACAGCGGGAGCAAAGCAAAGAATCATGTCCCCCTTCCTCAACCCTCAAGCGTTAGGAGATAGGATATGATTTTGGGTTATGTTAGCTGCTGCTCTTAGTGCTTTTCAAAAGTCTATAGTAAACCATACCAAATGGTTACTCTACCTCAGAGTCTTGCGCAGTAACAAAAATGCTGTAGTTGTCTGACTTCTTATGTTAAGCACCGAATGTGGATAACTGTTCAAGGCAGTTCTGAGTTTAGAATTTCACTGATTTTCACTTTTTTTTTTAAAGAACATCAGTTTTGCATTATTTCCTTTTTCATTCTCAATTTAATTGATGTTTTGGGACATTTTTTCTTAAACACTGGGTAATAAACAACAGTTTATTGAGAATTTCTCATTTCATTTCTCATTTCATTGAGAATATTTTCTAAAAATCTTACAAACTGCCTGGTATCCCAATAAGGCCAATTTATGAGAGAAATTCTTTGAAAATATTTTCAGGTAATTGACATCTCATTCTCATTTTAGCTTGTTTTTAAGCTTGCAGTAGGCTCAGTATATTAATTTAAACTTTGTTTATGGAGAGTTCTTACTTGATTACTTTCTAAGATGCTTATGGAGCTGTCTGAAATCAAAGCAGAACTCTGTTAAACACAATATTTAATTGAAGGTAACTGAATGTTATGTGGGTATTGAAGCATGCTGTGAGACTTCTGAAAATGGTTTACACCAAAACTGCATGTAAAATTTTAAGCTTGCAGCTTTTCTGTTGGTAGTTTGTGTAGATATATGCATATATACCTTATGGTATCTACTATGGTAGGCACTCAGCCTGGTTTGATGTTTCTGAATTGTTGCTATGAGTACTGTTAAATGACTGTCAAAATGATTGCAACTTAAAAAGACAGAAATGCAAACTTGAAAGCCAGGAAAATCCCAAAGCCTAATGCTATTAGCCTTTGGTTGTTTAACCATTTTGGCTGGTTGAGTAGCAGTATAGAATTCAAATAAATTAGTATTTGTACTGCTTTAGCACTGATGAAGTGTTACGTAGATCCAAAGTATCTAGCAGGTAATCTTCTTTTGCAAACAAGTGTAATTAGACTTCTTTATAAAGAAGTTATTACATAAGGTTAGCTGCACAATCCAACACTTCTCACCTTAGAATTTCCTGTGACATATAACTTGTTTGCTTTTCATCCTATTAAGTATTTTCTCTTTGATAGACATGCTATATCTGTGATGAACAAGGCAGAGAAAGTAAAGCAGCCACTGGTGCGTGCATGACATGTAATAAACATGGATGTCGACAAGCTTTTCATGTAACATGGTAAGTATATTTTACTAACATATCTAAAAGAATTTTGCAGAGTCAGCTCTATACTATAAAACGAATGAGTGCTTTAATTAGAATGTTTTGGGATGAAGAAATGCAGTGAAGTGTTTTGTGTAGAAATACTTAAAGTTATTAGAGTTTACAGTCAGTATGGCAGTGGTGTCATATACATTGCTGGGAGCTGTAGAAGTAGTCTGATAATACTGCTTCGTATTAAGTACTCTTTGCGCATGTAAGCAAGGTTTAGTGTTTCTTGTCCTATCTTCTCAAGATATTTTATAGGATACAGGAATGGGAAGGAATTTGAATTGCTGACCTGGTGATTTGATATTTGCTTTTCATAAATCAGTAGGAAAAAGCATTGAAATATATATTAAGAATGCAGTAAAGTAACTACTTCTGGTTTTCAAACATTTGGAGTACACCTCACTGGCATTATGTAAATGGTACACATCTATCCTGAACTATTTGTTTAGGTTTTCTCTGTTGCTGCTTGAGAAAAACTAGCCATATCTGTCTGATTCATTCCACTTTAAGCTGTTGTGGTTGGCAAGCATTCAGAAGATGCTTGTCTCATTTTATGGGTTTCTAAAAGAGACTGTATTAGATGACAACAAATGTCAGCAAGTGAGATGAGGTAAAGGGATTTCCACCTCAGAATTTCTGGAGGATATTTACTCTCTCAAATTCAGCTGAAGCTATTTTGTAATAGAAGATTTAACAGATTATGTAGGTACGTTAGCTGTAGATTTACTCATCAGTTTTATGAGGGCCCCATTGTACTTCATCATTTCTGTATAGAAGCTCAGCCTAAGAAAAGATATTTGCACACCTACTTATAAGTATTTTCTTCAGTGTAATCAAGTGTTACTTTGAATGTCTTGTTCAGATTAAGTACTGATTTCTTTGCAGTTCTGCACATCCTGATTTGCAGAGGTGAGGTCCTCTCTGCTGTGTGGTTTCTGTTGTTTTTTGGTTTTGCGCCTTCAGTGCTTATCTATCTGGAGGGATGTTGAAGTCTTACTTCTTCAATAACTGGCTCATTTTTTATTGGATGTAATCAATGTCAAGTTTGGTTTTATGGTGAAAACAGCCTTTGCTCCTGAAAACTTGCATACCGTCTTGAGAAGTTGCTTATGGATGTGAAAAAAATGTCTGCATCCAGTTGTTTGAAAGAAGAGTCCTTTTCATCTCTCATCTCTTTCTTCCAAAATCTTGTTATCAGTGAGCGTAGAAAGAACATGAGCATCACATTCAAAATAAAAATATATACCATTTTTAATCTTGGTATATATTGGTATAGTACTGAGGATATTGAGTGGCTTCTGTAATATTTATGACATGGAAGAAAAATGTGAAAACTACAGAAAATAGAGATCCAGATCAAGCTGTGTCAGTTCTGCATTAACAAAATGAGTGTCTAATGAAAAAAGAGCAGGAGTCCACCTGTTTTTGTATGACAAGCTTAGAATGACAGATCTTTGCTTACAGCCAGCATTTGCTGTAGGTGTGCGTGTATTTAGTAGACAGTATTTCTGGGTTGCACAAGAATGTGATATATAAATTAGGGGAAAGTGATTTTTAAAAACAGTGATAATAAGCTGCCATGTATGTTGTTTTTTCATTTACGTACCTCCTTGCATCACTTCGCCTGTAACATTGCATTATTATGCTAATGAAAATGATGTAGAAAATGAAGCCGAATAACTTGGTTTTTCAATATCTAGGTTGGTTTTGATACAGAAAATAAATCAACTTTACTAATGGTGAAAAGCAGATTTGACTTGAAAAATGTAGTTGAATAAGGTAATATTAGCCCAGACAAAGTAACACTGTAAGTCATTTTCTTCTTTTAAAAGGAATTAACCTGCCACAGTCTTTTAAACCAATGAAATATGGTTAGATTTATTATGTCATTGAAGATCTATTTAAAAAAAAAAAAAAAGTAATTTTCTTGGCAGAGCAGAGAAGGATATATGCAACCAGAGGAATTTCTTCTTTGGATCCACACTGTAATTTTGTTTAAAAACAAAGCAAAAACCAATCAGTTCTTTCTGTACGTTATTTTGACTTCACTTTGAGCTAATAATCACCACTAACTGATTTGTTTATTTGTGAAAGCAACTCAAATTTTTCAGGCTACACATTTATTTAAATGGCTGGTAGTTGTAGGAGAAAGTCATCAGCTGTAAGTAGCCACAGGGTTTTTATTGGGTTACCGAGGTGGGTTAGGTGCTGACGTGCTGTTAGAAGTCACTTGTTTGGAAACCTCCTCTAATTAAACACAGATACAAGCATCCATATATTATCAACTGTGTTACTTTGGTGCAGGTCGGTATTTGCTTGTCTTGAATATTGTTTGGTTTGTTTCTAGTGCACAGTTTGCAGGACTTCTTTGTGAAGAAGAAGGCAATGGTGCAGATAATGTCCAATACTGTGGCTACTGTAAATACCATTTTAGTAAGCTGGTAAGTAATAGTTAAATTCTGTACATTAACGACACTAACTTATTTTTTCACTCTGAATTGCTATTAACAGTAGGAATAATATTTTCATGTGGCTCAAAAAGTAGAACTTTTTTGGTAGCTTTTCATTCTAGATAAAAATGTTTTAGTTTATTTTCTAAAAAATAAAGAAATAACACATCTAGTTTGTATTTGTATTTTTTGTAATTAGTAGCTGAAAATACTTTTTCCTTGTTATTCTGTATATTGGATTATAAAGAAGGCTTTCATTTCTTTCTCCGTCTGTCATTCTGTTTTGCTGTTGTTCCTTCTGTCTTCACTGTATAGCCAGTGGATGTTGTGCTCATAAGTTCCTTTAAACACAACCTCAAGAACATGCCTTGGGGTTAATCTTTTTTAAAAAAAACTAAAACTTTGAAACTTCTCAGTTATTTCAGCAGCTCTGTGTCAGACTCCTCGAGCTTTCCTTTTAACACCTGTTTGGCAGTTCCAGATATATGTGTACATGGGTGGACTTAAAGAATTAGAATCATTTGAGTTGGAAGGGACCCTTAAAGGCCATCTAGTCCAACTTTCCTGCACAAACAAGGGCACCTACAGTTAGATCAGGTGCTCAGAGCCCTGTGTGGTCTGAACTTGAGTGTCTCCAAGGACGGGCCTTCTGCCACCTCTCTGGGCAAGCTGCCTTAAGTGTTTTAGTGACATTTTAAAAACACTATTTACAAACATTGACATATGAAAATTAAAATATATGTACTGAAATTCATATGTTGCTGTAAATATGGTGAAACTTGTAGGTTACTTGTTCTCACTGCTGAAAAGCTGAGTATTTTGGAGTCTTAGTCACATTGCAGTGAAGTGAAAACAGGGCCAATGAGCCCTTTTAGGTTTGTAGAATATAAGCTCAGGGAGGTTAGCTCTGTGAATATTGATGAATTTATTTCATAATAAAGATAAGTCAGTGCCTTCTAGACGTGAATTAATCTGTTTTTTTGTTTTTGTTTTTTTTATTTAAATCTTGAGCTAAATATTTGAAAAGAACAAAACTTATGCATTACTTAGTAGTGAAAGCAAGCTCTACGCTTTTACACATTTTATACATTTGATTTCAGTGTGCCAGTGCAACTGTGTTTGGGAACTTGTATGACTATTTGAAACACAAGGTAACAGTAAAGACACAGCATTGTGTTTGACACAATAGCTTGCCATCGCAAAAACAGTAAAGGCTGGAAAGATCATGCTAGTGTTCTAACATTTCTTTAGAGATATTGGGACTGTTGATGCCTGATAAATACAGGTATTTGTTATCTGTTACTGAAAATGATGGATGTTTTATAACTACTTGGAAAAGCACTGACTTGAAGTTGTTTATACAACTCAGTTATGAGCTATAATATGTACAGTTATAATACAGCGACATATACTTTTTGGGCACTGGCTAGCACAAATATGTGGCTTCAGAATAGGCTCTTGAACATAATGGAAATACATGAAGATCTTTTAACCTTTAGGAAATGATGTATCTCTTTCTTTGGGAAAAAACATTTTGTCTGTGAGGTATGAAAGTCAGTGAAAGGATAGACATTTTCTGGATGTACATTCAGTAGTCTTGTTAATTTTACCCATGTTAGTTATTTGTCAGGCTTTCAGTAACTGAAGTTTTTTTTCTTCAAGCAGTAAGGCATTTTATCAGTTGAAATGCTTTCTATTTTTATTTATTCAAATGATTCTTTTTGTATATCCATAAATATGTTTTCTCTTTTTAGAAAAAGAGCAAACGGGGATCTAATAGGTCATATGATCAAAGTTTAAGTGATTCTTCCTCTCACTCTCAGGATAAACATCATGAGAAGGAGAAAAAAGTAAGTGGATTTGTCGTTGCTAATTATGTGGCACATCTGCTTAGTAGTAGAGCTTTCTGATAAACATTTACCTTTTTCTGAAAAGCATGAGGGAAATCTTGTTCCTGAAGCACTGACTAACACAGGCGATGAGCTAGAGGTTCTAGGGTCCAGTCAAGAAGCACCTTCAGGTGTGGTTGTACGCATGCCTTTATGTTTCTTTATGGCTAGTTTTGGGATACACACTGAAACATGTCTGTTGGGAAGGCTGTTTTCATGCAGCTTCTTTTGCCTTAGTTTTTCTATTAGAGATTTTTCTTTTTTGTATAGCAGTTGTAACTAGGAGGGAAAGAGTAAAGGGAGTAGATTATTCAACAAGTGTCTGAGTAATCAACATCTAGTTCATCATGTTTGTATATTGCATGTTTTTCCCTATGGAGGATCTTACACCTCCTGTTGACACATTTTAATGGTACTGGTGATTAGATCCACTGTTGTGGCAAAATACCTGGTAATTCACCTGGGATTTTTCCAGCGAGGGTACAAAGGTAGCAAACCAATTGCTAACTTTCTGTCACTGATGAGTTATTACAAGAATTTAACTTCATATGATTTTTAAAATGAATTTTAAATGTATGAGGATTATTTTACATTTTTACTGCACTTATCCTATACAGCTTAATAGACTTTCCCGTGAGTATGGATGGACTTAATGTTGTATTTTTCCAAAAGCATACAAATGGAAAAAACAGAATATGTACTGAAGATATGTACTGAACAAGTGTGTATTACTTGGAGTAGCTGTACTTACAGTGACATTTAATAAGAAATATCTGTCTTCAGGGCACTAGTCTCTTTAACATTGGTTTGGTTTTCAAGCTTACTTCCACTCTGGATGGGTGTTGGTTTTCATTGTTCCAGGACTGTCTTTTGTAAAGATATCTTTAGGTCTGGTTAATAGTAGTACTGAATAGTTCCATTTTCATCTGGTGCTGAAGAAGTATGTGTGCAGTGATGCAGTAGTACCTCAACCAAAATTTGAGTGAAAGTAACAAAAATATGGGTTCTTGGCTGTTCTTTTCTTAGCAGTATGGGCATGGAAGGAAAAAAAAAAAATTGAATGACACTACAGAATTACTTCCAGGTTAAGAGTCTACTAGTATTCACTTTATTTTTTTTTTTTTTTAATTTGCTTAATTTTCCACCGTTGCTGTATTGTAGATAATGCTTTGTAAAAATACATACATGGATTTTTATTCAAATTGACAAAGCCTTGAAGTTAAAGTTGAAACTTTGAGTTGTTTCATGTATCTGACCAGAACAAAAAAAGTGACTTTGATTGGAGATATTATGGCCTGAAATATAGCTGTGAAATAGTTTGAGAACACCTATGTATCTTCAGTTTGTTCTGCTAACTGCTGCGCTTCTCCTATGCTGAGCTCTTCTTGACATTGTTGATGTTGTGTTTTGCCGTTGAAACTTTTGACCCTTTTCTTTAACTATGATGTTTGAAATGAATAGGATTTTAAAAGTTTTTCTACATTTCATGAACTGAAATGTATTTCTCTAGAAGATTGCATGACCTGTAATACCAGGTAAAGCAGTACTGTTAAATGAAGTTGTTCTGGATTGATGTTTAGAGGTTTTCAGGGTATATTATGGCATCTTCACATAATCAGACTTCATTTGCTTTGTACGTTGTATCAGAAGGTGCTGTTTAAAGTTAAATAATTGATGGTATAATTCATTGCTTGGTAGAAAAGAGTTGCAATTTTCAGAATTTGTAAATCACTTAAGTTTTCATGACTATGGGCTTTTGTTTTGGAATTCCATCTGACATGCTTAATAGTTAACAAATGATCCATTCTTTGCAAAATATTGGTCAATGAGATACATTTGGTATGAAAGGCTGTAAAGATAAGCAATAGTGTATAGAGCTGCTTGAAGTGAGTTTTTGATTGCTCAAGAAAGGCAGAGCTTACAATCCAGTAATAAAAAAAAAAGAAAAAAAGGAATCACCCCTTTCTGAGGATCAGGGCTCACCAAACACTCCAAAGGAGGTATTTCCTTTGCAGCTGCGAGCCCTTAAATACAGTTTGGGAAGGGTGGACCCTGGGTCCGCCCCTTCCAGTCACACAGGTGAATTGCTTCCACCTGTGCTCCCAGGGCTGGTCATGTCCCTTCAGGTGCTTAATTACTGGTTCAGTCTGTGACCTCATGGTTCCAGTACAGAGGCTCATGCAGTAAAATTGATTACCATCTCCCCATGATGGCTTGTTTTATTGTACTGCGTATGTGATACACTACGTCTTGGAGGAGAAGGGTAACTATTTAGGGTGACTTTTCTTATTTTCTCTTCTGCAAATTCATTTGGAATATTGATTATTCTCAGAGTAAATGTTTGTATTTTTATTTCAATATAAATAGCTTTGGGGAGGGTGTTTTTGTACTATCATTTGTCTTTGTATTTTGAAAATCTGGATAATCTGAGCTTTGGGCATCCTTATGTCTTTCTGTTCGAAAAGACAGAAACCATGAGCTTAAATTCAGATGTAGTTGTTTTGTTCAGACCTGAAAAACTATCCTTGAGCAGTCAGTACTGGGACCAGTGCTGTTTAATATCTTCATCACTGGGATTGAGTACACCCTCAGCAAGTTTGCAGATGATGCTGAACTGTTTGGTATGATTGACATGGATGAGGGATGAGATGCCATTCAGAGAGATCTAGACAGGCTGAGCAGTGGGTGCAGGTGAACCTCATGGGGTGCAGCAAAGCCGAGTGCAAAGCATGGCAGTCCTCACTGTCAGTACAAGCTGGGGGGTGAAAGGATGGAGCAGAGCCTGGCTAAAGAGTAATTACAGGTGCTGAAGTAATAGAAATCATAGAATGGCCTGGGTTGCAAAGAACCACTGTGGTTATCTAGTTTCAACCAGCAATATGTCCCTGCAGCCTAGGAAACCAACTGTGTGCTGGGCTGCAGCAGAAGTGCAATCAGCAGGTCAAGGGAGGTGACCCTGCTCCTCTACTCAGCACTGTGAGACCTCACCTGCAGTACTGTGTCCAGATGCGGAGGCCTCAGTACAGGAGAGGTGTGGTCCAGTTGGAACGTGTCCAGAGGAGGGCCACAAAAATGATCCCAGGGATGGACCACCTCCCCTGTCAGAACAGGCTGAGAGAGCTGGGGCTGTTCAGCCTGAAGAAGAGAAGGCTCCAGGGGGAGCTGAGAGTGGCCTTTCAGTATCTACAGGGGGCTGTAAGAACAGACTCTTTAGCAGGGTCTGTTGTGGTAGGACAGGGGGGAATGGTTTCTAACTGCAAGGGATGAGGTTTAGTTTGGATATAATATTGGCATGGGTAGCTGTCATTTTTGTAAACATATACTGAGTTGAAAAGATTTTGTTCTTCAGAATAGTCTCATTTGGGCACTGTGCAATTAATGCATAAAGATGTAACAATAAAAAACAACTGAAAAGCTTAGGTATAATTTAATTGTAATGAGCAATTAGAAACTACAGAATAAATAGCTCAGTTACTCCCTGATTACTGCAGCACTAAAAATGCTTAGTTGTTACAGGGAGCTGTTACTTAGAAGTGATTAGAGATGAATCTGTGTGCCTTGTAAGTAGGATCAGTAGTATCTTGCTTTGACATTCCACTATAATTCCCCTTTTTTCACTGCCCAAGTGTTTACCTCAAGGTTTTTGGGGAAAAACTTGGAGAACAGGAAGCTGTGGAAGAACACCTTATTTTGCTGATGTTCCTGCTGGCTTTGTCTTTGGAAAGAACTAAAGCAGGATTTTTGAACATCTGAGATCAACCTTTGTGTCATGGAAATGTTTTGTGGCACTTGTAGAAAATTCAGCAAGCTTTTTGTGTTTATTAGTTCTTAGCAACTGAAACAACCAAAAGTCTGTGCCAGAAGTGCTTTAGTGTACGTGGGCCAGGACAGTGAAATGTAAAACTCTTAGTAAACTATGTAAGAAAAATTCTATAGCTAGCAAAACTGAGAGATTCTCCTTATAGTAAACTTTACTTATCTATTCTTTCTTTAAAGAAAAACAATCTGTCAAGGTTTAATGGTGCAGAGAGGGGCTTGAGAGAAGAGCATAGAGGAGCCTCAGTTGCTCTTTTATATTCTTTTGTGAAACTATTTCATTTTGACTTTTGTAGTAAGTTCTTTCCACACTCATCAAAAGACTTCACTGAGAAAGATCACATTGCTTCTCCATATTGCCTCCTTACTCTGCAGGGATCATCCAAAATACTTTCAGTTAAAAATAGCCATTATATAGTTCTTATATTATTAAGTCTTCATATTTTATTCATTATTATGATATTTACTTCAGTTACATCAATAGTTTTCTAACACTTTGAAGTAAAGGCGTTATTGGACTGACTGTGATATTTGACTTTTTTTTCCTTCAGTCGCAGTGTGTTGTAGTATCCTTTGCTTACCTCCTTGGTGTTGGCACTCTGCCACATTATAAGACAAAGGAGATAACATTTGAACAACTACAGCAAAGAATCAGCTGAAGCTTGAAGTGACTTGCATATTTCTTATTGGAGAAAATAATGCGGTAGATGTTGTTAGCTATTTGAATACGAAACGTTGTCTGAATATTAAAAATAGGTCATTAAGTTTACTGCTTGATTTTGCTTCTGTTTGGGCAATGTGTCTGCTTATATTTGTATTCTGTAACAATAGCTATGAAAGATGTAGAGTAAATGGTGCTTTAAGATACTCTTCTTATTTGCTTTGGATCCCAGGTTACACCATGATTGTTAGTAGTTCATGTTGACTTTGTTTGACTTGTGACTCTTTGACTTGTTTGACTTGCAACTGTTCCTAGAAGGTATTCTTGGTACTTCATTTAAAAAAAAAAAAGTTGTAGCTACATGCTGTTCCCCAGACACCAAGTTTTGCAATTAAAAGTGAACTGTAATGTTAAGCTTACTGAACCAGGAAAATGTAATTGATCCCTTTTATTTGCCATTGTATTTGCATATTTCTTGACATATATTTGATGGGTATCTCTAAAGATACCTTGCAGACAGTGTAGCATTTCATAGTATGTAACATATGTTTTAGACGCTTAGGGTTTTTTTATAGGAATAAATGAAGTTGAATGTGTACAATAAATAGAATAATAGGTAGCTTAGATTGGAAGGGATGTCAAATATGATCTGGTTCCAGCCCCTTGCTGTGGACAGAGTTGCCTACCAGTAGATTTGGCTGCCCAGAGCCTTATCCATCCTGGCTATGAAAGCCTGCAGGTATAGAGCATTCAGAGCCATGTCCTTGAGAAAGGTGCAGAAGAATACTGGTCCCAGGACAGACCTTGGTGTTATATTAGTTGTCACTGGCCTCCATCTGAACACAGAGCTGTTAATCACAACCTGTGACCATACAGCCAGTTCTTAATCCACCAAATAGTACAGCCTTTGAATCCATATTTCTCCAATTTAGAAATAAGAATGTGTTGCAGCACCATGTGAAAGGCCTTGCATAAATCCAGGTAGATGACATCACTTGCCCTACCTTTGTCTGCTGATGCTGTTGCTCCATTTTAGAAGACCTTCAGACTGGTCAGTCATGATCTGTCCTTGGTGAAACCATTGCTAACATCTCAGATCATTTCCTCATCCTACATGCACTGTAACATCTTCCAGGGAGATCTGCTTCATGATCTTCCCAGGCACAGATGTGATGTTCACCAGCTTGTAGCTCCCCTGGTCTTAAATTTCTTTCTCCCTTTCTTTAAAAATGGGAGTGATGTTTCCCCTTTTCCACTAACTGGGGACTCTATGTAGACAGCCACAACTTTCAAATATAGTGGGGAGTAGCTTGGCAACCACATCAGCCAGTTTGTTAGGACCCTGGGATGCATTTGTCAGGCTCCATAGACTTGTACACATTCAGTCTTACGCAGAAGCCTCAGATGTGCTCTGCTCTTACAATGGGAGGGATTTCACTCCCCCTAGCCCCTGCTTAGAGTCAGAGACATGAGAGGTGTGGGAAACCAGACTGGCAGTGAAGACGGAGGCAAAGAACTCAGTTACCTCAGCCTTCTACATGTCTGTTGAAGCCTGTTCCCCTTTCCTGTTTATTGGAATGGGTGTACTCTTACTCTCCTTTGCCAATCTCTTCTTACCAATGTTTCTAAAGAAACCTTTTTTGTTATTTTTCATGTCCCTCACTATGTTCGGTTCCACCTATGCCTTGGCTTTCCTGATCCCACCTCTGCATGTTAGAGTGTTCCTGTGTTCTTCCAAAGCCACACATCCTTGTTTCCGCTGCCTGTATGTTTCCTTCTCCCTCAGTTTGACCAGCAGTTTCTTCTTCAGTCATGCTGGTTTCCTGCTTCTTCTCCTTGATTTCTTGTGCTGGGGAATGGAGAGCTCTTGTGCTCTCAGAAAGGTGCTCTGAAATAGTTGCCTTAATTCAGTTAATTCGCACCATTTCTTTTGAGTTTATAAATTGCTTCTTTAAAAAGTGAATAGAACTAAGTATCCACTGCTAAGCATTGACATGAAGCTGTCTAAATAAAGAGAGGAACATATATATGTAATGACTTCTGTTTATTTCCTTGGAGACTACAACAGGTAAAAAGAACACAGTAACACTATTTGATAGAGCAAATTCTTAGCTACAAAACACTATTTTTCAGCACAATCACCACCATTAGTTGTGTGTTTTTGCCAGTGATGAACAAGAGCCTATGTGCTGTGTTCACAGAAATCCTCATGGTTGCCCAGACCGTGCCTTGTCTTTCACATTGCTGTCATCACTGCTGAACTGCACCACCCACAGCCTCATAGCCACTTCTTGATCTCCATACTTGTTCACTGAATGTTGATGAATGTCGGTGGGTGCCATTTTGTCTGTGTGGAGGCATTCAATTCCACCCCTTTGCTTCATATGCACTTCCAGGTCAGACACTGTTCCATCATCCTGCCTCTCATCTCTCACATGGCAACAGCATATTGGTTGGAAGGTTCAGTCTCTATTGCCACACCACCAGCATTCATCTCTGACATCATGGGCTTTTGGAGCGCTGCTCTACTTTATATACTGGAAGAGGAGTAGTTCATTGTGTTTGTTATATGCTACTCTTGTATAAAAGGGAAGCTGTGCATTTTTTTTTTTGCGGTTTTTCTTGCCAGTTCTTGATTGCTACTTAAAACTGTCATGATCGCTGTATTGAAGTGAGCTTTGTGAGTCTTACAAGTAATACTGTCAAGGATTGGCAGTTAGTAACAGGTTTCCTGCTTAGGGATGAATATGTGTGTGTGCTTTAAATAACATTGTCAGTATGTTCTTCCTCATCTTGTAAACTACCTCTTGTATATTTTCTTTTAGAACTGTGACAGTAGCAACATTGCTACTGCATTAAAACTGCTGTGGTTTATATTGTATAGAATAATAGACAGATACCTTAGTGAGGGCTGTTCTTGTCAAGACAAGGTAATTTAGGGCTTGAATGTGGAACGTGTGGACCATGGGCATCTTTCATTCTGGAATTGTTATGGTTATATTACTAAAAACTAGTCACAAGTAAGAGCCAAGCAGGTCTCGTGTGATGGATTAGTAAGAGCTATACACAGTTGTTTGCGAAGGACGTGGATTGTGACAGTGACAGCTATGGATTTTTGAGCTTCAGTGGTGGAAAGGTGGTACAGAAAATGCATGAGTGACAAAAGAACAGCAAGAGTACTCTGATGAAAGGACATTCCTATATGTTGTAATTATTTGAGGGAGTAAAGAATAGTGTCTGAAAGATAACAGTTTAGACCTGTGGCTGGTTTTGCTTGCTAGAATCATTAAGGGAATTAGATTTGAAAAACTGTGCTAAAAATTGGGGCAACCACAGGCAGTGGAAGTCATGGTTTTTGTGACAGAGGGAGTATTCTGCCAGTCAGAGTCCTTGTTAAGACTGTTTATTTTCTGTTTGGTTTTTTTTTTCCGTGTTGAAGATTTGCTCTGCTGTCAGTCAGTTGATACCAATGCCTTCTCTAGAATGGTGGGTTTCCAGTGGCTTTCAGGATGGGTGTCTTTGGGGACTGTGGCTGATCAGAGAAGCAAATCTGATAAAAAAGTGAAGTGTGCACTGAGTTGCCATGAAGAACTGGCTGTTTATTTTGTTTTTCTGTAGGTGTGAAAGATCATTGGTTTGTGTGTCTGACTTGATTGAAAGTTTTGATATTTGTTGAATGTTGTGGGAATTCATGTCGCTTTGTCACTCCTTTTCTGGATCAAGAAGCAAATGATATTTTAAAACTCTTGCTTTGCTATGTATGCATCTTTATGGTGAGATGAGTGTGAAACTGTGAGGAGTCAATTTATTGGGAGCTAAGGCTCTTCATCCCAGCAGGTTGTTGAAACATTTATTCTTATCTGTATAAAACCTGAGCATTCATTTCAAAGGTTTTCCTGCAAGCGAATTTTTCTCTACTTCTTTGATGTTATTTCCATCTGGAGTCAATTCACGTTCAGAAGTAGGATGTCTGAATTTTTGTTAGAAAGGAAGAAACAAGAAAAGAGTAAAAAATGGAAGGATGATTTGTTAGAGGAGGTATAACCTGAAAAGAGGAGGGAATATAGGGCTAAGAACATCAGACCTCCTGTGGTCAGTATCTTTATATGCAAAGGCCTTCAGGTGAGGTACCCTTCCAGCATCTGCTGGTGGCTCCTGTCAGTGCCATCTGCATGTGCCTTGGTAACCTGTCCTAGCAAACTTCGTGTTGGTATTTTGGATCTGGGAGAGAGATTTGCTGTGATGCTGATGCTTTAGGGATTTAAAGCATGTTTTTTCCAGATTGTTCAAGTAGTTTATTTTATGTACCTGCTCATACCCTCCCTTATCTCCTGTTTTGTATCCATCCCTCTTTCCTTCTTGACAAATCCTTTTGTATTGAGAATACTATCTAAGTTATTTCAGTGCATTACAGAATATAGTTTGAAGTCTTCCTGGCTATTATTTTGATCAGAACTCTTATGTTTCATTGCCTGAAACAGTCCCTTCTCCAAAACAAAATCCTCTGATGTAAACTTCCCTCAACAAGTTTATGTGAGGTGTTATAAACTTCAAATCCTACTTTGTGATGTATGTTGTTGTCATTATGACACCTGCACACTTTACTGCAAAAGGGCAAATTCCATATTTCTATTTAAATGGCACATGGGAAGCAAACTTTCACATCTGCATATGGACAAAAACAGAAAATGAAAAAAACCCCAAACAAACAAAGGTGGGCTGCGTTAAAGTTGAAGCTGAATTATATTTTGTTTTGTTACTTCCAGAAATATAAAGAGAAAGATAAACACAAGCAAAAGTATAAGAAGCAGTCGGAGTCCTCACCGTCCTTGGTTCCATCTCTTACTGTAACTACAGAGAAAGTAAGTTGATTTTTTTTTTTAACTCTTCTTCCACTTTCATTACTTATGCTGACTCCTCATAATGTTTCCAGGATATACTACAAGAGCTTTAATGATAGTATGGCATTCTTATTTTAGCTGTCTACTCTGTTGGTTCTGTGTTCTTTCAGTCCTGCTAGCAGGACAGGAAGTTACCTTCCTCCTATCTCTTCCCTCCTCCCATCCCCCAAAAAAAAAGACTCTAATGATGGTATTTCATAATAGCATAATGGTATTTAGAAATGTTTTCTCACTTCAAAGTTGGAAAACATTTGTTCTATTCACATGGGAATGTTTGACATCCAAGTTGTGGAGTCATAGCTGAATTATCTATCAGTACGTGGAGTATTTTATTCTTCAGGAAAGATGCTGAAGCTCATTCTAACTGCGTCTAGTTTTTTTTTATGAGTTGCAGTATTCAACAAACATGTTTATGTGCATATGGTGTACCAAGACTGTATCAGGACAGGCTAAAAACAATTGAAATATCAGCTTTCTCTGGTCCCTGTAATTCTTCTGTCAACTAATAAATGGTATAAACTTCAAGAATCATCACCAAGAATGCAAGTTTTATAGTATGTTTTGTGTATTTTTCTGTTATTGTTAGTAGGAGTATTGACCTGAGGATGTGTACCTGTTAAAATCATAGTTTGTGACTCATGCTTCTGATATAGTCTGGTTTCTGGTTCTGTTGTATTCTTTTGATAATGATAAGTCAGCTGAGACCTACTAATTAGTGGTTTTCTGAATCTTACAATAATTCTGTAGTTCTTCATTTTTAAATATAAGGTAGAACCAATTTACTACTTTGCTCTTCTGATTTAAGAGTGATCAGATACTGCAATCAGTGTGCAGTTAGGAGTATGGTGGGTTTTTATTGAAATGGTTGTAGAACTCCTTGAATTATACTGACTGGTCCACGTGTTTGCTTGTTTTAAACTTCATTTTATTTACTTGTCTGGAGCCTGTTTCTCTTGAGTCTCAGATAACTCCTAAAATAGCTTATAAGAGAATTTTCTTGTGTGAGAAGATCCTGTAGGCTATATGATTTTGTGCTACTTATGTACTTATCTTTCTTGGGTATATATCCCTTTTGTACTTCTATGACATAATTATCATGAAAAGTTTTATTAACAAGTGATGTTACAATATTTATGTGAGAGTTAAAGTATGTGGAAGTATTGGTCGTTTCTAAGTCCTACCTGTTAGAATATTCTTTTAATGTGGAAGAGGGAGTTGGATTGTTCCCCTGCTAATCTCTTTTCTAATGGTTTTTCATAATTTCAAGGTGTGCAATTGAATGGTGTGCACTTTTTAAGATGAACAAGAGTAAAATACCACTTTTAACATCAGTAAAACAACATTTTTAACAGGCCTCTGACTATTTAATGCAAGTTAAATATGATAATATTGCTGAGTTGCTAGCCATACAGTTGTTAATTGGAATTAACTCTACTATATATGTATATATTTCAAGTCAATTTATGTAGTTAAATCTATAAATAACATGAACATTTAAATCATTTTTGCATTCCTAGAATATTTAGACCTTGCCTCTTGATAGTCCTCAAAAATCATTAAATGTATAGTGTTACCAAAAACACGTTGTGACTAATAGCAAGGTAGACCTAGAGTAAATACTGAGAACAAGAGCTGTCTGTAATTCTAGAGCTCAAACTGTAACTGAAGTCACTGAAAAAAAAGCAACAAACAGAAGTATTCATTGTAGAATTGAAACAGCAACACTTCAGTTTGCTTTTGTTTTCTACCTTATCTCTCTGTTTCTTTCTACCAGAGTGGTCTAAGTATTTTCTAGATCCTTTCTGTGGTTATTTTTTATTGAAGCTACTGCATGTGATCTTTTTCTTTAAATGTCTGCTGTCCGTTTGGAAGTGATTTCTCTGTGGCTACTTCCTTGACATACCTTCTGCTCATTTTTTTCCTAAGTCCCTTTGACACAAATTTGGTTTTCTGAACTCTGTGGTCATACAGTGCTCCTCAAAAATGTGTTCCTTAAAATTGGAAATTTTAGTAGTCTGAGAAGCTTTGCTTTCTTCTGATAATCATGTTTGCTTCAGAACATTTTCTATGCTACTTTTGTGTGTTCTTTTACATAGTGTTGTCAGAATTGATTTGAACTTGCTGTCTTTTTCACAGCAGTCCATCTTTGCAGTGAGCACACTGTTATCGTTGTTTATAATCACTTCTGCTATCACAGCCTTTCTATTGTGGGAGCTGGAATTTGCAATGAATTCATCTTCTTCTGTTTAAAGAAGTGAAAGCCTTTGTGGTAGGAATGTTGATGTCCGTTTACGCAGGTGGTACCTTGGAGTATGTTTTTAACTGGATGAGCGGCTTCTTAAGTTATATTTGTGAAGAGCTGCGCAGTAAAACTGTGAGTTTACATTATGTGATTTAGTATGTTTGGTTGTTCTGTAAGACATAATTTGAACCAATTTTACTGAAGTTTCAGTGCAATGGCTGCATGCGGTTCAGAGCACAACCCTCCTCGAAAGGCAGCTTTGCATCTCTGGGATATCTCAGCAGGCACCACTTAGTTGAGATCGGTTATGTTGGAAAAAGTTTGAAATACGAAATTCTGAACTTCTCTGATTACTGTGCTGGCATTTTTTCACCTTTCTTTTGGGACGTATGTAATGAATGCTTTTAGGTGTGGAGTAATTTGGGCTTTTTCTCTCTGCCTTTTCAGATGAGGATTTTTTTTTTTGTTGTTGCTGTTAGTTTGTTTTTATTTGCATTTCTGTTACATAGTTGTGAATATTCTGTTTCATTATAGTTACAGCATATACAGGAGAGCCACTAACCTTTTATTTAGTCCTGATAAAAACTCCTTTCTTGTATTTTGAACCTTGAGAGCTCAAACGAGAGTTCAAAAATGTGCATGGCGTAACAGATTCAGAAAAATGACGATCACTTCTTTCTGGTTGTCTTTTATCTGTAACCCAAGAAAAACTCAATCCAAAACAGCTCTTCTAGAAATGCTAAGACAGCGTATCTGCTTTCAGATTGTAGCTGGTGACAGGTATCTGTAAGAGTAGGTCACACTAAAAGTCAGCAGATGGGTTCTCAAGGGAGGTGCTCTCATCCTAGTGCAGTAGAAAATGGAAGGGAACAAAAAGAGAACGGTAATCTCTATTTACGACTGAGTATTGCTGTACTTCACTTGTGTGGTGTTTGTGGGCTGTGGGTTTGTGTGTACGTGACTTTTTGTTGGTTTGTTCTACTTGGACTCATCTCTTACTACCTGGCACTGCGGTGGTTGATGGCGTGCTGCGGCCTTTCCCTCTGCAAGAGTACTGTTCTGTACATCTGGATTTGGGCTAAAGGGTTTTCAAGTGTTGAGATGCACTGTGTATGTTAAGAATGATTATTATGCTTTTACAGTGAATCTAAAGCTATTCCAGAAGTTTTAAGACTCACTCTCCCTGCTTTTAAGACTTGCTGTGGTGCACACAGGGTGATATATATGAGGCATAAAAGTGACAGTAACTCTCTGCACCAAGTTGGCAGTGTAAAAGTGAAGTTTAAGGGGAAAAAAAACCTGCAAACTGATTTATGAGAAACATAAAGGAGCTGTGATGTACACAGAGTTCGCTTGATAATTGCAGTAGCAATTGCTGTCTGACTTGCAGAACAGGAGGAACATTCATGAACTGGTTATTTCAGTTCTCACAAATAAACCAAGGAATGGGCTTGGGGGACGACATCAGAGGAATCTCTGTTTTGGGGGGATGTTTGTACTGAAGTGAAGGGAAATGACTGACGGCAGTGTGAGCAGGGGCGGGGGATGCCTTAAGCTGTGTCTTCCCTATAAAAATCATGTGCTGGGGGTAGTGGGAAGGCATGGTAGGCTCCAGGGGACAGCAGAATCTGAAACCAGTTATTAAGGAACCAAAGAAGTTCGGCCTTCATCCTTAGATCACTTGTTCCTTGCCACCACTCACTTGCAAAACCCAGCCAAATCAATCTAACTTTGCCATTGGCCTCGGCGTTTATCTTAGGCCTTCATCTTTTAGAGTGTGGCATTTTAGAAAAACCGTTCAGGAGTTGGTAAGTTGTCTTATGAACCATTTAGCTTTATAACTGAATTGTGCTGCCCTTTCATCTTGGATGGTACTGAACATCTTTTGGATTCTCAAAGTAATTAATATTCAGATCTGTTTAGGATACTTTCTTGCAATTAACTCCTTAAAGAGAGGAACACAATCTGGAGAAAAAAAATTACTGATAAAGTGATCCGATTTTTCTTTGCTTCATGTCTCTTATATCCTATTAGTATTCAAGATATTCTGAGCAAGCACGTATGTTTCAGAATATTTCACAGCATGTGCTGAAACCTGTTGAGTGAAACTTTCATGAGCAGAACTGCAGCGTGTGTGTGTGCATGTTCTCCAAAATCTGCTAAATACAGGATTCGGGAATGCAGTCTCTGAATGTTTCTTTGGTATTAGTAGCTAAATCATATTCTGACCTTTCTGGTGATGGCAAATGAAACATTATATTCTCACATCAAATCTCTGTGCAGTGTATGCAAATGACAGCCTACTAGTCATTGCCTAGTCCTGGCCAGTTCTTGTAGAGCTTAAGTTAAGCTCTTAATTTCCATTATACCATGTAAAAACCTGCAACCAAAAAGGCCTCCAAACCAACCCTGCAATAATGGAGAAAAGGTACTAGGTAACATCAAAATATGGTTGCTGATAACTATAGTGAATTGTCCTAGCAGTTAATATTCAGCTGAGGGGGTAGTGGATAAAGATTAAGAGAATAAAGAGTTAGATAAGAGAAGCCCCAGGTCCCAGAAAAAGCTGACTTGGAGGGAGTGGGTTATTGCATGTCTGGAAACCCTTTGTTCAAGTGACCCACATTTGAACCACTGCTTCTTAACACAGGTCAAGTGACACATCAGTTTCAGGAAAATTGAGCATACTTGTGGACTTTGCAACAGTTCAAAAAGTTAACTACTGCATTTACCTTAGAATTGGCTCCATCTTCACTGGAAACAGTTATCAGTATAGTAATGTCAAATTGAGGAAAATTATTATTAATGTTGTATTTTAAAAGACCTAAGCTAATATCCTTTCTTTACTGTTACTTAGAAAGCCTGTAATATATTTCTGTTGCAGTTTGTAATAGGATTGTGTTTGCAATTTTGAGGAGCTATATTTTGCATTTCTGCTTAAGTAGGTAAATGAAAATAACTTTTTTGCTAGTTAAAAAAGGAGTTCTATTTTAGACAGGCTGTGCAGAGTTTGTTTATGTGAGTGGGTACTTTACAGGTACTTTTCTGCATCCATAACAGTATATATTTTTCATTTAGATTATTATATAGTGAGATTCATTTTACTAGGTATTGTTTGGCTTATTTGCTATAGGAATTTAAAATAGCAGTAACTGAACAGTATGAAAATGTGAAAGACCGTTTGTTAATTTTTGGTTTAGAAATTGGTACATGTGGACATTCAAGTCATAATGGTTCTCAGCATTTCTTACTTCTATTTAGGATGTGCTCTACTTTGCAGAGTTTAGAAGCACTGTCTTTGCATGGCTTTTAGTACACTAGGCCACATAGGTGTGATGTAAGTGGGACAGAGAGCCTCAGGAGTAGCCTAAGCTTATGGGGAAAGTACTTCAAGAGCGAGTTCACTTGTCTGTGTAGGCCTGTTCTGTGTGGAGACACTGATGCCTGTAAAACAGGACATAAAGTCTAACCAGTTTGAATAGTTGCTCTCTGGAGTTTATAGCTGCTTACCTGTTGTAGTTTGGAACACGGTATAAGTCTTAGCTTTGCTTATGATGTTTACACGTAACAAATTAAAACAAAAAAGAAACCAACAGTACAGAGTAACACTAAGGTTAAGGGACTAGAGGTAGAATTCAAGCAAAGCAGTTTATCTGGAGACCAGGCTTTAGAGAAGCTGCTGACTGAGGGAAGGCTGGTGTGACAATGGAAAGTGAATGCATAAGAGCTATTGCAGTTGATTTTATTTGGTGATGAGACTATAAAGTTGTAAAAATGCATCTGGGTAGGTTCTGAAGCCTCTGTCAGATCCATTGCTGGTGATAAAACATTTCCAGTTTGATTACACTGCATTTGAAGTCTTTTCCTTCTTCCACCAGTTGATGTTACATTTGAACGTTCTATTTCACAAAATAATTGCACTTTAATCATATATCTTGACAGTCTTAACAATTAATTTTATGTAACTTCTGTTATTGCCAGTTACCTTAGTATATGAAATCTTCTAAATTTGTTATCTGAAAGAGTGGCTTCTTTTATACCCTGAGGTATATTGGAATATATAAAAAGTAGTCTTGTGTTTTTTCCAAATCATTAAAATTGTGTGAGCAGACGTGGAGAAAACTCATGTGCAGCATGTATATATAAACGTGCAGCACATATAGTTATGAAAACAAATATAAACCTGAGGCCAAAGTATCGATCTTATGGCAAGTGTAACTCAAAGGCTCTCTTCTTCAATACTAAACATAAATTAGATGCCCTGCAACTCTTTCCAGCCCTTGGCATAGGATTCTGTGTTTGCTCTGAATTTGTTGTGCTGTGAGTATTTCTGCTGACTTAAATAGGAATACTAGATGAATCAACTTGAATATGCTGGCAAGTTTATTGAACTGATTCTAGGATTTTGTATTGCATTACTAAAATGTTATTACTAATTACTGATGTTGTGCATAGTAAAACTAGTAGCTTTGTGTAAGCTATGGAGGATAAGTCATCAAGTCAGCTTCCACTGATTGTTCTAATTCGATAGTAAATGATCTGATTATAATGCCACTTAACTAATTAGTAATGATAGCTGACTATTCTTTATTTAGGATGAAATAAACTATTTTAATTTTTATGATGGGAATGTTAATACGTGTAGTGTTCTAGTTGTGTGTACTGGTTGTAACAGATCTTTGTATGACCTTACTTTTTCTTTTCTTTAATTCCATTTCACTTATCACAATGGTAGACTTACACAAGCACTAGCAACAACTCCATGTCGGGCTCTTTGAAGCGTCTGGAAGATACTACGGCTCGATTTACAAATGCAAATTTCCAGGAAGTTTCTACACACGTTTCAAGTGGAAAAGATTCTTCAGAGGCTAGAGGGTCAGAGAGCAAAGGGAAGAAATCTGCAGGTCACAGCTCGGGTCAGAGGGGAAGAAAGCCTGGTGCTGGAAGAAATCCAGGAACAACTGTGACTGCAGCTAGCCCTTTTCAGCAAGGTATTAATCGTTACGCAGTAATACTTCTTTTGCTTTGACATGAATTAGGCAGAAATCTCACATATTTAAAAAAAGATTACATATTGAGAAGTAGCTTGTCCTTCATCCTCAGTAATGAGAGTGTTGTTTTACTTGGGAAAGCATAACTTTTTACAGGAATAAAAGTTTATTGTCGTAACATGAAAAAGAAGGTTGTGCATCTTTAAAGGGCAAAGGTGATGTTTTTGTTTAGGTTGTTTAGGGTATGTTCTTTAGCTGATAAAACCAGAAGTTTTGTTTCTTCTGAACAGTTATTCCAGTGTAATGTTTAAAATGAAATTGAGTTTATGGATCTTTTGTAGCTCTGCTTTTTAATTCAAGTAGAGATGTTGCTCCTGGTTTTAATCTGTTACATGATGAAGAGTTTGGAATTTGTCTAGAACATTTATGTGCTTTTTTTTTTTTTTTTTTTACTTGAAATACTGGAGTGGTTTTTGTTTGAATTTTCAGAACTTGTAAAATTTTCCACTAGGATCTCACATTTAAATAAGAATCTTGCCTACTGTTCAGTGGTGAAATAAAACTTTATATAAAATAACACTTAATATGATTTAAAAATGAACATAAAGCAATTGTAAGTAATGTTTAGTGGACTACCAGTGACAAAATATTCATTTTTTGTAAGATTTTTTTCAGTAATTTGTGTCATTATTTAGGGAGTATTTTTTTGGTAAGACAGTGGTCACCAGTTGAAGTTTTGCAATATAATGCCCATATATGCATTCACCCCTAAAAAATTACTGAATTTCAGTAAACTAGATTGGTGTTTGTGTTTTGTAGATGTGCTTATTTTTCTGCCTTGCATGTGCTAACTCAGCATTGAAGTGACTGCATTCCAGATACTACAGAAACAATGCAGTTCTATTACGTAAAAGATCTTTATGGTTCTCTGACAATGTAAAGAAATCTTAAAATACCAATTTTATACACTTTTCTCCACTTGCTTTCCCGTCCTTTTGAAAAATACCTCTTCTGTGGAATACCTCCTCAGCCAGGGTAAATTAAATGCAATTGCTGTTCACTTGACCTATGTCAGACCCCTGATTTAGGTAGAATGGCAAGGAAGATTGCAGGAGTAGCGTAAATGTGATCACAGCATGTTTTATCATCTGCCTTCTTTTTATATAAAAGTGTGTTTAAAAAAAACCCACACAGAACAGCTTGCTCTGTTGTATGTTTGTTAAGGCTTCAAAACACTAGAGACATCATAAGTGTTTTAAAACAGAAGTTGTTATTCTCCTTCTGTTAATTTTTGTCTTATTTGTGTCCCAAATTGAGTGATAGGAGATTCAGATCCATAAGAAATAAAAATCAAGAGTAGAAATGAGTTCTTTTAAAAATAATTTTTGTCTTTTGGTGTCACTTTTCATAAAGTCTGTGCGCTTTGAAGTTTTGTATTTTAAAATACCATTTTTTTTCCATGAATTTTCATCAGCTGTAGGAAAAAAAAAAATAAAAATTGTACTTTTTGTTCCTCTTTAGGAAGCTTTTTGGGCACTCCTGGGAGCATAAAGTCATCTTCTGGAAGTTCAGTTCAGTCTCCCCAGGATTTTTTGAGTTTTACAGAAACAGATCTGCGAAGTGACAGTTTCACTCATTCTCAACAGGCTTCGTCAACCAAAGATGTACATAAAGGAGAGACTGGGAGTCAAGAGGGAGGTGTCAACTGTTTCACTTCCTTAATTGGTCTCCCTTCATCATCAGCTGTTTCCCAATCTAAAAACTTTGACAGCTCACCTGGAGACATAAGTAATTCAAGCCTTACTTCTACAGCATACAAAAGAGCTCAAACTTCTGGAATAGAAGAGGAAACTGTAACGGAGAAGAAACGGAAAGGAAATAAGCAAAGTAAACATGGGCCTGGTAGACCCAAAGGAAATAAAAGTCAAGAAAGTATTTCCCATCTTTCAGTTTCTTCTGCTTCCCCAACTTCATCTGTGGCATCTGCTGCAGGAAGTGTGACAAGCTCTGGTCTTCAGAAATCTCCGACTTTGCTCAGGAATGGAAGTTTACAAAGTCTTAGTGTTGGCTCATCTCCAGTGGGTTCAGGTAGGCATTCACTGGATTTGTTTTCATATCTCAAAAGACCTGTTATTTTAGCCTTAGTTCTGAGTATGTTTTTCATGAACAGAGTATCATTTCAGTTACCTTGAAAGTCTCATTAGTGGAAAAAAAAAGTCCAGTTTAGAATGTAGTGGTTGGAAGAGTAAGTTTTGTTCCATATGTAGGTGCCACTGTTGTAGTTGGCTGTAGTTGATTGACATATATAATGATCTGTATCTTATATAAATTAAACTTTTGAGGCTTGGGGGGAAAAGTAAATTGCATGAAAGTTTATCTGGAAATTGTGTGATAGGTTCAGCTAACTTGAGAGAGTATACAGGCTATATAGTCTGTATCTTTTTGTTGTATAGAGAAAATATAAGCAGTACTCAGGCATGCCAGCTGTGCTGAATATCCCTCAATTTCAGATTTTCAATTTAGCTCATTTAAAAAGTCAAAACTTATCTATGGATATATTATCTATTTAAACATGTAAGGGGTTATTCTGAATCTGGACTCCTGTTCACCCAGAAGACGATTTCATGACCTAGTGTGCTTTTTAGCAGTTGAGACTGGCTGGTTTGTTCTTCCTCTGTTCTGAATGTCTATGCAGTTCAGGCTGTGAGAGGCTTTCTGCTTTCAGTAAACCTATGTGTGGAGTGATGCTGCAGAATACTGTACCAAAGTCTGTCCTACTTTGAAGTTTCACTTGAGGCATTTGTGTTTAGATAAAAATAACAGTGAAGTGAGACTCACTAATTTGTCATTTTTGTTATAGTGGATTTTTTGTGTGTGCTTTGTTTTCATTTTTTTGAGAAGGAAGAAAAAACTGTTATAATTCAGGTAACAGATGGAAGTATGAGATCTTGGTTGAATTAAAAATGACCTGTGTTTCCTTGCTTCGTATTTGTCTGAGAATATTCTGGTCCTGTCAGTTCCTAGTATAGGCCTTCTTCTTGCTATGTCTGTCCTCGCTTCCTTTGCCCTCTTTGAGATCTCATTCCCCTAACTGATGGTAATGTTAAATGTGTTGCATAAATATCTTTGAAATACATGGATAGATGTACCTTGTTGGTTTTAGTAAATTTGTCATGACATATGGAGCATATAATTTTGCCTTTGTTGAACATAATTAAAAATCTCATCACCCAGCATCCTAAGGTAGACCTGTCCTCTGAAATAGTGATATTGTATGAGGACGTTGAAGAAATACACATATAAACAAGTGAGCACCTCCCCTCCCCCAAGCAAGAAAAAAGGAGGGGAGGGGGGAAGAAAGGAAAGCCACAAAACCAGAAAACCCAAAGAAACAAAACCAGATGGGAAATCTGAGCTTGGAAATTCATCCGCTAGCTTATGGTTAAGTCTGGGCATATTGTTTTAATGTACTCTTTCTCCTCTTTTACCCCTTTGTTTTGGTGGTAGCGCTTCATTCCTCACTTCATCATAAGCATTTTCAGGGTTTAGCAGACCATTTAAAACATTGTTACAACACGTGAGGGCAGATCAGTGTTATCAGAAGCATACATCTTCTCATGTATGATATGCTGGTTTTTCTCTGCCTTTAAAATGTCTCTTTGTTGTCTGGTGGAAGTAAAGGATGGACAAGTGAATCTAACCTGTTTGACTCAAATGTAATATAAATGTATAAGAAATGCAGAGAAAATTGAGGGAAAAAAAGTGTGTAGTGATTCTTAATTGGAGTTGTGTTATTTCAAAGGAGCAGAATTGGGAGTCAGAGCATATCAACTGAGAATTTGAAGCATCTTTTCAAGAATCTCCAGGTTTTTTTTGTTTGTTTTTTTTAGGTTCCTTTAGGAGCTGCAGTTATTTTTTGGAAGGTTAGCTATTAAATTGGGCCTCAAAATGATTATGCCATGCTTTCAGAATGTGTGCTCTACCCACCTTCTGGAATTCCTTTGTCACAGTTGAGACAACCTTACTGTTTCCTATGTTATTTTCTCTCCATCAGATGTGTTCTGTTCTTGTCCAGTTGTCTGTATGCTCTGGCTAGGAATGCTAAGTAGTTTTTACAGTAAAAGACCTGTCCAAACCCAGTGTTGTACTTCAGTATAGCAGTATTGGAAATTCTGACTTAGAAACAGTGCGTGTTTTTTGGCATGGGCCCCTTTGGGATTATCTTACGCCTTATCCAGATAAATTTTCAGCTTTATGTAGGAGTTTGACTGTGTTGGAGCATTCGGTAATATATTTCATTCTTCTTTCTCATCTGGTTTGAGCAATGATGATGCTTCTGCTGGGCATTATGCTCCTGTGCAAGGAGATGATCTTACTTTTAAGGTCATGGTCTTATTGGTGATGTAAGACAATGTTGAGCTTTTAAATAGATAAGTAACTGATTGAGATTGAGGCCCTCAGAGCTTGTGGCTGAGTCCTCAAGAAGTTATGTTTAAACTCCCCTCTAGTCTTTGATTTACAAGCTAAATCTATTGAGGGATAAGTAAAATTATTCTGAAGCAATTTGCGCTATTATGTTTTATCCGCAAGAAATTTGATTGTGTTACAGAGTATTACTTAATACAGAGTATTCCAGATAGTAACAATTTGTCCTTTCTATCTGATTCTAATAGATATTAGATAGATATTAGGGACTTTTAGAACTAAGCAGACTGTGTAGGAGACACACAGGGCCTAGTTTCTGTCCAAAGTTCAAGTTGAGATGCTTTTCAAAAAGATGCTACTCTCATCCCTGTGATACTTGTCAAAAAGTGATACACAAATTATATTCCTTCAATGTTTCCATAGATAATGTATCAGTGTACTATATTTAATAGTGGTATTTATTTCCTCCTAGTGAATAAATGTGGGATAGTTGAGGCATACAGAGAACATGATTGTTCAAATCTCTTTTTTCAGAGAGAACCTTTAAACTCTTAGGGAATGTTTCAGTTCACAGTTATGGGTCAGTGTGATCATAATTGTTGTGCAGAAAGAACTGATAATTTCTGATAAGAACTTCTCAGTGCTCACTGTGTTGTGGCAGAAAAATAAATATGGACCCAGTGCAGTTAGTTAGCTGGGCTGCTGCTGGCAGGAGGTGCTCAGCCATCCCTGCCGGACATCTTTTGGCTTCTTGGCTCTTTTGTTTGTTGTGCATCAGCTGCCCTCCCAGTGCTGCCAGGCTTTTGAAACTATAGAAGTTCTGTTTTGAAACAAAACTTGATTTAAAAAAAAAAAAAAAAGGAAAAAGGACAGTTTTCATAAAGAGCTGTAGAAAAATAAATTGAGTGAAAGCAGGGCTTTCTGAAGTGATTATGCTTCCCAAGGAGTGGAAGGTAAATTCTACTAACTAAGGTATGGATTGCATGTCAGGCTGTTTAGGCCAGCTTATATTAGAGAAGTTCTTGACAGCTGTGGAAGTGAGATTTTACCTGACCAGTTAATTGCTGTGTGAAAGCGTAAATGTCCATCAGGTTAAAATAGAAGTTTTGAAGATTAAATACTTGAAACTAGACTCCAAAATTATGGCATGACTCTGCATGTTGGTTTCTAGTTACGCTGCAAAACATATCATACCTCTGTACATTTATTTAAGCTGATGTGCTCTGATAATCAGCAACAAATAGCAAATATTTACCTATAACAAATGGTTTGCAAAATTGGCATCTAAAATTGATGTTTGTGCAACTGTACAGTATCTGTAGGAATACTTTGTTAGTTGCGTCTGTGCTAGTAGAGAAGAAAGTGAACTGGGCATAAGAGCTAGCTAATTGCTCTGCTTAATGTTTTCCAAATGCAGCTACAAATCTTTGGTGTTTGGTGAGGGGAGTTTTTCTAAATCTCAACCTTGTTTTGGTAAACTGTACTCTTTAGTTACACTTAACATTTAAGCCTGCAATCTGCCATGTATATTATCCTTAGGTTTAGGCTTGAATTCTCAATAAAAACTCACTTATTTTTATGTGTGGGTAATGAAGTTAAGCTACACGGTATAGCTGGAAACTGACTGGCAGTGTTGCTGTTGTTGCCGCATAGTGAACAAAACAGTCTGCTCTTCCAGGAGTTGAGTATCTTTGCAGATACAGCGAATATGAAATGTTATCACTATTATATTAAAACAACAACAACAAAAGGTATGTGTGAAAGGAGTTTTAGTTGTGTGCTTGGGTTGTGTTAGTTCTTCAGCTTGTTTTGTAAAGCTAAGAATTAGTCTTTATAGAGGGGAATAGAAAGACACTGGAACAAATCAAATTTCTATCAGATGTCTTTGAAAGGACTTGATGTTTCCTTAAACATGTATGTCTTTTGTGGAAGACAAGTAAATCTTAAATGCAGTTCTGTTGCTGTGTGGAAACTGTTGTGAGCTATGGGACTTGTTTCCGTACTTGCAGTGTCTATTTCTGAAAATCTTTAAAAATTAAACTTACTGAAATGCCTTCATTTTATATCATTTTGTAAATACCTGTATTTTTAAGAATTAAAATGTACAACTTTGAGTGTGAACATTTTTCAGCATCTGGAGTCAATTTACTGGAGTACAGCATTCCTTGTAAGTCGAATGCAAGATAGCCATCAGTCTTTTAACTCCATAAAATCTGTTAAAGGTGACAGGAGAACATAAAAAGTGTGTGGGTGGGGGCAGGGAAGGATGAGGCTTGACTGTAAAATTGGCTGTGGTTTGGGTTTTTTTGTTTACTCTGCCTTGAAAGTTGTACTTTTCAGATCTTACAGACTTTCAGGTCTTTTAAAGAAAGCAAATGTAGCTGGAAACAAGTAAGTGGTGTATTTGCAGTGGTTTTGTACTGCAAAGACTATCCAGTTCATGTGGTGAAACTTCTGTTGTAGTTGATTTTCCCAGTCGGAGGTGATAGCATTACAGTCAGGTTTTTAAAATCAGAAGGAATTGTACCCAGTGGTTAAGTATTACATTTATTAGATGTGAAGAGAAGAGCCCCAGTATCAGAAGTTAAATTGGGTGAAAGTTGTTTCAGGATTAAGATCAGAATGACTACCTTCTGTGTAAGAGACTGATGTCCAGAGCCTGTAGTAGATTATCCTAATCCTTTCTGAGACTATAAAGTTTTAAAAGAAAGTGCAAGCTACACTAAAAACCAGTGCCAGTTAAACCCCTAAATTAATGCAGTAGTGTAAGGAAGACCAGATACCTTGAAATAATTGAGGTTTTAATTGAGAGTCTTTGAATGAAGACAAACCCATTAAGAGTTGCAGCAGACAGAATCAGGCTTTGATGTACAGCATCTCCCAGAAGCTCTGCCTGTTTTTAAACACATAGACCAAGTATGTGATTATCAACTCCCCATTTTCCTGTACTTCCTTGTAATTCAAATAATTTATGTTACTCTTAACCAGGTTGCATGAGAGCGAAATGACTGAGAGCTAAGCCTCTTGAAGGTTGCAGTAGCTTGTGCTGTTGTGTGGTACTGTGTGTGTAGTTTGGCATTATGTTGGGGCATGTATACTGCAGAAATTCTTGCTCTGTGGTGAAATACCGTGTCTGCTCTGAAAGTAACGCCTCCTATTTTGTTACGTTGGCCTATCATGTCAGAGGCAGATGTTAATGACAGTAGAGGTTGAACCTTCCCTCCAGTATTCCATTACATTTTGTTGCCATGTGACAAATGGCAGCAGAGGGGCCATCTGACAAAATGGCATCTGACGTGCAAATGCAGATAAAGCAAAGGGGTGGAATTGAATTTCTCCATGCTGAACAAAATGGCATGCACTGATATTCATTGACTGTTACTGAATGTTTATAGAAACCTAAGAGTGAATTTGAGCACAGTGAGGTGGTGGGTGGTTCATTTCAACAGTGGTGGCAGTGATGTGAAAGATAAGCCGCGTACTGGATGACAGCTGTTGCACCACGAAATGAAGAGCATCTTCATCAGCTCATCCACGTGTATCAGCCTCTTATGACCAGGAATCTGTGTAAGGACATGAATATTAGCTTCAAAGTGCTGAAAACGATGCTGGCAGTGTTGAATTATCACAAAGTTTGCACCAGGTGGGTCTCACAAATGCTCACACAGGAAAAAAAGGTACAGCATGCACAAGTTTGTAAGGACTTGTTGAGTCACTGTGAGGCTGAAGGTGACAGTTTCTTGTATTACATTGTTACTGGTGGCAGAATGTGGTGTTACCATGATGAGGCAGAGTCAAAACAGCAGTCCATGGAGTGGCAGCATGAACTCCTGTTGTGGTTTAACCCCAGCAGGTGGCTCAGCACCACACAGTTGTTTACTTACTCCCCCGCATTCCAGCAGGATGGGGGGAGAGAATAAAAAACAAACACATAGAACTCATGCACTGAGGTAAAACTATTTACTAAGATACAGGAAAGGAAAAGGGTAGTAGTTATATATATATTCATATATATATATGAATGTATATAACAAGTAATGCACAAGCAGTTGCTCACCACCCACCAACAGATGCCCATCTGTCCCCTAGTGAGAGGAAGTGAGCTAGATGGATTCCCACCCTCTTCAGAACTATCCTTCTGCATGATGTGCCTGATGTGGTATGGTATGGAATAATCCTTTTGGCCAGGTTAAGTCAGTTGTCCTAATTCCATGCCCTTGCAGTCCTTTGTTAGTATAAGCTGAGAAACTGGAACAGCCTTGGCTCTGTCCAGCACTGCTTAGAATAACTTTAAACAACAGTGTGTTACTAACTTCACTTTGTTTCTGGAAGAAAACCATAGTATCATACTACTAAAAAGAACAGTTCTGTTCCAGCTGAAACTAAGGCAGTTCACACTGAAAAACAAGATGTAGCCCGCAGTGGTTAAAGGGGTGTGCACTGCCTTTTGTGACAGGGAAGAGACGATCTTTCTGGATTTCTTGGAACACAGACAAACATCAACTTTGCTACATTGCGATGCTGACGAAGTAGGAGGTTCAAACTTCCAGTGTCAGGCTGGAGAAGACAGTGTTTCTCTTGTAACAGGATAAGGGCAGGCCCCATACCAGCTTGAAGGCTGATGCACTGCCAGTCTTAGCTGGGACTGTCCTACCACACCCACTGAATAGTCTGCATTTGGCACTGTAGAATCCGGTGTCTGTCCAGACATAATGATTTGACTTAGCCATACTGAGAGATAACATATCCCAGTGTGTTTTAACTGTATGTCAGTTCCTGATGCTTTACAAATGTTACCTCAGCTAGTTGGTTAAAAGCTGGCTGCAGGATCCTTGTGATGATTCATCTGGATGTGAGCTCGTTTTCAGTAAATCTCCCTAGCTTAAATAAAATGCATAAAATTGTCTAGATATACCGACAATGTATTTCCAGAAGGTTATTCAAATAAACCTCTCTTTCAGGAGCATTAGGCATAGTTTCAAAAATGCTGTAGGAGTTCTATATAAAAGTATGCTGTATGCAGGAAGTATACTGTCAAAATACTTAGCAAAGTTCATGTAAGAGTTTGTGTGGTAGGAATGTGAGTATAGTAAGTGAAACAAACTATCACGTATGTTGGAAAAGCTGCTTCATTTCCAGTCCTGTTCTGGACTTTGGAGTGGAATTTTTGTCAATTTGAACTGAAGTGGGACTTAACTAGTTTAGTTGTAAACTTACTGCTTTGTATTACTCTTACCATAGTTTTAATTTTTATTTAGCTTTTGATTAGAATTCCTTTTTTGTGGTGTCAGATCTTGTAGATGACCTGTGGTGACTGCAAGGAGGCCCTAAGAATAATACTAAACAAAAAGCTGTTAATTATGAAAGGGGCCTAGTTTGCCTTATGTTTTTATGAGGAAAAATATTTTTGCAGCAGTGCAGTGTATTTGATGAAAAATAAAAATATATACATCCTGAGGAGATTTCTTGTTAGAATAAGTGACTTGAAGAAACTAGAGTTTAAAAGTCCAAAACAGTGATGTTTCTCTGGCCTCTAGAACTGTACAGCTCTAAGAATGTTAATGTAGAAGAGATTCATGGAAAGTGGAAATGGAGCTCAATATCAGTGTGGATCTGAGGATTGTGCATGCGTAATCTTCTCATATCGGTTGTACTTGACAATGTGACTTGTTTTATACCTATTTCCCATTGCTTATTTGTACATTTATGAAAAGATTTTCTTGATAGGAATAACTAGAAGTTATAAGTTAGTTCTTAAACAAACAAAAAAGCTACCCATAAGTCATTAACATAGTTAGCTTTCATATAAAAATCCCAAATGCGGGTTTAAAAGAACAGAAAGTTTATGGTAACTATCACAGACTAATTCCTAATCTGAAGGATTCAGTGCCTCATTAGGGCAAATAACATCCTTTTGGGGGACCTTTACTTTTGTATGCAAAAACAGTTCTCTTAAGAACAGTTAACAAGCAGTAAAAGGATGGCAGTG
Organism: Excalfactoria chinensis; assembly: GCF_039878825.1. Classification (NCBI taxonomy): domain Eukaryota; kingdom Metazoa; phylum Chordata; class Aves; order Galliformes; family Phasianidae; genus Excalfactoria; species Excalfactoria chinensis. Next base: position 124,773,321 of record NC_092826.1, read on the forward strand.
CAGATGAACGTATTGATATACAGTCAATTCTAATGTATTTTGAAATGAGTAAGCTGGAAGTAGCAAAGTATTCCTGACATTTTGAAGAGCATTGATTCTGAGGAATAATAGTTATGAGTTTTAAGGCAAGCAATAAGAATAAGGTGAGGCTTTCAAAGGAAGGACTCAGCTATGACTGAGAAGAAAGTTCATAAGGGAGCAGAGATGGAAAATGGAGGAGTGAATGTGCACTTGCCAAAAACCTGTATGATTACTGTTCACCATTCTTCATCTTTCTTGGCACATCAACATATTGGAGTTCAGAGGCTTGGCTGTGATTGCAGGAGAAAGCTGGGTGGCTGGGGTCGTTCTTCAGTGAGGGAAAGTCGGGAAAGGATAACTTCCACTAGAAGCTGTTATACCAGGAGCCCAGGCAGAAGCTCTTTTTCATCTGGTTTGCGTGTAGTGGTAGAGGAACAGTTCTTCTGTTCTTTTTGAAAGCTGGGAGAGCCTAGGATGGGCTTTGTTTGTCATGTTGGACAGGACGTACAGAGAGCACTGATCTGGTGTTGGCCATGGCCAGATGCGGTCTGCATTCGGATGGTTTGTTTGAAAGGAATTAGGTTAAACAGAACCCGTGTTTGCTAGGATTCCTCGTCTCACCTGTAGGCTGAATATCAGTGATTGTTCTTCCTCATTATTTCTCTAATTTTTTTGTTACCATTTATGCCGCTAATAACTGAAACATGACAAGTAAACTTGATACTTGCATGCTATGAGGAGGTATTGTATCTTTACTTCCTATCAGGAATCTTAACTATTTTAAAAAAGAAAAAAAAAGTTTCAAAGCAAAGATAAAAGTGAATCTTTCTAGGCCATACTTATTTCATTGTTCCATGTACTTATCATGAAAATCTCATTCTGATAAGTACAGCAAGAGACTATTAAATTCTAATGTGTGTCCTGGAAATGGCACCGTTCTTTTATGGGTTTAGTATACTATGAATGTTAAAACAACTTTTTTTCCATGTTTAATAGTTGCAGTTGGAAGGAATTATACAGCAGCTTGTTTGTCTCACTTTGCCTTTAGTTATGACTGTGAGCTGCCAGACAGCTACTTGTGTTAACCATAGTGCTGACTGGGTCTATGGAACTGTTTTGTCAGCTCTTCAACTGCATCTCTTCCTAATTTGTCCGTAAAGTATGTGTCTTGTAGCAGTAAATTATTCACTGAGGTATATCTGGTGCATCCTGATTGGAAACTCTGGGAGAGGTCTGAGTGATGTTTGGGAACATGATGTGACAGTCTAGTAGTCACTGTGCTGTATACTTCTAGAGAAACAAGACCCGAAAGTATAGCTTCAGGCAATCCAGAGTGTCCTCGTGTAAGAAAAATAATAATTAAAAAAATCCTATCTCTTTAAATTTGAAAGAAAATTTCCTTAGTAAAGAAAGACTGAGCGTAACTGGAACGAATTGATGGTATTGTAATCAAATAAAGGCTTTGCAGAGTAAGTGTGGGTGAAATGATTCAGCTTGTAAGGGTAGCGGACAGCAGTTGAATCATGTCCTCTACACCTGAGGCAGAATTAGGCCCAAGAATTTAATTTGTATGAACACAATAAGGCCATATTAGCTCTGTGCATTTTTGTAAGATAGATATATTTTTTGGGGCCATGTTAAAGCAATAGTTTTCATTTTTAAGTGTGCTGTACAGTGTTACAAGCTCTTTGAAAACTGTTGATTGGGTTGATTAAAATGACTCATTTTTATCAGATTCACCAGTTTTCAAAAACATCCCAAATCAGGGTTTTTTGAAACCATTATATTTTACATTGTAGACCTGGTCTGTAATGCTGGCAATTACAGTCAGTATTGCTGTTTACTCTTAGTAACTGTAGATATAAGGACAATTTCTAAACACTCTACCTTTGTGTAGTTAGTCAAGATTAGGCAGTATGTAAAAAAACAATTAAAAAAAAAAAAAAATTATTACTTCCAGATCAGTGCTGTAACTTTCTTGAATCAATGCCAAAAGTTAAAATAGTCTTTATTTCAATTATTATTATTTTGAAGTTGTTGTGGGGAGAATAAAGGAGAAAAGAACAAGGTGTAAAAGTCAGTTACCCTGTTAGGTGATGAGCATTTTTAACAGTGAGACCTCATGGACTGGTGCAGCTGGAAGTTCACCCATGGAAACACCGCAGAGATTTCACTACCCTCTGCCATTCTGTCATCTGGTCTAAACAGATGGAGGTGCTGAGCTCCTTATTCATTAATGATGTGGGAAAGTGAAACGGTAAATGGAAAAGAAAATGATGTTGTAGTCATGAGGTTGTTATTCTTAAGTATGAATAAAATGGTGGTGTCAGTGGAGGAGGTGTGCCATCAGCACAACTGCCATCTCTTCGTAACTGGACATCCAGGTGCTGGATTACCGTGTAGGCTGAACTGCAGTGATTGCTTGCAGAGGGTCTGAGTGTGTCCATGGTCATTTCATGGTCAGAGAACTGTGATTCTCTAGGTGGCAAAAAAAGAAAAGCCCTGGAAGAAAAGTTCGTGTGAGCGTCTTCCTTTGTCTGCCACTGGTTGGAGTTCTTCCTCTCTGTTCATTGGAGTTCTTCCTCTCTGTTCAACTGAGTTCTTCGTCAGTGATCTCCCCAAGACCGGGAGAAATGCTGTTTTGTGTTAAACTTCACAACTACTGAGTTGGGCTCAGTCTATCAGTGAAGCAGAAGGATGCCTCGTGATTAAAACTAGTATGTCAGCTTCAGTTTAAGTTTCCAAATTGGTTGTTGACGATGAAATTAAAATCAGTTTTTTGCTGGGGAGACTGAATGTGACTGGGATGTATTTGACTTTTTATTTGTAATGGTAGCTTTAGAATGCAGCTAATTGGCACGTGCTGGAACATTCTTATTATATCAGGCATTTAAAAGCTAACAAACACTGACAAAAGAAACACGAGTAAAAAATTATAGTGGGTAGAAATAAATCCATTTTACAATTTGAGCTACTGTAAATGATCAGAGCTCTAATACAAGAAAGATTTATTCAGGTATATTATTGTTCACTGAAATTCCTGTCTATACATATATTCTTTTGTGTGTCTGTTAAACATGATCTTAACATGAAGCCCTTTTTCTCCTAACTCAAAAGCTTTCTCGAAGTTGATGAATACCATACATAATGGTAAGTTATATTAGAATCTTTTTCAGAGGTTCATTTATCCCAAAGGGTAGCCTTTTGTAGAAAATCCTGATTGAAGGTCTGCATATTCTATTGATTGGGTGAAATACAGGTCTGCAGTGAGTCAATTGTTCAGTACTTGAGTGAAAACTTTGTAGATTGTCTGCAGGAGCCTGATAGGTCAATAGTTCCTCAGTTCTCTTTTTATGATCTTTCTGTATGTGCGCAGTAAAATGATAACAGTTTTATTCTAGTTCTAAGATTCTTTTCTTTAATTTTGTGAATAGTGTTTTTAGTTCTTCTTCTGTGCTCCATTCATAGGTGTGTTATAGTGGTATCTGCCTCAGGAATTCTCTCACTTACCTTCCTGACTACTTAAATTACTACAAGTAATGCATGTGAAGGTATCCTTGTTTTGTCCATTCTTTGTTCTGGCAGCCCAGTGCTGCCATTTGTGTCACTGGTAACAGTACTATCAATTTCAGAGGGGGCAATATCGAATCTTTAATGTATCTGATTGCAGTTTCCCTCTAGGATTGAGTATTGGCTTTGTGTCCCTAGCTGTGTATTCACTCGTAGCTTGTGGAAATCTTATTAAATTTACTTTTTCAAGGCTTTTGTTCATTTATGGGAAATACTCATAGCTTTGTTCACAAGTTACTGAAAGATTCAGTGGGAATATATACAGTTAAAATGATCTTGTGAGGATAATTTTAAAGACGATCAAGTGTATTTCTCAGTGTTGTATTTAAATGGTGGCAGGCAATCTAGTAATGAACTTTGGAGTATTTTTTCAATCGATATCAGCCATATAGAATGATTTTCTTATTGTTGTACACGCATGTAGGAAAAACAGTGCTGTATTCATTGTAAATTCTGTCAGTGTGAAGTGCAGCATATCCAAAAGAAATTGTTTAAACTTTGCATGTTGAAATTCTTCGCATCTTAAGCTAGCATTCATTAAGATTTTATAGGACTTCTGCTTTTCACACTGCTGGAGGCATGGATTACATGTTAGGCAGGTGTCTGTAGTGGTAGGTCTCTGTAAAAATAAAGAAATTCTCGTCTACATGTCATGAGAAATGCTGAAATTTCTCTGGGTTTGCTTTGCTTTAGTAAAACAGGTTTAGCTTTTTGCCTTTTGATATAGGGTTTCCCTCTCACTCTCCCAGGTATACAGTGCTCTGAACCAGCTTTGAGATGAAGGAAAGCAAGCTCACCATTTTTCTGAACAAAAGTAAAACATCTGAAGGGTATCTGAGAAAGTGTGCTGAATTTGGACTTGGTGAGTTTCTGCTGTTTTATAAGCAGAGCTTTTTTGCTGTTTGATGTTGAAGAGGTTTAAGTTCACCATGAAGTGCAGAATAAAAATGGATGGAACACCATTTGTTATGACTTTCCACATTACAGTATTTTGTAAAACTGGTTCCGTATTCCTAGCGCTAGTGTAGAAGTTCAAACAGCATAGATGGAAAGTGGTTACTTAATATTGTAAGCTTTCTTGTCAAGCAATAACAGTGCTTTGTAGGAACACTTTGTGGGACAGAGTAACATTACCTACTTGTTTGTTTTAGAACATGACAGGGTTTATCATCTGATCTGCCTGCTGTGCACGGGGGTGTGCATGTGTGTGTGTTATTTGCCTTCCCATGCTTCCCTCAGTAAGATTTTGAAGTTGCTTACTTCCTTCCTCTTCCAACCTCATTTTGCAGGAATGTTTCTGCATATTCTTCTTTTGGCAGAAGTGTAAGCAGTGAGGGTAGGTAGAGATCTTGGTAGTATGAACAGTAAGGAAAGATTGTGCTATGTGTACAGGATGAAAAGAAGGTATTAGAACTTACGTTAAATGTGAGATTGATGAGGACTGTCTGGGTTATCTGAAAGAGTTTTAAAGGAGACGATGTATCAGGAGCTCATTTTTGTTGCACTGAGTTTTCTGACTGCACATGGGCAAGAAATTACCAAAAAAAGAAAAAAATGAGAGTTTGGGTTTGAGTAGAGACAAATACAAGTTTGAAACAGAGAGGTTTATTTGATAACTCTGCTTACTATAAAGGTGATGTCAGTGAGTTGATGAGTCAAATTTGGTGCCAACCAAGAGTAAAGGAGGAAAGATAATAGCAAAAGGTTTGAACACATGAGAAAGGAGGAATAGAAAATAGCATCATGCAAGCTGTGACTTCCAATAAAAATACCTGTCTTAGTAGAGGGGAGTCAGGATACGTGAAGGCAGGAATGGCACACTGCAATTTTGCCAGTAAGAGACAGTTCTTTGATTCTTGGTTTTGGTAGATATTCAGGTCAGTTTTATGTTTTTTGTTTTTTTCTTCTTTTAATAAATATATGTATGTTGTTTAAAAAATCGAATTGCACTGCTATTCACTTAGTTATATGTGATAACTTTGTGCTTTGTCTTACTCTGGACAGTCAAACTTTTTTATTTGACCTTGAAGTCTCATCTATTCTGCATCATCTTTTATCACTGGAAAGCAGGAGGAGGTAATGCAGGCATACGTGTCTGCTGGGGATTTTAGAGCATACTAAAGACTATGGGGAGTGATGACCTGACAGTTGTAATTTCATGTTAGAGCTAGCTGTAAATTGTAATGGTTGGTTGTAGGCTTTCTCTGGCTACTTTTGTCCTTACTTGTTAAGTCTGCTCTCTGTTTTATTTCTTATTCCTCTTCCTGTTTTCAGGTCTGTTTTCATGTGTTCCGTCTTACACTGTTTTTTGTATCACAGTATTGGCAGTTGTAGTGCAGAACAGGCAGCAATCAAGCAACTTCTAGCACTATGATAATCTTTAGAAGACACTATGTTTGCAAATGAAGTTTTCAGCTCTGCACACTTGGCCTTGGCATAAATGCTGGCAAAATTTAATATAGATGTTGCTTTTTTTTTAAGAGGACAGATTACACCTGAAGAGTGTAATCTACTACTGTAGTGTAACTTATTACTGTATGCTGTAGTATTTAAAGGAGTTAAGTACTCGGTATTCTGTTAATAGTGAAGAGGAATATAGTGTTTCCATTGACTTGCTGTTCCAGCACTAAGGTAGATAGATTCCTGTCAGACTGGTTTGAAGTAGGTAGGTTTTCAGGAATCTTAAGCTAACATGTAAAGCTCTCCCTCAGGTTCTCTCTCAAATGTCATGTTCCTACTTGGGCATACTTGTTTTGTGGAGCTGATACTACTTTTAGTATAAGCCATATTAGAGTAACTTAATTGTGTCTTGGATTACCATAATTGAAGTGAACAGATAAATAAAAATTACAGATTTTATTTATCAGTTATTCTTCTGTATCTGTTTTCTTTTTCTTGCAAAGATCTTTCACTGCTTTTACGTACTTTGAAGTTCAGGTCATTTCTATATTCTTGAGGATATTGTCTCACATCTGACCATGGAGCTCTGGATCTTACTGATCTTCTGATCTTTTTCTACAAGAGTACTTTAAAAAATGTTGAATCATACTAGAATAAAGATTAAATTTTTAATGCGTTTTATTCTCTAAAGCTGAATTAGTTATAGATGTGAACCTTAAGCTGACCATTACAAAGCATCTCAAAGATTTATTCTAGAAAATCAGAAGACCTAGAGGTTCGTGATTACAAAGCTAGTAAATAATCAGGAAACTTTTCTTTAGAGTGATGTCTGCTAATGCTTTCATTGGGGCTATTTTTTGTATAGCTATCTTAGCACAAGAGTGAAAAGGGAAATAAGATGTAGGAGGAAAAACCTGTGTAAAATTAAGCATGACTTATGCTGTTAACTATTAAAAGATGTTTCTGTGCAAGAATAAAGGCCAAACCAGTTCTACCCTAAAATTAGTAATCACTTTATAATCTCAGAATTTTGCACTTTGTTTCAGTATGTGATGCTGTAATATTGATGGCACCTGGAACTTGTGAACGATTGCATAGGTTTTTGTGGTGCCAGCTTTGAACCAAGAAGACCCCGTTCCTTAATGACTGTTAGCTCAGACCTAGAGCCTATTTCTGCAGGCCCTGGTGGGGTGCATTGAGTCTGTCATGATCAGACTAATGGGATAAGCTTTGGTTTCCCAGCCTGTCTGTGCAAATGGTCTGTTCCAGGCATGTGGTAGAGAGAAGACCATGCACCTCTACTGAAAGTATGAGGAAACAGTCTGCTCTGTAAGAAAGCAAAGGTCTGAGTGAGAAGGCAAAGTTACAGGGGCTGAGAATTTTGGCGAATCCATTTGGCTAGTAATTCTGGGTGGCTTTGGAGAGATGAGGCAGGAATGATGCACTTTGGCTTTGCACTGATGTGTCTCGTGTGTCCCGCAGGTATGTATGGTATCAGGTGGAAGCACAAGCCAGAACAACATACTCTCCTCTAACCTGTTTGTTGAGGAAAAGAGGAGAAGTTAACTTGGAATTTCTTTAAGGTTTTCAAAACACTCTGTGCAAAGGTAATTGTAACTTGTGTGCCAACAGGCATGCTGCCACTTTTTCTACTGTGACATTTAAGTTCTCCCCACTCCTCACAACCCATTCCTGTTCTGGGACCCCTTCCCTGGATTGCCTTCAATTCTTGCAGATCCTTCATCTTTAGTGTTTCATACCTGTGAACATCCTACTGCCGGGATGACTCCTGCACAGTCACTGGTAGCAGCACCCTGTTGTTGGTGTCCCTCTCCCCACACACGCAGTCTGTCTGTGGTACAGCTTTGCCACAGGACACGCTGTGGGAATTTACATCGGTTCAGAGAGGGTTGCAAGGAATTCACTGGGACAGAGCTGGAAGCAAACCCAAGGCTACATGCTTCAGGCCCAGAATCCTGAAATCATAGGGTTCTAAAGGCTGGGAGATTATCCAGAGGAATCTTACTTCATACCTGCCCTTTTCGTAAGCCTTTCTCTGTGTAGCTGCTGTTGGCCACAATAAGTGGTTTTTATTTGCTTGTGTTTACCATTAGGTGCAACTGAGCTTATATATAATCCATATTGCAAATTAATGAGCTAGGTGATAATTCTCCCACAGTTAATGTTCTATTAGAGCATGTTCTTGCTTGTTTAAAATAAATAAAATTTGGTTACTAATCAACAGGCAACAGCGTTAAAGGGCACTTTCATTTTGCTCTGTAGAGAAAATTGTCATGGTGGGGTTGATTTCTTGAGATCATCACAGGAAATGGAAGTACTGGAAATGCACATATAGTATCCTTTTTTTGTGTGAAGGAGTTCTTGTTCTTAAAATGCGAGATTTTCTTTGGTTTATGTGAACTTTGCTGCATGACTGAAGTTCATTCCCTCTCCACCTGCTTCTCCCCAAGTAGGAAGGCAAACCTTAGATTCTGTAAATGTAAAAGTTTACATTTTTAAAAAAGCTGTATAACTAGATTAAGTCATTTCTTAAGCTTTTACCAAATACTAAGGGCATCAACCTATGGTAGATACTGCAGATAAACAGAGCAGGTACCTGGAAGGAACCTTCGCACTGTAGTCCAACTGCAGCCACATGGGTTGTGGTGGGGAAATGTAGGTTATTGATGTAGCGCTGTTAAAAAGTGAAAAGTTCATCTGATTTGTTACCACTTCTGCTCATGGAACTACTTTTTTGAGGTTTTAAATAAGACTATTTAAATTGCCCTGTGTGCCTCTTGACTCATGTTGCTGCACAGCTAGTTCTCACTAATCTTGATGTTCTTCTATTTCTTCTATTATCTGTTTGTTTCATCATTGATTGTCAGCAAAATGGTTGCATTTTCTCCCAGTCTGCATCATCTGATATGTTCCCTGCTCTATATTAGTGTGCATCCTTGCTAAGCAGGCACTTATTTCTTGTTCAGAAATGATTTTGTTTTGTTTGTCAATTGCCCTTTTCTTAAGCATTTTGGTCCAGCAACGCAGGCTGTACATGCATTTAATGTCTTGTTACCTGAAGTCATGCTTTGTGTGTGTCAGCAGTGGTAAGGATAGTCGGGCTTTGCCCTGACAGTGCTGCATGTCCACGTGTAGTTGAAGAATTGGGTACTATTTAAAACACTGAAGATTGTATTTAATCATGCTGTTTATGCCCCTGGCAAATGGCACAGTGCCACTTGTCATAAGTTACAGCTGCTACTTTTCAGTAGTAGGGAAGAACTTCAGGGCGATTGGTTTGTTTGGCACTTATAACTTTGGTTTATGTTCAGTTATGATTCTTCACTGATTCGGAGTAATTTTTCACCCTTCAGAGAACAAAAGGACAACTTGATAGACTTGAGACATTTTACATATGTACTTTCCTGACTTTCTGATATGATAAGCACTTAGTTCTTGTACAGCTCTTTTTGGAATGGTGGGGAAATTGGGGATTCATGTGTGCTGCATTCAGTTGTTTGAGTGCCTGCATGAAGTCTTGGTTGCATGACTGCTTCCAGAATGTGCACTGACTTAGTGTTTTAAGTAAGGTGTTGCTAAATGGAAGTATTTAGCCTGGAGTATCTGGACAGGTGGTATTTTCTGGTGTTCTGCAACACCAGAATAGCAAGTGTTCAAAAGCAAACAAAGCAGTAATAAAGGCGAAAAAGAAGAGGAAAAAGCTTGCCTCATTGCCCTGGTGAACTAATGTACTGTTTTTCTTTTGAAGTAGTTTGATGCCCATGGTTTTATAAAATCTGCCTGTATACCAACAGGTCATTTTAAAGAGGAAGAATAAACCTAATGATTAAAATAGAAGCAACAGAAGCCCTGCAGTTATTTAATTCATAAGGTTCTGAGAATGAAGAATCATTTTAAAATAGTGTGCTTTAAAATTTGGGAGTTTTTGCTTTTCTGTCAAAATATCAAAATATCTTTCTTTTTTACGACTTGACTTTCACCAATAAGTTTGTTTTCTCCACCTGTGATAATTGATGCTTTATGAGACCAGTAGCATTTGTAGTGACTAGGTGCTGTGATTTGATCTGAGTTGTGCTATTTCTTTATTTTTAACTTTAAAACCCACAGAGCTGGGTAGTTACCTGAGAATCTCATCATTCTCAAAAAATGGTGTGGCTTTAATTGTTTTAGGGATACTTTCAAAATGTGGGATATTGCATTTAAGAATAGGCTCGGTAGCAAGGCTGTTTGTTAACTGTGTTCAGTTGGTAATGTGTAGAGACAAATCTAGTGCAGAACTCATATAATTTACTGTCTGTGAGTTAGGTGAGGCAGATACAATTTGCAGAAGGTTGTAACAATGTGGACCCTTCAGGATCTTAAATGTTAGTAATGTCATAATTAGGGACTAGGGGGATGGTGACAAAAAAGAAGGGAAAGATGACCATGAAAAGTACGCTAAATGGAAGAAGGAAAGATATGAAGGTGAGCAGAAAAGTGGAGCAAGTATGGAATTGTGCTATGGAGAGGTTGAGGAGAAGATTGCAAGTCCTTACCTAACCTAGGTTAGATAGGGGAGCTAATGTTGTCAGCTTGTGTCTGGCTGTTCATCTCTCCTTTCTCTGCTAGGTCTGGCTTCTTTCCTCTTCAGTTTTTCTTGGTAGTTCATACAGGCAGAGGATTTAAGATGCATTGGTGTTTGTACAGTATGTGTGGGTTTGGGTGATGTTAGTCTTCCTTGACTGTCAGAGCTCAGAAGGAATGCTTGGTGGCAAGTGGTTTTTAAATATTGCCTGTCTTCCCGTCACTGCCTTCTTCAGATCATTATTTGTACAAGTGACAAACTAGCTCCACCCTTTGCCTTCTGACTGGCATTTCACTTCTGTTGCTTTTTTTTTAATCTAACCATGTTCATTCTACTTCTGTTTACTCCCTGTGGCACTCTTCCTCTAACTGCAGTTCAGTGCTACCATGCTTGATATTCCTTGGCCAGCTGACAACTCACTTATCTAATGCACGTGGAGCCTAACAGTTTCATAGACAGGTACTACTTCTTGTCCTGGGCTTCTGGTCAGTAGGGTGTTTCCCTGAGCCTATATCATGAACTTTACCCTGCATGTAGATCAACAGAAGTAATGGCTTCACTGAGGGGTATGAACTCTTAGAATTTAAGTTGCTACCATACATTTCTGACTAATGTTAGTATGTTTAGTCATTTACTTATTGGCTGCTCTAGCAGAAATGCTAGTCAAGCATTCTTAGATCACAGATGGAGTTCTAGTTTGTGAGCAAACAAAATGCCAGTTCTACCAGTAAATCTGAGTGCTTGATCCTCAGATTTGCTGTCATTTTTTTCTGAAAATACACAAGAAATCTGTAGCTACAAAAATTACTTTTTTGAACAAATGTATGTCATTCAGAAATGTTGCTTTAAATTCAAAGTATGTTTGTATTCAAATGCTGTATGTTCCGCCTAATACTTTATTCCTTATCTACTTCAACTTTCACAGTAATTCTTTGAAACGGTACTCTCAGATAGCAGACTCAGCTGAAGGCAGCTATTTTAGCAAAAGTATCTGCTGGTTAAATATTTGAGTGTAGTTTTTAATGCGCATAAAATATTTGATCCATCATGTGTCTTTGTAAAACTTAGAACTGAGACAGTCTGTGTTCTCTGAATTGTAGTATGTCACACGATGAGAGCGCTTTTATCAGTTGGCATGGTTAGAAATTCAACACAGGAACTTTTTGCATTATATATTGAGTAATCTTGTTTGTCTTGTTTAATTTTCTACTGCATATTTACATGGTTACTAGAAAAGAGGGAGGGGGGAGAGAGATGCATGTAATCATTTTTGTAATTTTTTTCAGGTATTTTTAGCAGCAATGATGTAGCAGTATCATTTCCAAATGCAGTATCTGGCTCAGGATCTAGCACTCCCGTTTCCAGTTCTCATTTACCTCAGCAGGCTTCAGGCCACTTGCAGCAAGTGGGAGCTCTATCACCTTCAACTGCGCCTTCTATAACTACTGTTGTTGCTGCAACTCAGGTAAACTATCACAAGAGTTTAAGATAGCAAGCAATGTTATTGACCCGCTTATTTTCAGTGTTGAAAGAAACCATCATTTATTTGGAAAGTAGGTTAATAAACATTGTATTTGTTGTGCAATCATTATTATAGTGGCTGGAGTTTCCCCCTGATTATTTCATAGTCCAGTCTCTATTGAGTGGAAGTACATAGTAATACTGATTATACTGGGACTAATAGCATAAGTGCTTTTAGTCCATCAGTGCTCTAACCCACGTCTGCCGTCAGAACCATGTTTTAAGAAAGAATTTAAAAGAAAATCTTGTAGAGTTTTTGGGTGTTTCATCTAAATGCGGTGATACCAGCTAAAGAATTAATGGATTTGTTTGGGAAATTTAGCAGATGGGTAACTAATGCTGACCTAGGCCAAGGAGGCCGAGGTTGACATCTTGACAGCAAATAAAAGTTGACAGACATGTTATAGTTTTATATTTGAAAAATTATACAAATGAAGATGTGCAGTTAGAGGTGAAGGGATAAGGCAGTCACTGGAAGAGTGCAGAAGGAAAGATGTCATGATTGAAGTAATGAACCAGAAAATATACAGTAACATTTCATATGAATTTAAGTTGGGCAAGGTTACATTTGTCAACACCACAGAGTGTGAACCTATAGTTGTAAAGAGCCAGCACAGTTAGAGTAAGTACGAAGGGCATAATGTTTTTTGTACTTCAATTTGTATTTTTCTTTCTTTGTTGAGAATCTCTTTTACAACCAATACATCAAATGCAGCCTTTTGTGTGCACACAAACATCAGGTTTCAAATTTATTGTCTGCAGTGATTTAAGATAGTGAATAAAAACTGGAAAATTAAAGTCAAGCTTAATGCATACTCATGTACATATTTGCGTGCATACAAAGATGCATAGGTGTGTATAATAAGCACATGGCAGTAATACTGCATGCAGACCAGCATAAATACTTCTCAGTATCTCATAACACTGTTGTTGGAGGCGGTACTCCATATTTTAAAGTAATTGTTCTGGATTAATTTGCTAAAGTTAATAAGCCTTGCATTTTCCCGGTGTGTTAGTGCAATTTCTGTTTCATAACTTTTGGAACTAAAATTGGGTGGCATCTCTGTAGAAATTGGAAGAAACCATTTTAAGGAAATAAACTAAAAAATACGGTTTTTGTTTTTGGGAAACCTGTGTAGCTTTTCTGAGGGGAAGTGACAACCAACTGGATTTTTTTTTTCCATTTTTTTCTCCTCTTTTCCTTAGTGTATTATATAAAATAACTCCATGAAGTCCCTTAAATTAAGCTGGCTGAAGATGAGCAAAGAGGTTGTATGAAGTTTAGTAGCTGATTAAAAGACTTTAAAACAAACAAACAAAAAAACAACAGAAAACTCAAAAAATAATGAGTATATATACTCATCTCTCGGTGATGAGGATTTCCATTGAGTCTAGGAATAGTCAGCATTATGGCCATTTATACAATTCAGTGTATTTGTAAATGATGTGGGGAGAAAAAGGAGGAACAGAGGCTACGTTTGCTGATTATGGTAGGTGATGCAGTGAGTTATTATGAGGATCAGCTGTCAAAACTGCTGAGAGACCTCACCAGCCTTTGCTGACAAGGTGGTAAGAGGACAAATGAAATTCACATTAAAGGGAAAAGAGTTTCTATTCAAAACAGATATGGCAAACCTGAAAGAGTTGCGGAAGTACAGCAATAATGAGCAGTGGTAAGGAATGGCATCTCGATAAGGAACGAGTAAATAATTTAGGGATCTTGGCTTGAAAAAGAGACTCTTGTATGGGGTAAGCCAAAGGTCTGTAATGTCAGAAATGACATAGAATAGGTAAATAAACAAGAGTGGCACACTATCTCTTTGTATTTGTTAAACTCTGATGGAGGACAAATGGATTGAAAAAAAACCAAACATGCAAGAGAGCCTGAATGCAGTTTACCAACTTAAAGGACTTGAAAGTACCAAGCAGGTCTCCCCACTATAGGTATTTTTCTTTCACGCTGAATTGTGAAAACCACCCCTATAATGCCTTTGCTTTGCTTGGACTCCGGGACTTTTTTCAATTTCAGTTCATGAGGTATTTGAAGAGACTCAGTCAAGTAAACCTATTTTACCATGTAGTTGTTTCTTAATTCAAGAGAACCAGTTTACTGTGCTGTCATTTTAAATGCCTGATTATACTTCAAGGGTGAAGGTTTACCTACTTAGTTCTGCGAAGTTTCCATGTGACTGCTTATTGAGTTCTTGTGTAAATATTAACAGTTACCATTTCTCGACTATGAAAGTCTTCAAATAATGGTGTGCTAATGCATTTATTGTGTAGTATCTTAATTAAAAGAAAATGAGCGAAAAAAAAATGGTTATAAGATAAGGTAAACTTGGGCATCTACAGCAGGTAAAAAGTAACAGTTAAAAAGTTGTTTTTGTTTGAACTACTTGTTAAGAGAGCTACAAAACCTGATTGGTCAAACATGCAGTTGGAATATTATTGAATAGCATCGAATGTATGCAGTTGTACTGCACTCTTCTAAGACTTTAAACATTCTTTTTTTATTAGTCAGTTGTAAATTATGACTTCGGTGAGATCGTAAACTTTCCATTTCTTAATAGATTTTTGTATCCTATTTTTAATGCTGAGGTGTTAGGAAATTATGAAGAGAAGATTTTGGGAAAAAGTATTTTCAAACACCGAGTTTCTGAAATTGACTGAATTGTTTTGATGGGGAGGCCGCGGTAGACATTCAGTACAGAAAGTTTTGCTTAAAGTAGTAAGAAAACTAGAAAGCAGTACTGTTATGACTGTATTGTTGTATAACCTCTGAGCCCATCTTAAACATTAAGGAAAGCCCCAAAAAAGTAGTATCTTAGGCTCTGCTGTTTCCTCCAGCAACTAAACAACACCAGTTTTAAAGTGTAAATTGTGTTTTTGTTTTTTGTTTTTAAATCCTGGATTTTAATTCTTTGACTGATATGTTGTCTCCTACACTGCTTTTTGTTAAAGACTGTCCTTATTACAATCACCTTTTCTTCTCTATCTCATTTTATTCTGCCTTCATGCCACTTGTAATTTTTATTCCAATCTAATAAATCCAGTAGAGATTATTAGCTTGTGTTCCATGCTGTGCCGTAACTGAATTTGAATGCTGGTGTTCCTCACCAGGTGGGAGCTGGTGATCTGCTTGCTGGAAATGTGGACATATATATGGATTTTATTTTTTTTTCTTGCATCTTTTTCCTCTTTTTTTATAATTCATGGACATAGACTGTGATAGATTACACTGTATAATTCAGTGAGACTTCATTAGCATGACAATGCAATTAACAATTGCAAAAGCATAAGAAAAAGTGCACAGGAGAAAAAGGTACAGTCCATGCAGATAGTTGATTCTGGTTTTCTGGGTATGGATGTTCTGTGTTGGTAGGTACTGCCTGTTTTGCATGAAACTGCAAAATACTGTATCTTATGTCTCTGAAACACGTCTACCTATTGCATGAAAATTAACGTATGTTTTGTTGTCAAGAAAAACCACTTTCTCGCATTGTGGTTTGGAATTTGTCTTACTGTTGAACCAAGTCTCACGTTGCACCGTGGTGCTCAGTTTTCATCTTGAGGATTTCTTTGTGTTTCATGCTTGATTATAGCAAAGATGGTTGTTAGTCTGTTGAGTTGTTCTGTATTGGTCTGTTGTATTGCTCTTTCTGATAAGTTGTTCTGTGATGATATTTATTTACAGCGAAAGTAGTGATGTAGGTGCCTCAGAATCTTTTGGTATTGTACAACAGCATTTGTTTTCTACTTGCCAGGAAATGGTGGTTGGGAGATTAATTTACTTTCAGTTTTAAAATTTTTAATTAGTTTTAGTAGATCACGTGTTTTATAGCGAAGGAGATGTTTAGTGCTTTGATAAAGACAGAGATTGGTTGAGCTGTCTATTTGTTTTGATTACCTAAATCAGTGAAATTATCCTAGTAGCGCTCTGGGGCCATTTGTTTCTGGGCTCTGTGTGCACTCAGAATATAGTATCAGTCTGCAGAAACAGAAGCAAGGCTTTTTGTCTTGGGTTTCTTACAGTCATTATTTATCTCACAAACTGTATTATTTGTAAGAAAGACTGTATCGTGTCATCCGATTCCAATATTTTTAATGGGAGTGGAGTAGGCATGTAGTGGTTTCTTTAAACCAGAGCATTTTGTTTAGAGATTTGGAGCTGGTAAACTCTAGTGCTGGTATTGCATGGTTTGGTTTATAGTAATTGCAGATGATGGAGAAATTTTTGGAATTTTATTTTGGAATCAATATATTTGAGTTGTGATTTTAGATTTCCACCCCCCTTCCCACGTAGTGGTATCTACGATCATAGCGATTGAACTGTGAGGCGCTTTCAAGCAGTGTTGCACATACAAGCAGTGTTGCACATACATGATAGTAGCCTGTTTGACAGATACAGTCCAAAATATTCTTTTCTGTTTCTTAGAACAGGGAGAAAGATAGTGCTAGTGGTTTCCTTCTCTTCTCAAGCTGCTTTTCCTGCTCCTGAGTTTGTTTTGTTTTCTTCCTAAGTTCCCATCTCTATGCACTGTGTTTCCTTGACCACAGAAACAGCTAATAGAGGGAAGGAAAAGAAGCATCTGTAACAGCGGTCCTTGTGACTTGCGCAGTGATAGGGAAAGTGAATAGCTGCTGTTCGTTACTTTAGTCCGGGATTTAATTATGATGGAGTAAACTGCAGCCTCCGTGGTTGAGATGTGATAATTGGGAAGGTAGGTGCTGCTACTCAGTTGCAATTCTAAGTGAAATAAGTTTGCTTTAATCACTTCCATTATCCCTGAAGTCTGTTTGGCTTTACTCCCCTTAGGAGCAGTAGGAAAACAGCAGGGTTTTCTTTAGCATTCATATAGTGGTGGTTATCCTCCTTTGTGTGATGCAGCCTTTAGAGAGAGATAAGGCTTAATTTTTTCAATAGGTTTGGAGTTATTTGTTAACAATAGAGGAATGTGAAAGCTCAGGAATCCAGAGATCTTTTCAGATGCTGAATGTATGGCACCTTATGTTTCAGATGCTTCTGTCCTGTGGTTTTTATTTTCTCACTTTCTGGGTTACTATAGTTCCTAATTCTGGGTCTTTGTAGCCCCCTGCTCTTTCTCCACGCTGCTAATTTACGCTATTTTTTGTATTTCCTATTTTAGTGATTTTTCTTATCGTGGTTCATGTCTGTTGCTCATCATTGTGCGTACTGTCAAAGACAACCTTCTTCCCCTTTTTTTTTATGTTCTGACACCCATAGGAAAATAACTGAAAATATTGGAAGGATGAACTGTTGTTAATTCTGGTCCTTATCAACTGAGGTTAGGAGCAATTTCAAAAGCAATGTTATTTATACCTTCCAGAACAGGAGTGGAATGTTCTGTAGTTGAAATCATGCTTATGTAAAAATACTGCTTGAAAAATAAAAAAAAGAAAAAAAGAAAAAAAAATATTTTTTTTTGCAAATCTTCAGAAGGCAAATTTGGCACGTTAGGACAATAAAACCCACATGCCTGACTGTTACTGTGGCTGAGCTTTCAGCTGTAGCAGCAAATGGATGCCATATTCTCAAAGTTAGTATGACCAGAGAAGATACTTCCTCGCTTCCCAGCCTTGTGCAAAGAAACATACTTTTTAATTTATTTTTTATTTTTGTAAAACATTCAGCTTAAGTAAACATGAGTTTCATGATGAGCATCTTAATGTGATAGAGCTCCTTTTCATGAGTACTCTAGAAAAATGGCAGGTCTGTTGGCTGTCAATGCTTTAATGAGCTTTCCTTTTGGAGATAGAATGAAAACATGAAAAAAGACAAATTGCCCTCACTTTTAGGACACTGATGTGACAGATGTGATAATCTCAGTCTTCAAGTAGCCTGCACTAGGTGGTAGGCTGCTTGAGTGAGCATGCTGCTTCAGTCCCCAAGGTACACGTTGCAACCACATGTAATGGCTGAAGTTAAGAATTTGGTATAATGCTTGTGTGGACGTGTTTGTATCAGAACATCTTAAGGCTTTAGAACTAGAAACTTCAGAAGTGTCCCTACAGACATATTTAAATAGAGTAACCCTTTCTTGCTATGCAAATCAATTTGTCTTAATTATGATAAATTACTTTAGCCATGTAATCAAATATGATTTCCTTAATTTGGGAAAACCATTATGTTGTTTTTTTACATTTTTTCAGGTCAATTCCTAAAGTGTTTCCTAATACATAAATACTTGGAATGCTGAATGCCAGATATGAAGTCCAGAGTGCAGTTAGTATGGACTCCTTATCTGCAAAGCCTAGTGACTTGTATCGGTTTGTATCACAGGCTGCCTTGTAATGAAACCTCTTAACCCTTAAAAACCAATAATTTGTGTAAAGTACTGGTAGTGCTTAGGACATTGTGTTGGTTTATTGTTAAGTTTCTCCAAAAAACCTGCCTCTGGTGACTGGGACTTCAGGTCTTACCAGGCTTTTTCTTTATTTGATACAAAATTATTTGTTATAATCAAGAGTTAAATGATTGTTCTTGCAGATGGGCAGTATATTTGGCTTTTCTTTTTATTTTTTGGCTTATTCTGTTAACTTATAACTTATTATTAAGTTATAACTAAGTTATATACTTATAAGTTATTATTACTTATAACTTATTATTATTAAGTTATTCTTATAACTTATACTGCAGTATAATGGTATTTTTAGTTAGTTGTTTCTGTTTAAGAACCTGCATAAAATTAGCAGGTCTAACAAACGTATGTGGTCAGGTTAGTTATATCTTTATGAATTTGTCTTTCTAAAGATGATTTGTGTTTATTTTAATATGGGTAGTAATTAGAAATAGAATAATAAAACATCTGGAAATTGTGATAGTGCAGCATACTTCCAGAAAGGAAATCATATCCTTACTGCTGTACTAGAATTCTCTAATAAATAGACATGGTGGATAAGTGAAAGCCACTTAACATATTTTATTTGACTATCAAAACAGCTCTTGGTGATAAGATCTCTCAGAAGAGGCTCCTAGTCATGGGGTCAAAGGTGAAATATCGCCATGGATCACGGTCTGTTTGGATGCTGAGATTACTCTGTGCTCCTTATCTCACAACTTAAAAAGATGAAAAAGGGAAAAGCAGCACATCCAAAACAAAAAGCGATTATTCTTAAAAAAGCATGTTGTTCATCCTTGGGACTCATTGCCACAGGAAGTAGTCAACGTCAGTATATTTAGAAGGTGTTCTGTTTGCATCCCCCAGTGCTTTATAGACAGAGGGCAGTTAGGTAGTATTACATGAATTGTCAATGCAAAATAAAAACTTTCCTTCCTAAAGCACTGAACTATATTTGTGTCACAGCCACTTAAATTTAAGAGACTTACAAAATTAAAAATGAAAAAAAGAACGATACTAATAAAGATTTTACCATTGCAATTTTCTTGTTGGACACTTAAAACCTGTTTTAATTCTTTAGGCAAAGTGAGTAAAAATCTAATTTTCTTTTCCTTCAGTCTGATTGAGGATTTTTGGGGTGGGGGTGGAGGAGAGTAGCAAGGAGGAAGAATTTACAGCCAGAGGGAAAATTCCTTGTAACATGTGACTCAAGTAGAAGAACAAAGGAATCATAGTTGCAAGTAATCTAGTATTTAGCTCAGTTAAAATCTTTACTTTTTATATTCTTCTCTTGCCTCAGTGAGATTGCCTTCACACACACTTGTGCAATGTACAGGTAGCTTGAAAGGCGGTTGCATGATCTTGTGCAGTGCTGCATGCTGAGACAACTGCATCAATGTTTCGGTCTAGCAATAAATGTTTTCTGCCTTCAAGCTGAAGCTTATTTAGCTTGGCTTATCTGGTGCTGCTGTAGCAACCATCAGTCTCCAGGCAACTGAGGCACATTGACCTCTTCGTTGAACTGAGTGTAGCACTACTTCAATTTAGCTGCCTGAGACAATAGTAATGGTGTTGAATGTGAAAAATGTGAAATTTTCTAGTCTGTATGCAATGGAAAGATTAAATAAAATTTCAGATGAGACCAAATGTTTAGTTTTGACTTGAAAAAGATTTCAAGTTTATGTAGTGCATCTTTTGTTCCTCCCAAGCTGCAGAGTTCATTGTTGAGGCAGTCCTTACATGCCTTCTATAGTGTTGAGTATCTGGCAAACATTTTTACGCAGCAGGAATTCTGCTACCATAGGTGTGTTTTATCACTTAAATACCAAAGGCTGTTGAGGTTTGTTTAGAAATTTTACATGTCAGTGTGTGTGAATAAATGGCTGATTCGTTATTTCTGTTTTAGAAATTACAGGTGATCTTGGAAGTGATTACTTTTTCCTCAAATTTATTATTGGTCGTACTAAGCAGGGTTTCTTTGGAATACTCATGAAGAGAACAGATTGCTAAATTGGTATACTGGGTCTGTTTCCTAATCAAGTCATTCTTTCTGCTAGTCGGTATGAAAGTGAAATTGTGATTCCTGATGCATAGGTTCACATTCTTGAGGAAGACAAATTCATCGGCAGGATATCGCTTCCATTGTCTGTGTAGAGCTCATACAGGTTAAGTGCTACGAAGGCAGAGGTAGATGGAAAGGATGGAGGAACAAACTTGAGGTAAAAGGGACTTGTGTTGAAATGACAGCTCTGTAGGCATTTATAGTGTTGGGGGAGGTGGAGGAATCCCAGTCTTGCCTCTATAAATCCACTTTTATTTATTTATTTTTTAAAGAAGGATGGGGAGGAAAGAGGGGAAAAAATCTTTTGAGCTTAGTAAGATAAAATTCTAATAAGTTTATGTACAAGCCTATTTATTTTTTAACATCTGATTGATAAATATCAGTTGACTAAAATTTTGCAGAATATCCATCTTATTTAATGTGGAAGAAACCAGTAAACTGTCTGTGCAGTTGAAGTTATAGCTTTTTCGCATTATTGGAATATAGGCCTTCTACCCATGTGGGTTTTAATGACTTGATGTGTCCTTGTTGTACGGTGGGCAGAGGTATAAATTAGTTTCTGTAGGTGTGCCATTAATTTTTCATTTTGCCTTTCAGATCCCACTGAGTTTCCCAGTTGCATTCATTCATGCCTTTCTTGGAAAATATTTGAGTGTTGTTGTTTGAAGGTTAGATGGTTGCATTTAATTGCATGATTTATTTGTACTTTTAATCAAAATGATTGATTCTCAAAGACAGTATTTGATTATTTGCTTGTTTATAAGCAGGAGTCTTTGTGACATCTGGTTTTATGCTAGTAGCCTTAAAAGTACGAATGATGTCAGTAATGTTTACATAGGATGATTTCATAAGCCACATATACAGTTTTCCTAACAGTTTTTAATTATGGTAATTTGTACATTTTTAATGAATGCTTTTTGATTGATTTTTTTTTTTTTTTTTTTCCCCTTAAGTTATCCCAAAACCTTTCTCTGATTTCATTTTAGCTTTTCCAATATCCATAATTTTTAGCTAATTCTTTATTTCAATGAGTTAGTGGTTTGGGGAGGGGGCGGGTGGCAGTCTAGTTCATTTGAGAAAGCTGCACCTTTATTATCTGTCAAAAACGGAAACCCACCAAACTTCAGGGACTTGTGTATGGTGGCACTGGTTGCAGAACCGGAGGGGTTATCTTTTCAATCCCAGTGCACCTCCTTTTGGGGTATGAGCGAATAAAATGCTATAATAGACATTTGAGGTTGACTGATAACTGCTGATGTATTGGTACGTGTGATACCAGATGAGATGAGCTGTAAAAGGTGCAGTTCCTGCGTCAGTAGTGCTGTAGGCTGTAGTAATCCAGAAGCCAATGCAGTGATTTGCTAGAAAGTGAATTCAACCAATAAATAAGAGAACAAATATGAAAAAAGTGAAAAGATGTAAGAAACATTTTTGTTCAGTTAAAATGTAAATTGAGCTTATCACATTGCATTTTAAAATGATTTGTGCTCTGCTATTCATTTTGCAAACTTGAATGATAGTTTTCAGAAGGAAAGTGGAAACAGAGTATTGTATCCAGGGTTTTCTTTGTTGCCTCAAATCAGTCTGTATTTCTTGGAATGGAAATCTTTCAGGTATTATTGTTTTTGCTAGATTCATGATCTAGATTCTTGTGGCAGAGGTACTGGAGAGTTGAAATGCAGCAATTGGTTTGGCATTTGGGGTCCCCAGAAATTTGATGTGTCACTGCAGTTAGCTGCAGTCTGACGACCCCAATGTAGCTGCGTATTGCCATCCCTTATGATGAGCTAACAGAATTCAGAGAAGGCAAATGATGGATGATGTGTAGCAGTGGCTCCCTCCCCACACTTCTTAAGTGAAGTTAAAGATGGTACTGAAGGTACTGCAAGGATCTGATAGCACATTCTTCCCTTTGCATTGAAGATCCAAGCAAAGCTCTGGGTAGTGTAACCGGTTTAAAAAAAATTCTAGAGATAAAATCACTTTTCTTCATTTGTCCAAGTTAGGCTAGAAAACAAAAGGCAAATTTGCTCTTGCAGCTATCACTTGATAGGCAGGCTCTTTCACCTCCTCAAGAGAAGCAGTTAATTTGTATCTGTGTATTACTGATTTTTGTTTAACATCACATACAGAACGTGAACATGTTTGAATAAACTTTTTAATAGTGGTGTAGGTTTTAATTTTGATGTTATTTTTGATAGTATATTTCAGATAAATGTTACTTGCCACTGACCAAAATAAGTTATTTGAAGATAGCTCCTTGATAAAGCGTGTTGATGTTAATATTTGGTCAGGAGTTGAATTTCCTTTCATACCTCATGACACTGGGCAATTGCATGGAATTCCTTTAGTGACATCTTCTCAGAAGCATAGCTTAAAAACTTTTCAGAAGTTTGCTTGGTTTTGGTGTGTATGTATATGTATACGTAGGGCTCTGTTCATGGCATGGATTCGGGGACTATTTTGTGGTATCATAGCATTGTTCTGTGGTAGCACGGGTATTAAATATTATGAATGTGAGCACATTAACCTGGTCATCGAACTTAAAGGGATACAGACAACACAAAAGCAATGACATGTTTTTATTTTAAATGAGAAATTAAAATGTCCCTTTCAGTTATTCTTGACCACTTGTATTGGCTGAAGCAGGTAATTAAACGATGTCACTGATTTTAAAGCATCATCCCAATATGACACAAAGCTACAATATGGCAGCGACCATTTTTGAAAAGCAGAAGGGAAAAGGTATGTTGATTGGATATAAACTGATTAAGAAGCTGTCTTGGAATTGGTTGTTCAGGCCATCCTTGTTGTCCTATCATGAAAGGAGGAGAGTTCAGTAATGGTTTAACTACAATTAAATCCCTCCCCTTTCTTTATGGAAACTCAACTGTAGGCATTTCAGCATTAGCCTAAACAATGGTTTTGAATATGTTAAGCCCCTAACAATTAGGGAGCAGTTTGGGGCATTGAATAATGTGGAATGATGCAATTGAACCTGACAGCTTCAACAGTCAGCCTACTCATGGGACCTGAAAGTTGTTCACACTTGGTTTCATCTCTCATCACACGCTGAGTATTAAAACCTTACTGGTGTAGAGCTGAGACAGAAATGAGGCCTGTTATCAGAAAATGTTTCAGAGCATAAAACTTGAAAGGAACAGGGGAGTTGGTGTGCTCAGAGATTCTCAAATTTTTGAGACCTGATGCAGTTGTATGCAGCTACACAGTGTTGCGTTTCTCTTTTCCTTAAAGAACATTTAACTTTAGAAATTGTGGAGTCGTGTAAGCTAAATACAAAACGGTTTTAAATATTTGACAGGATATTTGTATTTAGCCAAGTTTAGTTAACTTGCAAATGTAATTCTCTAATTAGAGGAATACCCTGTAAGACTTCCCTACGCTGGAGGAAGTGTTTGTAAGCATCAATCAAGGATCAGTCATTTGCTCTTATTGGAATGGGGCATTCTGTGAATTACAGTGTATCTTCTTTCTGTGCTGCTCTGCTGCTTATTGCTTTACTGATTTATTGAACATGCTATAAATGAAAGTAGTGTATTACATACCTCTAGATGGGCTTAAATCCTTCTGCTAAAACCTTCGTTAGGAAAATTTGCAGCCTTTTCAAAATAAATGCTTAGTGGTCTCTTTATTAGTTCGTACATTTTGATCGTGTGTTGTGTTGACTGAATCAGTTGAAACAAAGAATGCTGTTGCTTTAGAAGTTCTGGATTTTAGAGCATGTTTCAGTCCTGTGATCTTAATGTGTATTGACAGGATGATTGCGCATTTTTAATAAATGCTTGCTACAGCTTGTTTCGGCTGTGAGTGAAACACGGAGCTCCTATTTCACCTTTAAATAATGTAGTACCCCTCCACTTCCTCTGCTTTCCTGTCAGATGAAGTCGTCACATACATAATAAAGCTTCACAAATCATTATTCTTGTCATTTTACATCGCCATTTAAATAAAAAAGCATTTTAAATATTTTTTCTTAAATTTACCTCCAGCTTACTTGAACTTTTATGTTAATGTGACTTTTCCTTTGAAGAGCTGCGTAGGGTATGTGATGTCACTAGAACTTCTGTAGTTCTGACTTGTTGTAGGACACCTTTACTATTATTTTAAAGGTATAAACAGGGGTTAAGTTTAGGGTGAACCACCACTTGTGAAAAGAATCAACTTAGATATTGTTTGAATCATGCTAAGTCTTTTGATCTGCTATATCAGCTCACTTGGCAAACATTGTTTAGTTCCTTTGATGTCTTCTGTTTTGTGATGTGATGGTTACTCAACAGACTTTAGCAACGCCTTTCAAGATACTTAGATACTTTTTAGAACGTTCTTAAAGCTTTTGGGGCATGTTTCTGTCAAATAAACATTCATTCTCCGTGCTGATTATAGCTGCCCTGCTGTCATAAATTAATATATAGCTGCTATCGGACAGTGTTAAGCAGTCTGGTAGTGAATTACACAGAATGAGGGTAAATGCTGCTGCTTCTGTGTAAATTTTCACTGGAATTACGAAAAATCTTTTATGGAAACATCCTGATGCTGAGCACAAATAACGTGTATTTGTGGTATAAAAATGAACAGATAACATTAGAACTTATAATCTCAGCGCATTTTTTTACATGAAGAAGAGTACATGCATTTTTAATTTGCTAGTCTCGTCTCTTAGATATGGAAACAAGTCAAGCTGTATCTTGCAGTGTGCTGTTTTGTAAAGTTTCTTCCGCCAAAGAATCGGGGTATTTTTGTTTTTTCCTTTTGGAGAGGAAAGCGATGGGAGTTTGCTGATGAATGATAGTAGTCAACTGGGAATGTCGCTATAGGAATTTGTTAAGGGAAATAGCAGGAGTTGCACACTATTGCCTTCTTCAGCAGTTAAGTGTCACAGTCCCACCATGTGCTGTATTTCTGGAAGATGTTATATCAGTAGGTGGAAGTGCCTGCTTTACTTAGCACTAATTCAGATTAATTCTACTGAAGACGTGCAGTTGTGCAAATACAGAAATAAAAGCCAGATTTGAAGTGAGACTGCCATTCTGTGTCTGGCTGTTTTGCACATACCTTTAAAATACGAAGTGAAAAAACCCTCATCATTGTAAGTAATTACTTGTGGCTTTTTCTGACTTTGTGACAGTAGAAGAATGCAAGTATCAGGCACAATTTCTCACCAGTATATAGTAAATAAAGCATCATTGAAAACAGTTGTGTGAATTCATAAAAGTCCATTCATCATGTTTAATATGTTGGCCGAAAGCCAAAACTTAATGGTAGTGTGTGATTCTTTCCAGAGACATAGTTTATACTCTGTAATATTTTGCTGTAATAACCAGTATGTTTCCCTCGTCTCTTGTGTGCAGTTAGACATGTCAAAATGTCCCACAAATTGAGTTCCTTACTGATCACCTTTTTTTTTCTTCTTCTTTTTTTCCTTTCCCATTTTCTGAAATAAGTTTCCTTTGTGAGGGTCGTTTACATTTCCTTAAAAGGTTCATTCTGAAACTTGCGTTTGCCCTCGTTGTGTGTCTGTGATTTTGTTCGCCTCCGAATATTGCAACCTTTTGTTTGTTGGGAAGCAGTCCTTTTGTCAGGTGGGGAAATGCCTTTTTAATAAGCAGCAGCGCCTTTTTTCTTTGATTGGTTGTCTCTGAAACTCAGCATTTGACACAAATCTTTTCTTCGAAAGGGAAAAAGCATAAGCAGCCAAGGAGGAAGGTATTTTTATTGCTTTGGATTATGCAAGATTTTGGCCAGCCTCCTTAGCTTCATCTGTTTAAGGGTTCATTTTCGCTTGTTTGGCACAAGTCCCAGCAGAGACCTTCAGAATTGTGGTTAGCAACATGAATGAACACAAACTTTGGGAGCTCTTCAATAAGTAGAGCTGGCCAACTGCCAAAAATACAGTTCCTTATATGGGGTCAGGGCAAAGCTGTGATTCGTTGAGCCCCCTATTGTATAGAAAACATACTTGTAATGGCTGTTTGCGTTCTTTAAAATAAAAACAAAACAAAACAAAAAAACACCAGGCTTCCAAGTCTATCAAAATAGGAAGTAACAAAATAGTGTGCAGGTTTTACTAATGACGGAGCAGAGCAAAGGAAATATGGCTCTGTGTAGTTAAACTATAGAGCTGAAAGTTGGACCTTTTGACCTCCACAGCCGGCTTGTGATGTAAGGAACCCAAGCATTTGTGAGACATCTGTTGTCTACCTGCCCTTATTTTGTAAATGGTTTAATAAGATTAAATAATTAGGAGGATAACCACATGGTCGCCATGCTACTAAGTCCTAGCATTGAGTGCATACTTCGGGACCGCAAGGTCTCTCCATCCTCTTCCTTGTCTGTTGCTTTAAAATGCAGTTTAGGTATTTTCAATATTTGCTATGGTACCTTTTTTATTAGAGTTTTTTGTTCTTTTTTTTTATTAGCATATCTATAAAGAGCGTACTTCCCTACTTGGTGTATTTTAAAAGTATTGCAGTTCTGCTTCTGTGCTCGTGAGCAGAAAATATTTTTGCTGTTAAATACGCTCATCTTTGTTTAAAAACAATAAATTCAACTTAAACAAACAAGCCCCCACTAAAACAAACTGTTGTGCGCTGGGCAGACTTCTGTCAAGTATGTTTAATATTTCTCTTTGTTTTTAAAAAGGTATTTATTTGGTTTCTTGCAGGCAAACACCCTACCTGGATCTTCTCTCAGCCTGCCTCCATCCCATATGTATGGCAATAGGCTGAATCCAAATTCAGCAATGGCAGCACTTATAGCTCAGTCTGAGAACAGCCAAGCAGGTAAGCTTCGTGGTGGTGGTGAAAACACTGACATTGCACAAACTTGAGTATTTTAAGGAAGACTGTAAGGTTTTATTTTTTAACTCTGCTCAGCATTTGGTTCTTCAGAGTCTGTTTAAAGTTGTGAGGTGTTGGGAGTGAATTCTTGGTAGTTCAGAACAGCTTTTTTTTTTTTTTTTTTTTTTTTTTTTCCCCTTAACTTTCTGAAATGTAAATGTTTAAGCAGAGCCATCAGCAGGCAGGAATGCAACAATGTCTCCTGTGACTTCGGTGATTGATGTGTTCAGTTCTTAGCTCTTTGCAATGAGAGCAACACAGCTCTGGGTTTTGTCGTGAATAGTTTAAACCTCTATTTGCATAATTCATGAAATTGCATTACATACAACTTCGTGTGAAAGAGATCCCGTTAGAGAACTTCTACAGCATTCAATAATCTTGTGAATATTTACCAATTGACATTTTTGTAACATTTGGGCTCCTCTCCGGTTTTAATGAGCCTCTGGATTTGCTTTGTTTCATTCCATCCTAGGGATTTGTTGACATGTCGTAGTAGTCATGCCTGTTTGGGGGAAGGGAATGAGTTTAGCAGTTTACCAAGAATGGATCAGTCATGTCTTTGCCCTCCAAGGGGTCGGGGGTCACTTGACTCAGAATAGGGGGAGGGCAACCTTGAAGGGGGCAGATAGGGTTATTTTATTGAGAGGCCATAGGGAAAATAACCCTTTTGAGTCCTTCCAAGCAAAACGTTTTCGTATATTTAATGAGGCCTTTTTTGTTTGTTTTACTACGTTTTAAGCAAGGGACTTTCCTATGCTTCAGCTTATAAATAGGAATTTGTGAATTAGACACTTTCATAAAGTTTTCAGTAAATTTGCAGAGTAGCACGTGCTTGTTAGGTGGTAGTGGTAAGTTTAGCACGTTTCCTATTTTACGAGTTGTTTTGGGATGCAAAGTGTTAAAAAAAATACGGAGCATCAGGATTTGCTGTGATAAGCATACAGATTAGCTGTCCACAGCTGTGATTCATTACTTTCACCGTAGAAATTAAAAGTGGCTGAGGGGAGGGTACTGCAAATGCAAACCACGCTTCTGTGCTGTAAAACTGAAAGGAATGAAAGAAGTGAACATAATCCATGGCCTGGTACAGCCTCAGAAATGTGTAAGGACAACACCTTACATGCTACAGTTCAGCAATCTTAAACTAGTTACGGCTTCGCTCTTCAGTAGAAACTGCGGATAGAAGTTAAGATTTAAGATATTTTTAAGATATCTACGTCGGCTTTAAAACTCTTATCTAAGAAGAGTCGATTTATCAGCTGTGAAATATTTACACTGCAGATCAAGATGTGGGAGATAACAGCCGCAGTCTTGCTGGCAGAGGAGGCTCGCCCAGAGGAAGTCTCTCACCACGGTAAGCAGCATTTACTTTGCAGAGTGCAGGCAGAGGAAATGCTGTAAGGTCTGGAAACCTCACTGCCTTTTTGCTTGTAACATGTAAGTGTTCTAAAAGCCAGTGTGCATAAATGTGGTAGAAATGTACATCAAAAAAGGCTGGTGTTTGTACAAATAGCTAAAAATGGTTTGTAATTTACTCTACGTATGAGCAAAATTAGGTTTATGAATGAAGGTCCTAGGAAATGGAGGCTGGCTTTAAAGGGATTTATTTATCATTGAGGGCGTGCGTACTAATTACCTGCTGAGTTTTGTTACCATTGTTATATTTTTATTCATATTGCAAAGGGCCCCAAACCCCACAGTCTCGCAGAGACAAAGAGCACAGTCGAAGGCTTGGAGAAATTAACTGCTGGTACAAATTCAGGAACAAATTCCCCTCAGCACTACAGATAGGCAGTAATGCTGTGTCGGGGGAGAGCGCCTTTTTTGTTCAGCTGCAGTTCACCTCTGCTACAAAGGGCTGATGTAAGCGTTCTGCTGTTGGAATTGTAGCAAGTTATTTTGGCTTAAAATATTGACTGTTAAATTTCAGAATTGTGTTTTTAATAACATCAGTGATACTTTCGATTTTTTCTTAATTGAATCTTTTTGTTGTTTAAAGGGCTTTGTTTTTCGTTCTGGATCCCATATTGATTACTCAATACAGCAATATCATCGGATTATTATTATTATATTGACTGAGGGGCTGAATATAGGAGTTTTTTACCTTGGAAGGAATTTTAGAACAGCTAAAAAATGGTCGTTACAAAGATACAGCATTATAACAATTCTGTTACGGCTTGTGTTTACTATACTAACTTAGGATAAATATCACCAAATTAGGTGATTTAAGGTGCATGTCTTTTTGATGGTCTTCTGTTATTTTCCTTAATTAATCAAAAGACTTCTTGTTGCACAGAGTGAGAACAGCCGTTAAATACTAAACTAGTATCACATATTCATGAACTGGCTTTTGCATTTTCTACTGCATGTTACTTCTAAAACAATAAATAGAGAATTTATGAATTAGATTAGACTGTGTTCTCTTACAGACACGTATATTTATATTAGCATATAAATATTTACATAAATAAGGACCATGCCTGTGTATATCCTTAGAAGTAAGTTAGAGAGATTTTTGCAAAGGGAAATGCTCAGCAATTAGGAAATTCCTGTATGTTGGTATTATGTAATCATTTCTGCGCATGTGGTACTTCCAAGTTGTAGTGCTTGCTTAGGTTTGCAAAGTCCTGGTCATTTTGTGGGCTGGGCTGTATTCAGGCTGGCTCTGGATAGATTATTTTGGAAACTAAACTTGTTAAACATGTTTTTAACACGTATTTACAGCACTTTAACAGTGTATACTCAATATACGTATGTATAGTCCCATACTTATTCCGTGATCAGATTTCAGCTGATTTTCATGAGAATGGCAAAGGAGAACTGCTTCATTCAAAAGCCCTTTGGGTCCCAAACTCCCAATCTTCCTTCAATAAGTGCAAAAAAAAATCACTTCTGTAATTCTGAAATAGAAAGATTGAAAATATCTCGTGTTAAAAAAGAAGTTCAGTAGGCAGCACCTTTCAGTGCTGCTCTGCAGTGCATTTCTTGCTATGTCATAGGTCCAGTGCTCAGCGATCTGATGCTGTTGTGAACAGTGTGCATATACTTCTGAGATGTTTAGGTAATTCCCCTCTGTCCTGAGCTAAGTAAATAACCATGGTTACTTAAAATATGATTTATGGGGATGGGAAAGCTGACTTCATAAATCTGCTGTTTAAATCTTTTTAATGTTACCTATGTTATGTATTACAATGTGTTTATTTCTGTGAGTTCTGGCTCTTCCCTTTGAAGCCTGTGAGATTTGAAAATCGCATGTTTTTGGAAAAGAATCATAATTTGTAAGCAGTTGTTTAAAATAAAGATATTTGCAGCAATAGTTGTTTGCTGTTGATGATAGCAGACTGCAGCTGAGAAGATGCATGAGCTGAACGGTCCTTTCAGAAAGGACCCTTCCCATCGTTATGTCTTTGTTACCCCACTGTAATCGCTGATTGATATTTAAGCTTTCACATTTAAAATTATGCTATCTGTAGTATATGGAAATATATGTTATATATAAGTGTACTTGGGGTGGGGGAGCTGTTTCTGTTTTGCAGAGGAAGTGCTGCTTTTCCCAAGGTAGCACTTACACTTTTTTTTACCCAATACTTAACCTTTGATTTAAAAATGTGCTCTGCAGTTCAGTTGTATTACTTACTGTTAATACTGTAAGGGAACGAACAAGTAAACTGCAAACAAAACAATCACTTGTGAAAGTAAGCAAGATGAGAAAACGAAAGCAAGAAGGGATTGCTGTCTCAATGGCAGCATCAAAGCAGGGTTAGAGCCTTATAGGAAACAGTGATCAAATAATATATGGAATAAGGATTCAAATGTAGCACACAGAAACTGTACCATGCTGAAGGGGTGAAGTAGAGGATCAGCTGGAAGAAGATGGGTTGGCTCATGTTGAGGTGTAGAAATCTAGATGTGTGTTTCTTTCCATCTCTGCAGGCTTCCATAGGACTGCAGGACTGTGTACTCGTGTGTTGCTTTATTTCTGAGCTGATGAAGTTGATGGGGAAACCATCCTAAGCCCAACAAGCCTTTTGTTGTTCATTTACAATTCAAATAGAGTAATCTGTTAGGGCAGTGTTATGTGCTTTTAAAATGCATCGGGAAGTGCTTGGGGTGCCCTTGTGTGTTTTTTGTTTGTTTGTTTGATGTAAATCAGCTGTGTGTAGAGTGCAGTGCATCTGTTTAGAATGTTTCTGCTGAAACCTTTATTACTTCAGCACCTCTTGCAAACATCTAGTTTTAAGGCTGGTTTGCTTTCGTACTTTGTGCTGAACTGTTGACCGCTGTTGGGTTGTCATCTCTTGTCAGAAAGCACTACCGGGTTACCCGTTCACCAGACTTCTTTTAACGAGTGTTACTCTTTCATCCTGTATGCAAAAGAGGAATTATTTATAAATACCTACAGAGCTCTTAAGTCACCTACTTAAAACCTTTTCTCATAAAAATCACTTTGCTCTGCTGCCTACAAAATGCTTGCCAGTCATTAGGTAGCTAATGTGCTGTGACCACTGCTTATTGCACCGGTCATAATTAACACACCGATTTCCTGAGCTCCGTATGTTGTCCTGTACTGGCTCTATGGTGGTCTTGGTAAGTTTGCATCATGTAGAGCAGTACAGCTGTGATCCTGTGATGGGGCCAGTATTTATTGATACAGCTAATATAACATATATGTGTGTATGTATATAAACGGCCTGAATCTCGACTCACACCAGTTGTTTTAAAAAAAACAAACCAAACAACCAACTTCTGGTGTTGGCCCTGTATGAGAAATGGAGCTCTGCATATGTGAGGCCAGAATTCTGAGAAATACAGTACGCATCTGGTTTTGCTCACAGGTTAGAGTCTGCCCCATCCAATGAGAAAGGAGCCTGCTTGTAGGTCCTGAGGGCTCCCCAGCTTTAATAGCGGCTGTATGCTGAATATTTCATTTTCTCCTGAACGAGAAAAGACATGTGGCAGAGGGATTATTCCTTAAAATATGTGTGATTGTGCGTGGAGGGGGGGGAGGTACATGAAGTGTGCACAGGACAGGCAGGAGGCAACTTTAACTTCCATCGTGCTCCTTGTCCGTTAATGTTTTCATCTGAAAAACAAAACGAAAGTGTTTTTATGTGATTCTTTTTAGAACAGTTTAGACATTGGAATTATATATGGCCTTTCCACATGTAAGTGCTATTACTGTGCTGATTTTAATAAATGGCTTTTATTTTCCCAATTTCCTCTAAAGGTTTGAAGTTTTCTTTAAATCTAGGTGAAATGTAGAGCCACATATAATGGTTCCTAAAGGGAGGGGTGTGTTGTGTAATTTAGTACAGTGTTGTTAGTCACTTTGATGCGTCTTAGTCTCTATGTAAGAAAAAGTTGTGTTTTTCCAGTAGAAATTCACATGCTGTGAAATATTACCTTGTTTTTTTATGAAACTCTGAGCAGTGAGGAACCAGGAATTCATAGTGCTGTGATGGATGAACTTAGTCTTAAAAGTACAAGACACACAGGGGCTGAGGGCTGATACAAGGTTTTAAAAAAAAAAAAGACTTCAGCAGGTTTTTGCTAATGCATTTCCTTAAATCCCTTTCTTTAAACAATAAATTGCAATATTTTCAACAGATCCCCTGTAAGCAGCTTGCAGGTCCGCTATGACCAATCAGGAAACAATTGTGGGGACAGTTTGCCCCCGGTAGCAGCCAGCATAGAACAGCTTCTGGAGAGGCAGTGGAGCGAAGGACAGCAGTTCTTACTGGAACAAGGCACCCCCAGTGACAGTAAGTACTCCCATTCTGTTCCGGGACAGTCTGTTACCTGTGCTATCCATAACTGCCACACCGTCATTGTCCAAAGGTTTTATAAAGACTTGTTTTCTGTTAGGAACAGAAATACAAATGTAGTGTTGAATTACAACGTAGATGTTAGCGTGACAGTGGATTATAAGAGTGTTCTGTCTTTACATTTTTACCAATGGGGAAATTGTGTCAGGCCAGAGGAAGTGCCTTGTAGATCCAGCTGGTCGGCCGTGGGGTTTGAAAACATCCTGCACTCTTAGATCCACTGCTGCAAATGTGCAGAGCTCTTACAGACTATGGATTAGTAAAGCAGTTTGTTTCGTATAATATGATCTACACTGGTGATTTTTTATTACTAGAGTTAAGAAACTGCCATTTCTGGTGCTGTTTTTAAAAGATCCGTTTCCAAATGTTGGGCAGGTGTCCTGCTGTGCTTTGTGTCTTTGTTTTGTGTCACTCAGGAAGTTCTCCAAGTAAGCAAATTGTTTTTTCCAGTTACGTTTAGTAGCTTGGAATAGTCTGAGTGAATAGCGAAGTGCAGAAGGGATGAGTGGATCGCTTGGATCTCTATATTCCAGAATCTGTCAGTATCTAAGGCAGTATGTACTCAAAAAAATAATAATTCCAGTTTGTTTATTTTTGTATTGCATTTTATTGAATGTGTTATTCTTCTTGTTGGTAGTGTAAAGTGGTATCTAGTTGGTATTTTTATGAATGGTATCCCGACAAAAATGCTAATTGTGAGGAAATTCATGCAGGGATAATCCTTTAAACATGATAGCTGGAGGACAGGTTTAGCTAAGTCTTATTGCATCTCATTTGGGCTCACTGAGGGTTCCTTTGTATGTTCTTGAAGAGGAGGGATAAAAGCTAAATCCTTGGGAAATGACCAGATGTGCCTATACCAGTAGACTTATGTCTGTAGTAGGCCCAGAGGTCATGTTAAACAAATACAATTTAGAATTAAAAAAAAAAAATAAACGGCTGTCCTTGTGCCTTTACAGTCGTGCTGTAATGCTAGTTGGGAAACCCACGTTCTGAAACAAAACCAGAGTTTGAGCAAAGTGAGCTTGCTAAAATACCGCACTAGGACAGAAGATGATGTGCTTTATCTGGAGGGGGAAAAAAAAAGGGGGAAAAAGAGGAAAAAAAAGAAGGGGGGAAAAAAAAAAGGGGGGTGGTGACTGGAGTGCTCACACAGTGCTCCCTGCTGGGTGATTTGTAGATCGCCACTCAAAGAGAATGGGAGAGCGCTGCCAGCAAGGTGGGTCGTGGGAGCTTAACAATGGGTGAGATCTTGTCATTGCTGATCGAAGCTCGAGTATCATTGTACAGCAGATGAAAATAATAATTCCAATGTCACAAACTTTAGTTTATTTGTACGTAGGTGTAGCTGGTTGGTTGTATCGTTCGTTGAATGCGTATTTTCCAAACTTTCCTGTTTGGATGATGTTTAATATTTTAATATGAGACATGAAATAGAATTTTCCAAATTAGGCTCTTAACCTGTGCTGCTAAAATAGTACTGGTTTTGTATTCCGGCATTGCAGTTGTCATGTACTTACGTTTACTCAGTGTCAGACCCAGAGCTAAAGGCTCCATGTATGCGTGTACAGGCAGGGTGTAGATACAGCGTGCTGTTACTATCGCATGCTACATGTTTTTTTCCACACTTCAAATTGCACAAAGTTGGTCCAGGTAAGGTCGAATTTGTCCTCATTTTTCACGGATAATGTTGCTTTTATTTTCACATATAGCTCTATTTGCTTGTCCTATTTTGTAACGTATACATTAGCATTACTCATTTTCTAAACTTCAGGGACTGTGTTGTGTCGCCATGAGTGACTTTTTACCGGAAGAAGAAAAACTTTGTGGTCATGAAAGATAAAATCCCTGTTTTTATCTTAGTTTTAGGAATGCTTAAATCGCTGCACCAACTTCAGGTTGAAAACAGGAGGTTGGAAGAGCAGATCAAGAATCTGACTGCTAAAAAGGAACGGCTTCAGCTTCTCAACGCGCAGCTTTCAGTGCCCTTCCCAACACTGACTTCAAATCCCAGCCCCTCTCATCAAGTACATGCCTTTCCTGTACAAGCAGGTAAGTGGAGTATGGAAGTGTGGAAGTGATTAGAATGATTTATACAAAATAACGGCACATGCCATTGATGGAAGGTATTATGAGAACAGAATAAGCGCTTCTTGATGTGGGGATTAAAAAAAATACCTCCGATGTTTAAAATCAATTGGAAAACATGTATAAATTACTTGATTCGGCACAGCTTTTTTTCTTTTTGTTTTTCAGACTGAAGTAGTCTGAAGCACATCTGCTTGAATCTATTGATTCACTAATCATGAAGTTAATATTTCACTGTTTAGCAGCCATTCTGAGGTTGACTTTACATTTTCTGTGTTTGCCTCTGGCATTATTTGGAAATAATTACTCTGAATCTCTTTACGTGCTGCAGGAATGTAATCGCTGTATGTTTTTTGCAATAATTGCTTTAGCACCTAGCACGGATTCCTTGAACAGCAGTAAAAGCCCTCATCTGGGAAACAGTTTTTTACCGGACAATTCTCTCCCCGTGTTAAATCAGGTAATACTTATTTCTTTCTTCTAAACTTAAAGTTATTACAAGTTTAGCTCATCGTAGTCGTTCTGTTTTGCTGCAATGTGAAGTTTTAAGCAGCTGAGAGGGTTTTGCTGTTTGTTTTTACACCAGGAGATAACCTCCAGCGGACAAAGCACCAGCAGTTCATCAGCTCTTTCCACTCCACCACCTGCTGGGCAGAGTCCAGCTCAGCAAGGCTCAGGAGTCACGGGAGTTCAACAGGTCAATGGTGTGACAGTGGGGGCACTAGCTAGTGGTATGCAGACTGTAACCTCCACCATTCCTGCAGTGCCTGGTGTGGGTGGAATAATTGGAGCGCTGCCAGCCAGCCAGCTGGCAATCAATGGAATTGTAGGGGCTTTAAATGGGGTAATTCAGACCCCAGCAACAATATCACAGAACCCTTCTCCTCTCACTCATGCGACGGTGCCACCCAATGCAACGCATCCTCTGCCAACTACATTAAACAACAGGTAAGAATTTGCTGGTTTATCTGTTTCTCGTTAGTGTCGCCTGTTCTTCAGTTTCCTTCTTCAGCCTGCAGTTGTCAAACTGATTTGTGAAAGAAAGTAAGAAGAAAGGCGAAGCATGAATAGTCACGTTAAAGATGTTTTCTGTTTAGCTTTTATGAATCATCATCATGCCCTTTGATTTATTTATTTATTTATTTTAAATATTCATGTTCTAAAACAAATGTAATTATACAGATGTTTCAGATCTATTTTTAATTCAGAAAACAATGTTCTTTGTCTTGCCAGTTCTTCTTCCAGGATTCAAGTAGCACGGGGAGAGCTACCGTTTGTTGCAGTTGTGGGGGTGGAGGGGAGAGGGAGAAGGGGATCAGAATACGGTTATGTTAGTTAGTGAGGGAGCAGGCGCAAATAACCAGAGCAGCGGTACACCTGCATGGGGTTTTTGCTGTCTGTCCCCAAATTAGTTTTTTCAAGTCATTTTTTTTAGGATTTTTAAATGTGTAAAAAGGTCTGTGTCTGAGTATTCATGACTGCCATTTTGCTAAAAGCAAACAGAACCGCTGCTTGAGATGCAAGGCAAATGCGTAACAAACGGAAAGAGCTGCTTTCCAGGAAGGCTTTGGGCTGCTTGGTATGGAAGTGTGTTGGGGTAGAGCAGAGCCAGGGATAGCTGATTCATGGAACTCCTGATAACTGCTGCTTCCCTTCCCCCCACCCCTCGCACTGCCTTTGCTTAGGAAGGAGAAACACGTCTATCTGTAGGAAAAAATGCCTGCAAACAGGGAGTGAATGACTTGTCTTTGAGTTTATTTTTGGAGATTATGTTGGATTACCCCCAAAAAGGGAACGTGATTGGAATGGTGCAAGGGATTCCTGCTTCTGAAGCTGCTTTTTCTGGTTTCTTTCCTCTCTGTTCCTTTGGCAGTTTGTGA
Source organism: Excalfactoria chinensis (assembly GCF_039878825.1). Classification (NCBI taxonomy): domain Eukaryota; kingdom Metazoa; phylum Chordata; class Aves; order Galliformes; family Phasianidae; genus Excalfactoria; species Excalfactoria chinensis. The sequence continues at coordinate 124,810,489 of NC_092826.1, forward strand.
ATGTTCTTATACCTTGTTGCTGCCTGGTATCATTTCGGTAGACTTGTCAAACCTGAAACTAATGTGTGTATTTTGATGCTGCAGTATTTTTACTGAGGTGATTGTGGGTTGGTTTTGTTATTTTTTTTTAGTTTATGTTGTATAGGAACGTAGCATTTCGTAGATAAAGCAACAGACGGTTCCTTAAAGAGAAGGTATTTTCTTTTTCTTTCTTATTTATTTTCTTTCTTGTATATCAGAGATCTTGGAAGAATACAAGAGTTTTCATTTACCTTCCCCAGAAGTGTAAGGAGAAAGTCTTGGCAAAGTCAGTAATACTGGCAAGTTGTATCATGCTTTCTGCTTGCAGGTAGTGCCAGGTCACACTGGTCGTTCTGATGTTGTCTCATGTGCTTTTTGTTAATACAGAGACAATTTATTTCAGTCTATAGTGCAGAAGTTCTTTTGTCTCTCTTACATCCATCATAAGTGCTTTCCCCACTGAGCATGCATTGGCATCACTGCTCCGCTTCAGCAGGGTGCTGCAGCTGGGTCCTGTTGCTCAGCTCTCACCCCAAGTTCTGCCACAGTCTGCAATATTCCCGTGATTCCCTGTTCTTGGTGCAACAAGTTTGTGGTGTATAATTCCATCTGTGTTTCCATTCCTCTGTTTCTCTTGTCAACATTGTTGTGAGGGGGTTCCGGGATGACTTTGGATGAATTAAAAATGGAACAGAAAAACCCCAAATCTCTTAAGTATTTTCCATTGGCTGATATCACTGTTTGTGAAACAATGTTTGTTCCTCCTACGCCAGAGGCCGGTGCTGTTTCAGTGGCAAGGAGCTGAGGGTTGGTCAGTGCTAAATTCCTCGAGGTATCACTCACTGCTCTTTGAACTGCGTGAGTGGGAGGGGTACATTGTCAAAGGTGCAGGCAGGCCTGAAGGGCTGCTGCTGTGCTGCTTGCAGCTCTCTGAGTGTGGTGAGATGGTGGCAAACAGTATCAGAGCTGGTTTAAATCACTATTCCCAAGGTGATGGAAACTGAGAACTCAATCCAACTTTCTAACTTTTTTTTGGATATTGTTCTGTAATTAAAAGAGCTCCCAGATGTTCCTGTACATTGCTACTTATGGTAACTTTCCCAGCTTCAGAATCTGCTCAGTTTCATGTGAGAAACTCTGCGTATTGTTCTTACTCACACAAGCTCTCTGTTAACTGGGATGTGGGGAAGTGAGAAAACACTGATTTACGCACTCCTGGCTGGGAAAGTTTCAAATAGTAGGTAAAAGCCTACGTTCGTTCAGTAGAGAAAAATACTCTGGGGGGAAATAGCTTAATGGAGACTGCATGCTATACCAGGAGATGAAGTGATTTGAGGAAGAAGATAGGACTGGTCCTTTACATGCTAGCAATCTGAGAAGACTGGAGGGTGGTGAGTTCTGATTGTAGACCTTTCAGTGAGGAGCAAAAGAAGGAAAATTTACATTCCAGACTGATCTGATGGAGAAAGCTCTGCAGTGAAATGCTGTGAGCTGCCTCTGCCAGGACGCTCAGGGAGCTGCACAGTTGTGTCTTCTGCATTGAGGTTTCATATCTGGCTGTGTCTCAGCTGCTGCTTGTGGGTGCTTCTCTTCAGGTGCCTCTGTAGAGCGGGAAGGGAAGGCAGAATGGAGAAAGGATGGCAGCAGTGGGGAAAAAATATGTGCTAAGGTAAAACAGAAAGGGGGGGAGGGAAAGAATATCTTTTTTAACAGCAGGGAGGGGGGGCGAAAGCAGAAAAGAGTTATTCCAGTATAGAAAAAGTGAGGTAAAAGAGGAACATAACGATCATATTAGCCAAGCTGAAGATACTTAATTTTTGCTGCTGTTACAGACACTTTTGCTACAGTTGAATTTAAACCCGAGTGAAATGATTTCCAGTAATTGATGTTGCCATTTGGAAGACAAACACGTGGGGGGAAATCAGTTGAACCTTATTCTGTGAGGTGGTGTGCTTTGTTGTGCTTTGTTGTGCTTTGTTTTTCTTGTCACAGTCAGGAGGGAAATCTGAGAGTTTCCCTGGAGAGGTGAAAATAATCTAATAAACATAGCTTGAATTACTGTTGAATAAATAGAACACCGAATGGTCTCCACCGTGACGTCACCTTAAATCCCTGGCGTGTCTGCACCTTCAGTGTTGTGTGCACTTCTGATTGTACGGGTTCTTGAAAGGATACAGTAGTCTATGAAGCTGAGATGAATCAGGGGCAGGATGGTGTACAGAGCACACAAGATGACTGCTTGGCTCGGGGAGAAGAGCACTGCAGGAGTTTAGAGAACTTGGAGAGAGCAGTGAATGTTTCAGTGGTGACCGTGGGAAATGTGGTGCAGCCCAGCATTTCCCACAGCTCTGAGCTCATCCAGTGAAACATGAAGCAAAGTCGATTCGTCACCTGCCCTGTTCCAGCACTAGAGAAGGCCAAGCTACCGCTATTTCCACGTTGGCTGGTTAGCTCCAAGTAAAAGGCAGAAACGTCAAGAAACAGGGCTGCAGTGTGATAGCTGCTGTGGAGAGGCAGGACGGAGAGTGTGCCCTGAAGACTTAGTGACAGTAAACTGATAGTGCAGATTTGTGGCTGATTTAATTCCTTACTGCTGATCACAACTAGCAATCCTCTTGTCCCATTGGAGATGCTGCACACAGCTTCATGCCTGTACCAGTGCTTGTGCGTTCACACAGGAACCTCCTCCGTGTTAATGGATGATCTTGCAGTGCATTTTGTGTTGGCTTTGGTTTCAGCTCGACTCCCTTGAGATGCAGCTCATTGTACAAGAGCGAGGGCAAGGGGAGGAGACCGCAACGCAGAGCTGAAAGGGAAATACTTAACCTTTCAGCAGCAGGATAAGCTTAGTAAGATCAGCTTAAACCCATCACAGAAGTGCACCTCAGTAATTTGGTGGGGGTTTTAACCAAGTAAAAACTAATGCTGGTACCAAAAGGATAAGTCCAGCTGTCTCCCTGGTTGTCTGTTCCAAAGCCACCCTCATGCTGCTGGTCCCACAGTGAACTGGCACAGCTGCAGAAACCCTTTATGTCCAGAGCAGTTGTCAGCTGGATCCGTTCCCCACTTATTTCCTAAATAGCTGCAGAAAGTCTTATAGGAACAGAGAGAGGAATGGGAGCTATGCCACAGCCAGGTGCAGAGCCTGCCAGCTTCATTCCACAGCAGCATCAGTTGATCCACTTCAGGGCTGAATGTCTTGCTTAATTACAGACAAGGTGTTGGCAACAGTGGTAGATTTGAATACAGTTAGAAATGAGAATTAAAAAGAAAGCCGGACAAAAGCAAAGTAAGTAAATCTTTAAAAGCAAACAAGTGCACACACACACACACACACACACACACACACACACACACAACTTTATTGACTGTTTTGTGGGTACCTAACAATGTTTTCAAAGAGGCTAAGGAAGCTGGGGCTGTTTAGTCTGAGGAAGAAGAGGCTGAGGGGAGACCTTATCGTGCTCTTCCAGTTTCTGAAAGGTTCTTACAGTGAGAGTGGGGCAGGTCTCTTCTCACTAGTGACAAGTGACCGGACGAGGGGAAATGGCCTCAAGTTGCACCAGGGCAAGTTCAGGTTGGATATTAGGAAGAACTTCTTTACAGAAAGGGTGGTTAGGTACTGGAATGGGCTCCCCAGGGAGGTGGTTGAATCGCCATCCCTGGCTGTGTTTAAGAGCCGTTTGGATGTGGTACTCAGGGATATGATTTAGCAGAGGTTTGTTGTTGTAGTATTGTTTTGTGGTTGTTTTTTAAGAGATAGGCTACTGGTTAGGCTGCGGTTGGACTTGATGATCTTCAAGGTTTTTTCCAACCTGAGTAATTCTATGATTCTATGATTTGGAAGGTGATGAATTTGATTAGTGTATATTCGTGTGAGGATGCACAGAAGTCTGAGTGGAAGAGGCAGCTTACACTACCTGAAACGTGGATGCATCCTAAGCCAATCCTGGAGAGCCTGTGGCTTTGGAACAAGTGTTTGGCAGATCCCCACCAGTGTGGGATAACATCAGAGTGAGGACGGTTCCATAGTGTCACTGTTTGGCTGTGGTTATTTTCCCTGCAGTTTAGGAGGTTGGCATGGCCAGCTGCCTGCTCTGCCTCTCTGCAGCACAGCAGCGACAGCAGACTAGAGGAGATGCTTTCTGTGTCAGGCTGCCATTGGCAGTTTCTGTCCTTTTCCAGTGTGGAGGCATCACCTTTGGTAAGGGGCAAAGCGCTGTGTGCTCCAGCGTGCTCAGAGAGGTCGGATCAGCTCATTTGTGGAAGTTGTACTCAGCAAAATGTTGCCTGAGAATACCACAGAATGGCCAGCACTTAATGATTTGAGTAATAGTCAGACTGACAGTACGGCTTGCTATACACAGCATGGTTAGAAAAAGCAGAAGATGGCATTAGAAGAGGCGGATTGAGAAGCAGCTTGAGGGATTTGAATTTGATGAGTAGTTCAAAGAACTGAGACAGGAGGAAGGGCTTTGCTCTGGTATGGCAGACGGATGTGAGCCTGGCAGTTGTTCTTTCAGCTGAGATACAAATACTAGCCTTAGTGACAGACATGCAGCTTTTGGTAACAGGTACGGAAGTACTAAAGGCTGCCAAGAGCCGTCCTAGGAAGGCCGTGTTCCAGGTGATTGGAAAAATGGTAGTATCCAAGTTTGAAATAACGCGCACAGAGCAGCGTTAGGTCTGCCTGCATCTACTGAGCTGCATGACTTACAGGTGAGGTGTTGCTGTTGCTCAAAGTAAACGAGAAGAAAAGGTGCAGTGACTTGATGGATGGGTACGTATCAGAAATGCACATCAGGAGTCAGTCAGTGTTGGATGTGATGGAGTCAAATGCTGAACTGTCCATTTGTGTAGAGACTTTTGTTGTTTCTGTGGAGTGCTGAAGTGAAAAATCCCCGTTCTTTCATATAAACTGCAGTATCCCCCTGTCATACCCTGCAGTGCCTCAGGACTAGGATTGCTTCCTGACCAACAGAGACAACTTTTGCTCCATCAACAGCACCAGCAATTCCAGCAATTATTGAGCACTCAGCAACTCACATCAGTAAGTTTTCCAGTTAATTATACGTACTTCTTGTACAGCCTAAGGCATGAATAGATTCCCTGCCCCAAAACAAATATTAGAGACGTGTTTAACTTGATATTACAGCTTTGGAAAATGCTCAGTTGTTTCAGCCTTTTAGGATGGCAGTCACGCTAGATTGCAGAACGCTGCTGGGCTCCGTGTATTGCTCTTAGATTTGTTCCCTGACCCCTTCAGTCCCATTTGGCCCCTTGTGGGCCTGGTGCCTTGCATCCCTCAGCATTAGCTGTGGGCAATGGGGTCTGAGACCATATGTTGGCTCTAACGATCTGCAAAGTGGAGCTCTGTCACCACCAGGGCTCCAGTGTGACGTTTTGGGAGTCACCATGAGCTGTCTTTGCTCCCCTTCTCAGTACTGACATATGTCATGGATAACTGCCTTTCCTATTTGTGTTGTCAGTTGTGCAGTGTTTGTACTGGTTTGATATTCCTCTCAGATGGGTTTCTTTTGATGGGGGCTTGCTGAAGCCAGCAGGTGTAGCCGAACTTCTGCTGAGCAACTGATCTCAGGATGTTTTATAGACACTTCCTTCCCTTTTCTCCAGTCTTGTAAACTGTAGTGTAAACTAAGTCACCTGGGATGAGGTTAAGGTTGCACTGATGGAGGATTTGGATAAGCAAGAACCCCATGAGAAGCCGTTACTCAGTAACTAATTCTTGATTATTTCCCCCCACCCCCATCTCATTCCTCAAGGAACAACATCAGGCCCTTCTGTATCAGCTGGTACAGCAGCACCACCACCACCAACACCACCATCAGTCCGAAGTGCAGCAACTGCAGATTACTGGAGGAGCACAGATACCCATTAACAACTTGCTGTCAGGCACGCAGGCATCGCCGCTTAATGCAGCTTCCACCAACCCGTTCCTGACAATTCATGGAGATAATGCAGCTCAGAAGGTGACAGTAAGTATATTTCTCACCTCGTTTTCAATGAAGTATGTCCGTAATGTAACTAAGTGACAGGCAGGAAGGTTTGAGCATGTTTCACAACTCAAGGATGTGGATTTTTTTATTATTCTTTATTTTTACGTTAAATTTTTCTGAAGCTTTGAGCTGCAGTTAATGAGAACTCAGAGAACTTCATGACTCATCCTGTAGGTGACTGACATCTTGTAGTCACATCTACACGCTTTGTTGCACGCTCGTGCTTCCCTGGGTTAGGACTCCAGTGCAGTGACTCCTGCCTTCCTCCTGTATCACTGTAACCTGGTCCTCAACCCTCCTCCTTCCAAGCTTTGCATGCCGTCGTGTCAGCCCTTCCTCTTAGCGCTTTACTTGAAGAACTTTTCCTCCCTGGGCTGCAGGGGTTGGTTGACAGCTTAAGAGATGAGGAGCCCGTTGCTGGGACAGTGAAATATGTATCTGGAGAATGGTTAGGTGTGTTTTGGGTCTGGCATGGGAAAGTGAGTGTTTGCTGGGACACTGAGCAACTCCTTTGCTCGTTACAGTAATAAAACCTTTCCTGGATAGATAAGAAGGCAAGACATTTTTTCCAGCAAAGATGTTCCATTTTCTTCAACTTTGCCCTGTAACCTCCATCCCCAAGAGACGAATTCTTTCTTTATTACTCTTCAAGGAGTGAAAGAATAGACTTCATTCTCTCAGGGTCATGCAATTAAGATAAGAGAGGATGAAGGGAACGAGCATATGGAACTTGTAAAATCAAAACAGGAGTAGTGCAGGAAGAAAAAGTTCCAGTCCTTTTTGGATGACTCGGGAAGTGGCAACAGTAGCAAGGAGGCAGCTTGTCTGCAACAGCAGGTGGGAAGAGTTTGGGGCCACATATTGGCTGCCCGCTCTGCTCCCCACTTGCAGAGCCTGAGATACCTCCGGGGCACCACAGGCAGCTGGGCCTCAGATGGTATTGCCCCAGGAAGGAGGAGAGAGACAAAAGATGATGAATTTTCAAGATGGTTTTCCTAAAACCAGCTCCCTTCTGTTGAGAAATAGGGGCCTTTGCGTTATTGAGTTGTGCGGATGTTGTCATTGTTGCCTTTCCTTTACTGTGATGTTGCAAACCAACTGCAGCCTGCAGTACTCTGGTAAGGGTCGTCTTCTTTCCTGGCCCCCAGATGAAGGAGCAGAAGGGCGGCATCACAGGAATCTGCTCGATGCTTTGGCTCCTTTTAGGAATGTAGGACCTGGTTCTTGTTTCAGATTTATCTGTTTTATAAAAATCAGTAGCGAATGAGGTTGAGACCCTCCGTTTGTTTCGCATCAGAGCAAACCGTTTTATGTGACGTGCTTTGGGTGGTTTGAAATGGCTGTGACCGGCTCTGGAGATGGTGCCCAGGCAGCAGTGGTTTCATTGACGTGCTGTCAGCCATATTTCTTGTTCTCATAACAGTTGGCTGCAAACAACTCAAGGGAATCTGAGAACCTCTTCCAAATGAAGCCCTTAGAAATATGTATGCATTGCTTGAAATGGCCTTTTTTTGCTTTTAAAGGTTAGATTTGAGAGAGATTGCATTTGATTGTTGAGCTGTTTGAATCCAGGAAGAATTTAAAGCAAACTCTGTTTGCAGGAAGTTTGGATGTCTGAAGCTCATTTCAAATTGGACGAGGCTTTTCAGACATTTGAGTGCTCAGAGGATGAAGTTGAGGCTTTTGCTCAGTCGAGTTCAGTATTTACAGGAAACGTCTTTCTCATAATTTATGAAAGAAACTCAGCTGCGGCAGGGACAGAATGGAAACAGCAATTCTGTGCTGCTGGAAAAGGATAGAGTTTAACCCTCTGTAGTGGGTAGCAACGGTCACCTCCTGTTTTTCTTGACCACCATGGGGACCCAACGGCAGAGCAGTGGCTGGGAGCAGAAAGTCCTGTTGGAAATGAAAGCACTGGCCAAGCTTGAGCATTGCAGTGTGAGCTCCAGCTGGGAGTTGTGCAAGTGCAGTGCTGCTCCTGGGGTTATTCTTTCCCACTTTTTATTCTGGGATACACAATTGCTCTTTACAATGCAAAAGTAACCAACTTACTATTAATGCAGCTGAATTCAGTTCCCTCATCTGCTTTGTGTACCGTCTGTTTACTTTCCGCTGTACTTGCGGTGTGGTTTTACTTAGCTCTGTATTTTATAATCTGATTTTTAGAAGTATTTTCTCTTGCACAGAGGCTCAATGATAAAACTGGACCAGTTGCATCAGAGAAGAGTTGACATTTGAGCGATACTTGAGAGCTGCACGTCCTGCTGTGATAGCACTTCATCTGCCTGCAAGCTGCAGTTTTCCTTTCTGCAAATAGGAAGAAATGCAACAAGGAACTCTTACTGCACAGCAAAAGGTTAATAATTTTCATAAGGGTATTTTTGGTAGGCTTTGATTTGCTTTCTTGTTGCACTAAAATGGATGTAATTTTTAATGTGTCAGACTGTGAAGCAGAGAGAGCTCTGCAAGCCACAGTGATTCTGTCAGTACAATGGTAGTGAGGACGAGTTAAACCACAGAAGAACGTACGCTTGACTTTCAGTACTGATGTCAAAACCCAGAGGCTGAAGAACTGCCTGCAGGCACACGTTACCTTGATTTCGGAGCAGGAGGGTTTCTTCGTTTTGTTTTGTTAATTAAAAAGCTCAACAGAAGCCCAAACGTAGCGTCTGATCTCTGCTGCAGCTGCAATCTGTCCTTCAGACTAAGCTGGCAGTGGCAGTCTGGACTTGCTGTTTGTTGTTCCCTTTTACACACACGCACTCATTTGGAAATCTGACTCATAAGGGAATCTATTCTGAGCTTTTATTCCTTTAAATTCCTGTCGTTATGTCGTGGGGAGCTGCTCCTCAGTAAGACTCACAGGATGGAACCCAAAAAAAATCCAAAAAAAAGTGAATTAATTTTGGTGTAGGTTTTAGAGTGCTGAGGTTTTTAAAGGAACTGCTTTGGTTCCAGCAACAAAGTTTTCTTACCAGATGAGAAGGCCGCACTGGAAGAATTAGGTGTAGTGTTTGGCCTAAACCAAGTGCCTGTTGCTACCTCCGCTTCGTTGGGATGGCTGCCAGCAGCTGATGATGCACTATAGACGTGTCCTTGTGAGCAGCAGGAAGAGCCGCTGTTGCACCAGCAGCCTTGTCGCTCTGCCTTTACTCCGAGTGTTGGTTCCGCTGCCGGCAGCTCAGGCGGATTCGTTCCCTGGGTCGCTTGGCGCTAAGAAACTACCAAAAAGGGAGTGAGGGTTCCCCACCGGAGTTTAGCCGTGCTTGAATCGGGCGGGTGCGAGTTGGACGGGGGCTGATGATGCTGCACGCGGCTCCGAGCGGCGTGTGTGAAATGGGGCGATGACCACTAATCAGTGCTGCGTGGGAACGACGAGGGGGAGAGACCCAGCTGTAATCAGACCTCCACTGTGTACCCATTTGGAAGAACATGTGAATTCTGCAATATGTTTCTTAGTTAAACGTTGCACAGTTCTTACCTCATTTCTGTAAATAAAGTTTTGTGGATCTGTTTTGTATTGTGAAGAATTCCTAAGAAAACACGGCTATTTTGATTTGTAATATTTCTAACGAGTAGATTTAATGGAAGAAGTGGAAATAATTTATTTTTATACGTTGCGGGGAACTTTTTAAAGACGTCCCAGGTCGCTTTTGTAGATACTTGCCAGAAGTCAGGCCGGTGGTTTATTTTAGCCTGTCGCCCCACTGGTGAACTGAACGTTCTGTAACAATTTGTACAAAAGGTAAGATGGAAACGTGCTGTTATTTTGACTAGATGTAAAATTCCAAGTGTATGAAAAGAGATGTACAAAGCTTTTGTTAATAAACTGGAATAATGTTTATAGTTGCACGCCACTTGTGTCAACCTCAGTCTTGCACACAAATGCCGCAGCTGTGGCTGCAGCTGCACATGGGAGCCACGGCTCTGTCCGGCACTTTCTGCTTCCAGGAAGCACTGTTGCACCACGGCACTTCCTGGACAGAACATCTCCTGGCTGGTAAATGAACAAGCTCAGAGCTGATGAAACATCCCTTTGGCACAGCTGGGTCACCGCTAACCCTGGCCCAGCTCAGTGTCTCTTTGGCAATGGAGCCTTCTCAGAAAGTTTCCCTTCCTGTTAGTTGTTGTTGGAGGCTGTTTGGTGCAGCTGGGGCAGAGGCTGAGGAATAGTGGGTGTCACAAGTTCCACTGACCAAGCCAGTGCTCGGCTCTAGAACCAGGCACCATTTTCCTCTCTCTGGGAGGGGCATTGCCCTTGTGCTCGTTGGGACGCTCAGTATTGAGGGAGAGGTGGGGCATTTAAAAACTGGGCCCCTACATTTATACTTCTTACTGCCTGAGGGAGGGGAAAGCAGCCCAAGATGCTCCCAGGTGCTTATAGGGAATCCTGAGCATCCCTATGAGCATTCAGTACCTGTAACTTTATGGATCTACCCTGATTCTAAGAACAGTACGGTGGACAGAAGCATCAGCCCCCAAGTGTCTTTTCCCTGCATGTTCCTCTTCTCAAGGGATGTGGGCAAGGGGGAGGTGCCCCTACCTATAGCCGGGAGTTGGAGCTGGGTTATTTTCAAGGTCTCTTTCAACCCAAACCATTCTATGATTCTTCAAGATCTGATGGCCTGGTCTCTGCCATCTGTTTCCTGGTCAGAGGCAGAGTAGCATGAAAGCAACAAAGGTGGAGTGAGATTGCCAAACTCAGGGCAGCCTTAACTTCTCAGTATGTCAGAGGTTGGTGTCACAAACCCAAGACAGCGGTAGATGTTGTTCAGTGCTCGTATTCCTTATGGACAGAATATCAACAGCAGGAATGAAAAGGGTAGTTATGACATTAAACAAAACTCTGATTTGCTCATCTTTATAGGAGGAGACCACATCAAAGCCGAGTTCACATGAAGGCCAGATGCAGTCAAAAACCAACCTTGTTTCAATGACTTTGCAGATCCTGACATCAAAGGTGCTGGTCTTGGCAGCAGTTCAATAGGAACCCTTCGCCATGCAGTGACATGAGAGCAGACCGTGGGGCAGTTCGTGCTGCCTGCAGGATCAGTGCATGTCCCAGCCAGCTTGCTGCTACTTCTGCACCTCCATAGGCCTGTGCTGTGGGCAGGCTGTGCTCCTGGCCCAATGACCACAGGCCGTCCATGGCCTCTTCTCAGGAATGGCCAGCGCCGTGTTTCAGCATTCCCACTCAGACCAGTGCCACAAATGCTGCGCCTCTCTTGCTTCAGGGATTCAACCTGTCAGGTGTGACACAGTGGTACAGCCCAGCTGCCCCTCCTTAAGGATGTGCCTTCAGATAGATACGTGTCTGTTTGTCACACTGGCATTAACACAGTGTCAGATGCACTGCTGAAAGTGTCCCGGTAGCAATGGGCTAACAACAAGAACGTTTCTCACCCATGAGCGGTGTGTGCTTCCTTGATGTTTGCCTCCCCATGCAGAAGCTCTTATGGCTTGGAGAAGCTGAAGGTGTTGGCACACGGCATAACACAGGCAAGGCTCACACACGGCCTGTGTGTGGGCTTTAAAGATCGTCACTGATGGATAAAAGCACCGAATGTCTCCCAGGTCCATACTCTTTTTCCCTGCTGTTTATTGTTACATTCCACTCTTTCCTTACAGCCTAAGGTTAATTTCCATCCGTGACCAAAAACCATTCCACGTGCTAAAGAACAAATACAGAATGTTGCCATCATTCCTCATCGCTCCTCCCTGGCAGTTTTATGGAAATGGGATCAAATGTGGTGAGATGCCCATCTGCCAGCAGCAGCACAACGGGCAAACTGCTACCAGGCACAGCATCAGCACCAAGGGCGGGCCGTTAGCCAGCATTTCTGCCCATCAAGCTCCAAGTCCTGAGCTCAGGATCTTCTGATCTTCCATCTCAATGTCAAATTGAAACTCAAAGGCTCCCGTGGCTTCCATCAGAATCGGGGTGTAAATAATTCTTTATAAAGAATCCTCCATGTTTCACTGCAAAATGCTACAATCGTTGCTCTGATGGACGATACCCGCTCAGTACCCACCGCCCCCCAGGTAAAGGTTAGCCTAATCTTTTTCAAAGTTAGGAAAATCAACGTAGCAAATAATGAACAGCGATTCTTTCTTACTGCCTGCGCTTCAAACGTGAAATCAAAGCAGTCTGAATGCAGCAGATACAGAAAGCAAATGATGAGGGATCTTTCAATGTCTTTGTATTCTGCATCCACACTGGCTGCACCCGCAGCAGATGCAGCATGCAGGCAGCAGGGTGGGTTACCTGAAGGCCCGCTCCTGTTTAGGACATCAGCACCTCTCCACGTAAGCAGCTCCTAGAGCAAAGCGCACCTCCATTCTTCAGCACACAAAATAGTCGTTAAGACGACAAAGATTTATTGACACTTTCTTTTCCTAAGGCACGTGACGTATAGAAATACCGAGGTACAAAAACGCGGTTTCCTGCATATGAGTTTTATGCCCCCATTTTGACGAAGACGACGTCAATTCTTCTGCTCAGAGCACTCAGCTTTTGGCCAGCTTTTTCTTTTGTACCAGCTCAACCAGCAGCCTGTACCTCGCTATGCACTCCTCCTAGAAGGAAAACAAACGTTTGTTTGATAAACGGGAAGAAGAGAAAAGCAGAGTGTGGCACTGTTATAAGGCGGGTAGAGGTGAAAGCAGCACCAAAGTTACTCATGCAGTGGCTTTCAGAAGGATAATCTACATCTGTGAGCACTGGGTTAGAAAAACAAACTTCTGACTGATGTTTCTTACTGGGCAATTTCTCTCTTCCAAGAGCACACCCAGCCAAGAAAACCCCTGCCTGCTGTTTCTATATGACGCCTGTAAAGGCAGCTGTTAAGCACTGTGTTGTATGAGCCCTTCCAGAAGTTACTCATGAGTTACTTTGACGTTTCTGTAACATATTAAGCAAACTGACCTAATGGAAAATGCCTTTGAAAATCAGCAGAGGTTGCCACCTTTGTAGAGGCTTGGTGTCTTGACTGATGACTACAGGTGAAGTGACGCCCTCACTTTGCTGCATGGCCCTTCAGATACCCATGAATGGGCAGAACATGCATTTCCTCTTTATTTACATTCTAATTCCAACACCAGGAACTGTACCTTGCTTTTTCCAGGAACGCATTTTGCTATTTTGTCCCAGCGGTCCGACGTTCCCTTTGGATGCTGCTGCAAGGCCATTTCCAGAAGTTTCTGTTGGTTTTGAGTCCACAATTCCTCTAAGGCACGGCTCTTCTCTCTTTTTCTGCTCTCGTCATCACTTTCTTCCTCCTGCTCTGTGTTATCAAAATCCTTCTGCCGTCTCCCTCTGCCCTTCTCCTCCGATACCTCTTTTGTTGCTGCTGGCCCCATTTCGGGCGCTTTGGGAACCTTCCGCCTGCGCTGCCTGGTCTCGCCAGCACTGCCCTCCTTGGGATCCGTTTGGGCATCCGTCCGATCTGGGCTGTGATTGAAGCTCCCCTCCTCCTCCTCTTCCTCCTCCCTTTCCCTCTGTGTGATGATGTGGTCTGGGAGATTCATGGAGACTTTGGTGTTCTTGGAGTTCTGGGCCAAGGTTTTAAGCTCGGAGAGCCTGGTGACACCTGTTTAAAGCACTGCTGTTATACTTCTAAATAAATAAACCATAAACAAGAGGTACTGCAAGTAGGAGGTACTCAGAACAGTGCAGAGAGCAGGTGAGGCCCTTACAGATCATGCTAAGTTGCTTATGTTTATCCAGAAATCAAGGCATTTGTATGAAGCAATGAACTTAGTTATGAGCTCATCTGGTAGGCGTGAAGTAACAAGTAAATTACCACACTGACATAAACGAGAACAGAACAGCATCAAGAAATGGACAAAGCCCACCCGAAACTGAATAAGAAGAGCTGGGAGGAGGCAGCTACAAAGGCAGCATTCCCTCAGAGTGCGTCAGGTCTTTTCCCTGCTTGAAGCAAGGCAGGCTGCAGGAGTCTCTGCAGAGCACACGCAGAAAGTGACCGAAAGCAGCCGTGTGCTTTCTAAAGGTAGCTGCAGCTACCGAAACACGGTGCTCCCTACAGGTGTTGGTGAGGAACTGGCGGCACACACCTGGTGTATACGTCACAGAGTCCTTCAGCTGTTTGGCTTTTGTGGTGACCTGCGTAGAAGAGGGAGAAAAAATGGGAGTATTAAAAAAATTACATTTATCACACGGCAATCCATATATGCAGAATCCTTGCTTCGCCCTCTCTTAATACCTAAATCTGCACAATGAGCCTTTTCCTCACTGAATCACACAGCATCACACAATGGAAGGGACCTCAAGGATTATGAATCTCCAACCCCCCGCCACAGCAGGACCACCAACCTTCACATTTAATACCAGACCAGGCTGCCCAGGGCCCCATCCAACCCGGCCTTGAACACCTCCAAGGACGGGGCACCCACAGCCTCTCTGGGCAGCCCCGCCAAGAACGTGGAGCTTGGCCACCTTGCAGACCTCACTGCAGATCACACAGAACACAGGCTTAAATTGAAGTACTTGGTTTCTTAATTGCTTATGAAGTGTGTTGTGCCAAATGAGTGTGAGATTCAAGTCTCACGTAAAAGCATTTTAAAAGGCAGCACTCCAAGAAGTACACACTCAAAGTACTCAACATTTTAAACGAATACCAGTTTGTCTTCCAACATGTGGCCCTGTTCAGCCTCGGATGAGTCATTTTTGGAGCCCCCACGCAGACCTCTGCTGTCCAGGCTGACCATGCTAAGGGCAGCAGACTCCTCTCCCTACACAGAGCAGCACCCAGGGAGAACAGCCCACACTGTGCAGCACTTCTCTCAAGAACAGGAAAGATCTCCCCCGCAAATTAAACCGCATTTTCAGGGATGATTAAATTTAAATAAGAACTCCATGGACAAAAAAAAAGTCCTGGCTCTAATTATCCAAAGTCCTTATCCAGAGACAGACACCTGGCATAGAAAAGCCCAGCGCCCACTGCTGCAGCGTGATAAACTTTGAATTGTTTGAAGAGGAAAAGCCTAAAAACACCACGATGGGTGAATGATTCTAAGCAGCACCAACTGCTCTTCATCTGCACGATGCTGAAACAACTGATGGACCCCCCTTAAAGGGAAAACCTGCTAACACAGAAACAGAAACTCCTCAGAGAGCCTAAATCCATCCAAACCTAAATGTTCGAGTTCCCTTTCCGCTGTAAGCAGAACAGCTCTGTGCCCACACTGCAAAAGGCAAACTGGAGGGGAACCCGTAGCCGATTGCTGAACACAACTGTCCTACACAGTGACCTGTTACGCATCTCTGGAATTATCTTCATCTAAAGCGAACTGTAATAATTACACTGAAAAGTGAGGAGAACTTGTCATGGGAGAGCACAGTGGATCGTTTAGAGCTGCAGTGATGCAGGGGATTCACCTGTACACCAGTACAGCGGAGCACTGTCTGGCTGTGCTCATCTATTCAGACAGCTGACAATAACCCATTCTGCTATTTTTCAACTTCTGTCACAGACTCGCAGGCTACTCAGATGACCAAGAAGAGAGGAAACGAGACAGGAAATTTCCCTGAGCCAAAGAGAGACAAGTAAGCAGCCAGCAGCCTTAATGCCGCCGTTCTGCCTTCTGCGTGCTGAAGCACTGATGTCGTAGCAGGCTGCCAATTACTGCTTCATCCTTCCAACTGGGACTACACACGCAACAGAAACTTATGGTGGAGGCGGTGCAAGTCAATATCCTGGATTCCAGCATCCTTTACAGGATGGATGTTCCCAGATTAGGCTAGTGCTGGTATCCCACAGTAGATACAAGTTTTGGTGCATGTTGCATCCAACTGAATTAGAATCTAAAATGGCTCTTTCCATTAGAGCAGTGAAGGATTCCAAGATCCAGATGGTATTTCACATTCCCCCATATGTGAGAAGTACCAGCCTCACCTCAGCCTGTCTTTCTTTGGGTGATTCCAGCACCAGTATCTTTGCCGGCCCAGTTTTACCACCTGTAGTAAGTTACTCCATCTATTGCACAAGACTTTTGGAGGCACTGTGATCATCATTTTGCATGGACTTTCAATCTGAGCACTCGGTGATTAATCTGGAAATAACAGCTACGTGTCAGGTTTAGATACTGGGAATCCACAATACCAGGTCCTGAGCAAGCTCTGTCAAGGACCTCCTGCTGACATAACTCCGACAGCTCATCAACAGCATCACTGCCATCATTCCCATATTCCATACAGTGGTTTATCAATTATCCTTCTTTTTTCCTCACTTTAAAATCAGCTTTCTTCTTTTCTAGGTGCTATGAAAAATCCTTGTTTACTCCAGCTCTTCTCACTCAGAGCTCAGGTATCACGTACACAGACTTAGGACTTATTTGTCCATCAGCTCCAACTGTCATTGCTGTTAGAGATGCTGACAAAGGGGAAGAATCATAACATGTCAGCATTAACCTATTAGGGATTATTAGTAACCCATCCTATGGAATGTAGGAAATCTGTATTTCAGTTTGATCTGTTTGAGTTTAATCACTGCTCTTGCCACTCAAATTTGCAGCCTCCTCTGGTGCCAGCTCCACCATACACTGACAGCCCTAACATCAATCACTGCTCACCAGTGCTGAGCAGGGTTATCTACCAGGTACTTCTTAGCAGTTATTCTGAAGAGCAGAAGTTGCTCCATTGCGTTCTCAACTCTATTTCTTATCATAACCTGTTTCGATTTATTACTCTTTCATTCAGTAGCAGATAACACACTCGGAAGTACCCTTATTCAAAGCACGAAGCAGTTGTGGCATTATGCTTCTAATTATTATTGACAACTGCTAGTGCACAATGCTACAAATTACTGTTGTAGTGTATATTGAACTATGAGTTTTAGTCGTGCTAAAAGCCTGTTGTTATTTGACAACAGCTTTCATCAAAGTATTGGTCAGGTCTGAAGAAAACCTGGTTCTGGGGACACCTGAAATAATAAACATCATACTCTGAGATGGATTTAAAATAGAAGAGGGAGGATCTCCTATTTCCACAAATGATTTTACTGCTGGAAAGGCACACTGCATTATTTTATAGGAATCCGCTTTCACCTTTGCTGTTTCTATGCACAAACAACCCAGGCATCCCCGTAGTTCTCTGGGGATAACAGAAGTCACAAATGAAGTCAGGTAATCACACGCACAATGAAACATTTCCTTAGACAAAGGACGATGAGAACAAATGTTTGCTGTGAGCAATCACTGCTGAAGTAGAAAGTGAGCAGTCTTACTGTGGGACATACAGAAAGAAGCCACAGGAACAGTTTGCTTCTGTGAACTCCCCTCTGAATTCAGTTTCAATAGCTCTTCAGCTACAAAAAGACTGTACTGAAAGCTAGGATTAGTGGGATGATTTTATGCAATGAAAGCCAGGCAGAGCTGGCTTCCTCTTGTACTCCTGACAATTAGTCCAGATCACAAGACCAGTTGCTACTCAACAAGACACCTAGCAGTAAAAACATTCCTCATCCTGACCATCCTGATGTTAAATCTCGTTACCCTGGACACCTGCCTCCTCTTTCAGATGGGACAATCAATGCTTCAGAGATGTACAGGAGAAAAAAAAAAAGTATTATTCAGAGTCAGCTTAAAAGCCTTTTGGCAGCACAGGCAAAATGCAGGTTCGCTATCACATGGGTGAGAGGCTGCACCTTTTGTGCTGCCTGGAAGGCAAGGATAAAATAGCACGGAATTGTGACCGGCCTCAGGGGGAAACCCTGCAAAGTCAGGTGGAGCAACCATACCCACACTAAGCAGACAGGAACGGCCCATTTGCGGAAGGTGAATATCAAATTCCTCACTCCCACAGCAGCAGCCACAAGCTGGCCCTTCCAGAGCCACGGTCAGCCCAGCTTTGCAGGGCTCTGGCAGTGGCCAATGGGGCTTTGAAGCCTTTCCCATCCTGCTGCCTCCAGGCACTCCCCTTCTGGATACAAGACCATTTTGACCAGGGCTGTACCAGGTAAATAAGGAAACAAAAGTCTCTTGTGTTCTGAAAACACTCTGAAAAAACACAAGCAGATGAAGAGATAACCCATGTCATTTGGCTCCCAGATGTATCTAACTTTGCAAAGCAGGATGACATGTTGGCGTGCTGCTGCCAACCCAACACACTGACAAAGCTGATTACTACTCCTAGCATCTTCCTGAGCAGAAGTTATCTAAGTACCTATGACACTGCCTGAATTTCTCAGCATCACCTACCAGAAACCTGCTGTCTCGGTAGCAGTGTCCTGCCCAGCCAGTTGCTACCTTTTTACTCTCCATCTATTTACGTTATGCAAAAACATCCAAGATCTGTGGAATTACAGAATAAAAAACGATAGCTACAGCCTGGAAGTAGCTGAAGCCAATATGCAGCAAAGTGAAATTTTTTGAATCTGAGGCTAATTTGAGCCCAAACCACATTGTTCTCATAAAGGAAAGCCAGGTACAGAAAGGCACTCAATTATTTCCTGCCCTTCTCCAAGAAATAGGCTTTGCTGACCTTTCAGAACAGCACAGAAAAGCTGCCAAATTCGAGGTTCTCTCCTTATAGGCAAAGTATTACTTGTTGCACTGAATTGATGTCCCAATCTAGATCTAAACAGCTTATTCACAGCAACCACAATTGCACCAAGAATGGTTTGACCAAAGTCAGCCATCAGTAGTGACTCACTCCTTTCTTTTCATGTGACAGACTCAAAGTTTGTTGCTTTATAAAATGCCTTCCTGTAATTTTACTACAGGATTGCTAACACTGCCTTCCAGTTCTAACAGACTGGTGAAACATCAGGTCAAATCATCCCGCTCCTTTTCTTTTTAAGCAACTTATTTCCAACGTAGCAGATCCCTAGCAGTGAAGTATTCTGTTAGAAGATGCACTTTTGCTCTGACCCCCCTTCTAACTATTTGCTTAGTAGGCTGTTACCAACTTTTCCAAAAGTGTGCAACATAACCGGCCAATGAGGCCAACAAGCTTTTGCTCTCCAAAGAACTAAGAGACACTTTACCAACTGGATTTGCTTAGACCAGCTGCTGCCAGCCTGCAGCAGAATGGCTTTCTTATGGTTACGACCTGTGAAGCCCTGTGTGATTGCAAACCTTGCCACAGCCAATGAGAGGAGGCAGCCCCAGCAGAAACACAACAGCTGTGTGTTTAGTGAAGAGGCAGTCTAAGATGTGGCCTAAACCACTGGATTTAGAACATCAGTTCTCGTTAAGTGCCCGGAGAGTTAATTTAAAACAGAAGAACAACTGCTCCCTTTTTTCAGGCCTAAGAGGAAGAACTCAACACCCAGAATTGTCATGACGTGGGAGGCTTCAAACTATGCCTTTTTTCTACTTTTGTCAGTCAAAATCTACATTTGCAAGTCTTCAGCTCCGTACTGAGGAAACTCAGTAACGGAGAGGAGCTCAAATGCCCTTTGCAACAATTGCTTGAGTATTTTATGACCTCTGATGCAAAATGCTTTACCTGTGCTAAGAGCCCTAAGATTTGCATTCTGCGATGGACTTTAAACCCAGCTCATTGGGATATACACGGAATGTTTTGTTATTCAAGCTACACTGCAAAGTTATAGCAGCATTGTCCTGACCACTGTATAAGACATCTATTTGAATTAAAGCTGGTGTCCCGCTGGCTTCTGCAAATAGCTTTCTCCTTGAAGTGACAGGAATGCTCTTGTCATGCCTCCCAAGAAGGAAATCAGTCTGTTTTGTATTTGGGTATAAGATGCTCCATGCTGCCTGATTCTGCAAGAATGGCAGGGTCAGTTGTATGACAGCGCAGAAGAAAACTGTGCCATCACAGGACTTTGAACAGCAATCCCCATGCAAAGTATCAACAGGCATGTTGGTGAGTCTGTGGGATTAGACAGGTGTTCTGAAGATTTCACTCTTAGACTGAGGGATCTCCATGACCTACATACCATCTAAATCCCATCTTAGATATTCATAACTGCTCTCAGACCTTGATCCAGAGCAAGGTCTTTATACTTCAATAAGCCACCGCAAGAACTATTGATTACATAAATATATGCAAGCTGCTGAGAGGGACTGCTTCAGAATATACACAACTGGAGATCACAGTAACCGAGTTAACACAGGCACGTTATACAAAATGAAATATAAAGCAGACTTAGGAAAAGCTTAATCTCCAGAAGCAAAAAAAACCAACAACCAACCAACCCTAATAAATTCATTAACTTCTACGTATTAATCACTTCTCAGATAGATGTTTTCTCGCTGGCAATGTAACAAGCTTGCACTTGCCAAAAATGAGGGGTCTATTATATAATGGCATAGAAATGTGCAGTGAGTGTGAACTCACACAGTTAGACTTAAGGCTGAAACTGTTGGACATGAGAAAACACAAAACAATCCCTCCCTCCCAGTCTTGTGCTTTCAGGTTTCACCATAATTCAGGATGTCTGCTCCAATACATACACCTGTCTATTGTTTTGCTGTCTGCCTTGGTCTTTTTTTATACAAGCAGCAAATCCCTATCAGTCTGTTTTTGCAACACAAACGCGTGAGATTAGTGAGTGCAGGAGCACACAGAATCAGTTTAAATCCTGTAAGACAAGTGAATGATATTACTTCACAAGTATGAAATCTGAGATCTCTTTGCCTTTAATTTAAAAAACCTGTACCTAATAATCACATTAAAGTCTGTTTGGCATGCCAGACAGCTTTTACTTCCTCTGTTATTTTTACAATTTGAATGTCCTTTGTAGTTACTGAAATTAATTTATGCCTGTCAGCAAATATTTTATTTTTTTTAATCTGTACGGGTAGGCACTGTCGTGTAAAATATGCTGCTATAATTCCACACCTAAGTGCTTCTTCTCAATCTGGGTTCAACAAAAGCCAGCCATCATTATAAATCTTCATAAAGCACAGCATTTGTCAAATCAAGGAATGTAATTTTTGCAGAAATAGTCACCTTGAAATTCTATTCATAATTTATCCTACGTCTGAGGGCGTTCACAGCGTTTAGGAAATTCAAACCTAACTTTTTCTTTTGTTTTAAAAGGTCAATTATTTCCTTAAGTATTGGAGGACAGGAATGAGAACTAACCCCGGAGCAACAAATTCAGCAAGGAAAATGGGTCAAAGAACAGATGTTCAGGGGATGGCAGAGAGCAGTGGTACAGGTAACCAGGTCAGCCAGCAGGAACTCTGATTAGAGTTAACTGAACTCCATTTCCCTTTCATAATCAAAATACTTGAAAATCTAATTTATACCACCAGCCAACTGCAATAAAAATGACTTAAAAAGCTGTAGAGGCTTTTGGTTGCGAGAGCAGTAAGATTTCATTATACTAAGCTGGATGAAAATCATCTTTATGGGAAAAGGTTGATAAATCCGCAATATGCACATATTAAAATGTCAATTAGCTATTTAAATAATGAAACATACATAATGAAACATGATAAAATGAGCGCAATTGCATCCATTTTGGGTCGACTATTCATTGGCCGTTCAAGGATGGTTTCTGGAAGAGAGACAAGATAAGAATTACCCTGTACTTGATATGACCAAAGTTAGAGCAACACGCTTCTCACAGCACGCCTACACGATGGTTGCAAGTATAAAGTAGCTGGGCTGAAGGAATACGTTGCAAAGAAATTTATGCTGGTATCACATGAGGCAGCATGAACAGAGACAGTACAGCTGCATGAGCTCAGATGCACTACAGTACGGAAACAGCTGTTTACTGTTGGATTTTGGCTGGCACTTTCCCACTGCCCTGAATCCCATTGTGTAGAAGCATCTGTTTGGACAGGGCATCTGGTAGACAGATCCATATAACAGGTCTTATTCTTGTTTGTGAGTTATTTTGGGAAATCACAAAATTAACAGACGTGAATGCCTACAAAATAACAAAACAATTCAAACTCAGGTGATTTTAGTAACAGTATAAAAGAAAAAGCACCTGAAAGATGACTTGGTAAGGAATTACTGAACATAAGAACCATCAAGCCAAGGTACATGCAGTGATTAATAACCAACTTAGTGACTATCTGGCTTTAATTTTACATTTTTTAAATGAGTTCACACATGGTTCCAATTGTAGGCGGGTTTTGTTTCCTCCCCCTTTCCTCCTAGATAGCTTGCACTTGCTAGTCTAATCACAGACCATATGAAGAGAAGGACCTAACCTGAGGCAGAATCTCTATATTGATCTCGTTTCTTGCAGATGTTTTCCTAACCTGTTTTTTAAAGACCTTCAAAGGTGGATACTCCACTGCAGCTTATTCCACTGCCTTACTACACCTTTTAAATCTTTGCCCCTTCATGGCTTACTCAGCTGTGTACGTTAAACTTCAGGTAGCCACTTCTTGCCCTATAAAGCTGATACAGAGCACAAGCAACTTCCTTTTTGCAGTTCTCTCTTTAGATAGATGAATGCTTACATCATATTTTCTTTCAGTTCTCAGCCCATAAGAATTCCTTCACAATCTTTTCCAATAGGTCTCTAAAGGTCACTCTCCTTATTCTCTTCTGGTCTTGTTACACTGAATCACGTGCTTATTGTAATCTTGAAAACTAGACACAAACTGGAGGTGTAGATTCAGGTTTACCATCCTCCTGTGTTTTCTCAGTACGACGCTCCCCTTTTTCAAAAGAACTTGCTATTTGTTGACCTGTATTATCTCTTCTAATCTCTGCATTTCTCCTGCACTTGTTTGCCATCTTTTATTTGTGAACCCTGTCATTATCTTGCTGCACGTACTTGCATACTGACTGTTTAATTTGCCTATTGCAACCAATAACCTTACTTTTTGCATCTTATTCCTCGAATTCATTTTGAATTCTACTCATCTTGCAATGTATTTGCAGTTCCCTCTTAGCTTTCTAGGAGTACTTTACAAAGAAGTTATGCTACTCCACCATCTTTCATCACTCAGGTTAGTAAAAGGTGGAAAATAATGCAAAATACAACTTGCTGTGTTATTTGATAAAGCCCTTCAGCTGGACAGTGAGACACTAATGACTTCTGCAGAACTGGTGGGACAAATACACTATGGTAGGAAACACCACGGCACTGTCAGATCCAGGAGAGAAAGAGAAGACAAACTAAGAAGGACAACTGATTGCCAAAATGATTTTTTTTTTTTTGTCATTAATTAATGCCTGTTCATCTTCAGATGACAAACATCTTAAGGAAGTTCTGCTAATATGAAAAGTTCAAAAGCCAAAGCTTCTATTCAGAATGCTGCTTCAACAAGTGCAAACTGGGTTCTGAGGCAGCAAATCAATGATAAGAAAAGCAAAATGGAAAATCATGGTGGAACTTTCCAAGCATAACGAATCTCTCTGCAAATAAGCAAGTGACAAACTTTTCCCTTCTTTGTATGTGGAAACAAAAAAAAGCAGTGCTAAAGCACCAAGCATTAAAATCCTCCTTCATGTTGTCTAAAAAAGTCAGTAACGTAATGGCAGGAGGAAAGTTCAGAATGATGTAAAAAACTCCAAAACAAATAAAACCACAAAACTAGGTTAAAAGAACACCACGAAGCCAAGAAGTTGACAAATGCCAAGATGCAGTGGAAATTAATACAGCCTTACAGGGGAATTTACTTCAGAAAAGAACAAAGGAAGAAGAAAAAAAAGTTGTTTAAAATGGAATTTGTTTGGGGCAGTCAGAAGGAGAGAACTTCACTCACGTTACTCTGGTACACACTGATGATTTCAGATCATTCTTCAAAAACTACTGCAATATTTTTCTCACATTTTTGCTAAGGAAGAAAGCTTTGGAGTCACAGGCAGCAATGGAAAGATAATTTAGGATTGCACCACGTTAAACTTTTTATTAACACTTACTTATCTACTCTACAGTTGAAAAGGGACACACTGTACTCTGTGAATCCTTTATCCAGTTCTCTAGCTGTGAAAGGAAAACCAGGACTTACCACTCCTCATAATTCACAGGACAAAAAACAAACAGAAAATGGTCTGAAGTTTTTAAAAAGTATTTTCTATGTCCTCAAATCTGCCCTTCAGTATTTCAGTCCTTTGCCCTTGATGATACTTTAGCCAAGACAGAATCTGATGTCAATTGAGATGTAAACAAGGAAGCCCCAAACTGTGCTGCACAAGCTGCTTCGAAACAGTTCCCTCAAGCACAAGAAATCCCCTTCTCTTCCTGCTTCTCTTCAGTGGAAATGGGGAGCAGCAGTTTGGGCAGGAAACACTGACTGCAACTTTCCTCTGAATTACACTCAACAGCACTGGACTAATTCCTGTGGCTCTCGCATAACATCTCTTATTCACTGGCAGTGATAACTAAGCAAAACAAACTTAGGAATCCCTCCCATAAATGTGCGTTCTATTCTTTGTCTCCTGTAACAAGCACAATGGATATGCTGCAGATATTGTTCAGCAGCTGGAAGGATACACCTGAAGAAGTTCCCAGTTTCAGTGTCTCCACGACTGACCTAATAACATCTTGAGACGGAAAGCTTCCAGGAAACTTTTGTTTAAGTGTTTCTTCTTGGACCTAACCACTGAAACTGCACAATGTGATGGAGGAGAAACACTACCAAGTAGTCTGTATCAGGAAAGCTGACCCAGCATTATCAGCAGTGTGAAATTTTTAGAGAAATAAAAGATTGTGCAGAGCACACTCAAAGTAATCACGTAGTTGGAGGCCACAGGAAGTAAAAAGGATTACACTCCGACTTTGCCTCACACAGAAGCCCTCAAAATTGCCATTTTTTATACAAGAAATGACAGCTCTTAGATCTCTCATTGCACTACCCCACTCATGGTGATGAGGTCTGCTCACCTCATAGAAGTGGGTGAGCTTCATTTTTCTCTACGGCCCTGCCAGTGTGCAAGTATGGTGTGCAAATTCACTATTAAGAATCCTTTATGTAATGTATGCTTCTATAACTGTTTCAAGGAATAAAGCAGAAAATGGCTGCAAGAAGTCTTAAGATGATATGCTAGTTTAGTGACGGGCGTAAGTGGAAGCTACCAACGTGTTTGTAACATCAGTAAGCATCCTTTCTGAAGGCAGACTCGAAGATCCATCCCATGCTCACTGCCTACCATCAAGTCATGTGAAATATTTTTGCTATTAAAATTTGCTCAGTAAAATACAACAGCTTTTTAATAGTCACTCCACCTCAGTATTATGATGAGCAACACTGAACAGAATCTGATCAGAGTAAACAAACCAACACAAAAAAAATCAATTACATTTGCATAGCAGGTTTATAACTTCTTGTTTACATTCACTTATCTGCAAATAATACGGCTTGTTCTGAAATGACAGGAACATAAATGGCTTGTTTTGCAGTATAAACGAGTAACTGAGCACTATAACTCTACAGATAAAATCTTTAAAAGCAACTTCCAAAAATATCTTCTTGTGATTCTATCAACAAGGACGAGAAACAAACAATTATCCAGACTGCCCAGAGGGTGCAGCGGGTTACACTTGGCTCTGGCCAGAGGCCGTGTTTCCCATTATTTAAGATAATTCCCGAAATACAATAAATGAAGAATATCTAATCTCAAAACATACATCAACAGCTTTAAACATTATTCTCATTAACCCCTCCAGAGCCTATAAAATAGGGTCAGCTGAAAGGGCTTTCAAAGGGTCCTCAGCAGACACTACATCATGTTCCAGTGATCTATTGCTTGAAAAGGAAAAGTCTTTTACGGCCTGGCCCCTGAGGGTTTTAAGATCATAACACTTAAAATCCATAAGTACAAGCTTTCTTTGATATGCGGTACAATACTATAAAATATGAATTAACAAGGATATTAATCATTTTGCACAGTGTTATTACCCAAGCTATAATCCAGAAAAATGGTCTGAAATAGTATCACATGTATAACTTGTTTTAAAGTTTGCAGAGATACTTCAGTTTAATTAATGGAAACCATCTGTCTAAACACCATTAGCTCATCTATGTTTTGAAGGGCCGGCTTAGAACAGAAACGTAATCTTTAACCAAGTCCCACAAATACCGGCTCGCAGTTAAAAGGGTCCCTACAAAACCCAAGTGGCATTGTGTTTCTCTTATTGGGTTACAGTAGCGTGAGTCTCCCAGCACCAGAATCCCCCATACAGCTGATCAGTTACAGCTGCTAATTGCAGAGCGAGAAACGGGCTGACATCTGCTTCTTGCATAGTTAGTTAATGGTTCACTTCCAGGTCCTAAAAGGATTGTAGCCTCTCTCAAAAGACAATGTCGGCCCCCATATACGTCTGCCTTCTACACTGCCTGTCTTGTTCTGGTTTGTCACTCTCTCTACAATGCAAATCTGAGTGAACTCACATCTGCCACTGATCGACCCAATTCGTGAGCAATCTTTTCCCATCGACCTGGGGTCCCCCCTGGGAACTTAACCATACTTCTTGTCAGCTGGCTGAGGTCCTCTTCTGTCCATTCAGGTGCCTGTAAAACATTTGTAAAACATTCATTACTGCGGGGATATTGGACATATATCTGTGAGGTAATATACTGGAAAAATTCCTCACGTGAATTAATCAAGTCTTGTTAAAAAAAAAAAGAAAAAAGGAATAGTTTGATATATCTGGTACAATCTCCCTGTTTTATGGCAGAAAATGTGTAGGAACAATAGACCAACAGGGAGGTATTAGAAATCCTTAACATAGGAAAAGCATGTTTTGTATGTTATATACGTGCATTTGTTTAATTTACATCAGCACATTTGTACAATGTACACAACACCAGAGAACTGCAGTCAAGATAAAAAAACAAGACTTCTATTAAAGATTAAACTGCAGTTTAAGATACAAAATTTTAGATGTTTCTTTAATTTCTCACACAAGATTTTTTCAGCAAAGATAAAGAGAATATTACTTTTACATTTAAAGCACCCTCTGAATGAAACAGCACAGTCATCTTTTGGTCACTGCAGCCTTCACGTGCTTTAGCATTTTTGCGTGACTCAGGAATGAAATCTGTTGATTCTAATATTGCACTAAGAGCACTGGCCACCACCCCACCCCTGCAACAACACACCAGCCATACCACAGACAGAATGCTTCCGCAATCCAATAAGCAAAATACACGACAACGCTGTACTCTAACAACACCAGACAATCTGATAGAAACGACTGTCTTCATAATGGCCAAATAAAGTGAACAAAGCCGGGGAGCACACAATTACGGCAGCTTAAGCCACGAAATCCCGCTTGCCTCACAAGGCACAGTAACCATCCCTGACATTTGCAGCATCCTTGGCGACATCTGCAGAGCCCAACCTTTGTTACGATCCCTAGTTTGCCATTTTATTTATTTTTAAGGAATTCCTTATGACATACCTCTTCTAATCACCATTTCCGATAATGAACAGCACATATCAAGCAGTTTGCATTACAGAGCCATCAGCACAGAACAACAGTCAGAGGTGAGTGACCCCAGGGACCATCTCCACAACTACAGCAAAGCTTCTCCCTGACACTAATCCTGCCTGTCATTCTCCCACTGTGCTCTAACCACACTGACATCCGCCTGCCGCACTGCGAGCTTAACGGGGCCCTTCCTGACTTTTTACTGTCTCCCCCAATCAATGGTTCAAGCGTGCTCTTTTCACCATGTCCAAATGGCAGCTTCACTCATAATCAAAGTGCATTGCTCCTGTTAAAGGGCTTCCCGAAAGGCTCCACCATTTGCATTCATTTGCAAAGCAAACTACTTTTATTCACTTTGTTCTGCTATCAAGAGTGTTCCCTGAAGCAGATAAATTGGCATAAATACAACCTGCCACTTAAAAGACAGTAAATAATAGCCAATAGTAGCAAGGATTTCATCAATCGTCCTGGTTTGGATCCATGTAGCCCTTTATTCAGTGCTGAAAGCCCCAGACATTCATATTCATATATTTTTAATACAAGTGTAATATATATTTGAGTCACTGCACAGAATTCAAGATGTTTAAATTACGTGTGTATGTGAGAGTGACCGCACGCACATTACACGCACACTCAGACAACTGCACCACGGCTGAAGGAAGACAGGACAAACACACAGCAGATCCCACGCTGCAAATAACCTTTTTATTTTTATTGTATCAAGCAAGTTAGTATACTCCGTGCCCTCTTTTATGCTAAGATATCTCTCTGAGATTTTTAGAAGGGAAGTTTAGGGGGCAATCAACTACTTAGAAAGATTTTCGCCGCTATCATTTCAATAACAATTATGCTTCTGTTTTAGTTAAAATAATTACGTTCAAAAGGCAGTCAAATTTCAGACATTAAAAGCAGACCTTAATATGCAGTTAACTGTAATTTCTTATTTAATTTATGTTAAAACCGTTTTTTTTTTTTTTGTTGTTGTTGTTGGATTGTTGGTTTGTTGTTTTTTCTTTAATAGATCCACAACTATTTTTCCTTACCGCATCCAAAGCATATCTAAGCAATTACACACGGAAATCAAGATGATCTTTTCAGTGATGTACATGTTGCGGGAGCCTATCAGTAAGATGCATTTTCAGACTTCTTGGTAAGCTTTGTATTTTCCGTGCTCGAGACTCTAGTAACCACTTGTAAATATTAGAATTAATTTCATCTTCCTAAATAGAGGGGAGTAAAACTATAATTATTTTGTAGATCTGAAACAAATTATATAGCTTATTCACAGCACAGGAATTCATTAGCTAAATTAAAACATCAACTGATTAATCTTATTTCAAGCTGGCAATTTTAGAACGTAAGATCTAAAACATCTATAAACTTGGGAAATCTTTGAAAAAGCTTTTAGGAAATCCACTCGGAACTGCTAAAGCTGTAAAGAGCTTTTGTGAATTTGCAGTTCCTCAGCAACAGTTAATTGTGTCTTTAGATGCAACAGTGCCTACTGTGATCCAACTACTACAAACAGCTACGAGGGTGGTCATGGTGTGAATGTGTTCTCCCTGTTCTAATCTGTAGCCAACTGTAACTGCGAGAGTCAAATAAATGCATAAACATACCGCTCTGTCACCTAGAACCACCTGTGTCCAATATTACTTAAACGCTGGGCCAAAATTCATCTCTACAGTAAAGCAATGGAAGACACCACATGGTGAGGGGACAGCTGTTGTTACTACACAAGCATTCAGATTTTGCATCAAAAAAGCTGTGTTCTGGGATTACCTTCCCATACTGAATACAAAAGTAGAAGTACAGAGTTATGGTCTACAGTCTTGAAAATGAAAATAAACTGCAAGCGCAAACATAAAAATTCATAGCGTTCTCTTCAATAATAATCCCTTAATGTGGTTTATCACACTTAACTGGCGATACTGGAGGATTAGTTCACCCAAACCACTACGGACTTTCCATGAAAGAAATAGGATGTGGTTTATTGTTTACAGCATGACTCTTTTGCATGCATCCTCCTTTCATAATTCCATCCCATCTCTTTCAGTATAATGGATTTTACACTATTAGGATATATATTTAAATTCAAAAAGCTCTATTTTCAGTTCTAAAAGCAAATTTTTAGACAACAAAGTATTTGTTATCCAGAAAACAGTATAACATCTTTATACCTGTTAACATTAGCAAGTATAAAGTACGTATCACTTTACTGTAAGATTGGGAAGTGGTTAGTATTTGAGAGTTTATAAAGTGTAAAAGATATTTATACTGACAGTAAGTTGTAATTTGATTTTTTAGATTAAATTTTAGCTTTAGACACTTTCTTCCTGCCATCAATTAACTGTGCATTCTCCATTAAAATCAGAAGTTTGGGTAATGCTTTCAGTCTGGTCGGAATTTTGTGCTATGCATCATCTAGTTCTGGTAATTTATGGACTTAAACAGTCCAGGCAATGATCTTGCAAATACACTGTGTTTGTGGAAACATCTGTAGTACAAGAGTCCTAGTGAATTCCCAAACAGTTCTGCCATTCAAACTATAATTAACCTATAAGTAGGTGGTATTTCTATCCAGTAACACCATGAGAGTAGAACAAAAAACATTTCTGATTCGCTTCCTTACCCATATTAGTCTTATTTTTCTTACATTTTTCTTCCATATTCTTAAAATTTCGTGCTTTTCACTGTAATAAGTCTGAAGTCATTCTTCTTTTGTCAGTTCTCATACATGTGTGACTACATGATCCAGGGTTTTGCTGCACACTAAAGATCTAAGATTCTGAAGACCTGTTCTGAAACTCTCAATATCTGCTAAATCTCAATATATATATATATATATTTTGGTCCTTCAAAGCTTGTAGTCAAATTCAACTTCCAACAGAACAATTTTTATTATGGGAAACAATAAGAACAAAGGCAGTGGTCAAGCTAGGCCAGTATCTCAATAAGTGCTCGGGGAGCACAGATGGAATAAACTTTTAACACACACTTTGTGATAACTCTGTTCACTGTCATCCTCTCCAGTCCCACTCTAAAAAAAATGGGGTCATACGCAGATACCAAGAGAGGAAGTAACAATATTTTACCAACACCTTACCAAACATTATACCAACCTCCAATTATTATCATTCCAAGGAATTTCTTCAGCATAATTCATTTTATCTACTTAGTAACTTAATGAATCTCTTTTTCAGTGTTTTGTCCAATCCTCCCTGAACTATGTAAACTTTCCATATTTGCAATATCTCCTTCATCAGGATCTGCACACATCTACTACCCATTATGCAAAGAACTGCATTACTGTGTCTGCTTTGAACAGCTCTCGCTGGCTTTGACAACTAGCTCTTGGTTTCAAGTTAAGAACCAGAACCAGCAACTAGTCTACTTCTATTCACCTCCATAGTACTTACTCCCCAGTAAGTTGTTTCTTCCAAGCTCAGGAGTCCAAGCCTACTCAGATGGTTTTTCATGTAAAAGCCATTTCACACACAACCCTGTTCTTCATGCCTTTCTCTAAACCTTACATTCCAAAATGACCTCTTTGAAATCAGATACCAAGCTGCACATTGCAGTCAAGCTGTGCGATTAATCATAAATCACGAATCCATGCAGTAAGGATTCTTCTGTTTTATTTTCTATTCCTTTCTCGATAGTTCCCCAAAAAATCAGCACTGATAAATATGTTTCTTCTCAAGAAAAATGGCCAACTCAGTTCAGAGCTCATCACCTTGTGCACGAAGTTAGGACTGTCATTAACTACATCAAGATCTGCATCACCCTGTATCTACCTGCTGGGAAGGTTTTTTGCCATTTTATTGTTCTATTCTACACTTCTTAGTGCCCAATTTCATTTTCACTATTCCAAATATAATCCTGCTAATGATGCACTCTCTATCCTCATTGTTCACCCAATGTACTACCACTCATTATACCCTAAGAATACACAGAGCATCTCAGTTTTTGCTAGTTTTCCTGAAACATATATCAGATATGTAGGTTTATAACAGTCCCTAAATTCCACTGACTACTTAGAAAATAATTAGAATGATGTATTTGACACTTTGGTCCTCAGACACGCATGAAAATGAAGAATTAATTCAATTATTTCTTCCTTAACTTTTCTTTAAATTTGTGGTTGGATATCTTCTTGCTCCAGCAAATTAAAACATTTAAACAGCATACTACATAGTTATAAAAGAACATTAGAGATGCACATTATTAATTCCAGATTTGTTTAAAGCAACTCTCTGTAAATATGAAGGCACAGTTTACTAGCTTCGGGCAGTGAGGCCCTGGCATAGGCTGCCCAGAACAGCTACGGGTGCCCCATCACTGGAGGTGCTCAAGGCCAAGCTGGATGGGGCCCTGGGCAGCCAAACCTATGAGTGGCAGCCCTGACCGTAACGGGGGTTGGAACTGGATGGGCTTTAAAGTCCCTTCCAACCTAAGTGATTCTACATTCTTCATTTATATCATAAGCTTGTCAAGGTAACATTCTAGCCATAATCATTTTTGCTTATGCAGTTCCTCGCGCAATGGATATCTGAGACTCCAGTATTAAAAGCCTTAAAGTATTTAACAGCTCTCAAAGAAGGCTGAGAACCCAAGAGTAAAAGTACTCATCTGCCTCAGTACCAGCTTTTCTCCTGAACGCAGATGCAAATGTTTCAGGAAAGAGAGATTATTTCCATTACAGCTGGCATCAACCTGGATCGGGGATTTCCTAAGAATCAAGTTGAATCCTTCCCTACTTTACAAAGTCACTGATGAAGTTTTCTACTCTCCTCATCTCATTTTTGTTCTTACTCAACATCATAAATATTACTACATATGAAAATATTATCAAGTTTGTTGTGTCTTTAACCTCAGCAGAAAATCATGGATAGTTTACACGATACTGCCAGGTTATGTGCAGACATTTAATAAGCCATGCCTTAACACTGAAAAATGTGTATTCTCATAGACAAAAAAAGGGGATAAGGATGAGAAATAAATAAAGCTAAGAAGCAGCTACATGAAGCAGTAAGACAATTTTTAATGTTATTACTGCATGCAAGTTGTAGATACTCCAAAAAAGCAATAATTAGTCATCTGACAGAAAAAGTGCCTTAAAAATGACACACCAGGTAACCTAGTAACTCATGAGATGATTGCTGATCATCCCTTCAACACCATGCATTTTCTCCCATGAAGCCCAAAACCAGTAAATACATCTTGCTAGAGATAAGTGCTTTACAGCAATACACTGCCCACAAAAGGCAGCTGCTCTACAATTCATTTGTTTTCAAATACGGGGTTCTACCAGGCTTTGATTCTAGATTTAATATGAAGCTTTCTTTAACACGCAGCAGTTAACTTCATGAAATATGCACAGGAATGTTTTCCAATACCAGCCTATATTTTCATAGTGCAATCTGAACACTCCCCCTATACAGCTGAGTTTTCAAAAACACGAGAAATAATTCAAATTATGACATTTTCATGGCTTTGAAATTAAAATTTTCTGTAGTATTAATACAAAAACCAGCTTATTAGTGTGAGTTTTTTTTTCCTATACGTCATTATAGCAAACCATGGGGGTAAAAGATTATTTAAAAGGTTATTTCTTGCTATATTCTCAAAATCAAATCTACTTTTCCATCAAGCAAGCCAGAGGAAAAATGTCACAATTAAATGGTTCATAAATATAACACTAAAATTACTACTTAAGTCAATGTAATTGAACAGAAATTAAAATGTAGTTTTTAATTGCATATTACAACTTAAATGGTAGCACTTAGCAGAAAGTGTTAACTCATTTATTTTTTAATTGTTAGCTGCTTCAAGGCAATTGTTTTAATGCAGAAAAAAAGTGAGAAGCTCTTCAGTAAATTTGATTGTAGGACACTCAGGCATGCAGATCAAATAAAGTATAGGTTGAATAGGTAATTAGGTTTGGCCTGTGATACATTAATGTGTAGACAAGTTCCCAAGGAAAGGGAGCAAATGTTTTTAGTTTAATTCTCTCTCTAAACACCACTTTACTTGGGTATTTAAATGCAGTTTTGAAAGTATTTCCATTTGATAGAGAAGATAACACTGCACTGCAGGTCTTCCAGAACACGTATGTCTATTAACTGTTGAGGAAAATAATTTTGCAGCTTTCAGAAACTTCAATAAATAGGTGTGTAAGGCATTAAGTCCACAACAGACTGCTGGTGCCAACCTTCTTGTAACTGTTTGATGCATTTCAAGTCTTTGGTTATATTAAATTTGGTAGGTAAGGTGAACCCAAAGACATGCAGATACATTGAAGCATATAACTAGTCCTTAGTACTAGAGTGTTTTTGCATGCATGGCTATTATTTCTCTCCCGAAATACCAGGCAGACTAAGCAAGTCTACAACACCTAACAGCTTTGAGCAGTACCAAATGCACTCTTACTTAAAGCATTTTGGTGTAACACTGCATGTTATGAGGATTTTGAAACTATGAGCATACGAAGTTAATAAAAAGCACTCAATATTTTAAACCATCTTCAACCTAACTTTTTCGACAGGGCACAAAACAACTGTAAATTCTGGTTATGGAGAATATACAAAAAGAATCTGTCCCACTGGAATATGTCTGCAAGAATTGGAAACAATATCACTTAGGACCCCAAAGAAACTACCTGGAAAACAT
Organism: Excalfactoria chinensis; assembly: GCF_039878825.1. Lineage (NCBI taxonomy): Eukaryota > Metazoa > Chordata > Aves > Galliformes > Phasianidae > Excalfactoria > Excalfactoria chinensis. The sequence continues at coordinate 124,844,540 of NC_092826.1, forward strand.
CATGAACATGGCCCGTACTAAAGTTTTCAACTCATATAGTAACACAGGAAACAAAAACATCTGAGAAGCTTTCAGGAATTCATAAAACATCCATCTTTGATGGTAATTTCACACATCTGCACTTCCAAAGAAATCCAAATTTCAAAATTGTTCTTAATTATCATGAAATATAACTGAAAACAAGGGAACAGCATTTCAGCTGCTTAGCATATAAATATTGAATCTGTCTGTCAAATTACTGGATAAAAACACTTAGTCTGGGCTAAAGCAAAAATCAAAGTTAACCTTCCCTTTCTTCACACACACAGATTTTCCCTCCTAGTTTGTGGCCATTTCAATGGGTACCATTAACTTCAATCTTCTTGTGTTTTATCACTAAGCAAATCTTCAAAACAAGGCAAGTCAAGAAAAAAACCCAATGCAGCAAAACATGCCTGGATGTCCATTAGTATCAGCTTAGTTTAAAAAACAGTAATACAGAAAAACACACAACAAATATAAAGTTACTAACTTGCTACCTAGACTCTCCACTGACATTATTTTCTGCTATAATTCAAATTTCCAATGTGAATTAGCAGAACCACCAAGAAAATCATAAAAATTGAAGCTCTACGTTTTCTTTGCCCAGTTTCTCTCACGATTATGATGACAACAGCACTGTAAGTATGCTGGATGGTCAGTATGCTGATGTTCCTTAACCAGAACCATGTAAAAGAAAATGATGCTGAACACCACATAAAATCTGTTTTCATAAGTAAATGCATGCTGTGAATGCATGCTTACTTTGTGCAAGTTTGAGGGCTGCAGTAAAACATACATTTTCCTTTTGCTGAACATCACTCAATTGCAAATGATGCTCAAACTTTCTCTCCTTCATAATGTGCACCTCGAGTACAGGCATCATATTTTTTATTGAAAACATTGGGAAGTGCCATAGCTAGCATGGAAAACAAACCTCAATCGCAGTGTACAATTCCTCATAATCACTAAGAGTGCTCTCATTTTTTTGCAGGTTTGGGCAAGTAATATACTAAGCAGCAACATTTTATAAAGAATTGTTCAGGCCAAATCATTCGCATCCCAATTCAAAGAGCACTTTTAACTTCAAATATGGACACAATTCCTATTCATTTAAATAGAATACAATTGCATGCTTAAGTGTGCTCAACGGAGGGTTTGAAGACTAAAGGTGATATATTCAAGACTACCCTGCCTGTCAAAAGCTATACAGAAAATGGCTAATATCCAGATTGAGATTCTCTGAAAACCTCAAAGTGGCAGAATACTTACAACAACAGCATTAAGTCATTCCTCGGCAAGGCAGGATTACATATTTATCTTTACTAGATAAACAAAAGCCAAACTCACATCGCTCGTTATATTCAGTTGCTGGAGTTTACCTTAGCTCATAATTTCTGGGCAATTTCTATGAATAAATATGACCAGAAGTCATTACAGTCATGGTCTTCTCAAGAAGAGAGGGAAAGAAGCAGCACTGTGCAAGAAAGTAAGATGCTGAAACTAATCACATTTCTTTCAGACTGGTTTGCTTGGAAAGGACAATATAGAAATACTGGAAAATTAATATGTATTTTAAATAATAAACTAAAACTGGATTTACTTGAAGCTAGCTTCATTCTCCAATTTAAAAACAGCCAAACTCATACCAAGAAAAGTAACTATTTTGCAACAGTCTGAACACTTTAAATCTACATCAAGAAGCTGAGAATAGAACCAGTGAATTGCACTATAGAAGTTAATGCCATAAGCGGCAAATTCTTTCTGGTCACTAAATTGTGAACCCTATTAAAATCCCATTTCAGAGATATTTACAGATTTACAGCCTCTGCCTCTCACTGTCCTGGAGAAATCTGAAGGATACAGTGTGTCATAGCTGAACCGCTCTCCCTGTTATGCTGGAGGGGCAGGAGCAAATGGGGCAGGCTCACACTGAGTAACTACCTTCACCTATTCCTACAGTTTCTACCCTGTACAGGCAAAACCGTAATATCCTTACTCCTCCACTCCTCCTTTCTACGTTAGAGAGCCAGAGTGACTGCTCACCTTGGGAGGTGACAAGGAGGCAGCACTGAAAGGGAAATCAGGATATCCAGTGCATCCCGGCCCCAAATGGGCCAAGCTGGAGCAGTCTATTGCTTTCTATGTCTTCCCAGGCTGTGCAGTGAAGACTAATATTTACAAATGATCAGCTTCTTGCAAATTTATGTAACATGTATACAAGATTCAAATCAGAAGAGAGAATTCCAATGACAAGAGTCAGAATTTCAATGTCTAATTTAGAAAGATAACATCCCTGTCACTCACTGGTAGGTTCCAGGTTTCTCTCCTATCTGCTACCAAGTCTTTCTATGATGGACAATGACCATGTCAGCCTTGGACAGGAAACAGGGCTTGACACATGCAGCAAATCAAGACACCCAACCCAAGCTCTAGAAGTTAACGTAACAGAACTGACATTAGCCCTAGAAATTACACAGCCGTGGTTTGGACACAAGCAGGTGTCTATACAGTGCGGCCAAGTGCTCAAACAGAGCAGCCATTGAAAAGCTCTACACATCTACCTGCACAGATTAACCCTTCGAACAATTAACTTGAGCTTCTGGGTGGTTTTCAGGCTCCAAAAACTGAGGACCAAATATATATTAAAAAAAAAAAAAAAAACACAAAAAAACACACGTGTAAAACTGTGATCAGATTGAATTATAGCTGCAAGGCACATAAATCACTTCTGGAAGCTATAACTTGACACCACACAGCATCAGCATGGTGATGAAATCAGCTTGTATTAGTCTGTACAGCACAAGCACTTATGCTGCTATATTTGACTAGACAAAAAAATTAAAGACTAAATTGAGATCATGAAATATCAGAAAAAAATCCATTGTTTGGCCTTAATTTAGTACATATGCACTGCTGATAATCTTTTTTAATCTTTTTTTCCTTTTTTTCCTTTTTTTTTTTTTTTTTTTTTTTTTTAAATACAACGGTAGCATGACAGTGCTTATATATCATATAGTAACTATACATTGAAAATATCCTTATGGAAATAAGTATTTTGCCTGTTTGTTTCCTTTACACACACTACCAGAATTGTCAGCATTGTAAGTAGGTACTTTTTACACAAGGTTTTTCCCTTTCATGTCAAATAATTGATACTATATTTTTATTTTCTATAATCTTAATGGTTCACAGCATAACTTTCCTGCTCGCATACATTACAAGAACTAGTTGTAGACAGCATGAACATGGTACATTAGAGTGAAGAATATTATTGACTTAGACGTAATCACACCAACGCATTTTATAAATGAATATAGAAAGAAATAGAAAGTTTCCTATGCTTTGTTAACCTATCCAACCTAAAATAATGAATCAAGGATGAGAAGACAGAAAAGGAAATGCATAAATTCCACATTCTTACATTAGCCGTAGCTCTGCAGGTATTTATTTCCAGTCTTTTTCTATACCTGAAATATCTCCCAACTCTCCAGTTTTTTTGTAAGTTGCTTCTGGCATTAATACCAGCCGTAACAAGTTCATTTTCCATGAACTGGCATAATTTCTGTTGTTTTGTATTCACAAATGCAGTTTGTTCTTTAATCTCTACCTGTCATACCACTGAAGACACCAACTTAAGATGTTAGTCATAGCATCTGTCATAATCATCCTGCAACTTAATTCTTCCTTAAGAAAAAACTGAGAAAACTAAAGGCATTGCATGTTTAATACTGCAGACGAAATGTGGGTCCTCGTACCCAATAAAACCCAAGAACTAAAAAATACTAATTTAGGTAAAGAAAAAAATAAATAAATCACTCTTTGCTCTTCTTAAAGGCATTCAAGTACAAAGTGAAGTCCATAGGGGCATAAATATTTAAGGTACAAGCCTGAAAGAAACATTATTTTCTGTATTAGGGGAAAGAGGATTAAAAAAGCAAAAAATTTTATTTTTTCTTAACAAAATAAAAAAAAAAAAACAAACCAAACCATTGGGCCAGAAATTTGCAGAATGTACTAATTTTGCCAGAAACAAACTGCTCTGTTTCAGCAGTCACAGAAGTAAATAAAAAAGATCAGCCCTAAAATCAAGAAGCCACTGGCTGTTCAGTATGACATTCAGAAATTTTGAAGCTTTTCAAGTATCCTTTTGTCTGTTACAACCTGTTGGCTTGTAATGAGAAACAGAAAAAGGAAGACAATAAATATTATGTGTGTATGGGATGAATTGAACATACAGTTTTTGAGTAATTGAGGTGATCATCTACTGCATTGGTAAATAAAGTCCTATCACCTACTTTGCAAACACAGTAACTGAAGAGCATCTTTTCCTCACCACCTCAGCTGTTACCATGGATGTTTTACCAGCAGCTTTCTGCTCCACAGAAGAAAGATGTATATTTGGTTCTGCACTTTTTCACAGAGCTCAGGCAAGAGACTGAGTATCTTACATAGGTAGGCATAGATACATTCAGAAGTATGTGTATGTAGGACACAAGTAGCTATTTCATTACCTCTAAAGTAAATATGAAAATTGTAGGAGTCACCTATAGGATGGGCACTAAAGAGTTATTTTAAAATGTAAAAATAATATTCTACTCAGGCTTAGACTGCATCCTCTGCAGAAACACAAAGCATAATAAACTACAGGAAGGCCTAGAGTCTTCTGACTTAACACTTTCAGTACTGTGCTAATGCAGATTTTTCTTTTCTTTTTTTAAATGAAGTTTTCTTTTCAGTGAAACTACACTGCTTAAGGGTTTGGTAATAGAATACTGGGATTTTCACCTCAGGGTCACTAAATTCGATATGGCCCAGATCAATAGTGACTCAAAGTCATCACCATTTGATGAGAGTTTGGAGTTTGGGTTAAAATGTATTATGAGCTCAGGCTAGCTCCTAGTGAATAGCATCATAACTGACACTAACAGGTATGGTTGCTGGCAGTCTCAATATAGAGGCTTAAATTCAATGGGCATACAGAGTGATTTACTTTCTCAACCTACAGCAATCTCTCTGGGTCAGGGTCGAGGCACACCAGCAGGACACCAGGAGCAACCTCAGACTGCTACTTGCTCATATTTATCTGTCATATGAATAAAAGGGAGTTAGAATACAAACATGCTAACAAATACTATATATTGTTCACTGCTTACAAAAAGAAAACAGAGTATTTCAAGACTAGATGACCTCAGGTAGCCCACTAAAACAATATAACCCTTCCCCTCGAAGACCAACTTATTAAAACATCTGTTTTATGCAGCACCTTAATCCCACTAAGATACAAACTACTTGCTTAAGGCATTAACATTTTTTAAAAGCCTGGAAACTGTATTCAGGTAATCCGTCATATGATGTCTGATTAGAACAAGCACTATGTTATTTGCTACTAAAGAAAAAGCATACTCAGATTTCAAAGCAGCACAGATGTGGGAAGATTCAAGGCAGAAGAGAGCAGGTGGCAGGCTAGCTGGCAATTACGCAACACACGAGATTATAAAATGACTAAAACTTAATTGTCAAAACCATAGTCTTAAAGCTAACGAAATAATAATTTAGCATTTGTACAGCATTTTGCCTTATAAAGTTATGAAGCAGAGAGACTTACTTTGTGCAGATAAAGTCTGGTTATTTTATACCATTGTTCCGCAGTCAGCTTTTGAGTAAAACTCTTTGCACTCTGTTATCAGCACCCCACCTATGAAGTACAATGTATGAATACTCCATAGGAAACAGAAGTACTAACAGCATTTTAACCAGAAAGAGTCTGAATCAGGTTTAATTACAACGTGTGGAAAATGCAGAAGATGCACGTTATCTAAGCTTCCCATCTTTGTGCACAGAAACAGTTGTTACTATTCTTACGTTAGTAAAATCAAGCCAGGTGTTCCAGCAATATCAAAAACACCCAAATGCCAAGAAGTGCTGCAGGATTACATGAAAAACAAAAATAATGAGAAACATGATTTTTTAATCGATACATCTGGCCCAGCTGGAAGGGATCAGGCACTGTCTTTCTCCACCTTTATTTCCCCTTAACAGAGCAAGCAAATATCAAAAGGTCAAAAGTATTCATCCCTCACTGAGGAAGAACTAGGAATCCTATCTTCAGAGATGAATAAAGAGTAGATTCCAGCGGGAGAAGATGAGGAATGTGTAAACCAAAAGGAATTATAATCCTGGACCCACTCAGGACCATGATAAACCTCCCACTGATTTCTCAGGGGCCAAGATTTTCCTGCAGCATCAACACATTATTCACACAGACAGTGAACTCTCATGAAAACATGCATCACAAATCATGTAAAATCTGATCAGAATGAAGATTATGAGAGAAATCCCACTTGGAGAGAAATTACTTAGAAATGATTCATCAATAGAATGAGTCCAGAGATGATAAATATATATATTTTCGCATGAACATGTGTAGAAAGGACAGAACAAGTTCAAAGGTAACATATCCAGATGCTTTTTTTAATTCTATCTCTACTTAACAGGTCACTCCAGGGAAAACGAAGGGTTAAATGGCTACAAAGTAATGCAATACTTAATAAATGGAGTCTAACAAAATAACGCAACCAAGAAGGAAGCCCTGGTGAAACTTTTCACTTTCCTTAACTCTTAACAAGCATACACAGAACACTTAACTCTAGTTCATTTGGGGTGACATAAATAAATATCAGAAGCCCAAGCTAAGTAAATGTAGATACTTATCTGCTCTTAATAACTTGAAAGAAGATCTAATCTGGAAGTATTAACATTCAACAACCAAAGAAAACAGCTTTAGGAATAAAACTTTTAAAAGTACAGAAAGAATTTGCTGCTGGTATGAGAGTAAGCTTTTAGCAATTCCTCTCAGCTCTGAGTCCTGCAGTTTGCATGAATAGCGTCAACAGCGTTACATGAATTTGCAACTTAACACTAGCTAAGAACAAGATTTCTCATATAGAAGAAGTCTCAGGAGTCTCAGTGCCCCATTTCCACGCTCTCCAATACAATCCAGTCTGCTCGCGCTGTTTTCAACACAAGTAGTTCAGGAATAGATCAGGCAATCGAAACAAGGTTTCAAACATGGTGAAGGTAACATGCTCTAGTGAAACTTCTCCCCCTACTCGTTTCCAAATTTGAATGTAAATTTTCTTGTTTTAAATTAATCTTTCTTTGCATATACTTGTGAAAGGCTGTAAGGAAGCGATTACCATTCTGCCTAAAACAGCCTGGAATGGATTGGAAAAACAATGCATCCAGTTATTCCCAGCAGCTTAGCTTTTCTGGGCTAAAACCCAACCTATTCAACCTCTCCTATTTAGTATATATTATTTTCAAAATTTACTTCTATTGCTGATCTGTTCTTTCTGTTCATCCATTCTATGGCATTACTTCTTAGATGAGTGCATCAGAGAAAAATCCAGACTACTGCTGAAGAACAAAAAAAAATCTGAATTTTCCTATTATACAGCTTCATTGCATCTAAGTTCATAAACTCAGTTTTCCAAAGAGCACAGATACAGTCTTTCAAACTGGGCATTTGGCATGATACAGTACTTTCCAAACAAATGAGTAACTCCACTAACGAACCAAATGACAACAGAGCAAAGAAGCTCATGGACAACATAAATCCAGACATAATCACCTAGACCTGGGATAGGAACATCAGGGACAACAACTCCAATACATTATTCATGGATGGATGACATAGTAGCATACTATTTTATCAAGCCAGTTTGATCTTTTCACATGGGTAACTGCTCCCTGGCCTGGCGTACTGTATGTAGTACACACCTTTAAGCTAACATAAGGAAAAAAAGCCCCATAAACCCAGCAAGCTTTCATATGAGTGAAGCATGATAACCCCAAGAAAAAGTCTGATGCATTTTATGGAAGAGAAACTTATTCCTAGTACAAGCAAAACTTAGACACTAATATTACACACACTTGATATATATGTCAATGAAAGAAGTGACAGAAGGAGGAAGGAGGGGAATGTTCTCCATGTTCACATCTGTGACGTGTAGCAGAAGAAAACACATCTTTCCAAAACAGAAAATCCACTGAATGACAGTCAGAAACAATTCACCTGTGGTACAGTCATTTTCCCAGCGAGCCTATTACAAATAAAATGACACAAACACCCTCGTATTGAAATACAAGTGGCTCCTACAGGCCACTACAGCCAGTAAGCATACATTCTCTAATTCCTTGTACATTTCATGGATCTGCTGCTCAGTACTACCATAGCAAATGCTGCATTGCAATTTAGCTGTTAGCTGTCAAGCACACCTCATCACAGCTTGTTCAGGTCAAATATCTTACCTAGACAGTATACTTTCAAACTGCCCAACAGTCCCTAAAACGTTAACCCCATTTGCAACAGAATGTAATTTTAAAAGTAAGCTCATGAGTCAATTTTATCAGTTATCAGCTTTAACACTGAACCTCCACCAACGAGCACAGAAAAACAGGTTACATACCTTCTAATAAGATGTTTTCATTTCTGTGACTCTTATGTCTGAAAGGATGAACATGCAACTTTTGTTCCCTTACCAGTGTCTCTGAAGACAATTTCTACTCACTCTGTGTTGAAGGCGCAAAATTATAGATGGAATAGGCTCAGTCTCATTCAATGAAAATCCAAAGAAAGGCTTCCATGGAAATCCAAGGAAAGACTCCAGCCATAAAAACTGCTTGCATCAAGGTACACAAAGCAATGACTGTAAACATCAGCTCCTAACTCCCTGTCAGCTTATCTCAGAATTAAGGACAGGAGTTCTTGCTTAGAGAAAGTGGGTGTGACTATGCTCCAGTGTGTAAGGATTCAGAGTTCCAGTTCCTTACACAGAAGTGAAAAACTGAGCTTTTTGAGAAAAAAATTTGTTACAGAAATACAAAAGAAAAAGTAAATGTATACATATATACATACATATGTATATATATGAAAAATAAGATAGAAAAAGAGAATAGGCACAAAAAATACACAGCAAGAAACTTGGCAACTGAGAAGTCATGAAGCTTAGGAATACGACACTGGCAGATGATTAAATTTGATATGCAAAATGTAAATTATTTTAGTAAAAAAAAAAGTCTGGCTAAAAATGGAGACAGTGTTTCTTACAGGCTTGAGAAAAAAATCAGAGTAAGAAAATCTTCAGCACTCAGTAAACAGACAACAGCAGGAACTTCTTTCACTGTTTTGACGCTGAAGTCAACATGTTGCCCTAAGGTCACCCTGAATAAGGCAGATTTTCAAGTAAGGAGACCAATTTACAACATATTTTCTCCTGCCATCTGTATAACTCACTACTGAGATGAAAACTATACATCCTTGAGCCAGTATGTTTTAATAAAATTTACCAGAAGTTAATTACAGTAGCTGCCAGTAAGAACTCTGACCTCTAAGGAGCAAGAATCTCAACAATAGGCACACATCATATCGTAAGTCAGGTCAAATGTACAAAATACGTAAGGAGATTCACAGTCAAAAAGTGATGCACATAGATACTAAGAACATAATAAAACCCTTTTTTTAAACAGAGAAGAATCTATTCTAGAAAGTAAAATGTTATTAACTGCAACTGAGAGAGAAACAAGCCTCAGGTAACCTGACAGCACTATCTTCTACTAATTTCTAGTGAAAAAGATTACTATTTATATTAGACGCCATAGAGAACTTTCACATGATTTAATTAACTACATCTTCTGATAATATTTCCAGTATCATTACACAAATTACACTGAACACAGATACAATCTCTACCCAACAATTAAAATTTCTCAAGACTTCACCTATATACAAATATAGTTGTATCTACAACATCCCATTTTAAGACGCAAGCAAATGAAAACATTTGAAATATTAAAGATTTTGAACTTGCCTTCTTTTTGTGTGCTCTGTTCCTGCTTCCCAACCAATCATCCATCTGTTCCTCGATCTCTTCAATAGAAGCTCCATGGTCATAGGATGGTATGTACGCACTTGATTCCAGAACAGTGTATACAGGAAATTCAGATTTTGGTTTCTTGACTTTAGGCTTCTTCTCCTCTATAAAGAAACAAAAGAAAAAAGAAAAAGTAACGCTTCAAATACTGCAGAGAAGTATAATTCCGAAGCAGGCTTAGCTCCTCAACTCTGAATGCTATATTCAGTTTCCATTTTGGAAGGGTCTTCAGCTTCTTTGTAAAATAGATAACTTAGAAAGCTGCATAATCATTTTATTTGCTTTTTGTTTTATTTGTTTTATTGCTTTAAATATCCATGCATATTCTTAGCACCTCTTCTACCTGCACCTATGACTTAAAGAGTGCCAAATATAGAATGCCTCAAAAACACAGCTAGCTCCATTAACTCCTACACCATCTGACAATTAAGATTAGTAGAAGCAAAAGCACAGTGAGCAGTTACAAGACTTCCAAAGTCTTGCTAGCTTTAAAACAAAAACAGCAAAGGCAGAAAAGTGACTTTTAGACAGTTCTGTATTACGTTATGGTTAGCTGTGTTGTGTAAAAGCTTCTAAGCCAGCAGATAGCTTCACTGTTCTCAGATTTCACTAACTACAAATAGGTCTGTTATCACACCTTTAGGAATATTTAAATGTTGGACCTCATTACCCAAACTGACAACTCTTTTCTGCTTCTCACTGTCCTTCAAATAGTACATGAAGTATTCCAGATCAGCAAACCAAGGGACACCATGGAAGAAGGGACAACAACAACTACAAATCCAGTAACTGAAAACAGATCTACTATACTACACGATCCTCAAGATTGACTGAAAATTGCCAGAACTCTAGGAAATAAGAGGATCAGAAAGAAAAAAGAGTTAGAGCACCCAGAAGTACACAGAAGCCTTGGGTGTATCAAAGCATTGGCTCTTATTTTCCCTTTTCTTATTCCCATCTCCAGTTTTAGCAGTTCTGTGCTGCTTCCACCCTTCTACTCCCTACTGCATGTGTTCCTTTTTTTGCTTTGACAACCATCCAATCATTTAATAAACAAATTCAATTCATGAATCCAGTAGGAATTTACCCCTTCATGTTCTAAACAAAAAGAAATCTGCCAAGGTGGGCAGGAAAGAGAAGAACCAGACTTCGCGGCAGCAGTGAGCTAAAAGAACAGCATACATCTACCTGCCTTTGCAACCATACCCCAATCTTTTCCCAAGCAGACAAAAAAGTCTGCTTTTCATGAACACCTTTAAAAAAAATAATAAAAATCCTAAAGAGGACAACTGCTCCACCCAGACAGCAAGAGAGAATTCCTTTCTTAACAGTCCTATGTATAAGAGGACAGCGTTGGGGATGTGTTTTATGGACTTGACAAACACACTCCTGGGAATCGAATACTTACAAAAACAGTGACAGGAGCAGGAATAGTCTCAACAATACTGGTGCAAAATTTTTTGCCTATTTCAAAAGGCATTTTTTTTACAACCAAGTCATATCAATCAACTGTTATCTCATGTTTCTCCAAAGCAGCTTCTGAAGTCAGTGCTCAGGTTTACAAGGACAAGAAACAACGACTTCACAAACTATTTACTGCAAATATATCAACTCAAATATTCTTCAAAGTTACCTTAAATGACAATTTCCACCACTGTAATTCAATCCTGCAAAACCACAAGTGGTCACATGGAATTATGTAACAGTGAACACACTGATAGTGATTTTTCATGTATTTTGCACCCTGTAAGTTACTGTTTGCTAATTTTCCCTCACAAAAGATGCAAACAGCTAAAGCCTGAATACATCTAACTTTAACGTCAAAATTTAGAGCCCAGTCTCTAAGCAGGTCACCTAGGCTCCTTTTTCACTTACAGAAGTAATTCTGTAACGGTATTTCCAAAGGGCACTGCATCCCACTTCAAAATCCAGTATTAAGGCCAGCATCTAGGCCTTCTTCAGGCAGATGAATGAGAGAAGACATGAAGCAGATAAGACATCCCTGTGTTTTTAACTACCAAAGCAAAGGGAAATCTTACCTAGAGAAGATGGCTGTATATTCCCAAACAAGAACTCAATTAGAATTAAAAAACTTGTCTCCACTTTCTTCCACGGAGATACTAAAAGATGAAAGAGTTCAGCATATCCTTTATGTTCCACATGGCTGTCATACGTACTGAATTTAAAAAAATGACCAGAACTGAAGTTGCAGCACCTTTGACACAGGACTCCCCAAAACTCACTGAAAAGTTTCAACTCAGAATTTTCAAAAGCCAGGTGAATATTTACTATTTGAAGATAAACACGGGGAGTATTTATGATTTAAAAACAATGGCACATCAAGACGTGCTGGAACTTTAATGGGCTTCAAGTACTGCCAGTAAAAACTTGGTTTATGCACACTTACAAAGAATGCTGTTCAGAAGCAATGATGCACAAGCTTCAACTTAAGGAACCGAGCACTGCGTTTCTTTCAGGTGGAGAAAGAAAAACAGATCACTGAAATTTAATTCTGCTGAGCATCAGAAATCACAGCAGACACCTAGGAGGAAAATCTATCTGTTTCTACACTATCTTTTCATTATCAGCACTTCAGCTGGGAGACCAAAAGACACTCCTGACCTGACTTGCTGCTTTTCTCTGAAAAGAATAAGGATTGAGTTTTCCATTCAATAAATGATGCCTAGAAGGCTGAATCCTGTATCAGCTAAGACCTGATGGACAACTGGGCCTGATGCTGCTGCCATAACTAGCATCTTAAGATGTGATACTAAATTTTGAAGCGTGGGTATTTCCTTACTACAGTCATTTCCTAATGGCTCTGGGTTTAGACCATGCACCTATCAGACCCAAATATACCCCAATGCCCCATGTGGGCACCAATACCCAGTGGACCTGAATTATGACTAGAGTTACTAGTGCTCACGCAACTAAATGCAGTGGAGATGGGTGGTCTTGATAAAACCAGAGACAGATTTCAAGCTCAAGAGAGTAAATGAATATCTTACTCTCACTGTTACAAAAAGAGATAGCATTTGTCTGCTATGTTCAAACAGTGTACAACACACCCATCAATAGTATCCTCAACACATAACAATTAGCTAACTGTTTTACCTGTACAGTACTCACTGCTTCCAAAGGCCTTCTGCATTATTCCAGAAATGGCTAAATGTTCTGTTGGTTTATGGCATAGTGATTCAGGTACTGAAGTCTGATGAATGACTTGTGGATAATTTGGATTTGTTAGTCCTTCTGCCTTGTTAACACATAATTTTACTATATCAGTGGCAGAATTAATAGTATCTGGCCACTGGTTATTTGCTTTAGGATCTACCAGCTGTCGTTTCTAGACAATAAGGAATTACCTAGCATTTTGGACTGAGGGTGCCATGTAATAATAGCACCTTTCTAATAAAAGTTATCAGAAATCTGTATTTTTAAAGTTTTCAGAAATCCATATCCTAATTTTACAAATTACCCAATTTTCTTCTGCTTATGAGAAACTTATAAGAACTTATGAGAGATGAAGCTGGAGTTCCCTCTCTCAGCAAGAAAGCAAGGATAATGACCATTAATCCCATGTGCTGATCATCAAGAACAAACGGGCAGATAGCAAGCACTGTTGTGGCACGTCACTAAGATACTCCCTTGCTTAAACATGACACAAAAAAATTAAGTTGCCATGTACAGCAACACAGTCATATATGATACAAAAGATCCAAAAGTCTGGAAAAATCATTGGCCTAAAGTTTAGACTGCTACTGAAAAAACTGAGCAAAGAAATTCTATATTGAAATCATGGGGCAAATACTTCTGTTTAAAAAAAATTTTTGTTCTCATAATAAAATCAATGGGATTACATGAATGCATCAAAGTCACATAAATACATGTGTTGCACAGAGACCAAGAAGTTAGCTTATTTTTGAGCAAAGAGACTAAAAGCTGTTCATCCTTAGTGATGAATATGTCCTCAGCTTCACAAAAATGCCCCACAAGGGCTTGATGCCTTTCACCTCTCCTCTGAATACTCGCTGTTCCCCATATTCCTTGTTTTCCTCAAATACCTCATCCAATAACAAGAAAGGGCTAGGATTAAGCATCTAATATTTAAGAACTAACTAATCTGCCTTGGAACAAACAAAAAATGGAAAACACGTGCCTCTTTCAAGCAAACCTCAAAAAACTGTCTGTTAAGATGAATATTTATGTTTTCTGTAAAATCTGAAGCAAGTTTTGCACAGAGAAGCATCACACAGACTAGCTGATACAACTGGAAAAAGCACTTGTGCTGCAAGTTCAGAATTCCTTTGGCAGGCCTGCAAAAACAGTCAGTAAAATCGATGATACTTGGTTTGCCATAAATAGGCTTCAGAGGTAACAATTAAGTGATCAGAACATTCACACCCACGCTAACAAAAAAAAAAAAAGCACACATTATATGAAATAATTTTCTCTGAACCTGCTGTCAGCAGCTCATTGCTGAGCAGGCATGTGAACACAGCATCCTGGCAGGGATTAATACTAAATAAAATACAACATGTTTATCAATTATTTGGAAATAAATGAAAAGTCACCTTAAATATATGGCTGGATTACATAAACATGGGAAAAATTGTTCACAGGTAAGTAAAAACTACAGTAAGATTTAGGAACAGGAAACTGGCTGACAGTCTGGGATTATTCAAATCAAAAGCATTTTGGATCATCAATATAATAAATTACACAACTTAGGACCTTAGGCCATATCTGCACTTAAATGCAATGTGTGCAGGGAACCTTTGATGCAAGAGCTTAAAGGTACGGTAGCACACGTGATCAGAAATGAACTATTAGAGCTGGGGAGCTAATATAATCTGAGATCCTGTAAACAGAACACTGATAACACTAGAAATGTGATTTTATAATCAGAAGATGGCAAATATTAGAACACTATGTACAAAGCCAGGGTCCACATCTGCAGCTATACTGGAAAACAATTTAGTACAGAAAAGCTGTGGAAATTTAGGGCTAAAGAAATACTTTTATATAAAGAAAATCTGGAGATAAAGACAAGTTCTTATTTTAAGCACTGACAAATGCTAATAATAAAAACTTGAAAGCTAGAGAAATCCACTGTTAAATTAAGATTCAACTATATAACACTAAAATTAATTATTTTAACAATTTCCCTCGTGAGGAGCTGTAGGCCGCAACGAGGCCTTCTCTTCTCTGGGCTGAACAAACCAAGGGACCTCAGATCCTCTCAAGTTAGCATCATATGCAAGCTGCCCTAGTATGCATTTCAAAGTCCTGAATTCAAAATACTGATGAAAACTTTAAAGAGAACTAGTCCCAAAATGGAGCCCTGCAGAACCCCACTAGTGACTGGCTGCCAGCCTGATGCAAACAAATTTTCTAGAACCCTTTGTGTCCAACCCATCAGTCAATTGCTCACCCACTGCATTATGGTTTTGTCTAGCTGTATGCTGGCTGGTATCTTGTCCAGAAGGCTACTGTGAAAATCAGTGTTGAAAGCTGAGCTTAAATCCAAAAAGATTACATCAATAGGCCTTCCTTGATCAACTAGGTGGGTAACGCTGTGATATTCATAACCTTCCTATCGAGGGGCAGGGAAAAGAAAGGTTAGAAAATAAAGAGTGCTACCAGAGTTAAGCATAAGGAAATAAAAACATGTATTTTCCACCAAAATGGATGCCACTGAAAGCACTTCATACTCCAACAGCAGCCAGTACAACTGCTAGAACTGGTCTTGATAACTACCGAAACATTGTGATTTAAGTTTAAAAACCAGCAGAGTCATCTGTCCTGACAATTGTATGTTTACATCTTTAGTTTAACGATTAGCTGGTTCAGTTAATATATATACCTATATATTCTGTTTCATATCTCATGACTACAAAAAAATAAGACTACCATTGCCAGATGCAGAGATTATATGCAAGTGTGACAGTACTGGAAAGGGAAAAGGTAACAGTTATATTAATTAAAGCACTTTCATTTTAAGAGAAATTTTGTGTTCTGGTACCCAAAAGTAAAAAGGACATTAAAAAAATGCAAGGCAAACCATTTCTATTTTGGTGGCTAAAACAGATACCTGTAGTTGCACAGAAAAAATGTATTTCCTAGAAATAAAGTCTGTATTATTACTTTCTGTATTTTGCCAGGTAAATTATAAAGGTGCTATATGCAGGAGTAATGAGTATTTTGAACTGAGAAGTGATAAATAGCACAGAAGTACTGCCAAAATAAGTCAGAATTATGCACAATTCTTATTTACCAAGAAAATGCTTTTTCACCCTCCTTCCCAAATACAGCACTTTAACAACATCTCAGTATCATCCTCTTTCTTCTACTTGGCAAACTGTGTTTTCCTCCTCTGATACCCTTCTCTGGTTTTAGTTCAAGGCGCCTACAGATGACTGAACATTTTCAGCAGGAAAGCAGACAGACATGGGGGTAAACTAGCAATTAGGTCATGAAAAAACAAGCATGGTAAAGCAGCTATTGCTAATCTGCATGAGATGCATTTACTCAATTAGATAGATGGAACTGTTATTAGGAACTCACACTCCATGCACTGCCTCTAGAATTAAGAATGGGGACAAGTGATCACCAAATGCACATTTGATGATTTACAACCTATGCTATTACAAAGAGGACAATGAAGAACAATATAATGAAATAAACAATGTTAGCAGATGCTTTGCATGCAGGCTTCCGGAAAAGAATATTTATTTTGTATTTGTTTTTTTCCTCTGGTGTAACATAGATGCATCTTCTGTTTTTCTCTTGTAAATATCATTTCTATTAGAAAAAGCAACTTTTGCCTCATTCTGTTACCCAGCAATAGCACTGCTATAGTTGACCAAATTAATTCTATGCCCTATTTAACTAATCTCTCCTCTTGCTCTGGACGTGTGACACCAGGTCTCCTTACAGACAGAGGGTCAGATGCCAGGTAACACCCTGGTGTGACAGAGGACAGGGTAATGTTTCTGCAACAATTCATGGGAGACCTGGAGGGGGCAAAGGCAGCAAACCCACACCTCTCAGAGTAAGAATGGCAGAGGCACACGGAAGAGGAGGTAAAAGCAGGAACTCTCACATGAAACCCGCCAGATCTGCACAGAGAAGAAACACTGAAAAGTTCACAAATGGCAATTCAGCGAAACATAGGAACACACAAAGAACTATTTTAATGACCTCACACTCTCATTTGTACTTCTGTTATCAAAATGCATCCTTTCACAATAATATATACAAAGTAGCTCGTGGATTTAAATGAAGAATGCATCCCATTTATGCTGAACAATGCAATACATCACTATCTGGCAATTTAACAAATTTTTAACATAACTGAAGTCAAGACCCATTTCAAGGGCCCATTTTTTGATCAGTATCTCAAATATAGCTGCAGACCTTCGCAGCAGGCACTAAATGCACCATCCTTGTAGACTTGGCCAGGATCCACAGTATTCAGTGAGATACTAAATATTACCTGTTTTCTTAAAATAAGATTTACCTACAGTTAAGTAAGGAATTATTGCTGAAGCTGCATCTTGTTACCAATTTTATAAAATCAAGCTATTTAGTAAATATAAATAAAGCAGCTGTATTTTAAGTGCCCAAAGGCTTATGCATACTCAAAGCTAGTAAATTACTACAGAGGACTCAATGAACTTGTCAGAACAGAAGAACTTAAAAGCATGCACTTAAGTACAGAAAATAAAGCAAGCACATAAAAACACAAACAAAAATCTAATGCTAATTGCCTTCTCTGTTCTTCTATAAAAGTACAAAAAACTTTTAAGACACTTATTTCCACAGCAGCAAGAATTCCTCTCCTAAGACTGCACAGACGCTTCTGGAAATTCAAATTAACTTCACTTTCTATTTGTATTATGAAAATCGACTAAATTATATAAAAGAAACACAAAACACATTATTTTAAATGGTTATTTACAGGGGAAAAAAAACGAAGCAAGGCTGAAAATGCAGAGGTCACTTAAAAATTTATACTTCAAAATCTATGCTTTTGAGCTTTCCCTCTCCTGTAAAGCAACATTTCTAGCAAAGCATGCTTTTTTGGACAGTACCTAAAGATCAATTCAGTTTGTGCTTCCACACAAGCAAGCCAGCAGCACACTGTGAAATTACAGCCACAAAATTAAAATCTCATTTAAATTTAACAGCAGTACAGAAATACATAAAGCACATATTGTAGAAGATAATAAAAACATTCGTTCACATACATCTCGCTGAGTAGGTAGATTACATTACATCTTTGTTTATTAAGACAGTGGTAAAAACTCACTCTGAAGTGTTTCAAGTTCAGCCTTAGCCAGGGCATCTTCTTTCTCCTTCATTTTTGTTTCTTTATATTCTACATATAATTGTCTGGCATCCTTTAAGAAAATGTTGCAATGACATTAGCATCCTTATACAAACAAGTTATTGCAATGGCTCTGTTTTAATTTCTCATTTAACCTCCCCCAAAAACATTAAGATACATTTACTTCCTCAACATACAGGATTTTTCAGTACATAAACTATTTGCTTAGAATGTAGAACTTTTTGTGTAATAAGAGTTTTAACATAACAGCATTGATATTAATGTTACGATGCTTACTGAGAACCTAAGAAAGAAAAGGGTTAAGAAAACATTTCTGATCACTACCTACAGCTTTTTAAGAGTGCATGCACTCACTTCACTCACATCAGCAACCTGGAAGTTCAGGAAAGAAAGCAGAGTTTTTAACGAGAGCAGTGTGTGCAGGACAAACCAAGGCAAATGCCAGGCAGCAATCTTCTTACCATGAACTCATTAAGGAAACACTAACATACTCCTTTTTTAAAAAATATCTTTTAAACTGCTATTAAAGTGCTAAAAAATGAAAACTGAGTTTCCTTCCTTTTTTCTCCCAAGAATTAGATTCTAATCTAAAATCTATTTAGCATATTTACACATAAAATTAGAAGTCTTGTCACAAATCTTGGAATAAGATAAACATTTCCAATATCTGATGAATTAGTAATTATAGATTTGTGTTGAAAGCCATCTACACGTGAGCAACCAGATTGCTGAATTAAGAAGTACGGAGTGTTTTCTTGCTTCCTAGTTAAAGATATTTCTCTATTCATCCAGAACCAATGAAACTATAATATAAACACTGAAATCCCTTTTGGTCAGACAGAATATTACTTGTATTACATCAAAATCAATTAGATGGTTAGAATAACTGAAATTTACTTCCTTACAGTCATTCATTTACTCTTATTCCATCACAGACCCACCTTATGAATTAAAAAGGTGACCTAAATTTTAATGTAGAAAGTATTGTAAATCTTGGTAAATATTTATTGAATTTCCTCTACCTTCTCATAAATCTGAATAAAGCTTGCTCTCATTAAAACAAGTTTAAAAACAAGTTAAGCAGCCATTACTACTGTATCTCATTGCAGAAGTTATTCACAGACACTGATTACTGAAAAGATACTGCAACACAACTGTTCTTTTCATTATACTGCGTTATACATCTATTTCTTCAAAGTCACATTGGGGTTGTGGGGCAACAAGGAGGACAGAATTATGTTCTGAGCAGAGCACCACAATGTTTCAGAGAAATCCCACTGATACAAGACAGCATTCCACAATTAGGTTTCCTCTTCTTCCAAAATCTTACTCCCTCTTTTTACATTTGTGTTTGGGAAACAAGAATTCATACTCTGCCAAGATTATGTAGGAGATCACTGTTAGCACAGAAGAGATTTTAGAAGTTCACATAACTTCTCCCCTCTGGCACATAGCATCTCACATGCTTATAGCATTGTCTCGGGGGGATGGGGAAGAGGTGTTGTTTTTCAGTAGAAGCAGGGCTAAAAACATGTAGATCTATTTGCTACATTAGGTTTTAAGGCCTAAAATAAGTACATTCATTTTGAATGTTAAAACATTGAATCACAGAAGAAGCATCAGTATTGGGCCTCTTCTTGGTTTACTTGCCACATATGGAAACTTTCCTTGTTTTCTCCAGATCTGGACTATTTGCATTGCTAAAAAACAGAAACAGCCACCAATGTAATGGTTAACTTCTTCTGCAAGTTTGAGACATTTGGATTGTGCGGCCTACACAGGACTCAGACATTACTGATATCTAAAAATGCTTTTTTGTTTAAGGATATGATTTCAAAATGGCTACAATTAGCCGGCATTTAAATTTAACCCATTTGACACTGAAAGCCAATATTTGATGCTAAATTCTGGTGTAAGATCCATTATTGCTTGTGGGATCTCCAGACAGCAGGCACTAGGGGGTAACTGTCAATCTCTCCAGCATGTCAATCACAGAACAATTGGAAATGTGGCTCAGACGAAAATGAGACACAATAGCTGAACAACAAAGAAAACTAGTCAGAAGCACGCAAATGAAATTTACTAGTATTGCTGCTTTAGAGATATAAAATGGATTCTCACTGAAATGATGTAATATGCAGGTAACAAATGCAACATTTGGTTTTTTTTATCTTATTAATCATATATTTTATCTGATAACATAATCAGAAAAAACACCACAGGGATACTGAGCATTTTGAAGCATGTATAATAACATACATATAGAGCAAAACAACAAAAATGAATCAAAGTGGATTCTGGAGATCTGAAAATCAAAATCTTCTCACCAAAGCACAAGAAATAGCTCTACAGGTTGTGAAGAGAAATTGGAAGACATACCTGAATAGAGATTTTAGCCAGACACAAACTATATGAATACCACACGTGGAAAGTTACAACAGAATAAACTCTGGAGAACACATAACAATAGGAGTTTCTTTGGAGAAAACTTCTGTTTTTACATGAGTAAGCACATTTTCAATAGTTCCAGTCTAAGAAATGAACAGTTTTCAAGCATATTTAGTTTTAGTTGGAAGAGAATTTCAAAACAGATTTATCTTCATATTTTTTACTTTCCTGAAGTGATAAATTTAAATGATCATTTTGTCTCAATACAAATACTTTGGGGCCAAAATAAACGCACAATTACCCTAAAAGCAGTGGCAATGCAGACACAGCCACTTCCAAACTACCCTTCCTTTCCTAAGACTCAGTAATGAATTTCCTTCTAAAGCATCTTCTTTTTTTTTGTACATGATGTATAATTCACCTTCAACAGGTAATAAACATGAGAAAAGGATCATTTTGATTCTTCAGGAGGTAGAAGGGGATTGAGGACAGATGCATACAAATACAAAGCTTGGAACTGTTCTAACTAAAGCTTGCAACTTAACTACTCATTATAACATTTTGCTCTCATTTGCAGGTGAGTGAGATGTACTCAAAAAATATATATATATAAAAAAAAAAGCAGAACACAAATACGTGACTTCACCATCAAAGCAGTAATATACATGTAGTCAAGCAAAAAGAATAACGAAGCCTGGATTATTAGGCTATGATTCAAATAGTCACTTTCCAAGAAGGAACGGAATGAGAAAGGAATGTTTTAGAGTTTCGTAACTGTGCAGCTAACATACCCAAATCATATGCCGGCTGCTCTGTATAGGAAGCTCTTGTGACCACTCTTACTTTAAACTAAAAATTTCAGAAAGTACTGCAGATGGGAAATGAAATTGACAGATAAACTATTCATTAACATTTTCTCAATATTTTAATCAAAAATAAAAACTAAGGATATAGTAAAATTACTGTATTTCATTTTTTCTCTATATGAGTCAATAAACGTGAGTCTCCTGCCAAGACGTCTGCGATTGCCAGGACAAAGCTGCACTTATTACTGAACTATGTACAGAAATTCTCGATACTGGATTTTAAGGTTTTTCTTTACTTGTTTGTTTTTCTAACATAGCTAAAATATAAATAAACTGCTCTAATCCTGTAACCAAAATCTTCGGTTTTGAATAAGACTCAGTGGCTCTGCCCTCTTCTTGACTTTTGGAGAAGGAAGGTGATGAGGTTTTGTTTGTTTGTTCGTTTGTATGGGGGGGGAGGGCAGGATCGTTGGTGTTGGTTTTCTTTCCTCCAGTCAATCTTCCTCACTTTCTGGTCTACCTCAGAAAGACAACAGATTAACAGAAATACGGCAAAAAATGGAAACAACTTGCATTATTTGTTCCTATGCGAATCTTCATTATAGATTCTGTGATAGAACCAACTTCACATTCAACTTCTCTGGAGTGAGGGATTAACACAAAAAAACCTGCACCTCTAGCTTTCAATTTACAGTTAACTGGAAACTCTGCTACAAGCAGATTTAAAATTGGTACACTTAAATAATTTTCTCTGCATCTTAATCTTAAATTTCAGATTAAGTTAATCTTAAATTAATCTATCAGCTTTGATATTTGCATGAAGTTTGTGGACTAGTTTTTGTCTTTGAGCACAGTGTTCTGGTGCAGTTCTTACAAGAGTGACAACAGCCACAGAAAGGACAACATTTGTATAAAACTACTGATGATAAAGTAGTCATATCAAAATTACATCACCATCCGACCTTCAGTTGGCTATTTCTTGGCAATAAAAATGCCCGTTATCATGCCACAGAGCTTTCTCATGGGTTTATATAATCTCAAATGAAGTGTTATGGCAACAAGTAGTGTTAAAAAAAAAGAGCTGAACACCATGATTTAAATTACTTGTAATTTCTACATGTTTACTCAAAGGTAAAACAGTAAATAAATGTTCTATTTAATCAGGAAATTATGCTATGACCTTGCAATAGTACCAGGTGTGGGCAAGCTCCACAGCTGTGTATAGCTTGTGGACAGTCAAAGTAAGCGTCACATGCACTAGTTGACCAGAGGCAGGCTGTGCTAATGCAGAATCTGATGGATATTCCAGATCCACAGTGAGAAAACAAAGGCAGCCAGAAGGGGGAACTGCAAGGCCTATCCAGGAACGCCATTCATGCCCACAGAAGCCTCATACCCCACCAGAAAAGCCCAATTCACTGAGAGCCAACATCACCTTGCACTCACAAGCTACACTCTTCCAAAATGCTCAGATATGCAGGCATACACCAAAGGACTGTTTGAAGGAGGAGAGCAAAACTGGCCAACACAGCAAAATGCAGAAAGACAAGTTTATTTTGTGTCTTACGTTCACTTCAAACTTATCCTATGCAACAAAGCACGTCTTTTCACCCGCATATCAGACAGTAAGCACTCATTTAGAGGTAGATTATTTTTGCTCACTTGCATACACCCAGAATACTTGTTTTATCATCCACTCTCCTCTGACCTTTATCTAAGCTTCTAATTGACCTCAGGGTCAAGAGCTTCATCCCTACTTTGGTTCTCCCAACCGCTGCAAAACAGACAGAAACAGAGCAAATGGGCAATCACTCGTGCCACACATCCTGCATCTGCTCACTCCCCACAAATTATACCAACATCAGTGCTGTACGTTAGGCTGCAGCAACTCAAAACTGTGTAACCTTTTTGGTTATTATGGAGATGCTTAAACATTGGCACTTGAATAAATCCTTTCAAAAATCTATTTTTTAAAGCAGACGTAACTAAACTCAATAAATTTTATTTTAATCTCACATTCTGATTTTATGTAAAAGTCATATGTGAAGACAAAACCAACCCACATAAATGTTTGCTGACCTAATCAAATCCTGCTTAACAGCTAACTTTGCCAAAGGAGATGCCCTGCTGGCAAAGCCTCTTGAGTTTAATGACACATTGCCAATCCGTTTAAGGCCAGAGCTGAACCATCTCTAAGCAGGTGTTGAAATGTAATCACAGATTAAAAGAAAACCTGAGGAAAAAATGCCAAGAAATTAAACACCTCTGGGTCACTAGTTTGAATCTATTCCAGGCTACTAAATCAGCTACAGTAATTACCATCTGGTAGTCTACATAAAAATAAATTACTGGCCTTTTTGTTTTAATTTACTTCATACTATGCAAAGGTCTTTACAAACAAAAGTTTCAATTGTAACTGAAAGCTTTGTTCATAATCTAGCCAGGTTGTACCCACTGCAGCTACATGTTGAGCATGAACTGCCTTCTCATTGCTGGAGAGTCACCAGAAGCTCTTCCAACAGCAAGCAGATAGGGTCTGCAATACACCTACCTTACTACTGACAGAAGATAAAAGGGAAGTTTATTTTGTTAATAAGAATCAATTTCTGTACGAGACAAACAAAAACACTTCCTGCTTCATTACTCTCCTAACAACAGTAGGAACGTAATTCAACTAATAAAAACCATATCCTAGTGCTGGTTGGTGTAAAAATAAGCACATTGGTAACTAAGCTTCACCACAAAAAGTTGGAAGAAATGCAGCTGTCAGCAATGCAAATAAACACGCTTATCTTCAGTTTTTGGGAGAAAATATTTTGTGAAGAATAATTAAGAACATTTTTAAGAAATGCCACCTCTTAAGTTGTATGTCTGCACATCCAAAGGAAAAAAACCTCTCATCAGCTATTTTGGGAATAAACTGCATTTCACTTGACTCTTCTGCCACAAAGAAAAAAGATAATTAACAAAACTGTCTATTCTGTATTACATGCACCATTTGAACTGAAATTCTTGCACACTATATTTAGCTGTGTTATTTCTTTGTGAGACCAACGTTCAGTTCCAACAAGCATTTTTTATTGAGTTTTTTGGTTTTTAAGTAAATAGCCTTCTTCCAGGTCATTCTCATGACCCTAGAAATAACTTGCATTCTTTGTTCTATCTTTTTCTTGTGTCTTCATTAGAAGAATTAAAATCTGTAATAGCCAATGTAATTTACTCTCAGCTTAATACTTCTTTCCCATCACAGATATTTGATTGATGATACATTTATGTTTTCTTTTCCCTTCACTTCTTGAAATAAGCTTTAAGATGTTGTTTTCACCCTGAAATTGAACTACACTAAATGCAGGGATATAAAAACCTATGTAGTTTCCCTCAAAATACAATTGTCAACAGTTAAAAAAACAATCATTTCTGAGTTTCTCTCATTCTCCTCTCACTCATTTTTCTCCCAGTTTCTTGACATAAAATGCAGACTACAATAAAATGGCATAGGCCATCACAGGGGCATGCAAACAAAGCATTTTTCTTCAGTAAAGGCCTACCTTAATTATTTTAAGTGCCTCCTTCTGAAATCTGACATTTTGAAGGAGGAGGGGAAGTAGGAGAAAGACACTCAATTGGATAAATGAGAGTCAGGCATGGGCAGAAGCTCAGCAACCTGAATCCTCAGAGCTGTGCTAAGAAGAATATTCACACTAATGGTGGGGGAGGGGAGGGGGGATGGAAGCTAGGTAAAATGAACCCATTAGAAAAGTGGTAAAAAGTTTCAATTGACTTTTTCTTTACTTACAGAAAAAAAGTTTACTTTGGAGAAGATCTCTGTGTATGCTGACAGCTGTTTTGTTTTCTTCATTTGAAATAGCTGAACTGCTTCCTCACTGAAAGTCTTGAGGAACATGAAACTCAGTGGCAGAAACTACATCTAGTTATAAGCATTGCTAAAACTCAGCCTTTTGACTCCCAATCATGGTATATTTAAATATGGATGATATTTTTAGAACTTATTCTGTGACTACATTAATTGCGTGTGGATGAAAGCCAACTTTGAAAATAACTTATTGGCTCTTAAATTAGAGAAAAATCATTTAGATTAACCCAATAAAGATCTAGAATCTGAAGCAGATACCCTTATGTCAACTTCATAACAGTCTGTTAATAAATAATTAGCATGTGTAACTAGCACTCAGTATCTGTTGGTATCCACCTTTTAGCTAACTTGCTCTAGTGATTTTACTTACCCTTAAAGCCTCGAATACTCTGAAGTCTCAAACCTACATTAGTGTACTACAGAAGGTAATGGCACTTACATTCGTTAGAGGATATCTGTATGAAGGAACACAGATATTTTATTGCTAAATCCTTAAATAGAACTCAAGAGCCCAGAAGTCTCTCTGACCAGCTAAGCAGAACATAAAAATTTTCTTCCGCATTGTTCTTCTCATACCTGACACAAAGTCACTGCTATCACGACTCTTCAGAAGAGGTGATACTCTCTTAAGTATTTTTAACTAATTAACTACAATAGCTCAGTTATCTGAAATGCTGAAAGTTCTTAATATTGAAGCTTACTTGTAATTCATGGCATTTTCACTTACATATATGGCAGGTCACGTTAAAGAACAACAAAAGCCCTGGAATTATGCAGCAGCATTATTTAAGTATGGGACGACTCACTCAAGAACCCTGTCTCTTTGCTTCCTGCTTGTTCAGAAACCTTCCAGCACTGAATTCCTCTCAATTGTGCTTCCTCTGCCACCACATCCCTGGCTTGCTGGTCTCCCATTTTCCATGAGTTACTGGACACCTAATTTTCCACTACCATTAATTTAATGGATTTAAAATACAAAGCAAGAGTGATCAGCTAAGTGTCTTCAAAGTTCAATACATCACCTTTTCTGGCCAGTCCAGCAGAAATGCTTTTTGAACAGAAAATCTGAAACCCCTACTACTGACTGCCTAGCAGACTAAATCAAGATGATGAAATAGACAAAATGACAGCTTAGAAACATTATAAGACATCTTATTTTAAAAATCCTTACGACTGTTACTATATTCTCTAAGACCGTGCCTATTTAGCAATTAAAGCAAAAGGAAAAGTACTGTAATTATAAAGTAAGTTTCGAAAACGTGGCAGCAACAATTGGCAATTTTTTTTTCTAACTCATCCCAATCAAGGATGAAAATCAAAGCTTAACAGTTGATTTAATTATGCAGTCATTTTTACTTTTAAACCATGCAAACAGATTAAGAAAGCTTGTTTTAACAAAATAACCGCATAGTCCCGATGAAACATTTAAAAGATGATGGAATATTAATTTCGCATCTCTTTGCAGGAAAAGTTATAGGCTATAAAAATAGAAGCTGAAACACCAGACTTTTCCTTATTGCACAAGCTTTACAAGCCTTTTGGCTGACAGAGTAGGAGTTATGAATTGTATGAAAGAATTCCAGTTTGTAATCAGACAAATGGAATATTTATGCTAGTTACACTTCAGCATTAATAGTATATTAGTAGTATGAACCAAATCAAATCCACCCTAGTTTCCTGATCTATACCCATCAGTCAGAAGTGAACTAAAAACAAACGGATGTGAACACGGGAAATCAAGAGCATCTGAGATTTCAAAAGTTATTCTGATAACTGGCATTTTTTACCATACTTGGTGAACATCAGCTGAATTTTCAATAAACTGTATTCATATTAAAAAGAAAACAAAACAAAACCAGAGCTGTGGCCAGCTTTCCCATGTTTAAGTATCTAAATTACAAACATAACTTTCTTACTCTACCTTGTTAATTTCAGGTACAAATTTCTAGCATTATGCTGCACTTCAAAAAATCAGCTCACTCAGTCAGAAGTAACTGCACTGCCTTCTCAAATTTAAATACACAGTGTTTGCCTATCTGAGATAACATTATTTTTTTAACTGATTGCTTAAAAGATGTTGCTATTTGTATTATAGGTGCCTGCATATATTTTCCTCCTCCTCCAATTCCTGCATTTGTGTCCAGCAGAAAGTGCTGCTGAATTCCCTAACATAATAATGTAATTTTTAATATGCTCACAATTTATATACATTTATTATATTAAAATTATCTCCAAATATTTTTTAATGTGTGCGTATATACATATACCTTTTATATACTTATAAATATGTATATATTTATATAGATTATACAAAATTATATATTTTATATATGTGTATAAGAGCTATAAACTTGAGCCAGAAAATTAATATAAACAAGTGCAACACACGATCATGCATAACATCATCAACAAATTTAATTTAATAGTTTAAAGTTACAGTACTTTACCTGGAATAGCTGAGGCAAAGCTTTCACAGTGAGACAGAACCATATTCCCAGCTTGCATGGAAGTAAGTCATGCCACTGTGGTTTGTCCAGTGCTCTACAGCCAAACAAAATTGTGAGTTTTTTTCCACTGTTACTACACAGTTTCCAAACTGTCCCAAAAATTTCAGAACTCTTCCATGACCCTTTTTAATGATTAGCACTTGCCAATTCGTAAGACAGTGCTTAGCCACGTAACACAAAAGATCTGTTCTGAACATTTATTTCAAAATACTTAACACAACCCCCAAATTCTAATTATCTCTGTAGTTTACTATCTTGAAAAGGGCTTTTCTTCCAAGAAAATAAATTCATAAGCCACATAATCACTTGAGTTTAAAAAAAACAAACAAAAAACACAAAACCTCAAGCCTCAATCAAGTGTTCACAAGTGCTGACAACCAGATATGAAGACTGTAGCATAAACAAAACAATACATAAAAATTAATGTCATTTGCAGTTCGCTGAAGCATTACTCACTGATGTCATCAGGAAAGACGACAGGCAGAATGGTCTCTGATCTCCATCCTGCATTGATCCAGTTCATGCCCCTGCTGTGTGAACTATTTAAACCCTTTATTTCTTTCTATGAATCAATAGAAGAAATGGTGGTATCTTTTGGAGTGTCCTGAAAGTCACTATTTCCCTATGCGTCTCTTAACTGAAAAATAGCATTATAAGCCTTCACCAACACGCTTGTTTTCAAGTTAATCAGACAAAGGCATTAAATCAGACATGCATTAAAAACCCCATAAAAACTCCTGATTCGTTATGGTGATAAATTAAAGCTTAAATAAATGAAGAAATTTTAACCAAAAGCAAAAATCTTCAAAGACAGAAAAAGCAGTAAAATCTTCTAAAAAAGCCAACTCGGAGGAACAGCGCCCTTCCACTGTCCAGAATTCAGCCTTAGTATTTCCCTTACTGTTCATCTGTTGAGTAAATACCACATATTTGTTTACGCCATTAAAAACTGCACAAACACTGACAACGGGATGCTTTATATCAGAAATGAATGTTGCAGATCGATCTCTTGTACAAATACTTCAAAAATGCAAGGAGAAAAGAAAGAAACAAAACCGGTAGCTGCTAAAATGCTTCAAAATGCTGAAAACAAGTTCCTTCCCACCTTTCATTTCTTTCAGGAGCAGCAAGTTTTGCTTCATCCACACTTCTACCTCCCGTTTTTTTCTTCTTCTCCCTCTTTTTTCTGCTAAGCAGTTCATCCTTGATGTAGAAAGAACTACAGTTACAGGTTATCATTAACATGTAAACCACAAATGTTACTGGGACTCTTCTGTGAAGGGTAAACATTAGAGTAGCATTTATGCAAATGTATCTAGGGGTCCTACATGATTAAGTAAAATGATCTATCTTAACAATAACTGTTGCCATGGTATCCAGTCTTTAAACACACATGAAGTCCAGTTCTGTCACTCATGTGTATCTCCATAGCAATCAAACTTTTCTAAGAGGAGAAAGCATTCAACTTGCCTCCTTTCTCATTCATCAACTTCAATAATGCAGTGGAAAATAAAAAAGTAAATAGATGCTAATGTATGAGTATTTTTCAAGTTATGCTTAGTGTGGGTTTTTTTTTTTCCTACTTTGATAAGTGCAACAGACTTTTAGATGTAAAACCCAAAAATAATCCAACAGAAATTTGTTTGCGCTGCTTACCAACGTTAACAAAAACCCCAAACAAAACCAAAAAATAAAGCATTTAGCTAAGAACAAAGGCAAAGCTAGGATGACTCCTAAATGAATAAAAAACTGGTTATTTT
Organism: Excalfactoria chinensis; assembly: GCF_039878825.1. Lineage (NCBI taxonomy): Eukaryota > Metazoa > Chordata > Aves > Galliformes > Phasianidae > Excalfactoria > Excalfactoria chinensis. The sequence goes on from NC_092826.1 coordinate 124,874,181, forward strand.
TAAGTAACGTTTAGGAAAGTCATAAACATGACTACAGGAACATACGACCCTGCATCAATAAATGACAGAAGAGCTTTTATTCTCCTTCTTTCTGCCAATTATAAACCTAAGAACCATCTCTTATCCATTACCAATTCTCGATAAACAGGTTTGGGATTACCGTTTCTGACACGCTGAATATCTCATTCTGTATTTATTACCATTTTAAATGTAATAATTTTAAAATACAAAAATGTCAAATTCGAAACGGGGGAAGCGGTAGGGATCCCTACAATATGCAAACTTTAGCGGGGAACTCAATGCTAATAACTGAAGCAAGTTTGATTTATTACCAATACTTACCAGCTGTTTTTCCAGGTAGATTGACCAAACCACAGCATAATGACCCACTGTGAGTATAATGAACAAGAGTAATGCCAGCTCAGCATTGCTCATTTTTCTCACCCGCCTGTAGTAGAATACAGGCTGTCGCCAATCTGGTAGTCCATTGATCAGAATATCATCATACCTACAGTAGCAAATATAACAGGCTTTCATGGAGAGCTAAAAATGAGATCAGCCCAACCATCCCATCATAAAGCAAAACAAACGGTAATGCACAGACCGCTCGAATAAAGCGCGCACAAAAGCTCAGTTAGCAGTTTTTTTCCCCTAGTACAGCGCTGTGTCGCTCAGCCAAGCGCCGGGCGCGGAGCCGGGAACAAACAGAACCCAACACGGAGACGTGGTCTTTTTTCAACGCCAGACGCGACCAAGCCGGCCGCGCAGCAGCCCCGCTCGGCCCACCGCGGAAACGGCGCTGCGGGAAAGGCTAACAGCGCGGGCAGGAGGGGCGAAGGAGCGAGGAGAAACGCCTCGACCACCATCGCCCCGTCTCCCTTTCCTTTCCCAAATTAAAAGCACAAGTGGTGGGGGAGGGGAGAAGCGCCCGCGCTTTTGTTCCGCTCTGCAGCAGCGCCGCAGCCGCGGGCCGCGCTGGCAGCGCGCGGTCAGGAAAGCACCTCCGCGGCCTGAGCGCGGGGCCACCCAGCTACGCGCACCGCGGCGCCGCCTCGCTCGCGGCTGGAAAAGCTGCCTCCGAAATCAATCTGTTCCAACGCCGCTTAATTTTACCGACCCTGCCGTCTCCGCAGGAACCCTTTCTATGACAGCTCGTCAGCTTTTCTCCTAACCAAATTCTTGCATCTCTGTACGCCCGCAGCATCTTTTAATTACGGTGCGCCGACGCCATCGATTTGCCCCATAGATCGAGCGCAGCCATTCACACAACCGCCCTTTTGCTATTTGTTACCTTTTCAGAGTAAAGTTTCCAACACAGACCCCTGCAGTAAACGCCAAAACCCGAATGCTCTGGCGATGCACAACCTGTTCATCTGGAACTGAACGCAACTCATTACACATTCTAATCACACCGGTTCCAGAATTAAATCTGCGCTGAAAGGCCTAATTTGGTGCAACACATTGACCAAAATATTTTAATTAAAAATATTCTGAGTTAGTCGCGGGCCTAATTACAGGAATAGAAATAGGGCCTATATTGTCATGCAGGTCAGTAGAACTCAGTAGTAGGTTTTTCTCAAGTAAATTGACCGATCCAGGAATAATAGCGCAGCTGCTAAACTGCCAGTCTTGACATGTAAATCAATTTAAATGCAACAACTGCACTAGCTACTTTGATAGTTATTAAATTGATACCTCGGAGATGTACTAAAAATAAAAATTTCCACTGGCAAATTCATTTTTTTTCAAGCAGGAAAAGAAGCCGTGGTCCTAAATAAAAAATACCCTTTAATTCGGTGCATCCAGAAAAGCTGACTTCTGAGACAACATTTGCTCAAGCAGCCGAGGTGTTGCTAGGCTCCTTCTGTGCAAAAGATTTAACACTCCAAGATTCCGAGTACCGAAAACGTGAACAGCAAAATTGTATCTTCCTTGGCAGTGACTGAGAATGCTAAGATTAATATCTATTAGCATCAGTTTTGTTCTAACAACATTTCTACCTTCCCAGTAAGTTAGGAAGAGATCATTTCTGCTGTGTCATCTCCCTGCTCAGATCAACCACTTAGCAAGCAGTTTCAAAACTAAAACTTTTTAAAAATTTTTTTTAGCGTTTAAAAATAATATATTTGCTAAAACATGCTGAACTTTTGTTCTAGATTAAAAAATGAATATTTCAGAATCAAAACCTCTTTTTAAAACTAGACTGATAAAACTCCACAAAATACGTCCTGCTGTTGACGGTTTCAGAGAAATAAATCGAGAAAAAATAAATGGCTTTAATACTACTGTAGATTTATTAAGCATTTGTTTCCTTATACAATAGGAAATGTTAATGGAGGCACTGCAAATTTGTCCACAGATTTAAATAGGGTCCATGTACACTAATGGTAACAATATCCTAATACTCAAAACAGGGCTGGGAAAAAATGTTTGACAACCACATTCTATTATAAATTATCTGTTAAGAAAAAGAAAAAAATAAATTAAGACAGCAGAGTCTCTTGCATTAAACACTTTAAACAGCACTCGGTATTTACTAGGCTATGTCCGCTGTTCGGAACAACAGTCTCCAAGGATTAAGTCTCAGAATCAATGCTCTATTGATTTTACTATCAATGAGCATTATGGCTCACACGACTGGCCATTTTAAGGGAAGATAGCTTCTATTATAACCCACTTTTTAGAATATATACTGTTAAAAGATAAATCACTGCTTTCAATAGTAATTAAGCTCTGTATTTGAAAAATAAGGATACCAATGATATTTAGGTTTTCAACTGGAAAATGATCCTACTGAAACTCAGAAGCTTCCCATAATTTTTAAATCTTCCTTTCCAAATTTAGGATGTGGTTTAATTAAAAGCAGGTTTCTCATTAAATGATTTATTTATAGAAATCTATATTAACTGTGGAGGATAGTCAGCTAATCCGTGTGTAGAACTACACTCATAATTGAATTACAAAGCATTCTTCTTTTGGTGATGTATATTAATTGCTGCGCTCTGCGAGAAAAATCAAACTGAAAAGAAAAAATATATCTGCGGTACTTTTCCTCAGACCTCTGCACACAGAACACAACAAGCCTTCTGCGCCGGGTATGCTTACCCGTTATCTCTGACATGTAGCAGTCAGCAAGCTGAAAAACCACAGAGCACCAGTACAGGAACAAGAAAACAAAAATATATTTATAAATATGTATTTATGTAACATATATTTATAACTTACGTTGAATCTTTGTTTAAAAATTCATGTTTCTATGTTAGGACAGGAATCCAAGTCTTACAAACAACCAACTGCACGAGTACTAGAATTTCATTCTGTTGTAAAGCTTCATTTTAGAGCTCTTTGTGGAATCAATTATATTGCAAGAAAAATCCATTACCTGTAGTAGCTAATTACAGTATCATCTATTTTAATACAATTATAATTTACTCCTCCCTTTAACGCAGCCACTGCATTTCATATTTCAAATTATTTCAGAGGTCTGATATATTTCATATACTATAAGCTTGAATTAATGAGATCTGCTCTGAACTACGGGAACACTTCACTGATGTTTTTTATTTGCGGGGCTTTTTCTCCTCGCTCTGTCACAGACACCCAGTGCAACATCAGCCAGAACAATTTATACCTATGCATGCACACACATAATTATAATGAGAGCAAAGACAAACACCTTTCTTACTCTAAACAAGCATATCTTGATTCCTTTACAAATGCTTCTTGTAATCAAGTCCACATTGTTACAGAGAATAGGCCTTGTAGGTAAAAAGCTCCTTAAGACAGCAACAAAGAAATTAAAATCTACATTTTTGCCTAATTACAACTAATAGAACCGTGCAAACTTTTTTTGTGAATTAAAAATAATCAAAAGGTAATAAAATATCATCAAGCTTATTTACCAATAAGTGACTTAAAATGCATTTCAGGAAATGATCCTACTTCTACGTATCCTAAAGAAACTTTCCCATAGAAATTCTTATGCTCTGCAATGTGCACAAGGCATACAACGTTAAACAACGCTATGTGAAACAATCTGCATGCGTGTTGCATGTTAGAACATCGGGATGTTTTAATTATGCAGCAGTTAAATTGTGTAAGTGGAAAGCACTACCATGGCAGTGCTACTGTGTTCTATAGCACAACTAATAGCGTTAGGATACTTCACAAACAGCTACGAACCTTTCTCAGAAAAAGCCAACTGAATTATTGTTATAAAGTTGTATTAGCTAATTTTTTTAATTAAAGAACAGCAATATTTTAAGAAAGGTTTGTGTCAACAGCTACAGTAAAAATCCACCGATAAATATAAAAACAATAGTTCTAGAACAACCATTACATTTAGCTGGCCAACAGATCTGCCTTTCAGAACACCCTTTCTGTACACACACAATTAACGCCTCTGACATTCACAGAGACATGGAGGAAGGGTTTCATTAGACAGAGTTCTGTTGTTTCAAAGCGAGTTTGTCGCTCCTCACACAGGGCAGGTCCTTTTACTCCTATTTGTCCTATTTCTGCCCTCTGTGTATGCACCAAGATCAATGCTGGATTACATCACTTCTAAGACAAACAGCCAGAGGCAGGCAGGTACTGAGGACATCTCCAAAAGGAGTCTGCAGCTCACTCTTCTCAAGACAATGTAATCTTGTGCCCCAAACCCTTTACACATCCCGTTCCAGAGGGATTCCCAGCTAAACTGCCAGAATGTCCCACCAACTAATTTGCAAGACCGATTTCCATCTCACCCCAGCAGGTCTTTGAGTTACTTTAGAAATAAAAACTAGCTTGCTGCCAAGGGGGAAAAAAAATCTGGCAGAAAGCCTTGTTGCAGCAGACCGAATAGCTGTCTCTGGAATTAGGATAAAAGTGAGTTGATAAGACCTAAGACAAAGGGTGCAGCACTCTGTGCATGGGCATGAAGTTAAACCTGGAGCCTCTTCCCACACTACAGATAACCAAATAACATTGCAAGTAGGAAAATGCCCAAAAGCAACCACTTTCTCCTTTCCTTTGACATATGGCTACAAGAGACACATGAATTATCTTAAATCACAAGAGAGAGGCAGCTTTTAGCAAAATTACTTGAGGCTTGTTTTAAGGACGTGAGGCAACAATTCCTTAAAGCAAAAAGGAGAAAATACTCACAATCTCAATGAGAGTTTACCACTAGACTGTGCAGTAAAGCTGAGGAACAAATGTTTTCTGAAAGTAAAGAAACCATACACTGCTGTTCATCACAGAACTGAAGGGACCTCTGGAGATCACCTAGTCCAGCCCCGTTAAAGCAGGTTCCCTACAGCAGGTTGCACAGGAAAGCATCCAGACAATTTCTGACTATCTCCAGAGAAGAAGACTCCACAACCTCTCTCAGCAGCCTGCTCCACTGCTCTGTCACCTCCATAGTAAGTTTTTCCTCATATTTGTATGGAACTGTGTATGTTCCCACTTGCCTTTCCTATGCCTCCTGCCCCTTGTTTTGTCACTGAGCACCATTGAAAAGAGCCTCGCTGCATCCACTTGACTCCTGCCCATTAGCTATTTATTTATATGCATTGATGACCCTCTCTCTCTTCTCCAGGCTGAACATCTTTTCTCATAAGGGAGATACTCCAGGCCCCCAGTAATCTTTGTCACCCTCTGCTGGACTCTCTCCAGAAGTTTCCTGTTTTTCATGAACAGAGGAGCCCAAATTGGACACAGCACTCCAAATGTGGCCTCACCAGGTAGACTAGAGGGAGAAGGATCACCTCCCTTGACCTTCTGGCCACATTATTTTTATCACACTCCAGGATACCATTGGCCTTCTTGGCCACAGGGGCACACTGCTGGCTCATAGCCAACCAGCTGCCCACCAGGACATGCTGGTTCTTCTCTGCAGAGCTCTTCTCCAGCACATCAGCTCCTAACTTGTACTGATGCAAGCAGTTATTCCTCCCCAGTAGGACTCTGCACTTGTTCTTGTTGAAAGTCATTCGGTTCCTCTCCACCCAAATGTCCGGCTTAGCCTGTGTATTATTTCCAAGAGATTATCTGACAGTAAATGCTATTTTATTAAACTATACTTATGCTTTATCAGTGACAGAACAGGGATCAGCCACATATCTGCACTGCAAACAAAAATACAACAGATATTGCCACCTATGTGCAAAAGAAGTTACTGACAATGAAATCAATATAAGCTAGAGCAATCCATTTCTGCTTTAACTTCTCATTATCTATTACTACACTATACTAATTAATAACATTTGCTCAAACAAGCTGGTTAAATTAGTTACTCTCATAATGTACAGAAGGCTTAAAAACAATTTTCACAAGCTACTTCACTACAGTTCCATGAAAAAAGACACCATAACATCCGCAATGTCCCAGTAGCTTCAAGCTGGAAATAGGTTCCAAAAAGGCAATACTCACTTTTCAACTAGTCTGAAACCATTTAGCTAATGACTCATTTATTTTGACCTTTCCTCAATTAGGACTTCACAAGAACTATCTCTGGTTAGAGGAGAAATGAAAAAAAAAACGACCAATTTTCAGAAGTACTTCTCTGAAGTACATTTTCACAACACTTGAAGAAAGGACCAAAGACTATCTGTACTATCTGTACTATCAAAGCAGGAGTCATGACAAGAAACCAAAAATCCTTCACAAAATACCTCACAATCCCCAGCTAGCTTAGCCTTATAAATCAAAAGACACTTTACTAGAACTCCATCCTAAATGTGCTTTTACAATGGCTCCGTTCCCCTTACAATCACTCGCTCATTTGGGCAGCCTCTTAAAAAGAAAAACAAAATGACAGCAACAAAATCTTCCAGAAGAGCACAGTTTTTCAGTTTTCATTCCTAACCCCTTCACAGACTTCTGGACCTGCTCCCAAAGCTGCAGGGACAACTATCAGTTGTCAATAAAATATGGTATTCCCATCAAAGTTTAAAACACCGTAAGTAACATATCTGAAAGAAAAGCAACAAAATAAAGAGCAGGAAAAAATGTTAACGAAGGCATAAATTGAAGATAATCCCAAATATCATGCAAAGTGTTCTCTTGGAACACTGAGTTATGACTGACAGTTGAATCAAGGACTATATGTTCAACCACAGCTTTAATAAAACAGACAATGATATTTAACACAACTCAGAAAAGTGATACACCTGAAAAATGTTAAAACAATGATTTGCTCCAAATAATGGGTGGTTTTTTAAGCTTTTAAAAGAGGTTAATGAGCGTATCACACAAAAACACCTATCAGTTTCCCCTTTCAGCCCACAATCAAAAGAACTGCAAACTGAAATTATGTAAAAATCAACCAGACAGTTATAAATAAGACAAACAGGGCTTCAATTTATCACTGGTATATATGAATACTTAGGAAATTGCAGATTAACTCACCTCTTCCTTCTTTCTTCATCCTTTAAAATCTCATAGATAGCCACCAACTACAACACAAACACAAGAAGATATACTCAATATTACTTTAGAATAAAGTCTGCAAAATGTTAATAGTAGTATCAGATATTACATTCTTTACAGCACTATGGATGAGACTCCATGTGCAAAAGAAACAGTGCCATAATCATATACAAGCTGCCACCAGAGACACAAACAAGCAACTCCTGCAGAGGACATTTTCCTCCTCTCATCTCTCAAAGTAACTTGTGTCTCAGCTACAAACAAACAAACAACAAACTACTTGTCACTCCTTTCATCCAAAAGATCTTCTTTAAATTGAGTAGCCAGTATTTAGTCATCAGCATGTTATAAAGGCTGAACTAATGACAACAGCCTCACGGTTTGGTCTGTAAAGATTTAAAACAAGAAAAAAAACAACAAATAGATTTATTGTTTTTACTAAAACGCCATTATTCTATAAAAATCGGATCTTAATTTCCCAAAACTTGTATAACCACACATTGCACTTACTTGCCTAAACTGTGTTTCTGCATTTTCATCTTTGTTCTTGTCTGGGTGTAAAATCAGTGAAAGCTTCCTATATGCTTTCCGAATATCTGCTGATGAAGCATCCTGCAAAATGTAAACAGAGCAATCTGTCAGAAATGATTCCCAGAACTCTGCTAGGAAACGAAGGCAGCCAAGACAGCGCAGGACATGAGGCAGTAACATTGGAGGAACCTAACCACCAAACCACACAACCAGCGGAACGATCGCCAAGCCCGTGTCATCTCTCATCTCTACTTTCTCTGTTACTGGCCATTCATTACGTTTGTCAAAATTTTCAAACACTTTCTTGCTTCATACCACAGAACCACAGAATGGCCTGTGTTGAAAGCGACCACAATGATAATCTAGTTTCAACTCCCTGCTATGTGCAGGGCCACCAACTACCAGACCAGGCTGCCCAGAGCTACATCCAGCCTGGCCTTGAATGCCTCCAGAGACGGGGCAACTAGCGCACCTACCGTGCCGCCTGAAAGTTCAGATTCAAAGTGGAAATTATTGCAACCAATATACCTCCAAGACACCATTTCTGCAAACTACTGTGGCTCAATTTCCCAAACTTGGGACTTGCTATGAGCATTTCCCTTACTAACATTTACATGAAATCCACCAATAGGATTTGCATTCAACTTCAGCTTCATCACCTGTAAACACAGATGTATTTTGCTAAAGGAGCTTCAAATTGCAATCCTGAGGCTGTTTTGTGGCACTGACATCATTCTGCTTCTCAATGATAAACTGGCACATGCTCCGGGAGAAAAAATAAAATTCAGATCATAAAGTGCATTAAATTAGCTGCACAACACCCAGATTTCTGAATTAATGACTGCCATGCAGTACATGCTATGAAAATAACCAGAAAAGGAAGACTTTGCAGGTTGTGATGTGTGGTATCTGTGTTACGCTCATCAGAAGATCCACAAAGCTCCAAACAGAAACAGAACTACTTGTATTCTATTACAAACACGTCGAAGACAACATTTTAAAAATAAAGTATTCTTCTGACAATTGTAATTTCTTGACTTTATACATATATGGTTCCCAATATAGTATCTCTCTCAAAATTACAGTGTCAACTGGGATTAAAAAACACCAAAAAGACAGATCTGAATTGGCTGAGAGAGGAACTGAGCTGAAGTAAGATAATAATTAATGCAATACTGTAATTAGCCTGTCAGGCTTTTTATTATAAATCATTATTTTCATTTTAAAAATTTCAGTTTTATAACACAAAGGTATAATAATGCCTTACACCACTTTGGGCCAGGAGTGAACATTAGAGAAAGATTTGGGAGAGGAGAAGGGGAAAAGGAGAAAGTGGGGAAAAGCGCAGTATTTGAGAAAAATCAGCTATGAGATGATGCTTTGAGGAAATTGCTATTATCCCCTCACGTAGACCAAAATTCACATATTCCCTTCTCTGTCCAAAGAAGGTGCTTTGATTACTCATAGGGAAGATTTCTCCTGAAATGACTGCATCTGCATTTTTTTCATTTTCATATTTTCCAGCAGTTATTCCTATGGCACACAGAAGCTGAATCTGAGGGGGTAAGTACCAGCTTGCTTCTGTCTCGATTACTGCAAATGAGTTGTTTCCAACTGGTGCTATACGATAGGTTTACTTTTAACTGTTGAAGGAAGACACAGTGATGAAACAGATTTTCTGAACACAAACTCACAAGACGCAGGCTTAACAGAATTACATGAAATAAAGACAGAAACATAACGGAAACAAATCGCTTACAAATTAGAGATTGAGACCATGAAAACCTCAAGAAATGAATCCCTCCAGACTGTGTGTTAAGGACAGACCACAGCTTATTCCTTCTCCACTACATACTTTGATGTGCTTGGTATTGTTTTTGGAACGCTCTTGATAAACTGTGTAAAACCTGATTGAAGCGTATTTTTAAGAGCTGTCTGGCAATGTAACTACTTCACACAACAGAGAAGCAAAGGATCTGTGATGTCTTCAGTTTTATCAGGACAATTTCAACTTGAATTTCACACAGGAGCAGCACAAGCTTTCATGTTTTTATGTTTTAACAAAGCAAGAGATCCCAAATCAGCTTTGAGGAAGTTGCTTAAATATGTTGCTTCATCCTGAGAACAAATATTTCTAGATTTACAGAAACAGATTATCCATCTTATTTACCAGAAATAATGGAAAGGTAGTTTTGTTTGCCCTGTCCTACCAACCCAGTCAGCCACTTCATAAACCACATGGGCTCATTTTTAATACAAAATAGAGTATTTCAACATTACTATAGCAAATAAAAATAAGGAAATAGCTTACTGCTACAGTTTTAGCTAAACTATGGAAGTGATCTTTATTAACGTTTCAGCTAATTGTAATTAAGCTCTCATAAGGTTAAAAGGGGGACAATAATAGCAACAAATAGCTAAATTGTTGCTATAAATGATTTTTATAAAGCAGGAAAATCTTGTGTGTTTTGAAAATCAAGTTCCAAATGTGTTGTTAATGAGTGCTACCTGTGGGTAAGGTTATGCATCTTCAGGAGAGGTTCCAGACCCATCAGGAGCTGTCCTGAACAGTCTTAGAGGTGCAAAATGGAGTGATTTAATGAAAAGCCTGTTATCCCTATAGAGCTTCCTAGCAGTGTACGACCCTAAATAGGATACAAAGAACAATTATTTTCAAGCTAATAAAGAAGCATCTACCATATTGAAGTCAGCTGTTCTAACAGACTTTCACTTATAACTGACTCGGTTGGCCACTTTCCGTGGTGGCTGTGCAGCAAAACACCAAATTAAAGAGTCAGCGCTTCCTAAGAGTAAGGTATTATTTCATATAATAGGCACAAATCCAAAGACTAGGGAGAGAAAGCCAGGACCACACTGGTTTTGTTTATTTTAAAGATAAAGCTGAGAAGAGAAGCAGGATGGCCTCATATACATTTCAGATATCTCAATCTCAGTTATACCTAAGGAGGGAAAAATAAGATCTGTATAGGCGTATCATTAATAGCAGTAGGAGCTGATATTATTACAGATGGATAGAGACAGCATTAAGCAGTTTCTCCAACTCTGTGCTTCAGGTTTGCATGTCATGCCACTGATACAGCCAGATGAGTCTACCACACTGCCTCTCTCATGCAGAAACAAACATCAGCCTTTTCCTCAACAACCATCCTGTGACAGCAGCATTGCCCCACAGGACTCCCAAAGCTGAACATCTCCTTATGATCCTGTTTCTGCTTAATGGATCTTACAACCCCAGAACTTCACAATGGATAATTCCACTTCAGGAGGGGAAAAAAACCAACAAAAACACAATACTCCATCATGCAATACATAACATACTTTGGGGGGAAAAAAGGAAAGAAAGAAGAAAGACAGAAAGAAAGAAAAGATAATGCAAAATGGATGCTCCAACCTAAAGCAAAAGCCACTCAGTTGCCAGCTGAGCAGCTGGAAAGCACACAGACATATCGAAACAGAAAAGATGTTTAATGCTAGAATTAGTTCTCAGAAATACAGAAGAAATCTGTATTTTGTTAGGTTACAGACTGGAAATATATGCATGGAAATATATGCAAGTATTTCTGAGGGAAGTTTTAAATTGCTGAAGCTTTACTGAACAAGTAGAGTTATCAGGTGTTTAGATACAAGACTTCTAGGTAGAATTAAAAGTTCATCTTTCAAATATTTCATTGTAAGCCTTTCATTACAACCAAGTACTTTAACCCAGAAACAAGGTAAGCATTTGAAGGGATCAACAGTCAAAAAAGTGGAAGACATACTGAAGGAGTCCTGTTGGAATTCATGTCTCCTTTCCCTACCATCACAGGGTAGGGAAAAAGAGGAAATAGTCTTCTCTCGATTTATGTAATTTGCTTTTAGCAGCTTCTTCTGTTCAGACATTTAAGACATATTACTAAATTTTTTTTCCCTCTGCATCATTTCCACAATAGCCAGCATGATCAGGAAATGTACATAATTAGACCACAAATAAGATATGGACAAATTAGGAATGGATTTTTTTTAATCACAACTGATAATAGAGCAAAAATAATGTAAATCTGCTTTCTGTGTTTTTAAAATGACATTCTTGTTGAAAATGCATAAAAGTCAGAAGATACAAATCTGATCTCAACAGCCTGTACCAATTTAATGCAGTCTCACTTGCAGAGTTTACTTCCACCTTCATAATAAAGAGAAAAACTGGTGTAGAGCTCTACAGCTCTATATTACCCCATTGCCTTCCACGCCTAATGTAACTATGATTACTAATGAAGCTTAAAAAAAGAAGAAAAAAAAAAAGCCTCATTGCGGTCCCAAGATAATTCCTGAACACATAACGTATCAGATATTGCCATAGGCAAACAATGATTGGGTCAAGGGGAAAAAAATAATCAATGTCTACATAGTTTTCACTTACTAACATATACAATTCAAAACCTAAATTGTTCCCTTGAGTGCAATGCAGTTACTGAACAAGACTTAGTTACTTACAATTTAGCAACTGCCTCTAACACAGCAAAAGTGCTCATTTCATCTTAGGTTGAAAATAAGCCCGCAGATATCTTCTCATAGGTGGCATTACCTTCACTAGCGATGGGGAGACAGAGGTCCAGAGGACAAGCACACTGACAGAAGTCACTTTGCTCCTGCCCTGCTGTTTGCCCAATTGCTTATTAATGAGCTACAAGATTACAGCACCAGTGCATCTACTTCAACACCATGCTGCTAAGTAACTGTAGAATTTCCAGCCACGTAACTACTGGAGCTATGAGGCAGCCCGAAATGATGACTGCACATAGCACCACGTACATGTATCTGTAACATGACATGTTGTACCTATAAATGCCCTCAGGAGAGGCAGGTCTTCATGAGAGAAAACGTATCCTTTCTAGTTTCCATGAATTATAAATCTATTGATTAAAATTCCTTGGTTTGTTTTTATTTCAAATTTGTCATAGGTTAGCCTAAAATCTACCGGCACCCATGACAGGGGTATAGACGGCCTGCAGGGCCGCTATCCCAAAAGGAAAAGAAAACAAGGAAAGAGAAAATAAATACAGCGGCAACGATCTAAGGAGGCACACTATTTTACTAAATACTATATCGGAATACAGAATAACACAATATAATGTAATATAAATGGAATTAAGGCTAACGAATCAAGTAAAATAAGAGAGAGTGAGTCCCGAAACCGAGAGGCCTACTGTAACTCTAGGCGAAACGGCTGGAACGCTTCCACACACTCCCCCATGGCTGGCAGGATCCGAGAGAACGAGTCCAGCACTGAAGTGAGATTATATAGTCCTGGTCATATGACTGACCGTGGTGCTCCCTGGGACATGTAGTCTTCTTTCTGTGAGCAGCAGATTCGTCAAAATTATCTATGCTTAACATGATGTTATGATGTGGAATACTGATAGCAAAATTACAACATTGCAAAACCATGACATTCCACCCCTTATTCTACATCATTACATTATGCTTATTACACACACACACACACACATACATAGTTGTGAGCAATCAGCAACCTTATTTTCTATTTCATGCAAATCCATAAGCTGAAAATAAAACTCCGTAGCTTAACACACTATTATTTACTAACTCGAGAAAATGACAAAACTGCCGGAAAGAGGAACATGATAACAGTGGAGGGAAGAAAGGGGAAAGGCAGCACTAGCGGGGCGTCCCCCACATCATGGTGCACTCATCCTTTCCCTAAGCTACAGGGCCGCTGCATGGAGGACTTCTTGGGACTGTCCTCCTCTGTCTCCATCAATCTGGATATCAGGTCAGGAGCCCAGAGCATAAGCAGAGGGGAGAAGCAGACCAGCATCACTGCTGGTGGTATGGCCATCCTCCAAGTCATCCATTCCCTTCAGTGGAACAGAAGCATCAAGGAGAGGCTCATCAAGAAACTCCCCAGCAGGTGATCACAGTATCACAGTATTGTGCGAGTTGGAAGGGACCTTAGAGGTCATCGAGTCCAACTCCCGGGATTCGAGCCCTCTGTGTAGCAGAGCGGCACTTCTACCACTTGTGCCACAGTGGGGATTCGAACCCAGGCCTCCGGTGTTGCAAGCGGCACTTCTATCACCGCGCCACCGGGGCACACGATTGTGCCAGCAGCCTCACATCCTGGCCTGGAGAGTTCAGCTCCAAACCCTCATAGGGGAACAGCGAACCCAGGCCTCGTGGCTGCGGGATGACCCCCCTCACTGCGGGGTAGCTCACTTGGCACATCCACACCATCCTCACCATGAGCTCCTGCTTCTTGCCCAGGTGACAGGGATAGGAGTGGAACTGCTGGGGCAGTGTCTGGAGTACCATGCCTCCATAGAACTTGCTTCTCCAGCCCTAATATGGTATTTCGGGCGATAGCATGGGGTACTGGTACTGCGTATGTTTCAAGCCACCCAGTGGTTGCCTCGACCATGGTGAGCACATAACTCTTACCATTGCGAGATCATGGCAAGGTGATATAATCAATCTACCATGCCTCCCCATATTTATATTTTTGCCATCGCCCTTCCCTAAAAAAAGTTTTCATCCTCTTGGCTTGTTTAATTATGGCGCATATTTCACAGTCATGAATGACCTGAGCAATAGCGTGCATAATTAAGTCCACCCCTCGGTCTCTGGACCACTTATATGTTGCACCTCTTGCTTGATGGCCTGAGGTCTCATGGGCCCATCGAGCTAGGAATAATTCAGTCTTGTTCTGCCAGTCTAAGTCTATTTGAGCCACCTCAATTTGGCAGCTCGATCAACCTGATGGTTATTTTAATGTTCTTCAGTAGCCTTACTCTTAGGCACGTGAGCATCTACATGGCGCACCTTTACAACAATGTTTCTTATTTGGGCAGCAATGTTTTTCCACAGTTCAGCAGCCCAAATAGGTTTACCTCTTTGTCGTTGCCAGTTGTTTTGTTCTCACTGCTGCAACCACCCCCATAAGGCATTTTCCACCATCCACGAGTCAGTATAAAGATAAAGCATTGGCCACCTCTCCCGTTCAGCCACATCTAAGGCCACCCCTCATGCCGGACAGCCGGGCCTCCAGTGGGCTGGATGGGGGCAGTGCAGTTCTCCTGCCCCATGGCCATAGCGGTGGGCGCCTGCTCAGCCTGGAAGCGCACCAACCCCTTCCAGATATGGAACAGACCCACCGGGAGAGCTGAGACCGGTGACATCCGCTTGGGGTTGCGCTGCTCCGCTACAGGCTGCCTCGCCTGGGCTCGGGAAGGAGCCTTGCTCTGACCAGAGGTTGTTACACTCAGACTGGAGGGCGTCGTGCTCAGACTGGAGGGCGTTGCGCTTGGACTGGAGAGTGTCACGCTCGGACTGGAGAGTGTCACGCTCGGACTGGAGAGTGTCACGCTCGGACCGAAGGGCATCTCGCTCAGACCGAAGGGCGTCTCGCTCAGACTGGGGTGTGTCTTGCCTGGACCAGAGGGCATCAAGTTCGGACCGGAGGGTGTCACGCTGATATAGGAGGTCATTTCTCTCAGCTCTGAGACTCTCCATCTCAGCTCTGAGACTCTCTCTCTCATCTTCAAAAACTTTTTCCCTCTCTGCCTTTTCAGCTCTGAGACTCTCTCTCTCAGCTTCAAAATTGAATAAGACCCAATAAGCATTAGCCAGGCCCCAAATCATTTGTGCCTCCTGAGATCTGCCTGTGCCGCAACATTCCTGCCTCAAATATGCGATCAAGCTCTCAGGATTCTTCAAGTGTTCAGGAGTAAAGTTCCATGACACTGAAGATGTCTGACTTTTTAAAGTCTCCTCAAAGCCTCTCCACACTCCCTGCCACTCAGTATTCTCTGGTTCTGGGGAAGACTTCCTCAGAATGTTATAAATCCAGATACTGAGTGAGATTAATAAAATAACCAACAGTATGTTCAGGGAAATTAACAGTGTGGTCAAATGGGCATTCAAAAACTGCATAATGGATTCAGGGAAGGGACAAGGAGCATGCAGTCCCCTGAAAAGCAGTTTTACTAGCAGTTTTAACAGAGCACACATTTTTTTTCCTCTCTTCAATAACGAGATAGCAGAGCTAAAAGTTTACAAAATATTCTGGGGTATTGGCCGTCCTGCTCCCAGGTGCAGAAACGTAAACTTTAGATAGCTCCTTAACGAAAAAAACTCGTAGCTCTGTAAAAGCTAAAGGAACAGCAGGGAAAACAGCAGCTTTTGCAGTTCTTCCCCACTTTTGCCCCTTTTTGCCCAAATTTCTTGGCAATCTGCCCGCATTCTCCACCAATTAAATGTCACAGGTTAGCCTAAAATCTACCGGCACCCATGACAGGGGTATAGACGGCCTGCAGGGCCGCTATCCCAAAAGGAAAAGAAAACAAGGAAAGAGAAAATAAATACAGCGGCAACGATCTAAGGAGGCACACTATTTTACTAAATACTATATCGGAATACAGAATAACACAATATAATGTAATATAAATGGAATTAAGGCTAACGAATCAAGTAAAATAAGAGAGAGTGAGTCCCGAAACCGAGAGGCCTACTGTAACTCTAGGCGAAACGGCTGGAACGCTTCCACACACTCCCCCATGGCTGGCAGGATCCGAGAGAACGAGTCCAGCACTGAAGTGAGATTATATAGTCCTGGTCATATGACTGACCGTGGTGCTCCCTGGGACATGTAGTCTTCTTTCTGTGAGCAGCAGATTCGTCAAAATTATCTATGCTTAACATGATGTTATGATGTGGAATACTGATAGCAAAATTACAACATTGCAAAACCATGACAAAATTAAAGAGCAATTCAAATGCTTATGCTTCCTTCAATGACGTTTTTCATTCAGAATTTGCACGTGGAAGAAAGTGCATAAGTCCCGTTTGGTAACCATTAAGTATACAAGTTGAATGGCAAGGAAAAGGAAACAAAAAGTAAGCTCTGCAAACACAACATTTCCTATTTTTCTTCAGTGACCCTGCAGGACACACAGACGGTCCCACCAAAACCCACAGCACAAACCAGAGCAGATAACCACACAGAAGCTACAGCTGACCACTGAATGTGAGATCACCACCGCTGCTTTCCACCCAGTTGTTTCCATGTGAGGCCCGCAGAAAGCTGCACAACCTACGTTCAATTAGAAAGAAGCTCAATAAAAATAAAGGGTGAAGACACTCCTCTTTTTCAAGGATGTAAATCGAGTTCAACCCATGTTCGCTGTTCCGCTGCAGATGGCTGCTCCAAGCACACCCAGGGAGGAGGAGGTATTTGCTCTGCTGCAGAAGGGGCCATGCATCTCTCAACATTCCATTGATTTAAACAGAATAACAGCACAGCAGGGAAATATGTAAGAACCAAAAATAATGCTAAAATGGTGTTTTAATGCTTTTTTATTTTGCTAAGTTTTAAAGCAATTCATGAAATGAAAATGAATACAAACCAGCACAATGTATTCCTGTAGGCTTCTGATAACTGGCACAATCCCTTAACTGGCATGCTTGTTTCCAGGGGAGTGTGTCAGATGAAAGAAGACTCTGTTTTCAGCCTAGCATGCCAAATGAATGAAAATTCTGCTGCCTCATGCTTGAGAAACCAAAAAAAGAATGTCCTCTTCAGCACATGTGCACAATTACACACGCTTAGTTCTTCTTGATCATTCTGAACAACAGTTTATGTCATTTCTTTTTTCCTTCTGCTGAAACTCTTGTAGCTTTTTAGCTTTTTTACTTATGTTTTCAGCAATTGACTATTTAGATATGAAAAACCAAGAGAACACTGTCCTGTATAACTATAAGGTATGATTTAACATGAGCTTTACATCTGAGATGCAGAGAACACTCACTAATTCTGTCAGAACCTTTTTAGAACTACTCCTCTAAATTCAGAATAGCTCCCAAACAATAACTGAGGACAGAAATGAAGCCAAAACAAAGTATTCTGAAATCCTAATGTTGTAATTTTAGGGTTTATTTTCTTTTAGGTTTTCTTTCTGGTAGCTCAGAACGAAGGGATAAGTAAGCATCCTTCATTTATTTCACCTTCTTCACCAACCCCCCCCCCCCCCCTTTCCCCAGGAATGTTGCTATGTATTTATTATTTTACGTATGTATTGTTTATATATTTATACAATGTTGTCTGTATGTTTACACAGTAAGAGCACTGCTTTTACAGCCCAAGTGGGCAGGGGAAGCAAAGCAATGTCCCCTACAGAGCATTTCTTGCTCAACGAACGCCTTTGCCCCTTGCTACAGCAGAGACACTGTGCTGTGCTCACACAGCTGCGGAGCACCACTGTACAGCACTGAAGATTTTTGGGTATTGGATCTGACAAGTTCCAACCCCTCCTTCTATGTAATCCCCAAAATATGCTGCCGCTTGATTGTTTATACGGTTTTCATGCTACATTTCAGCTTTAGTATGTTTCTAAGTATGTAAGGAATTAAAGGAAATCAGAATCAGCAAAGCTACACCCATACAAGGCCTTTCTCTCCTCTCTTCCCCCCTCACTCACCCCATTCCCATCACGACCTGCCAGCAGATCTGGCACAACTGACTCGCACTCTCCTACACGTCTCTTCTACCCTTTCCATTGACAGCTTCCCAGACCCTAATTTAAGCATAAATTTTGAAGGGGTTTTACTAACAGCTGCAGAGTTAAACGATGAAGGTCTTATAGAAAAAAGAGATCAAAATAAATAATAACAATTAAAAAAAAATAGCACATACACACACAGCTCTGGCTACTTTCTAATTACTGAACTCTCACGCCACCTGAGTCGCTGCTGTCACTTTTGTGACTATATCTTTAATTGACTTGTATGCTCGATAACAATGTAAAAGCTTTTTATATTTTTGAAAAGTGTTTATAAACAACTTCCAATAACCCTGATGTCCAAACAATGAGGAGAGAAAATGCACATGAGAAACAGGATATAGGATGTATGGCCAAAAAAATCATAAAGCCATACAAGAAGCCATTAGCGAATGTTTATCTCTAACACAGAAGCTGTTAAAATCTGCCCTCTGCCTAACACATCAGCACGGCACTGACATGGTGAGTAATGCCCACAGACTTCTACTTTCAAAATAAACGCCACCTATTTGTTAGTAACTTCCTCGGCTCCATCAGCTGGGAAGGACACTAATTCATACGCCCATACATCCATCATACATACACTGTCACATCTAGGCACAGATGCTGATTTAAAAACTCATGTAAACAAGTGTACCTCACTGTGTAAACAGTGCTCTAATTTATATTCTCAATTGTTGCTCAGCTTCACAATTCATTTTAAAAGCAGTTAAAAGCTGCCGCCTAAACTGGGAATGAATAGATTGTGATCATTCTCATAATTTAAGTAATGGTTTTAATGCACAACACTCTTTAACCAACTGACAAAAACACAGCTAACATGAAACCAAGGAGTAAAGCAAGTTGGAAAGAAAAAACCCATACCTTGCATAGTTAACTATCATATCACAAAGATGTATCAAATAAGACGTTGGGAACTCTGTCCCAGATCCACTGATACTCAGTATTTCAACTATTGAGTTGCAGAATCACTACCAAACCAGCTAACACCAGCCTCTGAAACCTGAACAGAACTACATTTTTTAAAGATCTTGACAAATTGCAGAATTGCTCTGGAAGTTTCTTAAGGGAAAGACTAACGGACCACACGTGGACAAAAACCACCAACCACACCAGTGCAGGCTGGCACAAAGCGGTGGGCAGAACGACCAGCCCCTCACAGCCAGTGACACACCGCTGCCTGCCCGAGCAGCCCAGCACAGCCATGACACCAACTGCACGGTGCCCAGCAGCTGCCCCATATCATGTCTGAGCAGCAGCAGCAGCAGAATAATGGCACAGGCAGCTCAGGTTAGATGCACTGCAAATCTCCCAGCAGCACTGTTAGCTCACTGCAGCACGGGCCGACAAAGCCTCCATGGAGGGCCGATCTCGCACACATTCATCAGGCGTGACTCAGCTTTAATTGGTTCTGTCACAGCAGGGTACAGTAGATCACTATCATTCCTGTACTTTAGTATTCAAATATCCCTTTGATGATCAATTTAATCATTACACTGACAATATTCCAACTGGATTTACGGTGTCTGTTTAAAGGGACCGAGCTGGCAGACAGCACTCTTGTCACACTGAAGGTGACAGCTCCTGCCAGAAGGTGCTGAGATTTTCACAGCGCCTCAGAGATCACTGAAAGGAGCAGCAGTACCAGGAGGTGCCAGGAAGCGCTCCTGTCCGATGAATGTGAACCCCAGTGGGCCCTTGTCCATGACCGGGACCTCCAGGTGGTACTCTTATTTTTCCTGTTACAGTCCAGTTACTCTGAATTACTACGAAAGTCATCCCGTAGTAGGTGTTCACTAATACACCATCCTTACAATCCGAGTTTAGAGGACTTTTTCCATCAGTTATCAGCTGTAAGACTAGCAAGGCGCCACGATCAGTGCAGTTTCCTCAGGAAGGCCAAATGGAAAGTAGTTCTAAACCAGGTGAAGTTGAAAAGCAGACAGGAATTTCAACAAACAGCATAAAAATTTTAAGTCAAATGAAACAATTCATTTAAGATTGCTCTGTATTTGGTGTATTTCAAGTACATGTTTAATCTCTGCAGCAAAAACATCTAAATGAGGATATGGTTGAGACGCTGTAGTAAACCATATCCAAGCAAAGTGGACTTTGAGGGCCACCACTCTCAAAACACTACATGTTTGAAGGTAATATTTTAAAACCCTAATTGAACTATTTCCTATTGTTTAGCCAGTTTCTGTACTATTCTACCATACTGCTGAAGCAGCTATTTCACAGAAAATTTCACAGCTGTTTTCCTTAGCTTAGAAACAGCTAAAATGATCCCCTAAACTTGAGTTTTGAGATGTCAGTGTAGCTCTGTCTGTAGTCTTCTACTGGCTTGTTTGTCCCTCCAGAGCCTGGAAGAAGACAGGAAGAACTAAAAAACATTCTTGATCTCATTATCTGCTACAAAATACATATTTGGTTTGAGTAAATCCTTAATAACTTTCTCCAGAAAACAACCATAGCTAAATGAAAGGCATAAGAAAGCGAGCAGACCATGAAGGTCTCATGTGTGGTTACATATTCCTTGAGTAATATCATATTACCAGAATGTTTCTCTCCTCTCTCACTCAGAAAAATAATTGTTTCACCATTTATTTTTGGCACACAGAACAGAAAATGTCTACTGATTTCAAGATCATCAATAAGTAAATAGAATAACAGAGGGTTTTTTCTCTGTTTTTTCCTCCTCAAACCAACTGATCAGAAAAGGCAAAATCCTGTGTATTTTTAAACAAAGGCATTTCATCACAGACTATGTTAAAGTAACCTTGAGATTATACAGAATATGAACACCTCTGAAAGCCCTGAAAGGTGTTCAGAAAGAGGTATTAATCTACTCAAGATGTATTTGGGTGTTTTTTTCCTTCTTCCCCCGCTCACCTCCCAGACACACTGCTTTAAATAGCCAGGTTTATAAATAACTACCAGCAGCATTTATCAATCTCCTTCCATCTTTATTTAGACTACTTACTACCAAACTAGTTAGGATTTAGCCCTACCCACCATGTAAAGGAGTCACATAATGATCCCTTTATACTCATTAACTACCATTTTAATGAGCTATTACTACCTCGGGACTCAGAAGACCTCAGGGAGGTTGTAACATGCCACTACCCATATAGTAATTCACTGCTGAGTTAGTACATAGCCTCCTTGAAAGAATACAGGAATGCCCTCCATCACTCGCTGTAGTACAGATGGCACCGTCAGCAAAATTCCTGTATGTAAGGCACAACCCAGACTAAAACCTAATGAAAAACATCTCAGTTAAACTCCAGTAAGCTTAACAGATTACCCACTACAACAGCTCACCACTTCATTGGAAGTAACCACCTTTCTAATATAGTGAGCTGTAAGCTGAAGTGCTGCCCCACAGCACCACCTCGGTCTGCTGGCACAAAAGGAGCACACCTGGTAAAGGCACAAGGCAGAAAGCAGAGGACAGGGACATCCCAAATGACTATTCACAAAACCTGGCAGGGGCTTTATGAGCTGTAAATTAGCCAACAGATGTTCAAAGGAATCTGAATAAAGAAATCAAGTTTACCATTAGGAACAATCAATTAAAATTTACACAAAAATGAAGTTATGTACAACTGCAAGGTACAGTAAAATGAAATTGAAAAAAAAAATCTCACCCTTATTAAAAAAAAAATACACATGCCATGACTTGTGATGGAACTGACTTAAGGCAGCCCTTCCTGTTCACTAGGAACTGAGTATGGAAAATTGGGACTGTGGCCACTAAGAAAGCCAACCTGACATTTATAGAGAGAATGAGCCAAATCAACCTAAAGGAAGATGACTGCATGGCAGCTGTGGGCAGAAACTGCTACACAGCAGCATGCTGCTCCCTGAACTGCCCTGATTTTTTGGTTGATGTGTTTGAGTGAACCCAAATGAGAGGCAGAAAGTTGCCTGTGCCCAAATGTGAGGCAGAGCGATCACTTCTCTGCTTTCCATAAAACCATCATCGCAAGCAGTTACTGCTCTTTTCCTGCACTACCTGGGAGGCACCCTGTTTGCTGCAGGAAAGAAGGAAGTAATTCACACTGATCCATAAGCATCGCCCCTTCAGTCTGCAAGAGCCAGGGGGAGAACAAAACAGAACCAAAGGCTCTGCCCACATGTAAGCCCCCTGCAGCAGGCCAGTGCCACTGTGACAGCAGCACTGCGAGGCTGCAGCCAAACCACGTGCTCTGACATCCCAGATTGGTCCGGAGGAGGCAGAGAGCAGGGATGCACAAAGGGAAGAAGCTGAGAGGATCAGTGCAGAGGAAACACTTCCCAGTCTATTTGAAAGTGTTTTCCAGTGCAACACACAGCCTCAATGCTGCAGCACTTGGGTGAGCACACATGCACCAGCTCCTCTCTTCACTTAGTCTTAAAAATAATACCACCACCATAGGCCTTCTGCTGGGAAGCAAAGCAGCCTGTCAGCTCTGTCACAGGGATGAGAGACAAAACAGATCTCACTCCCTGAAGTCACAAGCAGTGGAGCAAATAGGTCTGTCTTCCAGCCACTGACAGGAAAAGGCAGCATTCACCCACAGAGCCCCATCCTTGGGTCATGATGGGAGATACAGAACTGGACAGCTGAAAGGAATACATCCGCGTGCTCCATCTCCAGTTTCATCTCCCCATCATCAGAAACAAGAAGCAGATAGGAGCAATTCTCCCCTGGCACTGGTAGGCTCTGGCTGGTACCTGCAACAGCCACAGCCAATGCAGGAACCACAGAGGGGGCTGAACCAAGCAGGCAGCAAGACAGACTGCAAAAGGAGGAAAGATCAAAATAAAGGGGAAAAGCATGCATTCTTCCATGCCTATGGAAAAGAGGAATTAGCAGTTGAGTGAGTAGCAATAAAAACTTGGCACAGGTTGCATCCCATTAACTATGCTACCAGAAATCTCTTTCAGCCAACTGACTGCAGAAGATAGTGATTATTACTAATTCATTTACTTGCCTCTCAACATAGGATTACAGGATTATCAGTATTAAAGATAACAGTGAAAGTTGGGAGATAAAACTCTGATCCCACAGTCTCCGGTAGAAACACTGATAAATGTGGAGCATTTCAAAACCAAAAGCAATAAGAAAAGTTTTGCTTTGCTTAAGTCCTGTGGCCATAAAGATACGGTACAACGTCCCCTACATTTTCTAGTTGTAAACAGAAAGTTAAGACTTAAAGGAGGATCAACAGGCAAGCAAGAACATTTAGGGAGTAACTTCTGTCACCGGTGGGGAAGAAAGAAATGAAACTGCAGGTCTGCAAGCTGCTGCATGGAAAAGAAAAAGAAGGGAAAAAAAATAAAGGCAGCTTCTGACAGTCTTATGAGTATAAACCATAACACCAGCCACGGAGTTGAATCCAAGAAACTGCATCAGCCAGATGTGATTTCTTCCTCTGTAACTTGCTGGGGTGGGGAAGACTTTTTCAGATGTTAACAAAAATAGTAAGAATTTTTAAAATACCGGCAGCAGAAATACTGCAAAATTCTTTCTGAAAGTCGCAGTTAAGTGCCACTGACCAAAAGAAAAGAAACGTTTGCTGTAGGGCAATGAAACTGCGGAAACAGGAAGAAAGGAAGGAGGGGACTAACATGAGTGTTTCCTTACTCAGCTCGCCTCTACCCATCAGTGCCAAACTAACCCTGAAATATGACAGATCGCATACACGACACAGACAGCAATGGGCATTCTTAGCAGGTGAAGATTTCGGAGGTCCCTGACAGCGCCCTGCAGCCTCTCCTCTTGCCGTGCCCCAGCTTTGAGCACTGCACACAAGATGAGCGCCTGCCCAGGGAGAGCTATTCAGTGCTGTTCTGCACACATTTGCCCATGTGTGGCCTCATCTGCCTGTCACCACACACTATTCAAACATGCTCTGAAGACGTGGTTATTTGTTTTGAAGCCCACCACAATGGCACCAGAGTTCATCAACAGCATCATTCGCCTATGTGGTATCTTTAACATAAACATCCATTACTGTCCTTTTTTTTTTCCTTTTTCTTTTTTTTTTTTTTCTTTTTTGGATTACAAAACGAGGCACAGCTATCTCAGGTGCTAATTTTATCACAGAGAGGATCCATCCCAGTGCTTACTATCAAACAGCATTCCATACTTTCAGGGCAGACTTTAATCGACTTCAGCTGCAGCTGCAAACGCTCGCTATTTCTGCACAGAAGCCCCCAGTATCTCAAATTATGCAACCAGAATTGCAGAGCACTCAAATCAATTAGTCACCACTTGGGAAAAGTTCCGTTTAAACGACTCGCCTGGCATCACATAGGAATTCTGTGGCAGAGAGAGGAACAGAATCCTGTCCTCAGGGGCACTTTCTGACTGACTGCTTTACCCTTGGAACCGCTTCCTCCTGCAATCTTCTCCCCCAGCCTATCCGCACCCTCAGCACCTACAGGTTACAGTTTTTGCAGACAACGGCCTCTTTCAGCACAGCCTGAAGCTGCACTGGGGCCAGATCTCTCCCTGAGCCTGAATAAATAAAGACTACGTAGGATATAACATAGTGAATTCAAAATCATCACAATGAACGAGCACAAAGAAACCAAATTACGACTTGAGACATTCTGAAAACTGACATTCCGTGATTTTACAGTACGTGTTCCCAGAATTTAGTCAAAGCTTTCAGAAGTGACACTACAGTACGGGATTTTTCATAAGGCTGTTGCAGGAAATAGTAGAAAAATACGCAGATTTTGAAAGCAAACAAAAAAGTCCAGCTCGGGCATAAGCAGTGCAGACGTGCTTTATAATGCCACCTTAAGAACTACAGTGGTTTTTCTCCCCTGCAATAAGCCCACGCTCTCTGAAGAATCACTTTGACTCTAAAAGGCTCCACTCAACTGCAGGACAGCCTGGCTAGCCATCAGCATGCCATTCCAAATGGCACATCTTCGGACAAACCTAACGGAGACAGGCTTCCTCCCGAGCACAACAGAGGTGTGCGCTCAGACAGCACCTGCACAGCACGTCTCAGGGGCAGGGAGCCACTGGGCAGCCCCTAAGGCAGCGCACACTGCAGACCAGCAGCAGGTGAGGCTGGGTGTGGGTGGGCGATCTCCCGACGTGCCCAGGCAGCTGCTGGCCGCTGCTGGCCTTCCTGCAGGGCTGGCTGTGCTCTGCCTCCAAAGCCCCAGAAGCATTTCCAGGGCACGTTCTGCAAGGCATATGTATTTTTATCGTCTCAGACAAAGAAGGACAAGACCCAGCACCTTGCAAAATCTCTCAAGTATAATGAAAGTAATGAGATTCTAAAAATAATGGCAGCCACATGAGAAACAGGCTCAGCTTTTTAATTACCAATTTCGTTAAGGTGCAACAGAGCTCTTTGTTAATAATTCAGTATTACTGCTCCACACGTGAGCGCACTCCAGAAGTACAAATAGAGACATCTACTTTCAGACCACTATTTTTTATCACAAGTACCAGGAATCTTGTCAAAATATAAATGGAGGCAGGCTGTATCGCACATAACCCCACAGCGCTGCACTGCTGTGAAGGGCTGGGCAGCACGGAGCAGCACAAGGTGCACTGCCGTAGCTTTGTATCACCCACACCTCATTTTATCATTGCATTTAAGATACATCATTTGTGTAAGAATTACAAAGCCTCACATAGCCTGGAAGACAAACTCTGTCAAGCCAAATAAACATGAATAATTGAAGCCTTTGATTTAAAAAGAGAAAAAGGAAAAAAAGGTTAAGAATGTATGTATTTGTGGTTGCGCTTCTGAGACACGATTTCGTGTTGTTTATACTGGATGGAGTTTTCCTGTACTACACAGAAGAATAACTTAAAATAAGACCGACGCTATTCCCACATGGATCGATCAAAATTTGCATGAAATTAAAGCAGTATTTTACATATGAACACGGCAATTCCGCACGTTCCTTGAAATCCCAGGACTCACACCTACACTTAGGTGCAGAACCATGTGGACAATCGTAGCTCCAGATCAACGGCGGGGCATGGAGCTTTGAGCCAGCAGTATTTACAGACCTTGACTCAGACTGAAATACCCGTAAGATGGAACATTCAAGGCATCTTTACTAGAAAGACAATTTTACATATTAGAAACAGTTTATTTTACCCAAGAAAAATCTTCCTGTTAGTATTTGATCTCGAGCTGCAAAAAAGAGCCTCATTTGTAACAGATTCTTAACGTAACAAATATTCCCTGAAAAACTGAAATGAGGGCAATTTCCATAATCATCCCTGATGGACTTTATGGACACATACACATACATCCTATAATGTTTTCTACCTGAAAGACTTTACACGAGTACCCTTTTTTAAAGCAAGTCTGCATTGCTACTCATCTATTTTCAACTAATAACCCTTGATGATACCGAGTGAGGGACTGGGGGAGGGGGCAACTCTCAGGAAAGGGGCAACGACCAAAGGGATATGGCCCATCAGATATCCCCATCAGGACGTGTTACAACTGGAAAGTCTCTTATTTCTCTATCAGTGTTTGTACCAACTGAGTGAAAATGAAAACATTTTTCGAAGACAACCACTCGAGAATATTTGTTCAGTTTAACCTTCCGGTAAAAACTGGTACAAAACAATGCTTTAGCAGTAAGACAAAAAACAAACAAACAAATAAACAAACAAGGAAATTTCTTCCTTGCTTTCTTCACTGAAAAGGTCTCTGGAATTCTTTAATTGGTCTGAAATTTAGGCAAACAACAAATAAAGGCGCACAAACAGAACGTGGATGCTGGCTGCATTAATGTGCTGCTGCACAATGAAATTAAAATTCTGAAGGGCTCTCACGGTAAACCAAAACAAAAACCTGAAGGGTTAATTCCACCAGAGTTAATTCTACCAGCAATTCTAAGTTCTTTCTTCAAGCTTCTTTATTCTGCTCTCATTAAACACTACGGCAAGAGATGCTACTGCAGTTTTCTATCATCAGATTTTCCTGAAGTAAAATAAAAACATTTTGATGATCTTTCCGCAGAAGGAGAACGTCAGATAATTTCCACCCATTGACAATCAGTATTAACTAATCTATCTTTTCCAGCACTATGGAGGAGTCAAAATGAACTCCATGTTAGCGCCCAGCCTTTAGCTGCAGCACAGCATTTCACTTATCAGCAACGGAGCTCAGTACTGCCCACAGCTGCGGAATGGATTCTTTGTTCAAAACCCAGTAACGTTCAGGACAATTTAGTCCACCCACCGGTTGCTACTTTTTGCCATTTTACGCCTTTTCCAAGAACACACTTTGTTTCTTCAACTGAAACAGGAAGTAACAGTTCGAGTCTGCTCAGCACACAAAGAAAACTAAAAATGCCACCAAAAGCTTGTGGCTGTTAAAGGAATCCAGCAGCCTCACCATTTAGATGACGATGTGACTGTGGGAATATATGCAAGAGAACATTTCAAAGAGAGAAGGCGTACAAGAAAAGGGAGAAGCTAACGGATTTTCCAAGGATGAAAATGGATGTGCTGTCTCTAACAGAGATGGAACCTTTACCGTTACCTGCAGCTCTACACCAGGTAAGGGGACACAACAACAGACTGCTTCTGGGGAATTGCCACCTCGGCACTATAGAGTTACATGTGCCTCAGTTCTTGACAATCACCCCGAAAAACAAAGCTTAATCTGCACATACACGTGCATTCTTTCCATATCTGATTGTTGGCAATTATGCCATTCAACCTGGTAAGCAGACAGAGCAAGATTAACACCAACTTCCTAAAACAAATTCATTCCATGTTCCAAATGCTCTGATCACGTTGGTAGCACCTTTCAAATTTCAAACTCCCCTAAATCAAATAGCAGCAGCTGGAAAAGCATGCACTAGATCCTTTCAAAATGATACTGAACCACAGCAGCTAAATGCTTCCACAAGCATGAAAATAAATGCAGCCAACTTACACCACATGATGAAGGAAAACTTTGTTGTTTTCTAACAAACTGTATTCAGAACACACAGATAAGAAGCTCATTTTAATACCACTGATGAAGAAATGGCTCAATTTCAGCCAGGCTTACAGACACCAGCTAGTACACATGAGAACGATGCTCTCGAGTTCTTTTTTAAAAAGAAGAATGGCAACCAAAATGAAAGTAAATGTTTGATAACTCCTGTAAATTTTTATTATTATTATTTTCTTTCAAGCACGATTTTACACAGTATTGCCTTCCACAGAACTAGAACAATCCCACTAATGATAAAGATACTTAGTAATTACACAGTCATCGTTTGGCTTTTTGCTATTTTCTGTAATTAGTAACAGGCTGCATGTCCACAAAACTCAGCAAGCCAACTTCTTCCTCCAGTATTCAAGCAAAAACCATAACTGCAAAATATCAGCAATGTGGATTCTAAATGAATGACTTCCATCAAATCGCTTGCTATTAATCTGTATGGATGTTTTTGATACTCATTCAAAATCACTTACATGTCAAAGACACTGCATGAAATTGAAACCTTAACTAATGCCAAGGTTTGACCCAGGATCCAAAATAAATCTGCATGTACAGACCCTTGTACCTACACAAAGCACCAATTACTTCAAATAAGGTTTTGTCTGTGTACTGGAGTCCACCCATGTGGAGCCAATTACTATAGCGGGGCCATTATATGGTTCATTTCCCCATACCAGCTTGGCAAGAGGTGTACATGGGTGTAGGAAGTGCGAAAGAGCCTTCACTAATAAAGCACCTCAAACACACACTGCAATATCTGATGTTACAGCAAACACTTCTTCACTGAGATTGCACCGTGCACACAGGAAACACTGCAGGGCAGTTTGGAATTTGAACACTATTTTTTCACATTTCACTTTCTGGTCCAACAGTTAAATAAATAAAATAATAATCAAATTAACCTTACAAAAGAAAAAATAAAATCTTGAATAATTACTCCAATACTTAATCTGCAGAGTGTATTTCTTCCAATACCCAAATATTCCAAGGAATACTGAGAGACAACAGGATTTGAAGAGCAAGAGAAACACCAGAATTTCATGCTCTTCCAGAAGGACAGTATGTTTATAATAGCAGAAGCACTGATATTACTTATTGATCATGTCTGGTATCATTCCATTCCTAAAGGGGAAAGTTGCTGTTTGAAATAATTATTATAAATAGGAGCAAATCTCTTAAGTATAAAAATCTCTCCCCCACTGGAAGAACTGAAGCTCCATCTAGAGGATTTTCTTCCTCTACTGTCATTTGTGGTATATGTAATATCACCTAGAAATGTGAACAATATTAAATGTCACAGGCTTCCTTTGTACCTCCTCTTTTGTTATTCATATTGGGTCTTGCCCTGAACCTTTGCCTGGCAACACTAGCTCCTTCACTGCCATCAAGTGGTAAGAAGCCAAAACTGAGCTTAAACATGTAAAATCTCAATAATCAGATTACGTGATCGTTACAGCACAGAGACAACCATAAATACTGAATACTGAAAAGCTTTATGGCGTGCATCACTGAAGTTCTGGTATCTCTGCTCTACAGCATTCAGAAACCTCACACACCAATTTCAGTAATTATTTCCAAGTATCTTTTGCAGGCTCCATTTTCATCTTGAATTGCACACAATACAGATCTATGTCCACGTTCTTCATCATTATATTTAGAACAAAAAGGTCTTACCATAAAAAGAAATTTTAAGCAATAACATATGTCATACTTTACATTGGAAAAATACCAAATTCGGCTACAAGAAGAAAGACCGTGATGTAATTAGAGGGAATAGCACAACCATCTCTCCAGCCTCAGTGCTGTCTACCGGCAGCATCTCAAAAGAAAGGGCAAAACGGCAGCAGCACATCGCTCCAGCAGTGTCTCGTGCAGCAAGTATGCAGCTATGGAGCCACTCTGTGCTCCACAGCTGAGATCAATTGCTGGCACTTACTGCATCAGAAGTCTTAGTGTTCCACAACTGACAGTGACCTGCGGGGAAATGAACACAGAGCACACCAAAAACTGGGACACACCAAAAACTCAGAGGGTTTGTCCTGAAGAAATATAATAGGAAACAGAGCTAAGAAAGCAACAGCAGAACGCAGCCACTCTCCAAGAGCTTGACTACTTCCATATCAGCCTGCGGGTGACTCAGGGCACAGCTATCCCATGGTCACCCATCACAGCGTTTCAAATTACAGCAGTCCCACAAGGGCTTCCCACTACTGGAAATATCTCTGAAAGAAACTTCCTAGCCTACGAACTGCATTTGTTGTCTTTCCCTATCTGCAGTCCCATGCACACTGCCTTATTTCACTGGACTTCCCCTTCAGCAGTTAGACAAAAGCTGGCAGATGAAGACTGTTTCGCGTTGTCCTATTAGAAAGGACAGTGGCTGGCGTACACAACGGAGCTTAAGAATTCAGCCTCCAGTATAGAAATTTAAAAACAGATAAAGCAATAGTTAATTGACTAAAATATACTGAAAAAATATATTCACTGTACTGGAGGTGTTTTATCCTTATCTGTATTTCCTTAGGGCAGAGAAAACTAGTGACACGCTCCTCGCACATGCTGTGCCTAGCAGGGCTCAGACATAGATGCACTGTGCAGGAACCAGGCCAGCTCTGCCAAGGGCCACTAGCACAGAGCAGTCTGCCACAGCTATACCACAGGGAAAGCAGCCCCGTTATCCACGTGGGAAAGGTGAGCTAAATACCTGACCTGTGTGCCCAGGAGCCCAGCTGCACACCCAGAGATGCTGCTGTTACTGCAATCCTCAGATCCAGCTGTGAAAACTTCTCTTTCTAAATAACCTTTGGTACAACACCTATATATCGAAGTTGGGACCACATCAAATATTTGTTCAAGAATGACTGTGGAAAGCCACAAAAAATAAAAAGCACACATTACAAAACTTGGGGTAATTATTTCTTTTGCAGTGATAAGGAAGAATAGGATTTGTCACTGATGTGGAGAAGTGAAAAAGGACCTTCAATAAATGACCCAAGTCGAGACAAAAGAAAAGGAAAAATGTATGAGATTTAAAAAAAACAAAACAACAGTGTAAAAATGGGAATGTAGAGGAAAAAGACTGTATAGCACACAGCCTAAAGTAACAGGCGGCGTGAAGCTTGAGGAGATGCAAACCACCTGCTGCTTGGCAATTCAGTCTCAAGGCCCAGCTGAAAAGCCAACACCAGTTTCAAACAGAAACTTTAGTTACACAAAGTACAGAGATTAGACAAAGGGTCTGTTTGAAATAATTAAAATGTAAGTTAACCAGCGTGCATACAACCACTTTAGCTCCTGAGCTGGAAGAAAGGACTGAATTTATGATGGGCAGTGAAAGCCACAGTAAAACATGATGGCTGCAGGAATACATTTAAAAACCAACAAACCAACCACACAATAAAGAGGAAAGATGACCTCAAGAACAAGAGTGACAAACAGAAGGCACTGGAGTCTTAAAAAATACTAATGAAAATAAAAACTCTTAAGTTTTTCTTCCTGAATGACATGGTGCTCACACTCATTTCAGATCTCTCAAATGGATGCATGTACTGAGTACAACCATAGGAAACAGTAACCAGACAGCATGCTCTAACAGTTACAGTATCTCTGACTGACAGCTGTAGTTCTTAATGATGGGATGGGAGAAAAAAGAAGGAATGAGAAGACAAGGCACAGCCTCTGTTGAGGCGCAGCCAACTGGCACATAGGGCCCTCATCCATCGCTCCTGAAAGCAGATAGGATAACCAGCACCTGGTAACGATGGGATACTGTAAATTCACTGACAGTCTCTGACAGAAAAAACTACAGAAGCGGTGGGAATTAATCTTACATACTTCAGAAGTAAAACTCTAGCTTTACAGCCTCCTGTTTTCTTTAGGACAGAAATTTAAGATGCTCCAAACTAAATATCAGATTTTCTTTAAAAAAATATGTTACTTCTTTTCTTTGTTAAAGAACTGAACTTTAAGGATAGCAAACACAAAGAAGATGAATGAAATTCTGCCTTAGAAAACAAGACATCTGTATTCAATGTTAAGCAACGTTTACATTCACAAATGAGAAGCTGGCAAACTGCAGTGCAAAATGGCGACCAGCGAAAGAGCACATCAAAACAAAAAGTGTCCCAACTTACGGTCTATTGCTTATTTCTATCCTATTTCTTATTTTCGGGAACAAATTCAAATACAAAGAAATATTTTGTACTGCAATCTTTAAAACACTGTGGTTTAAAATATGACATAACATCAGGATCAAAGTCTCCTTAATGTTAAGGTAGGATTTTACTTGAAGTGTATTTCTCTCTAAATCTATCCTTTTTATAGGGAGAATGTAGTATTACACAAACATTTTGTATTTAAATGCATTCAACTCCATCTTACAACTTCAAAGCCTGATGGAATTCAGCACTGTAGTTTTACCACAAAACAGAGATAAAGCTAATGCATGTGTGATAAAGATCAGCTGCAATACTAAATAACGGTTAATTGCACCTACATATTTCAATTTGCTGTCACATTGTGACAAATTGGAGCCTACAAAGGACAATCCCAGGTCCAACTATTATCCTAGCTCAAACTAGAGAATATTCACCATCAACCCGTCTCTGAATCTGTCTGACGTGAAGGCCATCTGAACTCTGCACCAAATACACAGTACCTACAAAACTGGACTTCCCAGAAAACATAGCCCAATGGTCTTTCATTACCCAATACTAATGATTGTTCTTTGGGGTTCTCAAACAATCTCTCAGTGCACAAATGCAGGTGATAACAAAGAGCCAAATCTCCTCCAGATTTGCATCTCTTGATATTAGTTGAGGTGCACAAACAAGCGTGGAAGCAAAGGGCAGGACTACATCCAGGGCTTAATTATTTTTGGTAATATAGACAAGCATGAGCTTATCCTACGTTATAATCAGGTCCCTGAACAGTAGACAGTTTAACCCTATTTGGAAGAAAGAGAAAAGTGATTGTTAACTACAGAACTGTACCGAACCCCTGAAATACTTGACCCAATACAACTGTTAGCTTCAATACACGAACTTACAGTTCCTGCACTTCAACCGATTGCCTGGTGCAAGGCTTATCTTGGTAAATATTAAAAACTTGTGGAAATGGCAGTACAGCATAGACCTGTCTCACACCTTTTTCTTTAATAGTTCAATGGTTGCATTTGATAAAAAACACAAAAATCGATGATTTCACGGTGATTCATAACATCAAAAAAAAAAAAAGCAAAACTAAGTTCTCACTTAAGCCAGCAGTAACAAGCAACAACACCGCTGTGAGTGGCAGCATCAGTTAGTAGAAACCAAGTAAAGTAAGTAATCTCATTGCATCCAAACAGATAAAGTTCAGCGTATCACAATAAGGAGCTTGCTGAGGACTAAGTTGATAAAACCATAGAATTAGCAAAGTATAAAGGTATCATCATTCAAAAGGGAGCGGGGAGGAGAACCACTCTGCATAATCCTGAAACTAAACATTACAAAGCCAAGGCCTCCCTTTTAACTTCTGAAAAATGAGCTACTGCCCAAGACTGAGGTTAGAGAGTTAGTGCTAGTTACTAAAGCTAACCAAATTAACAGAAGCAGACGATATCTTCTGTGATTCCTTCAGAATACCTCAGTTAAAGGCCTGCACCTCTGAGAGAACATGCTTAATCACACATGAGTGACAGCAGAACACGAAAACCGCACATTCTTCAAGTGAACGATGACTAAACCGGCAATTTGGTGGCTTATGTGCCAGTCCCCATAGAATCAGTTGAATACACAGCCAAAAAAATTGTAGAGCTCTACTGACCCATCAGAACCCCGTGGATACGGATGGAGAGGGGATCCAGCAGGCATGAGATGGACCAGTTTTGAGAATGGTTCCGACAATGTTACACACTACAGATCGTCCAAGAAACTAACTCACTACAGGATGGGAGAAAAGAGATTAATGGAAGATAGATAGGTCTTCTATCTAATGATAGAAGATTAATGAACACAACGCAAAAAGCACGGCTCAATGGCCTTCAGTGTAGATATGAAGACAGCTAAAAGGTGTTCTGTTGGATAGGTGCTGGGATGTGCTGTGCTCAATACATTAAGTGATGACATGAAGAACGAGAGGAGCACACAGTTAAATCTCAGAGTCCATAGGTGGCACATGCATTTTGGGTAGGCACTGGCGAGGGAATGCCAGACTGAGTGCACTGACTCCATTGGAAGTACAACTAAGCCGTGTTTACAGAGCAGAACTTGGAGCTGGCAGCTCTACCTGTCCAGGAGGGAAGTGGGTTTTGTGTGCAGAATTAACACAGCTTTCTGGTTAAGCACTGAGTATTAACACAGCAGCCAGTAAGATTTACTAAACGGATTACAGCATGGAACTCTGTTCTGTGTATCTGAACCTGAACACGAGCCAGTTGTGTCCCATACCTAAAAGTGAAGTGTAACTTATGTATGGAAGAGGTTTGTTCTCTCCTCACCATTGTAAACAGCAAAATACAACTGACTGGCTGACAGCTTCCAGCTGCATTTCAACTGATACAGCCCAGCATCTGAGTTTTTCTGTTTCGTTCTGAATGTTGCTCTGTTTGTAGTGTTGAAAAAGTAGTGGGGTACAAAAAAGAACAAAAGGAACAAACTACAAACAACACACATTACAAACTCACAGCAATACTTTGTACTCAACAAACAGGCTCGTGTTGGAAAACTATTTTATTCAGAATTTTTAAACAACTTACAGAAGAACTTGAGGTTTTATATTCCCATCAAAGAAGATTTTGAATAATTCGTAGAAATGAGAAGAGGCTCCTACACACACTGATTTTTTTTTTTCTTTTTGCTGTAACATTACAATTAGACGCGAGGCACAATAAAACAATTACTAATAAACTGTCACAAAGCTCTAAATGGCATACAGCTCTTTGCTCTGCTGTCAGAGCATAAA
Organism: Excalfactoria chinensis; assembly: GCF_039878825.1. NCBI lineage: Eukaryota > Metazoa > Chordata > Aves > Galliformes > Phasianidae > Excalfactoria > Excalfactoria chinensis. The sequence continues at coordinate 124,909,618 of NC_092826.1, forward strand.
TGTTCCATACCATAACACTATATGAATTTATCACTGACTATGAAATGGTGGTTATTCATCTAAATCGGCTTGAAATGTACTAAAATACTGATGAGGCTGCAGACTCGTTGGTAAAATGTGCTAGTGCTAGCATGGATGTGGCACTAAGGGACACAGTTTTGTGGTGGACAGGTGTTAAAAAGGCTGGACTTGATCTTAGGAGTCCATTTCAACCTAAATGATTCTACAGTAACAACAATTTTTGCCCCTTAAAGCAGGGCTGCTCATCTCAGTGCAGTAAGGCTACTCCACAGCTTTCTCATCTGCTTATCAGCACTTGAATGCTTCTTCAATAAGCAAAAGCACTTCATGTTGAGACAGCAGCATTCCAGAATTATAGCCCATAGACAAAGCCAAACTCCATTAGTTCTTCCTTCACTCTTTAGTTAGAGAAAGACTGAAGAATGACATTATTTCAGCAGCTTCTACATGTCTTCTGATTTTTTTCCAGCAGCGCCAGATTAACACTGAGAAGAAAGAATTTCAGATTTAGCAGAGATGAGAGACTACATGAATTGTATTCTACTCTCATTCCACCAGTCGTTTGCTTGACACCAAGAAGAGCAGCTTCTAAGGCCTGGGAACCAAGTCATTCAAGAAACTTTCACCTAAGCAATCTGTTGGATGAGAGCTCAGTAACTTCCAACATCCTGCTACAAACCCTACTGTAAAGTGCTACATACAGACCGCTGATTGCAGAACTGAATTGCCACATGCATTAGGATTGTTTACAAATCACTTTTATACAGAGCAGTAACATCCAAACAAGGCTGACAGTCAAACAAACAGAAGTGAGGGGAAAAAAAACACAAGAAACAATGTCTTCACTATTTATGAAAAAAAAAATTATTCAAGCTTCAGAGAATACACATATATACATACGCACACACAAACATACACACATATAACTGCTCAGGGATCCAACACTGAAAGAAAAAAAAAGCCCAAGCTTTTAACTGGCACAGCATATCGCTAAGCAAAAGCGAGAATGCTCACAAACAAATCAAAAGCAAAACTGAAGGTTTTCAAATGCTGCATGAATTTCATAGTCCACTAAGAGACCATGAAAAACAAGCAACATTTCAGGTATACGTTAATTTCGGTTATACATTAATTTCAGGTACACATTAGTTTCCTCTATTTTTTTTTCCACATCAGCCCTGTCCTCACAGAAGAGAACCCCTTTGTCATTGCTTATGCTCTCATTCCCTCAGCTCAGCTGTGTGGCAGCATCGGTGCTCTTTGTTAGCAGCTCCGCCGACAGCATCAGGAGCACGGATTCATTTAAAGGACATTTTTAAATGCTGAATGGTCCTTTAAAATGTGGTCAGGTACTGAAGTTAAAATAGCATCACATATACCTCTAAAACCCCCCTTAAAACTGGACTTTTCTCTAGAGCCAATCAAAAAAACATGTTCATCTTCACTGCAAAATGGCTCTGGTTTAGATGCCAGCATAGGCACATACAGAAGAACTCCAGCAAAGGAGCAGAATTCAGAACAAGCATAAAACATTGTACAAGCAGCAGAGGCCACCACAGGTTACCCTCAACAAGAAACTGCTTGTTCCCTTCAATGAACTGCTAATAAAATGCAGAACTTTGAGCAGCTAAACTAGCCCGTTTTTTTATTCCTGCAATGTGAAAACCAAGCTATTATGGATACATGCTAAAGGATTAGAAAAGTGGAAAATATAGAGAGTAAGAGAGGAGCAGCTCCAACATTACTGCTGCTGCAGACAACACTAATAAGCAAACAAGCTCTCCTTATTTCACCCCTCTCACAGCACTTTACATACTGTTACTCCCTCAGATCATAAGCACAGCTGCTTACTGCTGTAATGCATCTATCTCTCTATCTAGACAAAAAGAAAGATGTAACAAAATTCTATAGAAGTATTACATAAACGAGTTGCCAGGGAAATTCAAGAGTAAATGTTTAAAACTATCTCCAATGGCAAATTTTGAAACACTTTGGTGTCTTTAAGAAAGCAGCCAACTACAATCAAAGCCAAAATAATAATAATACAACAGAACAGATTTCCTTGGACAACGTTCAAGCAGAAAGTTAGGAGACAATACAGCAAATGCATTTACTGGAAACAACAAGTCTCACAAGCCTAGATGTCTGAATCATTTTTAAGTATTTCGGTTGTGAACGACAAACACTGGTGTTACTCACAAGAACATGTGACTGCACTCACAGAATGCATGGCATCAAGCAGCAGCTGCTTAGCTGGGAGTTTAGTGCTGTTTAAACATAAATAAATACAAAACCCCATATCCTATAGAATCATAGAATCACAAGGTTGGAAAGGACCTACCAGATCATGCAGTCCAACTGTCCTCTCATTAGCATTGTTACCACAAGCCACAGATCTCGTAGCTCCTCATCCAGACTCCTCTTGAACACTACCAGGGATGGCGACTCCACCACATCCCTCGGCAGCCATTGCAGTGCCTGACCACACTCCAAGAGAAGAAGTTTTTCCTTATGTCTAATCTAAACCTTCTCCAGTACAACTTGTGACCACTTCCTCAGGTCCTGTTTGTTGCCTTGGAGAAGAGGCCAAACCCCTCCTCATCACAACCTCCCTTCAGGAAGTTGTAGAGTGCAATGAGGTCTCCCCTGAGCCTCCTCTTCTCCAAGCTAAACAATCTCAGCTCCCTGAGCCGCTCCTCACAAGACTTGTGGCTCCAGACCCCTCGCCAGTTTCGTTGCCCTTCTCTGGGCATGTTCCAGGGCCTCAGTGTCTTTCATGCAGTGAGGGGCCCAAAACTGAACACAATACTCAACATCCAGCCTCCCATTGCTGAGTACACAGGGATGATTACCTCCCTGCTCCTGCTGGCCACACTATTTCTAATGCAGGCCAGGATGCCGTTGGCCTTCTTGGCCACCTGGGCACACTGACAGCTCCTGTACAGCCAAGCATCAACCAACACCCCCATGTCCCTTCCACACAATCATCCAGCCACTCACCCCAAGCCTATAGCACTGCATGGGGTTATTGTGGCCAAAGTGCAGGACCTGGCACTTGGCCTTGTTGAACCTCATCCCATTTCGCTCAGCCCAGTGATCCAGCTTACTGAGATCCCTGGATCGCTGGGCTGAGGTGAATGCATCATCCTCAGTTATTAATCTTAGCAGTTTTCACAGCTGGTTCCTTAGGGCAATTTTTCCAAGCTGAAGTTATTTCTGGCAGTATGGAGCAATAGAGATGATGAAACATATCTTTCTTTTCTTCTTTTGGACACAGAACTCCAATTCCATGACAAACAGTGCATTGAAGTCTTCCAAAGCTACTAAGCCTCCCAAATATATATTTTGAACACAGAACAGAAAATAAGATGATCTTCACAGGTTTCTGAATCAAGAATCTGTCCCTTTAGACATGTTTCATCTGCCCAACAATTTTCATTCCTCAAATGCAGTAGTGAGACATCAAGCTGCTCCATGGCACATCACGGCACAAGATTTGCAGAAGTCACAGGGCTGTCATGCAAAGACAAAATAATCTTAGAAAACAAAGTAAGAAAACCCTAAAGCTCATAGTTTTGACACAATTATCTCAAAAAGTCATGCCATAACTGTAGGAGTGTAAAGTTCTATCCTAGTAGATCAAACACTCCCACTACTTGGAAAACTGAACCAGTACTACCAATCTAGGTTTCCTCTGAAACATGACTTTATTAACAGATGACTTTACTAACACCACACCCACAACTGTTACCCTTATGAAGCTTCAGAGCAGGGAACAGCCCTGAGTAATAGAAGAGAAGCCACTCTCAGGAGCATGATGCATCTTGTCACTAGAAGGAAGAAGCAGACCGCTCAGTTTCTGGGCTGTCCCTCCTCATTCCCCTCCCCTGCCCTGCTGGTATGCACCTTGTGAGCGTGGGGAGACAGAAGGCTGTACAGATAGGCTGATTTTGCTGAGGGATTGACAGCATTCCTTGAATAGAACAGCACTCCATCATGTGCCTGGTAATATGATAAAAGCCATGTAATTTGTCATGGGGCTCATTTCTGGTAAGGTTCTTAGAAAGCAATGCCAAGAGAGAAAATTCAGCACAAGCCATAAATGATAGTCTCAGAGGTGCATCTACCTCAATTTCTTAGCACGTAAAGCTTACTTTTTTATTGTTGCCACTGACTCTGCATCAGGAAGCAGTCCTGGAGCAGATGATGTGGTTTCCTTTCAGCTAGAACTGAACTGTGAGATGCATACAAGGAGCACAACCAATGCACTTCAGCACAAACTGGCACCACGTCCACACAGCCAGCCTGGAACAAATTCAACAGCAGAACTCCCTGCAATGCAAACAGTACGGGCATCAGTTCCTCGGCAGCAGGCGGGCATTCTGCAGGCACAGCTCTGACAGACTGCACTGCTTGCTGAAGTAACACAGCTCCTCTGTTCCAGGTCTTCGCAGGGCCTAAGAGCCCAGCGCCACCAGCCCGCAGCCAAAGAAAGCCGAGGCCTCACTCCCCACATTTAGCATTTTCTGGAGCTGGCTGCATACTTGTGGCTCGCAGGCGACAGGACTATAATCGGGTTCTGTACATGAAGCTGTGCCTGTGCCACACTGTCATTTAGCAGTTCCACAGTCTGGCAGTGACGTGGACACAATGCTCTCAGCTTTTCCAGTAAAGCCTCAAGAATAATTTAGATTTGTCAGAATAAATTCAAAACAAATATCACAAGAAAGATAAGAACATTAAAGAAAAGGCTTCTCAACATTTTAAGCGGTTATATATTTATCCACAGTTGACCAGCAAGTCACATTAGCTCTTCCTTGGGAATCTGAGGTGCCAAGGACTCCCCTTTACATCAAAGGACACTTGGAGGAGCACTGCATTTGCCTTCACACTGGCCCTGCAGAACTTCCAAAACAAAGCTGCTCCTTTACCTGATTCCCAGCAGCAGCCATAGCCTGATTCAGAAATTCCTTGGTCCTAGCTCAGACAGAAAGCACTGCTCTGCACTGGGCAATCCTAGCAACACAGCTCATGTGTCTTTAAGCACATCTTCATTGAATCAGCACACTGCGGTACTGTAAACACAAACAAGCAACATTTCTCAAAAACTTTTCAATCAAAACTCATGTAGAACTATATCACAAACTTTCACAAGGCATCAGAGGCCTGTAGTGCTTTCCCTACTGCAAGCTAAAACCAGTAAAGGAACAGACAACTCCTTTGAAGCCATATAAACAGTTCTAAACAACGCATGCTTCAGCATGAAGTTGAGTCTCTGCTGACACCAAGCTGATTCACACAGAGCGTAATGTATTTATGCAAGTACCGGCCAGCAAAAGCTGCAAGAGATTACAGAATCAACTTGATCTGTGCTTATAGGTCCACACAAGCTCATAGTTCCACAGATTTCCTGAAATTTCTCGCAGAAAGTTGACATCATTTTTGTACGTTCTCATTCTCAGGTAACAAGGTGAATTTGTTACCAAGTCTGCACAGCCTCTGATTAATTCAGCAACTTCCTCTGAGTTTTAGTATGAATACTTCTTCGGTCCTCATCCTTTTGTCAGAGTGAAACTGGCCATACTGAAGTGTTTATTACATCTGATCTGTCAAGAGTTTGATTCTCTTTTCCCCATCTGGACACAAATTCAGTAACCAACTGGGGGACATGGAAATATAATCTTCTCTCAAGTCAAAGGATAAGTTAATCTCCGCATTTTACCAGGTCAAACTTCTTTACAATGGTAACATTTTAAATGCGCCACTCAAGGAAATCTCCATCACTGATTTTAGAACAACTGAAGAAATAGGAAGGTGAAACAATTCAAGGATTGTTCAAAACAGAGGTAATAAAAGTGTAACGTATATAGCAAAAAATTAAATTGTTATGTTATTATTAGGTACAGTGACTTAACAGATAAATTGAGTCCTTGTATAATAATCAGACACTTCATAATCCAGGTGCTCAGCCTGGGGCCTGCCCAGTACCTTCTTCAGAGGTCCCTTCCAATGTCACCATCCTTTGAGCACTTGTAAATTTCTCAGCCAACCGCAGTTTGAGGTCAAGCACTAACAAAAGTTGCTGGAGTAACTGAGACAGTTAAAGCATTGCTCTTCCTCTGCCATTCCACTTTCAGAATAAAAATTATTTTCATCAGGTCATCTTCCATCTCAGTCACTGATGTTGGAAAACATGCTAGTAGCAGCATTTGGACCTAACACTGTCACTGCTGGATAGCAGCTATCCATCAATGCTGCAAGGCTTCCAGGTAATTTGGCAGCATGCAGAACTCTTAGTTCAGTGAGCTGAGACTTGCAACAGAAGTCACTACTTCTCTCCAATTCCAGGGGAAAATCCAGCAGCCAGAGGCAAGAGAGCTGCAGTGTTTTACTTACCTTGTCAGATGAGGTCAGCATCAGCTTCAGACACTGCATGGGAGGTATAAGACGTGAAGTACAACAAAATGCCAGCACCACAATTCCCCTATCAAGAGCTAAGCTGCTTCAATGCCTTACAGATATATTAGAGTCATTCCCTATATTTTTTTTTCCAAGCCAGAAGGTGACACATTTAGAGAAATGCAGCACCCTGATACACTGCTGGTAGTAAGCATGGTCTGATATCTGCAACTTAGACACAGAACTTATACCCTGCTTGGAGCCCCCCTCTCCCACAAATACATGAAGGTAGAAAGGATAACCAAGACAGTACAAGGCAAAGAAAAGAAAGAGGAATATGGAGACTGAGGAGGAAACAGTAATAAAATAACTGATGAATGGGAGATTATGGAACAGTCCAGAGGCCAAGTTACAAAGGCTATATTCACAGTCTCCATCCCCCTTGTGCTGAAGTCCCAAGATGAACACCTAAGCATAGGGGAACATAACCACCAACACCAGAACTACAACATATTCTAGGTACTGTACTCAGTGGCATACCAGCTCCTAACAGTGACATACAAAATAATCAGTAAGGTCCACTAAATCAAATTTAAAAACAGCAGCAAACCTCAAGAAACATGCAAACAGCACACAGACTTTATGGTAAAGGATGCTCTGTATTAAGGCATCCAGGGCAGGATACCCAAGATTTGTGCAGTCCCAGTCCCCACCACAGGACCAGCCACCTCCCCCATACCATAACTCCAACCACTGCAGGGATCCAACACGTCAGTGCAAACCAGAGCAGACAGAGCCCTGATTCAGTCCTTGTCTGCAGCACTGGGACAGGGCAGCACCACAGAAGCAAGCAACAGGAGCAGAAGATAAAACATGCAAGGACCTATAAACCTATACAGCTCCTTCCAGCACTCACCAATTTCTATTAAAGCTCAGCTTTGACACTGCATACTCTATTACAGCTATCACAGGGGCATTCCATGCGCAAAACACAGTGTGCCACGAGCTCAGGATGCCATGACACATGGCCAAACAGCTCACTCTTGTGATTAACAAAACCTCCCTTCACTTTGGCGTGCACGTTTGCAACTTTTTTCCTGCTTACACACTGCAGGAGATTCAAGTTCTTCACTAAGATCTTCCATCATCCTACAAAGCCTGAGCAGAAGTGCAAAGTAGCAGAGAATCCTCTTACTAAAAGTGACGTTGTGTTTTGTCAATCTTACTGTGCCCCGTATCTTTTCAGCAAAATTCTGTATCCCTATATTGCCTAAACACTAAAAATGCCTGTGAGGAATTAAACCCCACATTTTTAAGCCCATGAAAGTAAGCCTTGTGCAGCAGTGTTTGCTGTGCTGTACACGTGACAATACTGCACAGTATTTAATGCCAGATGCTTAAGAAGAAGGAGATGGAAGCAACTGCCTCCCCTGATAACCACAGCTGGCAGTTCCCAGAACAGGACCCCCACATGCTGCAAAACCCCCTATCCCCCCTTCTTGCAGGCACAGTCCAACTGGAACACACCTGAAGACACAGTTATTATCTTCAGTAAGTACAAGGACTGCATCAGACCGGGCCGTGAACTGCCAAGCAAACCGTTTGACCAGCAGCATGACTCACAAGGTACAGAGATATAGGTGAGATACTAGGCATTAAATGGGGACTGGTGAAGTAACGTTATAAAGAATCTATATTTAACTCTTGAGATGTATACTGACTGGAGCACTGGTAACTGAGATTGATCCAGTGAAATGCACACAGAGCAGAGCGCCCAGAAGAAGAGGGACATCAAGTTAGATCCAAGACAAAGAACACGAGTTGGGTATGTCAAGGGGCAGCGAAACTGGGAAACCAGGGATAGGAATGCCGGAACAAGCGTTCCTACCGAGATCACTTGAGCATGGAAACTAACTGGAGGAACGAGGCGCCACAAGGGCAAGGGCCGCAGCCCTCCGCACGGCACGCGTGAAGGAAAGCCGGAGCTGCAGCCCGCGGCGACGCGCAATGTCAGAGAAGCGGCAGCCGTGCAGAGCGGCGAGGAACGGCGATACGTGGAGTGCGCGGAGCCGGAGTCCGCGAGCCGGCCGGCCTGCAGGCACGAGAGACGGCGGAGCAACAGGCGGCGCGGGCACGGCTGGGGGCGGCGGGAGGCGGCGGGGCCGCGCCGGGCAGCAGCGCGCCGTGACAGCAACGGCAGCCGCGCGGGAGTCCGGAGCGGGTGGGGGGGGAGGGGAGCCAGGCACGTTCGGGCCGCACGGAGCGCCCGCCGCGGTGGGGTCGCGCTTCGGGAACGCTGCGGGCCGCGGGGCCGCGCTCACCTGCTGCACCCCCAGGAAGTCGTAGAAGTTGCGCGGCACCTCCTCCACCAGGTCGAACAGCTCCAGGTCGCCGCTGTCCCAGGCGCGGCCGCGGGGCAGCAGCAGCGCCAGCACCGCCAGCAACAGCAGCGGGCAGCCCATGGCCCCGGCGCGGACGTGGCCGGGCGGGCGCAGCCGAGGCGGCGCGGTGCCGGCAGCCGCCGAGCGCTGAAGGAAGCGGGCGGGCTCGGCCCCGTCGGGAGCGCCTCGCCCGGGCCAATCGCCGCCTCGGCTGCGCCTGACGTCGGCTGCCCCGGCAACGGCGGTGCTGGCGGAGGCCGGGCGGTGGGGGCTGGGTATCGCGGCCCTTCCCCCTCCCCTTCCTGCATCGGCCTTTCTCCTCCTACTGCTCCTATTTCTCCTTTTCCAGCGGGCCCGCGAGAGGCAGAGCGTGCGGCCGGGCTGGGAGGGGCTGAGCCTAATGCCCGCTGGCGCTGCGAGAGGAGAAAGCCGGGAGAGCGCGGTGCCGCCTCGGCCCGCTGTCCCTCTGGGCCCTGCGCTGCGTGTCGGCGCCGCGGGCCGTGTCCGGGCCGTGTCCGAGCCCTCGGTGCGTGCGGTTCCGGTACCGGCGCACCCCGAACCGCTGCAGTGCACGCTCCTAGCGGCTGCCCCTCCCCCCTTCGGGCTTCTCGTGCTTTCTTTGCTTAAACCGATCCTGGACACCAGCTTGGTGGCTCTGCAATAACCGTTGGCCGCGTTAATCTCCGTTATCGCACACGCAGGTGGGCCCCTCAGAACGCACATTGTGCCCTCAAAGCTAGGCCTCGTTGATGACCGGTTGAGCAAAGGCACCAGTTTCAGTCATCCCAGAAACATCCTTGGTTTTCTGAATCAAGTTCAGGAAGAATCTCTTCCAATTTACACAAATCCTAACAACAAATCTGGCCATTGTCTGAACGCACAGAAGAGGAGATAGGCAGCACTGAAACCTCTATACGGTGCAGCACTGAAACCTCTATACGGTACAGCACTGCTCTGGGTACTCCATGGGAACAGCGAGAGGCAGCTTTAGAAATACACCCTGCCTTAACTCAGAATAAGGGTTTGGATCTATGTAACCATAGAAAATATACGTGCTCACTCCCTATTATATGTATCATGACCTTTACCATATACGATAATTATCCTTTTCCAACCCGTATAGTCTCAAACATTGTCTTCTATTGAAACCGGTCCCCTTTGAATAAACTACTTAAATATTAATTAGATTGATATTTAAACTTGTGTTTCCACATCCCATATGCACGCCCTCTGGGCTGCTAGGAGCACCATTCTGCCTCTGGCTCTGTTTTCTGAAGAGACACCTAAACCCACTTGCCAGGAAACAATAACTTAACCAACATCTGATGGAGGCTCTTTCCTCTTAATTATTTTCTTTATCTGCTCTTTTGCACACCATGACTCATAGCTTAAACTCCCTTTGCTGCATAGTTTGCCTACCTTCTTGCTTTCAAGCCTCAAGCTTTATTGCATGAAAATACCGTCTTTTGTTCAAAAAGTTACCCTGAGAATGTAGCTTAAAGATACAAAGTACCTCCAAAACCGGCAAACGGAGAGCACAGAAAGGTGGAATGATTTTTAAACGTGGTTAAAGATGTTTTGTTTTGTTTTGTTTTAATGTGAGACGAACAACCCTCCATACCCTGAGTATTTTCTTTCTAAACTCTCCTTCCTTTCTGCCTCATTCTCCACAGGCCATGAGGTGCTTCGTTTTGCCTGATAAGCAGATTTCCAGTGATACGACCCAAGACTGCCAAGTGCGAAGACCAAGCTAAATCTTGGTACCGTGAACTGACACATGTAGGGAAGAATGTAGAAAACTACATGCAACTTTTTCATTGTGGTCCCAAACTATTCATGTTGGGAGGTACTATTACTTTTTTCTTTTTTTTTTCCCAAGACATATCTGACATTTAAATGGCTGGAGGATCAGAGAAAGGTTTGTTATTGCACACCATATTCTGCATGCAGTGTCCCCAGCTGGTCTGCTCCTTTGTCTTAACAATGCTGGGAGCTGTGAAGGTGAGTGCAGTGTTTCCATCCCCTGCCATGAGGTTTCTCTGCCTGCACACACAGGCAGGTATCACCGTATCAGCTCTCCTTAGTAAGCCGCAAGGGCAAGAAACATATACAAGAATATCACTTGTTTAAATAAATCTATGTCCTGATGCTAATTGACAGCAAGACATGAGGCCCGAGGCATGAAGCAGTTATTATGACTGTTTTTAACACCGCTGAAAGACGAACTTACTTTAAAGCCCAGCAGGATTCACACAATCTGCATGGCCAAACAGCTGCTGTTATGATGTCTCCAATGAGCAGAAGACAACTCATGGAAAGAGCTTATCATTCCGCCCCCCCCACCCCCCCCGGCTTTTTATTTCTTTTTTTCTTTTTTTTTTTTTCTTTTTTTTTTCTTTTCCTAAAGATAAGCCTTATCTCCATCAGTTCACAGTTTTGACTGCTCTGTAGTCTATTCTGGTTTTCTCTCCTAGCTGTTTAATTGAGGTGCTCTGTAGGTTCTGCACAGTTCCAGTAGTTTCTGTGCTAACAAAGCTGGCCAAAGGGTTTCCTGCACGCTCCCCCAGCCCTGCTGCTGGTTCCCACCTCTGTGCTGTGTTAATTCACCTCTTTGTGGGCCACATTATAAATCAAATGGCTGAAATGATCCAGGTTCAAAAATAAAAAATAAAAAGCTGTTCACACACATGTATATACACATATGCACACAAAAACTCAGATTTATTTCTGTGATCCAATTTACAGCACAGCCCAGAAACAGCTGCATCGGCACAATCAAGGGCACAGTGAGCTGTGATGAAGGAGCCAGAACAAGAAGGCATAGCAGGCAGGAAACTGCCTGGCTTAAACTGGCTTTCTCACTGGAAATAAAACCTTTGTATAACTCTACCCTGAGAGCTGGACACAAGCTGTTCCCCAAGCAGTGGGTAAGCGGAGCGGGGGCAGGAATGTTCCTTCGCAGCTGGCAGGAGAGCTGGAGGACTTGCACTGGAAGATAGGGTTCTGCGAGAGCAGAGAGCGAGATGGCAGTAACCTTGTTCTGAGGTGTTTCTGAGTGCTCTGCTCTGCCAGGCCAGCAATCTGGTGGGCTTCTTATGGGATGTATTTTTTTAAAGCCAGGTCATTTCTCAGATCCAGTCTGGAGTGCAGCCACAGAGACATGAGTCAGAATAGGGTGGAGAATGAGGGAAGGTAACATCCAGCATGGAAGTGGTAAAACTGAAGGGGAGTAGGTTCACTTTATAGCAGTACTGCCCACTGAAATATTTGTAAGGAATATGCCATTTGTTTGGACCAGCTGTTACCTTAGGCCAGACATAAGTCAAAGTAATGAGAAAGAAATGTGGGAATGGAAAGAGAAACAAAAGCAACACAGCTAAAAGCTGAAAGCCGACTCTATTACGGTCCATCAGACATGAAAGAATATTATTTAGGAAATAGCTATTTAATGCCTGGTCTGGGCAGCTCAGACCTCTCTTTTAACTATATTACTCCTTTTTTTTTCCTCCCCCTATATTACATCATTAATGCTCATACCAAAACAGTCCCTGCCTGAGTGTGCAATTCTGTGCCATGACGTTTTCCAAATCAAAAAGCTACCTGAAGGCACATTAACATCATACAAGGCAATCACAGACTGTGGGACAGAAAAAAATGTCATCTTCCAAATGCCAGCGTATTGTAGTAGTGTAAGCCAACACATGAAAAGTTTGATCTTTATAAATGGCCTTTTTCCAGCGTAAGTGCATAATATCTTGCTGTATGACTTAGCAGTAGTACACTGTTGTATTTTGATCCACATTTGCCTGCAGAACTTCAACCAGGGGAAGCACTATCTTGGGAAGAAGTTCAGGAGGCACGAGAATTAGAAGACCAAACAAAATCAGTGACTAGAAGGCTTATACCAGCTTTTTAAATAAGACATTCTCAACATCTTCCAAAATGATTTGTGGATTAAACTGAAAGTGGATGACTTCCATGTCAATTTTGTTATTACTCTTCCAAGAACAATATCCTGGTGCTCTATTCATGTATGGAGATGCTTGGCATGCTCAAGCTGAAAACCCCAAGACAATTTTTAGAGAAAGATACAGGTCTTTTAATATTTCCACTGAGGGAATGTTATTACTCGTCTCCCAGAATGAGAGCTCTGACTGTACAGATGATACTGCTAACCTCCAGCGTATGATATACTTAAAGATATCGTACAATACAATATGAATGCTGGAGATCGGGTATTCTTGGCATTCTCATCACAGTAAGTTTTCAAGGCATTTGTGTTAAACCCACTAACTAAAAAAAAGTAAGAAACATATTTTGAAATGCAGAAGATCTCACGCCATTCTTGAATAGCGACACTGATTCCTTTTGTTCTGTTCTGCAGTGGCTATCAAAGATGAACGAAGCTTGTTCGTAACAGGATTTCCCTTAATTATGCTTCATACATTTATTATCGTTTAGCAATTTACTTGTGTTTGCCAAAGCAACGAATATCTCTTTTTAATTTCAAATAAACTTCCTAAAAGTGCCTTTTAATATTTTTAAAAATTAATTCACCACCAGGGGGCAAATAACTATTTCTCCAGAGAGAACATTTTTGTCGGTTTTATAGACGCATGACCCTTCCAAGGTCCTTTTCTATTTCACAGTAATTGCAGAAGTGATAAATAGATTTATTTTTTAGGTGTGCTGCCCTAGAAATACACCAGACGAACATGTCTGATTTTTTTTTCCAGCTCAGCCTGCCTTAACTTTAAGACAAAAGCTGAGAAAGCAAATTGGATGACCATGAAGAGGTGGAACAAGATGGCTGCTATGTGAGAGCGGCCTCTGTCCTTCTGTATGTGGTGGTTTTAGCACTCTTCTGCCAGGGGTGCTGAATATTTTGTTGTTTAAAGCTTTATCTTCTTTACAAGAAGAACTATCTAGGCACTAAGGGAGGTAACGGTACTTTCCCTATAATAATTCAGTCGTACCTGCAATCAGTATCCTAGCAGTTGATTTTAATTCCCTGCACTGGTCCCTCCTTGTATTCTTCTTTGCTTTATCACAGGGAACCTGCTATTAGGGGCAACAAAAAAAGGAATTTGCTTTGGCAAATGAAAAAGTATGAGTTTAACTTTCCATGTCATCAGAGAATTTGCTTATTGCCACGAGGATACTGAATCCCGGATGACATGGTTCTGTTTGTCAGTACGTAACACTGATCTCCCATTTATTAAAATGGTAGGAGCATATGTTTATGGCATTTCCTAATATATCCCTCCCAGGAACAGAAGAGATAGCACCAGAAAGTGTTAGAGAAGTGAAGCACAAAACAAAAATCCATCACTTTAAAATAAATTTGAACATAGAGCTCTAACCATGCACAGACAGACTGCCCAGCCATGAGAACAACACGCCAAAAACACAAGAGGAGGGCTTGTTGCAGCAAATGTTTGTAGGAGTTAATCATGGGCAGCACTTGGTTTTGGGGTGACATGTCGTAAACATATCGCAGCATCTTGTTGCTGGTACATTATATTTGACTTTTCTTCAGAATGTAACAAAAATGGCCCAAATCCTTCCTCTGTCTGTACAGCTTCCACTTGCTTTCAAGGAATCTGTATCAGAAAATAGAGCAGGGTATTACTTTAATTACAAGTACAAACCATTATTTTTAGGGGAAAAAAAATACTGCACAAATAACTTTGCCAAAATTCTGCAACATAATTTCTCACAAAATCCTGCTGCCCAGTACAGTTTCTCCATAACCAAATTCTCCAGTAAGTAGTCCTGAGAGCTTTAACAGCTTTCAAGGTTGGCAGCATTTTGCTGTTGTTACTCGATTTTGTTGCAATATGGATTTTGCTCATTACAGCTACATCACATAAAAGCAAAGGAAAAATAAAAATAAAGATTTCTCAGACTTAGAACCTGTCAGTGAAAATAAAAAGTGTCCCAAACATGAAGAGCCTGAATGTGGTCCTGGTCTTACAGGACCAGGTCATTTACAGCCCTCCTTAAGTATCATCTATTACCTAAAATAGTTAATTTTAAAAACCTAAAATCCTGATTCCTGATCTTGCTGGTTTTTATTTTTCTTAGAATCACTGTTGTCATATAGAAATATTTTGTGTTCTGTCCATTCCATTTAATCACTTCTTTTTCCTCCTGTATTTGCATTCTCTCTCACCTTCTCTGTGCCCACTGTGTTGTGCTACCAAATAAATATTAAATATGTTGTACTTGCTTGATTCTTCTTAACCAGGCATTCAATTCATACAACAAATACTTCTTCTGTAGGCAAATATTAGTCAAGGAATATGTAATATAGAAGGTTATTTAGCAAAATACATTTAATGAATTCTATCAAGTATGACATATAAATATTGACTTCTCCATGTGGCATGTACAGAAAGCGATCGCTTAGTTTATGGGTGCTCCTGATATGTGGTCTCAGGCACTGGCATGCAGAGAAGCAGCTAACAGGGCACACAGAAGGGCCTTGCCCAGCGGCATTATCCATGGACCCGCTTTTCTTTCCATCATGCTAATGAATTACACTTTCAGCAGAAAGTAAGAAAAAATTACAACACAAGAATTACTATATTTAATAGCATAGCAACCCTCCCAAAATGATGACTGCATGCAAAAACTGGGGAAAGCAATCACCTTGCAATAGTAGTGCAAATGGACACAACAGCTAAATTACAAATCCCCAGATGTTTGACCCGTGTTTCAGAGGACATGCAAGTACTCTCTTTTTGGCCCAAAATGCAGTGATGTCCTGAAAATACTACAGGATTTGATGTCAAGGTCCCTTGCGTGCCTTTAGGATATCTGTGAATACAAATGACAAAGAACAGCTCGGTAGTCCTTACTCCATTTATCCCAGATGTGATTGCAAAGCCAAATCCTAGTTTTCAACTTTATTTCTGTAGCAACAAATTTATTTTGTACCAGTAAACAAACATCAGGCCAGCAGTTTTAATCAGTCCTGGATCAAAGCAGCATTGTCTCTATCTGCAGGCCAGCGAGGGACTCCATTATATCACTTAAGCTCCATTAAAGCCAGTAGGTGATCTATTCTTGCAGCACGTTGGAGGGAAGGGCAGAAGGAATTCTCTCTGCGGTACCTCCTGCTGTGTACAGGCTGCCCTCCCACAACTCCCATGTCAGTGACAGATAATTTATGTGCCACCAGCCATCACTGACAGCACTCATACCAACCACAGCCCAGAGATTGTGCCTACAAACCAGGCAGGCCCTGCTTAACGACTACACGTGTGGCAAATCACACACCTGCAGGTGAAGCAGGCATATCGATGTGTCCAAATGAACCACAGCTGTGCAGCTAATTGCCACTGAAGTACAGGCAAGCTTGTGTCCTGCATGACAGTTATATAAGATGCACAATTTTTGTGTTGGATCTACTGTGGTTGGAGCTAGATAATCTTTAAGGTTGCTTCTAAACAAAGCCATTCTGTGATTCTATGCTGTATTATAGGAATGGCAATTCTGGTCAAGGAGAGGCATGATGCCTGCTCTTCCTGCCCTGAGTGGAGTGAGATTGGCCTACCCATGCAGGAGCAAAGTCACCCCATTCTGCCACCATGGGCACTGGGCTGAGCACTCTGGCAGCCCCTGAGGTACTGACAAAGAAAAAGAACCCTCAGGACAGGGCAGCTCCCAGCAGGCACAGAAACGATCTGTTCTATTGCCGTGCCAAAGTTTTATGTTGAAGAATGCATTCAAACACAGGGTAAAAAATAATGAGGTTTGCTGCTGAAAAGATTAACTGTGTTTTTTTGGTTTCTGTTTTGATTCTGAATGATTTTTAGTTATCCCTTGGGTACACATGTGACTGTTAGTATTGCTTGGTTTCCCAGCAATATTAAAAAAATGTAACCTATGCTTTTCTGCAATTGAAAGAGAGCCAACTTACATACCTGCTCCCCACGTTCTGGCCCAGTAACAGATTCTGTCCCACATTCCACACAACTTCTCCTGTTCCTGCTGGTTGCAGCAGTTTTACTTCCCCACCAGCAGCTCTGCCTTTGTCGTTTCTGCATGACAGCACCTCGGGCTGGCAGCTTTCATCCCTTCTCCCCTCACACCTCCACCCATCCCCACCCATCTCCATAGCTTCGGGCGTTTCTTGGAGGCTCTGGGTAGTGGGGCAGCTGCTGCAGTAGATGTTACCCCCAATTCTACTTGTAGGGAGAGGAGAGCTGCTTCGGGTGTCTTCACTGCAGTGTCTAAATCCAACATTCTTTTTCCTTGGCTCTTCATGCTCCTGAATAGAAGGTGAGCAATTGGATGAGGCTCTTACTTAGCAGTCAGCCTCCAGGCACGACTAAACCTCATCAGAATGATTACTCCTTCAGTTTGTGCCAAAATCCTATCACCCGTGCAGAGTTTTTAGAGTAAGAAATCCTGAAAACAGAATTGATCTGGAAAGAAGCACGGGTGCAGGAATGAGTCCCTCCTGAGCTGCAAGTTCTATTTGTCTTTATAGAAAATGCTAAATAGTGCTGCAGTTTGCTTTCTAAGACCACAATTTCACTCCATGGCTCACCGCTGAAGATAATCATCTGATAATTTCCACAGAAATTCTATTTGCCTCATGGAAAACAATACTCAGAAAACATTTTGCAAAAATATTTCTAAGATAACTAGATATGCTGTCTCCTCCATAGCAAGCACTGTTCAAAATAGCAAAGCCATTCAGGGTAAACTCTAAATGGTGGTCACAACAGTCTTCTGGCTATCGTTTAAATACACATTTCCTTATGCACAAGGTTATCTTATGGGTGATTCTATCACACTTCTGTCAGTATTTTTGAAGCTTGTCTCCTGAAAGTGTGCCTCACTCCAAAAATCTTGCTTGCACAATCAATAGACATGCCTGTTAATGGAGCAATCCAGATCTAAAATTAAACTGGCCAGTTTGAACATCTAAATTGCCTTCAGCCATCAGCTCTTTCAGCCAGAGCACTATAATTTCTCTGACGTATCCTTGGAGGCACTTAGCATTGTTGCTTTCTTTTTGTACTTCTGTTATATTTGGAGTTATTGCAGATTATACTAGAGTTACTATAATGTATTATTTCCCATGTGGAAAGATCCATCTAGAACTGTTATCTTACTTTCTAAGTTTTCTCCAGTATGTTACCAAAACATTTGCTGGAAGGACAGCAAAGCAGCATGATGATTTTGGAGAAGGGATTTTGCAGTTGATAAATGAGCAAATTGGATCTTGTTGCTATCTGTTTCCATTTTGCTCTCTTGCTGCACAATAACTAAGAGAAAATGGGGGTTTCTCAGCTATGTTGATTTAAAAATCAGAGAATTTAATTAAATCTTCTTTGTATGAAAGTGTTGTACCTTCATTCTGTGCTGTTTTACATCTGAGGCTTGCCAAGTTTCTCTCCATTAGAAGGAGATTGGTCATTTCAGAACTGAAAGCAGTTTTCTGGAATACCTCCATAAAAACCACACTGAATAACTCAAAAGAACGTAAGGACTCCCAAACAGTAAAGCATTATAAGCCAATTTTTAACCTCTGTATTTTAAATCTGGTGTATAAATATTCCATTTATTTCCTTCCTCATTTAATTTCAGGCGTCATTTTAAGCACATAACACCTAGGAGCACTAAATGACACCCCTGGTAAAAAGCACTCTAAGCATTCTACTTTGAAGCAGTTTGGGTTTCATTTGGTCAGTGCTACCCACCTGATGAAGGAGGACATGCAGATCTTTCCCAGCATCAGCTTATCTTTAGGTATAATAATGATTTCTTGTACTCATAAGTCCCAATTTTCAGTTCATTTCACTGCCACCACCGAAAAGCAGGTAGTAGTGGCAACGGAATAGATACAGAAGTAGCAGACAGATAGCAAGTAATGGAAATCTTAGAGGAACCATTAGCAACTACAGCATGTCTCTGACTTCAAGGAAACATACTAAAAAATGGAAGCAGAACAAGTCAAGTATTTTGTGTTTTCTTATTTCTTATACTCCTAAATAAATAAACAATATTCTTCAGTTACAGAAAAGCAAAGTTGGAGACATATCAGTTGCATATAAGAATTCAAAAAGGAGATGTGTGCTGCTTTAAATGTATTAAACTGTATATCCACAAGAAGATGTAATTGCAAAACAAAACAGAGGATTCTACAGAGAAGTCTACAACATACAATCAGAGGGGATTTGCAAGAAATCACATAAAAGATTGCACAAGGATTCGAAATAAAATGTAAATCAAAACAGTCTTTGGGCAAATTCATTATGCTTGTAAGAAACAAAATCATTCTGCAAAAGTTTGCAGACCAGAGCTGAAGATAAACAAAGAAGAGCTAAAAAGAATAAACTGCAGCAAAAATTGTTAGAGAGATGAAGATGCAAAGACTGGGTATTCACTTTGAGCTTGAAAAGACTGCAGCTGTTTAGTAGGACACGGCACCCAAGTGTTATTCTATTTGCAGTTACAGCAAGAATTTTGAAATTAAAATCAATTGAAATGAAAATTCAGCTCATAGGACGGTGTGCTGCAGTGAGTGTGACCTGCAAGCAAAGGCAAGACAGAAGTAGGGAAGGCCAGCTCTTGCAGTTGTGTCAGAGGTTGTGCTGTTTCTGTTCTAGGATTAGAAACGTCAGATATTGGATGAAAAAGCAGTTATTGAAGATAAGTTTTTAAAAAATGTATAAAATAAAGAAATTAAATAGAAAATGGACCATAATGAAATGGATAATTGAGCAGAAAAGTAGCATAGGAAAGGTAGCTTATCTATAATTCTTTTTGTTTGATGTTTGTGGTCAAGTGTCACTCATACTGTCAGAGAAACTACACCTAAGCACATCTACCCAAATAATTTTTGTCTTAGTGCAAGAGACATAATATCAAAGGTGTGCCAGACAGCTCACCCCTGAAATAGTGTATCATAGAAACAGCTGATAGAAATCATTCCTCCAGCTGAGACAATTCTAACACTACTTAGGAAGGTATTTAGAATGAGTATAAATGGTAAATTCTAAAAGATAAACGAGATTCTGTCCATCTCCTTCTGCTCTCCTGACTGAGATAACTGCAAGGCTGATTCCACTGTGGGAAGAAGAATGGAACAAGAAGTCACTGATTTGGAAAGTATCTTAGCAAAGCTAAAAGAACAAGCTCACAACACAGTGAGGAACAAACCCATGATGGGAAGAAACTCTGGGAGCCTCAAAAATGGTCCACAGTCATCAGTGGAAAACCCTTTACATTATGATACAAAGCGGATGTGATTGCCAAGGGCACTTCAAATAAGCCAGTCAAAAGTCCTATCGTATCCTATAAATCATCGTCATATTTCAACATGCCTTCTACACGTGGCCACTGACATATTTTTTGTTGCTTATCAGGATGTCACCAACCAGGATAAGTGGGTAAATTGTAATCCAGGGAGCCATTGCAAACTGCCATATGGAGACAAGCTCAACACAGGGAGGATTTGGCACTGAAAAACAGCACCTCAGGTCACCATACCAAGAGCACGTGGGCAAAAATTGGAAAGATAGGCATTTTTTTCTGCAGACACTGAAGAGGTAGGGGAACACCCTTGGCTGGCAGTAGAGGATATCCACCAAGTTGATTCAGTGGAATTATATGAAGTGACATAAAATATCCCTATAAATCAAATTAAAATTAATCATGGATTGAAGGGGTTTGATTTATACAAGAAACAAGTAAATCTAAGTCCACAAAAAATTACTCTGTCTATATTAATGTGCAGGAGTAATGTGATAACACAGTTCCATAATCATAAAAAAGA
Source organism: Excalfactoria chinensis (assembly GCF_039878825.1). NCBI lineage: Eukaryota > Metazoa > Chordata > Aves > Galliformes > Phasianidae > Excalfactoria > Excalfactoria chinensis. The sequence continues at coordinate 124,930,216 of NC_092826.1, forward strand.
ATGAGAGACTTTCCGTCTGCTCTTGTGTCTTGAAGAACACTCCAGAAGCAGAAGTTGCTCAAAGATTGTCCTTCTATTCTACCCTGTTTCAAAGGAGAAAGGCAGTGTTCCAGGAGCCCCTCTTGGCATCACCTTCTGGTTCTGCTTAGGCATTAGGAGTTCCTGCGGGGATATTTAACAAAAGAGAGGAAAGCTTGCCTTAAATCTCAGGAAGAAATGAAGAGGAGCTTATGAGCTGAGTCTTGTGCTTCCCCTTTTGATAGACGTTCAGTGTAAAGGAATGTTCAAGTTATAAGGGTACATGCCTTTCACTCCATGGCCAAGTCACATAATGGTGCAAAGGAAGCTGGTAAACCCTAGGATATAAAGAGAAGCAATTTGAAGGGTGAATCAATGTCACCTCTCTATGAATCAACTTGGGCAGGAACAAAGTGAGTATCATTAAAGGTTGTGTATCTCAACAAAGTCAGTCACAGCTGTTCTGGAGAGTCTCAAGGGTCATCATTTCAAAACAAGAGGTCTTGAAGGAAATGTTTGGAATAAAGGTGAACAAACAACCTTTGTAGACCTACCTCCAACCAAAGTCAGCCAACAGCCTGTTATTCAAAATCTTCTTTCTTCTTTCTAGGTGTAGAGACATGAACCGATCCAGTTGCTGGACAGATTGTTCTCCAGGCTCTTTGACTTTGAAGAACCCACTGATCTCCTCACTAGGTGCTCTCAGAGATTGCACCAATGATCCCTACGTGCCCAGGATTTGAATCCAACTTTGAACATCTTCCCAGGGATGTACGCTTCCCTCAGGCAGTGAAGACAACATCTGCAGCCATCAGAAGTGGAAGAACAGGTTCTCCAGGGAAAGTCCATTATCCTATGCCAAGAGAGAGAAGCAAGTGACTCCAAAGACAGATAGTGAAGTTTCTGCCAAAAAGAAGCTAAAAATTTGAGAAAATAACACTATTTTTATACTTGTTTGTTTGTTTATATTGCTATGGAATCTAGAAGCCCATTCTTTATATAATTTGCCTATGTACATACATACATTCCATTAAGATGCTATAGTTATAAATAGTTATATATCTATAGAACTTTAAACAAGAACATGGAGGCTTCTCCAAATCAGATGGACTATGAAGATGGGGACATAAAATCCCTCAACACTGAATGCCTGCAATGAGGACAGAGCTGAGTCTGTGCATCTCCCACATGGATGATTTTGCTTGCTCACCCATACATGACAGTGTGAAGACTGAGGTAGATAGATACTCAGGAGATAAAGCCAAATTCAGAGCAGATTACCAAAAAGCATCAACACAATAATGACATAAAACACTGGGAGAGCATGCCAAAATAAAAGAAAAGGAAATGTAAGAACCTGATGTGGGAGACCAAAATGCTGAGCATAGCATCTTCACAATGTGAAATGGGAGCATTACATCAAAACTGTTAAGAGCTTCTTTAAAACAAATCCTTGGAGTTGCAACTTCTTAGCTAAATTACAGAGCAGAATTCCTGAAACTGAGATTGTCATCTGATGAAATATAAAATAGGAATCAATAGGGATACCTGGTAATGTAACCGTCTCTGCTAAAGCCCACAGAACTAAAGCACACAAGAACTAAAACCCAATGGATGCCTGCTTGCTCTATGTGAATTACAGTTCTGGCTCCAGAAGACGGAGAAGAACAAACTGACACTGTCTGAGAACTGTTGAAATACACATTCTTCTTCCAGAGGGGAAAGACATATGGGTGACTGGCCTTTCAAAAAGCTTTCAGCACCTTGCTTTCAACCAGCTCCTGTTAGGGTCACTAATCATTATCTGCCTGACAGAATGAGGGTCTTTCTTTCTCTGTTGCAAATTTCTCCCTCCTTTACATGACAGTTTAATTTTTACTTTACAATAGGGATTCAATTCCGAGTCCTCTTTCACTAGCATGTAAGGACACAACACTCAGATCAGTAAATATGGATTAAGTTCCAAATATTTTACGCCAAAAAGATGAAAATGTTTGTCTTCATTTTCATATTTCTTTCTTATCTGTAAGCTGAGGATAGTAAATTTAACAGTACAGCTCACATGAGTCATTAGGCTTCATTAAGATTTCTATAGATTATATTTTTTAGCTGCAGAGTGTTATTATTTTTATCTCTTCCCCTCTGATGAAAGGATTTATAATGTCTTTCAACATTCTTTATCGCGTTTGCCTCTGTTTTTAAAACTCAGACATTTAAAGTTCTGTTTCCTGAAAGCTCTGCCTGATACCTGGGTTGATAGCACATCTTGGGTCTCTTCTACAACAGCCCCAAGTGCTTCATGCATACACTAAAATTAACATTCTTTGGTTTAAATTACAATACAACCCCAAATCCTCACTGTTCGGCTGAGAAACACAACAGCACACACTTCTGTGGTGTGTGTGCAGAAGAACCTGGAATTTGTGAGTCTGATTGCCTTGAACTGTGCAAAGAGAACACTGTAAAGGTTATACAGGCAAATACTCAAAAGTTAAGCACCAGAATTAAGGTCACCAACTTACTTCCCATTCTTCTATTCTTATTTTGACATTAATTTCCAGGTAGAAAAGTAAGAGTTCTGTGATGGGTGCTTAAATGTTGCTCTGTAGGACTTGCTCACCTGAATATTGCTGTACCTTCATGTGTCAGCACAAAGTTTCTGTTCTTTGTGAACTACACTTCTGCATAATTCAGCACACACACACACCAGTTCACAAACGCCGTGACAAGCCTGCTGTACTCCCTACACGTGCCTTTCTTCAAGTAATTGAGTTTATTATTTTGATGCCAAATTGAAAAGGTACTATGGAATTTATGCAGTGTAGTTTTCTTTTGTGCCCGATAATATTCTAGACTGTGCTGACAATTTTAGGGCTTTAAATCACCAGAAGAGCAACTAACAGCCCTTTATGATACCACAAAATGGCTGTATTGTATTCTGACTGTTAAAGGCTGATGTGAAAATTATAGCTGAGGTTTTACCTCTGTTTTTTTTTTTCTTCATTTCATTTGTCTGTTTTCAGGCTACTGAGGGACAGATTTTCACCACGACATAACAAGCAGTAGCTGAACTAAACCTCTCTGTGCAATGAAAGTTAATATCCTTCAGCTTTGCCTAATTCTGGACTCAAGGAGGTTCTTTAGCAAAATAGAAATTATGAGATTATTTATTAAGACACGTAAAAGATAAGAAAAATTTAAAAGAATAAACATCTTCATGAACATTTGGAGCTCTTTTTTCCCTCTAGCACTGCTTTCTTTACAAATTTTGATCCGGTAAAATCTTACATGAAGGGAGCAGGTTGCAGGGTTGAAATGTGCCCCTTATGTCCTGGTTTCTTGCTCCGGTCCAGACTGCTTTATCAGCCACAGCTTCTGTGCCCTCATGTTTTTTAACCCTAAAATTCTCCTAAAACAGAGCGCCCAGCAATGGGCTATGAATCACTCATATTCCCAGTTATGCTGTACTTTACATACCTGACTGGATCTTAAATGACATACAGATGCTAGATCGACCTTTTGCCCATTCTGCGGGAGCATGGGGTGATGAATTGTCCAAAACATCACACAGTGCCACAGTGCAGAGCACCTCCCTCACTCTCCCCCAGCCCTGGCAGGAAGACCCTGAGCAGGCTCCTGTATCCTGCCTTGGCATCCTCCCAAAGGCACGAGGAGTGGGAAAATAAAGATTTATGAAATGGCTGTAAAAAACATGATCCAAGGTGAAAGTTGGAAGCTAATGCTCAAATCCATATGCCATTTTATTTTCCTTAAAAAAAAAAATAAAAATAAAAAAAATCAAATTGCCCACATCTGGACTGCTGCGTAAAAGCACCTTTTTAGTCATCTCAAATTTACATTAGATTTTTTCAAAATGCTGTTTTCCATCTCTAAATCTATAGGGCAAAATAGTTACTTCATTTAGATAAGCAGCTTTTGGGCATGAATTACAACAACTTTTCATATGGATTTTTATTATGCGGATTAAATACTCTCTAATTACACATAGTGGAATACTTCATAACAGTCTGCTGTGTTATGTCAATAATCCATTAAGATATGAATAGATGCTTGGTAAAACTTCTGCTGCAAGCACGAGTGCTTACAATTTCACTGGGGAAAGCTCCACAATCCTATTGACGAGAGCCCAGCGGGATTGCAAAGACACAGTGTCATGAAGTGCACAGAAAGATCACATTGTGTTAATGAGATGGAAACACCCCTGAAAGTACAGAACTTCAAATCTAACATCAAATTTTGTCCAGACTCATTCCTTGTGCCAGTTGAAGCAGCTCCACAAAACTTGATGGTGATTTAACACTTCTTCCCATAAAAAAAATAACCCTAAATTTGATTGTCTTGCATCCTTCCTTTCATAGTCAAGCACACAGGGATAGCTCACGAGCCACCCTCAGGACAGATCTGGAACAAGAGCACTTTAAGATGGGATCTAATTCTAGAGGAAACTGGAGGCTACTGAAAGGTACTTCAGTTCTTTCCCACCCCATGCTGCCTCCTGCAGTTACTGCTGCCGCCACCCAGGGATGGAGCCAAGCAGGGACAGCCAGCTGAAAAGGGGCAGGAGGACTGGAAGCAGCAAATGATGGGGGATGCAACAAAAACACAACAGGCAGAAATAAATAGACATTTTAGAACTTTGCCCTGGCCTAAATATTGACCACATACAAAACATTTTTAAATCAAATGTAAAGTTTCTTCCAGTTTATAATGCTTGACCCAACACCAGCAAGAGTTATTAGTTTAAAACAATACAATTCACCAGCTGCTAGTATAAATATCCTGTAGCTATGCATGGTAAGGTCACTACTGTGCCCTGTTCTGTACCTCTCCTTGTCCATCTGAAAAGTGATTCCTTAGATAAGTTTCACTAGCTTTGTGCATTGTGGAGGAAAGGATCAAGGGACGTAGCCCAAGAAACAGTATTACCATCAACAGTTCCCTTAGTACTGGTGTAGGCACAACTCTCCAAATGCAGCTTCACATTGCAGACACCCTCACCTGAATTAGCGTAACCCAAGAGAATGACTTCAGCACTGAAATCTGAGTTACTGTTGTAAAGGGCTGTGAATGCACCCAGTGTGAGTTTGAAGCAGATCACTGCAGCCCAATGCAACATGCAGTGAATTCCCTCCAGGGACAAGATGTCTGGGGATGAAGAAGCAGGGGGAGCAGTCCAGGAAGGACCATCTTTAGGTGGCATTTTATAGTATTTCATGGGTGTTTGCACATCGTTAAACTCTGTGACTGAGAATTGGACAGATCTCCAGAACTCGAATGACAAAGCAACTGAAATGTCTGAGGGAGGAATGAAATACTTAAGGAAATAATGGTTTTGATCCCTGTTCTTCTTGATAACTATAATGAGTTGCACACATAAATTAGCTTCTCTCAAGAATTCAAAAACGCTGACATCTTAAGCTTAGACTTAGAAGCTCAAAAATGACTTTTTGACGTCTTTCACATCCTTTCACTTTTTGTATTTATTAATTTAATTTTGGTCAGTATCTACGCAATCGTTTCAAGTTGGAAAGTCATTCTTCAATACATGAAAGTGCCTGTTCCCTCTGACTGTTCAGACACTCAAGATGCTCTGCTTACCCTGAAAAGCCCTTTTTTCTGCTGCTTTTCCTGCAACATTTGCGACTCTCTCCTTTTTTTTCTACCGAGTCCTTCATTCCCCTCATAGATAAGACTATAAGTGTGGCTGAAAAGTTATAAATACATTTAAGGAAAATAATAACCTCCTTTTATGCCAACTTTCCAGGTTACTTTTTGTAAGTACTCACAGAAGGTGCAGCTGCCTTTGTGGTTTTCACAACATCGGTTACCATTTGCTGAGTTTTTTTAAGCTCCTGCAGAGCTTTCTGTAGCCAAGTGGCTGTTGCTTCAGACAAGCTCCTTTCACCTGTAGGGAACACAATGATACCTGCTGGAGGGCATCTGCAGAGGAGAGTGTGAGAACTGCTTGTGGCTGTTCGCTTAAAAAGATAACATACGTCACTGATCAAAAGCTGCATCAGTGATGCTTCTGAAGCAAGATTTGCAGTCACGTGTAGCATCTTTTATGAAGTCAGCTTTTATCAGCATGAAGAAAAATGGGTTCTTTAGATCATAAATAGAAAGACCAGCCTCCAGCATCAGGCACAAGTGCTAAGATTTACCAGCCACATTAGTTAAAATGTAGATTCAAGCTCATAAAACACTGGGGTTACACAAAACCTTGATTGTGGCCCTTCCTAATTTTGGGGTACATGATCCTGCAAATTCAGCACAGTTGTTTGCATGTTATCTATTGCTGTAGTTCCACGAACCGACTGCAGTGAATGCTGAAAGGACATCCTGGAGTTTCAAAGGGGTAAATTTGCCATAATTTTTGGAACAAAGCCTTCTTGTTCTTTGATTATATCAGCGAGTTTATTACCCAAAAATAACAGTGGGGAAAAGCAATAGTTTGTCTGCCGATTCACCATTTATTGGGTTCTTTACACACAGCTGGTAATGAATGTCAGTCGTATTTTGGGTACACACTGCAGCTGGGTGAATCTTCTCTCTGACAGTAAGGTAGATTACATCTTTGCTCTTACCTCATTAACCTTTATTGCAAGTGCTTTAGTTTACCAAGATAGAGTTTGTCACTTTGCAGTCCCATATTAAATTAAAGACTGCTGTGCAGGCTGTCTCATTTCATTGTGTTCCCATCTTTAGCTCAGTACTGCAGATTGTTACTCATTTTGAATAAAGCAGTCTCCAGATGAAACAAATAAAATTTATTTACAATCTAAAAGTAATAAAAGTCTACATAAACAAAAATTTACTGGTTGCTTTTACCTGTCTTTTGATTTCTAAGTCTTTAGAGCATCCATGAACACGTCTTGTAGCTCTGTTGTGAAGGCAGGGACTTACTCCAATTTAATTAAAGTTGGGATTCCTGCTGTAATCATATGAATTTAAGAGCTGGAGCTTTAAGAAAAAAGAAACACTAAATATTCTGAGACTCTCAGCAGAACCATGAGTTATCAGCATTCAGCTGTAAAGCTGCATGATTCACTGGGAAGTTGATTTTATCACACATTTCCACAATACATCGTTGGTTGTTTCTTTCTTTCTTTCTTTTTCAGTTTTTCATGCATTTTTAACATGCAGTCTACTCTTTGGGTACAAATTCTTTTCCTTTCATTGAATTCTAACCTTCTAAACAGCTGAGCAGTTTCAAACAGCTGCTATTTAATTTTTATCAGCCTCTTTCAGGGAAAGATATTTTTCCTCTCAAATGTGGATGTTTTTCTACTGAAATTGTACACATCTGAGGTACCGGGGTACGTTATTCAGCCTCAAAACATGAGCAGCTGGAGGGCTAGAAATCAGATCTCTATCATCATTTAAAAAAAAGTTTCCTTGTAGGACTCATTGCTTGCTTCTGTCACTGGCAAGTTGATAACAGGTATCTCCTGTTTAAATATTCACAACTTTATTCTGAGAAAATCTATCTAATATTATTATAGAACCCATTTAACTTCAAGACCGAAGCTCAAACTTACTGAAAGATCTTACAAGCATCTCTTTAGGCACCTTAATTCTTCTGACATCAGTGTAAATCCATGCCGTCACACACACAATTATTTTGCAGAATAAAGACCCTCTAAATATGGCCATATAGGTGGAAAATCCCAAAACACGTTGGCCCTAATACAACTGCAATCCTATTACAAAATAAAAGTGTGATTCTACATAGACTTGTGTGTGTCTATACGCATCTATATACATACGTTTTTATTGTTACTTGCTTGAAAGGATATACATGACTATCTGCTGTCCTACCACACAGCTGCCAAAACAACTGTTCTTCAATGAACAGAATACCCCCACTCCCTCCTTATGGAGTTAATTGCCTCATTGACATAATTCAGCTTCATATTAAAAAAAAAAAAAAAAAAAAAAAAAAAAAAAAAAAAGAAAGATCTGTATTAAATAATTTGAGATAAATCACAGACAGCTTGAAAGACAGTAAACAATTAATAATGACAAATAGCCCGCAATTTGTTGAAATAGATGCAAAGAGGTATCTAGGGAGGTGCCAAAGATGTCACAGTTGAAACGATCTCAGTACAATAAGAAACGTTCTAGAAGGAGCAGCTGATTAAAGGAGTGGATGATATTGTCTAAGAGTTCAAATGTAAGCAAAAAAAAAGGAAAAAAATAATAATGGTAGTCAAAAGAAAGTAACTTCAACTGAAATATAATGTAATAACATAAGAAGAGTAATGACAATCTTAATTACCTTCTCCTCACGCAGTTTGGCTAAGATACAGTTATGGTTTAAAGACAGTAATAGAAACCCATCAAGGAATACTGAATAAGGAAAAAGCAACCAAATACTGGCATATCCTCTGTACAGTGATAAAACATCTATACAACAATGACAAGGTCATGTTGGTTTGTGGGGACACAGATTAGGGGAAAATGCTTAAAGTAACATTACACTGCTTTGTCTTTTTCTTCTGCTCCAGCATGAGTATATACAGCTCAGTGACAGATCTGGGATTACTCTGTGACATTCAGGATGTGGAAAATAGTCATTTGTGTTTTAGGGATTTTCTTCAGGTCGTAGAATGGGGCTGTATGAAACCAAGCAGCCAAAGAGAGGTCTGTGTTAAAACATGAATGTATGCAATTGAATTTTCAAACGATATAATCTTCCTGAGTCTGATGTGCTATGCATAATAAATGAACAAATGCACTGTGCTTTGTGCATAAGCAGAAATAAATCAGTGTAAGGTCCCCATAATTCACCTGGTCAAAAAGACTTGCTAGACAAGGTCAAATTATGTGGAAATCAATCTTCATAAACTGAATCTGATTTGCATTTGTAGATAAATGTTTACCATAATTCCACATCGAAAACAAGAGTATGTGTTAACTCCTCCATCCGCGCCCATTGCATCCAAACCTCAGAACGTGCCCTTGCTTCTGTCAGCTGTGCTTATGGCCAACTCAGCTAAGAGCTGCACAGAAATGCTGCTCCAGACAGGGGCAGGTAAGTCATTCTTGTCTGGCTTTGGGATAAAACGTTCACCTGAAGCTGATTTTAAATTGTTTATAAGCAGGTCTAACAAAACATTTTGTTTTCCTTGCAGCTCTCTTGTATCTCCGACAGGGAGAAGAATAGGCCCCAAACCCTTAGTCTCCCTTGACCAGTTGAATTTGTCCTCACCTACATACTGCAAAGCCTGGCTGTAAAAACAAGCTGTGTGGAAAGGCTTCAAATTTCACCTCCTGTGAGAGACTGAACCCTCAGCACTGCTGCCCAAACCTACATGGGGAGCCACCAGGAGAAAATCCATACCATCACATCCCATGTTTTGTCCACCCCAGCCACAGGGCTTCAGGGCATCATCAGCCTCCGGGACACCAACCACACAGACCTCACCAACAGAACCCAGGATGTCAAGGAATATCCTCACCTGACAGAACCACAATGAAAGATCTTCATAGCAAGGATAGCTGTGAGTGTTGGGTTCCTGTCTTCAACATCTGATGCCCTCCCATGTTTCCTTCTGGTTATAATGCACTTCTCAAAGTAACAAATGCATCAGCATTGCCATCATTACATCTGGAGCACACATCTTACTGTGTGACAGAACATCACCTAGAATGTTAGGACTGGCCAACATTTCCTCCTTTATTCGAATAAAGTTGCTGGCATTTTCCAATTATTTTCTAGTGTAACAAAAACTGCCTGAGTAAGTACTTGGATATCTCCTACTTTTCTTGTTTAAACACACCTCACAAAAACTGACACATAATTTCAATCACAGAACTCCCCCTTTGCAAAATTAAGAGCCTTCTTTGTTAGCTGCCTCAAAGACCTTTCCCAAAGCAATCAATGCATTTCACCTGTAAGAACGGGCACCTCATCTGAAAAATATGGAGTATCTGCTGTTTTGCTAACAGCTTTTTCACCTCCTCTTCCCCATCCCAAAAGAGGGAACTGGCACAGGCAGCATTAGAGCAGAAGAGTGACAACAAGCCATCAACAGGGCTGATCTGGAGATCCCACCCACCTGTCACTGGATGTAGTCCCTCTGGATACAGCCACAGAGCTCAGTAACCACAGCTGCATTCTGGCTGAGGCAAACAGTAAAGATCGGACACCTGCAAATTGTCACCTCAATTTGCCTTTGCTTACTTGTTGTATCCAGGCTGTATTTGGGCAGGAACAAACATGGGCTTTACAGTCAGCATGCTTTTCTACCCCTTCAATGCTCACAGCATTCTGAAAGTATTGCCAGTACTGCTCTGAGCTGGCACAACTCCTCCAGGTGTCTCCTTAAAAGGTAAATGCACAGATGGAATGTCTTAACAGCTGATCTTCTGGAAATGCTCACAGCATGGAGTACATCCCTTGTGCTCCAATTATTCTATTTTGGGTCCTGGGCAACTTATTTAGGTTTTTTTTTACTATATATTTCACTGTCTAGACATCCTATGGAAACTGTGTATGCTATCAACAATGAGATGACAACCTTGAAAACTTATCCTGCAAAGAATCTTTCAGCCAGTGACAACCTCTCCTCTCCTTCACGCTCCACATTTGCACCTTCTGGAGAACTAACACAGTTCCTAGAGGGAATCTCCAGAAGAGAGAAAGGAAGCCACCAAAGAGCCCACCACCAGTAGATGTGGTAGTGAGATGCCAAGGGCAGCTCTTGGAGGTGGAAGCATTCATGGTGCTTCTGGGGGCAGAAGGCTCCAGCAATCAGAGGGCTCTCTGTAAAAGCTGAGCTCCGGTCTGGAAGCATTCAGCCCACACCAGAGTTTCTTGGCCACAGACTGCCAAGGTCTTGGGCCAGAACACCAGCCAGCATCCAGGCACCAGGTCAGCTCCCACTTACCTGCCCATGCAACCCCTTGTATTTCAGACACCGTTCTTCTGCATCCCAATTTCCTTCAGAAAATACTGAGGTGATGAGTGAATCCAGGATCCTACAGGACAGTAGCCTTAAGCTTAAACCATGAGGCAGTACTACAGCTCCTCCACCTAAACAGAAGCAGATCAGATCTCCTAACACCACCCACTTCTTCTCTCCCCCTCATCCTTCTCCCAACCCCCCCCCCTCTGCTCTCCAGTTAATTTATGTGGGAGGAAAGCCCCATGGGAACTCACCTTTAATAGCACAGCTGTAATCTGCTCTGCAGCCAGGTTGGAGAATCTTACCCAGGGATTTGATGTCTGCAGAGCTGTGTACTTCTCTCTGGCTTTATGTTGTCTTTATAATTTTGGGGCTTTTTGTATGTCTTTCTCTTATCGGTAAATAAAGATACAATAGGGAAGCATTTTTTTAATAAAGAAAAACATATCCATCTTAATAAAAGATGAGTAGAAATCAACAGATTAAATTTCTGATTCACACACAGGGGAAGAACTGCTTGCTTTAAACAGTAAGGCAGGAAATTTTCTGACGAATTGAAGATTGAAATTAATGATTTGCTATGGTTCCTATCATTTCCTATGGAGCACAGGAAGCAATCAAAGGATTTCCCCCAGATTTAAACCTTTGAAAGGCTGCAATTCTATTGCTGAATCATTTGCTGCTCATTCTCACTGCTTTCACTCCATAACGCACTGACTGAGCCCACTGATAAGTGTTTAAACCAGAAATACTTTCTCTTTCAATTCTTTTTTTCTGGCTAATTGAGATTATTCTGGTTAAGGCTCCATATACTTCTCCAACAGCAAAAGTTCTGTTCAGATGCCTTGAGCGCCTGCCATATCTTCCAGATTTTCTGCACGGCTTGAGTGGTGGGCTGTATATTCAAACCATGTACAACAATATTTCTTACAGATGTCAAACACATGTAGTAGGAAAAGGAACTGTATGGCAGGCTTAGAGGCTGTGTAAGAGTGACTTTTATGCTAAAAGGATCCCCTTTTTAAAAGGAATAGGAAAGTCTAGAGTTCTGGAACAGTGGGGAAAAGTTCTGCTCCTCTGTCAGATGTGCTCAAGGACCAGGCCTGTCTGTGCAGCCCTTGAAAGGAATCATAACAGCATCTAAGGACTATCTGATTCCACTGGTGGCTTCTTGTTATAACAAAATATTCTTATGAGGCTGATTTTTGGTTAATCCATTCAAGTCAGGTATGTGAATCTCTTTTTTTAGCCCTTGTCTTGTTAGATCCCAGGATGTATTATCCCATTGCTCCTTTTCGCCATAACTAAGCTTCTGTCTGTCCTTATTTTTGTGACAGACAGGCTTGTTCGCATTTCTTCACGTGAAGTCAAAGTAAGACAGAGGAAGAGTGCAGCTAACAGAGGTGGCCAACAGTGCAGCCACTAATAATGGCTAATTTAAAATTGCACTGCAATCTAGGAAGTGCAAACGAGCCCCAACCCTTTTGCAAATAACAAGAAACCATTCTAGAATATTCCACATGAAAATATAGTGTTTGCCCTAATAGAGTAGGCAGGAAGACAGTGCTTAATGTTCTGTGCTTCTACATTAAGTGCATGAATTCTCATTCAGCCAAGGAACATAAACAAAACCTTACTTGCGTGATCCTAAACCATCACACCTAATCAGCATGACACAACTCCCAAGCACGGATTATGGAATACTTACAGAGACCTCAAGTCACTTCATACCGATTACACAAGTTACACAAATACAGAGGAGAATGAGAAATTTATCAATGTTTAAGAAATACGGAGCAGCACTCATGAGTGCAATGCAAAGGCCAGATCAAAGCAACAGCTCATGAGTCAGATTGGGTTGCCATGACTGTGTCACCTGGTATATTACTTTCCTGAGCACCCCTGAATGCCCAAACACCCCATAAGCTGTCAGCCCACCTGTGTCAGAGAAGAACGCTGTTCTGGTGGAGCTCCAAAGACGGTCTTATCCAGGTGCCCCAAAGCTGCCGTTTGTCTTGCAGCACTGAAAAGCTTGAACTGGCCTAGGTGGGATTTTTATAAATACTTTTTGCACCTCTGTCACCTCCAATCCAAGAATTACTGGAATCTTTTAAGATTGTTTAATATCAGTGCAAATAGAACTCCTGCTCAAAGACCAAAGCTACCTGGCATTAACACAGAAAAACCCCAGAAGTCTATAAGCAAAGTATATTCTCTGGAACAGGACTGCAGCTGAACGAGCATTCAATAAGCTGAGCTGCCTTTCTCTGTGTAAATCACACGTTCCCAAAAGAGCAAAGTGTAACACATAAGTGATCTGCATTCTGCTCCATGGTGCTCTGATGCAAATCAGCGGTAGAATCTGTTTCTACACCAATGCAACCGAGATCTGAATCTGATCTGCTGTCAGGATGCTGCACGCCTGCAGAACAACTAGAAAATATTAAAAATGCAGAACCTGGCCAAACTGTTTTTTTGTATATTTACACTCCTCAGCTCTTTATTTCTCTGAGATGGCAAAGAACATACGGTCAGTCAGCATAAAAATTAGCTCTTCATGTGCAAACCATTCATTTTTTAATTTCATTTGCCAATTTAGTAGGAGTTTGGTAGAATCACAGTTGACGGCAAGTGAGTCAGCTTGGTTTGATGCTTGGAAACACGTTAGAATCACATTAACGATTATACATTTTAGCCCAGCATTACTCTTTGGGCAAATAATGGTTAAGTGTTTTACTCTTCCCAGTCTCTTCCTCTCTCCTCTGACCCCATCCCCACTCAAGCAGCTACTGCAATTTATGATGAGCTGCTCTTTCTTCCTCTTCACTACTAAGCCCTGACATTGAGTCTTCTCTCTCACTTTCTCTCTCTTGTGAAGTCCCTTTCTCACTCTCCTTAAAGGCGTGAGAGTTCTTAGACTACAACTAAGTTGATAGAGGTGCTTTCTGAGCTCAGTACCAGTATGAAGTTAACTTTTGCTCATTTCAGATTCTAGTGAGCTAAGCATAATTGAGATGCTTGTATTATTTTATCTCGGAGCTTGGAGTTTTCTGAAGTTTTCATTTCCTAACAACTGAGTATGCTATGAACAGCGAGCTATTGCTTTGGGACTGAGACATTATCTGCACATCAGTAGCCTATGCAATTTATGTTAAAATAAGTTGCAAATAAGACCAATGACCTGGTTGTGTGTTTTTATCCTGTTGTCCAATGGCTGATAGCACTGAAGGCAAAAAAAGAAAGAAAAGAACCCACAACGGAGCACTATTGCATGAATTTATTTCCACCCTTCAGCTGGATCTACTAACAGCTCCTATTGTAAACAGTTCACATTCTGCTTCCTCCAGAAACAATGCTTAGGCTTACAGTCTTAAATCTGATTGTAGATAAAGTTATAAATCAAGAAAGTTGTCCAAATGGAAAAACACGTTTTAACTTTGAAGAGTTATCTCTGATTCTAAACAATAAAGCTCTTGAGTTTCTACGTGTTAGCTATGCAAAGCTGTGCAGCCCCTCAGCTGGAGCTCTGGCTATGCAATTGAGTAACTGGGATCCTATCAGGAAGAGACCCTGCTTACCCAGCTTACCTCCTCTGCAGCCTAAATCAAGAGAGCAAGAATGTCTACCATCCTAAGCAAGAAAACAAGCAATAGAATCAACACAGGAAAAACATTTTTCCCCCCAGTATAAAGTGAAATGTATTTTAAGTTTCATTTTAAGTTTCCTACATGCCAATGAATACTGACAACTGGAAGAGACACCTGAAGTTAACAAGATGGAAGCTGAAAATTATCTTTTGAACTATTAGGCAGCTCCATCTAATAGACACTCACTGATAAATGCTTTACTCAAATGATCAGGTCCTGAAATTGTTAATTACACAAATGCAGCTGTCATAATTGAGTTTCGAGTTTTAGCATTCTGTTAAGATGAAAGATCCCCATTTACACACCATCCGCAGGCTGAGGAAGACAGTGTAGCAGCTCCGTACTGCCTGCCTGTACTTTGACGGGTTTTGATCCCAAGAGCGTGGAGACAACATCCAGCTCCCTGGAGCTGCACTGCAATGACAGCAGCTCCGTCACCAAGCTAACAGCATTCAGCCGAGATCTGCTGAACGCTCAGAGGTGAAAAGCAGACAGAGGGGGAAGCACGCCGTGGTCAGAGCGGAGCCAGGGGTCAGAGCTCCGCCCCCAAGGTGCAGAGGGAGAGACGTGTTGCTCATGCTGGGTGGGTTACGGATTGCGCTGTCAGGAGCGCTGCCTTGTGCCCCTGCTGGGACCTGGCCATCCATTTTGTGCAGTGCAGGAGCCAGATGGAAGGCAGCTCTCTCCCTGAGCTATGCTAGATCTCCAGCTAGGGCAAAAGCAGCAAAACGTGGCCACTGTCTCTGTCCTGAATATTCCAGACTTTAGGGCAGACACACAAAGCAAGTCTAGGACATAAAAATTACATCCACCTTACCCTGTAGTTTTTCAGCACACCTTGCACTGAATATCAGCACGTGCACCCTGCGCTGAGAGCCTGATATAAAGCCTTCTCGGCGAGAGATCTCCTTCCAGCCCTAACCTTTCTTGCTACACTCCAACCACTTTCTTCTTTACTGGTCCTCATCAAGGACCCATCCCTCACTGTTTGCCATCAGACTCCATCGTGCATCTCCCCTGTGCCTTCAGGGTGTCCTCTTTTTCCTCTGTTCCAATAGCTTCAAGGTCATTCACTGCTCAGAAGAGAACCTGGCTTTTTTCTTTGCTCCCCAGGCACCAGACATCTCTGGACCTCTCTGTCTATCCCTCTGTCTATCTTCCTTCATGGTTCTCTCTTTCAATTTGCAAAACCTTCAGTCTATCAAGTTTTAAGCAGCAATATTTCAAGGGAACGGACAGGAAATTCCCATGCCCATAATTAAATTTCACATGTAGAGCTGTGCGTGCCTCAGCGTCCTGGCTGACAAATACTTCTCATAATGAGCCACAGCTACTACAAATCAAGTGACTCAAAAACTGAAATGATTGCAAAGAAAAGAATGTGACTCAAATACGTAGGACCTTTCTTTTAACACACAGAGCTTTTCATTGTTAAAAATATGCTTGAATACAGCATTCAAAACCTGAACAAACTGATTAACCAGGGACCAAGTCAGTAAAGGAGCAGCAGTGCTCTGTGATATCATGTGAGAGGCCGCAGATCAGGGATGACAGAGGCTGATGATATACAGCCACATCATGGCTACGATGCCACAGGTCTCTGTGGAACAATCCCGGCTCCACTGCCCTTACTTGGCAGCTGCACTAAAACCTCTGCAAACGGGAATTACTCCAGGAGGCT
The DNA here is from genome assembly GCF_039878825.1 of Excalfactoria chinensis. Classification (NCBI taxonomy): domain Eukaryota; kingdom Metazoa; phylum Chordata; class Aves; order Galliformes; family Phasianidae; genus Excalfactoria; species Excalfactoria chinensis. The sequence goes on from NC_092826.1 coordinate 124,946,493, forward strand.
GTTTGCTCCCCTTCTGTTGAAAAAATTGTCTGGGGAATACACACAGCCACCAGCCACACTGCTGCACTGGAGGGATCTCTTGTGCGTGGCCTCTCTGTGCATTCCATCTCCTTCCATTGTGCATGTCTGTACCACAGAATGGTACGGATATCACTTTGCTACAGGAAAACATTTCTAGCGGGTGATTTAAGAAGCATTCGGTTTGCTTCTGCCAGCAAAGGCAGTATGTCTCCCTGTGCCTCCCTTTAAGAAAAGGAAAGGTCACGATGATCAGCTAAAGTGCTGGAAGCAAAAGGGCAGAACATTACTCAAAACAACAAAGGTCTTCATTTTAAATTACTCCGAGTAATACGTGGTGTTTGAACTCTTTGTGCAAAGAGACAAGAGAAGGAGGGAGTAAGTGCCGAAGCCACCTGTGTGCCACACCGCCTATACGTGTGCCACACCGCCTATACGTGTGGTGAATTCCAACCCTCAGAACTGAATAGGAGCAATCTTGTTTAAAAGAATAACAATGTCATAACAGTAAATAACAATAAAATGTTTCTGATTTCAAGTTCTGAAAACCTGCTTTATTCTCTTCTACCTGGGTTCTGAATAGGTGGGATTTCAGGTGAGTCTTAGGCTCTCCCATGTCTCAGCAGAGGAGTGTTGTGGAACCAACTGGCTTTGCTCTCTTTACAGATTAACATGCTTGAGCCCAGATCTCTGTCCAACCTCTGTACTACCAAGTCAAAGCCTCAACTAAGCCTTAGTAGGAACATAGTTTCCACTCTTTCAGGTTGTCAAAGTTGTCACCCTACACAGGGATCAAACTGGTGGTTTTTTAGGCCTAGCCAGTGTCCCTGTTCATTGCAGGGCAGCTGGACAAGATAACCCGTGAGGGTCCCTTAAAACTCAAACGACACTATGATTAAAGTGGGCATTTTTGACATTCTTACTAGCAGGAGGCAATATGTGGGAAAGCAATATGCAGCAGTAGGCACATAGACAAGGAGTGGTCGAGGGCTATAAACCAAACCCTGCTCTGTTGTTCTGTTACCCAAAGAGCTCCATCAAATTATTACCATTATTTATACTGTCATAAAATGTAGAGGTCTCAAGCAGGATTCTTTTTCATTTGGGGGAATATCTTTAGCTACAAACAGCACTGAGTTAATAGACTCATAGAATAATCACAGAATCATTCAGGTTGGAAAAGACCACTAAGAACATCTAGTCCAACCACCCACTGACTGCTAATATTGCCCATAGCCATGTCCTCTCCAGGGACGGTGACTCCACCACCTCCCTGGGCAGCCCATTCTGATGCCTCGTGGCTCTTTCTGAGAAGAGATTCTTCCTAATACCCAACCTGAACCTCCCCTTAATGTTACAAGACTATACTCAGTGCTATCTCAGTGCTGGAACACAAAGAAAATGTGAGGAAAAGCACAGGGAAAATATTCGCAACATGAGGGAGAGGCTCGGACAGAGAGAGCTCCCTGGCCTGCCCTGCACCTTCTAGCACATATAGCTCTTCCAGGGCATCCCGAGGGGTCCTGCACCTTCACACAGTCTAGCATGTCCTCCAGCAAGCTCAGGGCTTCACTGGCACACCATCAATGGAGGGCGAGGTACAAGTGAGATCACTGAGACTGCTGTTAAGAAAGAGGAATACCAAGCCAAAGAACTGCATTCTCATTATCTGCCCCTATGGCAGGCCTGGCCCACTAGCAGCACAAAGCAATAGCATAGCATGAGTTTTCCTGGCTCCTGTAGAAAGTGAAAGGCTGGATTAAATTTATACAAATAAGAAAAAAACAAACAGAACACTAAGTACATACAGGTCTAGATTCCATCAAGTAGGTTGGAAAAGACTTCAGGATCACCAAGTCCAAGTGTCAGTCTGCTCTACTGAGTCCCATCATCCAACAACGTACCTTCAGACCGCAGCTTCTGGCAAACACGCCACAAAAGCACAACAGCCAGTCTTGCTTCCAGGGCTGTTACTTTCAACTAGTTGTCTGGCACTAATTTACAGTAACTTCCGATTTGGAACATTCATTGATTGAAAGTGCATATTGGAAAACTTGTGTCTATTAAAATTTAGAGGACTGTAAGTAAAATTAATTGCTCTACAGCCACATGTACCAGTCACATCTATCTCAGTATGGGCAGGTATGAAACCTCCATCAGCTGGTGTAAGAAGGAAGTAGGGAAGTGACTAAGATGGCAGATTGCTTTACTAACACAGACTTTACTGCATTCTGAGGAATAAAATATAAGCAATAGGCCCCAGAGATGCCTGAGATGCTACGCCAGGAGATACAATTTGCAGATGATGGATGTGCAGGAGAATGCAGCAGATGAGATAAAACTTTGTTTTGAATCATAATGCAGTCTCTATATTCTCAGTCTTTTCTGCATTCTGTCTGTCTAAGGGAATAACCCAATTCTTTATATAGCCTTTCAAACCCTGAGTTCCCATTGCAGGGACCTTCCCATCATCAGTTTATGAAAATAACCTTGTTTCTCCAGAATACTCCTGGAAAGCAGCTGAGTAAACAATCAAAAACATAACACATTTCTGCCTGAAAATACGCCACAGTCAGTGCTTGCACACGAAAATTCTTAGGTGCTACAAATATTCCTCTGCTTACTGCAGCAGTTGTACTCCCCTGCTACTGCATCGCTCTGCCATTGGGATATTATTGGCAGTGGCAGCATGCACTGGAGTTTTATTCCTTGTCTCTGGGCCAGTCCTTTAATCTTTTTTTCTTTCCCCTCTGAAGGTTATTTATGCAAGTGTGACAAGCAGTTACAGTAAAGTTCCCTGCATTGAAAGGAGTGCAGGGCAGCAGTAGATTCCATTCCAAAATCATTTTGAATTCTAAAGGCTCCATTTAAGGGATAATGATGGGAGCAAAGGGCATTTCTTCAGGATTAATCACTGGCTGGGTGAGATGATAGCCCAAGGCAAAGCCACGGGCCATTAACCCCTGCGGGTCACCTTATCCCTACAGGAAATGCGCTGGGTCAAGTTCACTGTTGCTATTATAAAATCTTATTGGAGAAAGAGGTTACACTTCTATGTTTATATATGTCCTCCATTCCCATGTTTGTAATGATAGCGGATAGCTTTTGGCAATGCCTCTATATTGTACCACGGAGAGATGTAAGAACAAGTTCTATTGTTATATTTGATGCCAAAGATACAAGTGGATTTTTTAATGTTTACAGGGAAGCATTTAAGGTTCTCAGTAAAAGAATGAAAATGAAATGACAGAGAAACACCACGTGAAAGAGACCCAAGGAAATAACATTAGGAAGGGAGACCCGTCCTTAAATGATGTAAAACATCACATCTCCCCTAAAGTAAAAGGAGCAGCACAAACCATCAGCTGGAGAACTCATCCAGGAGTTTTGTCTGAAACACTGAAGGAGAAGCTGTAGGCTTACATCAGAGATGAAATAGCAGTTTGGCAGTATTACTGAACGTGATTTATGTGCTCACAGAAACAGCATTTAAAAACAGTGCACAAAATCTCAATGACTGAAATAAGTCTCAGACCCACAAACTTCAGTTGGATCCACTTGTTTCCAAGTAGGACACTGGGTTACGGTTTTCCAAGCAGCCCACTGCAAAGGGAGACGTTACCTGTGCAGCCGTGTGCTCACTGCCGATCCTTCGCACGCCGACATCAACCTCGGCCTCAGAGCTGAAGCCTGGATCAAGAACGGAAGAGCCCCAGGATATTCAAATCTGAAGCCGCACCTGAACATAAAAGAGAAAGGAGTGACGCTGGGATCAGAGCGGGCTTTGTGCGCTTTGTGACTGCCGAGCCTCTCTTGAAATGTAAAAAAGGATCTCGACTTTTGTTAAACAGAAAACAGTCCTTAGCACTCTGCTAGAGAAGCACCCAGCTCTTACTCCCAACACAACTGCTACGTTTATCTGCTGCATTTGTGACCAATGCAAACGGCACTAGCAGCCGTTGTAGCGGCCAGCGTGTCACACTGTCCATAGAAACAGAGCAATGTCACAGAACAGTGGAGTTTTTCCCATTAATATACCTTTGCCTCAGAGATTCTCCTGCTGTCCTTTGGGGAAAGGAGCTGAACCCAGCACAGCTGCTAATTGCAGGCTGCAGATCCCACCTGAACCAAGGAGCATAGTCAGGTGCTTCACTTCTGCACAGAGCCCAGCTGTCCTTTGTGCCCCGTTGCTGGCACACTGACTTATGAGCAGAGGGGCTCCCCGAGGCTCCCCAGCCATCCCCATGTTGGCTCATACCGCGCTCTGGGGCACCCACCTCTCCTCTGTGCTGCATTCTGAGTCTAGACAGCTAGAAAGCTGTTCTGATTTCCCTACAGAGTGTTAAAGTTGCAAAGAAAAACAGACTTCCATCATTTCCTTAGTTTCAGAATGCCAGACTTTGCAGCTTTAATGTTCTTTTAATGAAGTTTTTAGGTGTAATACAAACATACAATCATTTTAAGCATACGGCAATAAACTGCAATGTAAATATAATTACAGTAGCTCTCACCAAATGTAAAGCTTTGCATTTTGCTGTTAATTGACTGAAAGGATTTCCAAATGCAGAAAAGAAAACTTTGGCATCAATTTTTAATAAAATACAGCCATAAGACACTAATATCTTGAGGGATGAAACAGCAGATTTTAGATCTTACAGTATGATGATGAAGAAGCAGTTGATGCCAGCTGCTTTTTAACTAAATTCTAAGCTAACATTAAAATAACACAAAAGATCTGGGTTAAGCCAAAAAGAAAAGCCATTTTCTCCATTCATTTTCTTTTTTAATAATCACTGTGAAAGAAGATCCGTGTCATAGAATCATAGAATGGCCTGGGTTGGAAGGACCCCAAAGATCATCCACTTTCAACCCCCCTGCTGTGTGCAGGGTAGCCAATCACTAGACCAGAGTGCTCAGAGCCGCATCCAGCCTGGGATAATGCACAAATGAAAAAGAACAGTTCCCCATAGCACTGACCCCTGTGAGGATGGGGGCTGGTGGAACACAACCACCAGGCGGAAAACCCAACAGCTCCAATGGCAGAGAGCCCTGCAGGATGGGCAGGAGGAGCCGGCTGTCTGCTACCTGCACGTGCAGACCCCGTATGCTGTGATATAAATCACCATGCTCGCAAGATGAAAAAGAGGCTGAAAAAACATCCCGTTTAGTTCTAATTGCCATACAATGTAATGTAAAACTACGGAAGTAGATCATGTTTTGTTGTGTGTTTGGATGGCCAACACTTGGAATGTTCACACCGATTACTCCCACAAATTTTGTGCCTATATCTGTAAATACTGCTGATTACTAATTTATGTATTATACTTATTATCATGAATGCCAAAATTCTGTCATTTTTGTTTATTTGTTTGTTTGTTTTTAATAGTCCACACCAGTTTTTACAGAAAAAGAATACCCTGACCAGTTTTCTTTCACATCTGTGGTGGGAGACACACTGTGCGTTTGAAGTTCAAGCCAGGTTTTATCTCATTCCTTTTTTGCTCAAAAGAGACAGCAAGAAAGATTGGTTCATCTTGCTCCTCTGCATTTTTAAGGAATGAAATGGGCTGCACTGTGCAAGGCTGAATAGTTTGGTCCTTCTGTGCTTTGTTGAGGTACTGCTGCAGCAAGTGGAATTCAGATCTCAGCGCAAACCACGGTCTAATGCTGCAGTGCTACAGCCCAGCCCCCATGACTGGAAACCTCTGGGTTGGCGTGTTTAGCCTAGGCTGTAATTCTTCCAGGAGGAAAATCAGAAGCAATGGCAGCCTGAATCTCTGCCCTGTTGCACCAGTTGGACTTCATAAACTGTAACACAACTTAGGAATGGGGTATGCGGACCAAGCTGATTTTTGGCTGCCTTTGTTTTGTGTTTTTGCCAGTTCATAATACCCATCATCTCAGGTTTATTGATTTACTTGTCATATATGTATATTCATATTCAAGCATAGAAGAAAAAACTTTGTAAAGAACAGTCATCACCAGTTATAGCATATTAGCATTGTAATCCTCAACAAGGAAAAATTTTATCTCCTCTCTCTTCTAGGGCTTGTAAAACACTCATTAAAGCTGTGGATCCCACCCTCTCTTTGTGGACATGGGTAAAGCCTGGTGATGTGCAGTGGAAGTCAGGTCAGTTTAAAGCAGCCCCGAATCTGGAAATGAGAAATGGTTTCATTTCATACTGCAAACAGTAGCTTAGACACAAATCTGTAGCTAAGCATTTACATAAATTGCCAAAGAAAAAAATCCCTTTAAACAAAGTGTTGCTTGTTACTTTAGATACGTGGCCAAATTTTGTCAAACTAAAATAGCCCCAAATGTATTTGTTTGATAAGCATTTTCTGCCTTTCGTTTGTGGCATCTTGTCCACAAATAGGTAACATATTCTGTTCAGATAAGTAGCGTGAGAGATCTGACTCACACTAATGCAGGCAAGGCCAAGGGAATCCTGCTGCTCTTACATGATTCTTCAAGGTGATCAGTAGTTTTGTTTTTAAAACGATGGATAAAAATTCAGCAGTGACTCAGAATCACCACTACAACACAGGGTTTTTCTTTGTATTCCTATTCACGAGCAATAGGGACTTTGAAAATTGTTTCTTAAACCAACATGCCATTTAATGCATACCACATATCTGCTTTACCCAGAGTTATGACATACAAATATTATCTATCATCCAACAGGGTGAGAAAATGTCACTACATTCATTTAAAATGACTGTTTGTGATAACGGGCTTTCCCATATTTTGCTCGGGGCAACGTATTTCCATGCTTTATGAAATTATTAATTCTCATTAAATTTTAATGTTCCTGCCTGAAAAGAGCAGAGCTAATTAACTGCCCCATTAAAATTATTACTTAGCCATGATGAGTCCTGTAAATGTTTCTACTCTGTTAGGCCAGCAGAAGCTTTCTGAGTCAAAGCGCCTACCAGGAGCGCTGCACACACACACAGCCTGACTGCAGGCTGGGCTGAGAAGTGACAGGAATTAAGGCAGAAACGGGAGATCCCGTTTAGCACTTTTTCTCTTGTGCGATCCTCCTACAAGAGGAATTATCAAAGAAATTATGTCCTCACACTCAAGACGTAAGTCAAGCATCAAACTGCATGGCACTACAAAGATATTTCCCCATTGGCAACTTATTCCATAAGAGTAAAATTAACCAGATCCTAACAGGTCCCAGGTAGTCTTTGAGACGAAGTGTTACAGCCTGACACAATTATTTTCCTCCTTTGACAAAGAAAAAGATGAAGCTCACACTGGTGCAGAGTTGCTGCGCAACCCACAGCAGATGCAGGGTAAGCATCCAGCTGGGGCCGTCACCAGTACAGCAGCTGACCTCTCTCCTTCCCTGCTGCAGGGATCTTGTGGGCAGCTTTCCTCTGTGTTAACCAAGTGTATTGGCACAGTATCCCATCAAAACCATGTGTGATCCTTCACAGCAGGTAAAGTACCAAGAAGCTGTACCAGCATTCAAGGTCCTGTTTCGACCCATCTTTTAGACACAGCTCCCAGATGGTAACATATTCAAACACATCATTTCCAGTTAAATCCATATCATTTAAATGTCTGTATGGAAATGAACTACTTAAGTATCTATGAAGATCTGGATTGCAGTGACTCTGTTACCACTGTTGTCATCGATGAAGCAGAAATACCATCATGTGCTACCTGACTAGACGGCGGTGCAGACAGAACCCACGATGGCTGCCCACAAGCCATGCTTACTGAGGACTCACACACGCAGCTCAACATGTGCACAAAGGATTTCACCTCGCGAACTAACGAAACGTTTGCACATGGGCCTCGTGGGTTCAGTGTCAAGTGATCGTTTTTGAAAGCCACACAGGCACCTCAGTAACCAAACATGGTACCTGCTTGGAGGTATCCTGGCTGCAGGATATCTCGTGTTTGCAGCTGAGTAGTGCTGAACATGTGTGGGAAAGGTTTGAAATCACACATGTAGAAATCTCCAGGGATAAGCCTGCACCCTCATCTGCCAAAGAAAGGGAGCAGAGCTGATTGCTGCTCTTCAACTCAGACCAAGAGCTACTCCAGGCAAGCATCAAACATTCTAATCAGATAATAATTCAAATATAGATATTAATTAAAGAAATTTAAAAATTCATGACTCTGGTGAGCTGAGATCAGAGTTCTTAGATTATTTACATTCCCTGAGTAAATTATTTTTAAAACGATTTGCTCAGCTTCGTTATTAAAACATTTTTCAAAGCCTTGCTGTTTTCTCACAGTTACCATTTTGATGTCAAGGCTGGAGCTTTTCACCATAAAGAATTACAGCTGAATGGTGCCCTGCAGATAGGAAACACTGTTTTTTTAAAACAGTCACCTCCTATTGCTCCCAAAGAAACACTTCAGCTTAGGCAGGATTCTGCCACAGTGATTTAGGTGTGGAATAGAACAGAACGGAATATCCCAAGCAGGAAGGGATTCCAAGGATCATCAAGTGCAACTCCTGGCTTCACACAAGAATCAACGGCCCATTTATGTTGGAAATGATCTGAAATTAAATTTGCAGCCTAAATTGGCAAATCTACACTGTACATCTACCAGTGTCAGTTATTTAAGCCTTTTTGCCAGAGAGTTTTGCATGTTTATCTGTAATAAACTACTATATTCTCAAACATTGGCTGCTGTGGAGATGCCAACATATTTTCTTTCACCATGCCACCACCCTCAGCTGCAGCTACTACCTGGAGATCAGTTATTAAAATTCAGCAGTCATTCCAGCCCCATGGAAAACCTTTGTCAAATGTTTGCAATGGCAACATTCAGTAGCGAGTGCTTCCTTCAAATACCTCATCCCAGCACACTTTCCTTCAGTCTCTATGCACGCTGCATCCCTCTAGAAGGGCAGCTGACTTGTCTGTATAAGATGGACCCATGGGTGAATGGTCCAATGTACATCACTGAGTGATGTGAAGGAGGGGAAGAATGACACAGCGCTATTTTAGGCCTCAATCTGACTCAAAGGGAAGAAGTGTCTCAAAGTGAGGACACACCAAATGACTTGATTTTTTGCAGCAGCAGAAGCAGCAGATGGGAGTCAAAACACATTCAGATGTAGCAAGATAGATGCTTCTGCTTGAGCAACCACCAGGCACCATCCCCATCTCTGCTGCTTCCTGCTGGAACGTCCTTCCAGGTAGAGCATCCTTTCTGGTGGAACGTCCTTCCAAGTGGAGCAGCCTTTCTGATGCGGTGTCCTTCCTGACAGGGACTGGCTTGCATGATCACAGATGCAGCATCTCCACCACCGATGTACTCCCTAGAGAGCAATGCCACTTGCAGAGAGCTTCCAATATACTCACCAATGCATTAATGTTAGGAGCATTTGAAAACATTTGCAACCAATCTGATAGTTAATTAAAACCAGGTTTGTTCTATTCAGTCTCTTATTCTGTGACTTTTCCATCTTTTTTTGTTTTGGAGTTTAGGGTTGTTTTTCTGAGTGAACCGCACGTAAGCTTTAGCCTTAAATAGGTTAATTGCAGCTCTGATCTTCCTCCAGTGTCTGGCCATACAGACAAGCAATTTGCAAAGCTCAGGACTCAGCGTGGATCACTACATGTCCCGATGAGACCAGACAGTCGGCACTGCCAGCAGAGAAGCCCTGTATGCCAAACCATGCAGCTAGTTCATAGTATGGCAACAATTGCTCAGAAATTTCCATATCAAGTGCGTTAGGAAAAGATTCAAATAGCCCATCAGTCAGCCTGGCTGGGTAGATGATACATTTACAGTTGCCATATATTTCAAATTGCTCTTCACTCGCATGTGGTCGCACATTACAAATCCAAACGTCACATAAACACAGATATACCACATATATAGGTGTGAAGCTATAGCTCTGTTCAGAACAAATGTAGAAGGATTTTATAACTTGAAATCATCACTTATTTTTTATCAAGACAAGAGATTATTATCCCTTCACTCCTTCAAAAATCCCTATTTCTGGCAGGAAGGAGAAGTAAGTTGGCATAAGAAAGCAAAGCCTCTTTAACTTGAGTTTCTAGACAGGCTCCACCTCACCTCAGAGCACAGTCTTCCCAGTGACATCCATCCTGCAGGCTCCCAAGCAGCATCTGCTGCAGCCCTTCCCCCGGGCATGCAAACACCGAGATCTCAGTTAAAATTAAGCTCCTGCTCACCGGGGACCAATTATTGATTTTCTTCCTTCCTTTACGCTACGAATAAAACAGATGGGATTTCAAAAACGTTTGGGGAAAGAAAAAAAAGGTTTAAAAAATCCCCCAACCAACAAGATAGCCACGCCTGGCCTCCAGTCCTGGTGGCTGCTGTCATTTTGTTGGCTGGCATCACTTAGATAAGTTTACAGGAGCTTCAGTCTGCCTTGAAGAGGAGCTGATGGAGGCCCTCGGCAGCTGTGCACACCCACTCGGGTGCCCTGCCATGTTTCACTTTGCAGTAAGGAATGGCCACTTGACCTAAAATGAGACTTTAAAAACCCAGTGTGTCCACCTGAGTGTCCAGTAACATGCAAAAACATCACGTGAACACAGTTAATTGTCTGCGTTGTCTTAAAAACAAGCAACGATCCATTTATTATAGTATAAATACTGGCAAAACATGCTTAGAATTATTTCAGTGTCATACACTGACTGTCAGAGAAGCTTTCTTAGCACGTAATAAAGCGAGCAGTTGGAAACCAAGTGTTGGGCACACAGAAGATATGCTGTTCTGCATGCCCTTCCAATTGTTAATAGAGATGATTATAATTCTTAGAAAACTTCTTGAAACGATGATATCAGCATCATTTAGCATCATCTTTCACTGCCCATAGGAGACAGCGCACGTCTGCACAGCCCTGCTCATTATACATTGCATTGTAGTAGTAGCTGCATGTCCACAGCAGCACATCCTAACAGCCTCTTCTGCGAAAAACACACAGTCTCATGTAGACAAACCTGCACCACACAGCAACAGGCCATGAGCCATGGTTCAGACCTGTGGGGCTGGGTGTGAGCAGCCCTGTCTATCTTCAGTCTGTGTTTGCTGGCACTCCAGTGCTTGCTCCGCTAAAGGGAGTGCATTGAGAGATGAGGAGGGATGCTAACACTCATATGGACTCTTAATTCATTTGAAATGAGTAACAGTTCCACTGTTCTTCTAACACAGTCTCCAAGCATGTCTCCTATGTTATCCTGGTTTCCATTTTTTATCAGTACATTATTTCATTTCTTAACAACAGCTTTTCTGGATGCACACAGGCTGTTTTCGGTCATGCTGTTTTCAATACATGGGCAATCTGTGTTACACAGAGATATGTGTAGGAGCCCAGCCACTGCAGTGCTTTTGTATACTCTGTTTTAAAAAGATGTTGTTTCTCTTCCTTCGTGTCCACTTATCCAGGACAGCCTGCCAAAAGGAGACCTTCTGCAAAGCATCTCAGCAGCACTAGGCCCTTTTGGGTGCATTCTTCATGTGTGTAAGGTATTACAGCCTAACTGATATTTAACCTAGCACACGCTGCCAAAATTAACACCAATGCTCCCTATTAAGAGCATCGATGTTAATTAAATAATAGTGATAGTCGTGAACCTTTGTTTAACTTTTGAAGTGAGATGTAAAAGCACAAGCAGCTCAAGCTCAGGAAGGCGTGCAGAGCCCTGCTCCTCCATGAGCGCGCTATTCCCAGCAGGGAAGGGCAATGCCAAGGGATACTCAGCGCTGTGGCTGCAGTCCGAGGTTATCTTCGAGCAAACGTCCCTGTTCTTCAGATCAAAACAGGATCTCCAAAAGAAGTTCAAATTATTAATTAAAACACCTTCAGAGAAAGGTTGGCACGTTGTTTCCAGGCAGTGTAATGTGGGAACAAAGGGTACAGGCCAGCGAAAGTGACTGCTGCCTCCTTCGGAGTGCCGGCACACCCGCCTGTGAGCCGGGCCGTGCAGCGGGCGCCCGGCAGCTGCGGGACGCGCTTATGATTTATTGCCTATAATTAATTACACTCACAACTATTTACAAGGAAAAAACGGTACCTATAAAATACAGACCTTTATAAGGGAACGGCGTATTGCTTCAGAACGAGGCACCCTTCTCCGAGCAGCTCCAGCGGCTCTGTGCTGCCGAGGAGCCCCCCGTGTTTCTAAAAGCTTTTATTTGTTTGTTTATTAATGGTCTGAATCTATCCTTTATTATAAGACGGGATTCCCGACTCCCCCGGTGCAGAAGGGCAGGCATGTGCGCGCACACACTGTTGCCTCCTTGAGTCTGTAAACAGACGGGATTAAACAATGGATGGCTAAGTGAGAACTTTCTCCATTCATCTTAATGGACTGTTAATTATGAGCACTTAAATGCCCACAGTGTTAACCGTTTCACCGCTGGATGGACTTCACCAAAAGTGCATTTCATACGTGTTGTTTCATTCGAAGGCCAGTAGATGTAAACGATTCACGGTCGAAATACATCTAAATGAGCTAAACAGTGAATAAAGCTGCGATAAAGCTAATAATCATCTTCCGATGCTTATTCTTTTCAAGGATCTGGGCAAACTGATGCTTTTGGGGTCAATAACACAGTGGCACTGCACATCCCGACTGCTGCAGCCCTACATACAGATATCATGTGGCTGGTTGGCGTTTTCCTATGTTCTGAAATTGCTGCAAAGCCATGTGAGAAATGAAACAGAAATTATTCTAAGACATCAGGTGAATCTCACAAAATTGCCACAGATCTCAGTTATCCCTGCCAACAAGCGGATGTTACTAATGGAGTTCACTGGTGGAATTAGAAACAGGACTGCTTTTTTGGACGTATTATAGAAGCATTTGTTTGGGGGCAAAGAAAAACCTCACAGCTACTTTAAAGAGTACGGTCCTGACATGAAATGTGGTTTAGATATCATATCTACTGCATAAATAGCAACTTCCCAAAGTATTGGAAAGAAATTAATGTTGTATTCTGCATTTTAGCTCTCCAGAAGTTCTAAGCGCGTGCCTTACCCCTGCAGCACGCGGCCTGCTCTCACACACCCACTGAAGGGCTATGGACAAGCAGATGTTACTAAGGCAGTGCTCACCTATGGCTTCATTTGTAACGCCTGCATGGCAGCAGCCACCCGCAAGGCATGCCAGGCCCAGGGGAGTCCTGTGCTCAGGGCACCGGGAGCACCCAGCACTGTGTCCATAGCTGGCCAAGCTCACAGCTGGTGCTGGTTGCATCCATGCCAGCTGCACAGCTGATGGTACCTCCCATGCAAACACCCATTTTTACAGCATGACCCTTGTCTCCACATCCCTCAGAAAGGCCAGCACAGCACACTGCAATGGTCAGACTACAACAGAAAACTGCCAGGTAAAGCAGTTCCAAATGCAGAAACCATTTTTCAAAACCCTGAAAACCCAACTGCCTGCCTGCCCCCATGCATGCAAACAGTGCCCCCATGCATGCAGTCAGTGCCCCCATGCATGCAGTCAGTGCCCCCATGCATGCAGTCGGTGCCCCCATGCATGCAGTCAGTGCCCCCATGCATGCAGTCAGTGCCCCCATGCATGCAGTCAGTGCCCCCATGCATGCAGTCAGTGCCCCCATGCATGCAGTCAGTGCCCCCATGCATGCAGTCAGTGCCCCCATGCATGCAGTCAGTGCCCCCGTTCAGCACCCAAAGACACCAGCATTTTTTACTAATAAGCAGATTTAAATGAGCAGTCAGGCTCACGCGGTCAGTGTGTAACAGCAGCAGGAGCAGCAGTACGTGGGCCGGTGCTTGGGTCTGCCACTGCTCTGAGACCCCCCTGATAGTTACCATAGAGATAGCAGGAGCCACAAAGAGCTTCGATCACATTACTGGCTGGGAGGGGGTCAATTTGTATGCGCGAGCCCTGCTGGGATCGAAAGAATGCAGAGGAGGACAGGAAAGATAATAGAGAGAAAAATAAGTGAAGAGAGAATACAAGAAATGGGGAAAACGGAAGGAAGAACGGAAGAGAAAAAGAAGGGCCACACAAAGGGAGCTGGGCGGCTCGGAAGCCAAAGCCTGCAAAGAGAGAGAGGAGAAATGAAGAGTAGCAGAGGGGAAGTGAGGAGAGAATTCATCTTGCCAGAGACAGCACTCGTGTCACTCCCCGGCAGGAAACGCTGCTCTGGAGAGCTCAGCACAGGCAGGAGCAGCAGGGATGGCCGTACTGCACTGCCTGGCCCTACCCTGGGCTGCTCTGAGCACCCTGAGAGTAGCGCAGAGACGGGGGGGAGTGCTTTCATTGACATACTCTCGTGGGCTGGCACGTGGTGGGCAGTGAGTGTGTGGCATTGAGCCACCACAAAAGCGAACAGGTTTCATTCCTCCTCGGACCTGTCAGCCTATGATGCAGAGGGTTGAGGTTTGGCAGGCTTTACCTCTGAGAGCCACGAGAGTGTCCCTGCAGGTGTTGTCTTCAGCAACTGCTCTGCCTTCCCAGAGAGCCACGACAGCCTCTTCCCCAGCTGCTGTATGCTCACATCACTGGCACAGCAATGTGGCGTATACCTGCACAAATAAATACATGTGGCACAATATCTGGGTCCACTGGATCTGGAATTGCTGGCTAAATGAGCAGGGTTCCCCAAACACCAACGCCAAGGCATCATCCATTCTGAGCATCCAGACAGCCGAGCATCATTTCAGCAATCCATTGTTTCTCCAAGGTTAGTCATGGTGCAGCCAAAGCCTGCTCCTCTTTCAAAGAGAATCCTAGCCAAGTCAGGGTCAGAGAGGTAATGGGCTTCAGCACATAACCAGCGACACCCCACTCCTGGCCTCACCACCACAGCACTGCCCATGCTGCTGCAGCTCGCACAGTTCCCCAGCACACATACAGGGTTATGGTTGGCCTCATGCTTTCAGCTCTCCTCCCAGTGCTAAGCAGAACACCCCATGGCCAGCAGAGCAGCACATGGACGGCAGAGCCTGTCGGCTGAGTGATAAAGCCACCTTTCCTCAATCCAATGACAACATGCAGAGTTTTCCTGAAGCCTTTCCTTCCTAGAAGAAGCATCACAGCACTCCTCACTTCCAGAAGCAGCCCATTCAGCCCCTGAGACTAAGACAACCATCCCCTAAATATCCTTACAAGAAAACTGGTTGAAATATGGTCACTGAAAATCAGCATGGGTCTCACAGGGCAATGCAATCTGCAGTGGCTGATGACACCCACCAGCCCGAGCACAGCATCATCTGCTCCGTGTGCCACACAGGCAAGGCTGGAACTGATCACCGAAGGGCTTTTTAAAAATGAATGAGTATTATTTTCGTATCATTCCACTTTTGTAGCCGCTGTCAAACCAACCATAAATTAGCTGTGTCCCTCATGCATTACCACCGCAGCTGGGCTGCCCCTGAGAGGTGCAGAGCCAGCCCTGAGTTACAGCACACAGATGTCTGAGTAACAGTGAAACTATGGAAGTATGTATAAGGCTCCAGAACCACTGTGAGGCCACTTGAATATACAGCGATGTCACAGTTCTAAGTCAAATGCACTGTGATTGCAGCCACATGTGCTCACCAAAGCAACACAATCTAAATTGAAAACATTTTCAAAAAATAAAAATAAAAATAAAAAATAAAATAAAAATAAAAAATAAAAAATAAAAAATAAAAAATAGAAAATAAATAAAATAAATAAAAATAAAAATAAAAATAAAAATAAAAATAAAAATAAAAATAAAAATAAAAATAAAAATAAAAATAAAAATAAAAATAAAAATAAAAAGGAATGTATCCATTCTGTAGAACTGTAAAGGACGGCATGAAAGTCACACGTGTAGAAGTGCCTCTGTAGGAAAACCTAAAGCATTCTAAGCATAATTCAAGCTCCCAACAATTAGAAATAATTAGAAATAATCTTTTCTTCTTTTCCCTTGTAACCTGTAGCACAGAATCATTTACAGCAGACAAGTGCTGACCGAGCCATGGGCAGAGCCCAATCCCCCACCCTGGGCTGCACCCCGCACCGCTCAGCACCGCACACTGCATCCTCCACAAAGGCAGCCCGGTGGTTCCCATCCCACGCGAGGCTGCTGAAGTCATTAAAGACTTTATGAACACCCACTGGCCAGATGAGGCTTCATTTCCAGATCCCTTACAATTTTTTCCACTACAAGAAAACTTTCCAAAGCTGGTTAATAGGCCCCAAAAGGTTCCTTCAGTGCTAATGCAAACTGGAGACTAAAAAACTGTCCAGTGGGCAATCTGTGTGAGCCTCTCACATCCTGAAAATGGGGCTATTCATTTGCTAATAATAAATCTCTCCCGCAGATAATCTTATCTTCTCTCCACAATAAGTTCCTAATTATTACCTTTCCAACCGGCCTATCTGTGATTTTAAAGCATGTGACAGCAGTAAAAAGCAAGTGCTGGATCTTATGACTAAAAAAAAAGGAAATATTGAGGCTGGGCATGCAGAAGATCCTCATTTTTTAAGCTATGAACACAGGCAAGCAGCGGAGCAAGTTCCAAATGAGGGAGCTGCTTGGAAGGAGAAGCAGAGGCGGCTGACTGCTGCGCTCCCACTGCTCGGGGCTGTGATCCTCCTCCCAGCACCGCAGCTCAGAGCATCCCACTTCCTTGCCACTCGGAGCACCAAAGGCCGTGGTCCCACGAGGCCCAGCAGTGCTCAGCATGTGAGCATTGGTCTGCCTCCACCCCAGTGCCAGGAAGCAAAGAGGGGCCAATCAGCAAAGACAAGCTGTGAGTTTCAGAACGTTTCATTCATAGAGGAAAAAAAAACCCAACACTGGATAGATGATGTCCCCAGGTAACAGCAAAGGTCTGAATTTTGACCAGCTGCCCCCATAAGCACCCATTCTCATCCAGGTGGGAGAACAAGAGGTAGCTGGAGAAGTGATCTGAGCACACATGTAGAAGAGAACCAGAAAGGTTTGCAAGAAACCCATAGAAAGGAGCCTAAAACTGATCTCTGCTGCGTTAGTGCATCACCTCACAGTAACCTTCCAAGCAGTACAACTGATTTAAGCACACTGATTCATAACTAGGCTTTTCTTTGCAACAGTGCTCAGCTTGTTCAAGCACTGCTCCCATACACACCTAATAACTGTTAGCAGAAAAGAAAGTGATCAGAGCACCCAGCTCGTTTCCAGTGAGCACAGACTCACAGATCCCTTTGGCCTCACTGATGTGGAAGCTGCCAGATTTCCCATGCCCTGCAGGAACGTGTGGCTGGACACAGCCCCACAGCCTTCTCTGCCCATCTGCCTATGTTCCAATTGTGCTTGCAGGTTTTTACCAAAGCTCCTGATGCTGGTAAATGAATGTTGCAGTGAGCGGAGGGTAGTGCCTGACCTTGTCTCATGTAACAGCGTTTTATGCACATGAGGGCAAATGGATCATACAAATAAAAGCCTTATCATTTACAGAAGATAATATTATATTTTTTTGTTCTCTTCAGTCCTCATTAAAGAGTTATTTTTAACTTATGTTCTCTGATCACATTTCTTTGCCCTTCAAATGTGATAACAAAATGGAGAGGTGTATGTATCTCCTCAGCCCCTTGCTGGCACCCTGTTCCCTCCCTGGCATCCCACGTGCCTTTCCCACATCAGGCTTTCACTACAGGTTCATGCAGCTCTTTAAGCTTTCCACTTATTTGACGCCCTCACTCTGTTCCTACAGCAGTCCCCACATTCCCAGTATTACTCAGTGCAGCCGAGAGCTTCCTGTTGCATGGATAGCAGTAACAAGTTGAGCTAACAGAATGCTGGTTTCATCTTTAGGATGAGATGTCCTTTCAGAAGTCAGCAGCTCTGTTACCATCTACTGTTTCTGGGCTCTTCCTTTTTTTCTTACAGAAACAGAAGGTTGCAGCTCATCACTCGGACTGCAGCAGTTCTGCTCACTGCTTTTCATGCCACGGTTCCTTTCAGATTCCCACGTGCTCAGTTGTAGAAAAGAGCTGTAAGCTGCGTGACTTCACAGTGCCTTTTGATCCAGCTGTCTCAAGGAACACTGCTCAAACATCGGGATGCCTATGGAACAGATGCTAAATATATATAAAGGCATCAGTCCACAGGGGAAAGTATGGCACAGAGAAATAAGAGCAAAAACGTTCAGAAACAGAAACTAAATCCGTTCTTGGGCTGAAATGACCAGGAGCTGTGAACGCAGCCATTCAAAATTGCCTTGAAAACTCAGAAACTTCAAGAAGAACAACACGGATCTCAACAGGAAACTCACTCTGAGCACCCAGGAGAAGAGATTTTGCTTAAATTGACATTAAGGAAACCTGTAAGTCAATAAAATGAGGCGGCTCTGCCCTGCAGTCCTGTTCTTTAATCTCGGGACAATGCTTCCCAGCCATCTCTGCCTTATTTTTATTAGCTCTCTTTGGCTTTTTTCTTCTGCTTTTTTTTTCCCCACCGAGCCGTTTCTGCTGAGCTTATCTGCAGGAGGAGCAGGTCCAAAGTAAGCAAACAGCAAAAAGGACCTAACTAAATAAATAACGCCTCGAAGACGCCTCTCCGAGCCCTGTGCCTGACCCGCTGCCTCGCCGCCCTCCGGCACTCGCTGCTCACACTCGTGCCTTCAGACAATGGTATTTTAAATTTAGAGAGGCCTAACCGGAGGGCAAGGGCCCCAAAATTGGGAGTCAAAAGGAGGAAAAAAAAGATAGATAGATAGAGAGAGATAGATAGAGAGAGAGAGAGAGAGAGAGAGAATGTAATTTGGGAATTCTGTGAAAACAAAAAGCATCTGAAAACATGCTGTATTTGTTTTCACCATCGGTCTGGGGAAGAAAAAATAAAGAAAGAGTGAAAAGCAGCTGTTAATCCATTTTAGTAAAAGCGGGGAGAAATCCTGGGGATTTGTAAGGCTAATTTCAGCCTAGAGTGATTTTTATGGGCAAACAATGGATCCTTGGGATCATTGGTTCGTATCACGAATACACAACAAACCGTCCACCCCGGCCTGACCCGACCCCCGGACACCCGGCACCAAACCCGCCTTCGGTGCCTCTCGCGGTGCTCGGAGCGATTCAGCACGGAGCCCCCGCAGTCGCCACTCGGCGGGTCGGAGCCGACCGGCCGTCGGTGCCGAAGGAGCCCAGCCGGTGATCCTACGGCATCACGTGTGACTTCTGTCGATGCGAACAGATCGATGCGAACCGCGCGTTACAAAAGCACCGTCGCTCAGAGGAGTGCGGGATTTCCAGAGCACGGCGTTCCCCGATGATTATTTATTGCCACTGTAGGCGGATAAAAGGCTGCGGCGTCAGCCCAGCCTGCCCGCTCCGTGCCCGGAGTTCGGCTGCCGTTTGTCAGGGGAGGCTCCGGCAATGTTAACTACGCTGCTTCCCTCCAACATCCATTTTGTTCCGAAGAAACACTTGCCAGAGATTAAAATATTCAAGATGGCTGTTTTCTGCACCCTTTCTGGGAGCTCTACAATTTTCTTGTTGCGATATTCTAGAACCCCGTCTTTATTAACACGATGAGTGTTTTATTCCACATCTTAATGGCCCCTACGAGTCATTAAATATCGGCACCGGCTCAAAGGGCTTTCCTTAAAAACCTCCGTATTTCCAGCTCGGACCTCGACGCAATCCTCGGACGCTGCTTTGGGTCGGATGTCTCGCACGCAGCGCGGCTGCCAAGGCACGGCTCGGCACGGAGCAACGCGGCCGAGCACGGCACGGCTCGCACCGACTGGCCACGGAACGGCTCGGCTCGACACCGCACGGCTCGGCTGCACCGCCGCCCCGCACGACGCTCGCCCCGGAGGAACCGCGGCCCCGCGGGACCAGCGGTGCTCCGGCGCAGGCAGCCGCGCTCCCCGCCGGGGCTGCTACTGAGCAGCTGCGGGGCGAGCGGCCAATGGCAGCGCCGCGAGGCGGGGGCGGCCCGGCGGGGCTCGCTCGCGGGAGGCTGCGGGGAAGCCCCGGGAGGGGTTCTCCCGGCTCCGAGTTCTCTGCCAGCCGGGTTTTCCACGGCGGAGGCGAAGCGGCCTTTCGTGTCCGTGACTCCTCGGCTGAGCCGCGCGGATCCCGCCGCGCGGTGCCGGTGCCCGTCGGGTCCGTGCGCTGCTCTGAACCGCTCCGCTCCGATGTCTCTCGAGCCTTTCACCGCTTGGAAACGCGAGCTGGGAACTGCTCGGTTGGGACAGAGAAATGTTAACGCTGAAATCCGCCTCGGGATTTGTTAGGAAGGAGCCCGGACGGTGCCACGTCTTTTTCCTAGAAGTATCGAACGGTGCGGCTGTTGATACTGCGTGTATCCTGCACTGAATGCAAGTACATGGATTAAAGGCAGAGCCCGGTGGGCTATGTGTGTACTGCGCGGCAGTTGCAAGCTTTCTTCACGGCCGATAACTCGAAGCTTCACTCACTTCTATTTGTTTCTTTTTCTTTTTTCTTTTCAACCCCCCCTTCCGCCTTCGCACGAAGCTCCGTTCCCCGTCCTCTCCCGAAATGTGTCACGTTTCCCGTTCCCACAGCCCTGTACCTCAGACGGGACGGGCGCTGCCTACCTGCCCATGGGAACGGCCCCGCACGGCCTCGACGGCCCCGTTCCCGGGCGCTGCCCCACGCGGGGTGCCGCACCTCCGGGCGCGGAGAACGCGCTGCCGCCTCGAGCTGCGCCCACCGCGTAACCATCGGCGAGAGGAATCGCCCCTCCCGGCCGACGGACAGCGGGCCCGGGCGAGGGGCGGGAGCTGCCGCTGTCGGGAGTGTTGTACGGGAGCGAGAGCCGCCGGTAGCGCTGCGGGTCCGGACATCACTTCAAATAGACCCTTCGGTGCCCCCAAAGAGCCGCCCCTTCTCCGCAGCTCGGCTGCGTCCCTCCGGTACCCGCAGGTGCCCCCAGGAGGGGATGTGCTCACAGCGGCGGTGAGATGCGATTTCACCGGGCGAAGAGATATTTGTAACATGAATTCTACTCTCTGTGAGCTGCAAGTGCATCCCAGCGGACTCCGCACGAGTCTCTCCGGACGGCGACCGCGCCTCACACGGCCGAAGCGCTCATTTCGATCCGGTCACGGGCTCAGATAGGGCGGAGGTGCCGACTCGCAGCTGATACGTTTGGGCGAAGCTTCGGACGGCATTGCTTTTCACGTTCATGTCCGCAGAACGGCTCCGTGCGGGCACGGAGAGCAACGGGAGCTGCTGCGGCACCGGGTCAGGAGCGGCGGGGCTGCCGGCGCCGTTCCTCTCCGATGAATTCAGCGGCGCTCGCGAAGGCTGCAAAGCTTCGTCCGCCAGGGAGAGAAAAAAGAAAAGTCGTTGGGGCGTTTTGACTTTTATTCCAAAGAGCGCAACGAGAGCCGGGTACAGCAGCGTGCAGCAACGCGCGGCTCTGCCTGCCGCACCTGGGCTCCGACCCACGTTAGCAGCCCGAGCTCCACATCACCGCTCATCACCGTTCTGCGCTTCAGATGCGAGACCTTCCTTCGCGCTTTCCGCTACGGGAGGAAGGAACGAATAAAACCAGCCGGCACGGAGCCGGGCCGGCACCGCCGCAGCGCGGTCGTCCCGAACGATCTGCCGCCCGGAGCGGGGTTCGGCCGGGCCGCCCCTCCCGCGGCGGGACGCGGACACGAGGCGGGAGGTGCCGCGCAGCCATCTCACTCGCGGCCCCGCTGAGCGCCGGGCTCGGCTGATGCTGCGGCTGCGCCCAGCGCCGCTCCCCGCCGGGGGCCCCCCTGCTCAGCAACACGCGGCGCCTGAACGGCCGCCAGCGCTAATCTCACATCCTCCCGACGCGCGCACAGTCAAAAACGACGGCTGGCGGCGGGGGGATGTGGAGCCAAAAGAGCGGCCGCCGTCCCTGGGTGGGCTCGAACCACCAACCTTTCGGTTAACAGCCGAACGCGCTAACCGATTGCGCCACAGAGACTGCCCCGCGGAAGCGCTTTCGCGGCACGGGTGATGCCCGCGCTGCCGGCAGCGGAACGAAACGAAACGAAACGAAGGGAAAGGAAAGGAAAGCGGCTCCTCCTTAAGCGAGGGCCGAGCGGGCAGTGACAGCAGCGGTCACACCACCTCGGGCAGCCCGAAAGGCTGATCCCTCAGTGCGCTTTAGCCGGGTGGGCGTTCAGGTTCCTCTCCGTTCAAACCATTCTCTATGAAACACAAAATTGGTGCTAAGAGAGTTTCCCCGTGGCTGGTACTAATTCATCCATAAGGTGTGCAAGTGAAACTGTTGTTCCTAAATATCAGGGCAAAGTCACCCCGTTAATGTGTTCAAGGACAATGTGAAGTGGCTGCAGGGAGCTGTTACTTCAAAAAGTAACCTTTAAAAAGCACCTTCCTGTGCTCACATAGGTCAGCTCCATTTACCTCCCTGGGTGACTGAACGTAGCAGAAGAAAAGCTAGCATTGCCGTTATTATTTTATCAGAATTTACTTCCCACCTTCCCTCATAATAAATCAGTGCCTGTGGCTTTGTCCAGCACAAAGCTCTCACATCCAAACGTGAGCAGATGTTTTCCCCTTCTCTTTCACAGCCCTCCTGTGTCTCTCAGGTGCCTGAGAACAACATGGGAACCGCCAATGGGCATCCAAGGCTCATTCGGCCCATAGGGACCAAGTGAGTGCAGCAGGTCAGGCTGCAGTGTCGCTGGCACCTCTTGTCAGCACTCTTCTCCACTGAGTCTTGGAGGTTTTCATCTGAAGTTTGACAAAAGAGTTTGAAGGATTTTTATTTTTTTAAGAAAATAAAGGGAATGCATACAATATCTCACGTTATCTCTGTTTGAAACCCACAGAGCAGCACAAGATCTGGGCATGGATGACTTCCAATGACTTCTAAAGCACTAACCAGAGAGCCATCGTAGCAGAGAGCAGCATGGCTTACCTCCAGCAGCCTGAAAACTTCTGTTCTATTCGTTCATCAAGCAAAAAAAAGAAAGAACGTAGAGGTATTTTTATTCAGTTCCTTGTTTATCGATTCGCCATTCTTTAGATCCACACTCAGCACACTTTTAATGATTTTATCCATTTGCTGTTCCTAAACAAGTGTATCATCCTTTAGTCTGGTAGTTAAATGGCTGCCACCAAAAGGACATCTCTGCAAATAGGATTGTCTTAATTTTGAGATGAAGAACAAGGCTGAATGATGGCATTTTCCTGACCAGATATTTTAGCTTTGGCTTCTCTTATATTACAAGCCACACACACATGCAAAAAAAAGGAAGGCTGTATCTAGATGAGCAAATCCAGAAGATGTGGGGTGTGGCTGACAGCAAACTGTTGGGTAACCTGCAAGTCAAGCACCATCCCATCTCTATGGCCATGCTTACCAAAGGGAAATGGCACAGACTGCCTGGGTCTGGAGCTTGAGAAATAGAGCTGCACTCATGTCAGGAGAGACAGGATGTTGTTTCACTGTGACTTGTGACAAAAGTAAAGATCAGCCATTGCTATTATGCATAATTTGGAGTATAGGCTGCATCTGTGAATGACAACAAAAAAGCCCAAAATCAAATAGAGAGGAGAGCACTCAGAAGTGATCTTCAGATCTTACCCAACATTCTACAAGGGGATTCTGCATTGCTGTTCCCAACAATCTACTTGTTCTGCCTGACAATTGGAAAGACTTTGATCATTATGGTAGTCACTTTATGCAACCTCCACAAAAAAACAACAGCAATAATGACAAAAACAAACAAACAAACAAACAAACAACTTAATTTTCAGGCAGAGCTTTAAAAAGATAAAATAAATAAAATAACATATTACTAGTATAAGAAATGAGCACAACTCCAAGGAGTGTAATAATGATGGTTCTCACATGGCACTTCTTTCCCTCAAGCACTTCTTTCTATTGTGGTGAGAAAGGGAGAAATTTCCTTACAGGTTTGTAGATCTGCACCTGCTGAGAATGCTGAAGTGTTCTTAAAATAATCCCGAGTCTCAAGAAAATATGGAGCAGAGGAAAGCAGAGGGATTGCCAGTCTGAGCTCTCGGGGGCAGCAACCTATTTTCATGTTTTCTGAAGTACAGGATTAGATTTTGGTTCTGGATGTAGGCCTCAGCTCAGGCAAGCAGCTATATTCAGAGCAACACCGAAGCATCCATTGTCTGCAAGTAAAACCTGTTTACTGTGGAGTTACAAAACCATTTCAGAGCAGACTTTAAAAAATAATCAGAGCACAAGTACTGCATCCTTGCTGTGCTCAGGAAAACATCTCCCTGAAATACTCTCACCTGAAAATACCATCCCCAGCAGTTACTGAGTGCTCCCACCAACCAGCTTTACATCTGTGTAACCTATGACAACCTGTGCCACATTTCAGCCAGAAGCAAATGTTCACGAGGAGGGCAGGAAAGACTGCGAGAAAGGAAAGCCCAACTAAGTTTTGTGGACCCACTCCAGATATTTCCACACAGGAATCCAACGTGTTCTGCCAAACAGTAATCTGAAGAAACCTGTTCTGGCAGGCTGAATAGGAAACACCATTAAGGCCTTTGCTTAATTAGATGGTTTCAAAGAGATTCAGTGTAAATTTCAGGTATCGGAACTCTTTTCTGGATGCTTTTAAAGGCTAAAAGTGCTCTTACCTTGCCTGCTAGAAGAGATCCATATGAGAGATGACAGTTGGGGTCTGAAGAACGGTGGCAAACCCATTCTACTTCAGTTCTTCCCATTCCACGTTTTAGCAGCTATCAAAAGATTAGCAAAGCTTTCCAATCCTACAACTCCGTGGGCAGAATAGAGGAACTGGGAGGTTATGACCTCATCACTCCCATCATGAAAACAAACCTCAATTACTAAGGTTATGGTTGGCACCATTCTGACTCTCAGACACCTCCAGTGCAAAAAAGCTGTTTCTGGAACTGTTCTCTGTTTGCCCCTTGCAATGCAAGCAGCACCCTTCTGTACCCCAGGGCACAACACATTCTGGTGACCTGAGCATGCAATAAAAATATCTTTCTTGAAATTACGGCAAGAATGGAGTTCAAAAGACTTGTATATTTCTTATAAGGATTCTGTAAGTAAGTAATACGCAAGAGAGGAATTCTTCTTCTCTGTGATTATAATCCATCTATTTTCTTCATATGGTCCCAGACATGGACAAACAGCACAGTAACCGGGTCTAGACAAAAAGTAAAAAGTAAAACGAAATTAGATCTCAATCCCCTACCAGTGGGAGTGAGAAAAAATGAAGATGTTTATAGTTACCTCTGTTAAAACAAGGGGCCAAGAGTATCTCCACTGCTCTGTGAAGCTTTATGATCACCTACCATCAGCAGGAATTCTTGTGGGCACTGGGATATTTAAAGAGAGAGACATTTAAAAGAACCTTTCTGCTCAGTCTTGACAAGTACAAGGTAAGGAAAGATAATGGCATAGAAAGTAAAAGACATTTTAAAAGGAGAGAGAGATTAGAGGGGAAAAAAGCAAACAGAGTGGAGTGGGAGGGAAACAAAAGGATAAGGAATCAGAAAAGCGAAAGCTGAATTAGCTCATTTCTCCAATGGGCCTTATTCCTGCTGCTTTCTGAGATTTTACAGTGGGAAGGAACCAACTTATTTTTGCAGTTTCAAGTTTGTGGTGAGATTGAAGACAAAAGGAGAATGAAGAGGGAACTGACCTCTCTTCAGTTGCTCCTGTCCCACTGGATGGTATAATCTCCACTGCAGCAAAGGAACAGAGAAGGCACTTACTGAGTTACTCACAGCTCCCTGTCCCCTCCTCCTCCTCTTGGCCCCCAGCTTCTCAGATCTTTCTATTAAACTTTTAATAGTGGGGACCCCCTCACTCAGGGCAGCACTGCAGTCATTCATTAGTGTCCACCTAGGGAACAAATAACTCTTTAGCTGCACTGTAGGTGTCCAGCTTGCTTTATGCCTGGAGGAGGATTTGTAATCGAAACAGGGAAGTGCAGGAGCAAAGAGAAAAAATGGGCAATAATAACCCGTGAACTCTCCTTTCATTCAGGTAACACACGTGACACGTGTTAATGATTTTAGCTTAAGTACCAGGCAGAGAACTAACTGCACACTATCCAGGCCTGCATGTGCCAATGCAGCTCAGCAGGGACTTCTTGGAGAAGGGACAATAAGAAGCAACTTGCTGAACTTGCAGGGAGTTATTTTGTTGTGTACTTCACTGATATTCACTGCAAAATCCCTTTACAGATTTCTCCCACGTGGATCCAAAAGCTGAGATTTGTCCAGGTCTTTTCTTTTAGCCCTTCTGCACACAGGATTTCTTTAACTGGGTTGGAAAAATCCTTGGATGCTGAGATGAAATGTGTTGAGCTTTTAGCTGCTATGTTGGCTATCAGCAAGCTAGTTACTACCACGTAGGATTGCTTCAGACCTTGTGGCCTAGATGGCCAGGGCCATTATGATGATTTTTAGAGGCAAACTAATTAAAACAAATACAGATGGGTAATTAGTTTTGCTTCCTATAATTTCTGTCCAATGTGCGTGTGAAACCAATCAGTCTTCAACTAAGCACTCTTCTTCCTCTTCCAGCTTCTCAATGACCACTGGCCCCACCAAGCTGAAGCCACCTGCCTGCTTTGCTGGTCTGCAGGACGAACACATCACTGTGCAGAATGCAATAGGCAGAAGGCAGCCAGAGAAATGCAACAGAAGGTCTCAAGAAAGAGAGGGCTGTTAACACCTCGAGGACGTTTCCTTCTTCATCCCTAAATATTTACAGTCAATACAGCTTTGGTATTTTGCAGGCTAATCAATAATGCAGTGACAGTGAAAGAGATGTGAGGTCTTCTTAGAGGCTGCAAACTGGCAATGATGCTTTGATGGCTCCTACAGAGGATTTATCATTTGTTGGATAATCTCCTGCAGAACACTGTGGGGTCTGAGAGTTTAATATATGATAAGGCTACGAGATGGAAACAGGACAGATGACTGCACTTTATCTTAATTCCCTTTAGCATCATGTGCCTAGGAAAGTGAAGGTAAAGCAGAAGTGTAATATGCATCTAAAAGTACACATACAGTGTACAAAGACAGTTGGTTACCTTTATTATGTGTCCCAAGTGGTCCTTATAAAGCAGGACAGGCCAAGGGTGTTATGACAAACCACAATCTTGTTTCCCAGGTGTCCTTCCCATAAGGGTCTTCAGAGGACTAAAGAGGGATTTCATTATTATTAGAACACATTATAAAGTATTTTGGGGAAAAACATAAGCTTGCTCCCTCTCTCCACAAACGTGTAATTCACAAACTTCATGAGAGACGTTTCTTTGGGGAAAAAACAACCCTACGACAGCTTGTCCCTAAATAAAGACTCATGTGCAGTACTTAACAACCAGGAACAGAAGAGGTCACACCTCTGCAACTGAGTGCAGATCAGTCACTCCCCAGACCTTCGCACCTGGCTCAAGCAAATGGAGCACTTCCTGAGAAATGCCAGCCCTGGGCTCTTCCATTCAGCCATCTCATCTATGCATGGGGCAAAAGAAAAAAGAAACACAGGTTGTGCACAGCAGTGTATTCTGACAGTGGCCAAATCCTCCTCCTTCTCCTAGAGGCTGTTATGTAGGGCCCTGACTCTGAGCAGTCAGAAAACGCGGGAAAACTCATTGGCCCACCTGCCCAGGAACATTCTAAGCCCAAAAGGACTATAATTATTCCTCCCTCTGTCTTTTCTTACTTTTCCTTCATCATATAAAAGCATCTCCAGATTTCCTGTGGTTTGTGTCATAATTATACAGATAAAATACATATTTTAAAGAAAAAATGTATATTAAGAGAAGCAGCAATATATCCCAGTTGCAAACTAAGACACTCATGATCATCCTGCATGATGACCTGTTACAACTATGCATTTTCAAAAGACGATCTGGCATTTTTGTTTTATCACAGCCTGGCAGTAATTGCCATGTCATTCACTTTTTCCCCCCCACACTACATGATAATGTGCTGTACACTTGCTCTGTTTGCACAAGTAACTACCTAACCACAAATAAAAGTATGAAAATCATATGACATATGTAGTGTATTTTCAACCCCTATAAACCTTCCTCTTCCTACTGATACAACATTGACTAGCTCTTAAATACTCCGCTAACACTCAGAGCACTGTAACAACTGTATTCCTTATGCATTCACATGATTGGTATTTCCAGATACTCAGAAATTCAACCTTTTTCTTCTTTGCAACATATCCTTAGAGAACCAGAAAGCAAACAGGTGCGTGTGAGTCTGCCGTGCACCTGGAAAATTTCAGTCCCTTTCCAAATTAGAATAACGAGCTTGGCTGTTAAAATCTGTGACTTCTCAATTAAGCTGTCAAGCAACCTTGGAATTGCTCATTTTCTGAAATTCTTTCGTGCTTTTAACTTATTAAAATACTATGCAAAAAATATTGAGTTAGAGGATGTTAAAACTTACAATGAAGTTAGCAACAGAAATCATGCCTGCGGTCTTTTACAGGTCACAGAATCCAACCTGATAACACGCATGCAGATTTATAACAAAACCTGTCTCATAAGACCACAGAACCCTCTAAAAGCATCATCTCTGTTCTCTCCTGTTGTCTGCCCTTAGCTTTTGCAGCTTGGTAGGTGGAGACCATTTCTATTTCATCCAACCAGCAGCCATTAGAGACACCCACCCCCCAATATTTCTCTTAAATTGCATAAATTGGAAAATGGTTCATTTCCTCTTCCTCCAGCTCTGCTTCCATCTATGATAGATTTAGAGACGTTTGGCAGAAAATGGGCAAGAGATCATCCTACGTACAGACACGCCTGCTGAAAACAATCCAATGAATTAAAAATAACCACGGACTGCAACTGACCTTTCATTTAAGCCAATATATCCCCATATTTCTGACATGCCTTAATGATGATTAGCATTTGTCTCGATGAAAACAGCGGCAGAGCACAATATTTAGCTTTTGGTTTATATTATTTATGATTTCAGCATTCTATTTACAGAGGTTTACAAGCCCCAGCCTGGAAATCCTACTCAGATGAGCAATTCAATCTTATGTAAGTATTCTGAATGAGAGCCGCAGGACTGGTTCTTTAATTCTCATCTAAACACAAGATAAATGAGTACACAAACTATATAGATCAGTTTAGGTAGTGGATGCGTCCTTGCTGGAGACAGTCTGTCTGCTATCTGCAAAGGCTTGATTAGCAGATGAGCACCATAACGCTAAATTCAAAGTCTTGGCAGGATCCAGGAGCTGTGCAGTACTTCTGATGGCAGCGCAGTACAACCAGCGTCACACTGCATGGACCAATCCCCCTCCAAGGACAAGAGTGTTCACCACCACAGCACCACTACATGCATAAAAGCATTTTGCAGTGTTGTGCTGCAATGTTAGTTCTACTCAATACAAAGATCACAGGCAAGAATATATTAAATCCGAGTTTAGTTCTCTGGGGGGTGTACACACACACATCTTATCTACTCGAAGTCTAGTTCTTAAGTAAAATTATCATGGTAATGTACAGCCTAGACAATTTGATTTATAAAACATGATTAGTTCATTTTGATATTAAATAAGGGGAGAACTGCAGCTATGAAGCATACATGTAGCAAAATGAGATCTGGTTACCAATTTCCCATTGTAGCATTCTCTATTAGACAGAGCAGCAAAGGAGAGATGACTCATCCTGTGTGAGCTGCAAGTAGCAGCCATCGCACCACTGAATAGGTTGATTTTATTAATAGTATATATTCTAAGTCTTTGATTCAAGTTTCTTTTGAATGATGAAGGGCTGGTAAATTCTTAAAAGATAATAATTAGCGGTGCAGCAGTTCTTTGATGGTCTGTAATTACCCAGCTGTCCATTTCTGGAGTGACAGCGGCAGACAACTACCTGCTGTTAGTTTATTTTTATTTATAACTTGTACTTTAGGTAAAAATGCATTAATTACAAGCAAAATAAACTGCTTAGTTGAAACATTTCCTATAGGGACTTTTTGTTTGTTTGTTTTAGTATGTTAATCTAGCTGAGATATACGTGACATTTTCAGTGGAGGTTAAAATGATGCAAATAAATCATAGACTCAAAGAATCCTTTGAGTTGGAAGGGACTCATAAAGGTCATCCAGTCCAACTCCTCTGCAACGAACAGGAACACCCACACTAGATCAGCTGCTCAGAGCCCCATCCAGCCTGGCCCTGGGTGTCTTCAGGGATGGGGAAACCACCACCGCTCTGGGCAACCCGTGCCAGTGCTTCACCACACTTATTGTAAAAAAGCTCTTCCTTACAACCAATCTAAATCTCCCCTCTTTTTGTTTGAAACAATTTCCCCTTATCCTATCACAACAGACACTGCTAAAGAGTCCCTTCCTTTTTACAGCCCCCTGTAGATAGTGAAAAGCCGCTATCATCTCTCCCCACAGCCTTTTCTTCTCCAGGCTGCACAGCCCCATCTCTCTCAGCCTGTCCTCAAAGGAGAAGTGTTCCATCCCTGGGATCATTTTTGTGGCCATCCTCTGGGCGCACTCCAACAGCTCTGTGTCTCTCCTATTCTGAGGACTCCACATCTGGATGCAGTACTCCAGGTGAGTTCTTACAGTGCAGAGGTGAGGAGCAGGATCACCTCCCTCACCTGCTGACTATCCTGCTTTGGATGCTGTTGATGTTCTGGGCTGTTAGGGATTTCTGTATGGGATTTTCTTATATTTTCCACTGAATAAATACAAAATCACAGGAATTCCAGAAGGCTGCTGATTTTAAAACTTTCTACTGATTTGAAATCCAACAATAAAGAACTGTACCCTTGTTTTTATATTATTTACCCGAGGCAACATCTTATTCAATAGTTCTTAAAATAATTACCCTCAGAACTGCCTCAGTGGGAGCGATGACAAAAGGTTGGAGCTGCATAGGATGTGGCTTCAGTGATAAAATGCCATGGATGAAGGCCATGTCTTTCAGAACCACGCGTGAGAGGCTGGATATTAGGAAAAATTCCTTCTCAGAAAGGCCAGGTGCTGGCACAGCATGCCCAAGGAGGTGATGGAGTCACAGTCTCTGGAGATGTTGAAGAACTGTGTAGATGCGGCACTGAGGGACGCAGTTAGTGAGCATGGTGGGACAGGTTGGGGTTGGACTAGATGATTTCGGTGGTCTTTTTCAGTCTTCAGCATTCTGTGATTCTGTGAGAGACCCCTGAAGTGAAAGCAGCACTATGCTGACAGGGCCCCTCTCCTCCTCAGCACCTCACTGCTCCTGCCTCCCCACCACCAGTCATTCCCTGTCTAACACCTGCCCTGCCTCCTCAGCGCCAGCTCTTCTTCTGCCTGTTCAGTGGGTTTCTCCCACTTCTTCCTTCAGAATGTCTCCTCCCCCTGAGCTGCTGCTCCAGCCATCACCCCAGTGCCTCACAGCTCAGTTTTAGTACTGCCCAGCAGCCCTTTGGAGACAAAGAGGCAACAACCGCCGTACTCCAGAGCCCATGAGGAGGAGCTGCCGAACCTCCGTGCCGCAGATGAGGGAACGCTGCTGCTCCTCCTGCCAAAGGCTAAAGGCTTTCACCCTGCCCTCACTGGCAGCAGGATCCAGCTGCCCATGGCAGCAAAAGCTCGCAGACCACGGGTTTGTATGCTACAAGCTGTGGGATGCACTGATCTGATGGCATGCAGCAGGGGGAATAAACACCACCACAGAACACAGTTGGACGCACCAAAGCATTTCAGCTGCTATTTCATATTTTGCTGTCACAAAGGTCGTCTAGAAATAATTGACAATAGCATGTACATCTCAAGTACAAAATGCCGATTGTGCATACTGTGAATTTCAGTTCTGCGTAAGGAGCTAACATCCTCAAGTCCAATCGCTAATATGAAAATACACAGCCAGACAATTAACCTTCTGTGTGCTGACTGATACATCTCGCTGGTGGTCGTTTCAAACACTTCAGTTGGGAGTAATTAGAAATTTCCCTAACCAAGCCTGCACAGGGACACATTTGGCTTGCATTGCCTTCGGGGCGGCGTTGCCTGCTCTTTCCAGCTCTGTATAAGCAGAGCACTAAGCACGACCCTGCGTTACTCTTGCTCCGCTGGAGATGTTTCCCTGCGGGTAGGAGCGCTGGGCTGCCAGAAGCAGCCTCCTAAGGGACCGCTCCTCATGCACCCCTGCAGCAGCGCTGCTGTGCGTGGGCTTGTCACAGTCTGGCCCGTATAATCCATTAACCCAATCAGAGATCAATCCCTGAGAGAAGACTATCCCATTTTTTGAGAATTACTTTCTTGCCAGCATTGTAAATCTAGCAATAAACTGTTGCGAAACTCTATCCTCTCTCACATTTAAAAGGGCTTTGCAGAAAATGGCTTCTGGGGAATAGGGGGAAGCAGAGACATCTGTCTAGAAATGTTTCAAGAGGAGCTTTTCTACCTGAGACTAAAAATGTATTTTTATATCACTTTGTATTTATGTAATTAGTAGATGTATATATATATATACACACACATATAATTATACAATTAGTATTATTTCTATAAAGCATCATTTTGTGTGGTCATCTCCAAAAGATGGCAGGAGCTTCCTAGGTGTAGCTACATATTATGATCAAACATACATATTTATAGCTCTCCATTTGCTTGAATGCTCCACACAAATAGATGCTCAGCGCTTGTCATGTTCCTTGTCTTATAGTTAATATGAACAAAAGAAGAACAACAAAGAAAGAACACCACAAATATTTTTTTACAGTCTCGGATGAAAACATACAAGTTGGATGTTCAGGCATTCATAGGTAAGAGGCATCCATGTGAAGGCAGCAAGACGGAGCTATGCTTTGCTTTCCTGCTGCTGATTAATACAGTGTGACAGGTACCATGTAAGTGGGGAGAGAAGCATTTAAACCTACTGTTATTTTTATCTGTGCATTTTATGCTGATGGACTAATTAAAAACCAGTCATCTTTACAGAAAAGTTCTGGCGTGCAGGAGCTCCAGACAGAGAATAATTTTAACTTCTTTGCTGCAGGAACCGGGTCAGGGTGACAATTATATAAACCCTGTCCGGTGTCACAAGGGTCAGTATCAACTAAATCCAGCGGCTACTGTTACAATATTTAAGCACCAAAAGTTTCAGACCAGAAGCAGAAAGTCTGAGATGTTTTTGAGTGGGAACCGAGACTCCTAATTTAAACCGTGTGTGACCTCAATGAAGCATTTGGGGGTTCAGAAAGTCCCTACATACTTTGCCTAATACTGCAGTTTTACAGTGCTCCCCCACTTCCAGCCATAAAACTGCAGATTGATTTACCTTACCTGAAAATTGTAAGGAACAGACCTATGACAAAAGCACATTTCTGTGACTGTTTGAACCAGAAACATGCAAAATAGTTTTCCTTAATTCAAAGTCAGAATCTAAAAGCAACCTTTCATCTAGCCTCTAATTGCAGTGATGCGTCATCACTTTTACAGTTGGGTATGTTTCAGAAAGGGCTTTACATCAGAATGATCCCAGACTTCTCACTGACAATTAACGATGTGAAATAATCTAATAGTGGGACACCAGAATAACCTGTCTAAATCAGACACTTCTTAATTTTCACACAGTCCACTATTCACTGGCTGTAACAAACATATAAAACATCCAAATGCCTTATTACAACCCCTGCACACACATTTGCCTTCTTCAGGCATGATATAATCATGGCAAAGTGTCATCTGCTCCTGCTCCCATTGAAATCAGGGACATGTTCTCATTTATATCACTCACAATCAGAGAAGAGATCACAGCTAGAGTCCAACTTCAGAGAACTCCTGTTTGCAAGGAGTTGTGTGGTTCTACCTGACAAGCTACGAGTGCTCCACAGCTTACTGCAAATACCATTTTTCTTCAATACTGGCTCAGATGATTCTCTCAGAGAAATATGAACATGTGCAGCAACTTCCACATTTTCTGAGTGTTCATCCATTAAGGTTTTCCACAAATAGCACAGAATCCAACCAGGAGCATTTCACAACTTTCATCAAGAAATTACTTAATAAATTGAACTGTTAAATAGAAGACTTTTATGGTGTGATATCTAATTTCCTCTGTTGGGAATTAGTATATTAATGATGAGCAATGTTTGGAGTAAAATCTTTGTTCAGTCGTGTTCACTCTCTTAAGCCAAATCTCAGTGTGCTGACAGTAATACAGCAGCAAGAAGTATGATCAAATATAATCATAGAACCATAGAATGGCCTGGGTTGAAAAGGACCACAATGATCATTGAGTTCCAACCCCACTGCTATGTGCAGGGTCACCAACCAGCAGACCAGGCTGCCCAGAGCCACATCCAGCCTGGCCTTGAATGCCTCCAGGGATGGGGCATCCCTGATCTCCCTGGGCAACCTGTTCCAGTGCGTCACCACCCTCTGGGTGAAAAACTTCCTCCTAATATCTAACCTAAACCTCCCCTGTCTCAATTTAAAGCCATCCCCCCTTGTACACAGCCAAAGCATTCACAATTTACATGATGATTTTGCATAAGGATGTCACTCAATATGTCAGCAGCCCTCCTTGCATATGAGATATTAATAAATGAGCTGACAAGGAAAAGTCAGACAAACAAAGCAGCATATTTTTAATCATGTGCAAAAAAGTAAACACGTGACAGCTACCTGCTCATGTTTTGGTACCAGTATGGATGCATTTTTAGATTAGTAGGGCTTAGTCTAGAGAAACCCCAATTCTTTGTATGGATTCTGCCTTAAAGGACACATTTTCTTTGGAGTATAAAAAAGAGCACTGAAGTTTTAGTGAGGCAGAATACTGCAGTAACTCAAGAAAATTAATGCCATGAGCAGTTTTCCCTCTCTTCCTGGCTGCAATGATCAACAAAATAAATGAAGAACAACAAGAGAGAATCAATGCAAAGGCCGTGAGAGCAACTCCCATTTTTAAAACTATTAATTTTGTGCTCAGTGTCAAAGGCAATGACAGTAAGCACTGAATAAATACAAAAGTTCTTTGGGATTGCCTTTTTTTTTTTTTCTTTTTTTTTTTTTTTTTTTCCAAGATGAAAAATGCACTGGCTTGGAATGTTTATTTGAACCAGCTGTATGGTATTACTATAGAGAGTCAGGAAGTTAATATATTCTTTGGAAGTCCAGTATCATAATAAGTTATTCTAGCAGTCAGAGTGAACAGAGGACATGCAGTGTGATCTGGCAGCCCAAGCACAGATACTGCACACACTCCTAAACTCAAGCTATGCAGCAGCTATGAGTTATCAGAGCCGTGTCTTGCTCATCATTAAAAGAGTGACTGCTAGAAAGAAGGCATCATAATTAATACTGGCAGTTCCTAGTACATGCGATGGGACTGATCCCCTCCGAAATTAATAGAATGAAATCTGCTGATTCCATTCTGAAATTCCCCACGCAGCAGGACCAGGCTCACCGCTTACTGCACTCCTCAGTCATTACGGTACACTATTCTGGGCGTTGCTCTGCTGTGATTTACACAGCCACAACCAAAGCCCTCACTGGTGTAGTGCTGGTGATAAAGCAACATGTTGTGATATGAAGCACGGGAAAATCAAGGAGAGATATATTTTGACAGAAGTTTCCATGGCAAGCTAATGTGGAAGGGCTGTAGAGAATGAGGGGTATTCAGAGATTCCAGTTGAGAAGAGCCATGAAATCTGTTTATATTCTGAATCTCTCCCATAAAACTATTAATGGCGAAATCCTTCATACCACCACAGTCAATCTCTCGGTGACTATTTAATAGCTGTGCTAAGGCAAATCAAATTATTCTCCTAATCAAGGATAAAATACAACACATTTTGCAATCTGTCAAGTAGAAGATCACTTACTTGTACTATTAGTATCTAAAAATGAACCAGCATGCTTCAGTAATAATAATTTTATGATACGAATTTGAAAGCAAATTAATTCAAAGCTAGTGCAATATTTCAAGGCTAGATGTGTCTTCTGATGGCAAGACAATGCAGGAATGTGAGTTATGGCACTGCAACATCCAGGAATAATAGGGGAAGTTGAAGTTACCGTCACAGATGTTTTGATTTTACATCTGCATTCCCTTACTGTAGCTAATGTTGTCACAATCTTCATGTTGCCTAAATATGGGTCACTGTTATCAGCCACATCCCATCGTTCTTCAGCAACTTTCCTAAAAAGGGAAGGGGGAATTTTCTTTGAGTGACAGACTCAGAAGTGTGACAGATGCAGAATTCACCATTGTTTTTTATCCTCTGCCTGCCCTGTAAAACACAACACAAAGCGGTTCTGGAACACCTCCCCTTTACAAGGACGGTCTGCAAAATCCAGCCTTTACCTAACTTCTTTTGTCTCTGTAGAGCAATACAGACATTAACAATGAGCAGAAATCTTAACATGTGTTAAGAATTTGTCTGAATTTATTTATGCTTTAAAGTGCTTTATGTTTTCAGCTACTCTATCTTCACTTTATTTAAATTACAGAAATAGTTTATTTTCCAAGTCATGACAGAGACATATTAGAGCTTGGTTAATTAAAACAGTCTATCCATTAAATACATAGAAATGCAAAGCTAAGTCCTTCACTGGTGTAGCTGACACAGCTACACAGATCCAACAGGGCTTTACCAGCTTGTAAGAGAACATATTTTGGTCCATAATATCACTCTAATAGATTGCCTTGTAAATAATAGATCAGACAAACAAGCACTTTGGTACTTACATTTTAAAAGACATATTATCTACCTGATATGACAACTCATTTTAAATTAATCAGGTGTTTTACTATGCTCACAAACTACTTAAAAACTGCACTAGGTAACACTCTTCTGGGTCCAGTATGAGGTGTTCTAAATTCTGCCTGTTGTGTTTGGCTTGGTTCGGTTTCTTCCAGAAGACTACAGTGCAATGCTAATTTATATTACAACAACTATACAGTTAAATTAGATTGCTGCCATAAGATGCATATTTGACTTTGTTTCTATAAGCAAACTCCTCATGGCATTTTCTCTGTGACTCTAGTGATGTGAGCAGATGGCAGGAAGTAAAAAGAGGGACTGTACACCCAAGCCTGCCCTAATCAGCCCCGTAACTTCTGCAGCATGAACAACTGATAGCGCTGGGAAGCTCCATCTCTAGCAAAATGAATGGGTTGTTCAACCCCGGCACCATTTCTTTCTCTTCTGGCTTCTGTTCATCATAGTCACATTCACAAAACCTCAGACTTTCTGCCAAATGATGGTCTTTGGTTTTACTCCACCCCAAGAGACACAGGGGAAACCAGACCCATCCTACCATTAACTATTTTGGGGGGATTTTTTTGTACTTTGAATCAAGACAGTGGTTGGGACATAAAGGTCCCAGCAAAACAGGCAGAGGAAAAAGGTTTGTGACAGTCTTCTCCGACACTGGGAGAGCTCCACAGATGAATGCATTCCTTTTAGTCTCATCATACGGCATGAGAGAAAAATCCCACCACAGAACCTCCCAAGGTTTCCCCTCTCAGATGGGCTTTGCTAAGAGAGGACGCCTTGACAGGAACAGATGTGATAACAAATGACCTTTAGAATTGCACCCTGAGAGCTGTTGACCGTTTCCTGAAAGCTGTTCATCCTCTTGAGCTCCTGCCTTTAGTTTGGAAACCTTGAGAGCCTGGCATGCAACTGAAATGGGTCAAAAACAAAACAGAGAGTAAGGCTTAGGACCAGAAGAAAGCAGGGAGTAACAAAAAAGCACAAGTATCCCTCACAGTCATCTTTTGCTTTTAAACATAAAAATCATAAATCTAAACGTAATGCCATAACTCAGCTTTATTTATTCAGCCCCAAATCAAGGAAAAAGAATCTGAGATGAACAAAAACCTACCAAATTATAACAGAACAACAGATGACATGCCGTGTATCATTTTCAGCACTGCAATACCTGTCGCTGGCACTTCTCTATGTGCAGTGCAGTCCCAGCTCCCAGCTCTGTCCCAGTGGCTGCTGGCAGTGCCTGGTGCACAGAGACAGCTCCGCAGGAATGGCTGTGGGGGCACACGGGTGGCTGCAGGCAGGGCAGAGCAAGATGGGGGTCCTTTATTTGTTCCTCTGGGAGCTCATCAGCTACAGGGAGAAGTTTCTTAGAGCTGATTTCCTGTAGAGCCCCTTGAAATCAAGGCTGTGACCATATCCCATGAGTAGCATGGAGTAAGAGTCACATCTCACACAAACGATCACTTAAGTTTATGTCGATGACTTCAGGCTGCCTCATCTAAGTCTCCTCAGAAAATAAAGGCTGGCTCGCTCGCTCACTGGCATTCTGCTTTTAAGGCAAGTTCGAGGAAAAAAAAATGGCCCTGATAATACAATGATATGCTACATCTCATTCACTGCCTGTGAGAGGCAGAGAAGAGAAAAAGGGGAGGGGGAAGCAGGAGACAGAAGGAGACAGAAAGCAGAAGCTGAACAAAGATGCAGCATCGGGAGACAAAACGAAAGGAGGGATGACACCGAGGAATGTGCAAAACATGCCTCTTCCTACACTGCTCTTCCTACACTGTTAAAGCTAAGCACACAGGCTCACAAGCTGAAATGAAAAACACCGTCGGGCACGTTTGATTTTACCCTTACAGACAGTGGAATGATTTTCTGTATGATTTTTTCCCTGTCACTTCCTGTCCTTCCCTCACAATGCCTTCTTTCTCCCTCGCCTTTTCTCCGCTGTTTTGTTTTGCCTTGTTTTTTTTCCCCCAATGCTGCTTTGTTCCTTTCCCATTGCTTCTGTCTGCTTCTTTCTTCCTCTTCCTTTCTTCTCTCGCTCTCCCTCGTCCTCTCATTTTCCTTACTGTTGCTCTCCCATGCATTCCCTCAGCACATGAAGGACAGGAGCACAAACAGTAGAAGAGCTTTCTCTCTTTTTTCTTTCTTGATGATCCTTTCTACCCCCACGCGGTCCTGCCTGCTGTAGCTCTGTTAGGTTTAAAATACACATGGGGAAGCCACTTGTACTCCCATGTGTTTTAGAACTATCTACAGTAGCTCACTGCAGGAAAAACATGTGGGAAGGGAATGTGTCGGAAAAGTTGCCTGTTCTCCCTCCAACACGTGGGCCACATTTAACAAGGTCAAGGGACAAGTGTGGCTCACAGGCATGAGTCTGACTGGTACTATAAAAAGGATCTGGCACTCTTCTTTCTTTTACCTGCCTGCTCTTTGCAGTTAATCTCTCACCAAAACACAGCTTGCGTAGTTTCAATCGATCCACTTATATTTTTAGGCTGGGCGATCAGCTTAACATATTTGCAGAACAGCTTATCGTATCTTTCTTTCCTCATCTGACAATTCCAAAACAACGAAGGATAGGAGTGTAAAAACAGGAAACCCTTTTTCCCTTTGTCTTTCATCCCGCATGAGAGCATCACGCACGTTGTGAGCGAGCAGGCGAGGCTGTGCCCATTATCTGGTTGTCTGTTCCTAAGGCAGATTTTTTTCTGCGGAGCGTCCCTCTGAACTCTCTTTCTACAAGACTAAATTCGCACAAAATGTCTGTGAACTGCTGGTTCATGTTATGCACATTTTGACACCTTTCAGCTGGCTTTCGCAGATTTTCAAAGCACCTGTTCCAATACAACCTGTCTTTTTGGCAGCAACCAGCGCCAGTAAGTTCCTCGTTTCCTTTCCTCCTCCACTCAGCTAACAATATATGTATCAAGAAATACAAGGAAGTGAAAGGAGGCAGATGCTGCCCGGTTCCACTTCCTGCAGAAATAAGAAGTGTTTGCATTGCTGTACAGATTCAGTAAGCTGCTCTTGCCTGCCACTAATTTCTTAGGGGAAAGGTCCAGCTAGCTTGCAAGTGGGCCGCCTGCCATGTGAACAGATGGGCACGGGCTTCCACAGCCAAGAAATGATGGATCGAATTTTGAAATTTGTTGCTCACTCTTTACTGTCGTAATTCTGAATTGGCCTCTGTGGAACTCTGTGGAAGCGGGGCGATGGCAACAACATCTGTCTGGAGAAATACACCTCACATACAGGTGCTGCAAGCAGAACGATGCTGCAGTGAATGCCGGATGCGGGTCCTGCAGCTCTCTGTGGCTACCCGGCTCCTGGTGCAGGCAAGGGGAGCATCTAACATTTGCTGCAAACAGTGGCCCAAGAGAAGGTCTTTTTAAAAGAAGATCCTTTAATACATCCAGCCTTTTGAGCAAAGAATGGGTTTGCTTGTGTTTCATAACGAGCGCAAGGCAAGAGGAGGCATGGAGGTACCCACAACGTTCGTAACAAACTGCTTAAAACCAGTATCAAATATAAAACCACTATCAAATATAACAATTATTTATGATTCATCATAGCAATTTGGCAAAAGCAATTTGACAGAAATGAAATGTTATTTGTCTGTCACTGAGAAATCAAAGTTTTTTTTGTTTGTTTGGAAGAACACTGTTCCTCAGCTCTCTAAGTGCTGCTCTGGCAGTGGGCATTCACTGTAAGATTCAGCGTGCTCGGTGAAAGACTGAGAGATGAGCACAACGTGTCTTTGCGCCTCATTAATGCACTTACTTAATTCTAGGTGCAAATCATAATAGTGCAAATTATTTTTGAAGATAAATTTGTACCTCCAAAATACAGACCTCTCACGTTTCTTCACTGGCTGCACAGGGCTTCGTAAATGTAACTCTGTCTTTCCGTTATCATTTTGGCTGTACCAACATTGCATTGCCAGCAGTTCTGAGGCAGGATCTCAACACTTTTGTTAGAACTGTGATGGGAATGTCTTGCCTGGTGCCTCTTTCTGGTGCACACAATGACAGATTACTGACGCTTTTGCAAGAATGGTTGCATAATTCCAGGAATGAATGAGTAATACGTGGTGTTGATCCTAATTAGTGCCACTTTTAGGAATGCATTGTGTTTTTAATAAAATTGTACATACAACAAAGGTAGATTTAAAACGTCTGTAAGTATCTACGTGGCACATTTCATTAATTATCCCAGGGAAAAACCTGCTGTTTCTCAGGGTCCCCTCTGATATTTTCCATCACCGTGGGCCCCGCGCTGTTTGGTATGGGCAGATTAGGGTAGCTGATGATTCCTATTGATTTAAATGTCGTGCTAGGAAGCCTAAATCCCCAAGAGCAATAGAATCTCCCCTATCACTATCCTACTGCTTATTGACCTAATTCACTAACCAACCATCAGGGCTTTCTCTCACAACAAATAAATCTTGCATGAAACAGACAGTACATGGACACT
Organism: Excalfactoria chinensis; assembly: GCF_039878825.1. Lineage (NCBI taxonomy): Eukaryota > Metazoa > Chordata > Aves > Galliformes > Phasianidae > Excalfactoria > Excalfactoria chinensis. The sequence continues at coordinate 124,987,639 of NC_092826.1, forward strand.
AGTAGTTTTCAGCAGTGTTAACAATACAGTACATTTAGGATCACCAAAGCATTCCTCTTTGTTTTCCCATATCGACTGCGAAGTCACTTGTCATTTAAAAATGGGCAGAAACTACAAGTGTGTTTCCTTTCAAAACCATCCCCACAGTCTGAAATAAACCTGGTGCCATGTAAGCAGTGCAGGCTGTCCAGCACATGCATGATGCCACTCGTTCAGTGCCCCTATCCACCTGGCAGTGACGGCTGCTGGATGGATCCAAGGTGCAGCACCATTGCTGCTAATTGAGGTACAGGTTGGCCCTGGCATTTACTGCTCAGAATATAAATAATTAGTAAACTGCCCCTTTCATCAGCTGAGCCGAGCAAATGAAGGATGAGGCAGAGTTGGTCGTGTTGCTCTGATTCTCACAGGGCAGGCTTTTATACTAAAACTTGCATCTCAGGCTCTGCATGCACCTGCATTGAACTGAACATACAGATCATACCGGGTTGATTTTACTTGTTTGAATGTAAATTCCAGGCAGCTAAACCCTGTGGCTCTGTAAAATGTGTTCATTGCTACGTAGGAAATATGTTCACCAAAAGAGAGCACAAAAAATACACCGTGTTAAAAAAAACAAAACCAAACAACTACATACCGCTTTGATAGACAGATCTGCTTCAGAGAGGCCCAATTCTGCCCTCAGTAACATTAATTAGAGCAACGGAGAGATCCCCACTTCTTTGTCTTCTCATCAATATCGAGCTAAGCTTTTATCAATGTAATTTGAAGCAGTATTAAAAGTGATACATGCTAATTTATAATTGTTGATATTATCAAACCCAAATGATTTGTAACTGTACATAGCTGTGCCAGATTTTTATCAAGTTATAAAGGTTAACACAAGTGTTACAAGAAACATCAATGAGCTACGCAGACTACGTTTGCTTTTGGTTAGATAAGTATGCTTTGTAGTAGTTGATATTCCCTCTAGATAATGGAAATGGGCCAGATTCTCTGCTGACACAAAGCAATACACGGAACGCGGAGGGAGATATGCTGATTTACACTAGCTGCAGATCTAGCCCTAATGCCTTTGGATGCAATAACTCCATCTTAAATAACCCAGTTTCCTAAATATTACTCAGCCATTCCTCGCTGTTGCCAAAAGGGAACTGTGAATGCCAAGCTCTGCAGGATTTTATTTAGCAAAGCTTCTTTCAAGGCATCTATCATTTTGGCACGCAAGCCTTGCGCTACGATCAGAATCAAACATTGCCATGAAACAGCAGGATTCATTCTAGAGAAAGAATGCCACGTAGTGCTCGCTGTCACCGCGCTATCTGTTCCATCTCCGTCTTTCTATGAAAACAGCCCATCACGATCCTACATTTAAATACATGTAAGGCTTGACGCTGCTGAACCATATCAATAGAATTAAAGGTGTTACAGCATGCAACTCTTTAAATACTGGATTTCTGATTGCTCACTGTTTGTATTCCTGCGCTGACCTGCCTTGGTGAGAAGCTAACGAAACGCAGAGCTGCAAGAAAAAACACACTTCTATTTGTTACATAAGCACAAAATTATTTTCCCGACTAGGTGCTGTGCTGGATTACGTTTCAGTGCCCTGACATTAAGCATCTGGAGACAAACAGAACCTGAACCATCCAGCCTAATTTTCCTTTGAGGTTTATCTGTTTTTACTTCCTTTGCTGGATGTCAGCTTATAATAATTACTCTTCTATACACATCTCCAGCACTAATGTGACAGACTGTGAATGCTTCCTGACAATAGAGCATAATATCCTCCTCGCAGGCTTCCAACAGCAAGGCTGCGATCCCACCGCTGACTGCATCAACATGCAAAAAAGCCTGACTTGAAACACTGACAAATTCCAAACGGATTCGGTTTCCAGTTTGGAGGACAAGGCAGACTACACGTTTCTCAACAAATACCCCCCCAAAACAAGGTGAAACGTAAAGGGTTTGAGTGCAGCGTGTGACGCCTGCACCCGAGTGTGCCTGAGCAGCAGGAGCAGGAGCACAACTTTGAAGTGTCTGTAAATTATGTCAGAGCCTTTGAAAGGCAGCAAAAGCGTCAGGGTGAAATCCACCGCCGAGAAATGTTGCTTACAAAGACAGGCTACCCATATCAACATTCAGCAGCGTTACCCAGCATTTTTGTGAGTATGACAAACTACACGCGGCTGCGACACGGGAGCAGGCAGGGAACCGCACTGCGGCTGGCAGAAGCATCTGGAATCTTTTTGGCTCTGCATTTGGTACCAAAAGGTGAACACCTTTCTTGTAGGCCTCGACTGTAAACCTTTGGATTTGGCCAGGGACGGGCAGTTCTGTCTTGAGAAGGAGCAGAAGCGCTCCAACTGTGGAGCTCTGCTTCTCACTGAGAGAAAGAGAAGGGCTGAACAATTCAGTAAATGCAGTAATTTCCCTTAATTAGCAGGACACCAGGATGTGTTAAAATGCACAAAAGGACAAAGCTGCTCTCCCCGAGGATGTGTTGCCCAGCACATGGCGGTGATGCTTGCTCACACATCTAAACCATTGCACCATTTTATTACTTATTTTTGATGCGACCTTAGATAACGTGGAAATTCTCCTCATGATTCATTTCTCTTTGATATATACAATAGAAATTCAAATATATTTTTGAGAGCTCCATCTGATACACATTCTATAAATAAAGGGACTTCTCTAACAGGTGAGATCTCTTCATATTGTTAGAAATCAGGGCGGCTACAATGTGAGAAACAAGCAGCTCTTCTCTGCTTGTCTCTGCTCCTGAGCACTTAAAGAAGGTCTGAAACATAAACAGCTTAAAAGTGTAGAATTTAAGTGAGCATATAATTGAAGTGTGAAAGCTGCCAGTGCTTTTAAAAACATTCTTTCTTTATTTTAATATAGAGAGATATCTCTTTTTTATAGGAGATTTGAAGTTTGGACAAAGAGAAGGCAACATCAAGACAGAGAGAAGGGAATCAAAAGATAAACGTAGGAACCCTTCTCAATTTATTTTCCTTAAATTAATGTCACTTAAATCCCCAAAATACCACCTAGCAGCAAAAAAAATAATGTTTTTCAGGCTGAACTTAAAATCAGAGATTAAATTCCTGATCAAAACCATATTCAGCTTCCATGGGTTTTACCTTACTGAAATAAATTAAGCTCCTTCACATACTGAATTAGAAAGTGAATTTCCTGAACTCCTCACTTAAATCAGAACTATTTGTGAGCAAACACCCAATGCTTGCTTCTGTCTGCAGCCAAACAAGGCTCTGCCTGCAATTCAGACACACAAGACGAAGCTGGGAGCACAACATCTTTCTGGAAGGATATGTTAAGCACTGCACTTTCCCTGGGCAGGAGGGCTGCCTACAAGGACTGCACCAAAGAGATGGACCTCGCTAGGGCTTGGCTCAGAGCAGGAGCTTCTTTGCTGCCTTGCACACTGGTACCAGAGACACGTGAAGGATTCTCCTGGGCCTTTTTTGGGTCTGTGTGGTCCTTTTCTTTGATGCTGCAATACTATCAGGGACTGAAATGTAACCATCGAGCTTTCCCTTCAGAAATCAATCCAGCGGGAAATACAACCAATAGTAAATTGCTACTTAATGTGCTTCTCTGACTCAAACATTTTTTTTCCTTTGTCGAATCCATACGTTATAATAAAGTAGGCTCACTGCTGACCTAAACCAAAGGTTCTGGGCGCAGCCCATTGCTCCAGAGCTGAAACTCTCCTTGAAGTCAGGAACGATTTTGTATAAAATCAGTGCTAGAAACATCACCTTATGTTCCCACCTTCTAAGTGTGCAAAAAGCAATGGACAGGGGAAAACATGCAGCTCCGGGAGTTTTCAGAAACGCTTATGGCAACTCTGAAATGTTGAGAATTAGCGCTCCTGACACACAACGTGGTTTCCCTTCACCTGGGACAGCTGCGTTATTTTCTTCTGAGTAATGAAGAACAAGCTGGGAAAACAGCAGCCTGCACGGACCGGGGTGGTTTGTTTCACTGATTAATTAATATTCAGATATTAATGAATTTCCTTTGTAGCTTCTTTATTCGATAGACATTCCCCTCCTCTTAGAAATGATAATGAACCGGGTTTAGAAGGTGCAAACACTGTGCAGGAGCGGTGAAATCTGCTCAGCCTGACAGCGTGAATGCATCGTGCTCCTTTCGGAGGGGGAGAAAGGGGAGAAGAGATCTTGCCGGGAGGTGGGGCAGGGAAGTGAAAGCACAAATCTGCTGATGAAAATTATTGAAAGGAGCGAGGCGGACCGCGCCGCGCCGGGAGGAATCCTGCACACACCAATTTGTCTTTGAAGCCAGATATTAATTTATGGCTTTCCACCCGCTGTGGATGATGAGGGAGGAGATGTCCGTGGCGCGCAGCCATGCCACGCGTGCACATTTCTGACATGTTTTTATTACGATCCCGTTTCACAGCCGCGGTCTCGGCACCTTCGTAAATCCGCGGCTCCGAGCTTTGTCCTCTCCTCCATTTTATGGTTTTTCTTCTCCTCCATTTTATGTCTTTTCTTACGCGCCGCGTCTCTATGTGACAGCGGTGCCACGGCACGCAGGACGGCCGCTCCCGAGCCCACCTTGCCGCCGTCACGCCTTCCCGGTTGCTGGCAAAACGCAGATGCCCGCAGTGCCGCCCGCCGGGCTCCGCGCTCGTTCCGCGGACGCAGGGGCGGCTCATCGCAACGCCGAAGCGGTTGAGCGGCGCGGCGGCGGCGCAGCGCGCACCGAACGGAGCCGTCCGCCCCGGCGGTGCCGCGAGGCCTAACGCGGACACACGTGCGGAGCGCCTCGGAACCGGGAGCCCGATCCCGCGGGCGCCGGGATTTCGTCTCCTCCTCCGCCCGAGCGCAGCTGGGCGCCGAGCTCGGAAATTCGCGTTCTCGCCCCCTGACAGAGAACCCCGCGTCCGAAACGGGGCCGCAGCCCGGCCCGGCGCAACAAACGCGCACGCGGAGCGGGGAGCCGCGGTGCAGAAGGGAGCGCTGAGCCCCACAAAGGGCACGGCCCGGGCTGACGGCGCACGGATTTGGCCACGTTTGCCGCAGCCCGAGGCGTCCCGCTCCGCGCCGTCCGCTCACCGCCGCCCGACCCCGCGCCGCCCCGGGCGGGAAGAGCCGCGGCCGGCGGAAACCTCCGCGCTCCGGCTCCGCTCCCCGCCCGGCGGCGCCTCCTCCCGCCGGGGGCGCAGCAGCCACGGCTCCGCCTCGGCGGCGGCGGTCACGTGGGCGCGTGTCGAAGGTCACGGCGCCGCAATGGAGCTGTCGGCGTACGCGCAGGGCGGCTGCCGGCTGCTGGGCGACCCCCGGCGCCTGTCCCGCCGCGCCTACCCCGCGCTGCTCCGCGCCGCCTTCCGAGGCGTGCTGCAGCCCCACGGCGCCGTGGGTGAGCGGGAGCGGGCGGCGGGTTCCGCGTGGGACGGCGGGGCCGCCTGTGTGCCGTGCGCCGGGGTTGGGGGTGCGTGTGTGCGAGTGGGTGGGTGAGCGTGCGCTCGGGCTGTCCGCAAGTACCGGCGTCTGTGCGTGCGTGGGGCTGTCCGCGCGTGTAACTGTCCGTGCGTGTAGGAGTGTGTGTACCTGGGGGTGTCTGCGTGTACACAGAGCCACGTGCGTGCCTGTGTACTCCACATCGGGGTGTGCGTGCTTATAGATGTTAGTGCGTGCACACAGAGGGACGTGCACGCACACAGGTGTGTGTGCACACGCATGAAGGTGTGCTTGCACGTGGGTCTGGGCATGCACGTAGGGGTACGCGTGCACGTAGTTGCTCCAGTATGCACGTAGGTGCGCACACGGGGTTGTGCAGGCATATAGGTGCTCGTGCGTGCACGCCGGCCCGGGCTTGCCGCCCCACCGGCAGTCCCGGGCCGTCCCCACCGGCCGGACCCCTCACTTGGCCGCCCTGCTCCTCCGCCCGCTGAAGCTCTCGCCGCGTCCGTTGCTCGCGCCCCTCCGCGTTTCTCTCGGGCTCGGGGCCGGGGGAGCCGCTGCCGCCCGCGACCCCGATGAGAGGAGCGGTGCCGGGCGGGACGCGGCTTCGGGTCACGGGAGGGAGCGTGCGGCGCGGGGCAGAAGCGCCGTCCCGCGGGCGAGCGGCAGCGTTGGCAGCTCCGCGTCTCCCGCAGCCGACCCCGAGCTGAGCGACGTTGACCCCGCGGTGCTGAAGCAGTGCCACGCCGCCGCCGCCGCCTGCATCCTGGAGGCGGGCAGGCAGAGAGCCGACCCCGCGGCCCTCAGGTACCGGTAACGCCGCCACGCAGCGCCGGGGCTGGCGGGGCTCCGTGTATGTGTGTGTCGGTTCGGGGATGACGGGGGGCTGCCCGTGGCTGTGTCGTCCCGCAGCGCGTGCCTGGAGGAGTGCAAGCTGGACAAGGAGCGGATCGAGCAGTTCTGCACCGAGTACCAGGTCTGGCGCCCTGCTGTAACGCGTCGGTGTTTTCTTTCTCCTGGAGCAGTCGGTTCGAGTTCTACAAATGTATTCTGCTCTGCCTTTCTTTTTTTCCCCCCTTTTCTCCAGAAAAACCGGGAGGCGCTGGAGGAGCTGCTGGGGAGGTAAGTGGGCACAGGGCTGCAGGGGGTGGCGGCTCCAGCAGTGCATGGGGAGCAGCAGGCACACCTCCCCTCATCCATATCATCATGCTACTTTTTTGTGCGTGTTTTGTTTTTGTGACTACTCTTTGTTATTGTATTTCTAACAAACAGTAGAAAACATCTTTAGAAACTTTCCCCCCTCCTTCCCGTGTTGCCCTTTAAGTCGCTGTGACCCTTTGCAGCAGTGTTGCATACAGCAGGCGGGCAGTGTGGGCTCAGCCCCTCCCGCACCGCCTGCTGTTGTCTGTCTCCCAGCATAGGCCGGGCCCCCCCCCACGTGACGGACGTGTCCTGGCGCCTGGCGTACCGCATCCAGGTAAGGGTGGGGGCACAGGGTTGTGGGACCCCCCCTCTGCCCCGGCCCTGCTGTGCTGAGCACTGTTCTGCCGCAGACCCACGAGCTGCACCGAGCCTACCAGCCCACCTACCTGCTGACCCTCAGCACCGAGGTACGCGCTCCTCACATGCCTCCCGAGGAAGAATTGCCACTGATGTCATTTTGCAATAAAGCAGCCTGCTTTGGTTTTGTTTCCTACAGAACAGCGGTGTGGGATCACAGACAGACCTCAACTTCAGCTGCACCATGGAGCAGCTGCAGGTACCTCCCCCCTCCCCATTTCTCTGCCTGACCCCCACTCTGGATGGCAATATCTCTTAACGCCTTTTTTTTTCCCATCACAATTAAACGGTACAAATAATTCTAAAATAAAATACAACCAACCAACCAAATCAACGTCAACAGGCAGGAGGGTAGGGGCGAATTTGCTGTGCAACACTTGTGGTCACGGTCTTCACTGAAGTTGTAAAGTGACTGATTGCAGTGGCATGTGCTGCTTTCTGTACCCACGTAGTGAGCATGCTGTCACATGTGTCTGGGAGGGAATGCATCACTTCCCCCAAACCCTCATCCCAGTGGTTCAGGGAAATGGCTGAAGGAAGCAGCTCAATGACTTAAGCTCAATGCCATGCTTCCAAGTAGGGAATGAGCTGAAGCCAGTGTCCATGTGTAGGTGACACACCAGCAGCGTGGTGAAGCAAACACTGAGCTCTGCTCTGTGCTGTAGTTATGCGCCTATTCAAAAGGGAGTGAACTGGAGGCACTGGGAGGCATCTTTGCCAGTGCCGGTGCTTGGGTTGGTGGCTGCCCCAGTCAGGATTGGCACACGGGATAGTCCCCGTGCAGAATGGCACTTGGGATTTTCAGGGTGGGAGAAGTGCTTATGGTGCTCAGAGCAGCGGCGTGCAGCAGCCATTGCAGCTGTACTGCTGTGCTAAGGACAGCAATGTATGTTAGTAGGTCGTATATGTGACAAGGCATTGTCCTTCAGCTCCAGAGTACCACCCTATTTTACAGTAGAAAAAGTACAAGAAATGGAATCGCTTGCGTTGCCCAACGGATGAGGGGGAGCTGAGGGCTATCTCCTGCTGCCATGCGCAGAGGGCACCGTGGCACCACGCGCTGACCTTTCCAAAACTCATCCTGAGGTGTTCCCTCTCCCAGGATTTGGTCGGGAAGCTGAAGGACGCTGCCAAGAGCCTGGAGAGAGCAACACAGCTGTGACCGAGGGCAGCCGGGCACCGCGTCAGAACATTCCCAACAGCAAACATCCTTCTGTGCACATCTCTGTGCACATCTCTTGTTCCAGACCATTTTGTAACCATTTCTAGACGTGAATCTAGACCCGTTTAGATGGAATATGCAGTCGGTATTCCTCACTCCTGTTATATTTTCTTGAAAATACTGCCTTTTCTTGTTAAATACTGCTTCAACCATTGTGTCTGCAGAGCACCCCCCCTTTTATATGCCGTGTATTTTCTTTCGGGTTCCATTAAAGCCGATTTTCCCCTCCCGTACCGCTTGGGCTCAGTTCCCCACGCCCGAGGGCGCGGTATCGGCACGGGCCGGCGGCTGCACCGCGCTCCGCGTTCCCCTTGGGCCGATCCCGGAGCTCGACGTCGGCTCCCTCCCTCCGTCTCGGCGATGCCCCCCACTCGCACCTGCCGCCGGGGGGAGCGCGGGCGCCGCGGGACGGGTCGGGTCAGGCCGCCCCCGCGGGGTGGCGCGGAGGGGGCCCCGACGGAGGGCAGCGGGCCGACCCCGGCGCAGCCCCGCTCCGCGCTGCGGGGCCCTGCCGCCTCCACCGCCCCCCCACCGGAGGGGCCCCGCCTGGCGCTGCCCCACGCGTGGGTGCGGGAGGGCCACGCAACAAGTGCCGCGTGGGGGGCCCCGAGGGGTCGGAGGGGGGGGGGGTACGCGCGTGGCCGCGGGTGGGGGTTGGGGGGTGGGCCGGGAGGAGGGGGCGGGGGGGAGGAGGCGGAGGGGGCGGCGGGCGCGGAGCGGGAGCGGGCGGGGAGCGGGGCCGGGGCCGGGCGAGGGTCGGGCCGGGGCGGGGAGGCGGCGGCGAAAAGGAGGCATCGGCGGCGCGCGGGCGGGCGCGTGCAGAGCCGGGGGGAGGGGAGGGGGCGGCGGGAAGCGGGGGAGGAGAAGGGGGGCGGGGGGGCGGGGGGGAGGCGGCCGGGTGCGGGATTGGGTCACGGGGAGGCGGCCGAGCCCCGGCCGCACCGCCGCTAATTCCCAGGCCACCCTTAAGGAATGAGGAGCCCCACGTGACGCTGGCGGGGCGGGCGAACTCCGAGCCATTTTGGGGACGGTGTCAGTTTCCAGTGTGCGCCTTCAGCCTCGCGTTTTTCCCTCCTCCGCCCTCCCTCCCCCGTCCCCCCGCCACCAACTATGAAATAATCATAATAAAAAAAAAAACAACAAAAAGAAAAAAAACGGCGAGCGGGCGGCGGAGCGGGGGGGGAGCGGGCGAGACAATGGGCCGGAGCGGGCGGCCCCCGGCCGGCTGAGCCCGGCGCGGCCCCGCGCGGCGCCGAGGGAGCGCCGAGGGTCGGCGGAGCGGCGCGGACACGGCGGTCCCGCGGGCGGCATGAGCGGAGCGCCGCGGCGGCGGCGTTGGTGCGCTCCTCGCGATTGACAGCGTCTGCAGTTCATTTCAAGATGGCCGCTTGGCTCACATTCATTTTCTGCTGAACGACTTTTAACTTTCATTGTCTTTTTCGGCCGCCCCGATCGTCGCCCGCCGGCTCCCTTTTCCGGGTACGTATGCGGCGGGGTAACCCCGGGCGGGCGGGGGGCGCCGGGGGGCGGCGGGCGCGGGGCGTCCCCGCTCGGCGCGGTTCGGAGCGGCGCTGACAGCCCCGCGCCCGCCGCACGCGCGCACACACACACACGGCGGCGGCGGCGGCGGCGGCCCGGGCGGCCGCTTTCGTTACGCGCCCACGGCGCCCGATTTTAGTTCCTTTCTTCCCCCCGGAGCCCCCGAGCGGCTTCGGGCGCGCACGGCCCCCGAGGGGAATATTCGTATTTGCGGCCCCCGCTGCCGGCCGGGCCCCGGCGCCCTTTGTTTAAAGGCAGATTTTGACGGAACGGGGACGATCGCGAAGCGCGGAGCCGCCCGGGTCGAGCGAGCGCGGGGCTCTCGGCGATCGACGCGGCCGGGGGGGGCGAAGGGGGCCCCGAGCGCGGCCGTTTTATAGGGACGGGGCCGTTGGGGGGCGGCGGTCCCCGCGCGGGGGCTGTTAGGCTGCGGGCCGCCCCGCACCGAGTGTTATTAACTTAAGTTGGGCGAGCGGCGGGGCAGAGCGGGCGGCGGTAAGATGGCGGTCCCCGGCTGCTCCCGGCTCCTCTCTCCCGGCCGTGCAGAAAACGGCGAAGTTTGGGGTAACCCCGCTGCGAGGGGCGCCGGGGGGCAGCGCCGGGACAGAACTTTTTTTTTTCTTTTTTTTTTTTTTTTTTCCTTTTTTTTCTTTTCTTTCTTTTTTTTTTTTTCCCGTACTTTTGGGCTGAGCTCGCGGTTTTCAGTGTTGGCTTCGGGGCGGCGTGCGGGGTGCGGAGCCCCGGAGCGGAGGGACGGAGCCGCGGACGGGGCCGCGCTCGATCGAGGTTTCCTTCTCTCGGGCCCCGGAGGGGATCGCGCGTGCAGCCCCCGCCGGGTGCGGCGCCGCGCGTGGGGCCCCCGACGGCCGCGGGCGGACGGCTGTGGAGGTGTGTGCGGGTGCGTGGCCTGGCGGAAAATAGAGGCGGGCAGGAGCCGTGGGGCGCTGTCAGTATTTGCGAAAAATCAGGTAAAAATAAAGGGGGGAGCAAAGCGCGTTTCTGTGCAAGTCGGACGGGCGCTTTTCAGCTTTTAGAAACTTTGCTCGCTGCTCCGCAACCCACGAAGCTCGGAGACCTGGCCGGCTGTGCTCCCGTTCCCGGCCGGGAAACGCTGGGAGCACCGCTGCGAGCCCCGAGCGCTCCGAACAGCCTCGGGGGGCCGTCCCCGGGATGGGGGCTGCGGCACCGCGCCGTGCACAGCTCTGCCCCGGCCGTCCCCGGCGCACTGAGAGCACCTCGGGGCGGTTCCAGGGGACGCTTTGCGGAGTTAACGCGGGACCACGTCGGCTGCTTAAAGGACGGGTCATTTTCCTCTCTGCCCCGGCTATTCCCTGGCTGCAGGGCGAGGACTCGGAGCCCCCGCGGGAAGCGCCGTCCCGTCCTTCCTCGAGGCACCGCGGGGGCAGAGTGGGGCGTCTCGGCCAGGGGCTGCCCGTGGGCTCCGTCGGGGACCGTCAGGCAGAGTTCGGGAGTCGGTCGCGTTTATAGATTTGTGATAATGCCGCTGATCCTGAGCAGGAGAGTACCCTTCTGGTTTTCTTCATTTTGACATCATCCGTATAAGGCCTCTCAATAATCGGTTGCGGGCAGTGTGTGCTCCCGGCGGGTGTTATCTCCCAGTGTTTGGGTCGGGCCACTCTTATGTGTCGGGAGTAAATGCACACGTTGTTGTCCCGGCCCGGAGCTGCCGGGTGACCTCGTCATCCGCTGCCACCGCGGGCTGGAAAAATCCAAAGGAGTTTCACTGCTGCCCAAAACCAGGGCTGAAGCTGAGGCTGCGTGTGCGAGTGTGCGTGGGGCTTGTACGCGGGGCAGGGACCGATGCCGGTGGTGGTCCCGTCGGGCGGGGATAGCAGGGTGACACAGCGTTGACAAGGGCGGTCTGCAGGCGGTGAATCCCTCGCTTCGGGGGGGGGGGGGGGGGGGGGGGGGGGAGGGTCGACGAAACACATTTTAGGGTTAATTCAGTCCTTCTCCATTTATGAAGGAGTGAAATAAACGCGTCGGTGTATTTAAAAGTTGGTCCCAGAGCGCCAGGGATGGGGAGGAATCCTTGCTCAGCTTCCTGCTGAGGTTCCTCCGGGCGGTTGGGAACGGCGAGCACAGAGCAAGCAGAGCCAGAACCGGGCTGGCAGCGCGGTAGGGCGCTGCGTGTCCCCCGCACAGCAGCTCTGGGTGCCGCTTTGGGAGTGCGGAGCGGAGGGTCGGGGACCCTGGAAGCGCCATTCACATGGAACACAGCGGGGAGGGCTCCCGCTTTGCTGCCCGATGTAGGGGGCAGCTGTGAGGAGCCGGGCTCACCCGGTGCTTTGGACGCTTCGCTTTTCTCTGTGCCTGCTCGCTCCGGTTTGGTACTGGGGAGCTCGTTTGGAGCTCCTCCTGGAGCAGCAGCAGCAGCAGAAGTTTCCGTGCTGAGGTCGCTCGTTGGCGCTGTGCGCTGTTCTCGGGCAGCGTCGTGCCCGGTCCGGGGCAGCGCGGCCGAACCGTGGAGCCCACGGGAGCGCTGTGCGTGCCCTCCCCGCGCTGCGCGGTGTCGGGAGCAGCGCCCCGAGGGGCGGCGGCTCCGCGCGGAGCCCGGGGAGCGGCGTCAGACGCGAACCGCGGGCGGGGGGCAGCGCTGGGGGCGGGAGGGAGCCGGTGCCGGGCGGCATTGCTCGGGTCCGGCGGGCAGAAAGCGATCTGCCGGGCCGCCGCCGGGGCCGGTGGGGCGTTTTCCCGCGGAGCGCTTTTCCCTCCGGTTCATGTCCCCTCTCGTTTTCAATAGTGTGTGCGCATGGAACGTCGGTGCCGCTGCACCCGATGGGCTTTATGGGTTTCAGGCTGTGAAGATGACATTTGTTTTTCGCTCCCGTCGCCGCGTCGTGTTGACAAGGTGTTGATTTAGCTTTAGGAATGGTCTGGTCACATGGTCCCTCGCGTGTTGTCACGGAGGTACCGTTTAAGGTCGGTTCGGGCTTTGTATTTTTCCCCCCTCGGTGCGCAGCTCCACGCCTCAAAAGGAGGAGGGTTGTAAGGACCGGGACGAGCGTTCTGTCCCATCCCTTCGCCCGGCGCTTCGAGCCTCTGACCCCCTCCTGCGGAACTTAGCCCCGCTCCGCTTCGGCCGCGGGAGGCGTTCAGATGAGCCACAAAAGAGGGGGGAGAGAAAGACGGAGCGCTGCGGCAGGGAGAGGAGAGGAGCGTCGGAGGCAGGCAGGGAGCGGAGGGGCCGCGGGCGCGGTGCCCGGCGCGGGAACGGGCGGGGAGCGGCGGGGGCGAGCGGTGGCTCCTCGCCCCGAGTCGACGTGGAGAGAGAGAGGCCCCCGCGAGGATCCGAAATGGCCGAGGCTCGGGAGGAGCCTCCCGCGCTCGCCTCGGCCCGGCTCGGCCCCGCAGCGCGCCCCGAGCCCCTCGAGGCCGAACCCCCCCCCCCCCCCCCCCCCCCCCAACCCCCCTTCCCCGGCGGCTCCCGCCCCCCTCTCGCCGCCCTCCCCCTGCCCGCCCTTCCCTTCCCCTCCCCTCCCTCCCGTCCCCTCCCCTCGCCGCCGGGCTCCCAGACCCCCGCGGGCCGCTCTGCTCCTCCACCCCCTCCGCCAGCCCCCGGGCCCCGCGTCCCACCCCCCGGCCCGGCTCGGCTCGGCCCGGCCCGCCCCCCCGGCCGCCCCCCCGCCCGGCTCTCGCGTGTTCCCAGCGGTGGCAGGATGCCAAGTGTAAGTGTAAGTTGCTATAGCAACCCCCTCGGAGAGCGGAGCGGATCCGGATCGGCACCGAGCGGCAGCCGCGGCCGCCCGGACCCCCTCGCGGCCCGGCCCCGCCGCCCGGTGCCCGGCCCCGCCGCGAGGTGCGTGTCCCCCCCCCGCCCTCCCCCCGCCTCCCCTCCCCGCTCTCCGGAAATGCCAGGGCAGCCGCACCGGGAGGCGCTGGTTCCCCTTTGTGCTGCTCGCCGGCAGCCCGGTGCCCGGCCGGCCCCGCCGAGCTCCGCGCCGCGCCGCTCCGGCAGCCCCGGCAGCCCCGGCCCCGAGCCCCGCGCCCGGCGGGGAGCGGCCGCGCCTCCTCGCGCTGCGCCCGGCCGGCCCCGCGCCCCCCGCGCTGCGCCCCGCACGGCCCGGCCCGGCTCCGCGCCGCCGCCGCCGCCCTCCGCCGGGCCCCGCACCTGGGACGCGGCCCCGCTGAGCGGCCCGCCCCGGCCGTGTGTGTTGCAGAGCCGCCTCGCCCCGCGCCAAAATGCACCGGACGACCAGGATCAAAATCACCGAGCTGAACCCGCACCTCATGTGCGTGCTGTGCGGCGGGTACTTCATCGACGCGACGACCATCATCGAGTGCCTGCACTCCTGTGAGTACCGCGGCACCGCGGCTCGTCCTGGCGACTGCGCTACGGTCTTTGTTAAAGGCGCAATATATGTGCTCTAAGCGTCGCCTTTTCATGTTAATCGCGGCCGATTTGAGTATTTGTTTAGCTTAAGCGGCGCGCTGCTGACAATGGCCGATTCCCGGCCGCATAGTTGAGGAGATCGCACCTCTCTGTGTCTATGCATGCTCGGTGTCACCTCCGACCATCGCTAAAGGCTCCCGTGTTTGCCTTGCAGTCTGCAAGACGTGCATCGTGCGGTACTTGGAGACGAGCAAGTACTGTCCGATCTGCGATGTCCAAGTGCACAAAACCCGGCCGCTGCTCAACATCAGGTAGGGGCGGCCGCGCCGTTGGGCGATCTTATCTCTGCGTCGCGATTTCAATCTGAAAGGAGCCGTGAATTTACGGGCTGCCTCGCGGCCGGGCGCTCTCTTTGGAGTTTTGTCATTGATGGAAGTTGAAGGTTCCGCCGGCTGCGAGCGGAGTGCCGTCGGGCTTTGCAGAGGGAGGCTGCGGTGGGCACGGTGCCGGCCCCGCGCGTCGCTGTGCCCGCAGCTCCCGTTGCCGCTTACCGTTTCCCACGGCCATACCTCAGCCCCCCAAACTTACCGGACCTCCGGCAGCCGAAAGCCGACCCCTTCCAGCTCGCTTCTCCTGCCAGAAGCGTTTTCTCCTCTCCGTTCCTTTCTGCCGCTCCTCGTTTTCTGAGGAGGAATTGCAGGTTTGGGCAGAAGGATTTTTCGGCGGCGGTGCCGCGGTACACCCGGCTTCGGTTTTACAGCGGTGCTCAGAGCGGCGTTAGTTTGATTTTAAGCTCCTGTAAGCTGCGTTTTATGGGCGGCCTCCCGCGAGGCCGGGAGTCCTGCCTGTTGTTGGCAGAGGTTACACGCCAGGAGCTGCCGCTCACATCGAAATGCCGCTTCATGCTCTCAGTGTTGTGCTCGGTGCCTCTTTCCAGGTCAGATAAAACTCTCCAGGATATTGTGTACAAGCTGGTACCGGGCCTTTTCAAAAGTAAGTACCAAAAAGCAAAAGAAATACCCCGAGCCCAGAACTTCTCACCCGCATCCCTGCCGGGAGCTGCAGGGAGGTACTGATGCCCCACGTGTGCTTTTCCCCAGATGAAATGAAAAGAAGAAGGGATTTCTATGCTGCTCATCCGTCGGCTGATGGTAAAAGCTTCTTTCTCCCGACCCTAATCGATGTCGCGTTGCCCCCGGTGCTCTGCTCTTTCCTTTTTAACTCGCAAGCGCTGTGTTGTCGGGGTGGAATGTTAAGAAGTAAATTCGGCATGATAAAAGTTTGCTGCTTTGGCGCTTGGGTAGATTTATTTCGTAATCTCACCGTGGGGATTTTTTTTCCCCTCCTCACCGAGAATTGCCCTTCTTCCTGATTTGAATTTCAAAATGTAAATTATTGTGGAAATTTCTGCGCAGCTGCCAATGGCTCTAATGAAGACAGGGGAGAAGTGGCTGACGAAGACAAAAGAATTATAACAGACGACGAGATAATAAGCTTATCCATTGAGTTCTTTGACCAGAACAGGCAAGTTCCAGAATGGCAGTTTTTTAACGCTCACCTGACCGATGGCAGCTCTTTGTTATTTGTTGTAATTGTTTCATTTCTCCTCACAGACTGGAACGGAAAGGAAATAAAGAGAAAGAAAAATCAAAGGAGGAGGTAAATAAGTTTCCTTTACCCCAGAGGCAGTGTGGCACAGCCATGAGCAGTTCCTCCTGGGTTTGTAGGTGGGGAAAAATAGCTGGTTTGTGTGCAGGACAAAAAGGAGCTCACCTCCCAGCACTGAGGGCTGCCTGCAGCCCTGCGAGCTGCCAGCTCCTAGAAACAGCAAGTAACCAGTGCTGGCAGCATCGCTTTTAAAGCTGAACCTCATCTATTTATTCATCTAATTTTGTAATGCATTATTGTTAATTATTATTATTATTATTTAGTCGGCCTCTTATGCGTGTGCAACACTGAGAGGGATGTAGTGCGAGGTGTCAGTCTATTTTTTTGTAAAATCAGTTGCTTTGAAATGATTTTTTCCTGGAGCTGTGATTTACCACCTCGTTCTGCTGTCCCTTAGAAGAGCAGAAATTGCCCTATTGCACTTCTTAATTTAACAATGTGCATTTGTAAAATATCACCTATGGTGCTAAGAGTGCAGCTTTGGTGACCCTTGTCCCTTGTTGTGCCGATAGGTGAATGACAAAAGATACTTGCGCTGCCCGGCAGCCATGACAGTGATGCATCTACGAAAGTTCCTGCGGAGTAAGATGGATATCCCCAACACGTTCCAGGTACCTCACTGCTCCATCCCTGCTAACGCTGCTGGCATCCTACATGCTTTGGGTTTCTGGCTGTGTCTGTGTGGAGTTGGCAGCGCACTGGTGGGATCCAGGGCATTATTTAAAATGCCTCATGGAGGCTTTGGCCATGCTGTAGTTATAGAGGTGTAAAGACATTAATTAATCTGTTTAGTATATGTGAAAATTCCCAGTTGCCTGTGTGCTGGGCCCGGTGCTTTGGAGCCCTCAGAGGCTGCCTTCGGCACAGAGCTGCACACTGACACTGGGCTGCATCTCCCGGCAGATCGACGTGATGTATGAGGAGGAGCCCCTGAAGGACTACTACACGCTGATGGACATTGCCTACATCTACACCTGGAGACGGGTAATGACTCGGTGGCACGCAGCGGTGTGGCAGGGTGGTACCTGGGGTTCTGACGGGTCTCTTGCCTTGCAGAATGGCCCGCTGCCCCTCAAGTACCGCGTGCGGCCCACCTGCAAGCGAATGAAGATTGGCCATCAGCGGGAAGGCCTCAGCAACAGCGGTGAGCTGGAAAGCGACTCCGGCAGTGACAAGGCCAGCAGCCCGGCTGGGGGGCTGCCCTCCACCTCCTCCTGCCTGCCCAGCCCCAGCACGCCGGTCCAGTCCCCCCACCCGCAGTTCCCACACATCTCCAGCACCATGAACGGCACCAGCAGCAGCCCTGGCAGCAACCATCAGTCCTCCTTCACCAACAGAGCGCGGAAATCCTCCATAAATGGCTCCTCGGCCACTTCGTCCGGCTGATGGCCTGGCCTCGACCCTCCTCTCTATAGATCTCTCATGCCATTACAGCTTTATAGATGCTAATACACGTGACTCTCGTCCAAACTGCTTTCTTTTGTAGTGACACTGAACTTGGCTATGAAAGGCGAACTAGGTGACATTCGCTGTGGACGTTAATTGCGACGCGAGATTGAAATGTAAATGGTTTCCAAAGGACCGGGAAGCAAACAGAAGTGACACCTGGGTGTGCTGAGTGCTGCGGGGCCCTCAGCCCGACCGAGCTGGTAGAAGCCCTGGGACGTAGCTGGTTAACCCAGACTAACTCCTCCACCGCGTTCTCTTCGATTGTTATTGTTATTATGCCGTTTTGTGAACCTGTAGAAAGCAAGTGCTTTTTCATCTTGAAATTCGACGAAACAGAAAGGATATGCATAGAATAATGCATATATGTAGCCATGTCACTGTGAATAACAATTTTTGCGTATTAGCCATTTTGATTCTTATGTTGCATCCTTAATTCTCTGTTGCCGCGCAGAACCGATCAAACGAAAAGTAAACTTCAGTTTTACAATCTGTATGCCTAAAAGCGGGTATTACCGTTTTATTTACTGACTTGTTTAAATGATTCGCTTTTGTAAGAATCAGATGGCATTATGCTTATTGTACAATGCCATATTGGTATATGACATAACAGGAAACAGTATTGTATGATATATTTATAAATACTATAAAGAAAATATTGTGTTTCATGCACTCATGATATGGTTGTTAAATTTCAGAACCAGTTCGACCCTTGCAGATGCCGCCTGGTTGAGCTCTGCTCGCACTGCCATAGAGCCGCAGCGCTGAGGAAGCACAACCGCTCCGCTAACCTGGAGGCGATTGCCAATCCCCAAAGCATTTGACTGCCTTTGTCTTTTATTTTTCCCCCTTTCTTTCCCCCCCCCCTCCCCAGGTGTGGTTTATTTTTTACCGAATGTTGTTGAAGTGATGAAGTGAAGGAAAAAAAAAAAAAGAAAAAAAAAACACCAAAAAAAGAAAAAAAAAAAAGAAAAAAAAAATCCACCAAAAACCCAACAAAAAAAAAAGTGAAGGGAGATGAAAGTAATTGACGTGCTTGAAATTGACGTGCTTGATTGCCTTTTTATTACTCGGTGCGGTGGGGACTGTGTTTTTAAAAGCACACGGAATCACTCGAGAAGCCATAAACTATTTGGTATAAATTTTAAGGAGCCAGCGGTTGGCTGGGTGAAGGCGTTTTATCTAAATTTCTTTTTAATATATATGTATATGGTACAGTACTAACTTCATTAGAGCTTAACAGGTACTTGAATCCTTCCGATAAATTGCAGAGAATGCCTCCTCGGTGAGGGCCGCGTTTCCTGGGGGCTCCTGAGGGTGCGGTTTGTTCAGCAGAAGGGACTTTTCCGACACCAAACAGAACGGCCCGCAACACTTTTCAGTTTGTGCTTTGCTTTGGTCGAACTTCGTGTGTGTTCATCACCCACCAGTTATACATTTGTGAGGGTGTTTATTCTATATGGATATTGTTTCATGTTTGTACGGGGAAATTGTAGTTAAACATTTCATTGTCTCCAGTCTGCAAAAGAAGCACAATTCTATTGCTTTGTCTTGCTTATAGTCATTAAATCATTACTTTTGCATATAAATTGCTGTTATTTGTCCCGCTTGTTTTTATAGACCAGGTGATTGCAAACCCTCCACAAGGTTCTTGCTTATTGATGTATAATGTCTTGTTAAACAAGAGTTGATATTTTTTCCTGTAGTAAACATGTACAGTTCGATTTCAACGGTAAAAAACTTCAGTTTTATATACACGAATAACTTTCATTTATAGTTGATCAAAGAAATAAACAAATAAAAGGGATAATTCATTGAAAAAGAGCAGATGAACTTTGTCGGTAACGCGGCGTCGGAGACGTACTGCTCTCGTTGCGGGCTGTCGGGGCGGACGAAAGCCGCGCGACGAGCAGAGCGGCGCGGCAGTGCCACGGCGGCCCCGCAGGGCTCGGTGCCGTGGCGGCCCCGCAAGGCTCCGGCAGTGCCGCGCCGGTTGCGGCGCTCTCAGCGCACGGCCGCGGTGTGCCGGGCCCCCGCAGGGAGCCACGCGTCGTGCGGCACCGCCGAGAGGGAGAGGAGCGGGACAGGGCCGGGCTGGGGGAGAGCGGCGCGGAGCTGCGGAGCCGGGCTTTGGCGTCACGGTGCTCCGCACGGCCGTGTCTCGGCGCGGTTCCCTCGGCTGTCGGTTACCCGCTCCGTCCTGTCGGAAGAGATACGCGTCAAGCCCAGCCCCGAACCTAAAGCAAAGCGCTGCGCGTTCAGCGTGGTCACCGAACGGTGCTCGTTCGAACCGGGAGGAGCTGAAAATCACAGCTGTCAGAGTTTAAATCAAACTTCTCGTCGTAAAGTCTCCGTGCAGAGCGAGGCAGTGACACGGATGGATGCCTCCCTCCGAGGGCCGTTCAGCTCTCTGTCTTCTCCCCGCTCCTCCGCCAGAAGCGGAACGGCCGCCGCAGCCCCTCCCGCGTCGCTCCCGCAGCCGCCTCCTCTCACGCTCCCGCGCAGGGCTCGGTCCGGGAGCGGAGCGCGGAACTCAGCAGGGCGCTGCGCGGCGATCCTCTGCGGGCAGGGGCTGCGGCACCGCGAGCGGGTCCCCGCTGATGGAAAAGAGCTCCCAACCAACCGTGCGTGAGAGGAGGAGAGGAGGCTGCTCATCCCCAGCGCTGCGTTTGTTGGGATCGGGGAAGAAAAGCCGAAGTTCGCGGGACTGTAGGAACGCGTTCAGCAACCCGGCCGGATAAAAGCAGGGACGGGCGCGGTGCGGGCTGGTCTTTCTGTTTTCGCCAGTCCGAACTTTCCGCCCATCCTGGCTGCCAGAGGCTCCCAACCGTGCTCTGGGGATGGCGGTGCTGCCGGGATCGGAGCGGGGCGGTGGCAGGAGGAGCTCCGGGGCAGCGGGCAGGAGGCTGCCGGAAAGTGAGGCTGTGAGGAGTCGGGTTCCTCCTGGGGAGCGCCTTGCGGTAGGAGAGCTGTGTCCCGTCCGGCTGGGAGCCGTATCTGTGGCGGACACGGAAAGATGCGGGGGACCCCGCTCCCTTCCGAGAGGCTCTTCCCGGCTTTTTGGTGATGGAGAGGGCTCTGAAACGCTCAGGTGGGGACGTCAGGCGTCCTGCCTGGCGGAATCCCGTTGTTCTTTCTTTCTCCCCGCAGCCGTCGAGGACGTGCTGCTCGCCCTGGACAGCCCGGTCATGCCCCGCTCGTTTCTCTGCGGATTCTCCAGGTCGAGGAGCGACCGGCCCGGCTCGGGACCGCACCCCGCACCCCGCACGTCCTTCGCCCCTGCCTCGCTCTGTCCCGCGAGCCCGGGGCTCTGTCCACCCCCCTCCGGCCGCCGGCGGGGCCCGCGGAACTCCCGCACTTCCCATCCATGAACCGCACCGCTCTCAGGCCGGTGAGGCGGAGGCACCTCGCGCCCCCCCCGATGCTCAGAGGGTGAAATTTGGAGACAATGTTTACCCAGCCAAGTGTTTCCTGTTTCCGCTGTTAATTTTTAACGTCCTCGCTTCTACTCTGGGTACTTGAAACGGATTTCCTTCATTTAACTACAAACTTTCTTTTTCACGATCTCTCCGGAGCCGCGTTTGTTTTACAGCCGCGGTGATAATAAACAACAATAACAAGAAGGAGAATGAAGGGCGAACAGCAGCGGCGGGGCGGCACGGACCGGGCACAGCCTCGGGACCGCGAAGAGAAGGAGGCCGCCCTCGGGGCCGCGCAGACGGGGCGGGAGGCGGCCGCGCATCGCTCCACTTCGCGCCGGCGGGGCCAATACCGGCCGTACCGGGGCGGCCGCATCTCCGCCGACGCGGAGCGGTGCGGAGCGCGGCCTCCGCCCGGGCAGAGGCCATTTTGCGCCTGCGCAGCTCTCCCGCCTCGCGCCTGCGGAACTTCCCCCGCGCTCCGCCAGATTCGAAAGGGACCCGCGCAGGACCCGCGCAGCAGCGCGCAGCCGGCAGCAGAGCACCCCGTGTCCCCTCGCGAGGCGCCCGCAGAGCCCGACAGCCCCCGCGCCGGCCTTTCCCTCGCCACCTCCGCGCTAGGTGCTCGGGGCTCGCAGGCTGTGCAGCTGGTTTGTTGCTAGTGGCAACCACACGACAGCGATTTGCAGCTCGTTCTGCTGCCGGTGCCTCTCGTTCCACCTTCTCCCGCACACCGGCACGTCGCCGGAGGGTCCCCATCTTCCAGCGGCGGGGACAACGGTGGTGCTGGCGGACGGGGCGGGCGCCGGGCATCGCTCAGATTTTGAGTTTCCCCCGTTCGTTTGCGAGCTGCTCGCGGCTGCAGCCCGGGGCTGGGGTGGGCGAAGAGACCGTGGGACCCCGTAAGGATGTGCGGGAAGCGCGCGGTCTGCAACCGTAACCTCAGCGGTGGACACGAAGGGAGAGCTCGTTCCTTTCCTCTGCCCGAACAAACGCGGCTCCGGCTTTCGGTTTTGGACGGACTAAAAATATTTATCCTGTATTATAATAATTATTATTTTGATGGCAATGCGTAGGAGCCGGCGGTTCCGCAGGAAACCAGGGGTGCAACCATCCGCAGGCGGTAAAAGGGCTGAGCCCCAGCGGCTGGCATTTCCTGGCCCCATCCCGCAGGCAACCCGAAACACTCTGCCCATTTCCCATCAATTTCTCTCTCATCGTTTTTGTTCTGCCTTTGCCCACCGCGGCGGCGACGCACCGCACCCCACCGGCAGGAGCCGTGCGATGGTGGAACCGCGGAGACAAATGCTGATGTCCTCTTCGGTGAGGAAAAAAGAGGAATCTTCTTCCCAGTGCCCCGACGTCGATGCCTTCGCCCCACAGAACCACTTCGTTCCATAGGAGGGTCCCACAAATGGAATCCGCTGCCGGGAGCGCGGGTTGGCACCTCGGGACACCGAGAGCCTCTGAGAGCCGTGCGGAACCGCGGTAGCAGAAGCAACTGCGGGACAGCCCTGATGGAGTCACGCCCGGAGCCGGGCTGGTCGTGATAAAGCCGACCTGGGCTGCAAAATTAAATCATTTCTTGCAACGGTTCAAATATTTCTCTTGTAGTGTAAGACCTATCGCTGGATGCACACGCTCCGCTCAGCGATGGAGCGTCTCATTCCCCTACAGTCTGACCACTCGTGCCCCCCCATTCAACAAGCCTATCACCCGAACCCCGAACAGTGCGGGGAAACCCCGGTCTGTGCGCGTCGTCCTCCCACCGGCACGCGTTAAAATCTCTTTTTTGCAAACCTATCTGCGCTCAGAGACGGAACGATCTGCCGGACGGGGACACTCCGCGGGGACACCCCGTGGGGGCATCCCGTAGGGACATCCCGTGGCCGCCGTGCGGTGCGGCGGGACACGTTGCCTTCTTTCTGCCGGTGTCGTGATAGAAGCGGCCGCATAGCGGTACCGCCGGGCACGGGCTGTCGGGGGGCACCAGCTGAGAGGCGACAGCCGCGGAGCACCCCCGGCCGTGCCACCGCCCCGCGCCTCGGCTCTCCAGAGCTCCACGAATACCGTTACCGTCCACCGGGCCGGGGAAAAAAAAGCTGCTTCCCGGCACCCTCCGGCCGCTTTTCCCGAGGAATCAAAGGCAACGGTAAGGCACAGCCGCCAGAAAGCGAGCACGCGGTACCGATCGGGACATTCGGTGGCCGTCCCCCCGGTCCCTGTTTATTTCTGAAGCCGACGCGCCCGCTCACGGCGACGTCACCGCCATCAGAGATTTTCCGTTCTCGGTACTTTTGCGAGAACTCCGCTGACGTTTCCGCAGCCGCGTTTCCCCCCGCGGTGCCGTCCGCCCCGTGCGCTGCTGCGGCCACGCAACGTCCCCGCTCGGTGCGGTGCTGCGCCGCTCCGAAC
Organism: Excalfactoria chinensis; assembly: GCF_039878825.1. Taxonomy (NCBI): domain Eukaryota; kingdom Metazoa; phylum Chordata; class Aves; order Galliformes; family Phasianidae; genus Excalfactoria; species Excalfactoria chinensis. Next base: position 125,010,721 of record NC_092826.1, read on the forward strand.
GTCGGCTTCAATTAAACAGAGAAATGAATCGATCGGCGATCGGCGCAGCTGCTTTTGGAAAGTAACCCGGCGAGCCATTCATCACCGTTTGTTTATTTATTTATTTGCAATTCGGCTCACTTCAGAACAGAACTAAGCGCACGGCAATGTGTTTAGCAGCTGTTCCCTGCCCGGCTCCACATGGCGATAATTTCCCCAACTATTTTTGTGACAAACGGTCCCGGCGATCCCATCCCAGCCGCCTCATCTCCCCAAACCCGCTCCGTTTGTTTGCTCCCGGGGAGCGACGTCGGCGTTAAAGGCTGCGGGCGGCGCGGGGCCCTCTGCGGCCCCGACACCGATCCCGCGAGCGGCGCTGAGCGCAGCCGGGGGTTAAAACTTGGGCGACTTTCTTACACTTCTCCGAACTTTTCCGATGAATTTTCCGAGCCGTGCCGCACAGCTTTGTCCCGTTACCCGCCGCACGGGGCGGCCCCTCGAGGTCGGCCCACATCCCAGCCCCGCGGAGCAGCACGAGGCCCGCGGGGTCCCGGCGGCCGCCCTCGGGAGCTCGAGCCGGTGTCGGTGGGAGCCGCTCCGAGCCGCAATGTTACTCAGCCCGCAGTTCGGCCGGCCCGGAGCCGCGGAGCCCCGGAGCGGCGTCAAACGGGAGGAGGGAAAGGGGAAAAAAGAAAAGGAAAAAAAAGGAAAGAAAAAGGAAAGAAAAGCGAAAGGACCCCGCGAGAATCACGGCGTGCCGCGCCCGCTCCGCTTTTCCCTTCTCTTTCCTCCCCCGGGCCGGCGGCGCCCCCAGCACCGAGAGCGGCGGCTGATCCCGGCCCGGCCCCGCCGCACTCCGCGCTCCGCACGCAGCTCCGCGCAACGCGCCGGGACGGGGCGGGGCGGGGCGCGGTGGGAGGGCTGGTGACGTCACAGGCAGCGGTTAGGCCCCGCCCCCCGCCCCGCTTCCGCCCGCCCGGTTGCCGGGGCGACGAGTACACAGCGCGGCCCTGCGCGGGCGCGCGGTCTCCGCCATGAGCCAGCGGCAGGTCCTGCAAGGTAGGCTGTGCGATGGGGCGGCGGGGCCGGGGCCGGGCGGGCGCTCGGTCGCTCACCCGCGGCCCCCGCGCTGCCGCCCGCAGTGTTCGAGCAGTACCAGCGCGCCCGGACGCACTTCGTGCAGGCGGTGGCCGAGCTGTCGTCAAGGCCGCAGAACGTCGGGACGCTGCGGGACGCAGGTACGGGCGGGCCGTCGGGGGCTAACGCGGGGTCCCCGGTGCGGCTCTCGGTGCTTGTCCCGGGGCCGCGGCTGTAGGACGCGTTTCATTTCGGGATCCGCCGCCTCGCCGTTCCGTTTTGCTGCAGGGAAACTTTCTTCTGCTCCTTCGTACCTCGGCCGCAGCCCCGCGGCAGGTCCGCACCGCGGGATCCCGGCACGGCGGTCCCGGTGCGGGCGGCTCCGCTGGGCGCCGCGCTGCCCAAAGGGCGGCTGTGCGGAGTGCGGCCGGGGCTGCCCACGGCTTTGAGAGACAGCGGGGCAGAAGGAGCGCTCGGTGCTGAGTGAGCCGACCGACGGCTCGGGAAGGGTTGCGCTCGGCTTACAGAGCGCTGTTGGGGAATCCGCAGCGCTTCGGTTTCTCCCGGCTCGGTTTGTGGGGCTTGTGTCCCGCACCCCGTACAGCTGTCGGCATCCTCTGAGGCGCGGGGGGAACAAACGCACGAGGAAAAGCGGCGCCGTTCATACGCCCAACGTTCGGCTGCCGGGAATCCAGCGTTCTGTGAAAATGGTTTTGCTGAGGATCTCTTGGTTAAGGAGCCATTGACGTGGGCCTGCTGTGCCGCCCCACCGCGCTGCTCCGTTTCTTTGCTTGTTCATTTGTTTCATCTGTTTTTCTCTTTCTTTCTTTCCTCCTCCTTCTTCTTTTTAATCTTTTTCGTATTTTTGTGCCAGTGCTTGAATTTACACAATTTACCCACATTTACCAAAGGGACATCTCGCCTATAGAGACAATGTAGTTTAAGACTTAGAAGAAGCAGCCTCCCTGTGTCCATTTACAGTTCTGGTTTCTGTCTGCTTGCAGACAGGGCTCCCATTCGGAAGCAGCTCTCACAGCATTTAAAAAATGCAGAAAATTTCTATTTTAAGAAAGCAGTCGAAGTGCCAAAGCTAATTTTACTTCCATTGTATTGCGTGCACTTAAAATAGTCATTTGTAGTCCAGTGGGCAGCTTTCCTTAGCAGTGCCTTGTTGTGAGGAGGAAATAATCACGGAGAGGCCTGAGACTGCCTTGGTCTGAGATCTGGCTGCACAAGGTTCTGTGCTGGGGTCACCGTGTGTAAATGTGCTTTTGTGAGCCAAGGAGGATGGAAAGCAATACCCTGGTACTGAGCTGCTTTCCCATAGGGTTGGAATCGATTTGTGGTTGCTAGAAGAGAGGGGAATGTCTACAAATACAGTCTTTCCTATTACTATTTGAGTGACCGAGGCCCATAAACATTTTAATTTCTCCCCCCAGCAGCCTGTGCTTTTAAAACTTAAAATTACAATTAAATTGATAACTGCTATCCCGATCTTTTCTGAATATGCTATAGAAGGCTTCAGCACCTTGCTCTAAATGACAGGTGGTTGCATGCTGTCAGAAAGAACCAACACAAGCAGTGAGGTTCTGCTGTGACCAGCAGATCGCTCCATGGCAGCAACCTGAGAACGAGAGGTGTCTGTCTACACAAGTATCTCTGTTGAAGTCCATATATAAACGAGTTGGGGGGCTTATGGATTATTCTGGTAAAGGGAGTTAATTATTCTTTGGGAAGCTCAGTGTTTTAAGAGGATGCAGGAAGTTTTTACCTGCTGTCATTTTCCATTGGCTGGGGATGCCTGTGGCACTTGGAGGGGTTCTCCTGCTGGATCTCAGGGGTTGTCAGGGCTTAGGTTTTTCCCAGCAGAAGCAGAAGGCAGCTCACGGTGAATTCGAACAAAACCGAGCCTTAAATTGTATTGTATTCTACATTTCTGTTGTTGGCTTATATTTGTGGAACAGCTAAAACTCATGCTGGCAACTGTAAAAGATCAGTGCTCAAGGAATAAACATTTGGTTCCATTTCTAACAGCCCCTTTGACAAATGCTTAGGATCTCGTGAAAAAGGAAAGTTTGAGACCATTTCCTTCTTTGCGGAGGTATCTCTGGGTATCAAGCTAACACCACACAAGAGAGAAACATGTTAGCGCTGTTCTTGTCCTCACTGTGCGAGGAACCATCAGAGCAGTTCCTTTGGGAGGACTTGCTCCAGTTTTTTTTTCAACAACTCTCATTTTTGCTGTTTTGATTTTGTTACGTTTGTTTCTTATGGTTAAACACTGCTATGAATATTAGCTGCAAGGTTTGTCCTTTGACTGTTTAATTGATCAATTGTTGGGAGAAAATTCTTTTCTAAACCTCCTAAACATTTTCTGTTTGGTAAATGTAAGCTTGGAACAGTAACAAGCAATTCTTTTACCAGATCTCGTTTCTGGAGGGATCCTGTTGGGAGAAGCTACTCTGACAAGAACAGATTTAAATGTATCTTTTTAGGAATAAATCTATTCCTCTGGCAGCTGCAGCTCATCAAGTTTGGTACTGGAATGTCATGTTGAGTGCTGTCTCCTCTGCAAGAAGCTGACTGTTCTCAGTTATAGTGGCTGATGAATTTGAGCCCTCTTTCTTGCACTGACATTCAGGCAGTTTCCGGTCTTTTAGAAATGTCAGGAGAATATCTGAACTGGTTCCAGTGCTCTTTGAAGGCTGGTGGTTCCCAAGGGCCTGATTCTGTTTTCTTCATCTGCCTTGGGAGGTGCAACATTGTAAATTGTTCCAATCATATTATTTTGATAGAAACTTTTACATTTCAGCATTAATAAATGCATCAGATTAAGACTTGTATTATTTATGTGTGTTCATTTTTTGTATTCTTCCATAGTCTGAATTAAGTAGTTATTTATTTTTGTATTGGAGTTTATGATAATGGTGTCTTTGCTCTCATTGTCTAAGTTATTTAAGTATATTATTGTATTTAAAAAACAGTTTTAGTTCAGCAATTTAGTCTTTGACCTTAAAGATACTTATGAGGTCAGCTCTTTGCCTTTCTAGGGGCTGTGGGTGTTGTAGGGAAGGCTAAGTCTGAGGAGTGGAAAAAGAAACCTGTACCCATGTGGCCAAGGAACCTGGCACTTTGGGTGCTGGCATCCTGCACACCTGGCTTTCCCTCTTATTTCTGCCGGGGTTGTATTTTTAATGCCTTGGGCAGATTCATTCCAATTTACTGTTTCTCAGCCATTCCTACTTGCTGACCAGCCTTCAGGGCTGTGGGAGCCAACTTCTGAAATGTCAGTGTAAAGGAGGGTACTGTAGGAAATCCTTGGGCTGTGGCAGTGTTCCTCCTCCTTCATGGCCTTTTTCCTTTGCAGCTGAGATTGTTCTCCCAGCCCCAGAGCTATTCTACTGGCTGTGGGTTTTAAAAGCTGCATTCCCAAACTTTGGGTTCTTATAGGCATCCTTATTGGTAAGAAAAAGCTGTTCTGATTTATTTCCCCTATCCAACTACATGGAGTCTTTTTGCTTTACTCTGACTTGTGATTATTCAAGATTCATGAGGGCTTTGAGGGGCTTCGGGAAAGAGAGTATGAGGATTCTGACTGACGCTCATATATCACCTCCTTCTCCCCTCCTCTCGCCCCCCCCAAGAAAAAAAAAAAAGCCACAAAAACCAACCAAGAAATCCCTCCCCCCAAAAAATCATCACCACCAACAAACCCAACAAAGCAGCCCTAATGAAGTCTGCTATCTCCAGAGCAGTAACTGTTTGTCTGGAAACTTGGAATGAAAAAAACTTGGAATCTGCTGCTGCCCCGAGTGTGACTTTTTCTTTTTTTTCCGACCTCCTTTCCAGATAGGCAGCAGCCAGCTCTTGCTTGCTGAAAGGAAGTGCATCAGGCCTGGGCACAACAGCTCCACTTGAGGAGCGTGTTAAGGGCGATTCAGCTCCCAAGTGTGACATTCTTTGAAACAATTCTGAGTGGAAACTGAGGATGGAAGGGGGAATCAGTCCTTGCCCGAGGTCAGGCAAGGTTATGTGGTGCAAGAGAGAATATTTGGCAGTAGTTTCTGCTACCTTGTTTCTGAGTTGCTGGTGGGAACTCTTCCAAAACAAATTGAGTCTAACAGTCCAAACGCCTTATTTTCTAGTTAACTCTGTGTTGCTGCTGCCTTTGAATTAGACTTAATGAATTCCCTGCTTCTGTCACAAAAGGCTCCTTCAGAAGGTGACCAAAGACTTCTCTTAAAATTTCAGGCACTAATGCCGCTATGCCTACTCTGTGGCCCTATTTGTGGGGGTCAGTGGTAGAAGAAGGAAGACACTGCTAGAAGGTTCTTACCAATTTGCAAGGTTACCTGTTCTTCTAAGTGCTACGGAGAGAAATACTTGGCTTACTGAAGATGTAAATAGAAAAATGAAGCAAATGAAAATAGTGAATCTGATGAAATCTTCTCAAGCAGCTGGTCTCACAGAGGTGTCAGATTCAGTGCTGTTGTACAGCTACTCAATGCTAGTTTTAGAAAATGTGGAAATTGGAGGTAAAGCTTTTAATTAAGATCAACGTGTAGTCATAATCTAGGTTTATATACATCCCTCAATTCTCAGTTAATCTGATGTCAATGTAAGGCTTGTACAGCAATAAGAATTGATTTTTCTTTTTCTTGTTACACCAAAGCTCCTGTCATGATAATTATTTGGTCACTGCCTTTACTCATATTCAGACATCACTCTGGGAAAATACATCCTCCTTGAGAACCAGTACAATTTCTATTCCATTCCTAGATCTTTATAATCCATTCACTCTTCTATCAACTCCTCTTTAGTGTTTTCTTCAAACAGTAACTCCCATCCCACTTCTTGTCTCTATCCTCACTTTCAGTTGCAACACCTAAAATAATTTGCAGTAAGACGTTTGTGCTGACACTCAGATGTCATCAGCAAGCTTGATGTGCTTTATTCTACAGAGAAATGACTGGCGGTGGTCACGGTGAGACACGCTGCTTGGCAGCATTTTAGAACGTGCTAAAGAGCCTTGATCTTGAAAAGTGAAATCTGTATCAGCCAGTCTTGAAAATGCAAATCTTGTAAATCTCATACTTAGGACAACTCAAGTTGTACATTCATTTAAGCTGTCTAGCACGTGGTTTTACCTTTTGCATTGACTGGGTATGTTGTGAAGGCTAAAAACATGTTATAATGTCTGGCTCTAGCTCATGGGTTCCTCTGCTGTAGACTGATTGCTTTGTTTAAATGTCACTTAAGTTTAAGACTGCCTTGAATGTGCCGCCTTGGCTTTTCTAGGGACAGAACCCTGCATGCTGTGATGTTGCCTTTATTCCCAACCGCTCTAACAATCTCTTTTTTGTCAGTTAAACATACTTTAAAAACAAAAAAAAGTGAATCTACTTTTCATATTTTACCTTAAAGGTTCAAATGTAATGTCTTTACAACTGTTCTGCCTGGCAGTATTTCAGTAAAGCAGGAGCAGTGTGAAGAGCTGGAACAGCGTGAGGGCCCTGTAAGAATTTCTGGAGGTGTCTGATCATAAAACTCATTAGTACCTGAGTGAACTGCTGGCTTGCCTATTCTGCATTGAGGGAACAAGAATGGTCTTGGGCTGCATACACAAAGGTTTCTCCAAAAGTAATGCCTCCTATTTATTTCCATGGAAACCACAACTGATAGTAACAGCACAACAACACAGTTTAATAGAGCAAGTTCTCAGCTATAAAACACTATTGTTCAATACAGTCACCACCATTAGCTATGCATTGATGAATGTCAATGGGTGCCATTTTTATCCACATGGAGGAATTCATTTTCACTCTTTTTCTTCCTATGTGCTTCCATGTCAGACACTGTTCTGTCAGACTACCCCTCTGCTGCCATCTGTCACACAGCAGCAATGGAATATTGGTGGGAAGGTTCCACCACTGCTGCCATACCACCCTCATCCACCTCTGCTGTTGTGGGCCAACATCATAAAATAGGAGGTGTTACTTTCAGGGCAGCCTGTTGCTGTGTGCAGTGAACCATAGAAGCACATGGCAACAGCAGCCTTCAGAAAATATACAATATAGTTCATGTATGTAAGTAACATAACCTATTTTAATCTTTAATATTTTTTTATTAGAACAACAACAAGCAAAAACCCAGGAACTAGTGGTATATGTGACCTTCCTTTTGTGAAACTAACACATCGCTCCCTGGTTTGGTGGCAGTGGCTGTAATTCTTAGTGAGGTCTCAAGCTGTTTGTCAGAGATTTTTGATCAATAAGGCATGATTGTGAAGTGAGGAATGTTTTTCTCTGTGAAGAGAGGTCTTACAAAAGTAAAGAGACGTGGTCAGATTTTTGAGTTGAATCTCTGATTGTAACTCCATACATTCCATTTGAAAATTCCCAGTTTCAAGTATTTATTTATTTATTTGGCAGTCTTGAAACCTATTCTCAACCCCCTCAATCAGAACAGAAAGCATGGCTGCATATTTTTCTTTGTTCACGGGACTGTGCTTAGCCAGTGTATCGAAATGTGAGGGCAGATGGGTTTGGGCCATGCTGCCAGCTGTGCTGGGCTGCCTGTGGGCTGGGTGTGCCTGCATTAGGGAGAAGGGCAAGGAGATGCTTTCCTGTAGAAAGTAGATGTGAGTGACTTACTAGAAGATCAGCGCCCCGTAGATGATATATGGCATTGGCACCAACTTGTGTGTCTTTCTGGTTTTATTTTCACTTCTAATTTGTTCTTTAAAGTCCTTAGTCCACCCTGAAATGAAGTGTAACTTACTATTGAGACCATACTTGCTGTTTGGAAGGTTCTGTGAGAGGATACCAGTAAAATGGCCACATTCTTAAATAGGGATTCCTGCAAAGTGCTCAATGAGTTCACACTGGCACCACAGAACTGGAGGACCAGCTTTTGTCTGCTGCTGCACAGGAGGCCTTTTTCAGCCCCGTGGCTTTGACAGGAGTGTAAGTGGGCCCCAGACATACTGCAGTCCTATTTCCATAGTCTCTATGTGAACGTTCAACTCGTGCATGCTATGGCTGTGGCCATTTTTGGTACTTCTCTAGTGCTATTTGGACATGACAATTTTATTTCACTTTCCCTTTTATTGTTTGTTGCTGCAAAACCTGTGGTGCTTTGACTTGTGAACATCCTGGGAGACTGCAACCACCACGCACAGCTTGCTTGCAGCGCTGACCTTGCTAAAACAAACTCAGTGGTGTCAGCACGGCCTCCTTGGTTAGTTTTTCACTCTCACTTTTCATCCTTCTTTTTTAGAGCCTCCTGTTGACTATTAAGTTATTTTCTTCTCACTAGGAGTAATATGGTTTTAACTTAGCATAAATGCTCTCAGTGAGAATCACCTTGCTACTTGAGTACTTTTTCCTTTTCTTCTTTTCAGGGTGCCCTTCTATACGTAAGTATGCTATAAGTATGATTTACTGTAATTTCAATCCCTTTGGCCTAATCCTTACTCTAATGCCATCAGCTTGTCCTTGTTTGATTGTGTCTCCTCAACATCCAGGTGCCATCTGCCATTAGGCAGTGATCCCTCTGCTATGGGACTGTTACACCAAAAGGCCTTTGGTAGTTGGAAGCTTATGAGCCCTTGAGAAGGGAAGTACTGCTTTCTTCCCTGGTCAGCCAGCTAAATCTTTATCTGATGCAAACAAATGTAGTGGAAAGAGCAAAGAACTGAGGCAGCTGATACGGAGGTTTAACTGCAGCTCTGAGTCATTTGGGGTTCTGGTATAGCACTTTTGCAGCTCCATGGAGCATTGCTTTCTGGCTGAGTTATAAAGCTCAGCAGTATTAATTTGTACGTCTGGCTCTTAGAGAGGCACTTTCAAAGAACTGCAATACAAATAATTTTCTCTTTTCAGACTTTACAAATCATATGCTTTATGTAACATCATATATCTTTCTTATATCTGTACTGAAAAGTCTTAATTTAACTGTAGAAATAACCTCTGTGTACAGAGTGGTCATCCTTGGTCACCCTTGTTGCCTTTTTCTGAGCCTTTTCCAGTTCTACTCTAGGGAAGGGTATGAAATGCAGAACAGATTTATACAGCAACATAGTGATGGTCTCTGATTTGGCATCTTTTCATTTCCATATCCCTGTATACTTCTGTGTGCATAATTATTTTCCCATGGCTGAGCAGTGAGCTGGTGTCTCCATGGAGCTGCCTGTCTAGCAGTGGGACCTTTCTCCTGAGCAATAGCAATGTGCTCAGAGTTCATCACTGTGGGACGTTGGGATCGGCTTTCCTGTATGTGTTTGATTTCACTTGCTGTTTTATTTTACAATCATTCAGTCCCTGGTTTCTTAGTTTTCTCCATCGATACTCCCTGGAATAACCTTTGGTCACCAGCACATGGTGTCACCTTGTGGCTTGTGCCCCTTCCAGAGCACAGGTGAGTGCTGCAGTGCACATTTCCATGCACAACTCATGAAGAGCTGCACTGTGACCTCCTCCTTCCTGTGGCTTGAATGGAAAGCTTACACCTGTTGTTTCCCAATTTAACCAAACTTTTATCTTTGAAAGCACTCTTTTGGGCTCTAACGGCTAATGGTTCATGTCATAATTGCTTGCCTCACCTGTAATTTCAACAACGTGTGTATATTGCAATATCCTCAGGATACATGAGGATTTCATCCTCAGGATCCTTTCGTGTTTAACTGATGTGATTAATAAAAAAAAAGATGGCACCACCACCACCAAACTTCAGTTCTTGTATCTGGAGTATAAGACCTCGTGGCCATTGGCCCTTGAATCAATGGTAGCTTGTAAGAGATGGAATGTAATTTGGCATAATACAAGGCAGAGGTTCTTGTGGCAGGCTGAAGGAGTGACATAGCAGTGGGAGATCACCAAAATCTCCTGATGGGATTTCCTGTATGTGTTTCTTTAACATGTATTTTATATATGTTTGAATATACCATGTTTCTATGTGTGATTCTTTTTTTTATATATTTCACAGTTGTTTTCTACCTATGAAAAAATGTGCAGAAAAACTGCCATGTCCACGTGCCAACTTCATTTCAGTGGAACACCTGCATTTCCTACAAGCTCTCATTATCTGGAAGAGTAATTTAATAGATTTTTATGAGTAAAGTTGATGTAAAGTTCAGAATAAATGATTTGAAAAATTTCCACTTACCATGTGGGCTTTTCTCTTCCTGGTGTAACTCAGGTGTAATATCTTTGCTGAGACCTCTTTTGCTGGATGTGGTCCCAACTATCCAACAGACCGCTGCTTTGGCTCTTGGGAGGCTTGCCTACTTTAATGATGACCTGGCAGAGGCAGTCGTGACTGGAGACATTCTTCCACCGCTCGTGTGTTCATTGTCTGAGCAGAATGTAAGGCATCATTGTTCGCTTAAGTAATCATTTTTGTTTAAACTGCTGCACAGCTAAAGGGAAATCTTTCTGTATTGGCTATCTGCTATTATTCCTAGCATAGCAAGAGGTGTGTGAAAGTCAGAGAGTGTGCATGCTTGAACTCCTGAGAGATCAGTGTGTATAACTTTGAGCTTAAGCAAGTTTGACTTTAAAATCTCATCTTACCTCCCGGTGCATTTATAAGAAATACACTCATGGCATTTTTATAGGTTTAAAATGTTGAGTGATACGTTATAAAAAGTCCCTCTTAAAAAATGAGACAATTGGAAAGCTGTAGTGAAAATTGACTGGGATTTGTCAATAATACTGAACACTTGTAAAATACATAGTAAATTTTTCATTATGGATGTTCAGTTTGTATCTCCACACATAACCACTTGGAAATCTGTAACATAAGAAGTATCAAACCACTGATACAGGAAAACACAGTAAAGGATTTGATATTTGTATTTAAAAAAAACCCTTTCTAAGCAATTGTGTTGCAAATAAATCTCCTGGTGCCTCTTTCTCCCCTCTTGCCATTTTTCCTTCAGCTTTTCCTTATATTCTAGTTCTTTGTTCCTAACCTAAATTGATTAAAAAAACCCCAAAACTTCCAGTAGAGTTTCTAGTGACTGGCAAATAGAGGAGACAGCTGACAGTTAAATCCACTGATACCATAGCCATACTTGAGTAGCAATTTTGGCTTATTAGATTTCAGGTATATTACAATTTCAATGGAAATATCGTTTGGAAAAGTGTATTTTCATTTTCAGTCTTTTGGGGAAGACAAATGCAAGCATTCTTTGCTTTTGTTTTTTCTTACATGTCTGGCCATTCCCTGCGCAGCCAATCAAAGCAACAGCAAAAAATCTGAAAAGCCTTGATTTCAATAAAATGAAGGTCTTAGACAAATTTATGACCATTCTGGTGAATTTCTGTTTTTAAGAGAAGGAGGGAAACAAAACTTTTTAAAAACTGATTTTATTTTATTTTATTTTATTTTATTTTATTTTATTTTATTTTATTTTATTTTATTTTATTTTTAATAATTTGGAAGCTACTCCCCCGCTGCAATTCAGAGCACTCACTAAATTAGCTTGAGTACCCTGATTTATCTGTTCCATGTTACTGCCAGTGCTGTTGCTACATCTGTGAGACGGCTGTAATTCAGAATCAGTTGGGGCAGCAGCAAGATTAGTGTGAGGTCATGGAAATCCTACTATGTCTTGGTGACTGAGGGCAAGCGAAGGAAACTCATTATCCAGTTCATGCAGAGTTTAGCAGTGCATGCAGTTTGTTACTTCCAGTAGGCAAAAAAACAAGACAACAAAACAAAAAACAACAACAAAAAAGCCAACCCCAAACCATTTTCATTCCATCTACTCCTAGCCTATCAACATCTATATTTAAGGAGCTGATTCTTGGAGCACACAACAAATACTAATTCAGCTGGCTTATGGAGAATAGTTACAGGGTCACATCCCAGCTCAGAGTTTTGTCAATTAAACTGAGCAAAACAGAGTTGTAAAACTCTGTATGTACTCAGTATGTACTAACTGTGCCTGCAAATACAGTTTGTTTGTAAACAAATGTGTTTTGAATAACAATACAAACAAAGAAGTGTTTTTCTTTGCCAGAAATGTAATTGCTTAACAGAAATAACGTACCCATATTTGCACAGATGTAGACTGGTGTAAATTATTCTAACTTCACTTATTTCAGCAAAACTGGAACTCAAACTAGCTAGGAGTTTGTCTGTTTGTGTCCGTACTGTTTCAATTAACATCTCTTGCACTAAGAGATGCTTAACGTCTTTCTTGTAAATTATGTTCACTGTATCTACTTGTAGGCCTTAACTTAGAAGTCTGGGATTTTGGCAGTAGGGAATTATATCTAAACTAAACAGAGACAGGGCATGCACTTGAGCATTAGAGGATGACTGCCCTTTATATGCTTAAATGATAGTGTTTGGGCCAGCGCTAGCCATCAAAGTGCTTGGCGGTGCCTGGATGCGGTTTAGAGGATGGCAGAGGCAGATCTCCATTGGCTAGATGAGGCCATTGTGCTTTGAGGCAGAAGAAGTTTAGGTTCTTGCACATGGTGTGCACCACTACTTGGTCGGAGTTCAATTACCTATGGAGCTGTTGCAGATAGTCCTCTACTGCCACACCTTAGTGCTTCGGGGAAGTTTTTCTAAGGTGTTTGGGCACCTGACAAGAGTCACAGCAGTGTTAACTTGGCTTCTCATCTGTATGGACTTGACCCCAAAGGGATACGGGGTTTTCTTTGTATAGGTTCTGGGTACCTTGACAGTAGGAATCCAGCACAGTTAACTGCCTAGGCTCCCTGTACAGAGCAGGGAACGAAACATCTTGGAATAAGATTGAAACCAGCTGGTGCACAGAGAAGAAGCCCTCCCAAGCTAGTCCACAGTGCTGCTGGGCCAGCTGCCAGGAGTACAGGGTAGTAGCAGTAGATTGGTTGTGTCCTGCTGAATCGTGCCCTCATTGCTGTACAGGGACATTATAAGAGGATCGAGTGGTCTTTCTGCCAGCACAGCTGTGACAGGAGTGCTTGAATTGGATTCTGAATTTTGAAACTGTATAGCAAGGAAGAAATGTAACCTTCAGCTTCCACATACTTTACACATTCACTTTGAAATTAAAAGACTGAAATGGGACTTATAAAATACGCTTTTAAAAGAAGCCACAGCCACCACTGCTATTTATGTGGAACCTCATGGTGCTTGCATCATCATAAATTGCAAGGATGCACCAGCACTGAGGCACAAAAGTAGAAAACCAGAGGCAAGTGCTCGGATTTTGCTTGAACTTGTGGCAGAGGTGCTAAGCTTAGTCTGTTTGGAAGTGAGCTGTTTCTGGACACGTGCAGGAATAGATTTTCATGTTGCCTAGTCAAAGCTGAGGACTGTCACGCTGGGTGTCTGCTGGTCTGGGTTTTCAGGATTTTAACTGGGGCAGTGGCAGTATTTAGGCATTTGGGGATTCAGTTTGTAAAGACTTTTGTTACATCGTATTCTCTGTGTCTCTATTTCCTGTTTGTAAGCAGTGTTTTCACACAGTGATGTTACGTGGGTATGCACGTCAGAAACTGTGAAGCCTTGTGGATGTTGCAGATGGGTAGAATTAGTTTTGGGAGCTTGCTCTGCGTAATCTATGTAATCTGGTTAAATATGTGAAGTACTATTGTTTTTGTAGCTCTTATCACTCACGACTCACTTAAACAAACAGACTTATCTAGACTATTATCTTTTCCTCATATCCTCTTAGCCCTCTATTTATTTATTTTTTTCCATTTGTTTGTGCACTTGCTGCAGATCTTACATCATGAGCTATCTCAAGGAAGGACTGTATGTTCGTTGTTTGTGTGATGCATGGTGGTCCTGATTTGGATCTGAATGAGATATTGTTGCTAATAAAAATCTAATTTATGCATGTCTGTGCTCTGTTATGCCATAAAGTACTAAATGTTAGTAAAAAGCATTTTTTTTCCCTCTCATTTGTATAGCGTTTCTACAAGAAAGCAGCTGCATTTGTGCTAAGAGCAGTTGGTAAACATTCTCCACAGCTAGCTCAGGCAATAGTTGAGTGTGGAGCGCTGGAAGCACTTGTGATTTGCTTGGAAGATTTTGACCCTGGAGTCAAAGAAGGTGCAGCTTGGGCACTCGGTTACATTGCCCGACACAATTCAGGTAACAGGTTCAGTTTGTTATCTTTTGACCTAATACTCTGTGAGAGTTATAAGAAATAATGTTACTGTGATGTCCGTAAATCAGAACAAAAGAGACTTTTTCTTTTCTGTAATAAAATCTTAAAGTGGGAATAAAAACCTGCTCTAATTTTACGAATCTGGCAATGCTGTCCCTTATGTGAGAAGCTGTTGTATCTGATATCCACAATGACCAGCTGTATGAGAGTTGCTCTAAGAAGAGATGCATTGGATGAGTGGCCAGGAAATGACATTCTGCTTTATTCTCCTTTGTGAGGAAATTTCAGAAGCTGTACTATTATGTAACTGTTGCTGTGGAACAAAATTTCTTGTGCTTACTGTAAGTTCTCTTTTTTAATGTACATAGTATAAGGAGAAGCCTAGGCAGAACTAAGTTCCATTCAGCTGACAGCACAGACTGCAGTACAAATGTGCTAAATTCATTGCAGTGATTACATTATCATTAGGCAGCACACCACACTCTTCCCTGGGAGTCAGGAACAGGTTTGAGGAATCTGATGTCGAGCAGCTCGCTGCTGTCTTACAGGCAGTTATATAACTCACTGGCAGTATCATGTTCCTATTTAAAAGCCAATCCACATGGTCAATAGTTTTTACCAGCTATTTATATAGTTCAAGTAAAAGTTTGGATCTAGAAAGCTAAGAACTGAGAGACAAAACTGCTGAATAGAAGGAATGGCGTAAATAGCCTGTGTTCATATTGGTTGAAGTTAAAATTATTCCAGGATCACAACAGTTTGGAAGCTATTCTTTTTTAATTGCTGTTAAGAGTCTGGCTGCAAAAGGTATGGGGCGTTTTCCTTACTGAGACCTAATCCAGAGTTGTCAGCATCTTCTGTGTGGGCTGCTTTTTATCTGGGAACAAATTTATTCTTGGTGCACCTGTCTGTGCTAAGAATCTTTTGCTTTTTGGCTATTGGATCAGAATCCCTGAAACCAAATGTTGCTTTCATCTGAAATATATTTGCATAAGTGTCATTTGAGAGTGTTCTTTTGTACAAATGTATGTAGTCTAAGTGTGTGTCTGTGTTACTCTTAACATAAACATGTCTGTAGTTTTGTTATATCAGTAAATCAATATTGACTCACCTCAATTGTCCTTCACGCTATTCATTGTGTGGATGCTGGCAGATCTTTAGGGTGATCCAGTTCACTCTGTGATGTCACTGTCTGCAAAGATGGAGATGTGGAGGTACTGAATACAGCAGAGTCCTTATACAAATTTTTATTCCATGGTTATAAATTATTTATTCATGTTTCACCAGTTTCTGCATGCAATAAGCACAGCATCTTCTGGAATTGGGTTGAAATTCTGAGGACAAGGACAGATCACTCAATATCATAAGTTAAAAACAAAACAATCAATCAATCAAACAACAACAAAAGAAAGCAAAACAAACAAACCCAACAACCAAAAATTCAGTTATTCCCCTGCTGTGAAGCTGCCCAACTACAGCCAGCTGTGTATCTACCTTCCTCTCTGACACAGTCACAGGAAGCCTCTAAAATAGTTACTACTGAAAGTAGAGCAGTTTTACTGAAAGGAGACCTCTCTGTGCATAGTATGTTTCTTCTACTGCTACAAGCATTTGCAACAGTATTGTTGGAGGTGGGATCCAAAGTTGGATCTCTCCTTATCAACACCTGGTACTTTCTGTTAAAGAAACTCTGGATTGGATTCATACTTTTGCGTTGACTAAATTTGGCAGTTATGATTTTCACTGACTGTAGGCACATACTGCAGTTTAAACTCTAAATGTAGAGCGGGGTGATAAATGTTTTTCCCCGCCCACAAGATGTTTTTCAGTTTCAAAAGTTGTTTCTGTTCTAAATAGGGACAACATTGAGGCAAGATCTTCTTTTTTTTTTTTTTTTTTCAACCTCAAGATGGTGTGGGGGACGTTTACTTGTCCTCAGCAATAATAGTTTCACAATTGGGGTATATGCCTGGGATGTGGGAGACAGATTAACACCCTGATCTGTTTTAGATGAGATGTGAACCTCAGTCTCTGGGTGCAAGCAAAGGCTCCTAGCATTGGGTGGTAGCTGCTTTGCAGTGGGAGAGTTTCTCAGTTTTTATCAGAAATTCCATTCAAGACACGATAAATCTGCTCTCTAGGAACTGCAATGCATGTTCCCTTGAAAAGACTTCTAGCTTTGAGAAACTGGGACCTTTTTTCTTCTCTGAAAAACAAAACAAACAAAAAACAACAAAAAAACAGCCAACAATCAAACAGATTAACAAGCTCCTTTCTGCCTTCATACAGCAATCACTCAAAATACAGTTCCTCTGTGAACAGATGTCTCCAGAACACCTGCAAGGTTTTAGGTCAAGACAGAGATTCCTAGACACTGGAAATTCTGCTAGGTCAGATCCCAAAGCCTAACCCGAACTCATGCAGTTCTGCTCACTCTGGAAGATCCCCTTGAGCTGAGTTCAGATACTCGTTTAACTCCAAAGTGTGTGGATCAGTGTATGCTTGAACTTTGTCAGTCATTATTGCTACTGTTTGTTGGTGTTTGCGAAGAAATGCAGTGTTTCAAATACCATCAAAATGCTATCAAGTCCATGAAAAAGATTTTATAAATTTTTACTTGTACCATTAATTTGAATGCAAAATTCTTGTTAGAAAGAACTGAATATAACAGCTTCCCACTTTGCCTGCACAAGAGCATGAAAGATGTAATTTGTTAATGCTTGTACCTGCTTCAGTATATGGTGAACTGATAGTAAAATGAAAATAAATGCTATTTATACCCAAACATATTGCTGAGAGAGGAGTTAAACTCATTTTCAATCACAGCGTGGTGCCCTTAGGATCATAGGGTAGTTCAGCTTGGAAGGGCCCTCAGGAAGGCTCTAGTCAAGATTCCTGCTTTGAGTAGGGTCAGGTACAACATTGCTCACATCTTCAGTGATTTGAGCCTAGTAGGAACTTTGTCTTATTCCAGGATCTAAGTTTGCCCTGTAATTAACAACCACCATCCCACTGATTTGAGCTTTTTCCACTGTTTGCAGTGAAATATTGACCACTGTGGTTGAAGCGGTCTGCGTAAATTAGTGATCTTGAAGTGCAGCCTTTTGGACTACTTGTAAGGATTAGAGTCTTCCTATGTGGTCATTACATAATCACGTTATTCAGAAAAACACAGTATTGGTGGTTGTTTTAGTCAAAACCTGTTGTGTCCTGTGGATACACCTGCCAACACAGCAGGGTCTGTTTGAGAACCATGCTCTGGATTGAAACATTCATTTGTTTCCAAGCAAAGAAGGTTTTGCTGCTGCTTTCTTGCTGGGAGCAAATGCCGTATTCCTATAGTGGTTTTCCTTCCCTGGGGACTACCATCACATTCACTTCCTCCTATTCATTTTTCTGCCTCTTTTTTTTTTTTTTTTTTTCTTTTTTGACCCATCCTCTTATTGCTAATTTGTTAATGTTTGTATGGATTTTTTGTTTCAGATCAATCCTATAAGACTTTCCATTGATTTCAGAGGATGTGTAGTCAGGAGATTATTGACTCCTCTTTGTTCACTTCCAACTCTTCCTGATCATGTAAACTCATGAGTAGGCCTCAACTTACTTTGAATTAATTTCTCAGTCCCTGGTGACTGCTGTTGTACTGAGACAAATCAGTACAACTCTAGTACATCCACTAGCTGAAATGGTGACATCTTAAACTCTGTTGGCTTTCTATATCAGTCTTCCTTGTAGCTTTGTGTCAGTCTGTCTTCCTGTCTGTGGTATCTCCTTTTGCTAAAATCCTCCCCATGTTTCTGGACAAAAGCAACTTATTTGCGGTGAGTGTTGAGTCCAAGCTCCATTGTCTCTTGTTATATGTAGAATCACTCTTACTACTTACTCTCATGCAAGGAGAAGTCCTTCTTTATCACCATGCAGCTGGATGAGTTCTTTGGTCTACCACAATTCCAACCTTGCTTTTTTCCTAAACTTCTGTTGATTTAAATAATATTCATAAACTAGTTCTCTTTTTCTGCTGTCTTTCTCCTGTTGGTTTGGTCTTTATCCACATCATGCATTCTTGGAAGAGTGTTAAGTCTTTCTATAATTTATTCTCTGATTCTATTTAATCTCTTTTAATTACTTTGTCTGAATATTTGGTTTTGAAAATTTCTTCCTGAAAACTGTGTTTTTTCCTTTAGCTCTTCCTCAGCATTCTTTATTTTTCTTTCCTGCATATCTATCTGTATTCTCTAATTGGGTAGCAAAGCTTTAAAAATCCCTATTGCACCATTTGAATTAAAGATTTTCCACTAAGTTGGGAGTTAATCATCTTTTTGAGAAACAGAACTGCAGTTATCACAGAATCATTTAGTGCTTAGTGTCATAGTTTTGGGCTGAGTTGGCAGGGGGAAGTGATGGGATAATATGGATTTTCTTTTGTCCTGCCTCAACTTCCCCAGTTTTCTGGGGAAATTTACTACTCAGTCTATTTACTACTCAGCTGTCTTTTGACACTTGGTATAGCCCTACATGTGGTAAGTTATTAGCCTTGAACTTTATAATCACCACTGGAAGAACAACCACTTAATTAACCATGACCAACAGTAACCATCAGTATTTAAATGATATCAAGCTTGTAACAGCAAGAGCTGATCTTAATTGAATCAGATTGAGTTTGCTCTTTTATGGTCACCTTTACATACCTGGGCACTGCTGTGACCTTAAGGTATTGCTCTTTCCCTCCTCATTTGATTTCAACTCATAAGGTATCAAAGAAACACCTTCTTCTAGAACTGTCCTGTACCTCTTGACATAGTTTCTGTGATATTAGCATCTCATCAGCAGACTGCAAGCAATTGAGATGGTTGATCTGAAGTTGCTTCTGAGATACCGCCTGTAACTGGGCACAGTCTGATGGATTAATCTGGACCTCTGGTCAGTAGTTCCTGAAAAAAAAATTGAAAAAATAAAACAGGTGTATTTTTTTTTTTTTTCATGCAAGCTGAGAGTAGCTTATACCTCTTGTACTATTTAGCTCGTTCTCCAGTCTGTTTTCATACATGCTGCAGGTACATTTTGTCTCAAATCTGTAAAATTGCAGCTGGACCTTCAGGCAGGGTTTTGTTCCAATCGTATGATGTGTTTATTTGCAGGGTGCACACTGTGTGCTTTCAGCCAAAAAGTTACTTGAAGGTTTAAGACTGTACTAATTTATTTAAAAAATCACTGCATTACTTACAATTTTTGAGGCGATGTTTATACTTTGCTTAAAATATTATATCACGTGAAATAACATATAGTGTAAATATTTGAATTATCACATGTGTGGGACCGTGTGACTATAATTCACTAATTGAAAACAAATCTGGTCAGGAATATTATTTGGATGCTAACAACCTAATGATGACATGACTTACAGATTTCATGAAAAACTGTATTAGTCTATGTATATTTAATGAAGTATGCTATATTTTTCTTAGTATGAAAATGTCTTTACGGATGGACTATAAATCAAAAGCTAAGTTAGAGTCTTGAAATACAACAGCTATATGTTGCCATGGTACTGCAAGTCAAGATAAATGTTAAAGATAATAATGGATATGCATAATAAGACATAGCAAACGTGAACTAAGACCTAATAGATTATTGAATTCATCGTGATTTTTACTGCTTTTCCACACTATTTGAAAACAGCACAGCTTTGTTATAGAAGACATTTTGCTTGTGGTATCCAGTAATTCTTATTTTAGGACTGTGCTTAATGCTGCATATATATAGAAAGAGCTAATGAATTTCCAATGGTGTAATTTTTGTCCCCGTACGCTAATCATGTGCTCAGATTCTTTTTTTCTTTTTTATTTAAGGTGCAGTTAGTTAAGGCTTTTGTTCTGATCTCAGACACGCAATATCGCAGTGATGATATTTCTCATTTATCTAATTGCGTGCAATAACATTTTGAAGCCACTGAGGGATAAATTCTGTATGTTCTCACGTCTGGTTGCAAAACCTCATTTTGATGGGTTCTGTTTTTTCAGTCTTTTATGTAAGATAAATCTTTTATGTGTGTTTTTTGTATTTCTGTTTTTGGCATTTGATCTATGCTAATATCTGCTTATCATTTAAAGAGGGTAAAATGCTCTCTAATTAGGTGGTTGGTAAAATTTTGGTACTTTGGCTTTCTGTGTTGTTGTTAGCCATGCATAAAATGCTTTCCTATTGATCAGTGTAGAATAGCCAGGGTTTAAACAGCTGACATCTGCTTACTTTAAAAAAAAAGAAAAAGAAAACAGAATAACAAACCATTTCAGCCTAATCTACCTCAAATGTGTGCATGTAAATGGGGGTCCATCTATTGACCTGCATTCTTTTCAGTTTTGGATTGGTCCACATGGTTTATGAAACCAGGAGGGCTGATTTGAAATGCAGATGTCGAGACAGTGAACTACACCCTCCCCTTTTTCCTTTGCTGTATCTGTCAGGGTGAAAAATGGCTTGCACAAGGGTCAGTCACCCATACTCACTTAATTACTTTCCTTGGACCTACAGAACTGTCACAAGCTGTGGTGGATGCAGGAGCCGTTCCTCTTTTAGTGCTCTGTATCCAGGAGCCAGAAATTGCTTTGAAAAGGATTGCTGCTTCAACTCTTAGCGATATTTCAAAGCATTCTCCAGAGTTAGCACAGACAGTAGTGGATGCAGGAGCTATCGCTTTCTTAGCTCAGATGATCCTGAACCCTGATGCTAAACTGAAGGTACATTTACAAATTATTTTTAATCTCCATTTTAGCAGTCGTTACTTGATGTTGAGT
Organism: Excalfactoria chinensis; assembly: GCF_039878825.1. Lineage (NCBI taxonomy): Eukaryota > Metazoa > Chordata > Aves > Galliformes > Phasianidae > Excalfactoria > Excalfactoria chinensis. The sequence continues at coordinate 125,031,688 of NC_092826.1, forward strand.
CATTGACACAGATGTGTGTATTTATTTAAAAAGCTCTTGTTTTGAATTTTAGCAAAATGTAACTACGCAGTGACAGAGTTCTGAACACGTTCACAGATTTAACTGCTGGATAAAAACTGCTGCCCAGTGAGGAGCAGCTAAATTAATCTTTCAATGATTAGCATTTTATTTATTTTAATTATAAAGTATCATATGAGGAATGCAAGCTGATGTATGAAACCCCGTCCTTTGATTTTCTCTAACAAATATTTTTAATAGACAAACTCTTCACAATTCAGTTACAAAAGAGGTTTTGTACGCGTAAGATTATACTATAAGGTAATATTGAATGTATTATTGTATTTTAGAGTGTGCTATCTGCTATGGATTGTTCTTGTTGAAGAATTCCTCACAAGTTTAATGGACCAAAATTCAAATTTTTTTCTGAATGTAATGTTCTCATTTAACAGTAACAAAAGACAATATAAAAACAGCACTTCAAACAAACAGATACTAGATTGAAATAATTGATCTGACACACCAAATGTAGACAAATAAAGACACTTTCTGTAGATGTCACTAAACTTTAAGTTATGGTTTTAAATGTTATTTTTATATATGTATATATATGTATATTTCTTCTTTATGACATAGTATGTTTGAATGGCATGAAACAAAGGAGAAACTTTTATTCAGGAACCAGCAAATGTTCTGAGCCATTATATTCGTGCATGAATTGATTCAGTGAATTGTAAAGTAGCTGTAATTGTTTTCTCTATCCTCTTTGTTTTCCTTGATGCAATAGATTTTTGTGTGCAGGAGGAGTGCACGTTGCAGGCTGTTTGTCTACTATTGATTTTATAACAATTTTTATTTACTAGTGTCAGGTGCTGTCAGCGCTAAGTCAAATAGCAAAACATTCAGTGGATCTTGCAGAGTTGGTGGTTGAAGCAGAAATTTTCCCAGTTGTGCTCACATGCCTGAAGGACTCGGATGAATATGTCAAGAAAAATGGTGCAACTTTAATTAGAGAGATAGCAAAGCATTCGCCTGAGGTAAAACCTTGAAAATGCAAATACAAGGTCATATCATTAGATTTTACACTTTAAATAAAATACAGGATTATTCTGTCATTTGCTTTTTGAAAGGGAGGGCAAATGGCTGTTTGGCATATTCATTGGGAAAATATGGAAATGCTTGCTGATATTATGAGATGTGTATTGAATATGAATTGGCTTAGGAAAATTGGGAATCGCATAAAATGCACCTGGCTATTTCATTCCATAAGATATCAGTGCAAAGAGGGAGTTTTAGGCTGACAGTACTGTCAGTGTCAGATATTAGAAATACCACAAGTAAAGCCTCACAGAAGTCGTGATAGCAGCTTATAAAGGGTACGAACGTGTTGCGGCAATAACAGACACTGAGAGTCTTTCTGAAAAAATCTTTCTGGGGTTGCATTTCATTTATTTTTCCTATAACAATGAAACTCAACTATTCCCTTATATATTATTAAACTGATGATAGTTTTTCCTAATAGCTCAAGTTTGTGATCTGATTCTCAGCATTTGCAGTCTTGCCAATAATAGATACAAAAAGGTCGTGAGGATCAGCAAAGCAAATGTAAAATGCATAATAAAAACAAATAATTGGAACTACATTAATCTGCCAAATCACAGAGTCATTTAAAAGACTCTAAATATGAGTATGGGATGAAATGCAAGCAATGTATTTGTGGAATGCACTAGCACTGTGCGCAGCCATTGTAACACAAGCTTAACAGCTGAGAATTGTTTAAACATGAGATTTTCAGCCTGCTTGTGTCTGTGCAGTAGTACTGTACATCTCTGCACATGCGTGAGCCCAGATGTAGAGCTTGGCCATCACTGGCTGCAGTTAGTCACCGTGTGAAAGCTTTTTCCTAAGGAATAACTTTAAATTTCGCATAGCTGTTACATGAATAAAGCAGTCTCCTTATAAAAGGCTCAAAGATAAGAGTGGAAGTCATGCTATTAGAAATCAGCTTGACTTGAAATCTACGTCCTCAACTTTTGTTTATGTAACTGCAACTCTTGAGCAGGTGCTACTTTTACTTTGGAATCTTTGTAAAGATGTGGTATACACCCAACAACATAGAAGGAAATAATAATAATATGGAATTGTTTTAATTTATATGTATTGTTGTTACTGTATTTTCTCTACTGCCGTCCCTTAAGTGATGGGAGAAGCAGTACCATTTGAAATGAAACACGCTGCATAGCTTAATGTACACAGCAAACATCACAGACTACAGACACAAATATCATTTATAAGCAAGGCTATATAACTCAGCATTCTGGAGAAAAGTCTGCTGCCCATCAAGTGTGCTCCTTGGACGTGTCCTTTGGAGTACCACAGTGTTGACAGAGTGACGTAGCCCAAGTTGGTTTTGGGCAACCATGACAGCTGTCTTTGGCTTCATGTCTCGGTGTGGGGGAGGAGGATCACAAAGGCTTTAATGCTGCTGAGGTTATCCATAGAGCACTGGTGAGAGGAGGTGTGGGCTTTTCCTTCTTTGCTTGCACAAGAACACATGCTGCTGGCTCGGAGAACAAATATGCAGCAGTATGAAAGTGTCTGACTCAGTAGTTGTGACTTCAAAGTCATTTGTGCATTTGGCTGTCATTTGCATGATACTTTGGTATAACTGTATAAGCTGCCTTGTATAATAATGCAGTTGTATAGCATGGAATGACATTTTCAACATCAGGAGTTCAGAATCCTGATTTCCTTACAGTAAAGTGAAGCAAAATCAGGGTAGCAAAACAGTTTAGTTCCTGAGGACTTCATGCTTCACTCGGTGCTTAGCAGTCAGTATGATACGTCAGTCTTATCCCAGTTTTATTTTCTAAGTCAGGAGCAATACATGTAAGGACTTCTATAATGTGATGCTTTATGCTTGTTGATACTTCACAGTATCTAATCTGTTCTGTTTATCTTTACAGCTTTCACAGTTTATAGTAAATGCAGGTGGAGTTGCTGCTGTGATTGATTGTATTGGCAGCTGCAAAGGGACTGTCAGACTGCCTGGCATCATGATGCTTGGTTATGTAGCAGCTCATTCAGAGAACCTGTCAATGGCAGTTATTGTCTCCAAGGTTAGCTATCACTTCGCCTTCTTCCTATAATTCTTCAGTGGTACTCTGAGAAAGAGACACAAATTAACATAGGCAGAGCATGTGTTTTGTGACAGAATTATATACTTGCTGTTGATTAATGCACTTTCTTGTAATATTGCTGCTTGCAGTGTCTGAGATTATATGGTAGCCTGATCGGAGTTGGTCCTTATGAAGCTGAACCTTTTATAAAATGACCTGGATTTATTTCTGAGCATCTATTTGTATTCCACTACACTATTTCTCTGTGTTGCAATTGAATGAATACAAGTCAGCGAATTTCTATGGTCTGTTTCCTCTTAAAAAGAATATTTGTGGCTACATCAAAACTCCTTATGAAACAAGAATGTTTAATGGCAGATTCTTTATTGCACTAACATAACTGCTACAATAGTCTTGCAACTGAAATCTTCAGACTTGCCAAGACTTCAGTTTCTGAAATGTAGCATAGTTTGATTCAGTTGTGTAAGTCATATTTCAGATGAGATAAGCTATGTTTTCAGTTTTAAATAAATTCTGCTGGGCACTGGGATAGAAGGACAATTTAGTAGGGATATTTGCAATATCTGCAATAGATGAAATTAGTGCCTGAGGTAATATTCTAATGTGAATGATGTTAACAACAGAAGGAGGTAATTTCACTGAGCACTGTTGGTCCATTTTCATGCTAGCAGGTTAAGGGAGGTGATACTCTCACTCTCATAAGACCCTACTGTCAGTTATGTGTTCAGCTGTGGAGCCCTCAGCATGAGGAAGACACAGACCTGTTAGAGCGGCTTCAGAGGAGGCCATGAGGATGCTGGAGCACCTCTCCTGTGGGGACAGGCTGAGGGAGCTGGAACTGCTCAGCCTGGAGAAGAGAAGGCTCTGGGTAGATCTCATTGTAGCCTTCCCTTATCTAAAGGGGTTCCACAGGAAAGCTGGAGAGGGAAATAAGGGGAAATGGTTTTAAATTAAAAGAGTAGATTTAGATTTGATATTTAGAAGAAATTATTTTCTCGGAGAGCGGTGAGTTGTTGGCACACTGTGGATGCCCCATCCCTGGGGATGTTCAAGGCTGGGTTGGATGGGGCTTTGAGCAAGTGTACCTGCCCATGACAGGAGACTGGAGCTAGGTGAAGTTGAATGTCCCTTCCAGTCCAAATCATTCTATAATTTAAAAATTACCATACGTATAGAGACAACGAAGCAACAAAAACTAAGGAATGGAAGCATTTTCTGGTTAAAAGATGAAAACTGGACAACATAACTTCAGTATGTGCACAGAGAGGGTGGGTGTGATCAAAAAGTTCTTTTCTGCATTTGAAGACTGAAGAAACAGTCTTTTGGCTTGCTCTTTGTGGAGGTCCACCTTCTGTGGGTGTGCCCATGTCTCACCCCTGTAAGGGGTGCCTAGAGCAGCTATGCTTTGAAGTGCTTAAGCAGGATGAATGCAGGGTTATGTTCAAGAGGAAGCACCTACGTGCTGCATTTTTTGAAAAGCAAGATTGTTACTGTAACTGAATGAGAGTGTAGTAAGAGGGTTTGTAGGGATCTGTGCAATCTCATCAAATGAAATATTTTAACAAATGATCCACAGAAGAAGCCTGAATAAACCTGAAACCCATTTAAAAATATACCTTCAGGGGAAACTGAGCTTTTCTGAGAGATGCATAATCTAAGGGTAAGGCCTAGTAAACTGGGACCATTTGAAAGATGTATACCTAAGATATTATAGCTCCGTATGGCTGTACTGTGTGCTAGAAAAGATGAATATAATAAAGTGACTTTGTGAGTCATACTGACCAAAAACTCCAGTGTGATCTTCTGCTGCAGTGCTGTTAGGAAAAAGACACGTGAGTCTTTTGCAGTACTAAGAAATAGAAGATGGAACACTGCTGGAACAAAAGTTGTGATTCTATCTGTATTGCAAGTGCATATTTTTCTGTTGTCTGTATTTGAGAAGAATCTTGAAAAAAGCAAAGTGGCTGCAGAAGGGCCATAGACAATTCAGAGGATGCAGGAAAAAGGGCTTCTAGTTAGAGATTTAGTAGCCTTGCCCCACTGTGAAGTGGTGATATCTGTTGAAGCATCCTGGACATAAAATACTGGCTAGTGAATGGCTCCATAATCCTGTGGAGAAAGGATACAGATTGTGACCCCCTGTCCACAAGAACTTCAGTCACTGCTGGAAGTAAGTGAGGTATTCTCCAGCTCTTGATGACTTCACATCAAGCACTGAAACCTTTTTTGGAAGATACCAGATGCATCAAACATGAACTGCTCAACTCAAGCAGATCTCAGTCTTAGTACAGCCTGAATTGTGCGGTGCATTCCTTTTATCCCTTAAAGCCTGTTAGCTTATACAGACACAATATTGATTCTGTTTCTCTCATTGTTTAACTAGGCTTGTAAAGATTTATTCAAAATTCTTGCTAGTCATGATGATGCAAAGATATGACAACAAATAGCAATCGTTCTCTTATAGCTTGTATTATAGGAAGAGTGTTAATAGAGAAACATTTTCTAACAGTCTATATCAGTTTAAAGGCTGTGCTTTTGGTTACTGCTACAGGGAATACCACCACTGTGTGCCTGTTTGTTAGAAGAACACGAAGATCATATTAAGGCAGCAGCTGTGTGGGCCTTGGGACAGATTGGAAGACATACTCCTGAGCACGCACGTGCTGTAGCAGAAACAAATGTGCTAGCCACACTGCTTTCTATGTATATGGACATACACAGTTCAGAAGATCTTCAGCTGAAAGCAAGTATATTCAAAGTATATGCAGTATGAGATATTCAAAGTAACCGACATATATAAGTGCTTAAAAACTATATGTGCTTTGTGTTTTTATTGATATTCAATAAGTTATGGATTTCCTGTGTCCAAAGGCTGTGTATCATTTATTAGGACTGATTGGTCCTAATGGATACATGTATGGTTCATGCCCAATCATGTGATACAGCCACAGCAATGTAATCTCTCATTTTCTTCCTACTTTAGATCAGTTGTGTATACTCATAAACACTGTTATTTCCTACCTTTTTTCTCAAGCATGGGCTCTTGTTTGAAGTGTTATAGAGCTCATAGTAGACTTGTTTACATTTTTATTATTGTAATAAAACTGAAACAAGTACGCAAAGCTCTGCTCTTGAAAACATGTGACTGTTCCTGTTTAGGGCCTTAATTCCATTGGAGCTAGTAAAGCTGGACTTTGATAAGGGGTAATTTTGGGTGATAGTAAATGAACTGACTGAATAGTATAATATGACAGGATATGTTCTTCCAAGTTGTACCGTGCCTCTTTACAGTCCACCACAGTACAACAAAGCTCAGATCTGTAAGATAAGATGACAACTTCTGTATTGCTTTTATCAGTGCTCACAAGAACAAGACCAAGTTAGCTGTGCCTAGAATCCTACCCAGTGAGGTCATTCCTGCTTCTTGTAGCCAGCATTGAGTCTGTCTCTCTGTCTCACTGTCTCTCTTCCTTTCTGCCTGGATGATAATTCACTTTCCTAGCCCACACCAGCAGGCTCTCCCAATAAGCCACCTGTAAAATACAATCTTTTAAACTGTATTTTGATTTAGATTTCTTATTATGTTAAAGTACTTCAATTTACTTAAAGGGTCTACTCTTGCTCCCATTGTAGCCAAAGTAAAATTGCCATTACTTTGACCGTAGATAACTTAATAAGAATATGATGCACCATAGGTTTTGAAGCTTAATAAATCTAAGTAAAAAATTGATTCTTCATTAAGTGACTTGATGGATATCATGTTTTTTATTTAAAAGATGCACTTTGAGAATTCTGATCAATTTGCTTTTTTTTTTTTTTTTTTGTTAGACTTCAGAGATATGTTTCATGAATTCTTGTTGTTTTCAATGATGTCTCATTGTAGAAATGTTATTTTGCATTTCAATAGACTAAAAGAGCCTTAAAGAACATCCTTCAGAAATGCACTTATCTCCCAGCACTTGAACCATTGCTGCACGATGCCCCTCCCAATATTCTGAAACACATAGTTGGGCAGTTTAGCAAGGTAAGAAAAGGCTCTGCTTGATGAGTAATCATTTTCCATTTATCAAGAAAGTTATTGTTCTAAATATGAAGCAACTATTAAAGTCTTAGTTGTTGTCTTGGGATCCTCAGGCTTCCCCTATAGAAGCAGTTTGGAGCATTGTGCTTTGTCGCCTGTTAAAGATGGATACTGTTTTATCTGGAACCTTCCATAATTCACCCTAAGACAATGGGGTAACAGTTAATTATAAATAAGGTGTTTTTTTATTTCTTTGCCTCTTGAGATGAAGCAAAATACTAACTCACATGCAAATATTTTCATCGAGTCGAAGTAGCACGTAAATCCCAGTTACATCTGTTTTAGACAAAGTGCAAGCTGTCTATCCAGGAGTGTCATAAGTTGGGTCTTTTACATTAGAGCACGAGGGCCTCACCATTCCTGTTCTCTTTAATTTAAAGTCTTGCTTAAGAAAGCTTAAAAAATCCCATATCTTTTCTTACTTCCATTAAAATTTGCAGTTTATTGTTTGTTGTTAATTATGTTATTGATTCAAGCACAATGTGTAAAGAGAAACACGGTTTAATCAAAATGCGATCAAAACACTTCCTTGCAATATCAAAATAGTACATTTGCAATGTAATGAAGTACAATCAAAATTCCAGTTTCTGTCACGATCACCAGCAATTGGAAGCCTTGTTTAACTGTAGGCCTTTCTTTTGTGCAGTGCTGCGCAACGTAATCTATTAGCAGGGGGTACCAGGTTCTCTTGGTGAGGTGTTGTTTTTGGAAATGGCCAAGCAAAACACTTCTCATTAGTAATCAGTTCCTCTTATCAAAGGCCTAGAAGTGCTACTGTTTGTTGTGTGTACTGGAGATTCAGTCAGAATCCAGTACCTTTGCTTCTGTGTGCTGACTGGAACTGTTAGAGAGCTGAGTGTGTAGTAATACTGTAATAGTGTATACATTTGAATGTTGTTTGCTGTTGAAGCAGTTTTGTACCCTTCATATCAGCTGATGTTTTGTTTAATTTTTTTATATTGTATTAAACAAACTGTACTTTTCTAGCATTTGTTCTTCTAAAGTATACATTTAAAATTAAGTCCTTTGCACTAAAAGCTTTTTTCTCTCTTATACCATAACTTAGGAATTTCCTATTTTTAAACCTGAGATGGGTTGGGTCTGTTGGCTTATTTAGAGCACAGTAAAAGCTTTATTTCCAAGCTGTGCTTCAGGGTGGGATGCTATGTGTTTTTGGTGCTGGACTGTGTCATTTTAATATTGCCCTTTCTGTGGTCTTTGCAATTCTGTGCTGTCTCATCTGGACTGGGAAGGGGGAGATACGAGGTCTCTGAGGTGTTGTCTATCTCTAGAGCCTCTTCCAAGAGACTTTTCTGCTGTCTTATTCAGCCTGGGAGCCACACTGTGGAGGCAGAAGGCAGAGGAAGGGCCAGATCCTGTCTCCTTGCTAGCTCTCCGTTGGCAGTTCTTGTAGGAGGCATGAAGCAGCCACTTGGTAGTTCCCAGTTGTTCCCAGCACTTGCATGGAACACAACAAGGAGAAGCATCTATGCAGTCTTGTGTTTTCCTTACCAGTCTGTTGATTTTTGCAGCTTAGAGGGACCAGAGGAGTGAAGGGTGTTTGCCTGTATGCCTGTCAGAAATCTCATCCTTATTTTCTTTCAGTGTTACAGGCAATTCCTTCCTCCTTCAAAGCTCATGTTTTACACTGACACGATCAAATCTGTGGCTTGATTTGTCCCATCAGTGTGAAGGCTTACAAAAAGATTTTGCCCACATACCATGTAGTTCTCAGAGTTGGCTTTAAACCTATCTGTATTTGCTGACATTTACATCTTGGATTATCCTTTTATTTTTATTTTTTAAATTTTTTTAAATAAAAACGATTTTTATTGCTGCAGCCCTGTGGGCCTGTAGGCTACACGCTGTTGCCCTCTGTTGCCTGGCCCAACCCCCACCTCCTTCTCTTTCGTCCTCTGGACAGAGCTGCATATTGGCATTACTCAGGGAGTGCAGAATGTATTGTCTGATCGGTTCTGCTTCTCATCTCTTTTGGCTGCAGAAACTTCACATTTTTGCTTTGTGTGTGTATGCGTGTGTGGAAAAAGGCTTCCATGGCTACACAGTGTGTTGCAGGATTTTAATATCCAGGAATTTAATAGTAGCATGTAATGCTTCAAGGCTGTATTGTTCACTTGCAACAATTCTCAGTATTGTTTTCACGCAATAATCTATACTAGATCATTATAACGATATAAAATTCTGCTCTACAATTAAACTGTGGGAATTGACATAAAAGATCTGAATAACTTGGTTTAAGTGGAACAGATGCTGTTGTTATTCCATGTTAGTATTCTGTTTTTATTATCTGTTTAATCTCCACAATCATCTTGTCTCTGTAGGGATAATTTGAGAAATATTATTTATGTAACAATAAATGTTCAATTTGCTATTTTTATCTATGTTATGTATTAAAGTACATGTTAAATTATGCTTTAACAATAAAGGGCTGCTTTATGATACTTGCTGTATAACCGTGTTAAAATACAGAAGTCGTTACAGATGTTGTATCTCAATGTGTTCCATTTTATCTGTCCTCTGAATTAAAACAGGTTAGCAATATTTGAGGCTAGTAGCACAGAGGCTGCTTTAAAAGAGTACATATTTTGAATCTACTTTTCTGTGTAGGTGTTGCCACACGACACTAAGGCACGTTGTCTCTTTGTAACAACTGGTGGGCTTAAAAAGATTCAAGAAATAAAAGCAGAACCTGGGTCGCTTCTTCAGGAGTACATCAACACTATTAACAGTTGCTTTCCAGAGGAAGTAGTAAGGTAGGGAAAAATGAAAATAAATAAAATCAAATAAAAAAGCACGTCTATAACATGAAATGTTCTCATTAGAAACAGCACAAAATGAGGATTTAAAATGTTAATTGAACTCCCACAGGACTTTAGATTTCAATAGAACAGTGTAACATTTGGTTAAATGCCCCAGTGGTATGCACAAATGTCAGAGATCTACTTCTAAACACTTTCTATTTTCTGATTGGTTTTGGAATTAGTTTTCTTTGTCTATAAACAAAGCCCAAATAGGCTGTTGCAGGAAATGGGAAAGAAGAGTTAGTCCTGCTCTACCCAGCCAAACTCTGAGGCTTCAGCACAACCGCTCAGAGCTACAAATACCTTTGGCAAGTTGAGTTTATCTTAGTAACTTATTTTTGGTTTCTCAGATGTTGGTGAATCTTTGGTTACACCCTTGACTTCCCTAAGAGCCTGGCTGAATGCTACTATATTCAGAGGCTCCTTTGAAACTCTGTCTGATGTACAGGGGGTCCAGAGGCTCTCCTACAGTTGCTCTGCCCACAGCTGCCCTTCCTCCCCCAGCCTCATCATGAGGCTTAAGTGAAATATAAAAGGACCATACACCAGCTGTCTGCACCAAGTTGAACTTTGCCCTGAATGAATACAGAAACACTATTAAATAGCTTACAGTCAAAATGTCACTATCCTAAATTGTAATAAGGAGGTAAGTGCCCTCCTAGATTCTAGATATCCATTTACCAGTCCTTCACTCCATCAACACATCAAAAGGGTGTTGTACTCATGCACTCCCTCTACAGGCTCTGAAAGTCGGCATCATCAGTTTTAATTATAGCAAAGGAGATCTTTAGCTAATGGTAGCTACAGTCATGCAAAACGGAGCCCTGTAGGTCTCCATGAGGAAAGGCCAGTGGCTGTCAAGTGGGTAAAAGCAAAATCATAAAGGAACTTTATTCTGCAGCTACTAGCACTTCAAGGGGAAAGAGGATGTTTATACATCTTTGGATATAATCAGTGCTTCCTTGTCCAACTATTTTATTTTTGTGTAAATGAAACAGAATTACTTGTGTAGACTGGGACATAAGAAATGAAAGGGCCTTTCCAATATCTCTTGCTTGACTCTTATTGCTAATGGCTGGTGGTGTTTCTGCTGCCCAAGCCACAGCTGCTACAATAGGCATCAGCTCCAGGGCTGTTTTGGAGACCTATTACTTCAGGCTGTTTGCAGCCCACATGTGATAACAGCACATTGAAAAGTTACCTTTACAACTGGAGAACTAATGTGAGTTGTTTTAAAATTTCAGAAAGTTTCATCCACGAAGTCAGCAAGTTAAATGGATCTTTGTTCAATGTGAATTTGTTGGAGTTTTTTGTTTGAGTACATTTTAGGCATATAGTGCATGGAAACATTTCTTTGTCCTTATAGTTAAAGCTTCCAGGGTGCAGAGGTGGCAACTTACCATGCCTGCTAAACAAGAAATGTACTGTGATTTATGTTTGTAGAGTAACACAGTAATAATTTTCACATACTCTTAACCTGGAAAACAAGAACTAAATGCAGCTTTGATGATGCTTGCATATTGGAGGCAAGTAGTTGTCCCATTGTGGAAAACTGAGTGACAGCAGAACAGTAATGGCACCACAGAGTTCTACTTTAATGGGAGCTTACTGGGTAATCTCTGTCCTTGAAGCAGAAAGTCATTGTGGTTTTTTGTTGTTGTTATTTCATAATGCCTTTTGAAGTGATGTAGACTTCACATTAGCTTTGGTGTGTGTGGTTATGTTTTGCAAACAGCAGTAGACTATTGTTCTCTGTTAGCCTATGGTTCGGTGTAAACTCACGCCGTTTTATTAAAGGCCATCATTTCAACAGAAGTTAATGTCTACACTTCCAAGAAAAGGCAATGCCTCTAAAAACTAGCCACTTACCTGTATGCCCTAAAAGAAGCCAAGCGTTTTCTGAAATCCTGACTTCCAAGTATAAAGGATACTGTAAGTTGAAAAGCAAGCTCTTACAGCACTGTCAGAGAATAACTGTAACATTCCTTGGCCACTATTTAATGCCGGGATTTTTTCCTGATCGATAGAAATATGAATAGTTTCATTACTTAGCACAGAACATGCTTTGTAGTCTAATGCACAAACAATATGTTTCTCTTTCAGGTATTATTCCCCTGGATATTCTGATATGCTTCTGGAACGAGTGGAAAATTACCAACCAGTTTTATAAACTTCAATTTTTATTAGAGCTGTATTTCACGTTTACGCTTTTATGACTGTAATACAAATACAGCTGCTGAAACTCTTGTTAGATTCTGAAATCTACTTCTACTGTTTGAACCACAGCAAGACCTCAGTATTTCCAGCAAGCTGTGTTTTGTTCTTTATAAAAATGTTGCTAAGATTTTGTTCCTATTTGTTTTTCTCTAACTTTGTGACCAGACAATGCAGTGTATATCGGTGGAATTTCATGCAAGGGTGTTGATTTATCACAGAAGCTTTTTTAGAATCAGTCATTTCCTTTTCCTTCCACAAGAAAGGTTTGTTATTATCTCATTCAAATTTTATCCTTCTCAGCACTTTATCAATTTTTCCCCCTTTTGTCTTTGCGCATTGTTTAGAGCTTCCCAAGCTTGATGAGGGGGAGGAAAAAGACGTCCCTTCTGCCTTTTCTAATTATAGAATTCATTCTATGCTGAGATTTCTTTTTTCCCACCACTACCTTTTGGAAAGTGATGCGATTTTTGCATCCCCAAACATATCAGTAGCTGCTAAATAGAGAAGTAATCAGATCTGATGATAATAAAAGGGCTGTATTCTGCGTGCTACAATAGTGTCACGATCCTGGCATGCTAAATAGTACATCTGCAAAACTCCTCCTAATTAAGGCAAGATTTGCTACAGAGGGAAGCAGCAATACATTATTTGGTGTCTGTGTCATTGTTCCTATTGGAAAGGATAGAGTGAACTCAGAATTCCCACAGGTACAAAGGGAAAGAAAGGACTCTGTGAGGTTCTGCAGTTTGGGTCAGCAGTACCGGGGCATCTCAGGAAGAGAAGAAAATTGCTAGGCTTCAGGAATGCTGTTGGTGAAATTTTGAGCACATCCAGAGGAAAGCTGACGGTACTTGAGTCCCACTCAACTGAGTAGTGGGACTAAGACTGCTCAGTACTTTCTCTTCAAGAGGTGAAGTTGCTGAAGAATTGAGCTGAAACACATTTGGAACTTAGTCATGAACCTGCAGATCATGTTGGCATGGAGATTATTGGAGGTATGAGCTCTTTCGTATACAACATCCTGAAAAGAAAATACTTTTGCCCTCTTATATAAGAGTACTTTCTATGTTCTACTTACTCTTCTGGTGTACTGTAGCTACAGGGAACAGCATACAAGCCTACAGCATTTACCAAGTAATAGGTAATTATCATTCACCATTTTTTGTTCTTCTAGACATTTTTTTCTCTTCCAAATATGCAGCAGGTTTGTTTTTGTTTTTTTCTTTTTCTTCTTCTTTTCCTTTTCTTTCCCAAAGAGCAATATGCAGTGTTTCTGGGATGGGATGTACAGCAATACGCAGTGTTTCTGGGATGGGATGTACAGCAATATGCAGTGTTTCTGGGATGGGATGTTGAAATTCTGGCAGCTGCAAGGGAACACAATACTTGAAAACCCCTGCAGGAGAAACTTGTCTACTTTCTTAAACATATTAGCTGAATGAGTTTATAAAACAGGGATAGCATCTTCTGTTACTTGTAAAACAGGAGCAAAGTCTTAATGCAGTTGGAAATGATTTAGAGTGAGTTTTTCTTGCCAAATTCCAAATTACTGTGTTCTTGTCAGCATATTTTTCATTGGTTCACAAAAACATTGGTGGGCTATGTTATGCTAAGGTTTACTTCTACAGAGGGCTGTGCTCCTGGTGTGAGGTTCTTGGTGCTCTCTGACTAGTTTGAGGAGAAGCAGAGGCTGCTCAGTAGTTGGCTGTACGGAGCATAACTGAGATGGAAACTGTTGGTGTCATGACTGCTGAAATATAAACCACACCAGATGGGTTCTTGCCTTAGCCTGCACCAGGTTTGGAACTGACTAACCAAATGTCTTTTCCTTTTTGGTATTTATATTTTGACATTAATAATGTGACAACACTGGTGGAAAAAAAAATGATTATGTGTATGAAGAAGATTGTTGTAATACTCAGTGAATTTTCCTAAATGCATTAGGGATATCTGAAAATCAAATCTTAAACATTCTTTGAAATGTCATGCAAGGACTTCCAGAGAGTCTTGAAGGATCTGAAGGCTTTATTTTCCCTAGCAGGGGAGAAATACTGTAGAAGGCTGAATGTAGTGCAGCTGGGAGGCTGGGTAGGCATTCAGCTGTGTACCATAGCTGTATCAGATGGTTGGGAGCACGTGCACAGCACACGATGCTAATGGGTGTGTTTTGTGTGGAGAGAGCACAGAGACTTCAGTCCCCTGACAAATATGTTACACCGTAATGATTCCCCTATGTTAAATTTCAATGCCTAAAGCCTTTGTCCACAGTCTTCTCACATTTTTTTCTGATTCCTGACAATGGAAATGATCACAAAAGGCAAACCTTCAAAGCAATCAGATTTTGCAGTGCAGTCTCGGTCAGACAAAGCATAAATCCCTTTTTATGCCAGTTCTGTCCTAGGCCAGAGGAGCTGTAAGGCCTCTTGTTGCAGGTCTCCCTCCTTGGTGATGCCACATCCCATTAGGCCGTGGCCGAGCCAAGCTTCCTCCTTGGAGAAACTTGCTCCGTGGAGAAGCCCTCAGCTCTTCTTCGCTGTCAGGCTGCTTCCCGGCATGGTAGTACACCTTGGGGCTGGAGGCTTCCCATGCAGAACACATCTGCATAAGGCAGACTGAGGCTTTTCCTACAGAATTATCACTAATTTGTGGTTTAGACTTACTTTACTAAAGCGAGAGTTACTTTTTTTCTCTTGGAGTGTTTCACAGGCTCTGATGTACAATGTTCCTGTTCTATCCTCTTGCTTGTCTTAAGTCATCATCTAAAACTATATTAATGTGTGTAATTGCTACTCTGGCAAGCTTCAAGTGTGTACCACTCGTCTCAGTTTCATAGAATAAAATGTAGATTTGCATTTTAATTTGTTGTGTAAATGCTGTTTTCATGCTAGTCTGTGACTGTGATGTTAAAGAGAATGAAGAACAGACTCATTTTGCAGCTGAGCCTGGCACCACCTCTGGGCGTTTGTCTCAGCATACCACCCAGCAGTGCCTACATTTCTCCTCCTGAGCTTAGAGACACACAAAGATTCTAAGTAAGAGTCTCTCTGGCAGAGGTAGCTTATTAAGACACACAAAGAAAATTAAGCTAGTGCTTTGGCAGAAGTAAATGTAAGCAGAGACAGCCCTTAAATCATTTTGCCAGTTGCTTTGACTGCAGCATGGGGACTTTTGAACCTCAGTCTTTTAAGGTCTTCTCTGGGGGCCCAAGCTATGATTTTTGTCTACGTTACTACATCTATTATTACATCTACAGATGTAAACTAGGGCCTCGAAAGAACATGTGGATGTGTAAAACTTGACTGTATTTCATTCAGTGGGTGGATTAACTGGCCTACAAAAGCTCCATTCTTTATCTGAATGACTGGAAACCAAGAGGATCTGCAAAGGGGAAATTCAAGGAGTTCCACTGTTATGCATGTAATATGTTCTGCATTTCCAAAGGGATTTACCAAGCCATTGCTTTGTCTTATCTGATGTGATCAATCTGCTGGAGAGCTGCATCTTAACAAATGAACAAAATGCTGAGGGAGCTGAATGGAACTGGTGAAAGAACAAGTGAATCTCCTTTTTATGAAGTAAAGCGTAAAGTTACTGTAATGAAGGAAGCCAATAGTGTGTGTGAATATTCTCAGTATTCTTGCTTTGGTGCTGTGGGTTGTGAATGAGCTTGGCCAGAAGGGAGTTCTAGGCATGGGGGATGCCGTGGGGTGGTCCACAGCTTCTGATGTAAGCTGGAGTTCTCTGATTTCTGGGCATGTGGAGGTGGCTGACTGCAGTCGCTTACAGTGAGAAGTCTGAAAGTATGCTTGCCTTAGTGTCTTCCTTATGAGCTGCTCAGAGCCCAGTGTTTTGGTTGCTAGAATTTTAGATCTCAGTATGTGACCAGGGTAGAAAGGAAATACAAAGTAGCACTAGACTGCAAAGCTAACACTTCCACTTCTTGCACTGACATAAGACTGCTTTTATGGTCCTGGATAAGTATTACGTCTCCCTGTGCATCGTCTTCAGCAGTGGAGTATAACCGTGTTAATTTGCATAAGTGCTGGAAATGCTACATCCCCATAAGAGATTGTGCAGCAGGACTTAAATGCCGTACTCCTTTCTGAACACGATATTAACTATTTTGCTCAAGAACCTTCAAAAACGTACCTGAGATGCTTTTGAGATGCTAATTTTAGAGTTTGAGTTGAACTAAAGACGAGGGGGTTCTGTGCGTTTCCTCACCTGACACAAAGTGAAGGAATCTCCGAAAAAGAGGAAATTACAATGTCTCTCATGACTGCACTAAGAGTATCGATGTCACTTTGTATAATACCGAACTGTTAATATTGATATTACTACGCTACATTCTGCAGTCAGCTCTATAATTTAGCAAGTGAAAATACTAATTACGTTATTACTGCCGCACTGTATTTCTAGATACTGCACAAAAGAATGAATTAGGAAACACAAGCAATTCTAAAGCATATTTTGGTGAGCAGGATGCTTTTTAAACCAAGAAATTGTGCTGCGTTGGCTTTCATGAGAAGCTGCTCTTACAGCAGTTGAGCATTTCTTAGGTGTTGGTGTTCCCTCCTGCTCAAAGGTCCGGCCACGAGGTGAGCCGAGTGCTCGGCGCAGTGCTGAGAACCATCACATCTGCTGTCTGTTGTAGGAACTGGTTGTGTTCCCTGTGATGCATCAGCAGGCTGTGGAGAGGAACAGTGTGAGTGTACTAATGGCATCATCATAATGGATTTCTAAAGAGATTCTGATGGCTTGCTTTTTCGCCATAAAAATACGCTCATTCCTGCTAATTCCTGCCTTCAAATGGAGTTAAAGGATAGGTACTTTGCTCCTTTTATCTCAAAACCAACCAAAGGTAGTGGAAAATTGTGCTAATATCCTTTTCTAAATCAAAGTTCTTGATGATTATTTTTGTGACACAATAGGTGATGAAACTCCTCCTGACCCCATGGCAAGATCAGTGTCTTTTGTTCCCTGAGGAAAGTTTCATCTCCGTAGCTACAGGCCAGTGATGTGTTTTATCCCTCTCGTCTTGTTTATAATTAGGTCTGATGTCCGCTGTGCGTGTTCACCTTTAAATATTAGGTCAGTGTTAAAGCCATTATCAATCTAAAACGTTGGACTATTACCAGGATTCGGCTTTTGTTGCCCCACACTGCTATAATTATATTACTGTCTATTGTTAAAAATTAATAATATGCAGCATAGAGGTCTGATGGAATCATGTTAATGAGAACACTGAAGCTTCATTGACTTGCAATATCATTAGAGCTCTGAGACAGGTTTATAGCCCTGTGCAAAGTGTATTTGTGTTGCTTTAGACGCAGTATTTATTTGGTCACACCCAGCCAAATGTTTCCTTACTAAATTAAAATAAATGCTGGTAAGTTCAATGAGCTACAAAGATGTATAGTATAATTTCAGGTTCTCAAGTCACAGAAAATGAGCCCCAGCAATGGAAATCGGTAGAGGGTCAAAAATGATGGATATACTAGAGAATATGAACAAAGAGGGAAGGCAGTTTACAGAGTTGAGGGAAGCTGGGTTGTTGGGGTTTTCTTTTATGACTCAAGCAATGCATAAAATTTGGAAAGAACGTCTCCCGTTTAAAGTCTGTTCAGATGTTGATGTAACCACTCCCTGTACACACGTGCATACTCATTTACAAGCATAATTAATGGCAATCATAATTAATTGAGTTGTAATTGTTAGGATTTCTGTCTTTGTTCTCAAGAGACTTGCCCCTGTAAAGCATCGTTAGTGGCTGAGGGGAGCAGGTTGCTGGCAGGCCCTCCGCTCCCTGGTGTGGGTTTTGTGGGACTGATCCCCACAAAGGCACAGGCCTTTTGTATAGGCCTGCCCACCTGCAACAGGCAGAGTTCAGAGAGATCACGCTCCTTGCCAACCGTCACAGGCAGAGGTGGAGCTGAAAGATCCATCAGGCTGTCCATCCCTACAGCTTGCACCTCCAGGGATCAGGGTTGCACAGATTCCACTCTGCTTCTCTATCCTATGTCCAGGAGAGCATCACCCTCATCTGTTTGGGTCTGGCAATGGAGGGCTTCCTTCTCCTCCTTGGCATGTCCCAGAGTGTTGTGTGAAGGTTCAGAAGAGCTCTGAACCTGAAAGCTGGTATGAACGCTGTGTTATTACTGTTTGCAATGTGATCAGTGTGCAGCTGACCCTAATTCATTTTTGTGTGGTAGCACTCTTGTTTAAAGTGGAGACATTTGCACAAGTTACAGCTATGCTCCGCAGCAAGGGTATGAAACCTGGCCTTCACCCTGAAATGTGAGCTCCATTTGGACCTTCTCCCCATATTTATGCACCTCTGTTATCACACGTGATCTACTAGTAACCAAATCTGTTGTAACTTTGTCACTGACTTGAATTATCACGAGCTCATGGATCCTTTAGGCCTTACCTTCCCCCTAAGTGTTTTTTAAATCCTGATGCTGTGTTTATGCTGGTAGTTGTGCAATGGGAATGTTTGGTAAACTCACAGCTTAATTTACAATTGAAGAATGCTTTAGCAGCTGTTTTATAACAGTAGAACTACTCTGACTTAAATGACTGTTCTTAAGAGATTAAAAACTAATTGAAAAGGTGAAGAAGTCCAGGACTGTCTTCTCTCTCTCTCTCTCTCTTTGCATTTCTTGTGTTTATTTTTAAAGACGTCTTTGAAACTGCTTTATAAATGGTTTGAGTTCCTCTGCGTGATTTAGATGGCAGAGAAAGCCAGTTAGCTGGCACTTATTCTCTGACCACCTGAGAGAAAGGAGTTTTCCATCCTCTTGAACATCATCTGGAGCTATAATAAAATGTGCTCTCAGCTGGGTTCCTTCTGCGTGCAAATAGAGCTACATCATTGCACACACACCGAAAGGAAGGACACAGAGCTACAGAACCAAGCTGAAATCTGGATTTTGCCTTCTCTTCAGAGACCACAAGTGATTTTCTGGAGTCTTCATGAAAATCATTTGTATTTTGAAGGAGTGATATACCTCTCCCTTCCCCTCAGCCTGAGTAGGACCAAAGCTGGAGATCCTTTTCTATACAGCAGTTACAGCAATCACCTGATGGGGTCGGTGTGAAAAACCCCAGCAAATAATTATTGAATGAATTTTAAAATCCACAAAGCAAAAGAAGTAATTGAGGAAAAATCAATAGTAGGATCACACTAAAAAAACAAAACAAAAAACCAAACAAATGTTAATTAAACTTCAGTTGAATTTTCAGTCCAATCTTTGCAGATGAATGAAGTGCGGTGCTGGTGTGGTTGCATCCTGGGGTGAGAGGCACATGAAGAATCCACACGAGAAGGATGTCAGCTAACTGGTGCTGCGGACGGGCCGTTCTGTTTGTATGGCGGCTGATCCTGCAAACCCGCAACCAGGAAGAGCTTTTGTTGATGTGAGGGTGCCTGTGTGCTGCGGGGAAGGTTCGCGGGCATATGGCAGTCAGATGAGGGCGGCAGCTCCCGTGATGTGCTGTGAGCTGGTGGAATCGTCAGATGACAAAACTCGGCGACTTCACAGGAGCGCGATGTAATCTGAAGCCATTCTGCAGGGAAACTGGAGACAGCAAGTAAAATTTTGGAGCCTGATATAAATTCCATCCCGTTTAACTGCCATCGTTTTTACTGCTGCAGATTAGAAAACCATTGTTTCATGGTATAATTGAAAAACTCCTCATTAGAGGAGCGTTTTTCAGAGCCCCCAGACGCATGGCTTTAAGGCCGTAGCTGTCTTCTGTATATCGCTGTGCCCTGAGCTGGACCATTTGCTTCGTTCCCTTTCTCCCACTATTGAAATAGTGGTTCAGTCTCTTTCTTCTGGATTTCCTTCATCTTACCTCTCTCTCTCTTTTTCCCCTTTAAATACTTCTTGTTACTTTGATTAGTTAACTCATATTCATTGATATATGCTTTACAAGGGATGTAAACTCTCCTTCAGCTCCTTCTCAGTGCTTTTCTAGACCTCAAGCACTCTCTGTTCTTTGCTTTGGAAAATGTCCTTGCAGGTTATGATGCACTTTGATAATTTGCCTTGTGTTTTTATTCATTTGGCTAATTGCACTTCAGATTTTCTTTAGCCCTCCTAAATTACGCATCTTCCTTGTCAGAGCTCCTTAGGATTGCTGTTGCTTTTCTAAGGGCAGTTACTGAGTCCTGGCAGCCAGTTGTTGCTGTGACAGTCGGCTGATGTATGCCTTGAAGTCAATACGCACAACTGCATGTTAAATGCTAACGGTGCGGTGACAAGGACAACCCGCTTTTAAAAATGCTTTTTCAAAAAGCCAAACCCAAATGTGGAGTTAAAAAGACTTTAAAAGAGAAAAACTGCAAAGCAGCGCACCCACACCGAGGAGCAGGAATCCTCGAGATGAGCCACACAGTGTGATTTAATCAGCTCCCTGCAAAATCTCAAAGGAAATCTCGTCAGTAAAAGATTTCAGGAGCAGAGGAAAACGTCACAGGCCCCACGTTGTCCTGTGGGTAGGAAATGTTGCATGTGAGTCCCTGCACGACTTCTGCTGGTTTGTTTCCCAGGACGGGGTTCATGAGGCAAATGTAGCTCCTCCAGCAAGGCAGGAATTCATTCTTTGCTTCAGATGGACTGTTTCATCAGACAACTTCATCAGGACCCCTCCCTGTGTGTTTTAATGACTGCTTCGTTTTAAAGCTGCGCGGAGCCAGCTACTGCCTTCATCTTTCTCTCTCTCTTCCCTGCATCTTTCTTCCACCTTTCCATTCCTTTTCCCCATTACCTTCTGAGGCGTGCTGTAAGGTATGTCTGTCGGTGAGTATTACTTTCACCAGCTTTGCTTTGTAGCAGCGTGTCTATAAATGGCAGACAGCATCACTCCTAATTACACATTGCCCCCAGATGCTCCGCGGGTGATGCTGATGGATGGCTGCGTGGGTGGTGCTGAGGGGGGCTGGGATGCAGCTCTAAGTGGTAGCAGAGGTCTCTCTTTGGACTGGCCTCGGCAGCCCTCCTCTGTAACAGGAGCCTGGGAGCCTCCGAACTCTTGAGCCCTGGGCTTTGGCAGCGGGGGCATAGAGCTGGAAAGACTTTGAGGTGCAACTCAAACAGATAGGGAAGAGGAGCAGCTGGGAGAGGCAGAGAATTTACTTCTTACCCATCGCTGTGGAAACGACACAGCACGCAGGGCTGAGGAGCTGCAGCAGACTGCGCAAGCTGTTAAACCTCTTTGCTCTCTTGATTCCAATTCTCCCATTGCCTTTGCTTCCAAGGGTCTGCCCTGCTGGCTGCATGAGCTTGGCTTCATTTCCTTAATAATGTTTCAGACAGTGTCCTTCTGTATGGACTGAGATATCCCCCTCATGGAAGAAGCCACCCTCTTTGGAGGACAACCTTTGGGCTTTGGAACTGACTCTGTTCTGTCCTGCCCCCAGCTTTCTATAAGTCTTTCCTCCCGCCCTGTGGCAAGTTCTGTTCCTGGGTAATTTTTGGTGCGGAACCTTGTCAGAACCATTTTCAAAACTGGACTGTGCCACACCTGCTGGATCCTCTCTCTGTGCCCTTATCATCGTGCACCCAGAGCTCCAGCAGGTCGGCAAGGCAGGATTTCTCTCTGCAGAAGCTGTGCTGTCTTCTCCAACAGACCATGTTTATCCCTGTCTTTAGTGACTTTATTTCTACAGACTCTATTGCCCTTAGCAAGGGTGGATGGCAAAATTCCTGGTCTGCTGCTCCCACAGTCATTTCTGCTGTCCTTTCTGTGGATGGAGGTGTGAGGACAGCTTGCCAGCCCCCGGCAGCTCAGCTCCTTGCAGTGATGCTGGGTTGCATTGCTCATCCTGCAGCCCTGGGGCTGAGGGGTGAGAATGAACTGCAGCTGGGGACAGAGTGGGGCTGCACTCAGGACTGGAAGCCACCATCATGAGAAATGCTGGCAACTTGTAACTTTGCTTCTAAAGGCATTTGTTTAGTTTCTAAAGGGGGTACCGAGGCACCAGTTGTTCTCTTGCACTTCCCTCCATAGGGATTCTCCAGGGCATTCTGCACAGCTTCTCACACTGCAGTCTGCAGAGTGCAGAGAATGTGCTTAGAGGTATGGTGATAACGTCAGTTCTGTCATAGTTTTCATGTGTTGTATTTCTCTATTTGTATGCTACTGGTATTTGATGAGGACATTTCCTGCAGTGTGGGGGAATGTCTGCATTGACAGCATAATGGAGTAAAGTGGGAGAGAGTGAAACTCTATCCTGGAATCCTATGGATTGGGATTTAGAAGAAAAAATGAACACAAAAAAAAAAACAAAGAACAGAGCGAATTACAAGCCCGTTGGGTTAAACATAAAGGTTCTGGCCATTAAACAAAATGTTTCATATGTGACATCCAATGGGTGACAGATGCTGCTGAGGAGGGCCCAGAGGGGCCAGGAGGCAGCTGAGCCTCCCCTGATGCCTGCACACAAGCAGAACGGTTCTCCAGGTAATGTTCTTTACTTATCACCAAAATGGTCAGAAAATAAAAACAGCAAATTAAAAGCTAACAGCAAATAAAAATGCAGGAGACAGCAGCGAGAGACTGGGCTGGAGGTGAGGTGGCTGCGGGGGCAGCTTTGTTCCAGGAAGGGAAGGTCCCACAGCATGATGAGAATGCTTGGCTGGGGCCGTCTGTCATATCTGTCATTGTTATGAGCATGGACAGATGATGATGATCTCTCCATTCTGTTTCTGGTTTTTCTCAGTCTCCCGAGATGCTCATCCAGCTGTTTTCACCACAAAATTTATTCAGCTAATCTGCCCCTTTTCCTTTCTCATTTTCTTTCAGTGCTCCTTACCTTCCCCAGGCTGTTGCTGTCCTCTCTCTGCTCCTCGCTGCCATCGGCCTTCGCTGCTCATGGGGAAGTTGTCTGCTTCCCAGAGCTTGATGGTGCACTGCTGCCTTCCTCCTGCCCTGATTTTCAGCTCACCTGACTGCAGCACATGGACCCTGTGCTCTGCCAGGCTGTGGAGGGGCAGGGGCTGTTTCTCCACAGGAAGCTTCTTGCAGACCCTCAGGAACCTGAGGAACGCTGAGGGTAAGATCTGTATGCAGCAGTTTGGTAGAATTAGAACCAGACTGGAGCTGCGTGTCAAGGTGTTCTGTGATGAGCAGCACCTTAAAACAATGGCAGAAGTCCCCCACTGGCCAAGCTGCCTCCACCTGCTCCCTGCAGGACACGCACGGTGCCGTGCAGCACTGGGCTGTGTGGTGGCTGGTGCCTGGGTGTGACCTCACCTGTTACGGTGGCCAAAGATCTTTGTGGGAAGAGTGCGTGATGGAAGATTATGGGACCATCAGATAAAGACTGGCCAGGTGAGAGATTTTGTTGTTAGGAAGGCATGAAGTATTTCTAAAATACACAACCCTCTGGCAGGCCGGGCCACACCTGAAGGCCCCTTGCGATAAAGCCACGGGGGCTGGAGCACCTGGTCTGAAGGGCGGCTGGGCGGGCTGCAAAACCCCAAAGGCACCCGAGGTTTGTGGCTGAAATAAATACATGATGACCTGGAATGCCAGCTTCTCTACTCAGCTCCATTGCTGCAAAA
Organism: Excalfactoria chinensis; assembly: GCF_039878825.1. Classification (NCBI taxonomy): domain Eukaryota; kingdom Metazoa; phylum Chordata; class Aves; order Galliformes; family Phasianidae; genus Excalfactoria; species Excalfactoria chinensis. The sequence continues at coordinate 125,055,518 of NC_092826.1, forward strand.
GAAGGCTCTTCTAGCTGGACTGCTGTGCCACGTGCGAGAGGTCTCAAACTGCAAATTTGGAGTTGGTGTTCTGCCTGTTTTGCAGTGCCACCTTCCAGTCATGGTAGTTCATAAAACACATCACATACGGAAGAGAAAGGTGGGGAAAGGGGTTGTGCTTGTGCTCTCCTTGCTTCAGGCACTCCCTTCAATGAAATGTGTGCAGCCATACCTCTTTTTCCTTACAGTACAGCTGCAATAATGTGCTTTGCGCCTTTAAATGTGTGCAGCACCATGCCTGCCTGGCAGGACCATGAGAATTCAAGATGGGAGAGGCAGGCTTTGTTTTCTCTCTCATGGAGATTTTGCATTTGTTCCCGTTATGTTGGCTTGCAGAGCGGGTTAGTAAACACTCCCATCCTGTTTGCCAGTTTCTTTATATTTTCTGTACACAGGGAGCAAAATGCACATTTTCCCTCTGCACAGGAAAATGAAGGGGAATCAAGATGCACAGAATCTGTTGGGGAAGCAGTGTCTCCTGCTGCAAAGTCTTCCTGCTGCAAACAGGCAGCCCGCGCTCTCTCATTTGAAACTGCAAAGCACAGAAAATAAACCAGCAGATGCGCGTTCTTCTGTGCCTGATGCCTGTACCTGTTCTTACCCCTGCTGTCAATTCGTTTTCAGGTTCTTTCATTTTCCTGCTCAGCTCCTCATTGTTCTAAGGTATAAGACAATCCCCACGGAGGTCGTCCTTGGCTCACGGTGGGTGCCAGGTTACACTGAGCAGTGGTCAGGCTCTGTACCTCGCTGTGATGCTATCTGGTGTCCCTGGGGCCAGGTCTGGGGCTCCTCTGAGGACCACAAGTTCCTGAGCAGTGCGGTGGCTCGGGGCTGGAAGGAGGTATTTGTACAGTCTAAGTGTGTGGAGCCACATTAGCATTAGAGCTTGTTTGCATGGTCAGAGGCTTACCCATGCTGTCAGCCCTGATGAATTCATGAGGATGTTATGACAATTTGCGGAGAGGCCTCCAGGCTTTCAGAGGAGATGTGGATTAACTGTGGTCAGAGCTGTGCTCTTTTTTCCCCCTGTGCCTGTGACCTCCTTGGGAAAAAAAAACAACACAGAAGTTATGTCAGAAGAGCGCTCTCCATTCATTAAATAAAGACGCAGCTGTCGTGAGTGGATGTGTGTGTACATGTGTGCAGAATAGCAGCGGCTGCCCCAACATCCTCCCTTCAGAATCCTGCTGCGGGAGGGCGGCCATAAATAACTCAGGCCCCTGCAGTGTGCAGCCAGGATGAGCTGCCAGTGCCAAGCGAGAGCCTTCCCCAGCAGTGCTCCTCACAGGCGCTGGGTGCCGTGGGCAGCCCGCCCTGCCCGGCTCTGCTGGCTCCAGGTCAGCACTGGGAGGTGCACTGAGGATACAAGAAGTGCTCGGGCACTAGGCAGAGTTTCATCAGTCACAATCCTAACAAGCACTGCACTGATGCTCAGGGTTTCTTCAGGAGAAATGTTCGTTCTTCTCGAATCTGCGCTGCTCTAAGTGGGATGTTGCCAAATGAAAGAGAATCCTTCCCCACATTCATGTTCTGAACTCAGTGTGATGCCCTGAGAGTCCTTGCAGCCCCTCTGCCTGCTGCAGGCTGACAGGAAAGGTGCTGTGCCAGGCAGGAGGCTGCAGCCCGACCTGCTGCTGCTCCTCAAAGCTTGATTTCTTTTTACAATTGCAAAGGGGATTCTTCTTCTTATTTTAAGAGTTTTGTTCAAAGTAACCATTAGGAAGCTGTTGTCACTCTTCTTTTTTTCCTGGAGACACTGTAGATGTGATTTGCCTTTCAGCTCTTAGAACAGCTAGGAGTGAGTGAATTCCAATGTTCCTTGAGAAAAGGGTTCCTTTGTTAGCGAGGCTCCTCTGCTGCTCCCTTCAGGGCCCCGTTCTACCTGCCTGATTTGAAAACATTCCCCGACCTTTTTGGTTATGCAAACCTGCTTTACTCTTTTATTCTGCTAAATCTCAGTCTCCAAGATGGCTTCTTCCACTACTACTATCTCCTACAAATAATCGGGGAAGGGTTTTATCTCCAGAACACCACTCTAACTTTCCAAGAACCTATCTGCACATACACACCACGTTCCTTTAACCACCCAGCTGCACCAAAGGCAGTACAATTGCTACCTGTGCTGCGTGCTGTTCTTACGCGTATCTCTTGCTTGAAATGGAGATGGCATCACATATGCTAACGCATCAAACATTTATATGAGCAGAACTGCATATGTGGTAAATGTTTTACCAGTGCAGCTACCTTGGTAAAATGAAATTATAGCCCTGCCTAATTATAATGAAATAAAACCAGGCAGTAGACCAAGACACAGTGGTTAATTCTTTATTACAGTGTGTTTCCAGCTGCAACAGGGTATAAATATCACCTTTTCCCGTGTGGGTTATTTTAATTTTTTTCCATAATGTCAAGGATTTATTATTTCTAAACGCAATCATGACATCAGTTGCAATGGGAACATTTTTATCTTTTCCCCGTGTTCTGAATAGACAAACCTCTGTAAGGCAAACAGCGAGCTTTCAAAATCCAGCTTATCTCCATGGTTAGACAAGGTGTGGCCGCTCTTGGGGCCTCCTGCCCCACGCAGATGCTGCTTTTGCAGCCCCTCACTGCGGTCCTCAGTCTATAATGCGAGGAAAGTTTTATAGCTCTATATTTACACATTCTTAGTGCCGCCGTATACTTTGTTTTCAATGGAGACATTATATTTAGAAGTTGCTCAAAATGTGGAGCATGTGTTAAATTTCTTTTGCGTAATCTGTCAAGACTAATTTGATTCGAGACCGGTGCCTTTTTTCCCCCCATCTGTTTGGGAAAGTGCAGTTGTAGAGACATCAGTCATGTAACACTTTCTGCAGAACAGCTTTACTGACAGTTGGGAGTTGTCAGTAACCATGTGCACTTCAAGCTCCCAGTCTGGCTGCGGAGAGAAAAACCCTCTGACACACAGTTTGCACAGAGCAGAAGAACTCCGGGCCGGCAGCACCAGCACCATCTTCAGAGTGACCTCCTGCCTCGTGGCCAGTCACTCGTGCTTTGTGCCTTGAAGATGCAGAACCACCAGTGTCTGGGACCAACATAGACTGCACCTAACAGCATTCGCTCACCAGTAATGTATTCCACTGGTTAACCATCATTATGTACTCAACTGTGTCTTGTTTCCTGTTTAAACTGATCTAGCTTCAGCTTTAAGAGGTTTTGGATCTCTGCTCCTCACCCACCTATGGAGAAACCAAGGCCTGTGCCGTGTGTAGGAAGATGTCTCAGACAGCAAAACAGACCCACAAAGAGAAAAGCATGATCCTGGGGCCAGTGCCTGCAGCTCTGCTTTCAGAGCTCCTTCAGTGCCGTGGCAGAGCCAGAAGCAGGGGCTGGCAGGGCTCAGTGCAGGCTCATGGGGCTCAGCATGGGTTCAAAGGGCTCTCTGGTGTTGTCTGCATGCAGGAGGTGGAGGAATCACAGAACCACAGAACTGTAGGGGCTGGAAGGGATCTCTAGAGATCACTGAGTCCAACACCAGGTTGCACAGGTAGGTGTCCAGGTGGGTGTTGAATGTCTGCAGAGAAGGAACACTCCACAGGCTCTCTGGGCAGCCTGTTCCAGTGCTCTGTCACCATTACTGTGAACAAGTTCTTACGCACATTTGTGAGGAACTTCCTATGGTTCAGTTTGCAGCCATTTCCCCATGTCCTGTTGCCATGTGCTGCTGAAGGAAGGGACACCAAATTGCCTGTGGAAGCCGACTGGCAGCTGGTCACCAGTGGGGTTCTGCAGGGCTCTGTGTTAGGGACAGTTCTCTTTAATGTTTTCATTAACAACTTGGATGCAGGACTTGAAGGTACTCTAAGTCAGTTTGCAGACGATGTTGAACTGACAGGAGCTGTTGACTCTTTTGAGATTAGAGAAGCATTGCAGAGAGATGCTGATAAACTGGAAGGCTGAGCAGTCACCAACCACGTGAGGTTTAACAAGAGCAAGTGTTGGATTCTGCAGCTGGGTTGGGGCAACTCTGGGTACCCGTACAGACTGGAGGACGAGACGACAGAATGCAGATCCATAGAGAGGGACATGGGGGTTTAGGCTGACAGCAAGATGAATGTGAGCCAGCAGGGTGCCCTGGGGTGCACCAGGCCCAGCACTGCCACTGGGAGAAGGAGGGGTTGTCTGCTCTGCTCTGTGCAGCCTCAGCTCCAGCACTGGGTGCAGTTTGGGTGCCACGATATAAGAAAGATATAAAGCTATTAGAGAGCATCCATAGGAAAACTACAAAGATGATGATGGGTCTGGAGAGCATGATGTGTGAGGAATGGCTGAGCTGCCTGGGTTTGCTCATCCCAGAGCAGAGGAGCTGAGGGTAGGCCTCATGGCAGCTGCAACTCCTCACAGGAGCTGCACATTTCCTTGTTGAACCTTGAATTTTTAACGGACCCTCCTCACTGAATCTTTGCCCTTTGTCCTGTCAGGCCAAATAGTTTAGTGTCATCAACATATATGACTGTGTCACCATCAAAGTTGTGGATGAAGGTACTAAATGATGTGGATCTCAGTACTGTGAGTGATCTGGTTAGTGGTGCCCTGCCTTATACTGGGCCACTGAACTACTCTTTGAACCCGGTGTTTCTTCCACGTTTCAGACAATTTTCCAGTCTGTCCTGGCAGCCCACACACTCTGAACTTTCAAGTGACAATGTTGTGCAAGATACTGTCAAAGCCCTACTAATGTCAAGGGTAGATTACATGCAAAACTTTCATCTTCACACATTCAGTCATTTCCTCTTAGCAGGTTTGGCTGGGTCCAATTTGCTGTCTGTAAATCCATACTGACTGTTCCCAAGTACCTCTTTGTCCTTTATAGCCTTAGAAAGGGATCCCAAGATGGAAACACTCCATGATCTTCTAGTGACTGAGATGATGTCCACCAGCAGATAGTTCCCCAGTTTCCCATGATAGGTGAAGCGTTAGATCTTTTCAGCTATCGGGGACTTTCCCAGCCACCAAAGCTGTCACAGACAGCAGTCAGCAGTCACACAATGACCCTGAGCAGCTCTTTCAGGAAATGGGTGCCTTCCCTCGTGTCCAGCTCAGCTGTGCTTCCTTTCTGCATTTTGTGTCATCAGGAAGACGCTCATGTAGCTGATCAGGTCTTCTGCCCAAATTCCATCTTCCTACATAACAGGGTTGTTTTTTTGCTGAGCTCTCAGCAAGCTCTCTTTAAAAATCATTCAGATCTTCTGGGCACGTTTCCAATTTGTGGTTGCATCCCGGGGGATTCTATTTAGCAACTCCCTGAGTTAACTGGGCTTCATTTTCTGTGAAGTCCAGAGCTTATGATTCTGCTGCTTACTTCCCTGCCTTCCTCCAGATCCTGAATTCACCTGTGGTCTCATCACAGAAGCCTAGGCTGATTCACCACTTCCTAGTGGTGAATATAGTCACAGTATATATACATACATACAAACATATATATACATATATATAGGCCTCCCCTGCATTCACAGCAAATGAACACCAGTGCAATGTAAGGAGCTCCTGCACTGCATGCTTAGTGTTGTGTTGTCCTTTCAGCACATGCCTGGATGGTTGGAACCCTCCAGAAGGAGACTTCTGACGATTGTCTCTAGAAAGCCTGTGCAGGGGAATCTCCTGGGTAGGTGCTCTGTGAGAGGCTGCCTTGTCTCCATTGGGATTTTCCTCTGCTCTGCAGTCAGAGATCTCCTACCCTCAGCTTTCTTGCTGGAGCTTTGTGCCATTGGGGAACTCCTCAACAGCAAGCATAATTCATTGCTCACGTTTGATTCTCCGTGACTCACTAATCTTGACTCATTCTGAATCTCTTGATTCACGTCATTCTCCTTTTCCTGATCGAAGTGTTACCAATCTCTAGCCTTATAGTCAAATGCAGTTGAATCTCAGAAATCTAATTCCCCTCCTTATTATCTGCCCTTCGCATAGAACCATCTGTGACAATAACATACATTTTTTTGTCCTCCAGCTCTTTGAACCTGAACTGCACAGAATCCAACACTCTCCAAGTCAAGACCCTCGTGCACGATGACATTCAAAGACAGCCATACTGTCCACAGACAGCTGCACTTGCACCCCAGCACACAGCAGCTGTAAAGGTGGGAGGTATCAGAGGGAGATGAGAGCAAAACTTTGCACTAATGAAAGTACCACACCAACGTTAATTCCGGGCTGATCAGGCAGAATTTTGTTCTTTATTGGTTAAGCTTCCAAAGCCCCGAACAATCACGCACAGAACAGACTCTTTGGAATGAGAGTCACATATTAACTCGGTGTTTATATTTTGCTCCAACTCCAGTTGAGTGAGCTTTTTTCCCCTCTCTCTCCCACTCGTGGGTTTGACCAGGACTGCATATCAAAGAAGAACAGAAGCAAAGTTCATAACTCTTTGTTTTAAACCAAAAATCCCGATGCAGAACTTGTGCTGTTCCCGCTGCCAGGAGGCAGAGCAGCCTGTCTGAACGGTGACTCATGGCCCTGTGCCACATCACAAATAATGCTTGTATTAATCTCTCCTTGCTTTGTTCTGGCCCCCCTCCTCCCGGTGTCTGATTTCACGGTGCGGCATAGCCAAAGGTCAGATAAACTACACGATGGCCGGAGTTGCTACTGAGGAAAGAAATCGGAAATGCCTCTCCCAGCATTTCCAGCAGCAGGAATGAAAGATCATTCATTTTACTATCAACCTGCCTGATTTTACATCTCTGGTTACCGTTTCAGTACAGAAAGCTGTGCTACAGACAAGGGGAAGCGGCCAAGCCCAGCTCTGCTAGAAACGTTTCTTGGTCTGCCTGGCTGGGTACATTTCTTCCACAAAACATTTTTTCTTCAGGCGTTTGATCATTTGCACCAAATGACAGTCCCGAGCTACAAGAGATGCTGAGCTCTGCCTCTGTGCTGATCTTACTGACTGATTCATTAATTACCCACTTTTCCCCAGGTTTGATTCAACGTGCTGCTCACAAAAAGATAACTAGTCACAAATTAGTCAAGCTGAAGTTCCATGCGCTTTGCTACGGGGCAAATGTTTTAGCTACCAGTTTCAGATGACTGATTGCTCCTGTGAAACTCGCAAGTGTTTCTTGCATGTTGTTTCTTTTCCTCCATGGCTACCAAAAGTGTTTTTATTCAAATGAGAAGGAGCACATACGCACCGGGCTGGAGCGCTGTGCCAGCAGTTAGCGTGAATGGATCAAATGTGAGCGCTTACTGTAAAGGTTGCGTGGTTTTCCTTGCTTTCCTTTGAACCAGGTGGGCCTGTGGCTTCTGATGACAGCTGTCTGTGCTACAGGCTCTGGGTAGTGCTGACACATAGAAGACTTATCTGGAAAAAGGGAGAGGAGCAGAAGACAAAAATCACTTCCTGTAAGCAGGCTTGTCTTTTTCTGTCAAATGGCAGAAACCTGTCAAAGCTCCTTCACAGAGAAACTCCCTGGGTTGTATCTGAGTGACTTCAGGGCCAAGAGAAGCTGCCTGTAGTTAGCAAGATATGGAAAGCAGGAGGCTCTTTCTGCAAAAGATTCACGAAGCCATGGGTAGGCATTTCAGCTGCAGCTTCATGTTATGACCTTCAAACCCACTTGTGAACAAGCTGACAGCATGCGGGGCTTTGTCTTGCAGCAGGGCTCTTGCTGCCCATGTAGATGTCAGGCTGCTGGTGGCCGGACTGGGCAGCATATTGTTCCAAGTTATGGCTCAAAGCACACACAAGAGGAGGGAAGGATCTAAGCAGTCCACGTTCAGTTTGGCCTTTGTGACAGGCAGTGCCAGACAAGGCTCTGCGATGAGCAAAACTGGGGCTTGTCCATCTGCTGGCCACTCTCAAAGGCTCACTGTTCCCGAGCTCACCATCCCTTGTCCCACAGCCAACATCTGCCCCAGTGCTCACTCTGGGCAGACTCCTATTAACTCTGGATGGTAGAAAAAATGGTGTGGGAGCCCTGCTCTGTTCAGTTAGCTTACCTGGGGGGATTACTTCGTGGGCAGGGGCTATTACTGCTCTGCATTTGTTCTTTGTCATTGGTTGTGCCTTATTTTTATATGCATTAACTGTTAATAATAACAAGATGCGTTAAGTTTTGGCAACCAGCAGAGAACTGCAAATCCAAGGAAAATGCAGCCATGACCACACAGGCAGCCCCAGCAAGCCAAGTCCCCAGCTGGCTCCAGCAGGAGCAGCACGGAGGGCAGGCAGGTACCAGCTCCTTGAAGGCCCAGGCATCTGCCATTGCTGTCCCATGGGGCTTCCCAGCTCCTCACCATTGCCCATGGATGCTGTGCCCGCCCAGTGTGGAGGGAGTGGGAGAGGTGGGATCAGAGCCGGCCTTGCCTGTGGGTGCTGACATGGAGAGAGGCACAGGCTTGGCCATGTGGATGGGCAAGCAGAGGTGATTAATGATGATATGTGTTATTTTAATTGAGTCATTTTTGGCTTCTCGCTTTTGTCAGCACTCTATTTTTTCTGTCGTGGTGGTGTGAATTTGGAATTTAAGTATAAGAAGAGTCCCTCAGCTGGCAACGCGGACAAGACTGAAAATTAAACTGCTATGTAAATCTCACCAGATTAGGGCATAAACTGCAGCAGGTGGCAGGATGGCTGAAGCTTGAAGATGCTGGAAAGCCGCTCTCTACTTCAGTCCTGTTAATATAAAATCAATTTACATTGAATCCGTTTTTCTCAAATAAGCACTCACCCCGCGTGATCTGATGTTACTAATGAATGCAGGAATTGGATCTTAACACGTTCCATGGAAATATTCTGCGGAGGTTTCATTAGTTCTAAAAATACGTTGTGGAATCACCATACTTTGTCATTAGAATTGCCAGGTTCTGCGACACAAATATGCTGGAATTGTAATTAAAATGCTGCAGCAGCAGCAGCATCATTCTATGTTGAAATCCCAGCTCCTTTCCAAGGGCTTTTGAACCACTGTTCGTGAGGTCCTCCTGCCGTAGCCCTATGGTGTTTATCGGAGTGAGATCCTCTGTACTGTGTAATGGTGATGGCGCCCTGGGGGATTTCTGCCAGGGCCACACAGGGTGCTGAGCTCATGCACATCCTCTGCCTTGGGGTACCTCGTCCTCTCCTGGTGCCCATGGAGAACAGGCCACCAGTGCCATCCGCAGCACTGGGATGGGGAGCACATGGAGGCCATGAGCTACAGGTGAACGGTGGGTCCTGGTGCTGGATGGCTGCTGGGGAAGGCTGCGGCTCTGCAGTCCCCAGGGAAAGCGTGAGGGAGCCCCACGGACACAGAGGCACACGGTGGTGAGAGATCCCACTGGGCCTGGCGATGAGAGGCACGGCCAGCGCAGCAGCACGCCTGCCACGCTCCATCCCCATGACGGCCGAGATGGCTGCTGAGATTAAAGCGTTCTGGCAGGGCGGCCGGATCGCAGGGGAGTTCAGTGCAACCATACAGAGCCCTCTGCTTGTAGGTCACCGGCTTAAACCTGCCTCCAGTTCGGAGGAGGTGGAAGTCCCCGCTCTTCGACAGTTGCTTGGAGCTCCATCTGCAGCACTGTTGGGGAAAATAACATTTGACGTGTGCCGCAAACTCTTCTGCTGGAGACGGTTCGGTGTCGGCAGCGTCCGGCTGTGCTGCGGGGCGGAAGCAGGGCCTGCCTGCTGCGGGGTGATGGCGGCCTGCCCGACGGGCACGACCCCTGCAGCGCCCAGGCCTCGCTGTGCCCGGGGCTGCCCCTCTACTGCCTTGTGAGCTGAGCAGTCACCCTGCCCGCGGGACCCTGCCGTGCTGCAGCACGGAGCCATGGAACGGGGCTGTTTGTGGCTTGGACTCACATCGCTTCTCTTTTTTTCTACTTCCTACCCGTGAACACTGGAGTGAGCTGAGCGTGAGGCACCTGAAAGACAAAGATCCCGTGGGATCTCACTGGGGCCTTTTGAAGGTAAAGCTGGCTGCTCTCTTAAATGTGTTGTTATGTGTACAGGCCCAGGTGAAGGTTAAGATCCCCAAATGAAGACTGGCAGAGGAAAAGAGCGGAGATGGTTTACAACAGCAGCGTTAATATTTTCCAAATCCTTTTCAGCCATAGTTACAGCTCCCATTTATTCTGTCACTGATTAATTTGATCAAACATTGTGAACAAATAATTTGTATTAAAAATCATGCAAGTTCCACCCTTCGCGTAGTTGGCTCCGGGCAGGTATTTATTGGATAATATAGTCTCAGACTAGTGAATGTTGACATTTAATTAATACGGAAGCTTAGCACTGTGAATATGAAGAATAGAAAAGGGCCCAAGAAAATCCTGTGATAATGAAAGGAGATGACAACCAGGTTCTGCCAGTCAGACAGTTCTGTTGACATTGAAGGGTCAAACGTAGATATCTGGTGGAGGGCTGCAAATAACACACTGCGGGTCAGGGTTTGCATGTACAAATAGCTTCGCGTGATGCCTGACTTACACCTGCTTGAGCTGTTTGCACTTACGTCGGCCGTGTCGTGCGGGATATTTTTGTTGTGCCTGCACAAGGAAGATGCTACCAAAACAGGGAGGTGGTATAATGTACTGAGACGAGTGCCGTGGTTATGAACGTGTGCTGCACAGCCGTGGAACTGCTTTCCAGAGACTGTTCTGGTAAGAAAGGAAAATTAGGTGAGTAAAACAGCATCTGTTTGAGGGGATTAGCCATCGTGACCTACATACCTATGCCAGCAGAACTCTGTAGTAGCTCACAAGCACTGAGTGCTGTCTAAAGTGTGACGGGTAACGTCCACCCCCACAAAAAGCAAACAAACACAAAAGGACTTGATTGCAAGAAAAGGAAAACATTTCATCATAGAAATCTACACGAACTGTTTCTCTTGTCATTCGTAAATCACAAGCACGAGGATGTCTGAATTTTCCATTCCATTAACCCCGCAGTTCTTGAGTTTAGATGAAAACAGTTTTGGAGAAAGGAAACAGAATGAGCTATTCTGCACTACATGGTGGTGATGCAGCGAGACATGCTAAATTGCCCAGCCACGCTGATGGGCATAAACCTGCCACTAAGTTCTATTCATTCTGTGGCTTACCTTAAAACAGGGATTGTATTCAGGATGCAGTTTATGGTGCATCCAGGAAGGATGCTATTCTTTCCTTAGATTATTGGGCTTTATACTGGGCTTTATTACTTTATACTGGGCTTTATAACGGCATCCCTGTACTTTCATCTGTTCCACGCTGAAATTTGACAGAAAAAAACCAACAAATTAATCCCAATAAAACAAAAGATAAGTCTGTCTTCCTCTGTGTCACACTGAGATTGGACAGAGAAGTTTCTACTGAGTGGAAACAGATATTCCATTAAAAGTCCACTGCTGCTGTGTAATTTAAATGCTTTTTCAGCACCGCAAACTACCTCAAGCCAAACAGCTGGTGTTGACTAAGAACAGTGTTTCAGACTGTTACATGCTGTGATTATTACTTCCCAAACAAGAGTTTATACTTCATTTTCAGTGAAGATTAAATTAATTAGGGTGGCAACGTGAGATGGGAATAAGGAGGTGAGTGAAATTAACAGTTTTCACCTACTCTGAGGTTTGTTTAATTAACTGTTTCCATTTGGAAGAGTTCTTTTGGGACTGTCTTTTAGCAGTCATGCTTCTTTTTGAGCAAATATTAGACCTCGCAGGTCACACAAAACCCAAAAGCTCACCAAGAAGAGTTACTTCCGTTTTGACTATATGTGATGTGCTAAAAGGGGAAAAAAAGTCATGCTGAACAGACAGCAACGATGTCTTTTCATGGCATGTACTGCAAAGCAGCAGTGATCTCCTGATAAATCAGAACTAAGGGAATGTATGTAGAAATTGTATTCTGCTTCTTTATTATGTTTGAGGAAATTCTTTCCTTGTGCTGCAGGGAAACTGTCACACAGCAGAGCTATTGATTCCTCTTTTCCTGATTAAAATATAGTGAACATTATCCTAAGCCATCAATATCGTTTGGAATGCTTCTCCTTCCGTGGAGCAAGGATTATTCCCCCGTCATCAATAATAGAATGCAATGTTTAAAAGCTTAGCTCTGCATTCACAACGCACTGCCGAGATAAAAAATCCTCACTATTCTTACAGTTGCCTCAGTATCCCAGCAATCATTTAGAAATGGCATAGAACATCTTTAGGGACCAACCCCTCAGAACGTGACTGTACACAAGCACTGGTTGCCCTCACATGCCCTTAATGACCACTTATTGGCAGTAACATAACTTCAGGTTTAAATGGATGCTTAACTAGGCTTTTCACTACACAATAGCATTTGTAAAAAATCTAATTATCACAATGCCGTAGAAATTAGAAAGCAATTTGTAAACCTTTAGATCGGTGTGATTAATACAGTAAAACCACAGCAGCCCAAGCACGTGTGTAGCTCTACAGATGGTAGCAGCCTGCACCTAAGGGAACCGCCTACAAATAACTGCAGGTTCAGGTCACAGAAGGTAAAGCAGCATTTGTTTGACCGGGTTTTCATTGCCATAGAGATGTGGTATACAGCATAGCCAATGCTCCTCCAGCTCCATAAGAATGGTTTATATCCCAACAATTGCGTGAACAATCTCTTTTCCGATTTGACTGTCAGCCGTGAATGCATGTTGAGATTTGAATACAACTGTTATTTAAAATCACATGAACAGTACAGAACGAGTTCATCTCAGTTCACAGTCTCTTCACAAGAAGTTCCAGATGAGCATTTTGCCATCAGAGCGGGATCCCAAGGAATGCTTCTTTCCCTCAAACGCAGCCTGGAGGTTCCACCATCCATGGCAGTCAAATACGGATTCTTTTTTTTTTTTTTTATACATGTATTTTTGGTTTAAAACGACCATATCAGTAAGAGTGTCACAGGGGCTGGGCAATATTTTGTCCCTCTGAAGTACATTTGAAAACGGTGGCTACAAAAGGAAAGAAACAGTGAAAACAACTTAATTAAACAGCAGAAACAATCTGTCTCATCGCTCCAACGTAGCAGCCCTCCATATTTCCGGTGCTTTGCTTCAAAACTCACCATTGCAAAAAAGAGCAATTTAGATGACAGGTCTGCTATTCCAAACAAGTTACAGTCACGCAGTTCCTTAACAAATTGCCCCTTACTGATCGCTGACCAGGGCTATTGTTGCTCATCTGCCAAACCGCGCTCTGCCTATGCAAAAGTCATCCATGAGCAACGCTTGGCAGCATAGGACCGATGTTCAGAGTGGTGCTTTTTGACAGAATCCTTTTAAAAATGTGTTTCCTTTTGTAATTTGGATACGACCGGAGCCACCCATATTTCATAGCGACAGAGAGGACAGAAACATTTTGTTTCTGTGCAGCGCAGAGTACCTGTTTTGAGTTAGCTCTGTCTCGTCTGCCTCCCCTGAATGATTCTATTGATTTCGAGGGGTCTCCTCGCATGAGAACAGTGAGCACAGAGACTGGATGCTAGTTTTATTGTTTCATCCAACACAGATTCATTTTCTAGGATCAGTTATTCTGTGTGATGAATGGGAAGTGCGACTAAAAAATGGAACCTAGAAGCCTAACGTTAGCAGAGACCCTACGAAAGTCTGCCTGTGAAATATGATCCAGAGCGCATTTCCTAACAGACAAAACTTGAGAATCATTTCTCACGCGGGCAAGACTGTTAAAGTCAGTAATAGTTTGCTTTTCCACTGCAGCCAACAGGACTCCTGCTGCACAAAGGCTGAGCAAAGCAAAGACAGACAGATCTGCTAATCGGAGCAGCTCTACTTTCATTTACTGACACCTCGTGCGTGCAGAAGGTGAAATTAATTCAGTTGCAAATAAAAGTCAAGAAATAAATTAATGGAATGGTACTAAATTTCGCAACAAAAATATGTTACGCGTAAGATATTCCTTTGTGTCCCTCGTCTTACAGAGAGCGAGACAAAGGAAACAGGGCAGGGGAAAAAAGGCTGTGCTGAAAGCACATGCAGAAATCAAACACAGGAAAACTGTTGGGGACTTAATAGTGCTAGAGGTAAATTGGCCACTATTCTTTCTATCAGAAAGAGACCAGAGTATTTGATTAAGTTAAACAGGAGCCATTTCTTTGTTCCTGAGAAGAGAGAAAGCAGCATTTCAACCAGACAGCCGAGACAGGGAACCCAGGGAAAAAAAATCTATTACAGAGATGACAAAAGGGAAAAACACTTAGACTAATTCTGTCAAAATTCATACAGCATCCTGAGGGGTTTATAAAGGCACTGTTTGTCTCAGGCACATACAGACCACACCACAGCAGAGTATTTAAGGTAGGTGCAAAAGGACTGGAGATTTCTCTGCGTTTTTAAAAGTTCAAGGCCCAGTAAAGCCTCTGAAATAAGCCAAACAACTAAATCTACAAGGGCCAATCGAACGGCACAGCTGCGTGGGACTGAAATTAAATGTTACGAAGACAAAAGCATTCCACCTCCAGAAACACTGAGCTTTTTCAAGGGGCACTGAAGATAGACAGGGCAGCAGATCTGATGAATGTCTGATCTATTTCACCTAGAACAGGCAGCTCTCCAACTGCAACAAAGGGGCCAGCGCTGGCAGAGCTGGGAATAAGAGGGTAAAAATCTGAGATCTCTTCAGATCAGTCACATCATATTGGTGCCCTTCTGCCTCCACAACTAGTTATAATATTTAGCAATCAGATTGTAAAATAAAGCAAAACCCCTGCCTACACCTATATTCAATTGCTGTTCACCCTAAAGCAAAACCAATTCTAACCATCCGCTCTCATTTATTCTTTACAATTTTATATGTGATGAAATAAGTCAGCTATCTTAAACAACAACAACAAAAAAGCCTAATTCTTCTATTCCTTTCGAATTCATATAGAACGTATTTTACAGCCATCTGTATATTGAACATGTTTGGTGCAAACACCTCGCTCTTACTGGGACAAAACTGGAGTAGGTAGTGATTTGAGAGCAAAATATAGCCCACTAGCTTCCATATTTAGGTTAAATGCAAAGATTTATTAGTCCTCTAGGTAAACATTGACCTTGGCTTCACCTTGGTCAATATTTACTTCTCAGGTTAATAAATCTTTATATTAACTGCAATTGAAGTCACTCTCTGCTTAAGAGATAAAGACCAAACAGGACCTCATATGAAGACAGCATTCATCAGATAAACTCTGCAGCTTGATTTATCTTTGTGCCCACTTGTCTTAAAAAATGCTAATCCAGAGATACTGAAAGATGTTTCCCTCTGGAAAGGGAGGGATTTTGAACCAGTCGTTCTGCGCACTTCACCTGCATTTTAAAGTCATGGCACATGTTTGTGTCTCTTGTGCTTGGGAATGGTGAACGTTTCCAGGGCATTACTTGAAAATATATCTTCACAGAGTCTATTTATCTATGGGCAAAACATGGAGACTGTTTTAGCAGTGACCACCCCTCTGCATCACAGAGCTGGTCACTGCTCAGTTGTTTGGAACACACTGTTATTTTGGGGGAAAAAAGGTGCTCGTTGGGGATGGTGAGAATGACCCTGCAATCAAACAGCAATAATAAATGAACCAACTAACAGGTGGTGACCTCGAAAAGCAGGAAGCACTGAACTTATCAGAAGAGAAGAGACTTCAAAGACTTCACCCAACTACCAGGAATGGGGATCTCCATTCCTGCACAGGAAAGTGCCATGAGAAGCAGCTGAAGAAGCAAAAGATGAAGTTACAATTAGAGATTTCCTTGAAATTAACAGTGAAAAGGAAAGTCAGAAAAGAACAGCTCTGTACATCTCTCTCTCTTTGCAATTTCAAACACCACTGCACTGATTAAAATCCCACCATGCTGTTTTCTCCGCATTTAAGATGTACTTAAAATCCAACCAACCAACATACGTTCTGTCCATGGGTCTATCTGGCTGAATCCAGACTAGATCGTACCTCATTTCACTTTCAAATGGATTCTGTGTGCTATGAAGGATTTCTGCTCAACTGCTGTCCAAAAACAGAGGACTCGGGGAGAGATAATTGCTCAGATTACAGAGAAATTAAAAATGGAACTTTCTGAGGAACAGAATCAAAGCAGCATTAACCTCACAACCTGAATAGCCAAGCTGTTCCATTAAAAAAAACACACATATTGAAGATCTCACTTAAATAAACATCAACCGCTTTACTCATACAAGATTCCCTTTGAAGTCAATGGGATTAGCCATGGATAAAATTCAGCCTAAATTCTGTGCGGAAAGACAGGTACAAAGTCAGTGAATCATTTAAATCCCGCAGATTCTCAGCATTAGGCTTAAAAGCTGCAGAAGTCTCTTGTTAGTCCTTAGCACCGCAGTGTTTCATCAGCTGCAGATGCGAGGGGCAGGACCTGTCCTCTGACACACGCAGGGACGTGTCCTGCGTTCCTCTCCTTCTCCGAGCTGTGCGTTCCGGATCCTATTGGCTTCTCCACGCGGTGCTGATGAGTTTACAATCAAGTCTCGACGCTTTTCTGCAGGCAGCGCCGGGAAATGTCACGCAAACTCCATTCATAAATCATTCTACGGGCGTAAACTAGTGGAATGGCACAGCCAGCTCTTCTCGCCAAGGCGGTTTATTTTCGTGGTTATGCGTGCGAGAACGGGTGGGCAAAATCTATACAAATACGCCGAATCGTCTCCCAAACCCCAAACCAGCCGAGCCGCATACCTATGGCTTGTTCTTGTTTTCCCTTCGCTGAAAGCAGCAGCTTACCCGGCGTGCGCAGGGCTGCGCGCTGCACGGAGCCGCTGCTGGCTGCTGAGCGCTGCCTCTCCCTACGAGTGGCGGAGCTGCGAGCACTCACTGCGAGTACTCACTGCTCTGCGCGCTTCCTCATTTCCAGCTGATGGAAATAAAACACACACAGGGTTCTAACGCCATTTAAAACATCAGCCGAGATTTTAAGAGGATTCTTATAAGGATAAGCGTAAACATATATATATATAGTTTTAATTTAGTGGCACTTGAATCCCGGGGTGGGAATTAATCCGCCTGTTTGAAGCCCATACTGCGGGTAAACGGGAATCTGAGAAAGGGACCGGCAAACAAATCGCGGTGTTGGCTGCCGATATCGTGCTGCAGTTGGCGGCGGCTGCCCGAGAGAGACGGGAGCAGCGCAAACAGAGCGGAGCCGCACCTGCGCTGCACCCCGCTTACAGCCGCGGTGCTACAAAGCGCAGAGCTACGGAGCGGCGCGGGGAGCGGGGCCGCCCCGGGAGGAGCTCGGCTGCCGCCCCGCCGCGGAGCAGCGGCGTCCGCAGGGTGCGAGGGAGTTTTTCCCTCGATACCGGCAGCGCCCGCGGTCCGAGCCGAGCCGCCGCGGGTCTCGCCTTTGTTTCGTGCGGCCCGGCGGCAGCCCCCGCCCGCACCGTCCCCTCGCCGGCCCCGACCCACCCCGAGGGGACGCACCGGCTCCGCAGCCAGGCGCGGCGGTGTCAGCAATAAAGAGAATTAAAGGGATTTAAAAATTAATTCTCCTCATTTAGCCACCAATCTGTTAATGAGGCGCGGAAACCCCCCGGGGATCGATAGTCGCGGGTGAAAACGAAGTAGGTGAAGGAGGCGCCTACTGAATGGTAAAAGGCTTATAGAGGAAGTATCCGCGTTTCGGACGATGGAAGCGTACAGGAAGGATCCGTATCGATCCTCCCCCGCTCCCGGGCTCTGTTTCCCATCAGCGGCCGCGCCGTTCCGCTCCGCTCAGCGCTGTGCGGTGCAGTGCCATCCACCTGGGCAGCGCTATCGTCCCTCAATTGCCAGCGCAACCAGAACTGGAGCCCGCTGCCGAGTGCCGGGCCGTGCCACGCGGGCACCTCTGCCTCCTCCTCGTTACGTTTCTCCGTTTCTAATGCCGCACAAACCCCCGGGCCGACTCCGCGCACCCAGCGGTTGCGGCACCGAGCCGCGCTGCCGCCGAAGCCCGGCGCCGGTCACAGCCCCCCCACAGCGACCCGCTCCCCGCACCGCGACATGGCGGGCACCGGGCGGCCGGGAAGCGGCGGCGAGGCGGAGCTCGGCGGGAGGCCGTGCCCGGCAGCGGGCGGAAGCGCGCAGGCCCTCGGGGGCGGCACCGCGTGCGGCCGGAGCCCCGGCGGTGTGAGCGGAGCGCTGGGGCCGCCTCCCGCCTTCGCGCCCTTTGTCTGGCGCTGCGGGGCGCCGCAGGGGCGGCCGCTGGGAGCGCGGGGCGGGGCGGCCGCGTGGGGGTGAGGGGTGAGGTGTGGAAGTCTCCCGTTGAGCGGAGGAGCTGTGCCGCAGCGCCCGGTGTCGGAGCCCTGCGAGGCGGTGCTGCCCGCCGTGCCTGCGGTGCGCTGTGGCAGGGCTCCGTGTCTCCCACGTACGCGTTGATTCTCTCACGCTGCCAGCTGCGTTGCAGCTCTGTTGCCGTGAGTGCTGCACAGAGACATTGTTATGGCTATTTTCTTTATTTATTTATTTTTCCTAGCGGACTTTTGGTACATCCTGAGATTTCAGATCATTGTTGTTAGAAAACTCTTTAACGCAGGACACAGACCACGTCCTCCGTGTGGGGGAGGCTGTGCCGAGCTCAGTCAACGTCCTGGGCTGGGGCCTGCATGGATCTGGGCAGCCCCTCCAGCTCCCAGGTATCTGCCGTGTTGTGGTGTTTGCTGGTGGGACTTCAGCCCCAGCCGCCCTCCTGGCGCAACTGGCCACAGTGTAACAGCTCGGCTGCAAAGAGGTTTTGAGATCTCCTGTGGGGAAAGGTTGAGGCAACTGGGCTTGTTTAGCTTGGAGAAGACTGGGGAGACCTCATTGTGGCCTTCCAGTATTTGAAGGGAGTGTATAACCAGGTGGGGGAACGGCTGTTCGTGTGGGTAGACAGTGATAGGGCGAGGAGGATTGGTTTAAACTGAGACAGGGGAGGCCTAGGTTAGATACTAGGAGGAAGTTTTTTGCACAGAAGGTGGAGAAGCACTGGAACAGGTTGCCCAAGGAGGTTGTGGATGCCCCATCACTGAATGCATTCAAGGCCAGGCTGGATGTGGCTCTGGGCAGCCTGGTCTGCTGGTTGGCAACCCTGCACATAGCAGGTGGGGTTGAAACTGGGTGATCATTGTGGTCCTTTTCAACCCAGGCCTTTCTATGATTCTATGACATGTACCACTAGGAGAATAATGCCACCTTTCCTTGCCGTGATGCAGCACAAATAGTTCATCGTTTCTAACAAAATGAGGTGGGGAGGCCAGAGATAAACCCCCAGAGCAGCAACTGTACAGCTGGCACTGGAGGGCCCCGACAGAGCTCATCTCCAAGCAGCCACATGGGAATGAAGAGCTGCATGTTTCATTGCTGTTGCTCTGATCAGATAAACTGTTCAAGTAGAGGTCCTTTAAAAGCCACTGTGAGTGTTGGCTGCTCTGTAAATTGCTGTGGTATTTGTTAGTACACAGCCTGTCCTTCCCCCAAGTTTTGTTGGTGGGATGGGATGCAATGCCAGTAGGGCCCTATTGAAGTCAGTGGGAGTTTTCCACTATCAGTGTTTTATTTGGGGCAAGAAAAGTCCCACTCCTTTGCTTCCTTAAGCCAAGGGCAGTGTGGACATGGTGAGCCCTCAGTGTTACAGAGCTGTAGATACTGGACAGGCCTGCAGATACTGTTCCTGCTTTAGGTAAACCAAATTGTTTTAAATTCCAGTTTCAGTAGATGTGATAATGGCCACCTATGAGGAGAAAGCTATGACTGCATATGGATCAGCGTGCTGCTGCCTGGACTTGGTCCAGGGAAGTGCTTTGTTTATGTTATGGAAGCCGTGGTTTATTTAGTAGGTAAGTTTGTTACTTGGATGGGACACCTCCGTATGGGGACAAGTTGAGAGCTGGGGCTGTGCAATGTGGAGAAGAGGAGGCTCTGGGGAGAGCTGAGAGCAGCCTTTCAGTATCTACTGGGGGGCTGCAGGAAAGAAGGGACAGACTCTTTAGCAGGGTCTGTTGTGGTAGGACAAGGGGAAATGGTTTCAAACTAAAGGGGGGGGGGGGGGACATTCAAATTGGATATGAGGAGAGAGGTTTTTACGCTAGGGGCGGTGAGGCACTGGCACAGACTGCCTGGAGGGGTGGTGGACGCCCCATCCCTAACGGCACCCAAGGTCAGGCTGGATGGGGCTCTGAGCAGCTGATCTAGGGTAGGTGTCCCTGTTCATTGCAGGGGAGACTGCCAGATGACTTTTCAGGGTCCCTTCCCTCTCAAACAGTTCTGTGATTCTACAATTCTATGATTTTTAGATTAAATCTCGGCCTCTGAGCAGCAAGTATGGTCACTGTTACTGGCCCTCAGTCCTTCTGCAGCGATAGCAGTTGCTTTGTGTTTTACTTGCCTAGTATGTTATTCACAGTAGTGTTAATAGCTTTGTTTGCAATATTAATAATTCAGGATTGCTGTAAACATGGGCTTAACTGTGTGTGGAAAAATGTGTGGGGTGGCCCTCACACAACTATGAATGGTCTTTCACAGTGCAGTCCATTTACCAGCACACTGAGTGTGGTGAGGAAGCACAGCTATGCAGGCCCCGCTGCCATACCCACAAGAGGGGCACCAGCCCAGCAGCAGCACAGCAGGAGGCATCCCGAGGCGCATGGCTGGTCTGCTGTGCCTGGAGCTGCTCTAATGACATGTAAATGGCATGCAGGTGTCTCTGGCCTGCCTGGTAGTGGAGGAGGGAGTGAGGGTGAGCTCTGAGAGAAATGAGGATGCTTTCCTTGAAAATGTATTTTTGTGCTGATAATGGCTTTCCCCTGAGTACCTCCAAAAGAGATGAAAAACAGTTAATGAGATGGTGCTGAGATGCTTTTTGTCCAAGCACTCGTGCTCATTGCCAGAGTCGAGTCCTTGCTAGCTGTGCCGCTGAGCATCATTCTTTCTCAACCCAGACTTTCTTTGGGTTGGAAAAAAGGCTCTGAGCAGGAAGGCGAGAGGGACGGTATCCCCTGGAAACTGCAGGGGGCACAGTGTCATTGCTGGAGGTACGCCGGGCCCGGATAATGAGATGCTGCTAACTTGGCTTCCCTAACAAGAAACCAACATGGAGTGCACAATGCCGGAAAATGAAGCCCTGGGTTTGATAACTCGTACCGATGCTGAGGTCTGAGGCTGGCTTGGTGCTTTTGCCCACTGCCAGTTGAAAAAGCGATACCTGATCCAGTACCTATTTCACTGTTGGGGGCAGTTGGTCATTGAAAGAGTTCTGCCGCCCGGGCATTCCTTTGGCCTCGCCTCGTGTAGCACAGGGCAGTGCAGCTGCAGGTGTATGAGCAGCTACAGCATCGTAGCGGACCGTGAAGCGTGGGTGGCTGGTGCAGACCGACAGCGTTACTAAATCAGCACTGTGCGTTTCCTTCAGCTGCTGAACCTGGTGCTGAGCCAAGAGGCAGCTCCACGGGCAGCAGTGCAAGCTGACAGTGAGGCCTTTCAAGAAGCCCCATGTCACATCACGGACAGAGCTGCTGTCACCCTGTAACACAGCATTTGTTCTGTGCTCATCAAAAGAGAATGCGATGCATTCCCAGCATGAAGGGTTTGAGGGGAGAGGTTCACTTTTCAGAATGCTCAGAAGCACTTTGCATTGACTACAGATAAAAATAAGGAAAGAAATAAAGTGAATTGGAATACATTCTACTAATAAATAATACTTCGAAATGTGTTGGTTTGGAAGCGGAATGTATTCCATGTTACTTTGGGTGTCTTTTTACGTGCATCTGTGAGAGGCACTTCCCTCTCACCTGTTCTGGTGCAGCGTTGTGAGGAATTCAAGCACACTTTCAGTGTGTGGGTATAGGTACGGCCATTCCAATGGTATCCTGTTGTTGGTTGTTTCTTTTTCCTGTAGCAATGCCTCATACAGCTGACATCACCAGCTCAGCAATCTACAGTGCTGAATAATCGTAAACATGTTTGTCCTACTTATTCCCCTGGAGGATTTTTCTGCTTACAATATTTAAAGGAACACGTCCTTGCTGTGACGTGGGTGTATTTCAGAAGTGCCCAATGATCGCACTGATTATGAAGCTCATAGCTTCAGCAGTGATTTCCCCACAATTAAAACCCCAAATGTTTTGCTTGTGGACAAATAACACCGCCAGCTGAAGCTGTTATAATTGTCCAAGCAAAAATATTTGTTTTATTTTTGGAAGGCATCATCTGCTACTAAATACGTAGGTGTTAAGGGAATGTTTTGTCTTCACACTGATGAATTAACTCTAGAAATGCTGGTTTCTTGGCATCTCTGTGAAGTGCAGCCGGCTGAATAACATCTGATGCTGCTGCAGAGCTTGCTTTGCTGTGCACCTGTGATAGTGTTGGGTTATGTCGACCTTTCGGCTTTAACCAGTAATTGTCTGAAGGTGCAGGATTTTTAATAACAATGATTCATATGAAAAGGGGAGTTGATGAGAGAATGTTAGCAGCAGTACAAGGATCGCTTACTGTTGTGTGGGGTTAATGTTTATCCTTGGTGCTGGTGTTGTTTGAAGCTTATCAGTCAAACAAATGTCCCAGTGTGCCGTGCTTTATTCACATTCCTTCCTGCAAAGCTGGTTCATTAAGGAAATGTATTAAATGCTAGCTGGGAGATAGCAGTTGTGTCACTACAGTCATTCTGATCATATATCCCCCTCGTACAAAAAGATGAGATTCTTCCATTTATCTTAGCCCTCCCAATAGAGAAGAACCTGCAAAGTGCTTTCCAGAGGTGGAGTTACTCGAGTCTGGTTTTAAACTCGAAAGGCTCCCGTGGTGACAGGGGAGTGGTTAGAGAAAGTACACAACGCTGAGTCGTGCAGGTGAGTTGAGCTTAGGGCTCGGTGTGAGGTCAGCCCTCACTAAGGTCTGTGCCCCGTGATGTGAAGAAGTGCCTCACCCACCCCGCTGCAGTGTAGCTGTAAGCGTTGGAGCAGCTGCACCAGGCAGAGACCTGAGGGGATTCTTTGTTCCACCTCTGCCCTGTGCTGTCAGCACCGTTCTGCAGCTGTGGCCAATCTCTGGTATTTCTGAGGAAAACCAAAGCA
Source organism: Excalfactoria chinensis (assembly GCF_039878825.1). NCBI lineage: Eukaryota > Metazoa > Chordata > Aves > Galliformes > Phasianidae > Excalfactoria > Excalfactoria chinensis. The sequence goes on from NC_092826.1 coordinate 125,078,578, forward strand.
AATAATTCTGTTAATCTACCAGCTCCAGCACATTCGACAGATTTGTGTTTTGTCATCGATTATGAGCTCAGCGTGAAGCTCCGCTGTGACTGCTGTATTCTCACTGTGCCTTGGTCAGTGCCTGTTAACTTGAACGATCGTACAACCTTCCTCTGCGCTGGGTTGCTTGCAAGTCCCCTTTTCTACCTGAACACCTGCTTCAAGGAAAACGTCTAGGAACTTTGTAGCTGAAAGTAACCAGTGCTCCTCCTTCAAGACTGGTTAAAGCTGGCAGGAAGGTCTCTGGGCTGGGCATGCCTGTGGGCACACAGTACCTGTGCGTCTGTGCTTCCTTAGGAAGCAAAGTTGCAAATGACATCCATATCTTCTAAGATCAGAAGCCAAATTATTACACCTGTGTGCAGGGGGAAATCCATCCTTTATGAGTCCTGTACTTGGTGGGAGAAAGCTTGAAAACCAAACTTGGAGAAACAATTGCTTTCATAATGGAAGGCTGCAAAACTTATGAGCCTGGCCAGCAACCACAGAGGAGCTGTGTTGGGAGCACGTTCCCGGTCAGTCAGGGCAAAGGCTCTGCAGCCCAGCCTGGCTGTGTGATGGTTCCTTGGCTCAGACTTTTACAACTTGTTTCCCAAATCTTTATCAGTTTTGTGGAGCTGTCTGTAAGGAAGATGAGAGGGCTTTGAGAGCTGGACATCAAGACTGAACATAGTAGTGTTCTCAGGAATGCAATGTACTGCAGCAAAATGAATTCCTTTCACTCAACATTTCCATTCACGCCTTGTGCCACAAGCTTGCTTTCTGGAGCTCATTTGAGTTGACCCTTCTGTTCTGAAAGAACGATTTCCTGAGAAACTGATTTTCAAGGTGGTCTTCTCTCCTTCCAGCATTACCTGTATTTCTGATTACTGCGTGAGCATTCCAAAACATCCTGTAGGACTGTGCCTGCTTAGTACAGCTTGTAGGAATAACCCCACCTTTATCACTTTCTGCAGCTCTTTGTGCCATGTGCCTGCTGTGCTGACCAAAATCCTTGTGCAGCTCATTGCCAAGTTTCTTAAGTGAGAAACAGTCCCAGAAGTTTCACCCAGGAGAGTCTCTTTCAGATCCTTTCTCATAGTACTACATCTTACGTCTAGGTGTTTTTCAGTAAGGTAGGTTTGATCTGTTTAACGTATGCCTTATTAACTTCAAGTAAAGCAAGCAAGTTGTGTGGCACTGAGTTGGATGGCAGGGAGAGAAGATCTCTGCCTACTGGAGACCTTTCAAAGGTAAGCAGTTTTTCTTCCTTTGTTCCCGTGTCTGTGGCTGCTGAATTTGGGTTTGTTCTCCTTTGCTGTAGCCTAGGATTGTGCTATTCCACTTTTGCTGCTGTGCTTGCCATAGCATTACAGGTGTTAAAAGCACTGTGTAATATTTAGAGCAGTTAAACGATCTGTAGAACTGGACTCTATGCTGGGCATTGCTACAGGTCTCTGCATTTTCCTGGTCAGGTTATTAAATAAAAAAGATCATTTAGTAAAAAAGGTTATCTCTATTTTCATATGTGGAAAATAAGTCTTGTGAGAGTGCTAGATGCTTGAAAGTGATGCTGACCTGATGGGAGCTGTGCTTTGAATCTGTGAACTTCTATATGCCACAAAATCCTTTGGAGAGCAGGCTGCTGCCATCTCTAAGTGTGACTTACATTTCCCCCTAATCTGTCCGTGTTCTGTAAAATGGGAGTAATAATCTCATCTTCCAACCTAAGAGAACAGTAGCAATAAATTAGCAAAGTATTCTGATATAGCAACAAATGCTTATAAAGAAAAGAGGGATTCCTTTTTTGATAGTGGAATTTAAACAGCACATTAAAAAAGAATGTCTTGGGTTATACCTTGAGAACAGGAAGAAAAGAAAATGCTAAGCTGCTCATTGAATTAGCACTGTCTTCCCTGCATGGAATAATGTAGAGGTCTTGTGGAAGGATGGAGTGTGACTGTGTAATGAGAGATCATATACAGAAATCTAATGAATATTTACGCTTCTAGAGGCAAATAAAAGTTGCACAGATACTTAACTCTATTATTTTCCCAAATTAAATGTCATTAATCCACTAATGTGAAATATTTTGCTTCAAGAAATTGCATGAAAGATTATTTATCAGGAAAACATGATAAAGAGCATCATGTGCTGTTGTGTGTCCATTTCCACATACTCCCCTCCCTGCCTGTTGCCACGTCCATATCGTAAATCCTCTACATTGTTGCTCTCTGAGGAACTGTGCAACTGGTTCATTGTTCGTATGTCAGTTTGCATATGCAAATGACACGATGCCATACATTTCAGCTGCAGAAAAAGCTGTTTCTGTAATCAGGAAAACTAGCAATTAATGAGCTGGGAGTAGGAGCAGATACTGCTGTGGGCAGGAACAGCAGGCTTTTGTGCCCTCTATGACTTGCTGTGTATCTGCTTGGTTTTTAAAGCTGCCACATCGCTGAGGCAGCTCCTGGTTGTCTGTCTGGTTGATTCTGCCTTCCAAGGGCTCCGCGCTATGTTAACATGCAATTGAAAGCTTATTGCCTCCAAAATTGAACTTAAAGGTGGGGAGGCTTGATCTGAAAAAATATGTAAGAGAACAGCAAGCTTATAGAGATCTTGTTTCTTCAAGCAGTTGTGTTGCTCTCCAGGTTGTCTTACAGCTGAAGGAGGGAAAATAGAGCAGCAACAACTGAGGCAAGCTTTCATCAGAGGTAAGCGCATGTATGAGCTGGGAGATGCTGTGCAGAGGAACACGAAGAGGAGGCATTGCCTGCTGAAGGCTTGCTTTGCCATGCTTTCTGCCTATACTTCCACGTAGTCCTTGCGTTCCTCCACCTTTATCTAATAGCAGCCTACTCTGGTACAAAGTAACATACTGTGCAAGTGCTTTTGGATTGTAGCATGGTATTTAAAAGGAAACACAGATGTTAGTGAACAACTCAGAGAGGAAATGAAAAGAGGAAGAGCATCTGGAGCCTTGAGTCTGGGCTGGAGCTCTGTTTGCGGTTGATTTAGTACTGCTGGGCCTTTGCAATCAGGTCTGGACTCTGCTTTTGAGTAGGTGCCCCAAGTATTCCCCAGCATGGCTGAGTGTGCTCTGCTCATGGGCACAGTGCTGTGCAAAGCCCCATTTTGAGGGCTTGGAGAAAGGACAGCTGGATTTCTTTGACACCAACTCCAATCGCAGCAGCCACAGCCATGAGTTTTACATCCCTTTCAGTTCTTACCAACGTTTCGGAAACGTTTGGATGCCCAGAGCAGCTGTGTGCATTTACCCACATTTAGCGAAGGGCAGTCACCCAGAGGGAGGGAGGCTGGGGACTCCTGTATCTCCAAGGGTTTTGTGGTTCAGTCCCTTTTCTGAGCTTGGGTAAAGGTGGTAAATCTGCTCCTTTTATAGATTTAATGGAAAGGTTTGCGAGTGTCTGTAAAACAAACTGTTACACCACCTGTGGTGATAATAAATATTTTACGCTCTGCAGAAGTGAGTTTGTCTTAACAAAGCTCTTGGTTACAGTTACCTGCGTGTTTCTGTTTAGCTTGTGCATGTTTGCTGTATCTGCACATCTGAACAGACCTGCCAGAGCATTCCTGCCTTTATTCAGCTCCTCTCGCTATTTCCTGTGGGTGCGTTTGCTCAGCACCCCAGTACTGCTGTATGTGCTGCCCTCAGCATCTCAGTGTCCTTGGTTAAACAGAGTCAATGAGCTCTGTGGCTCACACGTGTGCCAAGTCTCTCTTTGGATCTCTGTTTTATTATTTAAAGAAACAGTTTGATATTTTGCAGCCTTCCATTGATTTATCAGTGTGTCCTGGAAATACGAAGTGAGTTATCTTTTGCTATCAGGGACATGGTTCATGTCTCCTAATAAGTAATATAGGCATTATCTGTGTTTAATGTAGAAACGCCTGCCCTTCCTTGAGCCTTGCTGCTGTATATTGCATGCTGTCTAGATCTAGGCAAACTTAAAAGCAGCCTAAAAGACATTTGATGGGATCAGCCTGAAGGTCAGTTCTTTGTTGTCTTTAGAGCTTGACATGAATAGTTCCAAGGAAAGGGTAGAACCAGAGAGATGGGAAGGGACATGGAGTTTTTTTTCTTCAGACTTCTTTTTTTCTTCCTAATATATATTTAAAATGATAAAATGCTTCAGGAATGTAAACTGTAAGGACAGAAGTCGTCCCCCCAGCCCTCTTTTTTCTTTTAATTATTTTTTATTTGGGGGGATGTAGCAATTTCCTCTTTATTTTTCCCCCCCTCCAGTTAGAAGGACGTTTTATTCAGCTCTGGGGTATTGACCGTTCTAATCCTCAAAACACGCTGTTCAAACCTCCTGGAGGTTTCTGCCAATACAGCTCGTTCAGGTTTCCAGGAGTGCGGGGAGAGGAAGGTATTAGAATACATGCAACACTTGTGGAGGCCAAAGGTATTGGAGGCTGAGGGAGGGGTAGGTCCGCTGAGAGCCATTAAACGTAATGGTCCAGATGCAGTTGTGTTAGCAGAGATGTGGGCTCTAAATGCAGACTGCTTGGTGGAAGCAGGAGATATTGAAGTGTTTGTGTGTTTGTGTTTGAAGATGCTTTTATTTAGTATGTGGCTGGTTTCTAAATACAAGTCATATATACATTCTGCAAATGTATCGGTTCTTTTCCTTTCTCAAAAGACAGAAAAGAAAGTGTGCCCAGCTGTTCCTGCCCCGTATGAAGCTTTGTCTGAATAATACACGGGGGAGTTTGAGGGCTTCACATTTAGGCCATCTAGAAAATGCTCTTCATGAGCAACTGCTTCTGTTCTTTCTGGAAGTCCAGTACAGTTCTACAGCCATGAGCAGACCGAGCCTCTAATGCACAATACATGAAATGTAGATGGACACAACTTCTGTATGATAGCACCGCTGAACTGAGTATTGCTGGCACAGCAAGTAACGGCGCGTACATATGGGTTATGTGAGCTGCAATATTTAGAGGAAAAATGATGAAAAGAAAGAAGAAAAGCAAGCTGCTTATGGAAATCATTTTCCTGCTATCCTGGGCCATAAATAACTTGTGCCAAAACGTGAAGAACTAAAAATATTTCTTCAATACGGGTTTGACTTTTGCAGTATTGGACCAGGCTGCTAAGTCTGAACAACTACTGAGTGCACAGGTTATGTATATGTGTGTGTGTGTGTATACACTTATAACTTACTTATATGTAACCTATAACAATTAATTACACCATCCCCCGAGGTCTGATGGAATAACTGTCATCTCAGCTACAGACACAAGGCTGATCTCTGATCAGCCTTTAACGTTTTACAAATGAATGAAGAAGCTGCACCCATACACAAAGATTTAACTCCTTTATAAAACCCAGTGACACCGCTGGCTCTACGTGAACACGTGCTTTTTTATTTTAACCCATATTCATTGTCTTTTAAAGACACTTCAAGTTTTGATGGTGCCTTTATGTGCCATCGTTCTCTTCATAACGTGAAAAATGCTTTCATGTTTCTGATAGGGAAATGATAATTTGCAATCTTGAAGAGATTGTCACATAAAGGAGGCTGCATGCACTAAGCTGCATGTGCTGCGCAGATGAGGTAATGTCTGTGGTGCACACCAGATTAACCTGGTTGGAGCACAGAATACCGTTTTAATGATGAATTAAAAACACAAAGGGGTGCGTGTGTGTGTGTGCGAGCGTATTACTTTGGGCTAAAGGGTGAACTCCTCCTCAGAGAAGGTTAAACGTGAGAGAAAAGGGCTGTGCCGCAGAAATGAACCGGAGAATTAATGCATTGTCAGAGGGAGAAAAAGAGGACCGTCCCGAGCTGACGTATGGCTTAATGAGGGGCTGGAGAAATGGAGTGGAGGTGTAGAGGGGAAACAGATAAAAATAATTCTAGTTTCCTCTTCCCATCCGATAGCCAGGTGTTACGTATTTTCTTTGCCTCTTGAGTCTAATAAAAGACCTGTGGGAGTTGATGAAAATATTCTTGTCTCTGTGTTCTATTTTTCCCCAATAATAGAAATTTCGAGGGGAAAAAAATGAAACACCGTGGTAGTTCTGAAGGCATTTCTTTAGATGATGTAGATTGGAAATTATTTCCTTCCAGGATGGACGGTATAATCCCAGATCAGAGTTCAGCTTTTCAGCCAGTTTTGATCTATTTTCACAAAACTAAGACTTAAGAAATTTAATTGCCAGATGGTTTGAGAATCTACTTCCTATTGCACGTGCTAAGCTGGGCTGGGACATACCCCTTAGAGAATAGTTTTGGTGGTGGCAGTGAATAAACTACCTGCAATGACGTGCTTTATGTACGGAGTGGGGGAAGAGCACGTTTCATAGATGACTGCACTGAAGCTTCAGAGATGTGGCACAGTACTGAGTATCTATATCATTTTTAGCAAACGCTGAGACTTTGTAGCTTAATGATTGAAAGTATTTACATTTTCCAGATGGTAGGAATTTCGGTCTCTGTTGTGCAGAAAAACTTTCTGCTTTAATTATATATATGTCTTTTAAACTGGAATCAGAAGCTGCTTCACTGGCGTGCTCCATTTATCATAGGAGTCCACCTTCAGAAGCAGATTTTTCATAACTGCAGAAATAGAGAAGCAGAGAGATCGGTCCTTGTTAATTAAAGGCAGCCAGTAAACTGACATGGACAATCGCAGATGTGAGCAAAACCTCACTTGTCTGCTGGTGTGCCATTACTGTGATCAACGACGCACTACGTTCACACTAACAGTCCGAATGAGTATATTAACACTGTAAAAGTCTTTCAATGAAGGCTTATGTTTGACTACCATTTTTGATAACCAAGTGTCTATTAAGGAACTGTATTTGCTGTCAGTAGTTTTATGCCAGTTGATGCCAATCCTTTCCTCTAGGGAGACAGCTTAGTAGACTTCCACCCAAGGATGGTTCTTGACGTCAAAGTACAAGTGCTACTGAGCAGTGATTTGCATTAATGTCCCTTCCTGCACAACAGGCGCAGAAGGAAGTGCAAGGAAGTACGTGTGACTCCTTGCTCTGCTTCATGTTGCGCTTCAGAATAGGAGCGATCCTCCCCTGTCTCCCAGCCCAACATGGTCAGCAAGGCAGCTGCCATCACGGCTATCACTGTGCCTTTTGTGTGTGTGTGTGTAGGGGGGAGGGGTTCCCAGGCACCAACCTCTACAGCAGTGCTGTGCAGGGTGTGTGTGACCAACCTGAGGCTGCTGAGAAGTGCTGGTGTTACTGTAAAGGTGCAGCGAATTCAGCACACAGAAGGACTGGATGCAGCGTGTTTCCATTCAGTCTGTTTTACGGTCAAACATACTGATGGAGAAAGGAAGCCTGGAAAAAAACACTAAAGTTCCCTTTCTGGAGCTGAAGGTGTGTTCACTTCTCTGCAGGTGTGGGCTTGTTTTTTATGCAGTTTTGAACACTGTGCTACAAACTGTATGCCAAAGAAATGCTTCCATCTCGCGCTGCCCTCCAGACCAGAGGGATTTCTCAACAGATTACATGGTCTTTCAGAATCTTATTATACGTGGAGAAATATGCGTCTTGCCTGAAGGACATCTCAGAGAAAACTCTTAGGAGCAGCTGCCTGCCAGAGGACAGCGGGGTCTCAGGGTGGATTCCTATCGAACTGCTGAAGAAAGCTGGCATGAATTACAAGGCTGAAACGCAAACCAAAGCAGGAGGGAAGAAGGAACATCCCCATGCTTGGAACCATCCTGCTTCACAGCCGGTGGCTGCAGCAGCACCAGAGATGGGTGCTGCCAGGTGGGCTGTGGGACTGCTGTCCTACAACCACGTCTATCTGCCACCACCCCATTTCTTTCCTGTTAGTGTTTCCCTGCAGAATGACTGTGACTTCCAGGGGCACCTCTGGGAACGTTCCATTGGCACACACACCAAAGGTACCTCTTTTGTTCTTGTTTGTTTCAACACGAGTTGTGTTTGTCTGTTTGCAGCCCCTGCCCTGAGGCCGCGCTCACAGTCAGCTTCTGGAGCCAAGGATCTGTCCCTTCACAGCCATAGAAAGCAAAACCTCAACCTCAGTGAACTTTGACTTATTTTCCTAATTGATGTGAATGGGATGAAAGGGAAAACTGACTCCCGTGACCTCCACAGCCTAATTGTGTACCATGTGTTGCGTGAATAAAGGGGCGTGCCATAGCTGCACAAATGTGAACTGACACCATCCGACCCTTAACAGCTTTGCTCTGTGTTGTCCAGGTAAACGAACAGCTGTTACCCTTTGCTCCTCTTCTGCTCGCCTCCCACATACCTGGTTTGTCTGCATGATGCAGCTTGGTGTGTCTCACAGGTTGGTGCTCAGCATGGCTGGGATTCTCAGTCCTTCAGTGCAACTGTCCAGGATGGAGCAGGCAGAACGCTGGGGCAGGTCCTTACGTGCTTTGCTGTGCTGTAGTCTGCAGGAGGAACGTGTGGATGTGGGTCTGCATTGCAGCTCAGATACTCATCAGAGGGATCGGTGCAGGCAGTGAGTGTACACGTACAGAACGAGTGCAAACCACCATTGCAGTGGGGATGGATTCCTCGAGCTGATTTTGTGGATTTCTTTCTCAATAAGAAATGAGTGGCATTGCAAAGGCTTCGAGCACAATTGGTTTTACATTATATGTTTGTGAAAGAACTAACCTTCCCGTATTTTGATTTCATTAAGGCTTTTGTGCCTGGCTCTAAACCAAGCTCCTGCCATATCTTACCTCTCACTGAAGGGGCTGGAGCAATCCATGCCAAAGCACGTCACAGTACTGCATCGCTTCAGCCAATTCAAAGTTGAAATGTTCATGCTTGTCTTCTAAGTTGTGCATTTAAATCTCTTTATTCTAGAATTGAGAAGAAGGTCAAATAAAGACAGCACGAGCTGAGCCCCCTTTCCTTGCCCTCGATTAGGATAGAGTTTCCCCACCGCGTGGCGGAGCGGAATGGTACTAATTATGCCCTAGGAGCACTAGCACATATTGTATGCGTGTGCTGGAGCCCTATTTGTCCTACCCTCATCTGGTCTGTGGGAGTGCATGTGACAGTCAAAGGGATGTCTGAGCTGCGGGAGCATCAGACAAATAGGCTGGAGATAGTGCTCAGGAGAAGGGCTGTCTGAAGGGCTGTCTTGTCACTGATGGTATTTAATATAGTCAGAATTTATTACTTCTCACCAAGCGAACCTTTGGGGAGAGGTCTGGCTCACCTCTTGTGGCTGCTCTTGTGCTTTTGGTACAGATGTACATACAGTGCAAATCGGGATATACTTAGCATCCTAAATACTGAAATATACGATATGTGTATATAAATACCGATATATAATGTACGTATTATATATGTGAGTAATACGTGTATTTATAGAAAGACTTCCACCACAGTTTGTTCAGATCCATAATTAGAGAAACTGGAAGTATGAGTTTGTGGTGGCATTGTTAGAACAGCAGCACCTTGTAGTTTCAGCAGGACAAACCAGTGTGTTACTGCTGGTGCAAATGTTCTGCTTGAAGAGTCGGGTTCAATACCCATTGTGTTCACAGGGAGCCTTTCCTGGGCGCTGGGTCAAACTTTGCTTTCTAACTGAAGGCAGCTGTAGCTAGAAGCCAGTTCAAGTGCCTTTGGGCTTCTTTTGATATGTGGAGTGTGTTATAAAATAAGCAATGGTGGAAAGGAAGGGCTCGTGCTTGGCAGAACGGGCTTCCTGTTTTAGAAACAGCACCACTTATGTCTGAGCACCGTAAATCTTAGCTATAGAAAAGTCACACTTAGGGCAAGATCTGTCTGTGGCCAATGCGATGGGGGACCTGCTGCAGAGACTGAAACACTGGAGCAGGGCGCTCTGGGCGGGGAATTGGTTTGGGAAGGAAAGGGCACACGTTGTGCAAGGAGCGAGAAGGGGCTGAAGTGCTCCACGTGAGCAGCTGGCTCAGGGCGCATCGAGCTGCATGGGAGGTCTGTTTAAAACCACTTTGTTTAGCAGAAAAGCAACAACTGGGATTAGAAGCAGTTCATCTGTTAACATGTAGAATTAATTTCCTGGCTCTGACTTCATGTTGGCATCTGCACTGTGAAAGAATTAAAGACAAACTTTGGTCAAACATCCACAGAGTGTCTAGAAAGTAGCAGAAGTGTCTCTGGATGTGATCCCTGCCTGGGGGTCTATGAGCTCACTGAACTTCTCCACCTCCCGTTGTCAGGGTGGGCTGAGACATGTGCCTCTGGTTATGCAGCGCTGTGGAACTACATTTCCTAATAGCTGGGAAGCCCCATAATGGTGCAACTCCACATATTGAGGGAATGCAGTTCTAGAAATATGATGCTCGGTGAAGTCCATTGGCTTCCCCTGTGGCTCCTCCCTTTCCCAGTCAGCTCAGCTGAGTTGTTTTCTTCCACAGCGCAGCCTCTATTGTTACTCGTGCTGTGGCCCTGCAAGAGCTGTGAGTGCCCTGGTGCCCTGCTGTCCTGTTCCATCTGCATTCTTTACATTTGCTCCCTATAAAGCAAGGACTAATTTAAACCAACAGTTGTTTTGAAGCATTTAATAGTAATAAAGCTTGGCTGTGTTTGAAGACCATCTTCAGCCTTCACCTTTGGGTATCCATGGTCGGCTCATTGCTTGCTGTTTCCTGCTGGCCTGCTCTAAATTTGGAAGTATGCCTCTTTCCTGGGGTGCAGCTTGCTCTGCCCCTCACCCTGCTGAAACAACCTCCTCTCTGGAGGTCTTTTTGTACAGAAACTCCCATTTAGGAGAGCAGTCTGTGTTTAATGTTTGTATTCTGACCTTCCCACATCTCCACATGCCCAAGGCCTGACCCTGCAGCTCACTTTGTGCTTGGCAAATGGGTGACTCCAGGCCATCAGCCTCCCCCGGCTCTGCCACAACACAGCCATTGTGTCTTGTGGAGGGGTGGGTAAAACCCTGGGCAACCTGATCTACTAAATGTGTATGTTTGGTGGCCCTGCTAAGCAGGGGGGTTGGAACTACTTGATCCTTGAGGTCCCTTCCAACCCGAATCATTCTGTGTGATTCTGTGATTCTGTAAGTGGAGCTGCTGCCCCTTCCCCATGAGGGCCATGGGTTCTAACTGGTGCCCCAGAGCCTGGGTGGGATTGGGCCACGTCACTGTAGGCCTTAGGGGAATGACAGTGCTTTCACGTCCGTCTTCTAATCATAAAACCCCGTTTGTTGTGGTTGGGCCAAGTGGATCCATCGTGTAGTCAAATGGGAGCTGTGTACAGAAGGAGGATGTGCAGGCTGTGGTGCTGTCAGCCAATACCTGTATGGGGTTCTGTACACCAGGCAGGATGCGGGCAGAAGCGTGGCTGAGATTTTCTTACAATGGGTAAGTGAAGCGCTCCAGTCTTGGGCTTCTGATGCAGAGTCAAGGAGAAACAGCGGAAATACTGGAAATGGAGAACGGCAACAAGTTAAATCACATTCTAATCTTGTGTGGAAGTGAGAAACTGCTGCAAAACACCCGGCTCTCACAGCTCCATTGACACCAATGAGATGCACACGGCTGAGGGAGTTGGTGTGAACTCATCAGGTGGATGGGGAGCAGAGCAGATCGTGATGAACTTAAGCACACTGGGCAATAACTGAAATGCCTGAAAATCATCACGGCACCGATAGGTGTGAATTTATGCCTACTTGCAAAGAGGCACTTCTTGTATCTTAATTATTGAGGAGCAGATGATCATGTTATGTCATTTCACTGGAGGGGATGAGATTAGAAGCCCGGGGAATGGGAATATCATTAGTGAAGCAAAGATGATGATATTTGCTTTGGGAAAAAGTCCATAAGAGCTTGGCATTGTGCTGCCGTTACAGCAACAACTGCAGCCAGCAGCTGAGTGCCCGCTTCCACACCGCGCTCTGTTCAAACAACGATGGCTGTGCGTTCCCGGGATGAGCTGCAAACTGGATTACTGGGAAACTCTCAAAATAAAGCGTGTAATCCCTTTACAAGATGTAGCTGACAATCGAGAAGCACCATTTTAATAGGTGGTTTTTTATTATTATTTTTAGATTTTGGCATTAAAAATAGAGCAGGGGTCATTCCGCCTGGCTCAACTGTGTTGATTATTTTGTTAAATAGGGGGATATTCACATCATAATATGTGCCAAAGCTAATATTTACCTTGTATAGGACTTAAAGGCAGAATTGCACTGAGTGAAACTGAGAGCAGAAGAGAACAAACTCTTCTCAGAGTCCACTGCAGATAGAAATAGTGATGGATTTAAATTGTCCTAATGCAGCCAGGAAAGATACCAGGAAAAAACGTCTGTCAGATAGACAGAAGTGAGGCACAGGAGAGGTAGCAGGTCTCACTGGTAAGCATTAACCCACTGCTTGGCAGGGTTCACCTGCAGCAGAACTGCTCCGCGACAGATGTAACTCTTGAAGTCCTCTCTGCCCCCATTTTCTAATGCTTTTAATAAGGCTGTTGTTTGCCAGTTCAATGTCCCACACATTGTCTTTGCCACTTGAAGATGCTGCTCCCCAGCTCAGCCACTTGTACACATAGCCGTGCAGCACGGGAGCTGCTCAGTAGCTCAGATTGATGTGGGGTGAGGGCAGCACTGCTGGCACTGCACAGCTGCTGCTCTCTGCTCTGCATGGTGAGGGGTGGAGATCGCCAAGTTCCAGCACCAGCAGCTGCCACAGAGGAACTGAGATGGAAAGGAAGAGGTGAGGCCGAATTCTCCGCTAAGTTAACCACTTTATTTCTTTTCCCATTACATGAGAAATAGGAAAGTCTGAAAGACACCAAGAAGCAGGGATAGCAGAGACAGGACAGACACTGCACAACGCTGGGGTGAGAACATTGGAACACAATGAGCCCATGATGTGGGGACTTGCTGACTGCTACCACAACGGGAAAGGAGGGGTGAGCACAAGCAGGTAAGCTGAAAGTTTAGATCAGACATTTACAGTAGACAGTTTATGTAGAAAAATAAGGTTCTCAATGAGATTTCATTTCTTTCATTGCAGTCCCAGCATGGGTGAACCCATTGACTCGTATACCCTAATGACCATCACTGCTTTCTTCAGGTTAGAGGGGAAGAAAATGTAATCAGAAAATATATTCTTTTCCTACGCTGGAGCACATACATGCCTGCCCTAAAGCTGAGGCACTTCAACTGCCTGCAGGAGCCAGCGGTGCATCACACACTGTGTGCCAGCAGCAACTGCAGGGAAATTCGGCATCCATCACCCCCACCCTTGTGGACAGGCAGAGAGAGGCTGGGGTAGGGGCAGTGGGTGCCGGCTGGGGGCTGCTGCCACACAGGGCTGCAGAAGCAGCTCAAATGGTGACCTGGACAGGCAGCCCACTGCCCTGCAAACAGCAGTCCTGGAGCAGCGTGGCTGTGCTGCAGCATGAGCAGCTGGAGCAGCCGTGTCGTGTGCAGGCTTGGGTTAATGCTGGAGGTATCATTAAATGAGTAATTAAGAAGCGGATTCTCTCCCCGTCACTTCACCTGCTCTTAATAGAACAGCTCCTGCACAGCCTTCCCTGTGGGGACTGTCTGTGTTATCATTAAGTCTGTCGGGTGTATTCCACAGGTAACAATATTTTTGAAAACGTCTTGCTACGTCTGTGCGCTAAAACAAAAGGAAGTGAGAAGTGACAAAGGCATTAATTAAGTCGGTCAGAATAAAGAACAAAACCTCCTTTTCTGCCACCTGGGCTGTGCCGGCTGCTTCATGTGCTGGGAGAGCTGATGAGCAAAGCCTTGGAATTCCAGGGCAGAAAGCTCCCTCTCATCCCAGGAATTATCTGGGCTTGTTCCCAAGTATTTTCACATGACTCTTAGCTCAAGCCCTTACATGTGTTGGCAAATTCTGCCAGTCTTTCCATCCCTTGATAACTGTAGGACTTACTGCTTTTCTTGTAGTAAGACCAGGACTTCACCCACTGAGCCTTCACTCCCAAACCTGTTCCTGCAGCCCAAACGCAGAATGCAAATGTAAAACATTTCAATCCATTTACATGCGTGTGAAAGAAGCAAGGTAAAACTGAATGAGAAGGCTCCCAGTTTCTGACTGTGCTTCATGGTATTGGCTACGCACTCATTTTAACGTCCAAAATTCATCTGTAAACGAGCAGAAGCGGCTGAAACACGAGACCAAAGGAATTACCCAGTGAGTCATCAAAGTGCTTTATTTTATAAAGCCTTGCTCATGGTTGGAGTGTAATCTAAGCACTAACATATACAATAATGAGACTTCCTTGCCCTGTCCAAATAAACAGTTTATCAACAGTAATGAGTGACAAAACTGCTACGCAGACAGAAATTGGTACATTTCTAAACTGGTCTGAAAACATACACTGATTGGCCGCAATTGAGCGTCTACTCCGAGCACGTGTACCTCATTTTGACTTCAGGGTCTCGCTGCGGCCTCACGCGTCAGGAAGCCACAGGAAATGAAACTCAGGTGATAAATGCAGACAACGGGGGAATACGGGAAAGGACAACAAAATATCAAGCCACAGTACCAACTTATTTAAATACATACAATACAAAAGTATACACATACATTACAGTGCTGCAGACATCACTAAGTCAAACGTAACAAAAAATCCGGTAGGAAAGGCAGGGAGAGGAGAAAAGAATTAGTACGCAGCAACAGGGATAGCATTGCCTCTGGCCACCAAAGAGTGTGATGGGCTGCTATCTATAGGCTCCTCGGAAGTAAAACGTACGTTATGCACAGGTGCAGGCTGAGTAGCGCTGATGTTAGTGATGGAGAAGGCATGCTGGCACTCCTGATCTCGGTTAGAAATGACGTCGGGGAGGGCCTGACTTCCTTTAGATTGCCTACAAAATCTAACCATTTCAATAATGAAATTTTAAAGGCACGGCTTTAGCACAGTGTATAAGTAGATAAACTTTAAGCGTATGTAAATTTGTCTTTCAAGCACGGAATCTGCCAGGGAAAAAATACAAGAAGAGGAGAAATACAATGTCGTTGTTTATAAATTTTAAACAAGTTAAACATGATGAGCTCAGTTTTAGGCAACGCGCTGTACAATCAGATTCGAGTACACGGCAGGACAGGTCGTTCTGCTGATAAAAGAAAGGCGTCCTTGGGAAAAATCCCCCTGCAACATCCTGCCCCATTTCACTGTAAGAGTCTGCCGGTGACGTGAGGGAGACATTCACGGTAGTACATGGCTGCACGTTACACTTGGAGGGTGCCGAACATACTTCATCTGTACTGCAAAATAACTTTACATGTAAACTTAAAAGTCATATATTGTACACAGCTCTAAAGTTCAGAAATATCCCTGCTTTCCTAATCATGTAAACAGTAAAATCCGGGGTTAATTTTTAGGGGGATAATCCATCATAAAATACCACTGCTTAAGCAGTACATTGTAAGCATTTGAACTGCAAATTCCCATTAAATTACAAGAGAATGGAGTTTCCATCCGTGCGCACGTCTCTCGCGGGTGAGACACAGCTACTACTGCCAGAGCTGTGCGCTCCTTCAGATAAGCTTTTTTCCGCTTGTAACATTATTAGTTCCTATACTGCAAGAATATAAAACAAAGGAAAACTCCGGGTAACAAAGTGAAATAAGCGAGGTTTGCCCTTAATGTAAGTTCACGGTAGCACAGATGTACACACAGCATGAATTACACGTCAGCTCTTTGTAAGGTAGGAGACATCAGCTCCTGGTGCCTGAGAGCCCGGACTGCCCGATGTGATGTGTGGAAGAAAAGGGAAGAAATGGGAGAGAGGGGGGAAAAAAAACCCAACAAACCCCCATCCCCGGCTGCAAGAACCAGATGGGAAGAGCTGCGGCACCACGGGCTCACTGCTGCAGCGCTGTCGGTAAGGAGTGCCAGTGTGCACGGTGTAAGTGTAACATTCGCAGTAAGGTTTTTATTATTATCATCACCGTCATGAATACTGTCACGGATCTTTTAGTTCAAAAAATAAACTGGTCCACAGTTTACAATTTGCTATCAATATTGTAGGTTTAACATGCATTTACTCTCCCCGCCCCCACCCCACGCCTCTTTGCTCAGTTGCTCCGTTTCAGCTGGTAGCGTCAGAGTGGGACCGTCACAGCGCACTCTGAGTAAGCTGTTCTATTTATTTAATTTAATGTTTGTTTTGTTTGTTTGTTTTTGCACACACAAAAGAGTCAGAAATAGCTAGAACTATGCTGGGAATATCAGGCAGCTGTTAAAGCGAGTCACCCCACTTCAGTCATCTTTGCCAGCAGATGTAAACAAAGGGGTTGCTTTCTGCAAGATGAGCGCTTCTCCGAGTTCCTTTTTCCCTACCCTCGTAGTCACTGCTGCTGTCCCCAGGCCTCGTGTCTGTCCGGTGTGACATGAGGGGTTACGTCAAGATGTTGGCAATAAAGTCCAAGAAGCGCTTTGAATACTGTTCGGGATTAACGGTTGAAATTTCCGCGCCGGCCTAAATTGAGGATGGAGAGGGAAGAGGAAAGAAGGAAGAAGTGTTTAGTGGAGGCTTTGTCACCAACAGCACTGTGACGCCTTAACTTGTGCTCTAAGAACCAGATACGACACACACGTGCTGTCATCAACCCCCCAGCAAATACGAAGGGCACCTCTTTAGGCTTCACACTGCTACAGGTACTCTGGGTACCCACAGCGTCCTCCTCCTGGTTCTGAATGGCGTTCTTTGCTTTCCTTATTCCTCTTTACTTTCGTTGTGTTTCACTCTCCTATGCAATTTCCACTGCAAACACCTAAGCACACAACTCACAGCTTCCCATCTTTTAAACAGCAGCATCTTCCTGCAGGCAAGACTGAACTACTGCAGTTGGATTCGATGCACCCCAACCTGGCTGATGCACATTGCTATCCGAATGCTAACTCGGCTGGTCTGGAATACATCGGAACAACGACACACATTTCTTCCAGCATTTAAGCCTGGACTCCCCCAATTAGCTGCACTACTGCCACCTCACTGAGCTCACAGGTTCATCCAGACTTTCACTGTTTTCAGAGCCTAAACCACACTTACATTTTCCTCATTTTATGAAAGGAAAAGAATGCATGCATGCAATTACAGAACCACCTTCTGTGTCAGGTGGCTGAGGATGCACACAGTGAAAGAAAACAGAATGGTCACACAAATGTCATGTTCTGTAGTAAGCTTTAATAATCATAGTTGTCATTCACAACATATATTTGTCCATTATTTAAGCCAGAAGCATGTTTTGTTTTGAAGTTCATTAATAACTGCCAGCTAATGGCTGCATATGGTCTGCATCGACTTTCAGCTGCCTTGAGAATGGAGAGAGTAATGAGCATGTTGTACTGCAAGCCTGCCCATGGTTCACTACTTGGCGTTCTAAGTCGCCTTCTATTGGAAACTCAAAAACCCCAAACTCTTTGATTACAACCATCCACAGTGCCCTGATTCTTAGAGGAGGGATCCCAGCCTCATAAACGATTATACTCTTTTTAATGAGCTTAGGAAATTCTGACCTCAAATCACCATAGAGTAATAATAGAAAATACAACTCTTCATTTTGGAAGACTGGGCTGCTTTGCCGTAACTCTTTGGTGTCTGCTGCTCAGCAGCAGTTTCAGCCAAAGATAAAGAAATCAGTGGCAGTCAAATACAAGCCTTCACTGAATGGTACCCAAATATCTCACATGCACATTTTGTACTGAAACTTGCAAATGGAACTTCTGTTTTTTTAAAGAAATCTTTTAAAGTGAGCCACATTATATGCTGAGGAAGTAACTTGCAGCAGGTTGTACCCAACAACGGAACCATCACCAGAGCCCCGTGTCACAAAAAGATTCACAACAGCTTCCACAGAGCTGCTAATATAAGTGCCTGGTGAACAGCTTTGTCTGCAACAATAAAATACATCCCACTAATGTAGGACAAAGCCCTAAGAGGGCAGGGCAGTGCCTCACCGGTCTTCTTTACAGGTAACAAAAACGTGTGCAGCTGAAGAGGGAGCTTTAGTATGCAAGTATAGAAGTTACTCTGTACTGTTGGATCACATATGAAACTAGGAAAAAACAGTCTCTCTCCTTTGCACAGATCTCCTGAACTGTGTTCTATCAGGGCACTAAACAAGAAAAATGCAGAAGTATAAACTGTATCAGAGGGAGACAAACAGGCACTTACCCCATGCTTTACTGTTTTTGCAGCATGGGCAGCTTTCTTTTTTGCGTCATAGTGAGTAAGAATGTCAATAATGGCCATAAAATATACTTCCTTCCTAGGTGCACCTGCAAAGGACAAGTACATGACAGTGAGAACGGCATTTCAAACAAGACTTTTCCTTCCAGCAAAAGAAACTTCTTTAGGACCACTCAGCAGCTCTGGGAGGGTAATGCCAGCCAGACTTACAGTTCTAGGCTCAAGATATTCCTAAGTGAAAGTTTAAATGCATTTATACGTAATGTGAACCCCTGCATACAGAATATGTATATGTAACGTGGACCACCAGCATACAGAAATAGGAATTAATGTGGATTTCAAGTTCTTTTACAGTTATACAAACAAATAAGGAAAAACTACATTTTACGTGAGAGGCAGAGCTTCTGAGTCAGCAAGAGCACATTTTATTTATGAATGAAACTATCTATTTCTTAATGTAAATGCTGATGAAAATAAACAACATTTCTGTCTTGAACAGCCACTGAGAACTGTGATGTTTGAATAGCTCATTCGGTACCTGAGCTGACTGCATCCATCCCAACACATCACTACAGCTGAGAAATACACTCAGTAACAAAGCTGTGCATCACAGATGCCTTTTGCTTTTTGCTGCACCAAAGAACAACTGATTTCCTCTTCTATAAAGCGAATTTGTATTGCGCAATGCAACTTTCCCTCAATATTGTTGTGAAGATGTTTGGATTCCAGAGTACGAATCATAACATCTCAGCATGCAGATGTTTATTACTACTTACTTTCATGAGATTTTATTCCATAAACATCAATAGCTGGATCAAATTCCCCAGGAGCCAAAGGCAGCGAGCTGTTCAGTGTATTTCCTGGACTGTCTGGAGGAGTTCCAATGGGGTGCGTCCCGTCGCTTTCACCTTCATCTTCTCCATCATTCTCTTCACACTCTACTTCTTCCTGTTCAGCCCTTTCAACATCATGAATTCCAACTAGCAAGCTGTAGTCCATGAGTTTTAGCTGAGCAAGGAACTAGAAAGTGATAATAAGCAATTTATCAGCATAATACAGAAAAATGTAAGGTCCACTTTCAAATAAGAGAAGTTACAAAGATGTCATTGGTTGAGAAAAACGGGCACTTCTAACAAAGAGCAAAGTGGAGTGATCACTAAGTGGAGTTTATCACTAAGTGAGAAAGCTAGCAAAGAGAGACTCTGAATCATTAAGATATAGTGATAGCATACAGGTCACTTGCAGCTTATACCAAAAAGCCCTAGGATGCTGTAGCAATGTTCCAGCTAAGGTTGTTCTGATAACCAGACCAGCACATGGGATGCTATGGTCTGCAGCCACAGAGATCTGCAAGACTGGAAGAGATGATACACAATGATATACGAGAACAGATGAGATTGGCCAAAGGTAATGGAGTGGAAAGCAGAGGAATGGAAGGACTCCAGGCACATCATTGGGTATTTGATAAATATCAAAAGGGAGGAGAAAAATCTACCAATAATGATAAAAAACTGTAAGAAAGAGAAGAGTGAACTGCAGATTAGAAGAACACGGGTTTTGTGAAAGCACAGAGTACAGATCATCCGATTTAAGGTGGAAAAAAACACCCTCGTGTGATTGCTCTCAGGGCAGCTTCAGTGGAATGAGGTGATTGATAGGAAAATGAGGCAGGAATGAATTGAGAAAAGTCATGGACAAGATGCCATCAGAACAGCAGCAATAGATATTACTACAACAGCAGTAGATATTATAATAATATGCTTGTTTGAATAAAGGAAAGGGATGCAAGACAATTACAAGAGAAACAGTGCAACAAAAAACCCCACCATTTAATGATGAAAAAGAAGGGATACAAAGTCATATTCTTCAGAATTCTATTTCACAGTTTGACTATAAATACTGTTCCATGAGATAATTTTATGCAAAGTGCCGAGCATTTCTCTTCACTGTACTAAAATCTGCATCCAAGACCAGGTAAAAAATGTATATTATCAGTTAGCTGCAAGGGCAGAAGAACCAGTAAAAGCAAAACAAGGCTGAAGGACAGATTGACTTTATTAAAATCAGGTGTCAGACCACTTCACGCGAGTGGTCTTTGTATATTTAACAGTACTCTGTATAAATTTCATAATCATAAAACAGCCTCTCAAGATATTATCTAGAATCCGCCCTTGTGTTTACAATCCAGTAAATGATGTAAAAGATAGCACACGATCCACCTTCCGCAGCAATAAAGTATCTTCTACATTCATTGCACATGTTTAAGATCTTGTCTGCAACCTACTTCAAGTAAAAGCTTGAGTCAGCAACTGCACTACATTAAAGAGCACAAAAATTTAGTTCAAATAAACCTATCTCTAGAGCTGTGACATTGACAGAGCAGGTTTTTAGCACAATGTTCCACATATAAAAGAAGCATAGATTGATATTTCACAAAATACTTTTGTTTTCATAATTACCACCATCATAAATTTCTCATCACTCTGACAATGGAAATTACATTTCTTCAAAAGCAAATCATTGCAAATCCTAAGGCTCCAGTGTTCTGTACAGCTGCTGAGCTTGTGAACAACACTCAGATACAGACCTGAAAAACTAGACAAGTCAGCTTGCACAGCCATCCTGACAGAAGTAGCTGAAAGTCTCGTTAAGTCACAGGGACAATCTGCTACCAGGTCTCTTCCAACAAGCGGAAACAGATTTTAGGTTTTAAGTACAGGGACTGCAAAATATTGTGTTTGGTGGTAACGTTCTGATTACAGAAACTGAAGCCAAATTACATGAGTTTGATAGCCCGAAATTTAGTTTTCTTTATTTGTTAACTAGCTCAATCAATCATGATAAGTATGACATTAAATCTGTATATTAGCAATCTTCCAGTAGGTACGGACTACACTCAGCCAATAACAGATTTGTAGGACCTATGCTAATGAGTCCACCTGGAACATACGGATTCCTGAAGCACACCACTACTGTGATACTAAGGATGACCTAAAACTGGATTACTAAAATGAAACAGAGCGTGCACATCTGTGAGTAAGGGAAGCTACATAATCTGTTACAGACTACAGTCCACACATGGTTCCAGCTAACATCAGGCAGTCCTGGTGTACCCCCACCTGTAGAACACAACCAGCAATACTCACCTCTCTCTTGGGGGCATTTGGAAGGACTATGCTTGTAAAGTGCTTATGCACTAAGTAGTACCATCATTTTAACATCACATCATCAAGGCAGGGACAAAGCATGGCAACCAGCTATGGCATCAAGCCATTTATCACATCAGCAAAAGCAGAGATCAACTCCTGAAAGTTTAAATTACGTTTCGTTTAAAACAGTCAGTGCTTACAGACCACAAGTTCTCACTTATGAATTACAGGTATGCTTTCCTGAGCTATCTGCTATTTGCCATGCATTTTAACAACAAAGAACTGAGCAGGTGCGCTCTTACCTCAACGTCCTTTTTGAGTTTCTCAAGGAACATCTTCTTGTTGTTTTCATCAATGTGAATCTTTTGGCCATCGTTAATAAAATCGTTGTCTTTGAATGTTGGCAGCTCTTTGGCCTAAAACAAACAGAAACTTCTGTAAGAGTCAGAACGCAAACAGAAGTGCGGTGCAGTTGATGGTTCAGAATGGATCCAGACCAAAAGCTTCTCCGGCCCCACCAGGAGCTGAACCCTCAAACCTCCCAAAATGTGGAAGGCTCTCCAAGGCCCAAAAGAGGGCATTAGTGAGCTGTAATGGCTGACAGCCCCACCACTTCTGCAGTGCGAGCAACTACACTTCCACTGCATGCAGCTGCTCACAACTGCAAGCAGAAATTCTCTTCCCTTGCTTATCCACGCTGTGAGAGGCCTAGAAGGTACATGCTCTCTGGGAACTGAGACAAAATATCAAACTCAATAGTTCATTTGCACCTAACCTCCAAGTCCACACTTCTTCCAAGATGTCATTTGTCAAAATGACAGTAAGTGAAGCTGAGACGCAATCTATACCTCATAATGAAGTGCTATTGCATCAGAGCTTATAGATCAAGCCAGACTGGATTACACTTTACAGAGCTTCTGTAAATGTTTGTAAGTGCCTAATACCAAATAACTGTTTATGAAATATCGAGTGAACATGAATTATGCAGTGCTGCTTAGAAGTGGTGAATGCCAGAGAAGAATGCTGCCTTTCAAATACATAATTATTCTCGATATTGGAGCATTAGTTGATTATCTTCAACTCTCCCATGAAGTGATATGTAACAGCATTAAAGAAAGCCAAAAACTCTCACATGACCAATGCAGCAACCACTGGTTTTAGCACTAAGACCCTCAAATGGGCTGTTTTCAGAGGGCAATGACTGAAAGCTTGCTTTAAAGAAACACCCAACCAAGAAAACAGATGACAAAATAGTTCCTCCAAGGTATTTGGTCAAGTGACCCTGAAGTAATCACAGCTTCTACAACCAAAGCCTTGAAAAATTCTGCCCATTCAGCCTTTCTCCCTGCCCTCATCTCTAATAAGCGTTAGGGAAGAAAAGGCTTTGTTTACAAAGAAATGTTGCAGAACACCTGAGTGTTAATCCTCATTTGCAAGTCCTCCCACTAGGAATGAAAAGCAGCTCACATCCGCCCACTGGAATATCCTCCACCAGCATAAGCAGTAACTATAGAACTTTACCAATGATGGTACTTTTTGTAAGTTTATTTTCTTTCTACAACACAGTAAGGAGAAGATCTCAAAAGTACTTTTTTCTTCTCTGAAACACACATACTGGAAGGCACAACATGAAAATACGGGTGTCACAGCAGACCCTGCAGTGCCTTCATGCATCTTCCCAATGGGCAGAAGCTTTTCCTGCTATTGGGCTGTGCACAGAAGTGGCCGAAATGCTCAGCTCCCCAATCCTTCAAATTCATTTTCTTGGACTTGGAAATTAGGAATTGCTCCAGATCCCACAATGCTCCATTTGCTCAGAGAAGTGTCTATTATCACCCAGTTATTGCCTCAAGCATTTTGTTATGAATCCATGTTAAATTCACTGCATCCCAATACTTAAGGAACCTCGTAAAAAACTGAAGTCAAGCCTTTTTGCTCTGAACCATTACCACACTGCACCTAGAACACTATGATGTATTAAGATACCATCTAGTGTTGCTCCAGAGGCTTTCTATCTACAAGCTTCAAATGAAAGCCCCGCTTCAGGGCACTGCTTCCTTGGGTGAGCTGTTCTGAAGTGCTTCCCTCATAGGTGCCAGAGATGCTTCCTAAAGCCAGCAGTGATTTGGTTACTGCTGTATGACAGCATTGATTTTCTTTCTGACCTACTGAACAAGAGGTTTAGGACAAGGAGGAGTGGGGGGAGTTTCAGATAAGCATTCCTGGCACACACAAACAGCCCCACAGAGGAGGGCTGGTTCTGCAGGGGCGGGCTGGGGATGCGGGAATCTGATGTGTGGGAGGTTCAAGAATGGAAGGATTTGGATGAATTCAGTGAAGCTGAAACTAATGAAAAGAATGCAGAAACCACACTCCTTCACTGCTAGCACCAAAGGCACTAAAAAGTCCTCATCTTGGGTCATGTTTGCGCCCAGCTGTCCCTGTTGTAGATGACACGAAGCAGAGGTTAAAGCAAAACAAGCCCATCAACACTGGAAAAAACTCCCTATAAGTGCAGTGTGAGATTGGGGGAGGCAAGGCAGAAGGATGTGCCTGTTCTCAAACATGACATGTGGGTCCATGGGCAGGCCCTGCTGGGCCAGGCAGGGACTACTTTCAATAAAACTGAGCTAGCAATGCTGAGCACCCCCAGGCCTCAACACCCTGTAGGTTTTAACTGAGGGCATGTTTCCTCACCCAGATCCCACAGCAGTGAAGGCTTGGCAAACACAAGCATGAACTAAAAAGCCAGTGCTGATGCATGGAAACAAAAAGAGCAATAGAAGTAGCAGGTGGAAGATGAGAAACTGGAGCTAAAAAGCTACATGGTGGTGGTTGTTCTCCCCATGTTACATGAATGATGCCCCCAGCCTGCATTCTTCCTTCTACCTCCTTCCAGACAAAGCTTTCTGTGTCTTGCTTTTTCTGTTATGTGCTAGACAGCATCATACCCCATATTTACTTGAAGCTGAGCAGCCAAAGGATACTGCTGTATTCCCAAATATTATTAATGACAGCCAGCAATTCCAGCGGCACTTTTACTGCAATTAATGGCTTAGAATTTATTTGAGGACTTAGGCATTAAGACCTATGACATACACAACTAGGAGGGGCTCTAGGAGTTACTTCACATTCATAATGTATGTGTTCGTATTGAAAAATTCAAATGCGAACATTTTATACCGATGCACTGAAATAAATACAAAGCAAACCACGTTGTGGCAGTCTGAGACACTATCTGAATGAAAAAATTGAGACTCTGCTTTAATGAAATAATTGATACGATTAATTTTTAATGACGTCTCAAATATTTCCAATGAAGCAGAATCCTTGTTGGAAAAAGATTCTCCCAGAATGTAATTCATTATAATGAACATATTACTATCATTAAAGAACTAAATATTTTAAGAGCTGCACAGGAGATGAGCATCTAACTACTTCCACTAAATTAATAATAGATTTTCTTTCTGAACCACTTCCATCATTTTTAATCCCCTACTTGAAGACACAAGAAAGGTGCGGTAGTTTTACAAACACGGAGGAACTATTTAGTAGAAAAGCACTCTATTTACACACTTCAGGTTCACATTCTGAAGTCTGTTGTGGTTACACACAACTTTAATGACAGGAAGGTCTTACTGGCTTTGAGAAGGATTAAGAGCAATGAAGTGGGGATTTTTTGGACTACAGTGACGGGATACAGAAAGCCAGGTGGTTCTGAACTGAGTCAAAAGGTTGAAGTCACCAGATTCACAAGAAGAAAGAATAACTGGAATCTCCTTTGGAAGTCTGGAGATGGGAGCTGCTTCCCTCCGCTGCTTATGGAAGCCGAGTCCAAGCCTCTCCTGTACAACCTGCCTTGTCTCGGGCAGGCATTGCTGACCAAATTGCAGTGTTTGGCATGATGGGACTGTAAATAGCAATGAAAATAAAGGTGCAACCCCAAAAATAGGGTCTGAGAGAGAACGCTGAAAAAGGTTTTAGAAGGTACAAGAGGGATTTTTGTACAACAAAGGATTGTGCAAAAAATTGTAGATGGATTAAGAATGTACAAAAGTAGCTAAAATCTTGCCATTGGGAAAATGCATCCAGAATTATCCCTATAGTCAATATTCTTGAGCTGCAAAATGAACATGAAACCTAAAATCCAAGACCAAGATTCTATTTAAGAAAAAAATATAAAGTAGTTGCTTTAACACAGAGAATACAGTCTTTTAATCAAAACCAAACCAAAACTCCATCCATCAATCAACAGGAAAAGAGTGATTTGCTTGAAAAACAGTTGCGGGTTGGTGTCATATGAAGGCTAAATGTTGAAACAGGAATCTGAACTCTGAATATTTATTGTTGTCTTTGCAATGTATGGCAGTGTGATGATTTGAAAGTTACGTCAACTGGAGATTTACTTCACAGAGAAACAGAAGTCATGCTTCATACCTGCTGCGTGCGACTGGCAAACAAGCAGATTGAAATCATTAAAAGAAGTAAAAAAATGCATTTTTAAAGCAGCAGGAAAAAATTGAAAGTTTTGGGGATGATCTGCCATCACTCAAATTTTACCTACTTCAAGACTGTGTAAACTTGTTGCTAAAGTCTTGTATTTACTGTCATTTTTATGTATTTACGCTTATTATGAACAATCACATATCACAGAGGCAGTAACAGAACCCATTTGGCTTTAATTGAGATACATAATTATCAGTCTATGAAATTCTACGAGAAAGATGAAATGTGGTAGGTTTCACATCACTTGGCTTTCATTTGCATCTTGGAATTTCTCTCCGAGTTGTTCACCCACTAGCAGCATCCTAAAGTTCTTTACAACTACAAGTACTCCCAGCTGGAACTGCTAATTTGATGTCATACTGAAAGTACAGCATAATTATGAGCAGACAGACCACCAGGGGAGTTGTGCATTATCCTTGTTTCACTTAAGAGGGCAAAATTGTCCAAGGAATGAATAGGAAAATGCCCACCATTAATCTTTTTTTATTATTTTTTTTTAAAGATAGAACTAAAGACTAAAAAAAAAAATAAAGGAGCAGCTGTCAGAGCTTGACAACTGTTGAAACACACTGTTCTTTTTATATTCAAGACATCTGTAAGTGCATGTTATGATATTTGTTGCCAAGAAAGTGATGACTTTATTATTAAAAATATCACTTCTAATGCAAATGAGAAGAATTGTGTGCTAAGGTGAAATCTAAGGGCTGGAGCTTGTCTCCACACTGATTACCATAAAATACTGAAATGACAGTTTCAGAGCTTATCATCAATATGTTGGGATATGAAACAGTTGAAAACAGTCAAACGGAAGATAAACTGAGAATAAGACAGAAAGTAACATTCTGACATTCTTTAGAGTCATCCAGCCAGCTTTTCTTCCTAAAATCTTAACCCTGAATCTTCATCTCTCTTTTACACTACCAAACTAAAATAGAAAAATACTTTTTTTTCCCCCTAATTTCTTATTTTATGGTCCAATAAATCTTGTCTACACAATTGACTGGTTCTTAGTTATTAAGTAAGTAACAAAGAGTATTTTGATAGGAAAATGTGTCAAGAACATCATCATCTTATCCAAGTTTGTCATTTCAGAGTAATATATTGAAAATCTGCAACCTTCGTTAGAAAGTGACTGAAAGATCCACCTCACTGTTCTCTGGATTCCACAGCTGGAAAGGAAGCCAACATACTATGCTTGACATTCTGAAAACCATTTGATCACTTAAATACTGGTATTTGAAATTAAACATGAATTACTTAAAAGCCCATTAAAACCTACAGCACGGCCAGACGTTTGTAACTTTATATTTTAGCACCAAAAGAATATTGCCTTTTATTCCTTTCCTGTTTTCCATATGTGTTTTTCATATGGGTATCTCTAAGTAATTAATTAATGTTGCTGTTAATTGGCATTCTGTTACTCATAGTGTCACTGCAGGGTGATATTAATAGATTGATGATTTAATTTGCCCCTGGCTAAATGTTAGCTAATAAGTTACAACACCAGACAGGTATCTGAGATTGTTTTTTCTTTTGTTCAGTTATTCAGAACTATTTTTTCAAACTCATTAGATTTCAACACAGTTCTCAAGGTCCCCCCAGTCCAGTGACACACATGCAGAAATGCATCTCACGATAGCAGGTATTTAGCACTGCTTTTATTGCTTCAAAAACCAAACCCTCCTTGTCTGTTCATACACAAACACATCTAAGCTTAAAAACAGTTCTTTAAAAATACTCTGAGTAGTTTATGTAAGGAAATCAATTCCTATTGCAGGAGTTCCAAATACCTGCAATGAAGATACTTGTGTATTCTGACCCTTTCCGGACCAAAAAAACAGATTTCAAAATGCATACAGAAAGCATGTAATAAGCAAAATATTAATTTTTCCTTGCCAGATTCTTAAAGAGTTTGTACAATGTTGTCCCCTCTATGAAGCTAGCAGTCAACCCAATTCATTCTCCTGCTTAGAAATGTTTGTCCTGAGTGGTAGCTTATCACCTCTTTGCTGAATTATGAGTAGTAAGAGTCTGTTCTGACATCCAAAGACTGTCTGCATACAGCTCAATAGACTTCATGTAGTTCCGTCTCTGAGAAATCAAATGCAATTTGAAAAGTCTACGATGTGTGAAACTTAGAAGATCAGAAGGAGAATCTGGGGGAGCAATTTTTACATAGCTTTTGTATAAATATGCAAAATGAAAGGGGAGGCTCCAGACATACAGAAGTTCATAGGAATTTTATCAGTGGTCTTGCTGAAGCTAAAATTTCATGTTTCATACATGGAGAATAAGTTTTCTATATAGTTACACAGCCTTGTTGCAGATCAACTACAATCAATTTCAATAGCAGTTTTGCCATGGACTTGCCTGAGAACAGAATTTAGTGATTCTTTCAGGTTCTCGCTAATTATATAGTAATAAGATATACAGTCAATAGCTATACATAATCAGTATATCATGATTTATCTATTTATTATTTTGAGACATATTCCTAAAACTCCTCCAAAACATAAGCACCAAATATCTGCATAGTATCATCTCTTTCAGAGCCAAATGTGTAGCATTAATAAAACATATTATTATTCCCAGCATTACTATTGTAATCTGAAGCAGTCACATCCAAGTAATTTGTGATCCTCATTTCTATCAGATAATTTCAGCACTACCAGCAGAGGCTTTCAATGACACTGGGTATCACTTGCAAGAAACCTGAAGAGTTAACATCTATGTTCTAAAAGCACTAGAGCTGTGCTACTAAACAAGACCAAAATCAGACCGCAAGAAAAGAATGAAGACCATTCAAGAAATGATCTTAAGGGCCCAAAACAGAAAAAGAAAAGCTAATGCAGATTACTGCAACGGCAAGTGACATTTGTGACATCTTAGCTGCACACCACTGGAAGAATTTTAAGTGTTCAGCCATGCCTTAAGAGGAAGTGGAAAAACTCAGCACACAGAGTTTTTCTTGCAGCTAGAAATGCATCACTGACAGCTATTTTACACCCCTTACTGCGGTTGTGGGATTCACAGAAGAGTTAAAGAGGCTGGTATGGTATGATTAATGCTTAGGATAAAAACAAGTGATAGGAATGGAACTTCGGGACAAAACAAAATGAAGTCTTTTAAGCAAACTGCTGAATGATCTTATGCAACAGCATAATTCAGAAGAATTATGGGAAACTTAGAGAAACTAGTGTCACAAGTTCCTAGACCACTCAAAAATTTGGAGATCTCTGAAGTCTTACGGAATGGAGACTGTGTCCTGCTTTCAGTTATCTGCAGAATCTTCAGACAAACCTCAAGTGCCAACGAATTTCACTGGAACCTCAAAGAACATTTTGAGAATGTTCAGCTTTCCAAATGAACTCAAGTTGCAGATGGAGAAAAACAAAGTGACCAACTTGCTTTAAGAGCAAAGTTCCATCTGTAGAATTTGAAGGAGGCTACTCGCTCTCATTACATCTACGTCTGTCCATGCCTGTCAGCTGTCGTCTCGTTTGAACAACCTTTACATAACCAATGGTTATCACAATTCAAGGTTTGATTCATTTTTACATTTACAATAGGAGTAGCACCCCATCACACAGTTCCATAAATCTGTGTCCATAAATTTTTATATTAAAGAACAAGAAAAAGAAGATGAAGAAGCAGGAAGAGAATGAAGTTCCTGATGTTTTCCTACCACAGGGCAGGCCCTGAAGAAACTAAGAAGAGAAGAGAAAAAAGGAAAAGGAGGAGGCAGACGAGTGGCTCACTTACCTCTGGACTTTCAACACCATTGCAAACCAACAGTCAAAGGTCTGCGGTAAATAGAGGAAAGATAAAGGACGGAATATGGTAGAACTCAAGAGGGAGAATATGACAGAAAACAAAGAAAGGGGGCAGAACAGCACTGATTATGCTTGTCCTGACACTAGCTAGCAGTTTAGATAACTGAAAAGTAAACAGAAATGCACCATACCTTTTCTTTGTCACTGGCTTCTCGAGCCACAGTAGAGCCCTGAAACAGAAAAAATGGATCTAAAAATGTGCATATGTCAGAAACTAATTTGAAAACTTTACGATAACAGGTCAAAAAGTGGATGAACTGCATCCTTCAGAAATTAAGAAAGTGATACAGGAGGTAGAATGTCTTAAACTTCTGCCATCACTTGAAGAAGATGTATCATGTGAGAAGAAGGATGGATTAAAACCTCAAATGCTCTCTATCTATTGTCTCTATGACTGATGGGAGTTTCTTCCTCATGTCTCACTCTAATTCTGAGACAACCTTGGAAGTTCAGTTGGCTTGGCAGACTTCCGACCCGTTTGTGACCATTTAGATGTACAGCTGTGGGATAGCCTACTCTATATAACTTGGGCACATGTAATACACATTTTAAAAGGATGTCACACAACATAAGCACACACAAATATTCTTTAAAAAGATCACAAAGTACAAACAAGAACAGTGTACCTCACAGCAACATGAAGTCAAAAGAAGAGATGAGATAAACAGTGGATCCAAAAGATTTACAGCGTTTGCCAATGGCATAGTGGGTATTTTAAGATATTTCTTTTTTAAATGACTGGAACCAGTACATAATGTGGCACTTTCTGAATAAGCTGGAGGTGGCAAAAAAAATGGCTGTATAAATTTCTTTACAAATTTCTTGATGCAGGACCCCACACCTTTAAGTACCCAGAGTTTATCAGGTAACAGCACTGCAATAAATAGTACCCATAATTACGCCTTCATTACAATAACGTGGTAAGCACAGGATATTGAAAGACTGGTACATCAACTCTCTCTTGTTGGAAGGGTAAAGAAGTGCTCAAGTGGGTTTACACTAGTTTAAAGAATGTGAGGATTCACAACCACACATTTTTATATATTTTGTTATTTGCAGAGAAAACTTAGAAAGAACAGAGAGAAAAGACAAATGGACAGCAGACCCTCAGTATTATGTGTAGTCCAGCAAGAGAAATTTCATTTCATTATATCCTTAGCTGATAAAGAATTCCAACAAAAGTCTACGATATTTTAGTTTACTGATTTACTTATAGTGTATTCTGTGCTCTACCAAGGACTGTTGGGTCTGGGCAACGATCAGCAGAAAACCAAATGAGGAAAAAAAGATTTGCAATAGTAAAAAATTTGGAGGTTGAGAAATTTAACACTGAAGTAATCTTAGTTTCGGTAGACAGGAAAATACCTTTGAAATCCTACGCTGATCTGTAGTGGAGACTTTTGTCTAAGCTGGTGTCAGAAATACCTACAAAAAAGGAGTCTGAACCTGTAACTGCAGATGCTGTATCAATGAAATGAAGAAAAAAAACCCTATTTATAATCCTTGCAGTGTCATTATAAATATGCTGTGGGGAGGTAATTTTCAATAATAATATGACATTGATGCTGAATTTAAATTGCCAGGGAAGTTTATCTTTAAGGCAATTTTGGCTATCTGGACAAACTGAACAGTGTACAGAAGTATTCACAGAGATAAGCAGCAGCAAGTGCAGTGCTGCTTAGATCAATAATAAGAATGTATTATATGCTATTTGATTTTTGCTGTTGTGCTTTTGTCCCTTTTTTAAGTATGGTCATTATGATGCTCTAAGATACACATAGTTCTCTCAAATTTTTGGAAGTTACTCATTTTCAGGTATGAGATCAGTCACTCATTCTTAGTGAAACTTCTGAAGAAAATACTCTAAAAAAAGGCAGCTTATGGTTGAATAGTTGCTTTCTGCCCCTCCACTAGTCACACCATGCATCAACTGGGTTATTTCAAATGAAAAACAGCTTAAATCTGAGAGGGTAAATTGAAAGAAGAGCAAAAACAGAATTAGAAACATCTTCCTTCTGTAAGCTCTGCCAAATACTGAAAACTATTAAGTCAACAGTCAGGAAATCAGTTCTCACATCAGGTTCAGTCAACTATATAACCAGTTTCTACCTAAATAGCTAGGAATGGCTGCTGCAGTATGTAGCATTACAAACCTCTTAATAAGAGCTAAATAAATATCTTAAAATCAGCATGCAGATGCACGCAGTGATTCAACACAGAAGTTAAATGCATTAGAATGAAGTAGGTTTCTAAGGGAGACTTTATGGAGGAAATAAAAGCAATCCCTTATGTAGAAAGACTATGAATGTATTTCAAGCCTTTATTCTAAGTGCTGCATATTAAATATCAGCGAAATTACATTTTAGAACAAAACTGAAACACACCTTATGATAAAAACAAAAGAAATTCTGCATTTTAAGAGCAATTCACTTTTTCTCAGAGCTATTTTTAAAATGCTGTAGGAAATATGAAGCTTCTGTACAAGTGATGTACTTCGTAGTAGCATTTTATTGGTTTAAATAATGACATCATGAAGTCATTTTATC
Source organism: Excalfactoria chinensis (assembly GCF_039878825.1). Classification (NCBI taxonomy): domain Eukaryota; kingdom Metazoa; phylum Chordata; class Aves; order Galliformes; family Phasianidae; genus Excalfactoria; species Excalfactoria chinensis. The sequence goes on from NC_092826.1 coordinate 125,110,776, forward strand.
TAAGTCCTCTGCACAGTCAGCTGCAGCCTTCCACAATGTTGAGAAAAGCCCACAGTAAGCAGAACTCTTATTTTACTGCTGTGATGTGTTTCACCCTTAGCCATTAGTTATACATAACAAGTATCTTTGGTAAAATCACTCCATTTAAAACATGCACAATACAGATACATTTCTAGCCCAGCTTTTCCAAGCTTAGATGCAGAAGTACACCAGCTAATCATGATTATTACACAGCTCAGGTTTAAATTCATTAAAACTTTGAGCAATCTTCAATCAACAGCAGAATCTAGCATTTATATTGAAGATTTTCAGCTACTTTGTCAGTTATTTCATCTGCAGTTATTTCTCACCTTTAAATCATATTTTCTATACACAGATAAACGATGGCTGAACACATTCCTTGTAACAATCATATATATTTCAACTCCATCGACAGTGAGCCGGTACATGCCCAAGAACTGGGGGAGAAGCGTGTTCCCATGACACTCCACAATAAACTGCAGAAGCAAAAGAGAAAACAAGAATGAGGATGGATATACAGGACATAAATATGTATTTACACATTTTAAAAGACGAAACAACCAGAAACAACTGGTTTATCAATCTGTTTATCAAACATATATTTGGGTGGAGACAAACCTTTTGGAGACAAAGCCTTGCATTCAGGTCAGTGTTTAAAAAATAGAACTGTCGACTGCTTAACTTGTAACTTCTACAATGTCACTGTGAGAGCTGGCTCTGTGTGACAGACCAGCCCCCTTTTGTGGTCTAAAAGTGCACCTCATGCATATTTGGTACCGGTGTAAAAAAACAAACAGAAACAGTTTTCCAAACATCACACTATTGTATTTTACACTCTGTTATCCCTTACTTCATCTGTCCCTCCACTCTCAATGTGAGGACCGCTTATGGCGCTATCACCAGCAACAGGTATTATTTGCTGCCACCAGCTGTGTCCCAGCACTTTGCTGCTCAGAGCTGAGCAGTGACATACAAGGACCTTTCTTCAATTTCAGAATAATTTCATTTCCCTAAGGATGCACCCTAAAAACGACCCTCTGGCAAGAAACAAAGTGAACAAAGCTTGAAACTCCTGGCTGTGAATAGAATAAAGTTTAGACTAACAACTTGGACACACCAGCTCTTCAGGCTTTAAAAGTTTAGGTTATAAGAACATTTTCTGTCTGCACAACAGCTTTATTGGAGGTTACAACCCACATACAAGCCATGGATGCTGCAGTCTAGCACTGTAAGCTCACACCCCCAAATGCAAAGGAGCTTGATGGCCACAAAGGTAATTTCAGTATTAAGAGTCCATGAAGATCATCCTGCATCTGAGAACATTTCTGTTTCTAACAAATAGTGAAGTAAAGTTGTTGAATTAAAGGCTTTCTGGCCACAGGACTGTGTACCGGATACACAGCTCATTTTGCCCACCAGTAATTTTGTCTAAAGATCTGATCATAAAGAGAAATTACAACACTTAATGTGAAGGTTACAGAAAACGTATTTAAAACAGTAATCCTTGTTATTCAGGCTGCACTGCTTACAAGGTTATAAATATCAAGCATTTGGCTCGTATTCTAAAGGCTGATGTCTTTCTAATGTTTCAGAAGGTGTGAAGGGTTGTTCTCATAACAGCATTCATTGAATGATTTCTTTTATACAATGATTAGTTTCTGCAATGATGATAAAACAAATCTACGTTCCAAGAAGAGTTTAATGTCACAGAATTTCGGGCCACTCAATTCTTTAAAAAATACCATCCATCTTACAGCTCTTTCCTATGGAATTTGAATTCCCGTGCAGTACAAAGGAAACTGTTACTCAAGTGTTTCAGATAGGGAACTGAGATGCAGAAGAGCTATGGAGTGTGTGCCACATGAAGGAACAGACCTAGGCATCTCAAGGACCAGGCTAACCCCTGTCCTTCCAGTCACCTTTCCACCAGCTGCTAGGGCACAATCTTGACACATAAATGATCTCTTCAATGCTAGACATTGCTAACTCTTCTAATATTAACCTTGCTGGTGCTGAGTATCCCCACCTGTAAAACAGCAAGGATAACAAAGAATAGGGGCAACGCATCACTGTGACAGTATAAAACAAATCCTTTGGTTAGCAGCGTATGGCCACCTGCCAAACTCTTCTTTAATATGAGCCACGGGAAAAGGCAACTAATGAGAGTAGCTTAAGTCCTGTTTGTAAATGGTCATTAGCCACCCACCAACACTGTTGTTTCATTTTAATATTTTGCTAACAAGTCTTCTGAAAAGTCCCTGTGACTGGAATGGACCACAGGACATGAAAAACACTGTTACTATTTGCACCACATCTGGCAAAAAAGGACTTGGCTGTATTACTGCAGACTCTAGGAGACATTCCCAAAGAGGATGACATACTGCAGCCATTTGCTCCCACTCACTGACAACTGTGTAGACTTTGTGCCACTGCAAGTTAAAGAAAAGCCCCTAAAATGATTCTAGTGTTTTCCATGACATTGCTTGTCCTGGTGGAGGGGCAAAAGAAATAGGGAGGAATGCTGTTTGCTTTCGGAATCGACAAGGTTGATCTAGAACTTCCCACCTTTCAAACTATCAATCCCCCATATCTGCATCAGAAAAATAAGCCAGTACATGCTTAACGGGACTGCTAAACTTCAGTGGGAGAAAAGACTTCCAGTCCTTTATCTTAATTCTTTTTAAAAAGAGCATTAAAATAATTCTATCAAGCAGCCTTGCTAAGTAAATCAGTAACACTTAGCTAATACATTTACAAGTCCTTATACGAAGTAACAAAATCCATTTTAAAAGAGTGCTAAAATAAACACCCTATCATTTTTTCTTATTAATTCCGCCAATTTTCATTTTTCTGCACAGCATGAGGACAATATCACCATTAACAAAATAAAGTATCGTCAGCGTGTTGATACATTCTATCAGCCGAGCAGCAGAGTTTTCAAATATGCAATTTTCTGAGCTCTCCTGAATCCCATGCTTAAAGCTGAAAATAGGAAATTCTTTATGGCCTTATATTCTCATTATTCTTTGTATAAATATGGCCCCAAAATTCCTTAATAAGAACAAAACCTACGCTGTCTCATTTTACATGAAAAATATGACTCTTAGCTTCCTCTTCTTGGTAATGTTAGTAAGCCATCGGGGTGACTAAAAGATAACAAAGTGCACACAACTGTATTGGTAAATACTCTCTGCCATTTCTGGCTAGTTTTGAAAAAAACACAGGGTAAAATTCCCCTGTTTTTGCATTTTTCTCCTAGAAGACAATCTGTGGAATGAGTTTGACGTTAATGAAGACTAGTTCCTCCAATGCAACGTAATCTGAACATGAGCACTGGCTGTCATTATCTAGGCTGTTCATCTGCTACCAGGAACATCATTCTCGACAATGCTATGATCAGATGAGTCAGTGGGCTTCCCATGTCTTCTGGAATTGCCCTGAACATCATCAGTGGCAGAATTATAGATATACTAAACATGTAAGAAACAGTTGCTGGTGAAATCCAGGCCTCAACACTGTAGCCAAATTCATTTTGCCATTCTGTGTAGCTAAATATCTAGCTAATGAAACTTCTCATCATTCCATGAAGTTTTTCAACACATTTTCCAGTAACAATTCCAGTCCATGGTGGTCTGTCCCACTTGCACAGGTTGAATTCCATCTAATACCCATGTTAACCAATTTTTATCTTGGTTCACACAAGGAGACAGCAGAAGGGCTTTCCCCAGCTCAGCTTCCTAGCAAATCTCCCATAAATCTTCTCTCTTACCACACTGGGACACCTAGAGAGTCAGGGTTAAATGCATTGCATCCTTTCGTGAATGTTTTCATTTAAATAACAGAATATGATACTGCCTTGCTCTGCCTTTTCACCTATCCTTCCTCTTACAAGGAGTAACTCAGGAAGAAACAGGGAGGAAAATGAAAACCCTTGCCACAGATAACCCAAACAACAACATGGATGGAGAATGACATGACCTTAAAGCTCTGCTTCAGGATGGCACTGGCTTAATATTAGCTTACTTCAGTGCAAATTCCTGGACACTTAGTCCCTGCCCGCTTTTCTGGGACAGACTTCAGCCCATGTGTCTGTCATCATATTTAGGACAAAACTGCATTTAGCTTGCAGTAATGATTTTCCATCCATTTATGATTATCACATTTTTTCCTGCCTCCCATTGAATAACCTTGTGCTATTCTTCAGCTTCTGAACCATTCTCTCTTGGTACTATTCCCACTTCTTTATTGTCTGTGATATTTCCTTTCTCTTTTCTTCCTGTTTCTTTCACAGTTTTTCCTTTACAAAAGCTAAGGTCAATATTTGTGCTGCTTTTGTTTTTTCCTTTATGATTCTCTTTTTCCTTTTTAGCTTGTTTCATCCTTTCTTCTCATCCAGTTCAGATCACTCCTCTGTTTCCTGCCTGCAGAAAATGGGCATTTTCTCCCCTTTACCAGCACGCTGCATCTGCTATTCACCACTTCTGTCAGTTGCCATAGAGACAGGCAGGCAGTGCAACGGGTAGCAGTTCTGCATTTATTACCTGTGTAAGGAAGGGGATGTGCAGTTGGCAGCCCCCTACAGAAACCTGCAGTATATCTACACTTGTGATTAGATTTATACTTGGAACCTTGTACACTTACAGTTCCCTCTTGTTCACTCGCCTTGGGATGTCTTCCCAATTTCTCCTTTGGAAGTCCATTTTAATGAAGAAAGGTGTGCAAAAGGTGCTGGTTTTGTTTGTTTGATTTTGTTTTTAATGAGAAACTCAAGTTATTTTCATTTTATTTTTAAAAATATCCATCCCGCCTTTCATCTATTCTCAGAAAGCACAGGATTGCACTGTTACATCGATTTACATCCATTTCATCTCTGAAGCAAGTTTAGCTCTCTGAGAAGGGCAACAATTCTTGTTCCGTTTAGAAACTGGAACATCTCACAGAATGTTGTTCAGCTGGCACTGATTGCTGCCCTTGGCAAAATTTGTAGTTTGTAAAATATTCATGTTAGCATATCCTGTGTTTTATGTAAATTACTCCACAGAATTTTTGCATGGGGCAATATATCCAAAGGAAACATATAAACGTAGCTTGAACGTATGCTGAAATTAAAATACTTAAGGAAGATACAGGGTATAACTGCTCCTGATAGAGTGAAATCCTGGCAATGCACTTATCTCAGAAGACTTCGCTAAGCTCCCCTTGAACAGTCTCAAGGCTCTTAACTCCAGTTTTCTGATCCATGTTTTTGGGGTCTGAGTACAGATTTTAACCAAAACAGCAGCAGGTTTAAAGGCATTTCAAGTGAGTATTCCTTTTTGCTCCCAAGTACTATTTAAGTGTTTAACATTAATACGTTTTATTAACTCACACAGTTTTAAACTGTTGTACTACTTCTGAAAGTAGGTAGGGACAATAAACAATGATTTTTTCAGTATTTCATTGTCGTCCTTTTGAGCATATTACAATGCTTCCAGCATATTTGGTAAGTAAATGATGTTCAGCTGAATGGTTCCTGAAGAACAGCTACAAGAGTCCTGCCAATAACTGCTAATATATCGCTACTATGAGCAGCTCAAACTAAATGTGACTAAAAGCAGTATTTCATACTATGTACCAAAAATACCACAGTAGTAAAAACTGCCTAGCATAGAAACTTACAGCAGAACCCCATGTATCACACGTGCCTGCATTTACCACAGCACTTAGAAATGCAGGTGGTTCTTATAGAAAGCTGGACCTGGACTTTATAGTCTTTATAAATGACAGTAGGTTTTGCAACATTAAGTGTGGAAGAAGGCTTTCTCCCCCCATTTGTTTAGGCCAGGAGTGGTATGCGCAGTTGTTTACTTTTCCCCTGGATTATTTTATTTTTCTTTCAGATTTGCAAGAAAAAAAATAACAAGCTCTAGTATTCTTACTTGGTACTGCAGGCTTCAGACCTATCTGATGAGCTGACAGAAAGAGTCAGTGTTGAGACTTAAGTGTTCACCATCTGTCTGAGTCTGTAGGTCTGAATGCCACTAACAAAAAAACAAGCATCATGTTGGATGGGATAAACAGTCTAATTCACAGTTTTGGATAGTAACTACAATTTACAACTGTCAGAACTGCTACTTACAGTTCAACAGTTTGAAGCTGGAATTGCTATATATACTTGTACGCTGTTTCTATAGTAACTTCTCCTGGTATTCCTCCAAACTTGATTCAGTTTTGGTTACTTACACATCTCCAGTATGTAGCCTTAGGCTTGGAATTTGATAACTTCATTTTTACTACTGATCATTAAAAACAAATAATTAAAAAGGAGTAACAATACAGTAACCCAGGAGCCACGTAACCTGACTAATTTTGAAACATCCCAGCCAACATTACGAGAGCAGCTCTACCTGGAAAACAGAAAGCTAATAACTCAGTCAAACTGACTTGTTTTATTTTCACTCTTAAGTAACCAGCCATCTGCCTCCTGAAAATAGACCAGTTTCCCTAAGCTGTGCAGTCATGACCATTATAAGAGGGTTGCTCTGAAAATAATGCCTCCTATTTTGTGACATCACAGGCAGATGTTGGTTGTACTGTATGCAGAGGTGGAACCTTCCCAGCAATATCCTTTTACATTCTGTTGCTGGGTGACAGATGGCAGCAGAGGGGCAGTCTGACAGAACGCTGTCTGAGATGGAAGGGCATTTGAAGCAAAGGTGTGGAATTGAATTCCTCCATGTGGAAAAAATTGAACCCATTGACATTAATCAATGCCTGCTGAAAGGCTATGGAGACAATACAGTGGACGTAAGCACAGGGAGGCAATGGGTGGTGCTTTCAGCAGTGGTGACAGTGGGTCACCTCCACTGGTGCAGATTTTCATGAGCGTGGCATACAGGCTCTTGCTCACTGCTGGTGGAAATGCATAGCTAATGGTGGTGACTATGCTGAAAAATAGCATTCTGTAGTAGAGAACTTGCTTTATCAAATACTATTATTGTAGCTGCCGTAGAAATAAATAGGAGACATTTCTTTCAAAGCAACCTACGTAATTTTGGTTTAGGCATTCCACACTTGATATTTTTAGACTTAGCGTGCTGTACACAATTCCAACTCCTCTTGGAAGTACTTAAGCATATAGACTGTGTAACTATAGCCTCAGTTCCTCACATCTCTGAAGAACAGAGTATTACAATTTCAGACAGACAGAGGGAAAGGACAGAAAAAGATAGGTTTGTGCACTGTACATATCCAATTTCTGATTAAAAAAAGCCACAAACAAACCTTTATGTCTATGTTCTGGTGGCAGTCTACGTGTCTAATCTTTTGGTGACTCACAAAAAATCATTGTTACTTGGAGCTGGATTTCAGAAACGTTCATGGGAAAACTGTCCTGCTACATTTCTCGGCTGAACCCAGCAGCTCTCAGACGCCTGGGCTTCTTTGCTTAAAGATAGCTACCCCTCTGTGTGTACTGCTGAGAAACTCAGGCAGACTGGGAAAATATTTGATAAGGCTTGTTTGGTCCTAAGCAAGGAGGAGGAGAGACTTTCAAGGTCTAGAATGATTCCATCAGCTTGGAGCTGTTAGCAGGAGTAAGAACACTGGTGAGTAAATATTATGGTTTAAATAAAACTCGTTCAGAGTTTCAGCCGGTGGAATAAATGTGAGATGAGTAGAGGAAAAAAAGCCCAACAAAGTCTGAGAAAGAGAAAAGAGATGATCTGTCATAAATAGTACAAATTTTGTTCCTCATCGTGTCAGAAGTAACTGGAAAATAATTACTGCCTTCCTGGACAGATGAAAGAGGGTGCAAGACTCCAAGTGTTTAAAAGTCACTCTTCAGAATGGACAGAGGACCCAGTGTTTGTTAGGTCCTTTGGGGATACCGGATCTCTGTCAAGGGAGACATGGAAATGGGAGAAGCATTCTTTTAAAATTCACATGAATCCCCTCCCTGGTCTTCATCTGCCTGACAAAGATTATTCCTCCCAGGAGGATCCCTGCACTACATGACTGGGTCTGAACATGTCTGAATGTTCCTGTCCTTGGAAAGCTGAGCCTTCCAAACATGGGTTGCCCTAGGAGCAGTCTGACACAGGGCACTGCATAAAGGCAAGCCACTGAAGTCCCAAATTAGTCAGATTCACTCACATTTGGGCTGTGGAGCTAATTTAACTGGGTCACAAATTTCCTCATGTGAAGAATGCTGCTGGCAATCAGTGCAGTGAAACTGGGGGAAAACTAATGAACAGATCTTTCCCTAAAAATGTGTCACTTTTGTATGTGACTGCAAATAGCTTCATCAGCTGCAGCAACAACTACAATTCAGGAAGATAGTGGGCAGTAAGCTACGTATGTAAATCAGAATGTATGCATCTTTATTACTGAGAGTGAATATGCCAAAATAAAACTAAAACCAGGAGAACTTGTTTTGCCAAAGACTTCCACAAGAGTATCCAGTGCAGTATCTGAAAAGTCTTGCCATCAGATGGAACCACGGAGGTACATCCATATCCGTCTGCTGGGCTGTGTTCTGGAAGAGGTTCTAACTGGAACCGAAGAACACACATCCAAATTACTAAACCCTTCTCTAAGTCAGGAAGCCCGTGTTCCAGCTGCAAAGTAAGAATAGTAACTGACCTAAGTTAATGCCTAAGTTAATTGCCTAGAATTGTTTTGGAGGCTGCTAGTAGGCTCAAAGGAAAACCACAGTAGGGAACATTAAACTGTTAAGATCAAGTAAGTATCAGTGGATGATACCTGGCATTGAATGGTTTGCTAGTACAAGTGTAGCCTAAGGGCAACCTCTGTGCGATGACTTCGCAAAGAGAATTATTTAAAGACCTGCTCTCCAGGACAGTGGGTTCTCTAGACTTTGTCTAGCACAATAAGATATGCTTTCCTTGTCTGAAAAATAGCTAGAGAAATGAGAGGACCAGCTGCTGTACTTAACATACTAAGCATTCAATTACCAGCAGCAAAACACAGGACATGTTATCAGCTGTGTCACCACAGTTAGTAGGATTTAATTTAGATTTTCTTTAATTAATTAGAACAATTTTATTCTTTTAACAGCATGTTACTGAAGACACTGAAATTAATTTATTTCATTAAAAGTCCAATTATTAAACTGTTTCTGTACTTGAGTTCTTGGCATTTGTAAAGTGCTCTCAAGTTCAGAGACAAAGATAAACAGCAGTCTCATCTTTATGAATCTTCTGGAGGCTCTACTGAGAGGTATCTGTCTCAAATCTATTTAAGTTACTACCATAATATTGTGTAAGATGTTTCTGACACTACCTGAGTACATGCTTCCATTCTTACATAGATACCAGCACAAAGGCAAATAAGATGACTGGCACAGGTACCTAGCAAATCATTGCTACTAGTGAGCTCCCTGCTATGGGCTCTGATGTTCTGTCTTCATGGACCCGCTTGAAATGAGATGATTGTTTTGGAAAGCAGTATGACTTGTCAGCTGGATTGACAGTCTCAAAGAAATCTGGATCATTAATTTCTAATGCCAAATAAGAAACGGACCAGAGCGTTAATTTTCCTGCACTGCTTCCCAGATGAAAAATGTTTTAGATCAAAGCTAAAACTGTAACTTTGAAAATTCTAATACCACCAAATTACAGTTTGATAATAGTTTAAATTTTCTCATTAGCAAAGTTGTAATTAAAAGATGGTCTTAAGAAGGTTTCTGATAGCGGCAATACTTCGCTGTTAAAATAAGGACATGCTTATCTCACATTTTACTTAAGCAGACGTACAACTTGCAGAGAGGAAGGAGTTCACATCTACCTCACTGAAGCCTTCACAACCACTTGAGGTTTGAATGGAACACACAGATCTCAAATATACAGCAGGAGAAAGGGAGCTGGAAGAAGTGCTGTGAGGATGGCTGGCAATACGTACAGTTCGTAACACCCCCAAATCATGTCTCTGCCTCTCTTTACTTTTAAAAGTTCTAAAAGTTACAGCATAAAAAATATAATCAGGCCTGGGTACTTCATATTCATGTGGCATTGCTTTCAAAGTGTGCCAGGGCAGCTCTGAAAGTAATGCCTCCTATTTTATTATGTTGGCCCTCAATGTCAGAGGCAGACATTTGTGGTATGGCAGTAGTCCCCAGTATTCCACTACATTTTATCGCTGTGTGACAGATGGCAGCAGAGGAGCAGTCTCATAAAATAGCATCTGATGTAGAAGTGTGAAGCTTATCTGTGAGATTCAGTGGTTTATGACCTACGAACTGTGTACAGAGCCAAATATCAGCTTTAATGCATTGGAAACAATGATGGCAATGCTGGAATATCACAGAGTTTGTGTCAGGTGGGTCCACCAAATGCTAACAGAGGAACAGGAAGATCATCGTATGCTAGTTTGCCAGGACGTGCTGAACCAATAAAAGGCTGAAGGTGGCAGTTTCCTGAATCGTATCTCCAGCAGTGATGAGATGTGGCTTCAACACTATAAGGCAGAGTCAGAACAGCAGTCCCAGAAGTGGGAGCATGTGAAGAAAAAGTTCAAGACATAGCCTTCAGCAGGTAAAGTGATGTGTGCCTTCTTTTGGGATAAGAAAGGGGTGATTCTTCTGTATTGTGTAGAACTCAGACAAACCATCAACTCTGACAGGCACATCAGGCCACTGGCTAAGCTAAGGCTTGAACTTTCAGTCAGGTCAGAGAAAAAGACAACTTTTCTTTTGCAACACAATAATGCAAGGCCCCATACTAATCCAAAGACTGTGGAGCACACTGCCAATCTTGGCTGCACTGTCCTACCATACTGTACAGTCTCAATTTGGGGCGTTCTGAATTCCAACCATTTAGGGTCGATGAAAGATGAACTGTGTGGGCAACATTTTCCTAGTAACTATGCCATCATAACAACTGTGAAGCAGTGGGTCACCCCCACTGGTGAAGATTCTTATGAACACAGCATGCAGGCGCTTGTTCATCACTTGCAAAAATGCATAGCTAATGGTGGTGACTATGTTGAAAAACAGTGCTTTGTAGCTGAGAAACTGCTCTATCAAACGGTTTTATCGTGCTCTTTCTATCTGCTGTAGTTTCCATGGAAACAAGAGGCATTACTTTTGGAGCAACCTGCATAGTTTGTGATGTCTATTGAAGTGGCATATAATATCAGAACATTATGAAACATCACAAGGCAAATCAACAGAAACAAATAAACAAAAAAACCCATCTGAACATCCTGAAGTCTTTACCTGCAATTTCAACCCACAGAGGTGAGCAGGAAGGTGGAAAGAAGGAAAAAACCCACCTCCCTTTGGGCATCACCTTTTAGATCATTTTTAAAAGCTTCCCTTGTTTATGCAGCTTTAGAGTTTATTCAAACAGATCTGGAGCTAAGAAAGTTAGCACTGATTTTTATTGAGGTTCCCAAGTTCTGTTTCCCTCTGTACCATCCATACAAATCATACGCTGACACAGCATGACAACTGTTTAGGGTTGATTTCAGGGACTGCCTCTGTTCTCTTCTGACTTAAAAGCAATTTATATAAAAGCACACTGGCAAAATCTCTTTTTGAATAGCTGGAATTTTAGATCAATTATACCAAATCTTTAATTTCTCATACAATGCAATATTTATTATTTAAAGCCTGTAATTATTGAAGCACATGCCATGATTAGACCAAGAAGAAAGATGTAATCTGCAGCATTCATTCATTTGTACACAGAGATCCCCAAACTAGCCCAGAATAAAGTAGTTACAAGCCTGGAACTGAATGAATGAGCATTTTTGTAGTAAAGAATAGGAGCACATGGACTCTGAGTTAGAATCATTGCACCACATAGACATACCATTTTACTTAAAAGCTAGCTTAGATATTTAGAAGAGTGTAGCCATATGAATAAAGCATACAATAAAGAAGACATGCAAAAGGGAAAATAAACCAACAAAACATAGTTATTCTTTTCCCATAATTATTCCTTTAAAAGTTTTAACAGTTCAAAAAAGATTGGCACTGCAGTATATAAGAAGATACTCCATATTCTGGTAAGAAGCAGCATTTTACCTGATGGTATTTCTTCAGTATGTTGTGCATTTCTGCTACGTCTTCACTTGTTATCGTTTTGATGATATATCTTTTGTCGTAAGATGTATGAAACCGGGCACCACTGCGTGCTTGGGAGTCATTGGCAAGAGGTGCACTTCTTGTCAATGAGTTCTGTCGATTGATTAAAAAAGAGTTGTAAGACAAAAAGTATTTTTCTGTCATTTTTTTTTACAAAAACAAATATAAAACATTTGTATTTATCTTTAAGTATTTTTTAATATTCACTGGGTGGAACTCTGCCAAGCATGGAATCACTTTAAATATTTTGAGAACCAAAGAGTGTTTGGGTGAATGTATCAACCATCAGTGACTGAAAAGTCAGTGAGGATTTACTCTGCTTTGTTACATATGTGTTATCAACAGGGGGGAGAAAATGCACAGTCATTAGAATCCAAAAGAACCGCTGTTCTACACCATAATAACCAGAGAATTCGTCCCTAATAAAAGCATCATTTTACAGTGCAGTAGGAGTTGCTCTGAAGCCAGAGGGACTGGCTGAATTACATAACCAAAGGTTAGATTTCCAAGCTGTGGTACCAGAGCTATTCCAATGATTTCATACCTAGTGTTAAGCAAGTGACATTATTGTACAGTTCCTTCTTTGGCAAAACAGACACATCTGCCTTCCTACAAGTTAAGGAGGGGATGAACAATTAATAACTGTATAATGGTCAGAAGGAAATAAACTGCTAGAGATTAGTGACCATTTCTAGACTGGGGCTTGAGACTACTTGTGCTTCTACACTAGCAAAGGAAACCTTATCCCCACCCCAGAAAGTTAAGCAGTATTCAGATCAGAATACTGCTTAGCTTATTTTTTAGGCATGCTTCTGCTTTCACTCCAGCAATGAAGGGATGTGGAATCACAAGCTCTAGGAATTCCAGCAGGAGCTACGCACACTCGTTTGAGGCAAGTGTTCAACCCCAGTGCCAAGAAGTCAGTGCAGTTGTCAACTGTTATTAAGTAATAATTGCAACCTGGAGATGAGGGCAACTATAGCTCCTATTTAAGAAGCTCCTTGAACACATACACACACCTTTGTATTTCTAATTGCATAAAGGAATCTCATGACCTCAACAAGCGTTCTGAACGTTTAAATCCTGATCCAAATGTGGGATGCTTTCTTAAATCAATTTAGTATGAGGTAAGAATGTTCCCACACAAGCTCACTTCGTTCAACTGAAGTACTCAGGAGCAGCAGGAATAACAGCAAACTACCTAAAAGCACACAGCCCTATAAGGCCTTATTACAATGAAAAGCTTTATCGTGACATGTAGGAGAAATAAATCTTTGCAGATTTCTCCCTGTACACTTCTAGACTCACTCAATGAATTGCAGTCATTACCAATGTCTGTGACAAAATGTGATTCTATGCTACTCTCTCTATTCACTAAAGAAACAAAGGATGTGGATGCCTCCCTAATGCTTACAAATGAATAGTTTTCCTAGGCTGATCAGAACAGAGATTCTGGGACAACCACTGAAGACACAGTTTCTGATCTTGCACTGGCTTTTGTCAGTCGACATTAACAGATGCAAGGACTGCCTACCCTGAACTACTATAGGAATTTAAGTTTTCCATACCTGTTTCCAGATGTTCCCTATTCTAATTCATTCCCCACCACTCCATCACTGAAGTATTTTTTATGTACTGACAACATCTACCCAAGAGAACATGAACTATAAATGGACTGAATTTTCTTAATACTACACTTCATATCAGAACTCCATTAATTTCAAAATGGAATCATACATTGAGTTAGTCTTAGAAATCATCGTCTGCCGAAACCTTCTAGAGTCAGAACTTGACTTTATTTCCAGGGCTTATATTTAATGGTTTCAAATGACAAACTGATCACAGAACACCTTCAAATGCAATGCACTCAGTTACTATCACCACAAACTCTAGAAAATATGATGAAACATAATAATTATTCACAGTTCTGAGAAAAGCTGAAGCATGGGTAATCATCAGCGTATCCAGTGAATTGAACTCCTGCTAAATTATTAGGCTATAATTCAGTTAGCAATAATAAAGGCTACTGGGTAATTATTTGTTATTGTTCCCAGCAGAAAAAGGTGCATTATTCTGAGGTTAACTGTTCCAATAAAGCTGAACTGTTCGTCAGTAACCACACGTTTCTGAACGTATTGCTCCCAGAGATCCCTAGCCTTTAAACTGTAAGCCATGTGGTATAAATCTTGAAAGCAATTAACCTGAGGGAAACCTTAAGTTGTTGTGCTATAAAAAATTGCTCAAAAGTACACTTGTCAGTCTGCCAAGGAACCTCAGATGGAGAAGGGAAAGAGGGAAGATAATAAGGAGGACCTGGACTAGCATTATTGTCCAAAATGTCAAAGGCTGCTGAGGCACATTTTAACACTTCACCAAAAGACTTGTCAGATTTGAGTGAAATTCCTGTCTGTGAGTGCTCACTTAGAATGAAAAACCTGAGTGGTTTTGATACAAGCAGAAAAAACCGACTTCCGAAAGTGTCTCTTAATCTTGGTACTGATGGCAATGTCATGACCGAGATGCAGCACACAGGAAACGATGTTGCTCTGGACTTCCCATTTGTTGAAGCTCTGTCAACAATTCTGTGCCCAATAATGCATTTTTACTTCAGACATCATCACTGCTATTCTTACAATCCATCTCTCATGTGTCCTCTTTGGTTTTCACAAGCACTACTTGCACTCATTCAAGTGTTAGGTCTTAAAATAAAGATCTTCCTGCTTTTCAGGTACAGTGTTCCTGAAAACATAACCTCTGTTCATCCCATTCTTAACCACGAATTTCTAGAATATATTAATGAAGCAACCCCTTAAAACTGACATATTTATTTTGATTCTTCTTCTTTCTTTTTATTTTAGTATTTCCTGTTGGAATGTAGTACTTGATGCATTTAAAAACACAGACAACATAAGCAGTAAGAAATTTTTCCTTAAAAGAAATGATGGCTGAAAGAATAAGGGAATGAATTAACCAGTATTCCTTATCATGTTTCATTCATTGCAGTCCTGTTAGACAGAGAAAAACAGCTGATCCAATTCAAACAGGAATTAATAAATTTAGTCATATTTCAAACCAACTGGATGAAACCCCATTAAGTCACTTAGTTTTAACTGATCCTTGTCTTTTCCTGCAATGGTAGTTT
Source organism: Excalfactoria chinensis (assembly GCF_039878825.1). Lineage (NCBI taxonomy): Eukaryota > Metazoa > Chordata > Aves > Galliformes > Phasianidae > Excalfactoria > Excalfactoria chinensis. The sequence goes on from NC_092826.1 coordinate 125,126,027, forward strand.
TTTTTAATGGAAATGAATTCCGCCAGATTGCCAACTATAACAACAAGTTAATCTGCAAATACAGCTATCATATCAAATATGTTGCTAACAAAAAAATATAAAGTATCTGTAGATAATTATTTAGTACACAATCTACAGTTCAATGTCAGAAATGGTGATGTATTTATTTTTGAGTAGATGGCTATTTTCCTCCTAGTTATCTATATCAAGTTTAATTAAGAATGCATGTAACTATCATTTTACCATGTACATAATTTATTTGTTAGAACAAACCAAACAACATTGTACTAAGTAGCACCATTCTATACATGCACAGGTAACTCAGATGCCTTCCCTACAATACTCCAGCTCTATCAATGAATTAAAGATCAGATGTTTAAACATTAAACATGTTTAAGATAAGAAAACCCATTTAATTAAAATCATTGACACTTTGTTATTACTAACTCTCCATTCCTGTAGTAACTCTCAATACAATTCTCTCTTCAGATACAGACTACAGCTCATCTGAACATTGAAAGAAGGTGGAACACGAACAATGTGTAAGATAAATGATAATTGCTGTGCATTCTTTGGATACATGCATAAATTTAATTAATAGGTACATTTTAAAAAGCTGAAAAATTAAAACCAATGCCATTATATTGTGCTGAATAATAGTAATTCTATTATTACTTTCTTGTGCTGATAATATATGGCTTGGTTTTGTCTGTGAACAGCTTTATTTGTCATGTTCCACACTTACTTCTGTGAATAGAGGAAAAGTTCCTTCAAAAGCAAAGCTTCCATGTACCATGCAAAGTATCCTTCCTTTCAACTATACTAATTCCACTCCTTTATAATGAGAAATCAGTCCTCAATAAAATAAACAATACAGTTGTGTGATCATCAGAAAGATGGCTGCAACTGGTCTGCACTTGGTAAGTTATTAGTAAGTAAATTAATGAGCAAAAGATAAAACCAGAAGAGTTCATGGGATTAGAAGCGAAAGCGACATGGCTACTTAAAAATATTTCTAAAATACTATCATTCTCCCATTTTATGTAGGTGAATCTAACTTACCTGACTGAGTCAACACTGTTCTGTATATATCAAACCATTCTGAACCCTATTCAACCCTGCCAAATGCTAACAAATGAACAGCACATCTATTAGAAGCAGGAGAGACTCTGCTGTAAATTGCATCTCTTAAGTTAGCACACAAGCTGGCCAACAAGGTCCTGCATAAGCCTCTCTGATGCAGAACCACTAGTTAAGCCTATAACTGGTAAGAAATCTCAGACAGAATTATCAGTAGCACCACACGTGGCCTCTGGTATGCACTGTCTACCACAAAGAGTGGACAAATTGTGGAATTTTCTCTTTTGGAATTACATATTAGCCCTGTAAGATATACATAGATAAGGACAAGAGTTAAACTTTACTTTGGGTTTGTCTAAGCTCAGTTTTTAAGAGAATCACCTTATCTTGATGCAGACAATAACAAGAAAGTCATGTTGTAGTGGTGATTAGACTGAAAATATGCATGTAATTGAACTGTACAGCTCTGTAGTTGAGGCTATTATCAGATGCACTGCAGAGACTTCTCCTGTCAAATGTGGTACAGTCTTGGGAGGCAACATTGGTCACAACACCACCGATAAACTTCATTGATGCTGTTTGCAAAAAGTGAGCAGAACAGAATAATAAACTGCACTGCTGACATCCGTGGACAAACAGGTCAGAAGAAAAGCTGACTCAATGTGCCTAAAAAAATCAACACAGGGCACTTCTTCTGCTTTCCTCTTCATCAGTGAACTCATTAGGCTGGACCAGCCACGGTGCTCAGTTGAAAACCTCCTTCTTAGGTGACGCTTCCATATGGGATCAGGAAGGAAACAAAGAGTGAAAATCAAGTATCTCCCTTTTCCAAAAGGAAAATACAAGAAGGGCTGAGGGAGGGGGAAGGAGATGCAGGAAGAGATAGATGATGGCTAACACCTGATTGAGTTCCCTCGGGCTCTCTTTCTTAATTAGGGGAAAATCAAGTGGAATATGAGCAGATGGCAAGGAGCCACTCCTCGCTCAGAACTATGAGCCACAAAGATAGAACAGATATATGAAAATACCCTTTGAAAAACATAGGTTCACTGTCCCAACATCCTTTTTACCATCACTCACTGCTTCTCACTTGCACACTGTGTGAACAGACAGTGGGGAATTTATCTGGCCATAGTCAGAGCACTATCTTCAGCAAGTGCAAAACTCTAAGAGAACAGGGTCACAGCACCCTGCTCACATTTTCTCAGCTGTTCCAACCTCTCCTCGGTCTTCACCCTCACAACTAACAAACACATCTGCCAGCCACATGCACTCTGTTCCACTTAACAGCTTCACTTAGCAGCTCTCCTGAAGCCTCCTGCTCTCAGCGTCTGTGTTCTGCCAATTCCCTGTTCACCTCTAATTTGCGAAGTTTTAATCTTGTGCCTGCTGGTTTTGGTCTCAGGAGAACGAAGGTTTTGTACTTTTGAAATGTGAATACTTTTATGAGGTCATTTAAAGACTATGCTAAATTACTTGTGTAATTACTTATACAACATGAAGACACGCTTAGCGTGCCAAGTTCAGAGATACCACTAATAGATAAATTTCCCTTTTGCGCACCTCCCTCTCTCTCCCAAATGGTTTCCTGACGAGAAATCACCGGCTGAAAGTCTCACAGCCCTAACATAAATCAATATTAAAAGTATCACCTACGTTGCACTGTAGGCAAATCTGCAGACAACCAGAAATACTCATCTGGTGTCCTGTACAAATCACAAAGAACTTGTCCCACATCAAAGAATTAATTTCTGATGAAATAAACTACATACTGCTTTACATAAAAATGGGTAAAAGCTACATTGCTTACTAGAACTTCATTTCCCGGGGAATTCTTGATACAAAATGTTAATCAGCCCACCTAAATTAGATCACATTTTCACCTAAGAACATCATATTCTTTAGCAAGTTAGTTAAAAGCTCATTTAGTTTCACTGTAGAGCATGTTCTTCTGTGCAGTTTTATTTTACTTCCTACAGTAAAAATATAGTAGGTAGGGAAAATCTTTCCATGGGTCCTGATCCAGAATTCTGTGAAAATCCTAGAAACAAAACAAAACCTCCACCAGATCACATGAGCTTTTCTGGAGCCTTCACGAGAACTTCATAAACGAGAAGCCAACACAACTGCCACACATCGCACATTCCATTTCACTCAGCTTCTCCAAAACTCAATTCCAGTCTTTGCTTTTGGTCTAGGAACAACTTCCAGTAAGACAGTCTGGATCTTCCACCTTCAAAAGCCAAAGACTCATCACTACAGTTATTCTGGCCGTTAATCACTTGTACTGCTGAAAGTCCCATCACAAGGCATTCTCTATGTTCCTAAACTGCCTCGATGCCAGTTTCCCATCTCTCTTCTGTATCCAAATTGCCATCCATTTTTTTTTTTTTTAAGATGACCAGCAGCAACACTGAATATAATATTAGCTTTAAGTATAAAATAAACAGACGTTCAAAAAAGTTACAGTTCTTCCTGGCATTATTTCACACCGTCCAATTTATCCACCCCAAAGAGCAGTTATTCCGCATCAAAAGCTCACATTAGCGCTACATTCTTGTCCTCTTTGCTCCTTTTCAGAGCTGTCAACTCCTCAAGGGCAGACTTTTGCTCCCTAAGTATGTGCTGCCTTTTTTCTGTGTAATTATTTATCTGACCACATCACAAGGCATCCTGTTTGGATAGGCTCAGAATGCCAGGTGGTGGTCCAAGTGGTACTGCATGAAATTCTCATCTTTATCACGCCTCGCTATTTGGACAGATTTTGCCTCTTCTGCAGGTTTCAACTACATTAAGTGCTCACTGACAATTAGATTTTGATTCTTGTCATTTAATACTCTCTTATTCATGTGGTTTTAATTTTTTATTATAAAGCCCCCTAAAACTTTTAGTGTTTTAGAAAATGACCAAGTCACAAAATATCAAGTCAAACACTGTCAGAGGACTTGCCAAGTACCAGCTATAGCATCACGTGGCACATTATCTTCTACCTTGTGCATTGCTCAATAAAAATTGCAGCCTACTGTAATGAAGAAATTATTGTATAATTGATAACTTTGGTTCTACCAACACAAGACAGCAAAAATAGGGAGACAAATTTTGAGATCAATATCCAAAGAGATGCTGGCTGTTTCTAAGAGCAACAAGTTAAGCTATTTGGAGCTACATCTTCTGAATGAAGCACATTTTTTTGTCAGAAGACACATGGAGCAAAACCTTCGGCCCTGCTTGAAGTATAGGAAAGGCTTGCCCCCCTTCCTCAATCGCAAGCTGCATTTATAACTGGCAAAGTAGCGCCCTCATCTTCAAAGACAAACTGCTGGCAAGGCTCTTCTTCCTCTGCCCACTTTGCTTGAAATGCTCGCAGCAAGGATATTTATCTCCACAGTGGGAGGCCAAGGATTAGCCACAGCCTCCGAGAGGGTGGAGAGATTTAAAGGTCAATTTAATTAGCTCATTCTAATCTTCTACACAACTAATGTAAATGTCATTGTTTTCTAACTGCTGCTTTAACAGATGAGATTATATTTTAGAAACCTTGAATGTGCGAACTATGTTGGATGTAATACAAATTCTTCATGTAACTAATCTTAAAAGGGAGCCCAACAAAAATCATCATTGAGACAGAGCGCTTATTAAGAAAAAAAGGGCAGCAGGAAAATTCTGGTGATAAAGCACAGAGAGATGTAGAAGAACAGTAATCTTTCAAATTGACTGGCTTAACAGCTTCTCATTGATTTAAATCTTTTCCATTCTGCGACGCCTGGACAAAAAGAAAACAACAGTTTCTGGTACTGTGATCTCATTCAAAAGTCGTGGGATGCTAAAATGAGTGTCACAAGACATTCCCCTACTGTTTGAACCACATACCCCAAAGACTAATCAGATCAAATCCCAAGCTATTTATGAGTGCCTCTGGGCAAGCTTTGCATGAAGGAATAGCCAAAAACAAGTGCACAGATGATGCTCTGTGATGGCTGAAATTGTAGGTCAGAGGGAGAGCCTGGCAGTAGTTCATTGCTGTTAGGGGAATTACGTACACAGGATCTGGCTATTTTTCCCTGGTACTGCCTGCCCCATGCACAGGTTCTTATGAAGATGAGCTGGCAGCTTTCCCAATTTTAATTTTATTTTTTTAAGATCTTGTCTTAAAAAACGTGTCAATGAATTGATTACTGATAAAGAAACATATCAGATAGAAATGGTGTCATACTACTGGACATGGAGCCTCCAAGGCTTTCTGCTGCTTTTGAAACAAGCAGCCCACTTCTTGGAATGTGTTCAGGATGGTGCTTTACTCACTGCTCTACAGAAGAAAGGCCAAGCACCTGTGTTGTAACAGCAGAAGCATCAAATCCAGAAGTATCTGGTTATGTCATACAACAATGGGTAAGGAAAGCTTCAGGGTTTGATTTGAACACTGGCTATGTGCATTCCACCACTGTCGCTGAGCTGGATGGCACAATGGAAAATGCTTCATTTTAAGTAAGTCCTAAGATTTTTCTTTAGAAGAACAGACTTACAGGAAGACATTTCTCCCATAACATACAGGTTGTCATGTTAAGAGGTGGGAAACTTCAGTGGGAAAACTGCTTTTGCTAAAGCTTGCACTGAAAAATTTTCTGGAAAGCACGCTCTGTTACATCTGCAGGCAGTGTAAGTCATTCTATCAAGAAACACTGACTGAAACACCAACTTATATTTAAGAAATCTAGCATGTAGGAATGTATAAGTGACCACCAATACATCCTACAAACACACTCAGTGGCATGACCTCTCCTAGCCTTTGGCAGCTGTATGGACAACACTGTGCTCTGTTTTCATTCAGCTCAAAAGCAGGTCTCAAAAGAGCCATGTTGAATGTCACAGGGGTTCCAGGAAAGAAAAACAAACCACCCAAGTTCTATGGTACTACGATATGATGTCAGATGTCAGAAATATCAGCTGCTTTCTATGGTCTCATTCAGATGTAGATATACACATTCTAAACATTCATGAGCTTTGCTTTTGTGATCAAAACTATGAGTTCCTTGACTTGGTCTAATGAGAGTACAGTCAATAAAATACAAGATTCTTTCCTAAGTCAAGTCACCCTATTCAGATAGTCTGGATTTGGAGTTGCCAGTTTAAGGCATGCACTTGCTTTGGCAAATACTAGGGATCTTTACGTGGGAGCCTTTCCCCTTCAGCCCTGCAAAGCTTGGCTTGCTGCCTCATTTTCAAGGGTTGCCTCCATAGTAGCTCAGGGAATTCCTATCAGCTTGTTTTTTGATGTTGCCAACACATGCTAAATTACTCTTTTCTACTCTTTTGAATACCCAGCTGTGGATAATATTTAGTTTAGACAAGATGCTGCTGAAAGCAAGGTAAAATATTTGTTTTCTCTAGTGAAGACTAGGTGAAACCAGAGTTAAAATTGCTGTAGTGTTGCCATACCTACTAAGGTTCAGTCCCACTAAGTTCCTATTTCAGCTCACACTTATGGCATCAAATTCTAGAACACAGTATTCAGACTGTGTACTTGTTTTTAATGTACTGGAAAGAGCACAGACACCACAGTTGTTAGTATAGCTGGTTCCACACCTTACTATCACAACTACACATGCCCATGTCAAATGAGATGTCAGCAGTTCTGAGGGTCCTGTTGCCAACATTCATTTGAGATCCAGAGACTATACAGTCTACTACAGGTCTCTCACTTGACATTCTGTGCCAGAATGACCAGCACAGGATTTTTCTTTCAGGTAGTTCTTGCTTCTGGGAGTATTTATGCATTATATTAAATGGAATGGAATATCCCTTTAGCCAGGTAAGGTTAGCTGTCTCAGCTGGGTTCCCTCCCAGCCTCCTGCCCACTTCCAGCTTACTCACAGAGTGGCAAAAACAGAAGGTCCTGAGACTCTGTGAATACTGCTCAGTGCTAGTTGAAGTATTAGTTTGTTATCAACACTGTTCCAAACAAATCCAAACCACAGCACCATACAAGCTGCTATGAAACAAATTAACTTCATCCCTGCCAGTCCCAGTACAAGAAGCCACAAGCCTGTTCCAAAAAGATGCATCACTACCAATTGATATTTTTTGTTTAAACAAGCATCTTAGGTTGTAAAATTGTTTGCAAATTCCAAATTTGATTTCTTGGAATTGTAGAAATCACACAAAAAGAGTAAAAATATTCATTACAAGAAAGCTGGTGGTAGGAAATTCAGATACTTAGGGAGAGAATTATACTAAAGGCTAATTTCTGATGAATTAATCCAAACTTTGCAGTATTTATCTGTAGGTACACTACAGTCTGGGCTACAAACTACGTTTAAGAAATTCTTCTACACAGAAGGCTGCAAGAGATATTGAAACTTAAGGAGAGACACATCAGGAGAAGTGAAAGATACTGAGTTTGTATGGTTTGCTACACAGGAAATTGATTAAAAACAGAAAATATCAATTTTCGTTTCAAGGCATCAAACTTTTACATGGAAAAAAATGCACACAGGGAAATAACGGGGAGCTCTAAATAAAAACGAACTTGCAGACTACCTGCCACAAGCACTTCAAGAACTGTTCATCTTGCACAGACAACTGCTACAAACTGCTCCTACAGATAGGCAAAGTCAGAAGCGAGCATGTCCCCTATTACACTAAGTACTAAGACTTAAAGGAAAATCCATTGCTCTCTCCCTAGTTTCCTGCAGAAGGATCATTAAGTACAGTGGGACATCGGTGCCCTCTGGAATGAGCAATTCTATTCATACAGTAAAAACCTTGTCTCCCTCTTTTGCCTAGTAGAATCCAGATGAAGGATTCAGCAAGAACTTTAAGCAAGAACAGATGTGCGGGATGACAGTAAATTAAGTTTATTTTCCAGAGCAACAGGAGCAGAAACATTTGTAACAACAGTAGATCCTATTTGTCTGGAGTTGGCTGTGGGTATCAGTTAGCTGCTATCTTGCTAACCTCTCCTAATTTTGCATTTGCCAGAAGCCAGTCCTATAGTTCTGCCAAAATTATACTCACATTTTGGATTGTAGGGAGGGATTTCCTTTACTGCATCCATTTTCTATTTTTTTTTTTAATTTATTTTTCTTTTTCCTGCTAGGAAGAGATAATGCTCTCAAGTATTTTCCTGTCAATGTTAAGGCAATCTTTAGAGCTACAAACTGTTTTTCAATGAAAGAGAAGACAAAGACACCAGTACAAGACAATGTAACCTATCAAGGCAAAATTTGGCACAAAATGCTTTGAGCTGTAGAATTTCTTTGACACTTCCAGAAATTACCTTCCATATGAGTTCCATACGTACCAACCTGTAACACGACAGCACAGAATAAAACAGAATCTCCTTCATTCTGATAATTCACAGTCTGTGCAAGAGGTTAAAATGGTTTTAAAGGTTTTACAGAATTCAAATGCAATTTTGATTCACACTAACTGGTCATCACCCGAGTTTCCCTTTGCAAGAAAAGCACACTATTTTTATCCATGGCCATAAATACCTTAGTAATAGGTGATCAAGAAGAAGGAAGCTCAGGGTCTAATAAAGGAATTTTTGACACAGAAAAACAGTCTCTTAACATAGGTTGAAGACGTACTTTATCATGAGAAGTTTATATAGGCAGACTTCAGATAAAACTCAGGGTTTAACTAAATCCATACTATATTCACCACACTGCCATCCATAGTAAAGGGTGAATCACCAAAAAAAGCCAATCAGTCCTAGCAATACAAGTACCTCCAGGAAGCTAATCTTAGCTCAGTACTAATCCAGACATCTTTCAGAGATGCCCAACTAGCTATGAAAGGCAGACAGATGCATGGTAGGTTAACAAAGACATTTCTGTTTTCATCATGTGAAAGGTGGGAGCCCATTACAGGAACTGTAGCAGCCATTGCTAGAAATAGCTTCTTGCAGGGAAGCAGTGACATATTTCGAGTCCTCCTGGTTCTGAAGCAGCATTGAACGTAGGGGGAAAAATATTTTTAAGACTGAATCTTTCTTCATAGTTAAGATCTTTGTGAGGAGGTCTCTATGTTAATAATTCTGAAGACGAATGGAAGATTTTTGTTTTAGAAGCCCACAAAACTTTAAGGCCTCAGGCTGCATCAGGGATGGTTTAGGCTGAATATAGGAAAAACTTCTTTACAGAAAGGGTTGTTAAGCATTGCAATGGGCTCCCCGGGAGGTGCTTGAGTCACCATCCCTGGATGATTTAGCGGAGGGTTGTCAGAGTTAGGGTAGTATGGTTAGGTTGAGGTTGGACTTGATGATCTTGAAGATCTTTTCCAACCTGAGCAATTCTGTGATTCTGTGACTGTACAAAGTAATTAACATAACGTCAAGAATTAAAAATAATATAGCTCAGAAACTAGAGCATACACTAACAAACTATTTTCACAATGCAGTTTTTTTGTTCGTTTCTTCATCTTTCCACATGAGTAAGCACTAACTGCCTTCTGGAAAAACCCATCAAGAATATCTGCTGAACACTCTGAAAACAATAACATTTAAAAAGAGTGTTCGGCCCAATGTATACTGATGGATCCGACTGATGAAGAGGGTAACTTGGTTTATTTATCTACATCAGTCCTGTCTTGCTCACTAATGGGAATGACATTGCTCACAATTGACTGGGACTCCTTTCCTGAAAATCATTTTGTAAGAACCACTGCTGTCTGTTCCATAAGCTTCCCCTCAGTTTAATATTGTACGTCTTTTTTCCAAATCATGGTTAGTTCTGAGTATAAGATAACCATTTTAATCGGCGTTCACTGAAATAACTCCTTGAATACAAAGATTATCTGAAATCTTTATTATTATTATTATTATTATTATTATTATTATTATTATTATTATTATTATTATTGAGTTCATTCCCTCTGTCAAATTCCATTTAAATCAAGGGGAATACTGAATCAAAATGAAAGCAACATCTACTTTTAAAGGGGGTAGTCCCTATTTTACATACAGGACCGGAACAACTTGTGGTGATGTGGCTGGGGACATCCATTGAGACTTTCTGTGATTCTATGACTTAAATTTTCATTTATGTATATCTCTGTAAAAATAATTTAAGTTTGAAAAGGTGAGCAAATATATCACTGCTCAGAGTAGTTTTGGTTTTTTTTTTTATTAGAACAGCCCTGTAGAATAAGAATTCAGGGTGATAAACTGCTTGGGAAAAAAATAAATAGAAAATGAAGATACTGCTTTCCCTTGGTCAGAATTATATTAGTCTTCTTTTTATGCTTGATATGCTTGAAATACTACATGGCACCGAAGATTTTTTTTGTAAGTAATATGTAAATGTTGAAGCAAAAACAAGGATGCGTTTGCATTTTTCTCTGTTGAACTGTTTGGTTACACTATCAAAAGCTGTTAAAACAGATAGCTACAAGAAAGTATTTATTTTCTTTATAATCTGAAATTCAGAAATCTGGGAACTTTATTTAGTGATGCTCAATAAATCCAACAAGTATTCATTACAACAAAGGGATTCCTGATGTGGTTTGAACAGTACTGGAGATGAAAACAGCCCATGATGCTGTGGAATGTGGCATTTTAGATTATGCCAATTTTCCCAGCTTTAACTGTATCTCAAGTCTTCTGAAATATAATTACCAAAAAGTAACTTTGTCATCGCCCTGTCTTCCTAAAGAGGCCAAGCATGAGCTGAAACCACCATTTTAAATTTAAGACCAATCAAATCTTCCTCCCTTACACACAGATCCTTTTCCTTTACCAAGAAAAAGGAAACCTTCATATAAAGGGATGAAGTATGTTAGCGATTATTCATCTTTCTTAACATTTTTTATTGGTCTACCAAGAAAACTGAACCAGGAATGTAATTTGATATTTTATCCCCAATTGTTGTAACTGTGGAGAGGAGAAGGGAAGGGAGGGGAAGGAAAGGGATGGGAGAAAACCACCTTCTCCATTAACTAGCAAAATATCTTCCCAAAGTTACAGTGGCCATCACTTAATCTCTACCTACAGTCATGCAAACACATTTTAACCAATGTATGCATTTTTAACATGCTGCTTTAAATTGAGAAGGGGGAAAATTAGTAAAGAGGACTGCTGAAAGAATAAGATTTGGGTTACAGCATCCAGGTTATTCTGCATTGCATCACAGATGCATTCTGTATAGTTTTTTTAGCTACTTGAACTCTTTTATTAAAAATTATTATTATTTATTAAATATATTCTGATATATCTCAGTGACAGGCTACAACAAAAACTGCAGCCTGTACTGAAGCAGCTTAAAAAAGTAAAAGAACGTGCCCAGAAGCAGACACTCATTACAGAGCAAGAGCTATGTAGGACAGGCTGTTTACCAGAGTGACTGCAGAAGGAATTATCCCTGTGGTGGAGATGATGTGCATTAGGAACAGTTAATGGAAAAGGGAATGTCAGTAAGTACTGGCAAATCAGACTGAAGCAGAGTTCAAGAACTTTCTTTTGCAAAGACTGAAAGAGGCTTTGACTACAAGAAACATTACTGCCAAATGTGGAGCAATTTCTTGTTTTGCTGTATCTGCTCTCTGCAAGCTATTTCTTTCCAGATCTTTTATAAAAAGGGAAAAGAAAGGGTAACAATGGAGCACGATATTGGCTGCCACAGACTACCCTTTTCTAAACAAAAAAATACATGAGGGAAACATCCAGCTGTGGTGGTTTCAGAAACCACATCTAACACGGACACATCCCTGAAGCAACCTTCATCAGAGTGACTCAGCTGAATACAGCATCTCTTGTCAGCAGTGCACAGAGATGGCTCTTCCCTCCTTCTGCAAGTTTTAATATAACTTCTCAGCTTTAATATCTCAGCTTATGACTCGGAGGTACTGTGGTGGGAAACAAGGAGGGTTGAGTATCAGGGAAAGCCACCATAAGACAGGTAAGACAGCCAAACCAAGTGGGGGAAAGAGTAGGAAGAATGGCTGCTTTTTCCTCTTAGGTTTTTTCCAACTAATACCCAAATAAAGAAATAATGTTTTAACAGGTTGGCCTGTTCACAACTGCAGCATTACCAACCTTTAAAGCTTGTATGTATACCAGTCTAGATGTTTTGAAAGTGAACTTACCTGGAAGTCCTGATCATCAATTCCAAACCTCTCTCTTAGATTACGGAAAACCATTGGACAATATTCCTTAAATTTGAAATGACTTGGCATGTTTTCTCTGAAAGAATATAAAACCAAATCAACTTATTTACCTGCATATGCAATTAATAACTCTAGGGTATTGCTTCAGTTCTGTTCATACAAAGCAGAGAATAAGGAGATTTACAGTCTCTCCTCTAAAGCGCTACTTTCGTGAAAGAGATTTGGGCTCATGGTGTTCTACCCTTTACTATGTTCAATAAGTTTACACATGTTTGTTTCTAACAAGCTGAACCTGCACTAAAAAGCAGGAAAGAGCGTTTTGCCATTGCCCTTATATTATTTCCAAGGTGGAATCTCAGACTGCATTATACAAGAATTACCATACCATCTGTGACACCAGAAAGCACGGGCAGTGCCAAAGCTTCACAAAAACTGGCCTTATTGAGCACAGGGCGAGTTTTAATATCCCACTGTTAATTTCAGATTTCAGAAAGTAACTTTGAACTTTTTCATAGAGTAGAAGGATCAAAGTAACAGAATTCTGCATTTTCTTAATGTGTTATTAAACAGGTTATGCACTAACAGCTTTATATGTCTGCACATACAGTTCATGGGGAGACGATTTCAAGAGACGTGGTATTATATTTAACTATCTTAATACTTTTGGAACCCTTATATGATTGCTATAATTTCATATTATGGATTAGTAAAAATTGCACATCGTTCAGTATTGATATGCACCTTAAATTTTCATTCTTGTCCAAGTATTTCATTTAAAATATTAACGAGTACATGCACCTGAATTTATGTTTTAAAAAATACCCAAATAAGTGTCAGGAACAGCCACAAATAAACACACCAAGAGAGGATCACCTTCAATATATAAGATATTCACAAGGCAATAATAAACCATATGGAAGAAGAATACTGCCCAGCAGCCCCTGCTGTTGCTTTTCAGAACAGCACAGATGGTTATGTTTATCACAGGATTAACTTAATCATCAAAACTTCAGTCCCATCAGCTGAAAAATAACAGAGTTCACAGTACTTCATAAAAATATCACTGCCACTATCCCCGTCTACAAAGAATTGTTACTTGTACTTACTTGTTGAAAAGGTGATTGTCCACCTTTATCTTTGAGTATGCTTTGAAATCATCTGGCATCAACATAACAGGGATTTGAACATGGCTCAGTTCATTGATCTAGAGAAGAAAGAATAGATTTAGTTGATAATAATTTTGCAAAGATGCTGCATGTATTTTTAATTAAAAAAGAAAAAAAAAGTTATTTGGCCTGCAGTTTGCTTGTGTATGCGCCCTGGGAGTGAATGTGATTGTAAGAAAAATGCAAAAACTGATTTATTCTTTCCAGATTAAAGGTACTAACAAGGTAGACTCTTTGGAAAGAAGAAAGAGCACTTTATACTTATACTAGTTTCTGAAAAAAAGTGCTTCAGAGCACACCTGGAGCTTGTGCTTTAAGGAAAGCCTGGGAGGTCATCAGCAAATATATTCTTAAATCCTAACACACTGTTCTTGTTTAGCCAACTGAGCTACGTTTTCCAAAGACAATTCTAATCCTATATTTAAAATGACTATTTACCTCTGCAGCTTACAAACTACTCTTACCTGTTTGCGTCCTAAACTACTTACAGGAAATCAAATGTTGCTTCCATATGAAGGCACAAACTTTGGACTCAGGTAGAAGAGCCTTGTTTTGTACAAGAGCACAGACCTCAGCTAAGCTTTTGCAAGTAACAGCATTCAGGCATTGTTTTGATTAGTCAGGCTTAACAAACTACTTAAGTATCCAAATTTGTGCTTAAGAATAAATGCAGAAGTGTGAAGGTTTTCCTTACTTCGTTATATTTATGGGTACTACTTGCTCTTTCTAGTTTTGAAATAAATATTGTCTTCATCCTCAGTATTAAAGTTTTCATACATACTTGGAATTTAAGAACTATCCACTTCAGCCACATCTTTATGACAGAATGTAAACAACTTCAGTTACTTAGTTTGTATGCATGTTTTTCTAATTGGGTGCATTAACCAACTCTTATTTTAGTAAATTTTGAGTAAAGCAGGAAAAACCAAGCACAATATTGCTAGCTTGTAGCAGTTCTTTCAAATCATTAAGGAGGTACACACTAAAGCACAGTCATCAAAGACCCCTCACATACATTCTGCCTATGTTCTAGTGGTGATGCAGACCCCCACAGCACACAGTTTCAGCAGCTTTCTGCGGGGTGCAGGGGGAGAACTCTACATGAGACTACCAGCAAACAACAGAAGTGGATGTAACAAAATAAGTGTGACCTGCACTCTTAGCGTTGGTTGTTCTTATCCAAAAGTGTCTCCCAATTGGGAATCTGTTCCTGCCCTTAGACGCTATCCTGCTTTAGACAGGCTCTCTGAGACACCTTCACTGAAGCCGTTGTAGGTTATAAATATTAGAGGAAAAAATGCGTGACCTTCTGCAGAACTGAAGTTAAACAAAACCTGAAAGCAGTGAGGAACCTTTTTCCTCTTAAAAAGAGAGAAGAAACCGATGCAAGCAGGCAGGTCAGAAAGCCTCATCACTCTTCGGTCTTTTTAAGTCTCAGTAATGCATCTTGCCATCTCTCATTTTTATTATTCAGACCCCTGCGGCCCACATGAAAACTGATAAATATCAGTTGAATTTCCTTTACAGAGTGCTTCTTTGGAAAGCCCTGAGAAGTTACAGATTGAGGCATCACAGCTGTACAGCAGAGCAACAAACTAAGAGAGATGCCAGGATGGGCTGAACGTGTGCTGCTCCTTGGAGTGCCAGGGAGAACGCTCCTTCCTCCTTCCAAGGCAGGACAAAGAAGGAACTCTAGTAAATTTTTGAAAACACAGCTGTACAAACCTAATAAATCATGCTGACACCTCATTAACTATGACATGAAATAACAGCACATATATCGAACATCACAACATCTAACATACATGCTCTTTACTGCATTTGATATCGCTGCACATCAATCTCACCCTGGAACCGCAGAGCAATTTCATGAGCATGCAGAACTAGCCTAGCTCTTGTACAAATAAAACTAAGGAGAAGCAGATAGATTATACAGAGATATGGAACTTTGTTTGCTTATAAAGAATTAGCTACTCTCCTAGATTGCCAGATTGTGCAACAAATTCCATGCTTGAAAAAGGGATAACGGAGGCCCAGACCTTTCCATCCCAGTCAAAAGTGATACCAAGACCATTTTCAGTCAAATACAATTAATTACGCTGAATTCACACATCTCCAAATGAACTATTGATAACAAAAGCAACTTCACTGCCAAATTAGGGGGTTCAGATTATCAAAATTGCATCTATCAAACTTTTGCATGCTTTCAATTTCTTAATTTACTAATGTAAAATGTCTCCGAGTACATCTGTAGATTTGCTTTTACACTGCAAAGATTTAACTCTGTGCTATAGCGGCACAGTTTTAATAGTATCTGTAGGCCATACAGGCACATAGCAGAGTAACAGACCCACATGTACTCCTATTTGAATACTTCAGAGCTTGTTATATTGTAAATAGAAATTGCAAAACACCTATCCCAGGAGGCTCAAGATGTGAATGCACATACAGACCTACCTTCAAAAACAACTAAGAAAGCACTCTAACAGAGTTCTTTTTTGTGGAATATTTTTCTTCTTTTAATGGAGATCCACTAACTCTCAGGTCTGAAAATATAATTTCTCTAATATTTTAAGGAATTCCCCTCCAGCAGGAGAGAAAAGAAACCAGGTGATGAACATATAGTAGAAGTGACCTTTGGTATAGCACACCAGCTGAGTAATGGCATGTCCCAGCGGCACAGGCCATTAATTAATTTAAACCCTTCAAGTATAATAAGGTCTGTTTCTTTGTGCAGTAATGCATTTTTAGGATGGATTTGACGAGGCTGAATTTGAAAGTGCACACAACACAGAAGGGAATAGTTGTGACACAGCACTGTGGTGCAAACTGGAACCATATTGGGAAAAGAAACAATATCCTGAACTCCCCCACAAACGGGCACTGATAAGCTGAAAGGGGAAGGTCACTGGGATCAATTCTCCACTTTGCTATCGCTGTGTGAAGGAACAGCCATTCTTGAAATCGACCAAATA
Source organism: Excalfactoria chinensis (assembly GCF_039878825.1). NCBI lineage: Eukaryota > Metazoa > Chordata > Aves > Galliformes > Phasianidae > Excalfactoria > Excalfactoria chinensis. The sequence goes on from NC_092826.1 coordinate 125,142,351, forward strand.
TGAAACACTCAGAGAGTATTTTCAGCCTTCCAAATTGTCTCAGGCAAGATTTAGAAAACCAGTTCCAGTTCTGCCCCCGACAACCTTTAATTGCTCCGTGATTCATTTATTCTTTGCCAATACAAAATTTTGCTGCTGTTTTTCATGTTTTCTTTTGTTGTTTTTTTTTCAGCAGACAATGCTTACCACATCTTTGAAGAATTTACGTCCACACAATAGCCCTGGGGAATGGATTACTTTAAAAGACGACTGATTGGCATTTTAGTTGCACAGTATCCATGCACATTATGTGGAAATATCTCATGTCTTTTAATAGTATTTTCTAATTCATATGCAATAGTAAAAAGTCACCTGCAAACCTCTCCTTATGTAATTTATTCAAATATCTTCGTGATATTGGCACAAAACCAACTGCTTATGTGAGACAGAGACATCCTCCGTGAATTAAAAGCTTTAAAGATGATGCTTTGAAAGCCTTAGATGGCATCGCTCCTTTAAATATATGGGACAAAAAAATCTGTCTGTAGGGATCTGCTCAGACCTACGGTTCAGGGATGGTGGGAGTGAAGGGGAGAAGGGAAAGGAGGCTTTCAGGGAAAAACCTACTGATTGCAACTCATTTTGCTCCTGCAGGTTCAGGATTGAATTCACACTGTCAGGAAAACAGAGGCTGTAATTAAACTGCAAATAAGGGAATAATAAAAGCCTACTGGACATTGAATGAATAGTAAGACTCAGCTGGTAATGATTCTGAAATTAGCACACAGAGAGGTGTTCCCACAAAGCCATCTTATACTGGTGACATTTCAAATAAGCTTCTCTAATTTATATGATTTGAAATCAAGCAATGAATATATCATAAATTGTTAGGCGTTATTAATGGCCTTTATTTAATTCAGATACGTTCACCCTAAACACCACATTACTAGGGCAATGCATAATTAAACATTAGTTTTCATTCTGTCAGAACATAAGCAGCAATAAATTGCTTGTATGCAAAGCAGACAATGAGATATTTAAGCAGCATATAATAAAGGCAATTTACAGCATATATTGCATGTTTAGCTGGAAGAGCCAGAACAATGATCCCATTCTCCAACAGATACAATCTCATGCCTATCAGTTTGATGCTGCAGTGAGAAACATGCAGAATGCACTACAGATGGTATAATTGTTGAAAAGAATATATAATGGAAGAAGCCAGGTAGCCCAATGACCAAAATTTCAATCCAAACATACCATGAATCTCAAGCAGACCACTTAGCACTATTTACTGGACGCTTTTGAAACTCTCTTCCTACGTAAAGTCTTTATTCCATATGTAGTTTCTTGTATTTAATAACTTAGCTTTAATATGAAGCACAAATATTGCTTTCTTTTAATTCAATTTATCAGCCAACCAGACTCCAGCTGAATCTATGAAGGGATTAGGTATTTTTCCCAACCAACAGCTTGACAGAAGACCTTAGTCGTGGTTCTGGCCCTTGGCAGTTGAGCATACAGGAAAACCTCTGCTCATTCAGTTGATGCGTGTGGATGAAGTTGGGGAAGTGCTCTTTCCTTTTCAGCTCTGTTCATCCCCCAACACCCTGTCTGAACCGAAGGCCAATAACTGCAGTCAGATCTGCTGACACAAACAAGCTACACTGGTTTCTAAGTCTGGGAGAAAGTCAAGAGCAATTTTCACTAATTTATTTATTTTTAAACACAGACTTTGGAAGAAGTAGGAGTGGAAGAGTTCGGAAGAAAGAAATTACTGAGGTCTAAAAATACAACTGAACTTTTAACACCAGCAACAGTTCTGGTATTTTTATGTTCATCGTTTGTTTTCTGCGTCTCAGTTTCTTCCTTGGCAAGGAAATGCACAAAGAGCTCCGAAGTAAAAAAACATTAGGCAGTGCTTTTTGTTAAGCTACAGAGCCGCCATTTTGGTGCATCAATCCAGGCACAGTGCCCGAGTCAGTTCACCTACTTCTAAGTCAAAGCCTACACGAGCAAGCCTGCTGGACTGTAGCAAAGCTACAGAGCTGATGAGTAAGAATGCATTGGAGGAATCTGAGGGCCTAAAATGTCATATTTAGGAGATGAATCCTTCTTTCTTCTGACACCTCCCTGATAACTGAACAACCCACAGGCCTTAGGAAATGGTACTTTCTTGCTTACTGGAGCGCATTCATCCGGAAGATAAAAGTTTTGTACCGTAACTTGTTCCAGTTTCCAGCAAAAAGCCATTCCTGACAGTGCTCCTGGGCTGCAGGGAGCTCAGCGTGAGGCCCTGTGGATGTGTGGTAGGGCAGGGCCTGGCTGGCTCCCAGCACCCTGCTGCCATATGGGAGCACGCTGCGGCACCGCTACCGGGGCACTAACCGCCTCCTGCTGAAGTATAAACTGAAAATGAAGTGATTATTTTACAGCACTTTGAAATCTACCTTGCAGGGTCTGGAAAGGGTGGAGGAGGTCAGCAGCTAATCAATTTTGTGGAAGACATTTGCCTGTTACGGGGCAAAACCATCATTTGATAAATGTCATTTGACAGTTTAAATTACACTCAAAGCCATTCTTGCAAGAGAAATAAAAGGTTAAGCTAAGTTCTGCTGTAGAGAAATAAATCAGTTCAGCAAAATACTCCTTAATTTGTTTTAAACAAGGTTTTCATCATTTCAATCACACAAATTCATCACTCTCTCTTTTTTTTTCCTAAAAGTACAAGGTAAAAAAATACCAACTCAGACATTTTTTATTAACTATACAATATGCAAGGAGTTTAAATGCCATAAGAAACTCCTCCAGTATAAGTAATTTCTAGTTCCTGATTCAGAAACAACTCCTGAAATTAAACCAATTATGTGACTGAGAGAAAAACACAGGGTAAAGTATTTCACTTTTTTTCTGAATCTTTATGATCATTTTTATTATTTATATTATATATATTATATATTATATTTAACATATGTGAAAGGGAAAAAAAAACAAATCAATATAAAAGCCCACCCAGCTGCCAGAGGAATATGTGTTGAAGTTCTACACATCTCAAAACATCTATCAGTACCTACCAGAGAGCAGCTTCATGTTTTTACAGTTGAGGTGATACTTGTCATTAGATTTTTGGCTTTTAATGAACCTGAATAATATAGTGCTGGAAAAGCAGCCTTAGTTGAGCCAAACGTTTTTATATTGCCTTACTGCATACTTTTTGCTAAGCACTAAAACACAGAATATTTGAATTTCTTGGCAAAAATATTTAATACATTTTATGGACTTAGAAATTCTGAAAAATGGATGCATCAATTAAAGATTATTTCTTTTTTATATATTAAAAAGAAAGACTTTTCTGAAGTCTTATGGTCTGTCTTTGAATTAAAATGAACAAAAAACAAAGTTTCACAGTAAAAGAACAGATGTTTTATTGGGACTTTTTATTCACAGTTCTCAATGGTATGATGCTCTTTCTGAGGAGGGATGTACGTAGTTCATGTATTCCCTGGAAAGCAGAATATTGTGACATACCTGAGGAAGACCCAAGGAGGTATTGTGACATACCAAAGAAAAGTCCCAAAGCAGAGGAAAAAAAAAAAATCATTTTGAAAAGCAATGATTTCTTGGCATTTTACCTTAAATTTGGAATACCAAGGCCAAAAATTCAAACAGACAACTAGAGAGTTTGATTATCACTCATGTCAGAGTGTGTTTAAAGAACATACAACAAAAGCACACAAATCACACTCCTTTTACAAATGCCTGATGCAAGATTTTAAGTCTTTCAAGTCTCTTGGACATCTCCACAGCATATAGAATCCACAACATCTGCTGTACGCTGTTGGACTACCACAAAGACATGTTTCTACAGATCTCGTTAAACTTCCTGTGCATCTGCTTACACCTTTCAGTGGGTGTAAAAATTAACACCTTATAATGTGCCAAATAATCAAAGAACTAAAATGAATTAAGCAGCTCAGATATAATGCCATGATAATTCCCCATTAAAAATCTGGGCTAAATGCAACTGTGTGCAGATACTAGTGTGCCTTGATGAAAATGAAGGTAGAGTAATGGGAATGTCAATGAGAGTGAATATTTTTGTAAAGAAGGATGGTTTTGAGTAACAAATGGCACACAGAAACAAAATGTAGTCTTGGAAATCATAATGCAATGAAAGTCCTCCAGATCTGGATGAGTTGTGATGCACAAAGAACAGATGAGTTCATGGTTAGAAAGAAAATAAGACACACAGCTCAGACAACCATTTGCATGCTACCAGCCAGTGGGCTTGCAACAAAACCCCCCAGAACATACATACTTACATATATATATATATAGCCAGAAACATCTCAAGTGATCTTTTTCAAACCTCAACTTGTGTACTGTGAAGTTGATGTACTTTAGTAAGATTTCTGATTGCAGGTTGTATCTTCAGATATTGCTTGAAATCCTCATTTAAAATAGAACTACTTGTCAGAAGGACTGATAGCAATCTGGTTTCTATTCTTCTAATTAAAGAACAAAACTCCATTGGCAAGGGATAAAATTTAGTTCACTTGGCTGTGCTCTCAAAGCTTCACAAGAGACTATCTAAAAATAGGAGAATGCTAGGAGACAGTAAGCATTTATTTACGACACAGGAAAAGGTTTAATAAAAACACACTGAATGCTCTAAATGAAGTAATACAAAAGTCAGATAAATGTTCTGCTGATTTCCTGAACGACCTATTCTGGTTTTTAGTAGAAGAGTTCAACAAAAAGGAAGAAAATGAAATAAAATTGCATTTATAATCTATGAATTACGTTTCTCACTTGGAAAACAAACAATCAGGCTTAAAGAAGTCTATGAAATAATGATCACTTTTTACGGCAGCCTTTAAGATTGTATTTGCCAAGGATAACTTTTCTGAACAGGAAAAATGAGTTCATGCAATTAAACACAATAACACTCTACTGAACAGTTGAACGAATACGTAGATGCAGTATTCTTACCTAAGTGCTACAACAGTAAATGAAATTCAATAGAAAAGAATCTTTTCAACAAAGAAAAGGCTAAGTATAAAACCAAAGGGACAATTTTACATATAACACCTGCAACTCAGCTGTTTACTCAAGAGGAAGGCTTCAAGAGCATCCTCCTTCGGAATGACAGAGTGGGCTGGCTGGACCATAAAGCAAGAATCTGACGCAGTAGATGGGCACTGCTATTGTCCAGAAGCAATAACAAACAGAAAAGCCAAGCATTTTAGTTATTTTTACAGTGGCATAATACAGCATTATTATTTTTTTCTTTATTTAGGGAGAAGGATGACTGGTTTCTGATTAGGCTTTTTGGTTACACATTCCAATCTCACAAATATGCTGCTGCTAAGGAAAAGATGACATTAAAATATAATTCTTTTTGTACATTTCGGACTATTTATCAGGAGAATGCAAAAGCAAATTTACAGAAAACCAGAAGCAATAAACCATTTGCATTACAGAAATGTAACTTATGACATGAAAGGAGTTACACCAGAGGTGACTAAGGCAAATAAGGGCTGCTCTTCAGGTATTTAAATGTTCTGCAAGGCTTTACCAGAGCTGTAAGTTGTAACACAGGCCTTGCAGAGCCACCAGGCTCCATGTCATACAGAACACATCAACCTTCAGCTATAACTTTTCCTTACTTCTGACCTATATCCTCCAGCTGAAGCAAGAATTTTCTGTGCAGCACTAGACAGAATACCACACTAGAAATCCAAATGGATGAGAAGACCTGCAATCCGCCTGCTAAGAGAAATGCCTTAGTTTATCTCCCTGAGGCATCCTGGTTGCATTGTATTCTTCTTGCATTTACACCACTCTTACTTGCAAATACTGTAACACCTTACCAGCAGCTGAGGTCAGGCTAGCAGGGACATAAAGATGCACAGGCACTCACACACACTGCAGCTTCTTGCTACTGAAACCATGATTTTATCTTCCAGTTGTTAAGGATTTGGGAAAGAGCAGACTCCTGCTGGGCTTACTTGAACACAATGACCTGGGTTTTGCTTCTGCTCTGGATATAGTTTTTCCATGCTGAATTCCAGTTTAATTTGGCAGTAATGCTATATACAAAATTTCAAGGAATGATTACCATTGCTTACTGGAAACGAACTGCCCAGACATAACTGCTGCAGTGTTCATTTGCAGCAGGCCAAATACGTAGATCGTGGTACAGTGCTTGATAACCTGAGAGCCTGCCCAGCCTCACAGAAAAGGACCTTCAGGGCAGTCTGAAGGGGCCACTGGGAGGGCAGTGAGGCGCAGTGTGGGATGTACCAGTCACAAGTCCCATCACGTTCCAGTTCTGAGTAAGTTGGAAGTTGAAATGCTTAAACAATTCAAGACCAATATCTTTCTACCCCGTGATATGAAACAAGGCATAATTTGTTAAAAGTAAGTAATATAAGTGTATGACCTTCTTCCCCAGTTTACAGGTCAGACTTTTGTTATCAAAGGATTTCATAAGCTTATGGGGACAACAGGACACATTCAATAGGCAAGTAGACACAAATCCTCTTTCTATTTATATTTGTCATAGTCCATAAATAAAAAGCAGCTCTAGTTGTTTTAGTGTTGTTAATCTGAACACACATTGGTGTTGTGGTACTTCTCTGAAGGGAGATCAGACAGAAATAACCAAATTTTGCCACTCAGCAAGAACGGCAACCACAAAACATTAGCCATAATGATCAAGACAAAAATACACTCTAAGGTAAGACATTTTATGCATAGCACTGCATATACAAAAGCCTCAGACATATCCTTGTTCTGCCAGAGGCTGTGGCAGGACATACGCTGCTGCTGGGGCAGGCTGGGGCTGTGGTTGAACCCCACGGCACACTCAGGGCCCAGCTCGGTCCCACAGCTCTAGTGACAACAACAACAGCAGTACAATGTTTTCTACTATACTATCTGTGATGGATGTGCCAGTTAAAAGCACCTTTCCCTGAGCACGTGGTCAATGTTGCACTTTGATCAACCTCCATTTGTTTTCTCTTCTGAACTTTAGGATCATGTTTCCAAGACCTGGATGGCTGGGCAGGCCTAGTCTACAAAACCGCTCTCTTATCACTGATGTTCATCTCAGGCTATGTACTGCTGAAGAACCTCTTGAGGAAGGACATACGGCTTTTTGATCATTTCCATACTTGAAAATCCAACACTGCACAAAAAAGTGAGCACTGCTCTTCTGAAGGTTCAAAGCCAGGCAGCACCAACATGATCTGTGTTCAGGCACGGAGGCCCCAGTGCAGCCAGAGGACCCTGGCGGGGAGCACAGCTCCCAGCTGCTCTGCATCCCTGTGCCAGCAGCAGCACTCTGGAATGTGCACTCCTGTGCCCTCCGCATTCCTTGCTGCACACATACACATTTTTCCATTTTTAGTCTTAGATTAAAAAGTATTTGTTTAAAACCTGTTAAAAAGGAAGCAATAGTCTTAGATTTAATTTGAACATAAACCAAAAGAAATGATTTTTTCTTTCATACATTTCATCATACATTTTATTTCTGGGAGCCTAAGACCAAAAGATGCCCGTGTTTAAGATAAACATTAATCTCTGCCATTTCCAGTGTGAGGAAAGTGGCTGAAGGGTAAGTAATGGCCCCCCATGCCACAGGAACCCGATGGACGTATGCACACAGCAAGAGAAGGTGCGTGTTTGTTGTTCCACCATCAGGAAGGTTTTGAAAATTAGGACAGACTGAGCATATTTGCTTCAAGCTTGTAAGCTCAGGTCTTTTCTCTTGTAAATACATCTTCCCAAACACTTAGGTAAGCATCAGTAGTCCGTAAGATTAAGCATAGGGAGGTCCATGCTTCAACCAGCAGCACCTGACACAGAACTTCTAACCTTCCCCAGTTTCTCCTGCTTTTCCACCACCGCTTTTCCTCTTCTGACAGATGTGGGTGTGTGGTTCTCATATACCAAGCCAAAGTCAAAAAGCCAACATAGCTATAAATGATCCTGCTAGCAAGAATTTTTGTTCATTTGGGTCAGTTTGTCAGTTTCACCCACTCTCAGCTCACACGAGGGTAAAGACAGGAAAAAAAAATGCTCCTTTCTGCAATTTGTTGGCTTAAAATGTTCAGATGCAAGCTCAAAAACCTCAAGTTGGAAGCGCTGTGCACGGTCTTAAGTTTAATTATTACAAGGTGAATAAAGATTAATCAGGAAAGGTGCTTTTGAATTTTAATTTAAGTTTTAACTTTAGTATCTTGTGAACGTATCATAAAATCAGAAATAACATGAACCTGCTCTAATTACTGGGCTTACTGCTCACAAAACACCTTTGACATTTGCTTTTTCTGCCAGCAAAAGGCACTTAAATCAGAGTTTGCTGAACTGTAAAATCAACTTTGGATTACAAACTTCTTTTTCAGGTGCAGGCTGAATATTTTCTTCATTTCTACTCATTCAACTACAAGAGATGAATGGAAGGTCATTTGGAGTTAAGGAATCAACTGGGAGCCAAAAAGACAAGACAACTTTCTTTCATTTTCTGGTTCACTAACAAAAAAATGATTTGGAAGGGGTGATCTAATTTTGGCTTTGTTTATCCATGATATTTAAGAATGTTGTATTTAACCTCGGGAAAAGAAAGCTTGTTTAGCGCACTCCTTCTCAATTTATTGGACACAACTTCGAGGGAGTGATTTAAAAGAGGATTCTTCTGTTAAAAAAACAACTGTTGCCTGCTAAACTCTGTCAAGACTCTTCAGAGGCGATGGGAATACACTGTCATTTCTACAGTCAGTAATCACTACATTAATTACAAATGCAGAACAGAAGTTCTGTCTACGCAAACCAGCACCTTGACTGCCCATTTAAATAATATTTTTATTTAAATCATAACATCCAAAATTATACGTTTGAATTGCAGAAGTAGAATTAGGAAGAGGACATGAGTAGATTCATCTTCTGCTTTTGGAGATTACCAAAAATTGAGATTCGAGTTCATTCAACTAGTAGAAAACAAAATAAATCAGACAACCAACAAACCATCAAGAAGAAAAAACTCAGTGTTCATGAAACACATCATGCATTTAAGTACTTCAGGTTAGGAATGCTAACAACAGCAAAAAAGCTTCTAGCCCAAAGGTTGCCTTAAAATTTATTAGAGACTTTGACCTTATCTTAGAAGGTTCAACTAAAGAGAGCTTTATTTGACACATTTTTGTCTTAAAATATCTTATGGGTGTCTTAAAGGATGAGATTTCTTTAATTCTGAAGTGGACAGAATTTTATCCATTCATATCAAGAATAAATACAAGCCGCTAAGAGGTACCAAAAAATCCCCTATAATCCTGAATACTTTTCTACAGACTGCTTTGACTAAGCCTCAGAGAGACTGAATATGTCTTTAGAATACTGTCATTCCAACATAGAAGGGTCTGCTTTGGAAGGGACCTTAAAGATCATCTAGGTCCAATCCCATTGCCACAGGCAGGGACACCATCCAGGTCAGGCAGGTCAGACTGCACAGGGCCACATCCAACCTGGCCTCGAATGCCTCCAGGGATGGGATATCCACAGTTTCTCTGGGTAATTTATTATATCAAATACAATGTAACTGTCCTGTCTTAGACATACAGATATGAGAAAAAACAAAATTACTAATTTCCCAAATCTCCAAATATTTAAAGGACCAAACCACTTAATACTAAGTTTGTAGAATTTCAAAGCTTCAAGCAATTGAGAAATTTTCAAGTGTTCTCTGCCTCTGCTTGTGCTTACATTTTCAAGCCTGACCTTCAGATCACCAGTAAGCTCCTTATCGGCCAGCCCCTCATACTGCAAACTCCTGAAATTGAACTCAAGTAGCAGTGAAACTAAAAACTGCTACAGTTTTGGTTAGGAGGATTATCTTTCCAGTGCTCATCTCTGTCTTTTTTCCTTCAACTGAAGACTTCCTTGAAGGTTTCAAACACAGGAAGCCTGCCAGTAATGCAATAACTTTTTCTTGTCTCCAGGCCTTCTGTATTGTCTTTCTCCTGCTAGGACTGCATAACAGTAGATAACCCTGGAAGGCAAGGCAGGCCAGCTAAAGCCAATTTGCAGGAGATTTGGCACAAAACAAGGAATATGTTGTTTTTCTAGAGTTGTATTCCAGAAAAAAAAGAAAAAGAAAAAGAAAAAAAAGTAAAAATAAATGCTCTAGACCACACTGTGTAAACTCAATGGGATAAAGATGACTCATACGGCCCTGTCTGGTTCAAGTGACCTTAAATACTCACACTAATACTAAACTAAATAAATACACATTCCAGAATCACATACCATCTATCCGCCAGTTCTAAAAATGGCTCCGTATTAATCTCTGATAAAGTACTGAATGATGGATAAACAGATGCTGTTGTACTCTGATCACTGTAACGTCAGCAGTGAATGTGCCTACCCACACCCAGTACACAAAGACCTGGAAGCAAGAACCAGTATTTTGTTCTATGTTTGTACACTAACAAGGAAAGGAAAGGTCCTCCTCTGCTTCCAAGACAAGGACCCCTGAGCACCACCTGCCATGCAAACAGGCAGTCAAGACATAAGCTAAAGATATACCATTTTGCAGGTACACAAAGAACTGAGAGAATTAATCCCTCTCTGCAGAAGCAGAAGGTTTTGTTTCTCAGTTGCTCATTAAGGAAGCAAAATATGTTCAAGAGAACTAAATATGAATAGCTCACATGAATCCCACATGGAAAACAGACAAGGATCCCTGTCTCTGTGGTGAAAATAAGACGAGTATCACCCAAGAAAGACATCTGAGAGATTTCTTTTAAGATTTTAGCCTACATGAACATTCTATACACAGAACTCTGTATTTCTCAATTTCATTTTGCCTCTCTATCTGGAAATTATTAGTTTCATCTAGGTCATAAAGAAGTTAGAGCTAGCTTTCCATTTTAAAATAGCACCACTAAACCACAATGTAGGACTACTATATGCCAGCAAAAACGTGCACTTTTGCTTTTGTAGCTTAGTTTGTCTCTCACAAACCAGAGACACTGGCACAAACCATTCTGGGAGGAGTGTGATTTTGCAGGCAAACAGACAACACACAGAAGCGCCTATCAAATCCGCTGGTCAGGAATCTGTTACCTTTAGAAGCACAGCTTCACATCTGCGACTTCAGTGCTCAGCCTTCCACCAGTCTTGGGGTGCTCACTTCAGAGTATCTCTGGCCTGGTTTTTGCAAATGCCCAACAGAAACAGCTCCCATTTACTTTTACTCAGTTTGGGAAAGTCCACATACCAAGGACCTGACAGATGTTTCTGACTGGGGCTTGAATGTGAAGATAAACCTCACTAGGCCCAAGCACTGAAGATCTACTTAGGTCAAAGTCTTAAAACCAAAGTGGCATTAATTGCTGTTGAGATGTTTCCTACAAAAACTCTGCCAGTTACAGTATAAATAAAAGCCCACATATTAGCCAAATATTTATGGAAATAAGTTAGCATTAAGTGATTAATTGTTGACTATTCATACCCTGTAATAAATAAGGCAGTGACAGATAACTGGAAGGGCTTCAACTTTAGAAAGCATGAATGTTGACACTCAAGGAAACTTCTGTTTGAAAAAATGCTGATGACAGCACAATAATTACATTAAAGAAAAAACAAAACACCATCACTAAAACATCACATCACTGCAGTAATGTTGCTTTCAGTTCAAGAGACCATCTCAACACACCAGGCATTTGAACTCCGGCTTAATGGGTACTCTGAAGGGAAAGTCCAGACCATGAAAAGGTTTCACTCAGAGAAAGAGCAGAAATGTATTTTCAGCACAATTACTGAAATACTTATCTGGCTTTTTCACAACATCCATGCCGCCTTTATATAAAACGGTCATTAACTTTTATTTTTAATACGCTCTTTGAAAGGAAAGTACTTAAAGAAAAGAATGCCTCAGAGTTCATCAATTACAGCATTGATTGTTTTATAAAAGATAAGGACAATTGTAAGATAATTTATTCTTAAAACATCCACTTCATTGTTAAAACCTTAAAAAGGTATTAGGTACAATGATGAAAAATACCTGAATTGTTAAGTAAACTCATCAAATAAATGGATGTAACTTGCAATATTTTTACCTTACTACTAATTACTGCTTGCCTTCTTTCCTTGTTCTCATTTAGCGGTCTGAATTTGGCAACAAAGTGAATAAGCACCCAACTTACATGATTATCTACTGGCAAGTGCAGAACCCAAAGCAAACAAGACATTCATTAGCTGTGATGGGGTGGAGAATGAGGGACTTCTGAACAGTTTACCTGAGTGTGTTTCTACTAATAAACAAACTCCGCACCCCCAAATACCCAGGAGACACGTAGCTGACACCTACCTACCTTTCAACTTAGCTGATAGCAAATATGGTCTCTTGCTAGTGAACAGAAATTAAATGGATAAAATAATTCAGCTTTAGGCTGCCCTAGGATTTAACACAATTGAAGTTGTAAACAGTTTTTGCAACTACTGGTAAAGCATCAGAGCAGCAAAACACAGAGCAGGATTCAACTGACTATGGAAATGCTGAAGCATAAGGCTCATCTTCATGGAGGAGTCCATATCAATCCTGTCACAGCTTAAAACAGGCCATAAGATAATGCACCTTTTTAAGTGATGGAACAAAGGGCAATGGGCACAAACAGGAACTTCCATATGAACGTGAGAAAGAATTTCCTTAACTTGGAGGTGACAGAGCACTGGAACAGGCTGCCCACAGAAGCTGTGAGTCTCTCCTTCTTTGGAGATATTCAAAACCCACCTGGACACTGACCTGAGTGACCTTGCTGTAGGGAACCTACTTTAGTAGGAGTTGGTATGGTTGGCCTCCAGGGGTCCTCCAACCCCTGTGGTTCTGCGATTCCTCATAAACGCTTTCTGGCACTAAAAAGTGGGGACCAATGCTGACAGTGTCTTTTTCAAATGTGTATCAGTGCCTCTTCTGAAAACCTCCCAGTTTTCTGCTGAGCTACCTACAGTCAAGAAAAGCTGCAAGATTAAAAAGGTGTCACAACAGGTGCTTCTTTTTTGTGGGCAGCCTTCCCCTTGCTCTTAAGTGTCACATTAGAACTTCAGATAAAAAAGAAGCCAAATGCTCTAAAACGGAAAGAATAACGTAATTTATCCATCAGAAAACATCTGCTTTTTTGCACTATAGAATTGATGCTGACTTCAACATCCAGTTTCAAGACAAACTAGTACCACACAAGGTGTATGTGTTATAATGACAGGACTTTCCGAGTGAAGGTGCCTTTGGATGGAATCTGACTTGCAGTACTGCGGCATAAAACTGTGATGAAGACACCTGTGGTGTTTCTGAATGTGAAGTAACTACACCCAGAGAGTTTCAATCAAAACGTAGCAGGCTGTTGCGTCCTTTGAACATAACAGGAAGTATTTGAAACATCAGCTATGCTACCATAATAATACACCTTTGTAAACAAATCTCAAAGTTGAGCCTCCAGTGATCAGCAAAGCCTTTACCCTGTTTTAACTAATGTTTGTCGTGGAAATGTGAAAAACAAAACATACTCAGAAAATGACTTCGAATTCTTTTAAACGACAAGCTCTTGTAACAAAAGGGAATATGATATGAACGGTTTTGGAGCAGGCAGAAACACAGCAGTTGTCTGATCTACTTGGTATGCAGCCAACATCCTATATCCAAAGAGAAAAAGGCTACATGAGATAAGGAGGTGGACTACAAGAAGTGAAGGACATGGGAAGGTTTCCTGCATCTCCTGATAGTATGCACGACGTGCAGTCGCTGTGCTATAAGCAGAACCTGACTGTCCTCTCATTTGAAAGGCTGCGAATCAAAAATATACGCACTGATATCTGTGGAGCTCCTTCATAAAGCTACTGAAATAAAAAAGGTGAGTCAGACTGGCTATGTTTATCTTCCCTGTGCCCAACAGAAGTAGGGCTGGGGCTGCAGCATTCAAACGACTGTAACTTAATGGAAATTCCCACTGACTTTGACAAGATAAATGGAAGAAAAGCCAAGAACTTCAGAAAGAGGCTAAAAGAACAGGAGAGGAGCTTGGGAAGGAAGCTAGCCAAAACACAATCCAGGCAAAAAAAAACCAACACCAAGGTATCAGCATGACACTCGGTCTGAAACATCTATTTCTGGAGTTACAAGCTGTTCTGGGCACAACATCTGCCCAACTATCTTTGCAGTTGTGCATGTTCCTAAATAAATCAATAGAAAACGCTTACCTGGCCTTTCACACACAGCGTTTGGAAAGGAAACAAGAGGAGACTGACCAACAATACGGGCAAAATGACAATTCTGGATTGTAAATAAAGCAGTGCAAATTCGACAGAAAAGAGCGTTATTTTTGTTCCAATCTCTTCTGACCGAAATCTTGTTATTGCAAGGAACAGCTAAGTAAGCTGCTTTCTGAATTAAATTTAACCGCTTTTCTATAAAGCTGAACAACAAAAATCCCACAGCCTGAGCACGAAGAAATGGCAAAGGGCCCTTAGCAGCGGCCTTTCCTGTTTTCCTGAAAACCACTCTGTGCCTAAGTGATTTTTTATACTCGGCCCCAGACAGCCTGAGCAGACCCTGCATCCCCACCCTGGCCTTTCTCCTCGACCTGCCTTTACCCCCAATCAGTGCCCAGCACACACTTGCTCTTGTTGAGCCAAAGGGAACACCACCATGGTCTGCAGCTCTCCTTGCAGTGAGGTAGCACGGAAACAGCTCAGCTCCGGGCCAGCACGATGCCAAAGCTGGTGGGAGGCAGCAGGACAGAGATGTAGGGCAGGACAGTGAGCAGTGACTCAGGGAGAATAGTGCACAGTATTCATCCTGAGCAGCCCGTGCCATAGCTGTGAGGTAATCCCTCTTCCCACATCAAGAATTTTCATTTATTTATTTCTGATGTCATCAGTTGATGGCACAAAGCCATCGACTGCATCTAAACAAGCAGCGTCTTGCCTCAAATTTAGGACTTTCTCAGGAGAACAATGGGACAGGACTGGAATTTGGAGGACCACAGTCAGAAACAAAGAAGTGACAGAGCATACTCCACATCAGTTTTGGAAACTCCAGAAGCTTGCTCTGATCTGCTGCTAGGTTTCCATACAGAATTCATAAGGCTAATTCTTCTCATACAACTCTGGCAATCTCAGCTGGAAAAGAACACTAGCAATAGGCTCTAGGGTATGATTTATTCTGGGAATCTTTGCTTAACCACTAAACAAGCGGATGCTTTCCCTCTAAACTAATACGTAAATTAAAAACCAAAAGAAGGTATGTGTTAGCACCAAATCATTCTAAAACTTGCCTAAAGAGGGGTTATTTTTGGAAAAGCAAGCCCGAACTCAAGAGCAACACTTTTGCAGCCTTGTATGGGAAGATACAATCTCCTTTGCTGCTGGGCAAGACTATGGAGCACTGTGCCACATCCCGACACCAGCATCCCTGCCGTGGGCTTACAGAACCACAGGTGCTGCAGCAAAACATTTGCAAGCACCAAACCGAAGGCTTCAAGAATTTTTCTTTAAAAAGAACCAATGCTGAGCTTCAATTATTATTCTAAAGGTTTCAGAGTAACTAAGATAAATCTAAAAATATGAACTGTAAAATCTCACCAGAAAATACTCTTCTTGTGTCCCTGCCCACAGAGGGGGACAAGAGGAAGATGGGGATGCTGACTGCATATCACTCACTATACTCCTTCCAATCAGTGCCTAAGAAATAGGAAACAGACAATCTAGAAAACCTGCATCTTACAGATTTTAATACGTTCACAGTCATAGAATCATAGAATTACCCAGGTTGGAAAAGACCTTGAAGATCATCAAGTCCAACCGCAGCCTAACCAATACCCCATCTCTAGTGAAGTGCAGTTTATGGAACTCAGAAAAAGCAAAACTACAAACTATCACCGACCGGTTCTGTCCTGTCAGACCAAGTATCCATGAAATAAATTAACGTTGTTTATAAACTCCGCCATACCATCTCTGTCTGATACAGAAAACTGGGCACATCAAAAGCTAAAGGATTGTGCTCAGAAAATGAAAGGGACACTGAGATCACAGAAGTACATCAGCAATGCAGGGAAGGAGGAAAAAAGGGGAAGCCTGGTCAGCAAAATTCTCTCCGACTCACTGCATCCCATGTTTTGCTGCCTAGCAGGTAAGAAATGGTAAGTAAGGAGGAAATGAAGAAAGGAAAATATTTACAGAAGGAACAAGACCCATCAGTTACGCTTCTTCTGGTACAAGCTATTATGTGAGCATAGCAGCCAAGCTGAGTCAAACTGCTTAATGGACTGAACGTTTTTTTCTGACACCACTCAAAAAGGAACTTTCAAACTCCTCATTGATAACGCTTAAGAAGGGAAAAAGCAGCACCAGTAGCACTGTTATTGTTACATACTGTTTGGTTCATTAGCACATTTAACCCCTAAGGAAACAGTAAACGTGAACATGTGAATGATGGTTGTTTCAAGCACAGAGATTTTGCAGTATGCTTGTCTTAGGTGTTTCCTGCTAAGTGATCTCCATCTCCAAGGCAGAGTGATGTGAAAACACTCCCCATGCAGGTAATCAGAAGTTAAAAGAGAGCCACAACCAGGTACTGCATCTCTTTTCTTATTAGAATAGACATCTAGCAGAGTGCATAAATTCAGTTTGTTACTAACATGAAAATGCAGGCTCTAACCAGGCAGTGACCAGCGCTCTGCTCCATTTCCACTAGGTTCCACGTTTCTGCCAGCTATTTAACTTTAAAGTTGATTATCCCCTCTGTCTTTGGGTTTAAGATTTCAGAGAAACTCGTGAACAAATCACTATATGTGAGCAAACAATTAACTCATTGAGTCAAGATCACTCTACAGCTGGCCTCCTATTGTTCCCTCTGTGGCTTCAATATTTAGGGTTTAAAACGAGATTTCAAAGGAAATGATTGTCGGTTTGAGTTCTTTCATGAAAAGCTCCTATTGCCTCCTTACACAGGGATGTTTTCTCATTGTAACTGGATCAGTACTAGCCATTGCTGTCTCGGGAGGAACGCGGTGTCATCATCTGACACATGCAGCCCTCCACGGCTTCAGAAACACAGCCAGGCTTGTCCAGCGCCTATTCTTTTTCCATTATTACAGAAGCAAAGCTGGGATCTGGGCAAATTTACACGTTAAAATATTTAAGCGCTGCTCTGTAAACCACATTCTCCTATTACAAAAGGGTATCTTTCAAAATCTTCATCATTTGCAAAAAGCAATTAAAAAATGAGATGCAATTAATCTGACACAGCTGTTATTCATGCTCTGCTTAAAAACTCTTGCAATGTTATTTTCATCCAAACTGTCCACTGTAAGCTCAAAAATTTGCGCTATAAGGAATCGGTAACAAAATTAGACCACTTTAAGGGCACACACAGAGAACTGCAATTCTCCAATGGCAAATTCCAATGCAAAGTGATGATAATTGTAAGCAGAGCCATGGTACAGCCTGACCCCTTTCTACCTGCAAGAAAAAAAGCCAACTCAAACTTAAGAGTCAGATGCTGTCATAGGAACTGTCCTGCCTGGACAGTAATTCTGCAGTAGGACTCAGAAAATAGAACAAAACATGATGATGGTGTTACAGGATACAGTTTCTATTCAGATATGTCTGCCAACGAGCACTACCAAAACAACTTAGACTTTTTCAGGTCCTAACATGGATGTACTAAAATGTACAGCTTAGGGGAAGTTACGATCCCAAATTCCATCCCCAATACATGTTCTGCACCAAAGCAGAGGTTCTTCGCCCAGTACAAGGGGCAGAGCCCAGCTGCACCTTCAGACTGCACACTGGCACTGGAGAAATGCAAGTTCTCCTCCAGTGCAGGCAGCAAGTCTTAAGTCTGTTGCAGGCAGTTTGATAAACCTGCTCTCCGATCTCTCAGATTTGTTATAATGATGCTCTATTAATATGAAGAAATGGAAGGTAAAACTCTTTTAATCTACCACCCCAGGGTTTTACAGAACAAAGCTCGACTGTTTGTTAAAAAATTCAGTATCTTTCCCATTCTTTCTCAGTAATAGAGACGATGAACAGATAAAGAATTAGATACGTCCATCAATATTTCTTAGTTACCGCAAAAACTAACACGAGAAGATGAAAACGTATACAAACACTTGGCTGCAAATTGATCCTTAGAGCTCAGAAACCAGCTTAAAATGCCTCCTATACTGCTCCAGTAAAATGAGTATTTTTGGTTCCACCTGAGTATTTCTATAGATTTGACTTCACGTCAGTTTCTTTAGCAAGGAGAGAAGGTTATTCCCCAGGTAGAAACACACCTTTCCTTTCTGCCGGCCTTTGGGTATATTCCAATGTCCTTACAGTGGAAAAGCTGGCCCACAGCTAGTGCTGGTTTGCTGGCCCATCAAAACCTCCATTCCTCCCACAAGCCTCTTTATCTTTCTTTGGAGGCTGAAGGTTTTAAAAGTTCTGTGTTGGCTTTAACTACCTGACATGCTTAATGTGTCAGTGTCACACCCCAATACACACAGCACGTATGCTGGTCACACCACCTGGTGCTGCCCGTTGCTTTTAGTGGGCTCCTGTGTCGCTGCTGCTACAAGGGACAAAGTCCCACTTGGAGAAGATGTAATAGCCCCGAAGTACTTTACTGCAAACCAGAGGTGTTTCAGAACTGAAGATTAAGGCAACAACCTACGTGCTCTTAGCTTCAGCTCATCATCACGAGTGTGGTTAGGATAAATCTGGAATGCTCAGCAATATTCTTTCTCCAGGAGCACCAGAGTGGCCTATCCCTGGATGAGGAAGGCAGAGATGTGACATGAAGGATGAGGGTCATGAATGACTGCAGCCTGTTATCAGTAGGAACATCCTTACAAGTCCCAGAGGAAATGCCAGTCTCTCCTACAGGACACATACTTCCCTGCACTAAGTACCACCAGCATGACAGAGAACTCAAAAACGTAAGGTAATTTCCTTCTCTGTGTAATAAAACTCACACTTCTTACAAACCCTGCAGTAAACCCACCTTGCTGCTGGCACAAAGTAGGTTTCATGAGTAAAGACACCCAATACTGTTTTTCTCTTCATAAAGGTGGGAGCTTCAACCTATTTTTAACAAACCAATTTCACGACATCAGCTGTAAACAATAATAAAATGGAAACAAGTTACATGTTCACCATCTTTAAGAAAGCTTCTGTAGGAAAATTAGTGTCATACTAAATGTATACACATAAAAGCAAATTGACTTTATGCCTTCCCACTCTGATTTCACTCTCTCCCTCCCCCACACTCCTTAGCACCCAGATGCTGTGAACACCATACAGTTTTGCCACAGGGAAAAATGTGCTTGTCTTGGCCTCCTGAAATTTCTGAGTTATTTTGATTGGTGGTAAAGACTTTATTTTTGACAGACCCTGTATATCCTTCAGGAGTCACTAATTGATTCTGGGTAGTCTTTTGTCTCAAAAAATCCCTTTGATTTCAGTTTCTGTAGCTGCTAGGTCAGGCTGTGTGCCCATCATCCTCTTCCCCATTTGCAATATACATTTGTTTTCCTCCACAGTCAACAGGAAATGGAACAGCATAGGGGATATGCAGTAACTTCATTGCAATTCCTGGGGATGCAGTCTGGCAACTACCCACCAGAGCCTTCCTTTTGGCCTTTTGGTCCTGACATAAACAACACATTCCTCAGCTTTTACAGCTAGGAACCGTGCCCCTGGTTAACAACACAGCCCAGCTTTTAACCCTTTATTCTGCTGTCTTCTATGGATGGTCCTTACTATCTACATTTCTATTCAGACTAAATGTATATCAATCACAGCACCTCTGTTACAAATCTCCACAACTCCACAGCTTTTTCAAGTGATTACAGAGGTCACACCTAGATGAGCTTAAAGGCTTAAGGCTCTAAGATATTTTCAAGCTTTTCTCTAGCCTTGTTTTGCTACAGAAAGGAGATACAAAGCATAGAACACCTTGGGTTTTATCCTCTCGCCTCTGCCTCTAAATCCCCCGTAGAACACATACACTACTTCAAAATGAAAAACTCAACGGGGATGTCCCAATGAGCAAACTGAAGTCTTGAAGCTCAATACTGATAAAAGATCAACACATCAGTAAAGAGCCTCTTTCAGAACAGAGACTTTTGTTGGGCAAAACAAAAAGGCCAGGGGTGTAACATGAAGGGATGCATCAGTGAAAAATCCTGATTTACGCTGTACACGTTCATCTTTGTTGATATTTGAGCGTGAGCTACCATTTTCATTTGCCAGCAGCTAAAGATACTCTCCACAATGCTATTTTCTTCTGTATATCAGAGTGCACGCAGGCATATGCACAAGTTCGTAAAACACTGGGAATTTAAAGACTTTCCTTGCTTTTTGGAATATTAAAGAACAGATGATGATTGCTCGCAAAGAAGCAGGGTGTATTGTATTGTTTTAAATGTTTTTTAACCATGTAGTGCAGGATATGATAGCTTGCTTGAGTGACCAGCAGGGCTGCAGGCATTTAGTGATGCAGGGGCTGGGGGGTAGTACAGGTGCAGGTCATGCCACAGGAGATGCGCATCAGGAATATGCCTTCACACCTCCGCAATGAACACAGCAGCTGTGCATCCAAGCCATGCTTTGCCCTAAGCATCTTGTCCAGCCTTCCTCCTTGGACATCTTCTGAAGCCGCCTGGGCACCCTGCTCTGGGTAGCCCTGCTTCAGCACACACTGGGCCAGGTGGATCCAGAGGACCCTGCCACCTCAGCTGATCTGTGACTGTACAATTCAAAGCATGGGTCCCATCAAGGCTTCTAACTGCGTTTTTGGTAGTGTAGTCATATCTGGGACAAGAAGACAGATGTGCATTGTGATGGGAGGAAACCAAGGCCTTTCTGTCTCCATACCCACCAGCAAATAGGCAGTGAGGAACAAAGTTCCATTAGAACATCAGCCCCATTGATTGAACGGGACGTTGGATCAAGCCTTCAGCATCCATTTCTACAACAATGCTTCCTACAACTTGAACTAAAACGAATTTACATGACCATTTACAGAGTCAAAAACATTTTAGCTGTGCTGTCACACCTTTATTGCTACAGGCTTAGATTCTTGGGCTTGCTAGAAAAACAGCACCAGCAGCTGGGTTAATGAACACATGCTTCTAGCCAGCTCTAGCATGTACTGAAGGCAGACAGCCACAGCTTGTTGCGTTTCATTTCTGCACTGTTTTACAGCAAGCACTTCCCCCACCTTCTGCTTTGTCTAACTCTCTCTCGATACACGGGTCTCTAAGATGCTATAGTTGCAAGAGTTTAAAAGATTTCCATCTTCTAAAGTAAGATTGCCACACCAAGACAAGATAAACTGTTTCTACTGTTGAGAAATCTAAAGAAAGAACTGACAATTGGAACACACAGTACACAAAGCCCTGTTATTACTGAAATTTAAAGCAACAGCACCAGTTGAAAGTTACCAACCCTTATCTAACCCTTGCCTGTGTCCTAAAGCTTTAGGCCACATTTGCCTTGTGCATTCAGTAATTTTCTGGATATAACAGGATTAATTTGGAGCCTTTAAAAAAAAAAACAAACAAACACAAAACCACAAGTAGGTATGACTAGATTTCCTATTTTGTTCTTGTTTGCTTCAGGGAAATAGATGCCCGCAAAAGGAACCCTATCCCCATGAAGCTCCATGTGAAATCATCCAGCTTTCTTCAAATCAACACTCAGATATACAGACTTGGGGGAGGTGGAAGCAAAAGGCAAGAGGAAAGGAAGGCAGCTGGTTTGCTGTGTGCTTGCTTTTATACCAGCAGGTTTAAACCAGCAGCTCTGCTGGGCAGCTACTAGTAGGGTCATAAGCAGTACAGAGCAGATAAGACCTTTAATGTATTTTCTCATTCCATGTACTTAAAAAGCTCTATGCTATGGACAATATGACTACAGAAGCGTTTCCTAAATGTAATGCATACAACCCTCAAGGTCATACGACCTCCAGAACTGAAACAAATCCTTGGAATGCCCAATCCAACCAGAAAACTGCATTGCCCCACTCTGCTCAGTGTGCACAAAACCACTGGAGGTTGCCCTGGAACAACCTCCTCAGCTTCCTTCAGACGTGTAGCAGCAGCCACCTGGTTCTTACATCTGCCTCTCAGATGCAGGAATAGCATCAGCCAGCTTTGCATGGCAGAAATTAAACAGCTTCACAGTACACACAAAGCAGACAACAACAAAAGGGGCAAAAGAGAAGGCAAAGGGAGCTGAACTACAGCTTTATTGTGAAAGCACTGCACATTCTAAATCTGTAAATATAAACTAAACTGCTCAACTTAATCCAGTTACCCATGTACCTATCAACCAACCAAATGCAATTGATGAACCTAATTAAAGAATAAAATCTCCATTCTTTCTTCTGGCAGTGCAATTTTTCATTTAAACTGTGCTAAACAATCTGTTTCAGACAGGTAGGCTGTTCTGCAAGTAACAAATTACAGGCATTTCACGTTGCTGACATTCTCTTCACACTTCAGTTTGCTAGCTGCACTGGAATTTGTAAGATACAAATACTGCAATAAAGAATGGAAAAGCATTTTACTGACATATTTAGTAACTGCCATTTGTTACAGGTATTTCAGTGAATAATTACAACTTGCAGACAACCACGGTGACAGAGTTTTGTCTGTCAGACACAAACTGAAACCTGTGCTTCCTGCAGCACCAAGAGAAGGGGACATGGCAGCCATCCCCTGCCGCACCTCCCAATAGCCTGCTTGCACTAGCTTATGGGTCTGTGCTGAAATTAGACAGCGTTTGCCATTTATTTGGATGAGCACAGTGCTCTTGCAGCCTTGTGGTAGCTTGCATTTGAGCACATGGGCTGTGGAAGGACCCACTGCTGCCATTTCATCACTCCATCACTCAACTCAAAACACTGCCCAGTGCACTGCTTTGATACCTAAGCTCCCCACGTCAGTAATTCCCCATCTCTGGCACAACACTTAAGAGTTCTAGCAGGCTGAAGGCAAAAGCAAGTTTTAAATAGATAATTTATCAAATATTTAATTATAAAAGTTAATTTAATTTCCAAAGCACTACCACACTTCATTATTTTCTCTCCCTGCAAAGCACAAGTATTTTTCATTCTGGGAGGCACTTACAGCTATTCCTGCTGTTTTTGGGCTATATAACATGTTTGGTTTTGACTTTTAGCAGCAGTTTGACTCCAGACTTCAGAAGGTCCTAAATTTCTTACAATCCAGCTGGATTTGCAGAGCATGGCTCAGGGCACTTTATGGGGTCAATATAACAGCTCAGAGCACCCCGAGGGGCCAATGCTGCTCCCTCCCGCCTGCTTCCAGCCACAGGCCTCATTCTCCTCCCTGTGAGTTGCTTCAGTTCACAAAAGGGGAGGAAAAGCATGAAGGCTGCTTCTATCCTAATGAGTTAAATGAGTTCTCAGGTCTGTTCTCCAGCACAATCCAGACTGAAGTCAATAGTGCATTCCCATGCAGCACACGATGCAGCACTGAGGAATTCATCCCAACAGCTGGCAGAATACTTGTATCACACATTGCATCTCAAGTCAGAATATACTTCTGAACATGGGCAGTTCCATCAGACTCATGCTGGTTCTTATTAAGAGAAAACTAAGAAAAGCTTTAAGACATTTTACTACAGTTCCATTCTAAAATTTGTTAGAATTTGGAATGGGCACATGGACAAGGAACAGACAAGCTCACTGCTAGGGAGAGATAATGGACACAAAGACTTACAAGTACAGGTGGGAAGAAGGCTGTGGTTCCAGTACACATTGGTTTCAGCAGAAGTTGACTTAGGAAGAAAAAGAAACATATTTTCATCTTCTCCCAACATAGCTATAGACAGGCATGAGAGAATACATGGAAGGGTATTTGTGACTGATAGCACATACAGAAATACTAGGGAGAACTAAGAGGTTTTATGTTGAGTACATCATTAACATCTTTCAAGCTGTCTTTTCCCATAAGTTCGATTTAATTGAGCGCCTTTATCGATAAGGCACAATTTAGGTGCTCCAGGAGACTTTGTAAGGGTTTACATTGTCAAATTATATTCTGTGATTGAAATAAAGTATTTCTGTCAACAATAAAAAGCTTCCATCTAAATGACAAGAGCACGCTAACCAGGAAGCCTTTGGCTGAACACACCACACATTATACAGAAGTAACCACTTTCCTGTAATGCACTGATATTTAATGCCGCCCACATCAGATTAGTAACTCCACTCAGATCTATTAAAGCCCATACAAGCTTCAAAGCAGTTTTACTGTCTGTTAAGATACTGTGAAAAGATTACACTGTCCATCTCAAGCACTTGTAATTTTTATTTTACTTTGGCCTTTTTTCCCCATTAAGTCTCAAATGGAACAAGTGGCAGCTTTAGTCTTCTCATAACTTGCTACTTTATTCATCTCCTCGGCTAAAAGCTTTAGGGAAAGAAAACAAAACTGCAGCTCATTCTTAGCCACCTCTTAAGACAAAGCAAATCACAGCGATATTCCATGCAAGATCAGGTTTTAGTTACTATTTCAGAAAGAAAAAGAGAATGGCGCTAATGTAGCAAGAGAAATACCAATACACCGAAGGAAGGCAGCAGTCTATAAAAGCAAGCAGCCGGTCACTGCTGGGTGACACCACGATCATGCTTCACACGAAGGTCTGAAGCTTGACTGTAAAAATCCCATGTATGAAAAAGCTATTAACCGAGCTGCTGCTCGTATTACTCCAATCAAGGAAGCAATCTTTAATTTCAGCTGAGGTGGCGTGCCAAGGACAAAAGCAAGATTTACTTCTTACAATAAACTCTTCAGCAAAGCTTTCCCTCCGCCCACCCTATTACAAGGAAAAGCAAGGTTCAGCATTTCGATTATCTGCGTGAACAACTGAAAGCACGAAGATTAGATGGTAAAGCAAGAACTCAACACAGACCTTGATTATCAGTTGCCTCCCTTGCCCAGTTACGAACCCTTTGTACAGTATCTAACAAAACTGATTGAAGTCTCACAGGTTAAACTGAGGAAGGGAACATTAAGTTACATCAGAACAGCATCCTCTGTGTGAGCTCATACAAGTAACTACACACTGCACTGTGTGTTGGTCAGAGGTGTTTGTATTCAGACTATTTTAGAAACAAATATGAAATACATAACAAACTGCAAAGAACTAGCCAGAAAAGCCCTTACAGCAAGTAAAAACAGAGCTAGCACTACATGCAGACTGTTTTCAAATTCAGCAAGATCATTAGAATTCAATCAGGTTTCTACTGTAATCATACTGCAGTAAATTGAAGAAATAGAGAAAATACACATTATGAACTGATACAGCAATAACTAATCATCAGTAAAGCAGATGTTCGTCACCTTGACAACTTAAAAACCAGTGCTCTTCTTACATCATAGGCAAAGTCCAGCATATCAACAATTTGTGATCAAATATTAAAACACTTCTATTATCTAAGAACTGAAAATTGAGACTCCAAGATCACAGTAATTGTGTCATATCCGATACATTTTAGACAAACTTGAATGATATAGTGCAAAGGTACAGAATCCCACCATTCTGCACTCACCTTCTAAAATGAAGCAGAAACATCAAAGTAATCTTAAGCTACTGCAAAGATGTGCCCCCAGGCCTCCTCAGCGGTCCTGGATGTGATACTGTCACATACCAACCAGAGCACAACATAAAAGCACGTGCTGTGGCTCAGCTGAAAGCCCCCCAGCCCAGCTCTCTGTATAGCAGTGACTCCCCACTCTCCAATGCAGCACAGAACATAGTTGCTATGCATTTACTAACACTCAGTGGGGCGGGCTTATCAGCACTCAGCCACTGTAAGTAACCTTGAATTTATGTAAATTCGTAGCATCCACAAAACCCTTCAGCAATGAGCTTGATTCCTCCCTGCAAGAACCGCTGCCTGTTCAGTTTGAACCCAACTCCCACATCTTGCATGGAAAAAGGTAGAAGTTGCATATCCAATCCTCACTTTTGCTATTGACTTACAACATTTCTTTCAGTCATCTTTTTCTAGCACAAAGGGTCTCAACTTATTAGACAACTCTTTGCATCAAAGCTGTTCCATGTTTCTGATCACCCCCATTGCCCTCATCTCAAAGCAGAGTGAGCTTTACTACAGTTCTTGACAGAGATAAGGACTGTAGCCTGCAAGATGCAGATGCAGGCTGGACTTACACAGTGCTGCAGCAACCTTGTTTGGTTTGCCCTTTATTCCTCTCCTAGTACTTCACAACAACGGCTTGTAAGACTCCGCTGCATGTTGGCATACCTCTAATATCTCAGTCTTGAACAGTTACGGTCAGCCTCAATACATCTCTGTGTCATATACATCCATCTCCATGTCATCTCGAGAGTTGCAAGCCTTAGAGAGCTGTCTGGTTATTTTCTTCATTAGGTTTTTGGTGTGTTTAGTTGCTTTTTTTTTTTTTTTCCCCCACATCCACTTTTAATACCATCTTTTAGAATGAGAGACCTTGACACAGTGTGTGATGATGTACACATCAGAGACACTCAAACCTTTCTTAGAAGAAATACAAACTAGTCTGCTCTCATCATTTGAGTCATTCCATGTGATGACAACGGCGTAGTAAGTGCAGCTGGCACACAGTACTGGTGTTACACAGACACTTCTACTTATTCTTCAATTCTGAGACTCGGTCTCTTAATAAAACAGGGCTGAAAACCGAAAGACAAACATGGATTTGATAAAGTCAGTTTTACAGCTCTCAAACAAAAAAAAGTGGACAGTAATTTATGTGATAGCTGAGCTTTATTTGTTAACCAACTCCCTACAATACATCTAGTTTTCACATCAGTCATTTGTACCTGAATTAGTACAGAACACCAACCCCAAAGTTCACAGTCTGAGTCCCAGACTAGAGTACTTCACTGAAAGTAAACATGTTCACACAGATTGACATGTAGACAGGGCCCATGTGAATTTTCTTGACCAACTGCACAAACTTAACTTTGTTTACAAACCCAACCTGCTACCGGGAAACAACTGCAAGGCAGCGTTCTGCAGCAGAGAAATGAGTGAAAAGCAAACAGAGCCCTTCTCCTTATCCTTCTGAAATGGAGACATGGAAAGTGTCGCGGTAACTGCTACATCTGAGCACTAGTTTAAAAAACAACACCACCATCTCCACCACAGGAAACAGAAAGCAGTCCCACAGACAGCAATCCAGCACACAGACATCAGAGCTAGTGCTCAGCCAACAGCTTGCACCAGGAGCCGGCAGCGCACAGCAGCTCAAGCTCAGGTGAACAGCTCACATTAATTGCAGGCTGAGAATCAAGTGCAGCTGCGAAACCATTTGTGTCCAATATACTGCCATTCCTGAGAGCAGACCATCTCCCTGCCAGCGCAAGAAACCCATTTTTCTTCCATGATAAGTCCATCTTTTCACGGCATTCCTGTCACTGATCAGCACCATGCATCCAAAAAGGGCGGGATCGTCCTTCATCTTGCAGCCATACATCCCTTAGCCAAGCCTCAAGCAGAGAGGAGTCAGCATTGTACAACAGCAGGCAACTGGCCTTTAAAAAATAAACAAGTGAGTCAAGATCCTGGCTTAAACATACAAGAAGTCTAAGAGCGAGCAGACTATTAACATTTTCAGCAGACATTTGCTGTATTTAATTCTGAAGATTAGATTTATACAGATTTTGAACTGAAGCATTTCCTAAAAGAATTAGTAGCTGCTTATCTTTAACCTGATCCTTTAATACGTACTGTTCCATATGCACAATTCTGCAGTTGAGGCTCTCCTGCACCTGAGGAGTTTTTGCTTAGAACACTTAAAATGGATTACTTGACAGATTTGAAAGTTACATAAATCAGTAATTTAAGTAAACAAGATGAACCTGTTTGTACAACTAAAGCTGATGAGATGCAAGTTACTCAACATTTTTATTTTGGTCAGATACCCTGAATAACTGGATGTGAGCAGCAGAAATTAGAAGTAAGGGACATACGTCACAGCAATGCACAACATCTGGGACAATTCACGTATGGCTTTACGGCTATATGGGACAGAAAAGCACAGCTCAATATTTTCCAATATAATTACTGTAGAAAAAAAAACTTATAAAAGTCTCACTGAAGATGCCTTAAAAAGCAAATATTTTTAATGATATGTTCTGTACATACTGCAAGAAAAAGCTCCTTTTTTGATAAGTCTTTTGGGGACACAACTACCTCAACCCAAAAACCAGCACTGAACAAACAGTAGGCAAGAGCTAAACAGACCTGAACAGTGCCATGCCTCCATTGTGCACCGCTTCTTACACAGAAGAGAGGTTCTAACATGTATAACTTATTCCATAACGTTATCTTTGCAATAGCTATAGAACTAGTTCCGTCAGTGTCTGGAATAGAGGTGCTCACAAGAAGGTTCGTCTATTTCAGAACAGTTTCTTAGATATCCAGAGTTAGATGGGCACTGCTTCACCCACTAGGCACAGAGGAGACTCACAAACACTAAAACCAAACACAGTTATTATTAAAATCACCCCCCCCAAAACAAACAAATAACAACTCCAAAAGCAACCCAGTGTTTGAAATAAGATTAACAACACTTGGCACTTTTAGCATACAAGTAAAATTCATGCTTGGCTTCCAAGTGTTAAGTATTTCTTCAGACAAGCAGTAGGACATTGATTTTAAGCCACACTGAAATAAACGTCTACACGGTGTTCACATCACAGCAGCAAAGTCACTCAGCTGCAAGTTTTTTTCCGTGACTGACAAAATGAAGCTCCCTTGTTTTCACCTCCCTTAGCCTCAGTTTTAATTGCCTTAGTCTCAACAGAATGTAATTTTTCTAACCCCATGCATGCACAGCATGTATTCCCAGCTACCTATTCCCCTACCAGCCAGGCTACTGCTTTGCACACCATCAGCTCCCTTCACTGTACAGCCTCGACTCACCTTGTCAAAATAAAAAATGCTGAGCAAAGAGTCTTGCTCAAGGATGTGCTCCATACTGCTGTAGTCTCATCAGAGGTGCAATGGAGTTGAGTAGAGCTGAGCAGCCTGATCACACAAATAAAAGCCTATCTGCTCACCTCCAACACTAATTTGCAAGGCAACTCGGAAATTAATTTTAATAATCAGCACAAGGATCAGAAGTAAGACCAGAAAAATGCAGTAATGAACCAGACAGATCCTTTTCATGAATAAAAAGCAGTAACTTAAAAGATCAGATCGCCACACTAAGAAATGCAGCCTATGTAACCGTGCACTAAAACACGGCAATTTTAATGCAGATTTTAACAAGGCTGGGGGAATTATAAGGGCAGTTTGATGATGTTGGGAGACTTCTTCATACAGTACAGTGACAGAACTGAGGTGATGATGCAATTACATACAAGTAATCAGAAACAAAAGCTGAGCAAGTGCTATAAACCTAATTAAGTTTTCGTATCATTCAGACACACAACTTTTATTTCCTTTAAAGAGAGCTTCATCTGAAGGCTCCTCAGACACCTGCCTTTACACAAACGTGGCTGATGCATGCCAACTCACTTCATAGACACCTACAACATTCCTGCATCAGCTGTCTGAAATGTCTTCCAGAGACAGCATTACCTCACCTTTCATCACTCCTGCATTCAATTAGATTGACTCCTTGACCCCTTCATGCAAGGAACTCCTAATACACTTCTACACAGAGAGCTGGACTAATCCCACATCCATTCAGCAATCATGGGAGCACTCCTGCAGATTACTACAGTAATCTACTTCCCCCCTCTCCCAAACTAGTTATGGTATCAGAATAAGAACCATTTGCAAGTATTTTAACAGGAAGGCACTTGTACATAACCACCTACATCTCTGACAGCAGCCTCACAGATCTTATGCATTTACTCTTTGGAGTCCAAACATTTCAGTTTTGTGTCTGAAGTTCTCCATTTCTTGTTTCATTAAACAAAGAATAACATCATTCTGCTGCCTCGCTTTAATACGTTCTTCCATTTATGTACACATTCCGAACCATGAGGGCTGACCCCACCATTCCACTTTGTCGCTGCCACTGCATCAGCAGTAGAACAGCTGGGACAATAAGAGATCCAGCAGGCTCACAGCCAACCTGCACCACCAACGTCCTGCCAAAGGCCAAGGATATCACACCACAAACCTGCAACACTGGAATTTTTGTTTGGTTAAACAGTTCATCACACCAGCAATAAAACAGACTTCATAACGAATGCAGCAGTGCTTGCTGGGAGGATGAGGCCGTTGACAAATATTTTATAGCTTCTGAAATATCCAGGTTGTTTTGACTGCGCGTGGTACCCAAGGAAACATAATGCAATGGGCTACATCCTCTCACTCGCACATTTTAACACACAGAAACACACCGACTCAGAGTCAGTGGCCACGGTTAAATTTAATCAAAATGCACTCTATTAGCACCTGGAAGCTTTCCAGGAGCCTCCTGCGTCCCTGGCCATCTGCCAAGACAGCTGACAGCGTTTCATGCCTGCTGAAATTACCAGGCTGCATGTGAATATGGCACTCTCCCGTTTCAGTAGGGTATTTACAGTTCTGTTAGGCATACAAGGAGTGGCTACCTCAGCACTGCTATTCTATTTGCACTTCACAGACACAGCCAGACGTACTTTGTGTCACCAAGAGAACATTTTGCAAAGCAGCAGCTATCCGTCGTACTTCCAAGTTTCTTCGGCCATAGGAAAGCGAGGCACTGGTGATGCCTAACACGAACAAACCATAGCTAGAACCAAGATCTGAATTCATGTATTCTGTACAGCCTAAGAAGATAAAACTCAAGTCCTTTCTACAGGTATAGCCAAGCATCAGAATTCTTGTTTAACAGCTTCATTGAAGTTCACTGCTTTGCAGAGCCGTAAGATGCAACAAGGGACAGCTCTCAGGGTAGCACTGCATGGGAAATGCTGAGAGGCGGAGGAAGCCTGAAAAGCAATTACAGTAACAGTTTTATGATGCATCAATATGAGATGATGTATCTTGTCTGCATTCTGAGAACACCAGGAGTGTTACACCTCCCAAGAACACCTATATATGCCTCCAGTTCCAGTTGTCTCTAGAGACTTTCAGAAACATATATTACTGATTTAAGATATCAGAGAATACCCAGGATACAAAAAAAAAGCCTACAGGGTAGGCCCAAACAACTCTTGCAAAGAGCTGTGGTAGAAAGGTTAGCAATGAAACAAGCTAAAAAACCACAAACAAAACACAGAACTGAAAAACTAGCACTCTGGTTCTGAATACTCTGTATTATACTCTGTATACTCTGAGTATTCGATGCACAAGTTCCATGCAGAGCCCTTTCAGCTCTGAAGATGCCTCGGGCCCAAACTAGGGTTTGCTGTCACTAAAACAGGAAGAGCTAGAACAGTGCACAGAGCAGATGCACCACAACTCATGCACAGCCTGAAATCTGGTGGTGAAAGCACACTAGCACCCAAGTACTGTCAAGTATCGGGCTTGATGTATTGAAGCCTAACAGAGTGAGAAGTGAAAATGCTCACTGTCAGACCAATTCTCTCTCAGAAGAATTCTAAATTCAGACTTTGCCATACAACACAGGACTACAGCATTCACTCTGCTCATGCTCCACTGGCTGCAGCTCCGGGGCTGCCCATGTCTGCACAAGCACCAGCTCCTGCACTCCTACCCCAGCATTTGTAGGCTCTTTTGGAGCCCACTTGGCGGAACCAACCCAAGCAGCAGCCCACAGCCCAGGCTTGGGTTTTACAGCCTTTTGCTTTGTGGCTGAGATGAACTACACAGCTTATCACTTAGCAAGTACAGCAGCCTCCATCCCCTGCCTTTCTCCACCACCTCTGCTTTATCAGAAAACAAACTGGTCCCATCTATGATCCCAGGAAAAGCAAGAACAAAAAAGCCTAAAGCTCAAACTAGCCTTTTTACCAGATTACTTTCTGGTCTTTTGGCAAGCAGAATTGATTTACTGGATGATCAGGCAAACACTAGAGCCAGCATGAACTAAGCAGGAGGCACCGGGCCTCCTGTTATTAGAAACAGATGCAGCTGGGAAAGGCTCAACTACGGGCATTCATCCTTTTACCTTCCATCACAGGTAGTGCTGGGATCAACTGCGACTCATACTGACTAGACACAGCTTGGTGGAAAGCCCACCTAAGAAAAGACCAGCTGCAAAAGCAGCTTGCTAGCAGAACAGTCACTTGAATTCAAAGTACATCTTCTGCTGGAGTGACAGAGATAAGAGTCTTATGCCAGTCTCAACAAACACCACTTAAATCAGTGCACTGGATAGCAATAGATGCAGTAGTGAAGTTTTCAGTAAGCTGATATTAGATGTACCACAAAGCACATAGCAACGTGTGGTCACTGTACAGAAAAATGTATGTCACTTCAAGAAGAGATTTTTACTCATGTAAATATTACACCTGCTTGCTTGAGACAACTACAGAATAATACTGCTGTGAGAGTTTGGAAGCATACCCAGCTGGAGTGAGGTTAAAACTGGAAAGAATGAGATTGAAGGGAAACCATCCAAATCAAGCACCTGCTCACCTGGGGAGGGGACCAGACCCACTTCCAGCTGCTCATCTCGCCCTGCAGGCCTGCTCTGCTATACCTTCTGCACCACCAGATTCCTCCAGAAAACAACTACTTGCTTTCCTAGAAGTATCTTCTCCTCCCCAACCAGCTTTCCCTGCTGAACCGATAAGTTAAACGGCTCAGCCAGGGGTACGATATTGAGGACAACGAAAAAACTGAAAGGAAAAAACCTGAGCTACTGCTGCTAGAAGGGGACAGAAGTGAAGCAACACATCACAGCCGTATTAAAGTTATCCTCTCCAGGACTCCTATACACACTCAGATTCCCACAGCACATGGAAATGCAAGCAAGCTACCAGTGTGTCCGGCAAATCAGTACTTGTATAATAAGCATCACTCGTCACTCACAGGAAGGATTTCCTCCAGCAGTCACAGACCTGACAGGGCCACAGACACAGAATTGGAAGGCAATGCACATTCAAAACTAGAGGGCAAGAGCTGCTACATTCATGCTAAGATTCAGGAAAGCAGACTGAGGTTTCTGTACGACTGCTGCAAAAGCCAGAGCAGTGAATGCTGCATTCTGAGATGGATTAAGTTTAACACATTGATTGTTTGGTTCAGCAAGAGCCCTGGTGTCAGTCTCTGCCACTGGTACAAACAGAAGCGTTTCCAAGATCCAGAAAAGTTACTATGGATTTGGTCCATCTGCATTCCAGTTTAAAAATAACACAGATTGCACACCTCCACTTCCTCTCCATTTCTGTTTGGTTAACATTTGCAGCAAGGAAAAAACCCTTAGCAGTAAAGAGTAACACAGCTCGACTCACAGCATGTTCTCCTGCCCACTAATTGCTACCACCAGTGCTTAAAAAGGCCACGAGGAGAATTAAGTCATTTTGGAAGTTATTTTAAACTAAACCAACTTGCATCACGTCTCACATCTCTGCTCCTTCCCTGCTTCACACAATGCTAATTTCCAGGGACTGGAGCCATGCCTCAGTCCCCATCTCAAGCAGACATCACAAAGCACAGCTGCTCCCCAAAGCACACAGCACTGCAGCTTTGCTGGCTTCACATTCACTACTGTGCTTCCCCAACTTAAGCACTCTTTGGAGGTAGAAAAAAAAACACAATAATAAACAATTGAAATAGTTCATTATTAAATGATTTTATGCTACGATTCTAAATCACCATGCAAAGTTATCAACATTAATTAAATACCTTCTGTTTAACAGCACAGGATCTAAAAGACAAGGACAATGCCACTTGTTTATATTAACACAAAATATTTTATATTTCCAATAAAGCAATGCTACTTCTCCCTGGAGGCATTCGAGGCCAGGCTGGATGTGGCTCTGGGCAGTCTGGTCTAGTGGTTGGTGACCCTGCCATGAGTTGGATCTTTGAGGTTCTTTTCAACCCAGGCCATTCTATGATTCTACGTTATTCTGCAGCCATTGTCTGGATAGTTAATTGCAATTAAAGAGAATCATCCTTAGTTGTTAGCTTAGCTCAGAATTGAAGCAAGTCTTGCACCATTTTTTTTTGCTGCTCTCAAACTTCTGGTGGGAATTACCGAACAACTCCAAAATTTGAGATACCCACATGATAAGCATCACTATCTGATTAGTCACCTTGTAAACATTTAAGAGTGAATTTCACTACCCATTCCTTGAGCCAGTGTGAGCAGCCCAGGCACAGACACCTACCCTGCACTGTGTGACCATGTACCAACTGCTGGCCATGCAGTGTGCCCAGAGGCAGCAGGTTACATGGCAGATCTCACTTTCCCACTAGCATTACTCCAGCAAATATATGCAAATGCGCAGGATCAAGGCTTCAGGAAACACTCAACAAAGCAGTTGGTTAATCAGGCAGAAAACGATCTCCTCTGTCCTGGAGGGGTACAGTAAGATTCAACAATGCCCATTTTTTGACTAGTCTGTTCCTAAAAAAGAAACATTAAATTGCAAGCTGCCCTCAGTTCTGCAGCGGCACTGCTGTGACTCACAGCACACTGTGTATTTTATGGTCACAGAGTCAAACAGCTGAGCATTTTTATTCCTGGTTTGTCAGACTTGTTGGAAAAAAAAATAATAATCTCCAAAGCCTCAGTGGAAAAGCCACTGCAATGGCAAAACCCTCCAAGCCACAGCTAATGTGGCTGCACGCTCCTGTCTGCCCCACCTCCAGCTCCAGGCTGTTAGATCTGAAAGCTTGGCCAATACTGACAGATCACTAAGAGACACGCGTGCTTTTAAAGGATGAAGGAGGTTGGCACAAGTTGTAGCTATAGACTGCATGACCACTGCATCAACAGCAGCACTACAGCGGGTTTCGACTTCCTGAACTGAACACATTTCAGTAACTAAGAGATCATTTTCACCAATTAAGTATTTGCAGGCTACAATCCACAAAATTTTGTTTCAAATGTTCAATGCATCAATGGCACAAGGGCAAAATGCAACCAATTGAATAAGTGCTATCAGCACATACTACAGCCCAGTAAGGAAAAACTGGGTGCAAGAGAATCACAGCACAAGGCTCTGGATACCTGCTGTGGTGTCTAGGAAGCGCGATGCGGTAACAAACTTCATTTTGAGGCAGGCTTCAATTTGCTGTTCAGTGAAACAGGATTAGGAAAAAAAATGGAAGGCTCTCATCAGCATTTTGTAAGTACACGAATTAGGAAAACAGAAGTTTGTGTCGTAAGACTTGCACGCTCAGAGTGACTCCAGTGAGCTTGCCAACAGCAACACAAAACAGAATAGAGAGGGAGGTGGGAGAAGATAGCTTTAATACAGGATCTTGATCATCAAATCCATCTTCTGTAAAATCTGACCACCTTTCAGAAGCTTCCATGGTAATTAACAGGATGTCTGAACAGATCTTCAGAAGTCCAAAAGCATGGTTAGAACGACACGAGTAAACAGCAATATTACAAGGTTTCCCCCCCCTTACCCCCCCCAAACTCCTAATTTCTGCTTATAACCAACTCACTTCAACAGTCAATCACATTTTTCACAAGAGCCAAACAAGGACTTCCACTTCTAACATTTACCCTCTCATCGCTGTGCAAGGTGAGAGTCTCAGTATTATTTCTTCTTACACAATTTGCCATGTTAACAGTGCAATTCTCAGGATGGTAAAGCTCTTGAAGACTCTTTTCAACAGCAGATGCAAAGCGTTTATTTGAACAGCAGAGTTCTTGAGCTGCCAAGACTAGAACATACCTCCAGAGAAATGGAAGTGAAAATGGAAGGTAAAATGCAACACAGATGAAAAGCTTACTTCAGGGTTCACTTTCTTAGTCTATCAAATGGGGAGGGAAGATGCAAAACGTAACTGGTAGGAACAGAACAAACCAATTCTCAGACAAATTTGTCAGCTAGGAAGGTAATGGTAAATACTGTAAAGCAGGAAGCTACATGCTCTTCTATCTCACTTCTCTTATTTCTTCCACCTACCCAAAGATGTAAGTATTAAACCTCTTCCAAGTGACACACGCCAGCTAGCATCAGTAGTTCAATCAGTTTGCAGCAACAAGTTACAGAAAAGCAGGGAGATCTTTGCACTTCAAAATCCTGTACAGACACGTGGCAACACAATTTCCATCTTGAGAACTACACAATCAGACCTATGTCCTTTTTTCAAAGAGCCTGGGCTTTTTCTTTTTATTAGTATTATTTAGACAGTGCTTGCCATGTTAACATTAATTAGAAATGAATTAGCTTAGTCTCCCAAGTTAACTCTTCCCAAAGACCATGACTTGCAAGTTCAACACATAACAAGTAAACACAGAAGATTCATGCTCCTTTTTATATTAAAAACATCCCAACAGCTTCCAAGGAGAAATTTGCAATATACCTTCTCAGAAAGAATCAGCAAGCACAAAGAAGATTCTGAGAAGTAACTGGTTTGCTTTTCAAGAGAAGACGAGCACTGCTAGCCACAGCTAACACTGTACTTGGGGGAAAATCCCTGACCAGTGGTACTGGGAGATGTAGAAAAGGAAATCCTGCCCCTTCCACCACAAAGATGATGCAGAACACGGGCACAATTCAAGATGCTCCAGATTTGAATGCTGTTTTGCATTGCCATAGGCAGGGATGCTAGCTTCAGTGGGAAGAGGGCGGGAGTGTGAGCCAAGAGACATCTGAACCTTATTACATCCCTGCACCAGCACAGCCCTGGGGCACAGCTTGCCCTAGTGAAAGAATCTGCTCTAACTATCGGCAGCCATAGGTAGGAAGGAGAAAGCAGCATTGTTGAATCAGCTGAAGACCAAAATAACAGCTGGGGAAACTGTTGCATCAGAAGCATGCAGCATCTACAGAACGGGCAAAGGCTGCAGAGAACAGAGGTTGCAAGACTTTGTCTGTAAGCTGCTAGGTGTTAACAAGCACCAAGACTCCATTTCTGGAAATTATTTTTCCTCCAGCCTATAAAAGACAAGCGGTAAACTCCAGAAAGAGCTGTGTGTGTTTGGTTGTGCTCGCTGTGCACAAGCAGAAGGCTGCCTGGCTCACTGCAGGCCGCAAGTGCAGCATGAGTCAGACTGAAATCCCACTGCACTGATGATTCTGCTCAGGCCCAGGAAGAACAACTGCGCCAGAAAATCTCATCCCCCCTCCTCCACCAGCCTGAACTTTGCAACAGGGGAAAAAGCACTGGGTGTGGGAAGCAGCCAGCCCCCAACCCACCATGAGGCACCAGCTGGGTCTGGCAGGGCTCGGCTGCAGCTCAGCCCTGAGTCACCCCCCTGGGCTTCCATCGCTGGGCTGTGGGGCTGGGCATGGGTTTTCCCAGTGAAGTCAGTGTGTTTTAGGCTGTTATCTTT
Source organism: Excalfactoria chinensis (assembly GCF_039878825.1). Lineage (NCBI taxonomy): Eukaryota > Metazoa > Chordata > Aves > Galliformes > Phasianidae > Excalfactoria > Excalfactoria chinensis. Next base: position 125,179,790 of record NC_092826.1, read on the forward strand.
CCCAGAAGCACGACCACACATTCCGAGTAGCCCACAGAGAATATGTTTAGTAAGTACTTCCCTCTCAGAGGCCTGACAGTAAAAACCTTTATATTTCAAGCGTGAGCTTTTAAGTGCTACCACTGCTTCTACCAGGCAGCCTCTAATACGTATCTTACAAATCGAGAGCTGATTTGCATGCCATCTCAAAAAGTGCAGTTGTGTATCTGTAGGCTTTATAAGCAAAGTCTGGAACAGACCACGTGATTTTTGTTCACAACTGGAAAAGGCACGGGAAACCCCTGGAAACAGAACAGCACGTGACAAGTACAAACAACAGAGAAGAAATTATGAAGAGGATCTGAGTGATGGCTTTTATCACCTGCTAAACAAAATCATGCTTTGTAAAATAGGGAAGGTCTATTAAAGAGATGTAAGTTTTCAGACCGATCATCTGAATCCAAGTGTTCTTTCTGCTCCTCTCAAAATTACACAGAAGCAGAAAAGTAACCTCATCCACCAGCAGCTGTTTACAATAAAGAATTCTTAGGATTGCAACATCAAAGTCTTTAAAAAATCCCACTCTTCATTCAAACACCCTCCCAATTTTTGGTCATTTGCAATTGGATCACCCAGATCTGGCTCTAGATTTAAATCAAAACACAGAAATTCAGAAAGACTTGACTAGCAACCTTGCTTTTGTTACACAGATCTAGTGGTTTTTCAGACACAGCCTACCATAACGTCTGATTCACACACCATGGCAATTGCATTCTTAATATACACATCCATGAGCTCCTTTAGGAAGATTTCATCCAGAACCCAGCCCATGCTTAGGGCCACACTACAGCAGAATACCATAAAATCCTCTCTAACAGCAGTTTACAGCACCGAGAAAGAAAATCAGTACACGCAACAAACAGAAACCCAGCCTGTAACTACAGCAACATTTTTGGTTACCCAAATGATCTTGCAATTGGTCTACAATAGACTGTGCAGTACGATCAAAGCAGAACAAACCACTGCAAAGCAGCTGTAAGCCTACCTTGCACCATGATGCGCCTCCCCTAGATAAAGGGTACTGTAGAAGTGCTATTAGTTTTGGTAACAGAGTTATGGAGGCTTGGCACCAAGCTAATCAGATATTGCTCGGTTTCAGCTCAGTATAATAAGACTCTTATTAAGCTGCCTTCTTCAGGCTAGTCTCAGGCCAACCAAGATAGTTCTCCCTCCAAAAAGGGGGACTGCTATAACCACAGGCTTAATAATACTCAAGAGAATCTTTAAGATAGGATTCTCATGAATTATTGCTGAGAAAGTCTTCTGGCCATTGTCATTTACATCTAAGAGCAGCTTCAAAAACTGCAGCCACTAGGAAGCCACTGCAGCTTTTCTGTCATCTACCCAGATCGAAATTGAAAGCTTAGATGCCTCGGTGTCTTCCATAAGACCAAGGAAACTGACAGGTATAACGAATTGCTGTGTCCCTTACAAAATACATGCCCAAACGCACGCTTAAGAAGGTTAAAGTAATTGGAAAGGCTTCCACAGTGAGGGCTCTCAAGTATTTTGACTAGGTGCAACGGTTTGCCTCCAAATGTGAAAGTGAACTGCTGATAGGGAAACTGAAGAGCACAAACCAGAGCAAAGAGTCCCACCAATTGTCCTAAGCAACAAACCCAGCCTTCACACTCCACTATTACAAAGCATTTGCAGCTCCTCTTTCAAGCTGGGACTGACACTCAGGGATATGGCTTATTCAGCTAAAAAAAACCAACCACCCTAATACGGGAGAGTGAATAATGTAGTTTCCCCTCTAGTGCATTGCCCGAAATGAACTCCATGATCAGCTCAGTGCCAAAGAGCAGAAACAAGTCCAGCAGCAATTTCAGAGGTTGTGGTTTGACTAACCTTATTCTAGTGTAAATTGGCACTTCCTTACAAAGCAACAGCTTTGCTCCACCTATTCTGCTTCACCACATTCCGTGCTGGCACCGCTGTTTGAATGGCTACATGATGAATTCTGAGCATGACGGTACATCTCAGAATTGAACGTATATTTTTGCTGGGCTGTTAGTTTGTAGCTGAATAATTACTGATCAGGAAAAGCAGATATGGCTGAGCCTGTCAACCAGGAAGGCTGGAATGGCAAAGACACGATTGATAAGATGCACAAACAGGAACAGCAGGATTGTGAGAGGCGAGCTAGCACATAGCAGGGACACCAAGGGGGGAGCCTGGGAAAAATGGGATTCAGTGTCTTTGTTCAGATGGTAACAGGGTGGTTCTGCAAATCCCAGCCCCACTGCAGAGCTCCACAGGGTTTCCAATAAGCAAAACTTCCATTTGTTGCTTTCAATTTTCTCTTAGAATCTAAAGGGATCATGTATATGCTCACAGCCATCTTAAGATTGTTAAGGTTGCCTTGGGAACTTAAAACGTTATCCCAAGAGCTGGATTAGACTAATTACCTTGTCTCAGTACACAAGGTGGTAGTTCACCAAGCGTGATGAAAACTAAGCATTCCAAAAGGTGCATAGCCAGAAGTATTTCTACTGCAAACGATTCAACTCCGCTCTTTGATGATAGATCCAATGTTTCCTTTTCAGTTTGTGACACCCATCGCTACAGCATTCAGCCGCTTCCAACAATTTTCACAACACCATTATTAAGCACTCTCTCTCTCAGCACAAAACTAATTAACTTATGATCTTCCTATAGAGCCCGGATTCTACAATCAGACAGACGTTCACATAGCAAACCGCGTTCAAGGAGTTACCATCCCAACAATTCAAAGCTAGTCCATTGCACCATGGTTCCAGGACGCAAACCTTGAAAGCTAACAAGATTTCTCATTACCATCCAGTAGCAGCAACATTTTTAAAAACACTGTTGCAGTTCTTTTGCAAAAGAAGATGCACCTCACCAACAGTGAAAAGGAAGGAAGACAAAGCAGGGCTTTTGTTAGGCACCTAAATAGCAAGCATCAAGGCTAGAAAACAGAGCAACATGGAAATGAGACGTAGCAGTAAGTATAAATCAATGAACTCTTACTGGAATTCAGTTACCCACAAAAGAACTCGATCACTTAAAAAACAGGAGAAAGCAAAGACAAATGCATACTTCTCTCAAGTCTTTAAAATGCCACTGCTCAACAACACTGACCTTTCAACAAATCAAGACATCTTCGAGCCAACATGACTACAGGTCTGAGAGGCTGGGCAAGATTAAACTCAAGATCAGTAAATAGCAGTTAGTTCCATCTTATTCCTGAGGTCTGGGGTAGCTCCATACTGCACAGATAGCCTATGGAGCTCTGCATCACAAAAAGCACGGAATGAGCGTGTGCAGCAGGTACTGCAAAACAGGTGGGAGTTAGAGTAAACAGAGCTCATCACCCTGAAGTATAGAGGTGAATAACTATCTATTAGCCTGTAGCCAGCAGGCATAACACACTGCTTTAATGAACAAGAAGTTCTGATACAATCCACCACAGAATTTCTTTCAAGCCATCACGATACTCAAATAAGATGACTCAGCTGAGTCAGCAAAACCAATCTGCGTTGCCCGTTTACTTTGCTGAACATTGCCCATCCCTCCTTGTTGCGGTTAATGAAACTCCGTTTCAAAACCTCGTAGGCAGAAGAACCTCCTCATTTCTGCAGCACCTTACGCTGCAGAGAGGAAGAAACTACACAGCACAGTTTAGAAACTGCTGCGAGATCTCCTTCCATCTCCCTTCCTGTCTCACCCCAGCAGCAGCTATTGCACGTTTCCCTTTCAGTAGTTCAGAGGACACACACACCAAGTATCACTCCCGCCTTTATTTCACATCAGACCGTTCGCTACCTTTAATCCAATCACAATAAATATCTGCAATTTGTATTTTTAGCAGAGCCTGTCCACGCAGATGCCAAAAACAATATTAAGTGGACTTGAGCAGCAACACACAGCTTAACACCCAGAAAAGAACGGAGCTCTCAGTAAATAGCTCTTCCTGTTCTACTTCCTTCTATATACAAACATCTGGGCTGAGCGCCCAGATGACTTTTCAAAAATAGTTTTAATTGCTTTATTATCTGCTCTGCTGTAATCAATGCTTTTTAAGACGTCGGTTCTCACTGCTTCTTAGAAAGTGCCTTCTCCCACATAATCTACCACCGCCTCTATTAAACAATTCATAAGGAGGGTTGTTTTTTTCCAGCTCGCTGTTAAAAAACCTGGAGTTGACTCTGAGATCAATAACTCAAGTTTCATTACTCTGCCTCACTCACTTTGAAAAACCGCCATCGGAGCACATTTGCAGCAGTGATGCCCTGCGTTAATGTAAACACCAGCCACAGAGCTGACAACATCACCCACGGGCAGCCCTGCCCTTCTGCAGCTCCCAGCCAGTCTGCTGCGCTCGCAGCCGATGCCATGAATCAGCCCCACAATTCCACATCCTCGGGGTTCAACTCCTCCATCATTTCAAAGCATACAAAAAAAATCCGGAGCCAGAAGTTCCCCAAGTGCAGTAAGTTCCACGGATGTATAACCAGTAGCAAACGCCACGCGGTTTTCTTAGCTATGATAAACATAAGCCAGTGGTTCTTATTGCAGAGGGCATAACCTATCCTGTATTTATTTTGTATCTCTGCACAACTACAGGTGTGATGTGATGGCACAGATACTGGGACACAGGAGGGGGAAAGCCACACTTCCTTGTCCCGCTGGTTTTATCCTCCCCGTGTCCAGCTCTAGCAGTAAAGATGTCACGCTGGCAGACAGCAGAGCTCCACAGCTTTCACTCCTTTTATGATGCTGTCCTCGTGTTGTTCCACTTTTCTTAAAAAGATCAAGCCAGATTAGAGCTGAGAGTGCAACAGTAGCATCAGGGCGCCTCATGTGAGCAGTTGAAGGCAATTTTGGAGTTGATTATCTGTTGAATTCTTCGCCCACAGAAAATATACGCTTTCTGATGTAGCCTTCAAATATGCTGGGGGAGAAGAAAGGCATTTGATCCACGCAGTCTTATTGTTTCACTCGCTCATTAGGCAGCAAGTGCCACTGCAAAGTCAAGCGCTGGTAAATGTTTAGATCAGCTTGTAATCATCCTGAAACAGATGGCCATCACAGATTCCAGGGGCTGAGTTTTAGTGCCTCTTTTTATTATACTGGCACATTCATTATTCTCATTCTCTTCTGTGTTAACCACTACATACAGTCAGAAGGTGAGGCCTCCAGCGTCTCCTTCTTTACCTCAAAGCTAGCCAGCTAAAATCCATTCCTACTGCTGTATTTTCCCCATATTTGTGGGTGGTGTGTTTTGAAGGAGCTACACCCAGCTTCCTACAGATTCCCAGCCTTCCTAACCAGCTCCTAACAGAAGCAGCCAGCCAACATGAGAGAGCAGACCCACCAACAGTGGGAACAGGACAACCACAACGGGCTGCAGAAAGCAGAGCCTGCCTTTCATTTCTGGCATCTCACTTTGTGAAAGTTTCCTAACAGCATCTTTCAGCATACCAAAAAAGCGAATGCCTTGCTCTCCATGCGAGCACACTTGCACGCCCCTGAAGATCTGAGTAACGTTTACACATTGCTTTCCTTCAGGTGCCCTCTGAAGTTATTCCTGAACCTGACTGCAGTCCCAAGAAGGATTTTGCCATCTCTGTCCTACTCAAAGGCCATCAAACCATTTCCTTGCAGCCTGCTGGGGAGGAGGTGCTGCTGAGGAGCCCTGGGTAGCACACCTCCCTGCAGACCTTCTCATTAGGAATTCACACGCTTGCTGTAAGCCTTATCGCTGTGATGCTGATACACAACACTTCCCTTCTAAGGTCCTATTTCCTTCTACGAGGGATAGGTTAACAGTTCTTGTCACAGTTTCTTTATACGGCTCTTCTTCACACTTAGATGATCTTTGGATTTTCAATTGAAAACCTGGCCATCAAGTGTGTCGGCACTGCAGCCCTATGCTCAAAAAGCCTACAGAAAAAAACAAAACAAAACTGCTTTTCCCATTTTATCCTCACCAAGTGCTTTATTCCAGTGTGTGCCACATTCTGCTGAGACACAGGAGCCACATTTCAGACCCACCCTTTCTGCACATCCTTATTCCCAAGCCTTTAAGGCTCAGAGACCGTCTCATTAGTCGCTGCACGTAGCTCTGGAAGCAGCCTTAAATGAGGTTTTTCAGATGAATACTACGTCCTAAGTTTATTTAATTACTATCATCATTAACTATAATTCATGTTCATTTCCTAGTCTAACTTTTTCTTCTGGGTTTCTGTTTATTTTGCTAAGAAACATCAGCGTGCCTAATTCCTGACCTCAATGAATGCACACAGGTGCTCTGTGCTTTTCCTGCACAAAGTTCAGACTGAAGCTGCTTCCATCACACCAAGCATTCATTTCCATCTGTCAGCCATTGCTGTATCCAGTGTTACACTAAGCACCTAACCTGGGATCCAACAGCACTTCAATGCAGCGTTCGTAACCAAAGAGATACCTAGATTTGGACACATCAAGTTATTTTTGCACGCTCCCTGACTTGGTGGGGGACAGTTTCCAAAGGGCCCAAAGCATTACTACTCATGGTTACACCTTGCTGCAAGGTGAGGACATCACAGAGCATCCATAGCACATGCTCAACTCTACCAGCTTCCTTCATACAAAGGTAAACCTGCATCTCTCCAAGCTTGCCATACTCCCCAGCTTGCCCTGCCCTTCCAACCCCCCTCACCAACTCCAGGCCTTCTATTTGCCACTTTTAGCTTTACACATACAAAGCAGCATGCCTTTATGACAACTAACTGGACCAGCCGTGCACTTCATAGCGGCACAGGACAGCAGGAACCACACACAGCACTGCGCTGGTCCCTATTTGCTTTGTTATTAGGCACAATCCTGGAGAGGGCAGAGGATTTCCCTCGGTGAGCACTGCTGCGCCCAGAGCAGACACACAGCAACAGCTGGGGCTGCCGCACACAGCACTGTGGGCTCTGCTCCAAGAGCAGCTCTGCTCCATCCAGCAGCATCTCAGCCCGGTGCCACCAGCCTGCTGCCCTGCAGGAGGATGTCCCTATAAAATAACCACGCGCCTTCGGAAGGGACAAGAGGATCCCGTGGGCCGAATTCCGGCAGCAGCACCCCGTGCGTTTCTACGACGAGCGGCTCGAAGCAGCTCGGCTCCTTCCCGGCCCGTGCCGCAGGATGCCGCCGCTCACACCGACCCGCCGGCAGCGCTGCGCCACCGCCTCCGTGGGGTCACCCCACCGCAGCGACACCGCACCGCCGAACCTCGCACAAAGACAGGCGGCGGGTTTGGATGGGTAGGAAACAAAGGCAACGCCGAGACGACGCATCGCCTCCACAAAACCGGCCTCACGTAAATCGCACGCTGACAACCACCCGGAGAGCTCCGGCACGGAGCGACGCGGGGACGCATCTGAAGACGGCGGCTCCGCAGCGGGGCGGGCGCAGCGCGCGAGTCGGGCTCGGCGGCTGCCGGCGGCGGGAGGGAGGGCTGCGGGAACCGCCGGACCCCGCCGCTCCGATCCGCACCGCCGCAGAGCCGCGCGCCCGGACCGCCGCCCGCGGCCATGTGACGCTCCGCCGGGCGCGGGCGGACAGGGAGCGGGGAGCGGAGCCACGCAGCGCCCCGCCGGAGCCCGCCGCGGGAGGACGAGGAACTTCGCCGCGCTGCGAATCTCCTCCATCATCATCGCTTTAGTTTTTGGTGGGGGGGAGGAAGGAGGGAAGGAACCGCAGCGCATTTCCGCACCGCCGCCCGGGAGGGGCCGGGGCAGCTCCCGCCGCCCGCGGGCACCGCCGCCGCCCCGGTCCCGCCACTTACCGAGTGGTTCACCCCCCACATGAGGACGCTGAGCAGCGGGTCGCTGGCCCGGAACAACTTCACTTTTTGCGCCACGAAGTGCTTCTTCTTGGTCTTGGTTTTACTCGCCATGACGGAGGCGACGGTGCCGGGGGCCGCCATGGCGCGGGAGGCGGGGCGGGAGGCGCGGCGGGAGCGGGCTCAGCACGGCAGCCCCGCGGGCGGCTCGGCGCGGCGGCGGGCGGACTGAGTGCCGCGGGGAGCCGCGCGCATCCCGGCCTCTGCCGCGCCGAAATGGCCCCGCTCTCGCTCCGCGGCCCCGCCCGCCGACGGGGAGCCGCCCCCGCCACGCACGGCGCCGCTCCGCCCCTCCAGGACGGCGCGGGAACGGCCGCCGAGTTTCGGTTCTCCGCGCCCCGTTGCGCACGCGCCGCGGGATCGCGCCTGCGCGCTGCCTTCAGCGCTGCCAGGGGAGCGTCGACGAGCCGCCTGTGTGCGCGCTTACTGCCGTGCCATGGTTGGAGATGGATCCCAAAGCGTCCCAGCCATCGCTCTGTGGCAGACTCTGCAGCAGTTTAACCGCGGAGTGAAGGCCGCGATGCGTTTGCCCAGCTGGAGCCAAAGCAAAAACGTTGAAGTGTTTCTGAGTGTTCCAGTGGTGGCACAGGGCACCCTGCTGAGCCCAGCTCAGGAACATCGCGCACAAAGCACACTCCTCCTGGCACACAGGGGGCTCTATGGGCAGCCCCGGCTGCACTGCAGCCAACACAGACAGCAGGGAATCACAGGATGGTTGGAAAAGACCTCTGAGATCATCCAGCACAACCCCTGCCCGTCCCCACCACGCCTCCTAACCACGTCCCTCAGTGCCACGTCTGCACTGTTCAACGCCTCCAGGGACAGAGACTCTACCACCTCCTTGGGCAGCCTGTCCCAAAGCACCACCACTCCTTCTGAGAATCAGTTCTTCCTACCATCCAACGTGAACCTCCCCTGGCACAGCTCAAAGCCATTCCATTTCATCCCATCACTGTTACCTGGTAGAAGAGGCCAACACCCACCTCACCACAGCCTCCTTTCAGGCAGCTATGGACAGCTATAAGGTCTTCCCAGGCCTCCTCCAGTCTAAACAATCCTAGTTCCCTCAGCCACTCACCATTAAACTTGTGTTCCAGATCCTTCACCTTGGGCACACACAGCACTTGCAGCAGGCTCCCCACTGACTTCTTAACTACCCAGGTGTACCTGCCTGCTGTAAGCCCTGGCTTTGTACACAGACTGATCCTGAAGCAAGTTGACCTTCGGGGATCAGCAGCAGAGATGTTCTATGAGGACAGACAAATGTGAGCTCATGGCTGCCCCAGTCTAGGCAGGGCCCTCACCAGTAGGACCAGATGCCGTAAAGGTTGGGTGCAGGAGCCAGCACACATCAGCAGTCCTGCAGAGGCATTGAACCAGATCCATCCAGAAAGGCACAGCGTAAGCACAAGGTCCATCTGGGAATCAAACTACCTTTGGAGAAGGGCCAAGGTGACCTAAAAGACAAGCTTACAAATACACCTACAGCACAGCTCAGGCAAAGAACGTGCATAGCTCCACCTCTGAGCTTAAATAGAAGTCCTGGGCAGAGGCTGGGGCTGGTCCTACCAGGTGAGGCTGCTCATTAGGGTCTGCAGGTGCACTCTGCCCCCCAGCACAGACCTACACAGGTGCTCATGGATTGAGAACCTTGTTGCACCAAGCTCAGTGGTCATCTCATCTCCTCTGTTCTTCTTTGGCTGCTGTGATTGCAGTAGCAAAGTCATCTAAACCGGTGGTGCTTTGTTTCTCTCCTGCACAGAAGCAATTAATATATTATGCATTTGTTATATCGTCTTTTTCTCTTCAGCTGACTGAGAACAGGAGAGTACAGAGCTGCTACGTATCAATTCTGGTTACTCTTATTTTCTGTGTATAAATTTATTTGGGAGTTACAGAAGGGTTCTAAATGATGGCTTTTGTTCTTGAAAAATAACAGCCTTACAACAAAACTTCCTGGCGGTTCCTGCAGTCAATGGAAGCGGCTGAATAGTCAGCACCTCTGACTAAAAGCAGGTCACTTAGATGCCTAAATATAGATTTGAAGTCAGATTTTTAGAAGAGATCAGTACCCATTTATTCCTTACGTTATGCTTAGAACACGACATCTGATCACTGTGCAACGCGGCGCACATCAATGTGACATCTGTCACATATTTGCCTTTCATCTTCTTTCCAGAGTAAATCCATATAGCCAAGTATTTTGCTTTTTAAGTGTGTAACTTGCAACAAATATTTTGGCAGGTTTATTGTAGGGAAGGAGAGTCCTGGGCAAGAAGTTGTGCTTTTCTTTCTTCCTGGTGACTTTGCTGTCTTAGCCTAGATTCTGAAGAGCTCCTTCCTGCAAGCGTGAAACCCTTCCAAGGAAGATTGTGTTTTATCAGAGGAGAAAAGTGGTAAAAGTTTCCCCTTAAAAGCTCTTACATCCTGGACTTCCCTTTTAACACTGGGACTCTGGGCTCTCCCTTTCCTCCAGCCCTAACAGTAATCCTGAGAATAATCCTGGTTTATGCTAAACCTCCACCCAGGCTCCCCAACCAGTGCCTGCATCAAAACCCTCTCAAAGCCACATTCTTTTCAAAGTCCACCTTTTCCTTTGGCACGCTCCCTGTGCCCAGCTGCAGCTCCAGGCTGTCCCTGCCTGAATGCTGGGCTTAACACAGACCTAAGGACCAGGACTCTCAGCCAGAGCTCATGGGAAGATGTTCCTTTAGCCCTGTTCTCTCTACACTGTGCCCCTTCTCTTCAAGTTTCCTTTTTAGCTCCAGCCCAGCTGCAACTCCAGGCTCCCTCTTTCAGCCTTAACCTTAACCCTCACACAAATCCTCCCACAGCTCTGGTCATGCCCCCCTGCAAAGTGCCTGCACCAGGAAGTTCTTGTGGCCAAGTTCTCCTTGCTGCCTATACTTCCCTAAGACGGCCACTTTCTAGCCCCATGCCAGCTGCAGCTCTTGGTTTTCTCCTCTTAACCACAACCTCAGAACTCACCCTACTCCTGACAGTATGCCGAGCCTTAGACTAAGCCCCTCAGCCTGTGCAAACACCCACACGTTCCTGCAGCCCATTTATCCTAGTGGCTCAGCCTTTCCTCCAGCGAAAGCTTTCAAGCTCCCTTCCAGCTGGAGCTCTGGGTTCCCTCTTTTTCCCCAGCACTGACCCTAACACTCACATCAGCTCCATGCCAAGACCAGGAGCTCTAAGCTGAATAGTTTATTTCAGTCCATTGACAATGTTGGAGTATTTTGTTATAATATGATGCTGTCGGCATATGTTGCTGATCAGAGTGTGTGATGCGTATACAGTAGTGGAAGACGAAAGATATTCTGGGATGGCACTGAAAAGCTTCAGAGCTAAAACCAAACCTAGCGTGTGCTGCCTCTAATGCCTCTGGAGAGCTCTCTTGGTCAGTGCAGTTCCACAACGTCCACGACTGCATTCACGCTCTATTGTAAGTCAGGATCTGTAGGTTCCAATCTGGTAAGAAGAGTTTCTGAAAGCAGGAGGTTCATTCTCTGTGTTACTGCACATGTCAAGTCCTGAGCAGCGCTTCCCACTTGACTTTGAAGAAATCCACCCCCCACAGATTTACAGCGTTTGAGACTCCTTCAGTGTGTCCAGAACCGTTTGATGGCTGAATATAAAGCTTTTGAACTGCATAAGGGCTGAACAGGAGGGCACAGTCAGGGTCAGTTCACAGTGTTTGGGAACTTTGTTAAATGTATGCCGTCACCAGTGGACTTAGCTGAATATACTCAGCTTCTGGTGAAGCAGTTACTATCGCCAGCAGCACTGAACAGTTTTTAGAAGCTCCAGTGGAGATGAAACTGTTTTGTTTTGTCATGTCTGTATAAGTTGTTTTCTGCCACTGGTAAAATTCCTTCTTCCTACATCTGCTACACGATGCTCAGCTGGAGCTGGTGGACAAGGGAAAGCAAAGGAGAAAATGAGCTAGCAGGCCCATGCTAATGAAGGCTTGTCTTTAACTGCCTTCATCAACAGAATATATTGAAACATGGGTGCTAGCCCTCACTTAGCATTTAAAAAAAGCCTGGGATGAGCAAACTCACTGTTAAAGACTATTAACTCTTACTGGTACCTCCAGCAAAGCTTTGTTTAGCCTTATTGTCTAAAAATAACGCTTTCTGATTTGAGACTTTGTTCCAGCATGTATAGGAATGACATGGTTTTAGTTTCACTGGTCATTAAGGGCAATTTGAGTGGTGAGTTCGGGTCTCTGCTTTTAAGGGAAGGGATATCACAGTTTGTAATTGAGGCTTTGCCCAGCTACTGGAAGGTAATATTCCCCTTTACAATTATTCTCTGCAGCTGCAAAGAACAGAAGGCTCACAGAGTTTCCCTGGGCCAACTGCCACAGAAACTAATTTCAGCTAAGGCAGACTCATAAATTGTTCCATTACTCCATAAATTGTTCTGAGCACATGTCACTTCAAGCCGAGCTGGGCTACTTTAAATCTAGCCCCTAGTTCTGAAATACTGCAGCTTTTTTAAAGAGCACATCTTAAAGACATGAATAAGAGCAGTCCACATATTTTTGAAGACAAAACATTTAGTTTCTTTTAAAAACAGAAAAGGGGAAATAGAAAAGCTGTAACTATCAACTGCTTCGCATGCAGGCTCCTTAATTGCTGTGATTTTGGAAGAAGGCATACAATCGATGTGTGGAAATGATTACTGGCTCTATGTGCTGACAGGCAGAAAGCGATGCCTGCCAGCCTTTAGACGTGCCACCAAGTGTTAGAGGGTTCACAGCATTTCACATCATTGCAGAGGATCGCAAACAATCTCTGGAACAGAGCTTAAAATGCAAAACTAAAATGAATCTACACAGATCGCTGCAGTAATTCCTCAAGCAAAAATAAAAACGGAAGATTCTGACATTTCCTTTTAAGCATCACCAGTTTTCTTTTGTTTGTCAACAGGAAGCATAACACATAACCAGAGGCCTACAAATGGGCCATCAGCTCCAATTAGAGATCAGGCATCTCAGGCATCTGTCCTAAGTGATGCTTTGGGGCTTTCCTTTTGGAATGGAAGATGGGCTGAAAAAAATTAGAGAGCTCACTCCAGTGCAGGCTTAGGGAATTATTACAGCCAGAGGTAGCTTCTTTAGTCACCGCCCTAACTGCGATGGAGGCCAGGACAGCTTCTTCTCACCTTGTTTGACTCTCCATAAACAAGCCAACTAAAAGCCTTACTGTGATCAGCATCTAGCAGTAGCTGTGCCCATTTTAGTTCAAACAAAGTAAATTCCCCCTAGTGAGGGAAACACTAAAACTCAGCTATCCCGCTCCCTCTGGGGCCCTCTGCTTCCCTTTTATGACTTCCCCACTTAGGCAGCACAGCCGTCAGTTCCACCTCCCAGCAGTTTAACAAGCCACAACTGCCAGGTTTTGCAGCTTATATAGTCTTTAAGAGCTAACCTCTTCCTTCTTATTTAGCAAAAGCTTTTAACCCTTTCTAGGTTCGTAGTGACTACTTGAGTTGTTTATTTGCAGCTTACTGAAGAACTTGGGATTTTCTGAAGTCTCTCAGTTGATCCAAGCTTCTGTCTTATCAGGTGTAGTCAGCTGTGGAGTTTCAGAACTGCTCCTGGGTGCTGTTGGTCCAGCTTAGGGGCTGAGAATCTGGACCAGCAAAAAGATAAAGACTGCCAGATTCCATAACCAAAACTGTGGTATCTTATGAACAAGATTGAAAATGTATTTGAAGGACAGTCTGTATGTATGTCTTGTTCATTCTGCAGCCTGAACTGCATCTTGATCAACATGAAGTATAATGTTCTGATAAATCCATTGATCATATTTGTGTCTGTCTAAAAGCTGATGTTTTTCAAAATACTTTTTTTCCTTATTGAAAAGATTTTGTGCTTCCTGTACCTAGTTTTAATAACCTTTAAACACAAAGACACATTTCAAACATATTTCAGAAACCTTCTTTAACTGCACATCTTTTAATAGATCCTGCTTGGAGCAGAGCTCGTCTTATTTGGTAACATGATTAAGCTCCATTTTCCAACAGCTGTATTTTTAATATTTGTAAAATTTCAGGGACATTCTCCTTCCTGCTGCAGCACTCCAGCAGCATTATCAATTTCTAGCTGAGAAACACAGCTTCCTTAGTATGTGCCATTTTAGAGTTTCTTGCTTGCTGCGGTTACTCACAGGAACTACCATAGGTGATGAACTGTTAAAGAACTGCAGCGTTTCCCACATGTTCTAATTTAGACAGCTGCCACTATTACTAAGGGTTTTGTTTTAAAAGAAGGGTATCTTTATGCTGTTTCAGTGTTGCTAAACAGCTTTCTGCTGTTTTTCTTCTGAAGACACTGAAAAGCACCACTAACACCAATAGTGAGACGTAGTCCTAGAGAAGTACTGTGAAAGTGTGGAACATAAGACACTGTTTTCAAAGCCTGAGTTACAAGAACATCTTTCAATATTGGATGCTTCTGTTTTGGATGGGAAGCACCAGGTGTGATGACCCTGATCGATGACAAACCTGAGTGAATCCTGAACCTGCAGAGGCACAGTGTTTGTGAAAACCGGGTCTCCCGTGTATGGCATCTCAGTAAAGCCATCACCGCACATCAACTTCCTCCATAACTTGTCAGTTCCTGTTCTGAAATCTCCAAGGAAGGAAATCTTGCAACTTTACCAGTATTTGGCCACCCCTGTGTTTTTTCTATACCTCTGATAGGAATTCCCCGTGCTTCATGTTTGTGGCTGCTTGTCCCATCCCTGGAACAAATCCCTGTGAACGGCAGCCCTATCCTCCTAGCATAGCAGCTGCTCCCTCCAATGGCATCTACAAACTTGCTGAGAGCGCACTCCATCCCATCATTCAGGTCACGAATAAAGATATTACACAGTTTTATCTTCACTATGAATCCTTGAGGGACGCCACTTGTACAACCAGTCACCAGTTCTGCTTCACATTGTTGATTACCACCCTTTGAGCTCAGTTGCTCAGCTGATTTTCGACCCATGTTATCATCCACTTACACAATCCATATCTCACTAATTTGGCTTTAAGGAGATAATGGGAGACTGTATCAAAGAATATAGTCCTACTAGAATCAAAGCATACAGTGCTCCTCCCTCCACCACTGAACAAGTCATCTCATCACAGAAGGCAATCAAGTTGCTCAGGCATAATTTGCCCCTCATCATTCTGTGCTGGCTGTTCCCAATCACCTTCTTATTTCTCCCATGCTTAGAAATGGCTTGTAGGAGAATTCTGCCCATAACTCTTGCAGAAAGTGCAGTTGAGCTCCTTGACCTTATTTCTCCAGATTCTTCTTCTTACCTTCTTCAGGATGGATGTGAATTTGCATTCTTTCTTCCCTATGGCTCAGTCGTAATATGCTTTTATTATGATCAATATGAAATTGGCAATGGAACCTCATCAGAGTCTATCACATTCCTCCTTTTAAGGATATTTTATATCTACAGCATAAAAAAAAAAAAAGCAATATTTAGGGTTCAGTAAAATACGATATTCTTCTGCTACATAAAATTTTGCCATATGTAAAACCAATCTTGCCTCAAGGTCTTCCAATATCCATATCAAATACACATGTTGTAAGAAATATTCTGTAAGAAAATGGAAATTAGAAAAGTCACTTTCTTCAAGCTGTTTTTTTTTCACTACATCTCCTCCCTGCTGCTCACAAGAGCAGAAGTGAGAATGCTTTAGGAGTTGGTTAGACACGAGATTGCAACAAATCTCCAAGAAACTGCATAAAACACAGTGGATGAGAATAAAGAGAAAGGTTTCTCAGTGTGTGGCACTGTGCTGCATGCCCTTGACCGTACCACCGCCGTGGGTTCAGCTGCAGGCCGCAGCAGCGCCGCCATTTGGTGCGAGGTGGGGGCTGGGTTCCGCTTAAAAAGGCTCTTCCCTCTTGTATGGGTTTGTTTGAAAAACGCATGTGTACGAGGCCTGATCTACACAGGTCTTTACTGTAAGTACAAGAGCAGTACCATTTTAATGTGAACAGCTACACAAGTGCAGGTGTGACTGCAGTTGTCTACGTTCAACAACTGTACTAGTGGGGGTAGCCTGTTTCCTGCTTTTAGCAGAAACTCTGCCATGAGAGCACCTTTGCACACATACGACATCCTCCAGCTGTAAGAGATTGTTGCCTGTTCTGGTGTTAAAAAGTAGGTTAAAAGAAGCAGCCCTATCAATTCCAGGTCTGAAGAGGAGCCTCTGCCCCAGCCTCTCTCTGATGCGTGTAGCAGTGGGGGTGGCATTTCCTGATGATCTGGAGGTGATAAGGCACTGTTACTTCTGCATGTGTGGTTTGATGTTGTAACCACAGTCCTGGCATGAGGGGAGCTACTGAGGATTATCAGAGCTGTTAAGAGCTCTGCAACCTTAGTGCAGACAGGGCTTAGGTTGTCACATGCTGTCACTGAAAACTTTTTAGCAGTGTTCATCAACACATCTCCCAGGTCTGTTGCATACGAAGTAGGTTTGGAGATTAATTAACTCATGCGAAGGAAAAGAAGATGGAAATGACAGTCAAGACTCTTTCTAAAGTATACAGTTATGTATGTGTGAGCTGTGCAGGATAAGAGTGGCAGAAAGCTGAAGCAGAAGACATAGTACAAACCCGCAGCTTTCTTCTGCTGCCACTGTTTCTGCATTTGCAAATGAGGTCGCTACCACATTTCCTCCCAAGGTAGGCAGAAAGGGCAGCTTTGAAGCTTGTAAGCTGCAGAGTAAGTGCAGCACAGCAGAGTTTGCCTACTTAGATAAAGACAAGTTCTGTGATGTTAGGTACTGTACAGTCCTTGCAGAAATGCAGTTTCCATCCTACATGGAAGAGTACAATGAGGAAGCCTAGAGGTTTTGCTTAGCTTTGAGGCAAAGATGTATAGGGAGTGCTTACGAATGAAATTTTAATGTGTTCCAGTGTGCTTTTCAGTTTCTTGAACATCTGGGTTGAGCTTGATCTTCAGAAATGTCTTCAACTACTACTGCACAGCAAGCCAGGCATTTAAGACCTTGATGCTATGTTGAATATAAAGTCAAAGTATTGGTGACACGGAACCAATGCCAAAGTGATTACATACCCCTCTTTTCTGTTTAGAATCGGTATTTACTCACAGGAAAGTGTCAACAAAAAAAGGTAAAACCCAGAAATGCTTATAGGTCTGCTGTGGGGAAGGAGGCCATCTCCATGCTGCTCCCGGTGTGCTCACCACACGGTTTCAGTTCGGGTTCCTGTGGGAAGCAGAGAGGAGAAAAGAGAAACAGTGGCTCTCCTGTTTCCAAAGCTGAGGAAGCTCAGTAGATGTAACCAAGAAACCTGGTATTTGTGTGTTTGCTTCCCATTATTTTGGCTGCTGAATATTGCAAAGGAGGGGTTTTAGCTCTCCTCATATATGGCAAAGAGGTGAGTTCTTCCCACTAACTGCCAGGCAGAACCTATTTTTTCAGGGTTGCTCTCTGACTACCTAGCAATAGCATGAAGACACCATTTAAAGATATATATACTAAAGAATTATTCTGTGTCATTTCTTGATTGTGACAATGTGCAGACACGCACACGCACACACGCACCAGCCAGAAAGAAGGAAGACTGGCACAGAAAAGAGCTGACAAAAAGGGAAATGGAGGAGAGTGTAAGAAACAAGGAAATAATAGAATGAAAGGGGAGGGAGGAAGCAGTGGGGGTTTGCTTTCGTCTTCTGCACGCTCTTTGTGACAAGAAAATTACTCAGAGGTGCAGGCATTAGATAGATGTTTAAAAAGGAATAGCAGAGAAAGCCTGAATGAGACTGATCTTTTGAAACAAACAGTGCCTTATAAATGAAATCAAATAGCTTTTACTGGGACAGTAGGTCTCAGGAAGACTGCCATCAAAGTGACCCGCTCTGTCAGATACTGTCATGTTTCTCCTTTCACTCAGAGCAAAGAAACAATTTGTATGACTTATCACTTCATTATTTTATTCATTTGCTGCTTCATCCATTGCTGGGATATTTTCTGTCAGTTACCAGGTTTCTCTTGGCTCTGTCTTCAGTCATGTTCACTGGCAGAAAGTGCTATTAGCCTGGAACAAACCTCTCAAGGAGAAAGATGTATTTCTCTAGGCATCCCGGTAAGTCTGAAATATTGTTGCTCCTAACAATCCCTAGGGAAAAGGAGGAAAAAAGCCAACTCTAAGCAACTTTCGCATGAGGAACTATGTAAAAATGCATGTAATCTTCCATGTATTACTCTCTCTTTAACAATGAAAATAATATTTGAATGTCAGCATAGAAAATAGTAAAGTCCATGCTGTGATCAGCAATAACAGACTGGGCAGGGAAATGCAATCCTCCCTCTTCCGTTCACGGAAAACTACACTGATCATTTCTTCACTGCACTTTAAAGTACTGCAGGCATTGTCCCCAGGGCACCATTCCCTGGCAGTACCTGCTGCCTATAGACTACCCCAGCTGGTACACAAGGAAATGACCTTCCCTTAAATTCTTAGTGTTTTTCCAACCAGTACATCACTTGTCAATTGATAATAGTAGTAAGACTTCAATAATAACTACTAATATAGTAAGATAAAAATTCAAAAGAATTACTAAAGCAGATAGCAATTTATGGGAGAAAGTACTTTTTCTGTGCTGCAACTCAAGTTATTCTTACATGCACTTGTTTGAAGAGCTATGCCTTAACAATTTAGGCAACACGGCGACAAAGTGGATAGATAAATTAAGTGTAAGATGAATATAGGATGTAAGTGACAATTTTCAACCATGTAAGATGCCCAAACACATGAAGATAAGTGGATTAGGATTGATGGCTGAACCAATTAAAAGCTCAATTTTCTAAAGCTTCCTCCACTGACCCAGAGTGTTTCAGAACTGATTTTTACAGATGCACAGTGACTACATCTGGGTTTTAAAATCCCACTCTGAAAACTGTCCATACATTTCTTGTCATGTTTTTCCATGCTTTCCAGATGAGATTTGTCATGTTTGCATGATCTAAAAGTCGGTCTTGAAGTTGAAAGTTTTTCATAGAATCATAGCAACCCTTAGATTAAGAACGGGACCTCTGAGGGCCATCTAGTCCAACTCCCCTGCAATGAACAAGGACGCCACAGCTACATCAGATTGCCCAGGACTTTATTCAGCAGAGGCAGAGCTAGGGGCACAACAGAGGGTCGCACTGTAGGAAACCACTGGAAGGGGAAGAGAAGAAGGGAACAAAGCCCAGGCAGCCTTCATGTCTGAAATGAAGCAAATGCACACATTTCCACTGCTACGCCTAGAAACTACTATTTTGGATATTAGCTCTCTTGGTAGGAAGAAACTTCCAACAGCTTGGCCTTTTCCAAAGCCTCCGTGGTCCAGACTTCCATTTTGCCTCCGTGGCCATGTTATACTAAGAGAAATCTGAAGTTTTAGCTAAGAGGACACATACTTCCTTCCCTGGGCAGGACATGCTATTCTGGGAGAAGTTTTATGGGGTACCTGAAAGGAAGTTCCCAGTATTATTCAACATTTATACATCAGACCAGGTTTTAAAAGTACAGAACAAATCACAGTTCACTTGTTAATTAACTGACTTTCAGCAGATGGGAAAAACAGACATCAAGAGGTTAGAATAAATTGGCCGTGCAAGTTAATGGCAGTCGGGAACATGAATCAGTATCTCCTGGCAAACAGGGCACAAATCTTTGCCAACTGTGCCACTGTGACAATATGGGTTTATCTGCTATCATGTGCTTTCTCTCCCCATGTGTGTCCCCTGCCAGAGGCACTGTGTAAGGCCACACGCCAGGACATCCCTCAGCCTGGCACGTGTCACGGCCCAGCCATAGCCAGTGTCCTGCCCCAGCCCTCTTTGCTCGGCAAAGAACTCCAGTTTTCATGTACAGAAAATTCTTACCAGTCGACTTTTCACAGCTTACATTCAAGCATCTTTCTTCACATCACTGTCAAAAGCCTTGAGACATGATCCACGGCAATTACGTTTACTAATGCACTTTAATCCTCAATGAATTTAGACGCTTTCTAAAAAGTCATCCAATTTATGAGATTATGCATGATTCAAATTATTTACTTTTTTGCGGTCTTTGAATTTCAACAGAGACATTTCAGGTCTGATGGACAATTGTTCAACACAAACTTCTTAATTATTTTATGATCTATGACTTGGTCTGCCATCCATTTGTTAAACAGTGTCAAATCTTCCTCTTTCAGCCCAGAATGAGACAGTTTATTTTGCACGTTTCTGTGAATGATGCACAATCTCTAAAAAAGGTTTAAAACCCCCTGTTTGATACACTCCCCTACTCTGTAGAAGAGGCTCTCTTCATCCATGCCTGGGATGCCAACAAAGAGCCATTCTATCTGCCAGGAGAGGGCTGTTGTTTTGCCAGGTCAGCCCCCTTGGGCTCAGCCAGCATCTGGGCATAAACGCACCTACAGGGACAACTGCTGGTGGTAGAGGACTTCATTTAAGATTCCTGAGCATTCCATGTCTGGATTATAATCTAGGTCCTTGGAAACATTTATCAGTGTTCCAAGTGTCTTTTCCATCTCCTACCTTCTGCAAGTCCCAGATCTTTACTTTCTGCAGCTATTCAAAGTATTTCTCTTAAAACCATTTGGCCTGTCCTCATTCTTGTCAGGGTAGCAACTTGTCATGTATCTGTTGCTTCACATGAGTTTACCACTAGGAAGCTTAAAATGAAAATAACTATTGTTTGTTTATAATTACAAAAGAAGGGCAATTGCAAACATAAAATATACCATGACCAATCCTTTGCTTTAACTTCACCTTAAAACTGCTGCTGCAGTTCCATCACATTACTGACTCTTCACCCTTCAGCCTTGCCTGTTTCCTGTTCCCTCCCGTGTGCTGTTACTGGTTTGTGTCTCAACCCAGAGGGATCCAATTGAGAAATACAGCAATACGCTGTGCTCAGATGAGTAGCAGCAGCAGCATAAGAGAGGTAGGCCTGACTCAGAACAGGATTAGTTTTAACCTATCTGGGAATCACGTCCTTAGGGATGTCCTGAAGTACCTTTCAGCTGCAGTAGTGAAATAACTCAGCAGCATTTGCCTCTTAGTTACTGCCCTTAGTTGTGGGTTCCCTTGCAGGATACCTGTATCTCACTTAGAGGGTTTTTTTATGCCCTGAACATACAGAGCGGGCCAAGCTGTGAAACTTCGCTCTCCAAATATTGCTATTAAATTCAAAACACCTAAGTAAGATACTACTCAATATTGATAAATGTGTGAGAAGCTTGTCCCTGGCTCTTTGAACTCAGAAATTTGATATGGTGCTGGCTACAAAGATGTCAAAAGGTACTGAGAAAACTTGAGAACTATGCTGAGGCAGACCTAGAATCCCTTTAACCACGTCAAAACAAAGTAGCTTTTCCATGTGTTTTGTCAAATGGTACAGAGAAGGACAAATATTCCTTTCTCCACTCCACCTAATTATATTGATATTAAATGTTTTATCTCTTCAGAAGGTTTTGAAAAGAAAAAACAAACCAACAGCAGTGAATGATTGGCTATTAACTGCCATGCTGCAGTGTGTGTACTGCTACTGACCTGGCAGCTTATGGAGTAGATACTCAGACAAGCAGTGGCACTGAGGAGATACTCATAGGCCAACTGTGTTTTTTTCTTTGTTTTATCCTGTGCACCAGTCTGAAGCACTTAAGTCAGGCTTCATCCTTTCGCTCTGTTCAAGGCTGACCCTGCTTTTTAAATGGAAAAATATATTAAGAGAGTCATAATCAGAATGCTCCCTCTGGCTCCATTAGCTTCAGAAGAACTGCATTTTATACTTTATACGTGACCAAATTAAAAGGCTCAAGTTTTTTGTGTGCAGTTCCTGACTTATAGAGGCCGGGTATAATTACTTCATCTAGAGTATTGCTATTATACTGTAATTTGCACAAGGGTCCAAAAGCCTTTCTATGTGCCAGCAGAGTCGAAAAAACTCCACCACTTTACAGTCAAGAGCAGCGCTGCTGCTTTGCTCTCTTCAGCACAGGTGGACAATTAGGTAATTAGGGCAGAATTAACCCCCATGCCCCCAAATTGGGAATTGTACTGAAGTATAAAAAGAAACGCTGAGTTTGAACTGTATGTATCGATCCCGTTTCATCAAAAGTGAGGAACATATATTAAACTACATATGCAGTAAGTATTTTTAAATGTGCAGCTTGAAATGCTGAAGAGGTTCTACATAAGATCCTCATACTGAGATTCATAAAACCATTTCCTCTGCAACCTCAAAGAAAAAGCCATTCTTCCTGTTCTGTACTAAAACGGTGCACCACTGAGAAGCAGCCATCTCAGTGATCAGAAACAATTATTACAACCAAAACACTCTCATATAAAGCATTTTAGTAATGTCATGATTTCAGATATCAGCTTGACCTTCAGCTTGACAGAACAGAGACAATTACAAGGTGCTTTTAGTCACGTTTCTGCAATTCGACCAACTAATGAATGACCAAATGATAATAGCTGAGATCAAACCCGAACATTTGCAGGACATCTCCAACTTACATTTGCGTTAAGGATTGCTATGAAAGTTTGAAGACTGAGTAATTGTTTTGGCCTGTCTGAATCTTGAATGAAAACTGAATGTCACAAAAGCAAAAATTACCAAAGGAAACTCACATCAGATCGCTGCAGAATTGGTACACAGGGGTTCACCATTCGCTTCATACAATATGGAGATACCTTGTTCTTCACCCCACCAGCATGTCTGAATAGTTTGTTATGAAGGTCTCTCGTTCCACTGCTCCTGCAGCACTTTCCTAAGACAGGATGAATTCAATGAATTGCCATTTTCAAGACATTGGTTGAAATGGAAAAGGTTTTGACAGACACACATTATGAAATATTAACAAGGAAAAATAATAAAGAAAATGAAACTTTTTCACTTTGAATTCTCAAACCAATTACTTAGTCTCTCATTTCAGCATTTTTTAGTGCACTTTCCCAAGATACTTAGAAATTGATGCCAATTATTCTGCATTTGCACCTTTTGTCACATATGGAAAGTAAATGCTCTGAGAAGTGTATCTTACTTTGTATGCCATATCTTTAAATACATTATTTCACTGGTATTTCCTATTAATGTAATGATTTCAAATAGAATTTACTCTGCTAGTATCACTTTCAGGCTGTCCCGACACGCCAAATTAAAACACGTCACTGCAAGGAGTTGCTGTCACTCATTCTTCCTCTTGTTAAGGCGCTGCTAACACTGGTATTACAAGTTGTTACATCTGTACTCTTACGTACGTTATTTCAGATAATACCTGTTTTTTTCCCTTAGCAGTGTTGAAAGCTACACATATCGCTTACTCTTCTCATCTTTTAAAGAAGCGCAATCACTTTTGACAATTCAAAGAAACCTGATACCTCTTTAGTACCCGCCTCTGGCTCTTTTTCCTTCTTTTTTTTTGGATTTAATTTGTAAGTTTGTAACTCACTAAAAATGTCCCTTTGGCGCTTAGAAGAAAATTATTTCTAAAATCCGTACAATAGTGAGGAATGGGGAAGTTTTCATCTCAGAAAAGGTGGTTTTGGGTTTTGCTTTTTTTTTTTCAACTCTAAGTGTTTGCCTTTTTTATCTAAACTATTCATCTGGAGTCCCTTCTAAGCACGGAAGATCCAGTCATCACATCCTGTGTCAGGAGAGGTGAATCATCACCTGAAAGTGTCCGCTCCCTCCCAGCTGAAAATAGGAGCAGCTCAGGATGACTCGGTCTGACAGTGAGCCAGCCCATGCTGCGGCCATTCAGTGCTGGGGGAGATGAATCCCACCCAAAGTCCCTATCTGTATATAAGCCACAGTAAAGCCACTGAAAACAGTCAGCTAGAGATGTGAGGAAAGATTGGTCTGCTTAAAAAATACATAGGAAAATTTGTTTCTGATAAGAAGACCCAGAAACAGCAATGCTATCAGACATCTGGTGTTTGGTACGGGCGTCACAAATTCTCCTAGTTTCATGGAGTTATTTTCTAACTCGTTTTTGTCTCTCACATCCCTGCATTAGCTCGGTTAGTCTTTTTGTAAAGCTTTGTATTTTCAAGTCTGTTTCCAAGAACATGCTAAGTATTACTGTGTTTATTGCAACCTGCATATCAGAACCGTAGAGCTAATAGAACGCTGTATTTGATTTTAGCCCTCCTCCCATACACAAAATTGCATGTGGAGAAGCGGTAATCTAAAGACACAATGAATTTTCATCTACTGGTACAGAAGCCTGCACAGCTAGCTAGTGAATGGAAAGCTTTAATCTACACATGATTTGTTTAAATGCATCATTCTTGCAGTCTTTAGAATGTATGTTTATCATAATAGAAAATCACGAGAAATTAAATTACTGACAACATGATGCCTTGTTTGCAGTCCATACTCTGATAGTATTTTATTTGGCTTAAATCATAAATAAAAGAGCTCTAAAGGCTTAGCCAGATTCACCCAATATCTCAGTGGGTCTCAACTTCAGACTTACAATCAATGGCATTCTACCCAGGGAGAATATTATCCACTCCTTTAATTTTATTTTATATTAGTACTTAGCTAATAATAATATAATATGAAAGGATATAATTTACTTTAATACAAATATGCTGGGTAAAAAGAAAGAAATGGTGATGCAAGTTGGTTAAGCTCTATCTTTCATAGATGAACAACCTTCTTGGGTAGCAGAAGTCAGGAAAAATGTGAAGCAGAACGTTTGTTCTTCGGCTTTGGACAGTGATAGCTTACCACATTTATGAATAATTCCTTACAGTTTTTTATCACTTTCCACCCCGGAAGCCAAATTAGTTTTGCAACTATTAATTGAATTGTCTAACTTCACTACACTCTGTGAGATAGAAAGGATTATTAACTCCACTTTACAGATAAGGAAACTGAGACGGGGAGAGGAAATGATTAGCTGGAGGTCACACTGGGAATCAGAGACAGATAAATCCCAAATCTCTCAATCCAGTGCATTAAGTGTCGAACATCATTCCTTCTCCACACAAACAGACATTAGAAACGAGACACAATTCAAACAGAAGCAATTAAAACAAAATTTCATTAAAGATAAAAGCTTCAGAAATTCATCCCATGCTGGTGATCCCAAACATTATTCTCTTCTGTTTCTGTCACATAGTTTTAAGTGCAGATTATCCCTGCTTCCTTCCTCCCTACACCACCAGTATGTGCAGCACGTCAGATCACTGGATACAGTCATGTAGCCCTCCTGCAAATATCTGCCCTGCCCACATGCTACACAGTTTTGTGTGCATGTAATCACCATTTCCATTGGAATACACACAAAAACTGATGCTGTGAATCACAGAATCACTCAGGTTGGAAAAGACCTTTAAGTCATCGAGTCCAACCACAACCCAACCATACTACCCGAACTAACAACCCTCTGCTAAATCATGTCCCTGAGCACCACATCCAAATGGTTTTGAAACACATTCAGGGATAGTGACTCAGCCACCTCCCTGGGGATCCTATTCCAGTGCTTCACAGCCCTTTCTGTAAAAAGTTTCTCCCGATATCCAACCTAAACTTACCTTGGCACAACTTGAGGCCATTTCCCCTCGTCCTGTTCCCTGTCACCAGTGAGAAGACACAAACCCAGCTCTCACTGTAAGCACCTTTCAGGTACTGGAAGAGAGCAATAAGGTCTCCCCTCAGTCTTCTTTTCCCCGGACTAAGTAGCCCCAGTTCCATCTCTGCTAAGAGACCTGTCTCTATACTGTAGAGACACAACATGTTTTTTCTTTTAAGAAATTGCTGGGCAAGTTCATGAATACTCTGTGTGTGATTTAACTCTCTGAATGCATGAGGGGATTAACAATAAAGCAAATACCTTTTACTGTTGAGATTTGTTTGACTTTACCACACTCACTGTCCAGTTGTCTAGGAAAGCTCCAGCACACTTATCTTGTACAGAACATTAACAACTTCATCTACCACCACTCTTAATAAAGTATTTGATTAAACCACCTGAAGTGGTATTTATTAGCTGACAGTCATCAATACGCGAGCTAATTAAACACTTGCCACAGTGCATTAGTCAACAGAAAAGAATTTTGGCTGTTTTGATTTACACTTATGTGTCTTTGTTGTAACTACCTTAGTAATGGCATCTAACCCCAGATTTCTTTAATTCAACAGATATTTTTCCATTAATTTCTACAGGACAAACATCAGGATCTCTACAAAAACCATTTTACATGATATTATATGGGAGAAAATCAGATCTCTGTAAGATTCCAGTTTTGAAGCAACTTTAGTTTCTGGCTTTAGCACTGCTCTCCATTCTCCCTTCTCCACTGAATACCTGTGCATGAGTTATTTGGTGCATTTCAAACAGAAAATGTGGTCTCATGTTAGTTTGATGGGCAGAAATATATCTATAGAAGAAAATGGAGTTGTTACAGAGCAAACAGTAGGGCAGAAATGCAGATTAGTACAAAACAAAATGCTTCACATGTTGCCATTAATTGTTCCAAAAATCTTGTTTTAGCTATGTCATTTACACTGATAAAAGCCTTTCTTAAGTTCACTTCACAGAATCACGGAATCACCAAGGTTGGAAAAGACCTAAAAGATCATCCAGTCCAACCATTCACATACTACCAATAGCTCCCACTAAACCACGTCCCTCAACACAACATACAAACATTCCTTGAAGCAAGTTTGTAAAATAAAGAGATTCTAAATAGTAATCATGGGTCAAAATCAATTTATTTTTGAACAAGTCTTAATTCAGACCTCTGCAAATTCAGAATAGAATTAGCCCTTAGATTTTTTTTTATAGTAAATTAAACAAGATATTTGCCTGGGCTGATTTCAGCAGAACCCCTGGGAATAGGATCTGAAGGATTTTATTAGAGGTACATGACGTCTAGAGCTTCAACAAACAGCCTGGAATTCAAGAAAATGCAATTAAATACAATTTAAAAGACCTACTAACCATTATTGACACTATTACTGCTGCCCATTACTTTCTATAATTGCACATGATCTTCTGATAGTCCTGATCACTCTTACCAAGCCTAGAATGTGAATGCATTGTACTGCACCTCTGACTCTCCTCAGCTAAGTGTTATGATGAGTTAAATACCAAGAGTTGGTCTAGTTGTAGACAGAATATTTATTTGGCTTGTTGGTGGAACACTCCTTTCATTTACTTGTGATTGTTCTTACATTTGACAAACAAAATGATCGTGTAAAGAGTGATAGGTGAATATCTGAAAACCTTGCAGAGGTCCTTCCCAATATTCCTTCCACGTAGCAACAAAATAAGTTCAGTTTATGACTTTTATTTAAGAGTATCAAAGAAACAGATTTTACAATAAAAGTCTTCTGTCTTGTTGATGACAAGTAGAATAGCCTTTTTGAAACCTTGAATCAGATATTTAAACTGCAGCTACAGGGCATTAAATGTCTGCGACCTAAGGCAGCTGCACATTAAAAATAAACATTAAAAAATTAGGAAAGAAGGAAAAGGAAGAAAGAGCCCTAAAAAAACTCTGGAATGAAGCACTGCCCCCATGTTTGACCAGAGGCACTCCACAGAGGCAAATGTGCTTGGTTCATGATGCTTCCAAATGCCTGGGGCTGCGTCAGGGATTGTCAGCGGCTCATGGACTGTCATGTCTGCACTCGGATTAATTTTCAAACCTGTCCCCAGCAATTCCTCTAATACTCATCGTTGCCTCCTGAAATGCTGTGCAGAGCCTTGATCTGCCTCAGCTCCATTTTGGGTGCCAAGAGGAACGGAATGTTCTGCCACAAAATCCAGACTACAGCTGTGTCTCTTTAGCATTCTGTTTTGAGGTAATACAAATCCTGAGAGCTCCCATTTACTGCAGGTTGGTGCAGCCTGCAGAACAGTGTTTGCAGGCACTAGGTTTCCTTTCAGAAGAGCCCAACCTGATGTCTGTGCTCCATATAGCCACCAAATACATTTCAGTCCCTTATGGGAACACATGAGCCTGTGACAGTGCTTACCACTTCAGGGTGTGTTTGTGTTGCCGCTGTTCAGTCCAGATCAGAGGTGTGCACAGGAGGCAGATCTTGGGGCTACTTGACCTGCTCCTCTGTTCACAGTGCAGAGAAGTCTCAGAAAACCTAAACTGTATTCTCTGAAGGCAGAACTAACCTGGAAGTTGTATTCCACGATTTTCTCCTAACGTGCTGCATTTACTAATGAGCATTCAGTGCATGGGCCAAGATCTAACGTGCAGTAAACCCTCCAAAGTACATATTCTGGACATCAGGTTCTCAGCAGCAGCTGCTTCACTCTGCAGATCTGTTTTTCTCACAGCATGATGCTTACTAACTTAAACAAAGCCTCAGATAGCTCCTAACCACATGTGATGATAGTGGTGATGGTCAGGGGGGCCAAACTGAAACTAGTCTGAAGTAAAGCCCCTGAACTTGGCATAATGTAGATAGATGTACAGTCCTCAGTACTGATTGATTAATTCATTGACTGTTACTTTTTTGCACCAGATCACTTGCCAGTGTGGATGTAGAGCTCTTTGCTGTTAGACAGTGGCTTCTGATGCTTCGCCATGCCAACCAGAAAACAGATATCATAGCCCCTTCAAAAATATACCGCTTCTGACAACTGAACATTTATGCTCACCCCTCCGATGCTGTAACTCCATTGCATTCCTGAAGCTGAAACTTCAAGCAGGCAGAGGTGGGATATGTGCTACCACAAGGACACTGCGTTGGGCTGAAAGGGAATGCTGGTTTTCATAGCTCTGTTGAGATTTAAATTCCATCATACAGCTTTTTCCGATGGTTTATTTAAATCCTGCAAATGCAGTTTTATTTTATTAATGTGCTCTACATCCGATTACGTTTTGTGGTTGGTGTTTTTTTTTTATCTCTCTATATCACCTAGCATTAAAAGTAGACTCACTGGAATATAAATAAATACGTAAGTGAACTCAAATCCACCATAATTCTGCTGGGTCTGATTTCATGGTAGCATTAATCAGAACTGAAATCACTGAAAATTAATGAGTGCTCTTGATAGGTAGTATCAAAGGGAAGTCTTCCAACTGCATTGCAGCTTCTGTTCTTGGAGACTGAAGACACTAAGGAGGATATCATGAGAGAGCCTAAAATTAATCCGATGCAAAGCCCCAGACATGTCCTTCATGGTCCTTATGAAAAGGGAACACGCAAGATTTGACCAAATGTCAGAACTCAAACCATGTAAATGAAGGTTTCAACACACCTCTACCTTCTGCCTTGTGGTTTCAGTCTGCTATAAAATTAACCCACAAAATAATATCAATCACGGCAGGACTGCAGACACAGATCAAGGCTGCTTCAGATTAAGTTCTAGGTATATATCATGGTTCAGCACCACCTGTTTTGCATTGGAAAAGAATAATACTTAAGGGATATTTATTACAGTATAGTAGGAATCTTAAGAGCTTACATACTCCTTTAAAGGATATATTGAAATTAAAGACAAAGCCCTACATGGGGAACTGACATTCCTTAGCATCTTTCAACAGACAGTCAATAGTTTTACGATAGTATTGTAAATAAAAACCATCCGTAATATACATTATTTTTGCCAGCATCCTGTAAAAATCATCACCATTACTTACATTGTGCTACTCACATATTTTACAGGCATATCCTGTAGGTTACAAAGAATAAACTTAAATCATGATACTCTCTGACAAATTTCTGTTATGCACCTATATTTATGGAGAATTTTATGTAAAGAATGCATTTGCTTCTTTCTAGCCATGCTTGGATCTACTTAATTTTCCTATACTCGACTTCAGATGAATGGGATTTAAAATACACACAACTTTTTATTTATGCACTGCATGTGAAATTCTTGCTCGGTGTTTTAGCTGTTGTTTTATAACTCTCTTCTTATTGTTTTGATTTTTTAGCCTCCTCGGCAGACAAAGCACTTGATGAATAACGACATACTATCTTTGAGCCCCGCAGTTACCCATTCCTCTATGCAGTTTCAGCCACTTACCCATGCCAGGAGAACTCTCAGAACTGTTATGAATCCAACTACACAGTAGGTACACAAGGGCTCCGGAAGGATCTGGGATTCCTTAGTGATTTTTAGAATCCAGAGTTACACAGAGCACATTGCACAGACTCCCGTTCCGTGGCTCTGAACACAGCAGCAGCAGTGCTAATAGCGTGCCAGGTGCGCTGGCAGCCATGTAGGCAGCTGTCTGACAAAAGTGATTTCTCCCTTCTGTTCATTTCTCATGTCCCGTTTTAGCAGTCCCAGCACAAGAAAGACTGTCCACCCTGGTGAAGAAATTGCTGAGTGGAATCCAGCTGCTGCTTGAACTGCCCAACTGGCACCTATGGAATGGATGATGCTGGACTCTTCTCTGAACTGCACAGAGAAAGGACAAGAGACAAGAGTCAGGTTGCAACAAAGGACATCTGGAGTGGACAGAGAAAAAAGGTCATTTATGGGAGCACATAAGCACAGAAACAGCTTGTCTTGAGGCTGTAAGAATCTGTCCATTTGATCAGGCACCAGAACGGGCTGCCCAGGGAGGCTGAGTCACCATCCCTGGAGGTGTTCAGGAAATGCTTAGATGTTGTACTGAGGGACATGGTTTAGTGGGGAGCTGTTGGTGGCAGGTGGACAGTTGGACTTGATGATCTTGGAAGCCTTTTCCAACCTTGATGATTCTGTAATTCTATGATTCATCCTTTAAAACAGAATTTATCTGGAGAAGGCCTACTGTGACTTGAACACTGGCCATGCTCTGAGCAAGGGGCTGGATTTGATGACCTCCAGAAGTCCTTTCCAACTCAATTCTAAGCCTACAAGGAAAGCTTGCTATTCCTTTCCTTGTAATGCTTCTCATATCTAGTTTTTCACCATCTATACACTAAATCTGTCATCTACATCCTCATAATCTTGCATTCTGATTAATTCAAAACTGCTGTTTTCAGGCCATCTGTTATGCATATCCTCCCCTCAATCATGTATATATGAAATACAGTGGCCATGTTTATTCCCTGACCACAATTTTGACATTACTGACTCCTTATGTCTCATCACACTGCTGCTTATTTCCCCCCACAGCTCAGAGGTTTTGTTTGCCAATTTGTCAGATTCTGCCACTGGGATGTGGCTGTGCTGGCATACCCACGCAGCAAACCATGCACTGTGACCTGCCCTCTCAAACTGGTGCTTGAGCACCTTCCAGCCCTCCACCTCTCTCACACAGTTCATTTACTGTGATGTTTTTCCAAGAAGCTGTCAGACGATGTTGACCAAGAAAGGTCACAGTGCCTGTCAATCTTTTATTTAAAAGATTACATACCCTGCATGTTCCCCAATACTTCTACTGTGGAACATCTTCAGTTTCTAAGCAAACACTGGAAATTATTCACCTTCAGTGAAATGATTAGAGCAGTTTTTTCGAAGTGCACAGATTCCCAAACGCACAAAAGCTTCTTCCTAAATGCACATTCAGGGTAAATGCCTCTTATCCAGAAATACCAGTGAGAGGCAGGTGTGCCCTCTTTCAGCACAATTACTTGCCATATTTACTTGCTAAGGTATTTTTCCAAGTCACCAGAAATCTTCACATTTCTCTAGGCAAGTCTGGAAAATGCGGTTCTTAACATGACACAAAAACAATAGCAAAGATAAATATACCACGAGTGATCATGATAGATCCTCAAGCTGTTTTACAGTCCAGTATTCCTTACGAGTTTTTGCTGGATATGAAACTTAAATTGAGAATGGGAATTTCTGAAATGCGTATAGTCTTTCTTATAATGCTTCTGACTCTTGCTTTCATGTGTGTTCAATGGAGTGGAAATCTGTAGCTGAAGTGGAGAAGAACAGCGATAACCTGGGAAGTAACCAGGAGCAGTTGTGAGTCACGAGGATGAATTAATTCCTAACAAAGCTAGCCTTGAAAAAAAACCCAACAAAGTATGCCTTGAAAATACAAGTCAATTGCACATATAAAACACGTGCAGACATAGCCAAGCAGCTGCACTCATCACAGGACTGTATGCTTCTTTTCACCAGACTGCCCTGCCATGGCTTTATATGAGAAATGGAGCCATTTCATAGCTCTATGTCCTGAGTGGAATGGAGGTTAAATCCATCAGGCCTGCTAAGGTTTAATAAATATGGGGATTCTGTATCACTGCATTACAGAGAGAGTTTTTAATCAAAGTTAAAAAAATACGTCACTCATCTTCCAAAGCTCCAGATAAAGATGCTGGAAATGGGTTCTTCCACCAAGCAGTTCAGAGCAGGACCCCCAGGAGTCATAGAGGTTAGGGTTGGAAGGAACCTTAAATATAACCCAGCTCCAACCTTGCCCTATCCCTATAGGACCTGGTAAAAAGTCACACTGTCTTATAAAACCCCTTTAGGTACTGAAATGCCTAAAACCAGGCTGTGAACAAAAGGGTGCAATTCAACCCTGCATATTAGTAAGCATAAATTTAGGTATATGCTTATAAACGTAACATGTCAGTTAGGTGCCTAAGTTCCCATTCTGTATTGGTGATAAATTCACTGCAGTGGAGTCTCTAAAACTACACGGCTGAGTGAATGGACTCGTGCCACCATTTATACCTACGTTGTGCTTCTGCAGATTCTCCTGGCAGTGTGAAGGGGGGCACAGGGTGTTGTCCTGGCCTCTGGCTGCTGTTCCAGATAAACACTGTTCTCCCATATCTTCCTCCAGACCTGCCAGCTAAGCCTGAATACCTGGTGCTGGGTGCCTGTGCTAAATGAATTGGCTTGTGCTGGTGGTGATGTTAGGATGAGCTGAATTTTGTTCCAGCCTCCACTGAATGTACTAACTAGATTTGCCCCTAAGAATAGCAACTCCTTTGAGTGCAGTAATACATGCAGAATGCTCTTTGTAGATACATGAGTCTGCAAACCAACCCCCTCCCAAAGGTCTGATTCAGATGCTCTCACAGTCAGCTGGTGATGTCCCATGGTCATTTGAGATGTCCCATGGTCTCTAGCAGGTCACTGCAAAAAGAACCAGCCCTAGGCCACGTTTGGCTGCTACCTGAGGATATCTGAAATGTCATGTGGTACCTCCACATGCAGGCAACCAAGTTACAATGAAAAATGAACTAATCCTATAAAATACTCGGAAATGATTAAAAGAAAATGATAAGAAATCCAGAGGAACAATAAAATTAATCATTTATGTGAATCAGTTCTTGGCACACTAGAGTAGAAAGGGCTGCCAGTACTGGTGAGTCCAGTCCATGCCACCCTTGGCATGACATCCTAAAATCCTCTGCAAAAACACAACTCCAGTCCTTGAGCAGATATATCTCCTACCACTCTAACAGCCAAGTGTGTTAGTCAGGTATAGCTCAGAGGCATATGTAATAGTTAGACATGTTCAGTACTTTTCACTGGAAAGAGCTATATCTTGGTCATTTCTTATGCTCTTTTCTTTCCCCTGTAAGGGTTCAGACCGTGATATGAGACAAGCTGGATATCAAGCTGCGAGTTATGGGATATCCGCCCTCAACTCTGTGCCTACAACTTCACTAGAGAAAGTGGAAGCACTTACTGGATAACAACTCTGCATTTTTCATGTCTTCAGAAAAAAACTGCAAACAATGGCATCATCTTTGGCACTGTCCCAGTCCACTTTGGACTAAGAATCAGCTGTCTAGATCATGATAATTCGGTCCATCTTATGCCAAATGAAAAGAGAAGAAATTCCAGACAAAATCCTCTTTTTCAAAGTGCTCTGACAAATTAAACTACATTAGGGAAGGATTACTAATATAAATAATGAGTTCATTTTGTACTGGATTGTCCGTGTAATGGGATGTCAGAAATGTTTGTGGCTGGACCCCAAACTGCGCAGTCGACAGAACTTAGCCTCGCTAACTGGAACTGAGATACAGATTTGGTTCGAAGATAAAGGAAGTAAGCATTGGTCACTTCCTATATCTTTGTTCATTTTTTATTTGGAAACCTTTAAGAGAAAATTCAATGTAAGGTAGAGGAAGAATAATATGAATACCAACTCGGTGTTAAAATTTCAGTGAGATGCCTTTGAAAAGAATCAGTGCAGTCTACATCCAAATTATAGAAAACTTTGCCTGCCAGAAGACTAAGAAGTGCTAGATTATGAATGCATAACTCCTTGAATCAAATGCAAACACTGGCAAAATCTTAAGCAGTACTATTTCTGTCAGTCAAAACATTTGCATGCCCAGTGTGCCAGAACACCCCTCAACGCATCCACATCATCTTTATTTAGCGCAATATATTACTTGCAGATTGAACTTGACGGCTATGACCAGCTTATAAAAGCAGTCCAACACAAAGTACAACCCCAATCATAGACATAATAGGGGATTATTTTCAGGTTCTTGATCACTTGTTGTAACAGTCTCTTTTTTTTTTTCTTCTCTTTTTTGGGGGGAGAAGATGATTACAATATTCTGTCCTCCTTCAGGAGAGACTTTTTGCAAATATGTGACTTGTTGTCTTGCTGTTTGTTGCACGGTGTGAGTAAA
This sequence comes from Excalfactoria chinensis, assembly GCF_039878825.1. Classification (NCBI taxonomy): domain Eukaryota; kingdom Metazoa; phylum Chordata; class Aves; order Galliformes; family Phasianidae; genus Excalfactoria; species Excalfactoria chinensis. The sequence goes on from NC_092826.1 coordinate 125,214,253, forward strand.
GCCACCGATCTTTTTCATGTGAAAGATGAGAGGGATCGTGCCACAGATGTGAATCTGTGGCAATCAGGTCCACCGCTGAGCTCAGCCTTCAGACCTGCCAAACATTTCACCCTGCTTGCAGGGCTCAGGCAGCTAGCTCCCGCCTGGCATTTTCTTGCAGCTGGGGCTCCAACACACACATTTATTCAGCATTGACACAGCTCCTTTGATTTGATGCATGAGATCATGGAGCAGGAATGAAGCTGTTGCACGGCCGTGCTGCCGTAGCGGAGCCTGCTGCTCGCAGGGGTCCTGCTGAGGGATGCGTGCTCTCTGGCTGCAGCCCAATTCCCCAGCTCCGTGCCAGCCCACCACGCAGTGCTGCCTGTCCCCCGACCTAGGGCAGCATTCTTACAGGCACTGAAATAAACTGGACCCGAGAGCACTGCTACCTGAGATCGTGAGATGCGCAGAACTTGGAGTTTAGAATAAAGCAGACAGTGCAATAAATCCCCCAGTATTATACTTAGTAATGGTGTCGTTTGTGTCATTCGGGAAAGCGCTCTTGATTCCTAAAGCCCCACAGCTCTGAATAAATCACTTCCACAGTGGAGTGTTTGACTGATGAGACACTAACTGTCCTATAGCGAGAAAATTATTCAGACTGGGAAGATGACAGGTTCTGAGCATGAAAAACAATAAGCCACAGAGAAGCTGGAAAGAACAGCGTGTACAAAAGACCAAAGGGCAATTGTCACTATCCCTGAGTAATGACCATAACAACAGGTGCTAAAACATACAATACAACTATATAGTGCTAGCCAATTTCTGGAGTGGCAGAAAGTTCAATAGCCAAGTGAAACCCTTTATAAGCGAGGGCGCCTCATTAGCACAATGAAAGGGACCAATAAAAATCGGTAGAGATCTTGTTTGCAATGCCCAGAGGCCTGCAGTGTGAAAAAGCTTACTGTTTTCCCATCTCTCTATGCTATAGCTAATGCAGTAGCTGCCAAGTAGGAGAATAAGCTAAAATTCTCTACAGCCTTGAAATTGTTACATTTTTTTGCCTTGTCTTCTTTGCCAACAAGATTCCTGCCTTACCAAGCACAGCATATCATTATTGCAATTTTCACTCGTGAAGATGCGCACCTTTTCTTATCTAGCCTGCCTGTCATATCTTGCTATAGCTTACAGAAATCTGAAATACGTTCTTCTGATAAACGGACAGAATAATAACAGAAATATGTACAGTTAATAGTTATGATAGGGTTTCCACATTATTCTGAGAAAGACCAAAATGAATATCATGAATAGCGCTCTAAGTGTAGTTTATACCAAAAGTACAAATCCCTGCCAGCTGTTTCAGTTTACTAACAATCCTGAAATATTATCAGGTATTAATTGCTAATAAGCGTGATTCATTATGACTTACTGTGTGCTGATTTACTGCTCTCAGTAGTGAAGCAAGCAAACAGAAATTGGCAAGGAGCAGTTGTGAAAATTAAAAATATTTTTAGTTATCTATAGGCCTGCCAAATACGAATTAAGGCTTGTTGTAGAGCATGTCGGTACTTGTGCTGATACTCAGCACTATGTCATGTGGAGCCTTTCTTTTTTTCCCCTCTAAATTTACAAACACTTCACACAGGAGAATAAAGGAGCTCTATTGTAACGTTGTGCCGCAGAACTCAGCCAGCTGGAGATATGAAGTGGAATCAAGCTGTCATTTGGGGAAATGCTGCATCCAGATTTGTTAGGTCCAGTCAGAGAGACCTGAAGGGATATTTAGTGGAATATTCCCCTGTATAATTGCTAATGACTTCAATGGTAAATTCAAGAGGTCTGAGAACGGGAAGCATAAGCCCCAGAGAATGATTTTTTGTTTGAAAGGCACATTAGCTTTAATCCCAAGCATATGTCCCTGCCTCCTGCATGAATACAGGAAAATCCAATAGAATAAGCAATACCATCCTTTGATTTATTTCTCTGACTGCTCGCGCTTCAGCTTTGTCATTGAGTGATCCATTTCAGCCTCATCTGGGCACCTCGCATCTCTTTCATTCTGCTGTTTCTCAAGGCAGTTCTTGCCGCCGCTGCCTCCCTAGTAATGCACTAAGAGATTCTGGCATGAGCATCCAATGACAAAGGCCTTTGAAAATTACAGAACTAATTTTTGAGAATTGTTTGGTCTGGTCGGCGCCTTGCAGCACGATGCCAAACAGAACCGGTGGGCTGAGATCAAAGATGGGCACCTGCGAGCAGAATCCTCTATTATCCTTTCACTGTCAACAGTAATTGTTGCTAATTGAACAAGTTTGTTTAATACTAACACAGCCCAAGAGACCGTATTCAGAGCTGATGGAAATAGATCTGGTTCTGCTGAAGTCAGCTCTGCTAATCTATACCAAGTGAGGATCTGACACAAGGAGAGAAACAGTTAACCCACCGCTTAACCTTATGAGCTCTGTGACCAGCTGCTGGAACTGAAGTATGTCTCAGAACTTGGCCTGATAAAGAAAAAAAAAGATGTATATGTACAATAGGACTTAAAACGATAAAAGGTTGGAAGGACAGCAAGAAACTAGCCATCGCTTTCTAAATGCTTTTCCAAACTGGGTTTCCTTTGCAAGAACCAAAGTTCCTCTTCTCCCACCTAAATTTAACACACAACTCCAATCAATCAGCAAGCAGCAAACCCACAGTTCTAGTGTACAGATTTAAATGTTTAAAAAAGATAATAAACACAAATTCAGCACATCTCCAAGTCAGGTATCTTTATAAAAAGAGCTCAAATTAGAGCGTGGGTCTATCAGATACATTTTAAAGCCTGGCACAGTGAATGAGGGGAGAAAAAAAACAACAAAAACCAAACAGCAACCAAACAGGCAAATGATCATTAAAATAACTTCCTGTAACAGTAAATTAGAGCTTTAAAATATATCTATTAAATGCATCGCACCAGTTTGACTGCCAACAGCAGAATTATATACTAGCAATGCTTTCTGAGGTAGAAGTTCATGTTAAAAATGAACAAATGAAACAAATTTAGGGAGAGACAAAAAATAACTGTGATTTTAAACATAAATCATAGAATCATAGAATTATCCAGGTTGGAAAAGACCTTGAAGATCATCAAGTCCAACCGCAGCCTAACCAGTACCCCATCTCTAAGAAAAAAAAAAAAAAAAAACCAAAAAAAAAAAACCAAAAAAAAACCAACCTCTGCTAAATCATATCCCTGAGTACCACATCCAAACGGCTCTTAAACACATCCAGGGATGGCGATTCAACCACCTCCCTGGGGAGCCCATTCCAGTACCTAACCACCCTTTCTGTAAAGAAGTTCTTCCTAATATCCAACCTGAACTTGCCCTGGCGCAACTTGAGGCCATTTCCCCTCGTCCTGTCACTTGTCACTAGTGAGAAGAGACCTGCCCCACTCTCACTGTAAGAACCTTTCAGGTACTGGAAGACGGCAATAAGGTCTCCCCTCAGTCTCCTCTTCCTCAGGCTAAACAGCCCCAGCTTCCTTAGCCTCTCCTCATAGGGCTGATTCTCCAAGCCCTTCACGAGCCTCGTTGCCCTTCTCTGGACCTGCTCCAGTACCTCCATATCTTTCTTGTGCTGAGGTGCCCAAAACTGGACACAGTACTCGAGGTGAGGCCTCACCAATGCCGAGTACAGGGGCAGGATGACTTCCTTAGTCCTGCTCAGCACACCATTCTTGATACAAGCCAGGATGCCGTTGGCCTTCTTGGCCACCCAGGCACACTGTCGGCTCATGTTCAGCCGTGCATCAATCAGTACCCCCAGGTCCATTTCCTCCACACAGTCCTCCAGCCACTCCGCCCCAAGCCTATAGCGCTGCCTGGGGTTGTTGTGGCCGAAGTGCAGGACTCGGCATTTGGCCTTGTTAAACCTCATTCCATTGGCTTCAACCCAGCTCTCCAGCCTGTCCAGATCCCTCTGTAGGGCCTCGCTACCCCCAGGCAGATCCACACTCCCAGCCAATTTAGTGTCATCTGCAACTTACTGAGAGCGCACTCAATGCCCCCATCGAGGTCATCAATAAAGATGTTGAAGAGGACAGGCCCCAGCACCGACCCCTGGGGAACACCACTTGTGACCGGTCGCCAGCTGGATTTAACTCCATTTACCACCACTCTCTGAGCCCGGCCCTCCAGCCAGCTCCTTACCCAGCCGAGAGTGTACCCATCCAAGCCACGAAAATATGAAAATACGAAAATATGAAAATACTTTTCATTTCAGAATCAGTGCCAGTTCCTTCACTCAGCGTAGTCAGGAGAGTCTACAAACAGCTCCAGTCCAAGCCCACCCTGTTCTGTCTGGCTACCTGGCAATTCACATGCTCCTGATTTATTAGCGCTTGCAGCAGCTCCCAGCAGTATCAGAACACCAGTGCGACACTGAGCAGCCATATATTCAGCATGCACATACGGAGTCCCAACCCCTTCTTTGCAGGGACAAGTCTTCTGAAACAGAGATGCAGTGGGACCCATTGCCCTATGTATGGAAGGAAGGCAACAGAAAAACCCAACTACACAGTCTAGAAACATTGCTCAATACCATTACCCTGTGCATTGGAAACTGCACCCACAAGCTGCTGTCCCAGGATCTGTCCCTCTTTGGAAAGTTTTTACTGTGTTCGTATCAACCATCAATGAACCATGTAATGCAACAGAACATGAGTTATCACTATTCTGGACAACAGTGATCCTGCAAAACCACACAGCACTTAGCCCTGTTCTGACCTAAGAACAGCAAAATATGGTCCCGGGCACCCTGCTCTGGCTGGCCCTGCTTGAGCAGGGGTTGGACCAGATGGACCCAGAGGCCCCTTCCAACCTCAGCCATTCTGGGATTTAGTGAAGTTTCTACTCAGCACTAGGCAAGTACCAAATGTGTACTTTTACTAAAGGCAGAGCGAGCGCAAGATCCAAGAACCTTTAACTTAACACAGAAAGCAGAAGACAAAGGCCAGCTGTGTTGCACAGTATGTTATTCAACACTCTACACACAGCTCTGTAACATCCAGTGCAGATGCCCTACAGCCCTGAACACACTTTGCCAAACATCCCAAATTGGGCTGAAGACCAATTTCTTAATATCCAGAAATAGGAAACATTTTGGTAGGCTGACAGCAAGCCAAGATAATTTCCAAAACAAGTGATGCCAAAACAATAATTGGATAGTAATAAAGCCAGGAAAGAGGGTGGAAATTAAGTTCCAGCTAAAACACGAGCCTCAGTGCCATGCAGTTTCAGGGTCCCGAAGCACAGCTGGATTCACTTCTTGTGCTCATCTTTCACTTTGCGTAGATTTTTAAAGGAGGAAAAAGGCAAGAGCTTGGCTGGTTTACATCTATATGCAAGCTGTGAATTACATTATTCCAACAATAAGGCCTGGCACCACGAACAGCCTTTGGAGACAGCAGTGCTGGCATGCTTCAAGCTACCCATGGGTTCATTAAGCCGCTGGCCAGGAAGATGCTGGATTCTCATCTCTAGTCTGAGTCTGGCAAGACCTCTCCACAAGTGTTTACTTTAAGATCAGGAGGGAGGGTGTGTGAATAAACAGATGCTCTGATTTCTTACAAAAATTCCCCTGGAGATGAAGGGGTAAGAAAGAAAACCAGTGTGAAGATACTTCATTATCTCCAGATATGTTTGTCTGACTTCAAAATAGTTCAGAAATAACAGAATGCTTCCACAATCTCACAGATAAGCACTGGAAAGCACAATGGAGCTATCCCAGCTAGATTTAGGGAACGTGATAAATAACATTTTATAGCAATATATTAACTGTTACTTTTAATAACTTCTAAATATACTTTTCATCTCTGAGCCAGTTTTCTAAACCAAGAGGTTATTTTCAGTTGATAAAAAATAACAGCTTTCATTGAAGCTGTGTCTTTTTCAGCAAATATTATCTGTATGACTTTTGTTTGCATCACTACAAACTTAGAGATGTTTGTTGTCGCTTTCTGGGTCTCCGAACTCAGAAGAAAAATCTCTTTAGGGAAACCTTCTTGTCTCTTTCTCACCTATTTTGCCTCAACTTTTTCAGCCAAAGGAAAATAGAAGTGTAATTGTGTACCCTGTACTGTGTTCAGAGTTGAGAAAGTGATGTAAATTACAGAGTAGATCAATGAAGAGGAACGAAAGAAAAAGGAAAAAATTGCTCATTTTTCCCTCCAAACAAGAAACAAAGGGAGGAATACAAAAGAAGTAAAACATCCAAATGATGAACAAGAAATGAGAATTCTAAATCTATAATTAAAAGAGCAGACTTTAACCAAGAGAAATTTATGTTTTGAATAATATAGCAGTGAAACAGCTTAAAAATATTCATTAAACTATCTTCTATATTTAGCAAGTTTAGTAGTCTTCAAAGCCAAAACAAGGACAGAGTTGTCATTCCTTTGGCAAGGCTTACCAGGAACAGCGCTGCTATAAGAATGGAAACGAAACAGCATAATTTGTCCTGAGGACACTACAGAGTGTTCGATTTTTGAAGGCTGAAGTTGTGAATTGAAACGTAGGCAAAACAATCTCCATCTTAAAGCACAATCTCATCAGCACAAGGCTCTGAGAACATCTGATTTCAAACTTAATATGTCTAGGGTGACGCTTAATAATATTCCAAAGAACCAATTCAGTTTAGCTTTAAAATGGATGCATGTCTTGGGAAAGCAAGAAATGCTTTAAATACATTTGCTGACATGCTATGAAAATATGTAGCCAGAAGTGTCAGTTGTGTTAGATATACGATGACAAAGCTGATTCCTTCAGTCATCCCTTCCTTCAGTCATTCCTTACACTTATCCTTTAACATCTCTGACAATACACAGTTTTCAAATACCACCTTCAGCAACAAACACAGGTCTTTATTTCAATCTATGTTAGCTAACCTACTTGTTTTTAAAAACCACAAGTACGATAGCAAGGTAATTTAAAACACAATCTCATTTTCTTAAGATACACATGCCCTAAGAAACAAGTATTACCTCCTGATTCACCAGATACCACTTAGGGATACCCTGCCTAATTTTGCATTGCTTATGTGTTTCAGCAGCAGTACCTGGGGACGTAAATAAACTTCAGCACTTGTTATGATAGTGGCTTCAGAAGTGTCATCTCTCACAGGCAGAAATTCAAATACAGAAATACTGATGTATTTCCTAAGTTATTTAGTCACGTCAGTTAAACCACCAAATCAGTTTCATTTCATCATCTTGTTCAGGGTTACACAGGAAGCCTATGGCAGGGCTGAGATCTCTGTTCAAGGCTCAAAACTTGCACTGCCATACCACCTGTCTCCTTCCATTTGTCTCTGATGACACTAAATACAGATGCACAAGTACAACAACGTGACACACCATTACCAAGCAATCTGATCCAGGCAGTTTTCAGATCTAGGTGCAGTTTCTAAATGAAAGTTCCAAGAAGTTTGTCATTTCAAAACTAGGACTAATACATTCACAAGAAATAATCACCTGTTAATTTAGTTTTAATGTGGTGTAGGAGGCAAACCTCCTAGAGAATACTACTACAAAGGCATTTTTCAGTATTCCCAGCCCATTTCCCATATTTCCCAGGCAGGGTGCCTGCAGAAAAGCCCTCTTGCAAACCAAAAGACTGAAAGGCTTGTTCTCTGTGCTGATTATTGTTTTCTTTCCCAAAGAGGTCAATTTACACTGATATCAGGTATTTTAATGTTGAAGTAATACACCAAACTGAAATGCAAAGTAGATATGCCGTAAACTCGTTACTCTAAAAGCCAGCTGCTTCTTGTCAAAAAAGGAAAGTTCCTTTTAGCTGCCTTCTGAGACTGATAAAAAAAAAAAAAGTTATATGACAAGGGTTTTTTTGTACCATATGTTATCAGGTATTTCTTAAAGCATAAATTATGACTGATTTTTTATTTATTTTCTTTTTAATGGAAAAGAAGAATTATTCCAGCCAAGCAATCCAGCTAACAGTAATTCCACTTCTGATGTCTCAGGAAATGAGAAACGACTCCCCCAGCAGTGCTTTCAGTAACACCAGGAAGATCATTTGAAACACCTCGACATGCAAATTTCCAGCGCTTACATTCAACACTTTGATTTCGCAGCAGCTCATGTGCTTAAACCCTTATGAAACTAAAGATATTCCAAATGTTGTTTCATAATATTCTTTCAAATGTGTTTTTAATCCACACTTGATTTATTTTTGCAGAAACCTTAATTTAATCAAATTGATAGGACATCTGGCCCCGTTCCTTCATAGGAAAGTGTACAAATTCTATAGTGGCTTTGTCATAAGCTAAATCGTCAGAAGAAATTTCATTAAAATGTGTAGTTAATAAAGTCCTTATTCACTCTATTAGATACTTAGTCTCTAGAAAGCTCTTTAACTTCATAATCTCCCAACTTCAATGCAATTTGTGTTATTCTGTTTTGTATGTATTTTTGTGCTAACAGAAACTGTATCTCAATAAAATATTTCTGTCATTTGTGAATGTTTTTCAGAGTTATAAATTCTCATGGCACTTTGTAACGATTCTCATTCGTCCCCTTCCTTTGCTTCCAAATTAGTATGTTGTTCCTTAATGACACTGTTGGACTATTTTCACAAAATTAAATTAAAAATCTTTTTTTTTTTCTTGATATATCCATGCGATTGTGACAAAGCTCATCTCTCTCCAAGTCACCTGCTGTCATCCTTTCTCCTTACTGCCTGTATGCTAGTCTGCTTCACCTTATAGATGCAGATTCATAATGTTTGTGAGATGGTGCTCATTACAAGCAAGAGAATCTTTAACCTTGAAGTAACTGAACATGTCCTTCCAGGACTGCCTGGAAACAGCGACCATGGATCTCATTACCACATCCCTCTTCTTTCACCTGAATTCTTCACTAACAAATATTATTTGACTGTTCATACAGAAATAAAGATGCAACTAAGTGGGGAGACTGGCTGTGTCAAATATAGTTCTGATTATCAAAATTACCACCGCTGAAGACAAGGAGAAGCTATCGTCATGGAGACCATTTTGTTTCCAGCCAGCTCATCCCAGCTAGCAACTAAACATCCTGCAGCCACTTGCTCAGTACCGACTGCCAGCGGGATGGGAGAAGGAATGGGGAAAGCAAGAGCAAGAAAGGAGTTGTGGGTGCAGATCCAGAAAGCTCAATAACTGAAGGAAGAAAAGTCAAAAATCAACGCAAAAAAACAATCATTCACCACCTCTCCCATGGAGACCAGCCAGTTTGCAGGCCAATTTCAGGCAGAAATCGTGCAGTTCGGTGCAATTACTTCAAAAAAGAATTATATTCGCCCGTTTCCATTTGCTGTCCGCCGACAACCCGGAGAGGTCGAGCAGGAACACAAGAAGCGGCACCGCGCCATCAGGCGCTCCCCAGCGGCTGTCCCGCCTTCCCTCCCGCAGCGATGCGCATGCGCCGCAGCCGTCTCCTAGCAACGGGGAAACAGCGGCGCGAGCCGCTGCGGCGCGATCGCCCCCGGGCGGTGCGAGGGGCCGGGGCGCCCGAGGGCAGGCGGGCGGAGCGACGGGAAGCGGCCCGTTAAGGCTTGGGTGCCTTCAGCTGCAAGTAAGCAGAAATAACGCGTTTGTGGAAGCAGCGGTGAGAGGTTTAAAGTCGGAACCGCGACAGGGGAGGTTTCGGCCCGGCCGCGTCGTGCGCTGAGGGCGCCGTTGGGGGTGGCGGAACGCGCAGCTCCGGGTGGCGGTGTGGTTCGTGCCCGCCCCGCTCAGCAGCAGCCGGGAGTCTTAAAAACCACGGGGCAGTTCTAAAAACTCCAAAGCCTGGGTTATTTTTTAGCTTGAGAGCAGAGGTTATTCCTTCAGCCAGAGCCAAAACCGGCCGCTCTGTGCCTGCTTGGGCAGCACCTGATCCTGGAAGGAAAGTGGGCCCTGCACAAGGTTTATAGTGAAGCTGTAGGGCTTATGTAGCTATGGAGACTTCCTCTGAAACAGTAACATAACAAGTATGAGATCCGAAATAACATGGATAATAAAGGAGAGGGGAAAAAAAAAGTAGAATAAAACTTCACATGCAGAAGATTTACCCAAAATCACTAAATCTCACCCTGTTTAATGATGCTTCAGAGGTATGGGATGTATCTGCAGGCAGGAACTAAGACCCAGCATAGGTTTGGTCACAGCGGAGCATTATCTGTGTGAGAGGACTCATAACCTTACTGCTGATTGGAATTACCATCTTTGTAACACTTTCAATGCTGTATTACCTTAACCAGTGAAAGGTTAAGCACAGCTGCTGTCTGCTATTTGTTGGCTACGAGCAAGCTATCTTTCTCGCCTGTGCTGATGGAAATACCAACATGTTTGGGACTTTTATCACTGCTGCCATTTTCTGATTATCTCATGTTCTGCTGCTATGGTGAATGCCAAGACGGGCCTCTGAATCCTTACAGCTCCTAGTGCTGTCTGCAAACCTACTACACGTACTTCTATCTTACCCTGTAATAGACCTTTTTTTTTTAACTCCACTGTTAATATATATCACAGGTTAATTAGTGAGGATTTAAAATAGTAGCTCTATCCTTCTAAGCTTAAATATCCCAAATGTGATCTTTAGTATAAGTATGATTTTGTACAAGGCAGGAGAGGCTTCACCCGGGGCACTGTGTTCAGCTGAGTTCAGCTGTGCTTTCAAGAGGTTCAGTTAAAATAAACCTGGGAAGGATTTCATGATTGAAAGGGGAAAGATTTAGATTGGATATAAGGTAGAAGTGCTTCTGTTTCTTTTACAGTAAAAGTGGTGAGGCACTGGCACAGGTTGCCCAGAGAGGTGGTGGGTACCCTATCCCTGGAGATACCCAAGGTCAGGCTGGACGGGGCTCTGAGCACCTGATCCAGTGTGGGAGTCCCTGTTCATTGCAGGGGAGTTGGGCCAGATGACCTTTAAGTTGGCCTTTCCAACTCAAATGATTCTATGAAAAGACTTGCAAGGATGTGGATAATAAAGAACTGGGTGTTTTATAGGACCTTAGAAAAGCTCTTTAGCCTGACCAAATGAAGGCTGAATACGGTTTTGTTATCTTCAAATGTATTTTGTTAGTACTGCGTATAAATGGTATAGCATGTAGTATGAGTGGGATATAGGTAATATATGATGTGTAGTAAAAACATTTAGGACTATATAAGATGTATAGGGTATAGTAAATATATACTGTGTAGTATAAATATTTACTAATCTACTAAAATATTTTGTCATGTGCTAGGAAAGAAAGAAGTTGACAAAAGCTTGAACATAACACGGATACACAGATGCACAGTAAGCTATACTTAAAAAAACACACACAAAAATCTGTAGTTGCTGAGCAGTAACTTGTGCAGCAGCTTTTCACTGAGAGGAGTGGGAACAAAATACACACTGTTTTTTTAAGTGGTAGCATTGGAATTATCTGGTGGGATGAATGTGATGTGGTACATGCGGCAGGCAGGATTGAATCCAATCATTTAGATTGCAACTTTCAGCTCTATAACGTCCCTATGAAACTGGTAGAGGGAGACATTCATTTTAAGACATGTGTATTGGTACAGCTGCTTAAAATCTTGAGCGTATTTAATTTTTACTTATTTTAAAGATCTATTTCTTCCTAAGGCAGACCTCTTTGGCTTCTATATGAGGAATATCCGGCTATCATTGTTCAGAAAATGGTAACTTCTCTCTTTCTCCTCTCTCTCTCTTTTTTTTAGATTAAGTCAATTTTTCTTAGACGGTTTCTCATGGGATGAGGGATTTCAGTGAGTCTCAGTGAGACATTTAAAATCACACACATAATTTCTAAGAAATCTCCTTTATTCGAGTTGTCACAGCTTGGATTCTCCAAGGATAGACCCCAGGTTTGATATTACTTAATATCTTCATTATAACTTGGAAATGAGCAATAACGTGGAGAAATCACAATTTTCTACTGAGATAAGATCGTTTCTGTTAATTAAGATGATTGCTAGTGATGTCTGCAGCTATTCTGCAGTTAGGTGAGCTGGTAACGCTACGACAGATGAAATTAGTTGTTTACACATGGAATGTAATTTACACAGGCAGGAATATTTGGAACAACACACTTTTCAGTAGTGAACCTGAATTAACTACAATCTGTTGAGGGAATGACCTGCTTACCACATGTGGATAGCTTAGTGAAAATCTTCACTGAGGAAATTGGGTAATAATTAATCCTCAAAAAAGGCATAATGCGACTGTAATAAATCAGTGGTGTTCTAGAATTGATTGTGGTATTCCAGATTAGGTTAATCATATCTGAGAAAGATTTAACAGTCACAGAGGGGCTCTGGGAGAAGAAACATATACATCTGGAAAAGCTATATGGAAAAAATAATTAAGACAGCTTAGAAAGGTGATAAATCAGAATGTACAGGGAACCATAAAAGAAAGTAGAGAGGATCAAGGCAGGGCATCTTTTAACTAAATTTGTAGTACAAGATTGTGGGAATGTTGTATTGAATTGAGTAACACATTTAAACTGTTTATGTATTTTTAAAATGTAAGGACTAGCTGCTTATGAAGTACACTTGACATTTGGACCCGTGCCACATTGTGCCATAGAATGAAGAGTAGAGGGTTTAAACATTGATGTGGCCACTAAAAATAGGTACTGTTGTTAGAGCATACCAACTTGTTGTCTAAACCTTTTTACTTTGGGGAAATAAAAACCCATAACAGATGGAGGAAATCTGACTTTTGGGATTATTTCATGCGTTTACCAGATATATCACAAGGAAGCAGTATACTGATCTACCATGGAAAACTTCTTACCAGTGTATTTTGTTCTGAGTCCAGTCAGTTGCTTTGTGATTTGCCATCATGTTTGTTAATTCCTGTTACTTCATTTTATGCACATTCATGCACTGTCTCTTACACTGCACAAATTGATAATGAATTGTGTCACTTTAGCTTAGAATCACAACAGGAGGGAAATACTCCTTAGTGCACCTCTTACCAGATGACAAGCAGTTACACTTCAGGAAACTGCAAGTGTGGTTCTTGGGCAACACAAAAACAGGCAGTACTATTCATCAGACTGATGGGCCTGGGATCTTTCTTCAGTTCTTTTTCTTTCCTCTGGCTGAGAGGAATAGGATAAATAGGAAGAAGGAGATGTGACTGTACTTACAGTGTCTGTAAATACCGAAAGGGAGGGTGCAAGCAAGTCGTATTCAGGCTCTTTTCAGTGGTGCCCAATGCCAGAACAAGAGGCAATAGATGCAAACTGGAATATAAGGTGTTCTGTTTGAACGTGAGGGAGCACTGCTGTGCTGTGTGGGTGGCAGAGCACTGGCACGGGCTGCCCATAGAGGCTGTGGGTTCTCCTCCTGAGAGATCTTCAGGAGCTGCCTGGGCACTCTGCTCTGGGTGGCCCTGCTCCAGCAGGGTTTGGGCCACATGGACACAAAGGGCCCTGCCCACATTGGCCATGCTGTCATTCTGTGGTCATACTCAGATAGTAGTAATACAGCTTCAGACTTCCTTAAAGCACGAGTCTGTCAAATCCCAAAGCAGGTCATGTAATAAGTAACTAATTGGAAACTATTCTTAGATACTTCTCTGCTGTGAGTAGTTGTTTTCAAAGGGGACGTTTGCGTCCTTGACAGAATTAGTTCCACAGCTGTGTGTGTCTTGAACTTATTCTTTTACATCTCATATCTTCTTGGCATTTGGTGTGTGTTGGGTCTTAGGTTGTTGTGTTAGCTGTTTAAGATTTTAGAAGGTAGAAGATGCAAATGGATCACGTAATGTTTTGTAAATGCTTTGTTTGACTTAAAAACAATAAAATAATATGACCTCTACTTGTATGCAGCAGGACTTGGACAGTGTCAGTATGTACCTCATAGACTAAAGGAAGTATTTATAGGGTTTCAATATTTTCATCAGTACAACCACTGTAAGACTTTTCTCGTATTTCCAAGTGTGATCTGTTATAAAACAAATCTTTTGTTAATTGCCTTTTTAATTGATACTAATCAACTATCCATCATCTGGTGATTAAAGTAGCCCAACACTTTCTGTGCATGCTCACTGGTGAACAAGGGTATTGGTGAAAAACAAGTTGAGAGTCCACTGATGGCCTGGCATGTGGATTCATGTGGAGAAACGGTGAAATATTCATCTCATTTTAATTGTCAGCTGTGTAAGTGCCAATATATGAGCTAGCAGCTCTAGGCTCCATTTCTGATCAGAAGAAAAAATGTTCAATTCTGTAGGTGTGATTCACCTGACCAATTTTAGACACTTACTTTAGGATGATCTGCCCTAACAGCTATTGGATGTACTGGCTAGATCTCCATCTGTTATAAAGGAGAGTGACTAACTTGAGTACTGATGCCTAAATTAGTTCTCGTCCTGCAGTAAAGGTGATGGCCCTTCTGAAATTTGGAGTGAAACAGGACACTGAGAGAGTTTGGGGGACAGTCATTTTGGAAATAAGATGTAGTTAGACCTAATGTCTGCCTTACTGGCTGCGAGACAGCATCTGGTCGCATCACTGCACTGAGGAGGGCTCGGAGCAGGGTAAAGCAGGGTCATTTATCTAGCACTGAAATCAGTGCATTCCAGGTGAAGAACAGGAAGTAGCACTGAATGATAGCTCTGTAGACTGCTCAGCTATGCACTGGCCACATCTGTTTAGTCAAAGTTCTTTAGTACCTCTAGCTCTATATGATTTAAACAATCAACCCTTTTCATCTCAAGACAGAAGTGGAAAAACTATGTTCCTAGCAACTTATGGAATATAAAGTACAGAACATTACTCAAATAAGAACATTATTTATTTTGTCATAAAGACTTAATTAACTACATTTAATCATTTGTGAATAGAGTTGTGGTTTTCAAAGCATTTTCAAGTAACATAAACCCAACATTTAATCACATTAAAATATAAATCCCACTAAAAACTGTCTAAATTAAAAATCTTCAGAATAATAAACTGAGTCAACAATATGCATTCTATACACAGTTAGAGAGAGAAGTTGACTTATGGACCAGTAACCCTTAAATATGTGTATTCAGTACAGAAGATGCAGTTCTAATGTTTAATATATTCTAGAATACTACATGTGTCATAGCAGTCGTTCTCTCACTAAAGGCAGAACACAAAATGTTGTATGGGGACCAACCAAGCTCAACAACAGTTGTTGGCAGAGTGCACTGAAATCCAGCACAGTAACTGCAGTAAAGAAATAGCCTGAAAGGCATAATCTGTGATAATGTAATTATCCAGTTCCCTGCGCTTCTTGCTGCATATGATACTGCCTTTTCAGTATTACCAAGGAACCAAATGTTTCTGAACATGGGGGGCAACACACACATTCCTTGAAAATATCCTTGGAAGTTGGATGCACTTATAAAGCATGAAGAAATACTGCTAAAAGCTTTGGTTATTCACAGTGTTAGAATATGTACAGTATTGGAAACTGTGAACATCAGTTGCACAACAGTTTCTCTTATATGTTAATTGGTCCCTTGCCAAAACTGCAGTTTTGAAACACTGAATGCTTTTGTGTCTGTGTGTTCATACTTGTGCATGTATGTGTGCACAAGGATAGAGGAGACTGGAACTAAAGCATCTGGTTTTTTGAGTTTTCCTCTCAAGGCTACAGTTAGTGACCGAAGTTTTAAACTTCACATCCACTTTTAGGATGTGCTTATCAGCTGGATTCGCTGCTGCTGTGCTGTAGGTTATTTGGGATGCCAGTAGAGGAGCACTACCTGGAAAAGTTCAGAGTACTCAAGAAGAGCTACAAAGTTTTAGTGACCACAATAAGCAATAGCCCTGACTTTTGTAATCAGCCAAGCTGTGTATCTCATTGCACTAGTAATTATCGTGTGTTGCACCACAAGAAGCTGCTGGGTTAGGCCTGGCTACGGGTGATAGTGTGCTTTTCCCTTGAGAACTACCAAGGAATTTTTAAGGGATATTAAGAGCTTTTTTACACAGTGTTAAAACAAACCTAAGTTTGGCATAACTTGGGCTATATTCTCTGCATTGTTAGTGATAGAGGGTCATGTTGTACTTTACTTTTTGCCTGTAGCTTAACTGGAAGGCTCTCAGACGAGGTTTTTCAAGCCACGTGAAATTAGGTCCACATGGGATTATTAAATCCATACGCTTCAGAAGCTGCTATTAGATGCAGCTGAGAAGGTCTTCCAGGTTCACTTGCACATGTGCTAGTACAAAAAAAGCAGAAGATGGAACCTGGTGTAATATTTTTAAATTAAAAAAAAAAAAATCATTGAAAATTGTACTGTGCAAAACTGTTTCTTTGTACCCACAGACATAATTTTTATCTCCTGTTAAATATGGACAGAGAATTTGAATTGAATTTGAAATCCTTTTTCAAGGTAGAACTCATTTGTTCATTCTACAGCTGTACAAAATGTTTGCCAACATATAATGTATAGGCAAATATAGGGAAATAGCCTGTTCTTGTGTGATTTATAGATGCAGTCAAAACTGACTTACAAAAGTGCATGTCTTGTTTATTTGTACCATGTAACACCTTGAGCCTGGGATGTCTCGCATTTTCCCTTTTAGTTGGCTGTTTTTTTGATTGAGATGTTTTACTGAATGTGCTCAACTGTTAGAAAGTTTGTTGTGTTGCACAAATGAAGTGTTTCTGTTTGAAGGGATGTCCTTCTGTACAGAAATTACAGTGTCAGTGAATTCTTCTTCCAGTTGATTAGATGGGTCAAACAAATGCATAGGTCGGTCTTAGAAGTTTCCCTAAAGCGCTGGTAAACTGATTCATGCGACAGGAGGGGGATTGTTTGTCTGTTTTTATTTTTCATTTTTGTGTTTTTGTTTTTAGAATGGGTAAAAAAGTGAAGAAGGAAGTAGAGCCCCCACCCAAGGATGTGGTAAGTTTATAAACTACAACATGCTATAAAATAAACATTGCACAATTATAGGCCCAGATCTACCATCCTTACGTAGTTCCTTACTCTCCTAGTTTGCCCACATTATTCTAAAAATGTCTTTTAAAGATAATTCTGTTTCTGCTTTTTTTGGACAGCATACAAGCCAGACTGACTGGGCATGTGTAGTTCTTTGAGGAGACTGTTGTCTTTGGCAGGCTTTGCAAGTAGTAATGTATGAAACAATCCAGGCTGCTTTTTATTTGAGGAGCAGTATTAGTTTTCCATTTGTAAAAATCAAAAGGAGAAGGTGGGAGGGACCTGCAATCTGCTTCTCTTTTGATCTGTGGAAACATTCCCAAGGATGAAAGAGTTAAAAGCCTAAATAAATCTGCAGGGTTGTTTGTTTTTTGTTTGTTTGCTTGCTTGCTTGTTTAACTGAATAAAAGAGTTTTACAGATATTTTGAATATTTGTAGAATATGGTCTGGATCTTTTGCAAAAGTATATGGTCTCTAGGAGTAGGTTTTTTATTGTTTTTTTGTGTTCTTTTTTTGTATCATTGAAAAGTGCCACAGTGAGAAGTACTTAGAGTTGAAGCCAAATATGGAATAATGATGGTATATTACTTTTTTTTTTTATTTCCCCAAAAAACTGGAAATTAAAGATCTGACAATAGCTAATGAACACATTCTGAGGGTTTCTCTGAAGCTGCAAAGTACAGGGAGACCCAAATAGAAGTAGAAACTGAAAGTACAGAAGTTTTATAAGTCCTAGTGGCTTATTCAGAAAGAAGTATAAGATACGAGACTGAAACACTGAACAAACAAATCACAAATTCAGTATGAGTTAGTTAATGAAGAATCGTATGTTCCCAAGCAGAGCACAGGAATAAAGGCAAAGCTTAGTACATGTGGTTTGGTTTTGTTCTGTTTGTTTTTAAACAAAACAAGACAAAAAAGGTTTTATTTCTGAGAGTAATGGAACTAGAAGAGCTTTTTCAAACATCATAGCAAAGTTGATCAGCAAAAGCTAAATCATGGTGTCAGTGCTATTTAAGCATAAATAATTTTGTCCAAGACAATAAAAGTAGCCATTATGGTTGAATTCAGATGTCTGAAGCTGTGATGTCACTGAGGTTTAGCAGTTGTCTGATCCTACACAACTGTTCTGTGGAAAGTTTAATATTACAAATGTAATTCATAAGATCCAATCAATTATAAATGCTTATAAATGGAGACTTGAGTTAAAACTTTAACATGAGGGGGTAAATTGACCTAACACTAACCCAAAAAACAAGGACACAGACAGAAGATACATGTGGCTAAGACTAAGTAAAACAGACTTGAATAATTAAAACTAGATATCTTTACAGTCTAATAAAAAAATGGAAAGGCATAATAATGTATTTAGGGTCTACAGATACGCTACCACCTTCAAAAGTAGTAAAAAGAGAATATTTGGTAATTATCTAGAAAATCAATAGAAGCAGGACTGTGGCTCCTGTATTCAGAAGCCACCATTTAGAGTTTCTGAAGAAAAGAATGCTACAGCCTTCTGCCTACTACGGTCAGCTGTGAATAATGTTAAGAAAGATATTAAACAATTGAAAAAGAAAGTAAACTTACAATAAAGGTTAATAAAACCATTAAAAAGGAAAGCAGTAGAAAGAGTGAACTCCAGATGGCATCTGTGGTTTTCGGCTTAGACCCTTACTCTTATTGTACTTCAGGCTAGCGTATTTCTTCTAGCAGTCCTTTCAGGAGAAAACAACTGAATGTTGCATAGCAAAACAGTATTAAAAATGAATGTAGATCCTTGATGAGTTTTTACTATCAGCCAAGAAAATCTTCTCGCTATGAGAATATTGTTGACACCAGTCATGTCAAAGCAAATTTCAAACCTTTAGATTTCACCTGGATATTGTGTGCTATTTTATGATGTTGGCCCACAGTGTCGGAGGTGGATGTTAGTGGTATGGCAGTAGAGGTTGAATCTTCCTGCCAATATGCTGTTACATTTTGTTGCCATGTGACAGATGGCAGCAAAGGGACAGTCTGGCAAAATGACATCTGATGTGGTAGTGTGGGTGAAGCAAAGGTGTGTAATTGAATTCCTCCATGTGGAGAAAATTGTACCCACTGACATTCACTGACTCTTGCTGAACATTTATGGAGGCTGGAAAGTGAAGTGAGCACAGAGAGTTGGTGGGTGCTGTGTTTCAGCAGTGGTGACAGTGACATGAAATACAAGCCATGTTCTGGATGACCGTGCAGATTTTTACAAGCACAGCATGTGGACTCTTGTTTATTGCTAGCAATTATACATAGCTAATGGTGGTGTCTGTGTTGAAAAATAGTGTTTTTTAGCTGATTTTTTTTTATCAAGTGGTGTTATTGTGCTCTTTGTATCTGATGTAGTTTCCATGAAAATAAATAGGAAGCATTACTTTCAGAGCAACCTATGTAGGTAGTATCTTAAGTTTGTTCTACTCAATCCTGCTATTTGTTCATCAGTTGGGGCCCTTGTGTTAACAGAAAGCCTAGGGTTGCCACTAGAGAAAATACTGAGTCTTTATCCCTAAAAGAACGATGTAGCAATCTGGGTATTTTTGAAAAGAGCTTCACTTGTGACACTGATGTTAAAAATCAAAGTTTGGAGGAACGGAAGTGATACTGTCAACTCTGGACAGGAACACCTTTTGAGGAATCACTAATTAATTTGACTTGATTTTAGTAAGGCTTTCAACACCATCTTTCATAACATCCCCATAGACAAACTGATGAAGCATGGACAAGATAAACAGACAGTGATGTGAATTAAAAACTGGCTGAGCTGCTGAACTCAGAGGGTTGTGATCAGCAACATGAAGCCCAGCTGGAGGCCAGTCACTACTGTTGTGCCTCGGAGGTTAACCTCTTCATTAGTGACTTGAGTGACAGGACACAGTGCATTTGCAGCAAGTTTACAGACAATATGAAATTGCTGGGAGTGACCGATGCACCAGTTGTTGTGCTGCCATTCAAAGGGACCTCAAGAGACTAGAGAAACAGAGAAAATGAGAATTTCAGTAAGTTCATTAAAGGGAGGTGCAAGGTAGTAACCAGTAACCTGGGTGAGGACCAGCTGCAAAGCAGCTTTGGTGAGAAGTAAGTTGACCATGCTCTAGTAATGTGCACTTGTTGTAAAGAAGGCCAGTAACACTGTAGGGTACACTAGACAACATTGCCATGGTAACTTGTGGGATGTAACTGCTGTCTTTCACTCAACTTTGGTGAGATCCAATCTGGAGTGCCTTGTCCAATTCTGGGTTCATCTGGTACAACAGTCACATGGACTCACTAGAACAAATCTGGCAAAGGGCCACAAAGGGCTTGGAGCACTTATCACCATCTCTTTTACTAATAGATGATGTTCATTTTGTCCAAAAAGAGCTTTTAAAAGGATATTTTAGAAAAATAGCATGATTAAACAATAGAATGAAAGGAGATGATACGTCTTTCAAAAGGTGGGATCAGTCCAAAAGTGAGTCTGATAGGAAGGTGCCTGTTAGATTTTTCAGAAAGTAGGAGTGAATCTAATACCTGTATAAATGTATGGATGTAAGACCAATTTGACTCTGCCTGTATGCAAACCCGCAATTAGAGCCTAGGAGTTAGCAATGAATTGTAGTTTATACAATTACCTGTGAACATGAGAGACAAATAAAATGGAGCTACATAGTAGTATTTTTATTATTAGGTCAAAGTAAATAAAAAACTGAGATTTATAACTCTTACTTCATTTCTTATTAACCTTCATCTGAGATCAATCTTTGAGTTTAATTTATGTTTCCCTGAAAGAATAGCATCCTTTAATAAAAATTAAAGTTTCATACTATCACAAAGTGTTTGGCCAGACTTGACCCTGCTGTTGCCAATGAATTTTCTACAGGGTTGGATTTAACTTTGCCTCTTGATATATCACTTTTCATTCAGAGCCTAATGTAATTAAAATGTCTGCAATTGCCTGGGAGAGCTGTTAGGAATCCATTTTGAATTGTAATGTAGAAAATACGTATTGTAGCTTATTCTTTTATTATTTATATTTTTATAACCAATAATCAGGCCCTACAACCAATAGAGATAGGGAACATTTTCATCAGTGTGTGGAAAAAGGGCACACAAGGTGTGGCAAGGATTCTCCTCTGCAGCAGACTGTTTTGTGAATACCCTTCTCATAGCTTCAGCCCTTGAAGTGCTGTCCCAGAGGTGTACCCTTGTGGAGCAGCTGCAAGGGAATGAAAAATGGTAGCTGGGAAAAAAAAATCCTCTTGCTAGAGTTAAAAACCTCCCCAAGAAGCTTATATTTGTAAGAAATATTGACAGCATATCTTCTTTGGTCATAGAGAAGTAGTACATATTGAGCCAAGCTGAACAGACATAAGTTTAGTGTCAAAGAGGTATGATCTATTTGGCCTCTTTTTTTGTTTGTTTGTTTGTTTTTTATAGAAAGAGGTTCTACTCTATGTGTTTATCTATATCCATGTCTGCAGCAGTTTGCAGGTAGAGCTTACCCGCCCTGAACATGGATCTTCATGGAATCATAGAATCCTTAGTGTTGGAAGGGACTTTTAAGGGACTTTTTTAAGGGACCTGCAGTGAACAGGGATGTCCAGAGCTAGATCAGGGGCTCAGAGCCTGATTCAACCTGTTCTTCAGTGTCTCCATGGATGGGGCTACCACCACCACTCTGGGCAACCTGTTCCAGTGCCTCACCACCCTCACTGTTGGCATGGTTTTATGATTTTTGGTTACTGATATCCCGCATAACATCATGTAGTGCACTGGGAGTTAAAGTGTTAATGATCCAGTTGGGGGTACCTGTCCAGAAGAGAAGAACTACTACATTCCCCAGGGGGGCTTTGCAGTCAGAAAGGAGATAGAACTCCTGGCTCTCTTCTCCTTCACCTCTCCTTGCTGCTGCCCATCCTGACTGTGCACATCACAGAGGCCTACAGCTTTCAGATACTCTCTCATTATATTTGATTTATTAGCTTCAATTCTAATTATATTGTGTTATAGTGTGTTATCTTGCATTCTGATACCGTATTTAGTAAATTAGTTTGTTTCTTCTCAGATCGTTGCCACTGTTTTTAATTATTTTGGGATCCCTTTTCTCCGTTTTCTGGAGGTGCAGATTTTGCGAAATCCCTCCACCCCACTGGTCACAGAACCAGGCCGAACCAGCCTGCAAACTGTTGACAACTGTAAAAGATTTTAACCTTAGAACGGACCTAAATCTAACCCTCTTTAAGCTTGAAACAATTTCCTCTTGTCCTATCAGCACAGACCCTGCTAAAGAGCCTGTCCCCTTCTTTTCTGTAGCTCCCCTGTAGATATTGAAAGGCCACCATCGGTCACCTCACAGCCATCTCTTCTCCAGGCTGAATAGCCCCAGTACGTTCAGCCTGTCCTTGTAGAGGAGGTGTTCTATCCCTTGGATCATTTTTGTGGCACTCCTCTGGACACACTCCAACCAGTTCATGTCTCTCCTGTACTGAGGACTCCGCATCTGGATGAAGTACTCCAGGTGAATCCTCACCAGTGCAGAGTAGAGGGGCAGGATCACCTCCCTTGCCCTGCTGGCCACGCTTCTTTTGATGCAGCCCAGGATATGGTTGGCTTTCTGGGCTGAGGGCACATTGCTGGCTTATGTCCAGCTTGTCAATCACACCCAAGTCCTTTTGTGCTCATTCCTCTCATCCCCTAGCCTGTATCAGTTGCAGGAGTTGCTTTGACCCGGATGCAAGACTTTGCACTTGGATTTTTTGAGCCTCATGAAGTTTTCCTGGGCTCACTGCTCAGCCTGAGTCCTTCTGGATGGCATCCCATTCCTCAGGTGTATTGACCTTACTCCACAGCTTGGTGTTACCCCACAGCTTGGAAGATTTTTTTCTGCATCAGAGAAATCAGAACTGGAAATGAACCCTTTGTATCTTTTCTGACACAAAGCTCACCAGGGATTATCACAGAAATACTTCAGCATGTGCAGGACTGTGGTAAGCTAGTGTTCAGTATGTGAAATGAGTTGATGAAAGCACAGGACGGGTCATTTTAATTTATTTATTTTTAATCACTCCCATTAAGTAGTAATGCCACAGAGTAACCAAATCTTACTTCTTCCCATATTTGGTTTGGAAGCTGTAAGATGCTCTTTTACTTGTTACAGAATTGTGTAGTCTTTTCCCTTCAAAAGGATGCACAGGAAACTGTCAGGGTTTTCCCAAAATCTTCATGCAAGATGAAACAAGATGATTGCATTAAGTCAATTATTCTTTGTTGTTTTTCAAAAGCATTTCAAACTGTTACTAAAAGTTAGAATTCTCCATTTATTAATCAAGTGTGGGAGTCTACTGCAGCACACAGCAAGGCTCAGTATAAACTCGTACTATTCCTTTTTTGTTGTTTTTTTTTTCCTAGTTTGAGCCTTTACTGATTGAAAGCAAAGAAGTAGCAACAGTTGTACTAATGCTTGATTCTCCAGAAGAGGAAGTTTTGGCCAAAGCATGTGATGCTATATATAAATTTGCATCAAAAGGTCAGTCTTCGTTGCAGAAAGCTTTCCTCTGCCTTACTTATGTTTTGCCAGCTGTTCAGAACTTTTTAATTTCCTAGCACTAAAATTTTCAACCTCTGTTGAAGTTTTGTTTTGTTTCTCTCAGAAATGTCTGTCACTCCCGTATTTGCAGTTAAAAAGAAGTCCTGTGGTTTGTATGGAAATTTTTAATGTTTTGTTGTAGAAATTTATATTGGAGAAACAGTTGTTTCAAATTGTTCCTATGCATTGAATTAAAAATCTGAAGTGCGTGATGATGTTAAAGACTATCCATTACACACATTAAGAAGATACAGTTTAATTTAAATAGTCAATTTTAGTACTGGAACTTCTGGCTTCTGATTGCTTTTTCTTTCTTTAATGTTTCATAAAGTAATTGTTTTTATCACTTTTATATTAAATAGCCAGATTGAGACGAATTCTGTTGTAACTATTGTAGCTTTTGAAAGGCATCCAAAAAAGAGATTAAACAGATTAACGGTCCCTGATAATGTGATGATGAAAAGCCAGCCTATATCCTTCCCCACCACTTGGCACGGTGGTAAGGAACAGGTTCTTCCTTACTTCTCTCAAGAGATGTATGGGATCACCATTTCCCCTGGTGATCTGTTGTGTAATAATATGTTATCCATCCAGTTATCACGCCAGTGAAGCACCTAACTTTCAAGGCAGTCATTTTGGATTATCTGTAAATTCATTTAACAGCAAGTGTCACCAAAACTATTGAAAATAGTCTCTGCTGCTATGTAGCAGCAGGGGCAGGCTGCTCTGTAAGGCAAAGGAAAACAGGAGTCAGTGACAGCAGAGCAGGCAAGGGATCATGGCCTCCGAAATGGGTGCAGTCCCATGAGTACAGTGAGAACACATCCCACAGTGGTAACCAGACAGTCAATGCTCCAGTGGTCACTGAGCAGTCCATAGTGATGAGGCAGGTTTGAGGTCAAATCAAGAAGTCAAATCTGTGGTCACAGTCTGGATCAGTGGCCAGGTGAAACAAAGAGCAAGGGCTCAACTTAAATGCAGTTCCTCATATGGAAGCTGAGAGTCCCTGTGCAAGGCTTTTTCCAGAAGGGAGTTAGTCCTGATACATGTTCTCAAACTTTTTACATTAATATTGAGACCTACAAGTTTCTTTCTGTTGGAGACTGAGATGCTGTTTTAATGTTGTGATCCAGGAAGGAGAACAGAATGACATTAGATCCATGAACTACATTTTTAAAGAGTGTGTTTGATATATTTTGCTTGATACTCAAAGATCTTAAGTAACTTTTTGATGGTATTATTGATGTATACAGACTAATTTATGTTCTATTATATTTTAGGTCACTGAAATACTGTTATACTTTGTTACATTAGAACTATGACCTTGTTGCATTTTTTTTTTTACAGAACTTTTAACCTATTTACTCCTCAGGTGATGAAAACAAAGTGACACTTCTTGGTCTTGGAGCAGTGGAACGTTTGTATAAACTCATCTCACACGAAGATCCGATTGTACGCAGAAATGCCATCATGGTATTTGGCATCATGGCTTCTAATCGTAAGAGTCTGTTTCTCAATATTTTTCCATGCATGTGGTTGTAGCTGTTACAGCAATAGGTGGCTCATGTGAAGAAAAAAAAATAAAAAATCCCATATTAGTAACTCAAAAGAACTGGTCCTGCTGGAGAGCACCACTCATTTTGGAAAAAAATGTAAAAGATAAGTGAATTTTCCTCCCAGTCATTATTTTTGCTTTGACTGGGTGAAAATGGAGGAGATTACTACTGGAATTCTGTCTATCTGAGAATGCCTGACTATTTATGATGCCCGGCTAATGTGGATATGACAAATTCTGAACATTTACAAAAGCTGGAAATGAGGGATAAAATACTATTTATCATGTACAGAAAATGCTGTGTTTACCGAAGGCATTGATATAGCTACAACGGTAGGAGAAGAAATGCATTAGGTTTATAGCATCTAACTTAGGTATCAGTAGCAAAAAAAAGTCCTGAACTATGAAGCACTGATATGCATATTTACCCAACTTCCTTGTCTGGTCAGTGCTGATGCAATTATTTGTTATCTGTTTCTGAGTTACTGAAATGGAGCTATCTCAAACATCTCTCAGAAACATTTCAATTATGGCGAACTCGTGTATCTTGTACAGCAGTACCGTTACTGGATGCATTAACCACAATATAATGTTACATTGAACCTTCTGTAGACAAATAGGTAGTGGTAGCTTGAAAACTAATTAAAGGAAGTATTGCTTTTAGCTTGATTACTGTAAGCAAAAATATTTTACCTATTCAAGTATAACTTCTTTGACAACTAATGTTATGTAATCCATAGCAAGAACCTGCTAGATGCAAGTATTTTCAATGTGAAATATTGAGGAACTTCTCATATATAAAATAATGAAGAACATTATCTGGTACTTTAAAATCTCCTGTGCGTTTTCTGGGCCGATTTCCTTTGTTTAACTTTGGTTACGTCAGTCCCAGTCAGGTCCTTTTGTCACTCATGAAGTAACCTTAAGTACATTTCCCTAGGAGCAGAATCTTTTTCCTTACATGCTTGCCGAATGAAAGACCTCACGTATTTATTTCATTGTAGATGATGTCAAGAAGTTACTGAGGGAACTGAATGTCACAAGTTCACTTCTGTCACACCTGGTACCAGAAGGTAACTTACAGCATTCCTTGTGCAAAAATACTCTCAAAAATCATTTGCTAAACCAAGCAGTTTAAGAAAATGTTTCTCTTATAATTTGCCCTAATACATATTAAATAGATGATCCCTTTTATAGGCAGAGCTTGGTTATTCATTGAGTAATATTTTATGTTGTACAGATGGAGCAGCATGTTAATGGAGAATTGAGGTACAATTAACAGCTAATGTTGATCTATTTTCTACAATATCTTAAACCACCAGATCTGTGAGCATATACTGTGCTGAATAAACGTGGATCAAAATATGTATTTTTTTTCTTATAGAAGATGTGGTTATTCATGAATTTGCTACTCTGTGTCTGGCGCATATGGCTGTTGAATATACTACTAAAGTACAAATATTTGAGCAAGGCGGATTAGAACCACTTATAAGTCTACTAGGTAGTCCTGACCCTGATGTTACGAAGAATTCAGTTGAATGTATTTATCTCCTGGTACAGGTAAAGTTTATTGATTTAGAAAAGAGTAAAAATTACAGAGGCAGATAAATATTTTCCCATGGGGTCAATAGTTTTAAAATATTTGGTTCCTTTACTCTCCAGCACTCGTCAATGTCTATGAAAACATTAGTTGTCGCATTAACTGTGAATATATAGCTGATCTGACTATACTCATGTCCAACCTAATGCAATTATCCATGCTGAACAGCAACGTGAGATCAGAATCAGATTCAGATGTGTTTTCAATTAAATATGTATTTGTTTTCTTATTTGGGAAATATTAGTCTTGGTAATGAGAGTTATAACCAGTCTATCTAAAAGGCTGGAATAATTATAGAACTATATTAGTAATTTCATTATGCCTTCTTTTGGCCAGCAAGTCCATAGTTACGATTGTGAACATCTTTCTAATGATAGGTGGATGCTGTCAACAGCTACTTTCCATACTAGAGGAATAGATTTGTTATTGGCTATTTTCACACTCAGCACTAATGTCATCCATATGCTGCTTAGCAAAAGAATGGTGCATTTGTATGTCAGTTCTCTTCCAAAGCTTAAGCGAATCAATTCAATAATGGATTCCGTTTATAACTCTATCTCTTTTGGGGCATCAGAGCATGTCTATTCAGAATCACATTTTACTCTTTCTCCTTTTTTACTATCTCGCTGTCTTTGTTGCAGAGTATATCTGGATAACTGCACCTGGTGCTTGCTTATATTGATAAGGATAATTGCATGCTGCACATGTGCAATGAGCTATTTAAAAGCAAATTGTAATTTATTTATATTTTTTCTATTTTAATATAATCTACTACTGTCTTTTTATTAAGCAGCATATATTTTGTTTAAATTCAAAAATTTTAATCATTGTTTTATAATTATTGAAAGACGTAACCAGGCAACCACAGTGTAGTGGGAAAACTATTTTTCCTCCCATTGAGATAAATAAAAATGATGAAACTAAATTTTAAAAACTTTCTTAAAAAAATGTGTATGTTGAGATAAATATGGCAAAGCCAATGTAAACAGGGTTGTTTAGCTAGGGCTAGATATTGCAGTGTATACCTCAATAGCACAAAATGTTTGGATTTTAATGTAATGCGGTGGAGACTGTACTAAATTTGATTCATGGACAAAAAGGAAGAAATGTTTAGAACTGCATGTTCTTAAGTATTGACTGCTTTTTGTATTTTTGAAATTAGATTTTTGATGTTCTTTCTATAAACTCAGGAATTATTGTACTGCTATATTCTCTATTGCTAACATTCCTTGTTGAATATTTTACTACAGGATTTTCAAAGCCGTGCTGCTGTTTGTGAACTGAATGTAATCCCACCCTTGCTGGAACTACTGAAATCTGAATATCCAGTTATTCAGTTGCTAGCCCTTAAAACCTTGGAAGTAATTAGCAAAGACAGAGAAACAAGGATAATACTGGGAGAAAATCAAGGATTAGATCATCTTCTGCAGATACTGGAAACCAATGTATAGTTACTTGCCTTACAAGTTTCTTGTTCTTGCTGCTAACGTTTGTGTGACTAATGAGAAATATTGTGCATGTTGTGAAAAAAAGGTAACAGTAGAAATAGCTTCTTTCTTGGAGCTAGCTATGATGGAAACAAAATAAGCAGGCATACCCAGCTTGCTACAAAAAGCAAAGGGATTCAAAAAAATGTTTGTTTGTTTTATTGCCTTATTTGTGATACTCTTTTGCATTTGCTGTCCTTTCTCAAATGATTGTAAATATCAGGCAAATTTGTGGTGTGCTTTTTCATGATGTTTTCTCCAAAATCTTCATTAGATGCTGAACTCTGGTGCTGGTTTGCAGTTTGAGTACTGATGTTGTTTTTTGAGTTTCCTTTGATATCCATGCCTTTAAATATAATTTCCTTCCTTGGAAATGACATTGTTTATGTTATTGTGACACTCAATATAGTGCTTCCTGACTTCACATGTCACCAAGGGAAATAGAATGAATTGAGAAATTTGTGAAGTTATTGAAATTCTGAGGTGACAGGTCCTTTCTGAATACTTGCCTAACCCATTTAGATATAAATGAGAAATGTTTTTGTTGTTGTTTTTACAGTTTTGAATAAGTTGAGTTCTAAAGCACATCAAAGTATATATACAGAAGGTACAAAAATGAAAAGATTTACACTATAATCAAACTGTCCAAGAGAAAGTTATGACAATTATCCTCCAAAGTTAAAAGCCAAAGATATTTTAATTGTGGTCTGAAGGTTATTTGGGCTTTTTTCCTCACTAGGAATTCAGTGATCTACATGTGGAAGCTCTTGCTGTGTTGGGAAATTGCCTTGAAGACGTGCATACTATGCAATTGATTCAGCAGACAGGAGGCCTTAAAAAGCTACTTTCATTTGTTGGAGTCTCTACTGTTCCTGATATTCAGAAGAATGCAGCAAAGGCAATTGCCA
Organism: Excalfactoria chinensis; assembly: GCF_039878825.1. NCBI lineage: Eukaryota > Metazoa > Chordata > Aves > Galliformes > Phasianidae > Excalfactoria > Excalfactoria chinensis. The sequence continues at coordinate 125,243,344 of NC_092826.1, forward strand.
GAGCAGCTTGTGATTGTATGTGACTTTAAAAAAATCTGTGTGTGAGAATTTGTTTATGAAGTAAATTTCCATCCAGAATTAGGTGATATTATCTGATTGAGGACAGTACGTCTGTAAGAACACATTTAAGTGAAGGATCTTGGCAGTCTGAGCAGCAGCTGGATAATGTTCATATATAATATGAACATCTAAAGATTAACTTTAGATTGAGTTATTTTTAAATGTAATGTATTCTGGCAAAATGCTGTTCTCAAATAGGAAAATAGGATAAAATACATAGGTCTGAAAATATGGCTTTCATCTTTTGTTTGGTGATGCCAGCTAACTTAAATCTTAAACCACCTCTAGTGACATAATTTCTCATTGATATCAATTAAGACGTAGTTGTAAGCTTAGTTCCTTTTGTATGCAACTGCTAATCTAAATGTCAGGCAATTGGATATTACGATATCAAGATATTGGATATTAGGAAAAAAGTCTTCTCAGAAAGTGTGATAATGCATTGGAACAGGCTGTCCAGGAAAATGATGGAGTCGCTGTCCCTGGATGTTAGGGACACAGTTTAGTGGGCATGTTGTTGACGGGTCGACAGTTGGGCTTCACGTTCTTAGAGATCTTTTCCATGATTCTATGATTAAGTTTCAAGTACAAATTCCTTTAATGAGGACATGAAAAAAAAAACAACATTTCAAATGGCTTGAAGATTAATATTCCCAGTGGGGTTAAATAGTTTCATTGTCATATTTTATAATGATTCATCCTATGGTTCTTTTGGTAGACTTTTCTATAATTCTCCAAGGAATCCTGAATTAGACAGTACACACTCATCATTATTTTTGCCCACAGTGATGCTTTTTAAATAAATGCACTTTTCTAATTCCATCCATGCACTGGTTTCTGAGTTGCAATTTCTGCCTAGTACAGCTATATAAGAAAATGCAATGTAAGAAACAATATACTTCTGTCTTCTGTACATTTTGATTTTGTTAAGGGATTTCGATAACAGTAACTATGACTGCAGAGTTTAAATATTTTGTTCATATTCCTATCATCTCGTTATATCATGGTTTTAATTTACATGTATTCTACAAGTATCTGATTTAATACACAGCTAAAATAACCTCTCTACAGTATTTCAGACCTCCTGTCTTTCTTCTTCATCTTCTCTTTTCCTATTCTTTTCTCACCTTCCTTAGTTTGACTTTCTGAAAATTTGTAATTATTTGGATTGTAAATTATATATTAAAAGAGTAGAACCTACCTTTCCCAGTATTCTGTTTCAGTGTGCTTTTATCTTTATCTGCTGGAAGCTTTGCAAATCACAGAAAATTATTTTCTTTAACGTTTAGATATCAAAGATGGGAAGGAACCTTCTTATGCCAGTGTTTTCTTAGTGTATTTTTCCAGCATTGTTATTTTATTATGCTACTTAGGACTGTCAGTATCATTTTTATAGTCTTGTGACAGTCTTGTAAGTGGTATGCTATGCAGATTTATATTTGCTCCTGCTACTTTCTATCGCATCTTCATCTTTTTTCATATTTATTTTCAAATAAGCATAGCCTTCTTTCCCTCTTTCCCTCCTTTTTCAGTTTTTGTGGCCTAATATTTTAGCAGCTGTTAGTGGAAGCATGTCTGAACACAACATTTTTAAAGCACGGTGGCAAGAAGTACACATAATATATTGCAGTATGGCATATGATCTTATATCATTGAATGTTACCGTCAGCAAAGATGCATCTTCTTGTCATATATCTTTACAAATGGAGTCAACGTGGTTTCATTATAAAGGTTTGCTCTCTTCTTCAGCCTACGACAGTTGGTATAGATGGAGCAAGCTGGGAAAATAGATCAGAAGAAGATTTAAAATATTTTCTTCCAAGCTGCAGAATTTTGGTGACAACCAGTTAGATAAAGGACGATATGTAGTGGTGCAATAGAAACGCAATCCAGTTGCTATTCAGCATGACCCCCAGAAATATTGAGTTTATTTCAAATACCTTGAGCTACTGATCTAAAGTCAGTCTTCCAGCGGAAAGAAAAGTGATGCACTGAGGTCATTTAAAAGAATACTGCAAAAGCAAAAAGAAAACACATATTTATCCCAATATGCAGATAGTGCTTTTTTTTCTTTTTTCTTTTATTTTATTTTATTTTTTCTGTTTGGATCATGGTTGTAAATCTACCAAAAGGCCTGTCCAAACAGCAGCTCTGATTTTTACTATACTAATATTTGACTCATTGTAAATCCAATGTGGTAAAACATAACTCTTAAGTTCTCACATGGCTTTTTCATTAATTTGCGGTAGCCATACAGGAGCCCACATTTTTCAGGTTTGATAATTGATTGCATTTTATGAATATTTCCTGCATACTTGAGAAAAAAAAGACTGATTTTCATTAAATGAAAAACTATACTTCTGCTATGATAGAGCATGATTTTTTTTTAACCTTATTAGCTATGCATACTGTAGTATCTGGTTTTGAAATGATTAGCTTTTTCCTGATGTGATCATAGCAAACAGTTTTGTTTTGTGCCACTATCAACCATTTAGAAAGGATTCCTGTAACTTGTTTGTTGATCTTGCTGTTATAATGCAGGCTCAATCACTTAAGAGCTATTCTCTCTATCAGAATATCCTACCTGGTACAAACACTATATTCAATTCTGAGTAGCATCTTCAGGATGCTACTCTGTTTAAGTTTAAATTGATCACATTTCTAAACATGATTATTCCTTTGACACTGAAAATTAGTTTTGTTCTACAGTGTTATTTTAAATTTAATGTGTTAATCTATCAACAGTTCTACTTTGCATACTGAGATTTATAGTGGTAAATTTTACTGTGATTCCTTCCTTGCCCAGCAAATAATGCAGTCACCTTGCAAAACATAGTTTAATGCTGTCAATTACTGAATGTCTGTGAGCAGGTTGTTTGGACTGTTGCTTAAGGAGTGCCTGACTTTCCTCTGACATATCACAACAGCAAAATGCTATGGAGTGTATATGGAGAAAGTGATGACTGTGCTCACTCAAGTTTAGTTTCACACTGACAGACTTCTGGTTTGAAGCTGTCTAAGTTCTTAACATATATCTAAATGCAATTCATTCCAACCCGGAGCATATTAAATGAGTATTGTAACCTAATTAACATATGATAGTTTATAATATGAGTTTTTATTTGTCTGGGTTATCTCAACTCAAGGTCAATGGGAGTTCATGGTAATAGTTAATGTTTTTTCCATTTGAAATTGGTGTAGCTAGTTCCATGAATTGACAATGGAGAGATGAATGGATGGTCAGTAGAACTCTTTGATCATGACTTTACAGTAAGAATTGGAAACAGGAAAATCCATTGAAAAACAAAGGTTAGCTTGTGACAGTGTCAATTCACGAAATACTGGACAGAGGTGTTAGTACTCCAGGCTGTTTTGGTTAGATGTGCCTAACTATTTTAAATTAAATGAAATGCATTCAAATGACCTAAGGATCAAGAGATCCATCTCTGTAAATGTTGGCACTGAATGTGAGAAATGCCTAAAGACAGGATGCTATTCAGCTCTATATTCCTTCTGTTGTAAAAAGCACAGGGAACAATGCGTACAAACAGAGGGCCAGTATAAAATATTCTTCCCTTAAGAAGAATTGGCACCTGGATCTTAAAATCTTAATAGTTTTCATCTATTTAGCTAGCTAGCCAAATACAGGTGCATAATGCTTACAGTAATTCAAAATCTGTTTTTCTCCATCCTTGAAAAGTTCTTTATTCTGCTTAAAATATTTTAAACCACCATTTTCACCCATTCAAATGAATTATTTTCATGTCATATAGGCATAAATTATCTCTAAAATGTAACAGTGTTTTCTATTAACTATCTTTAAAGACAAGAATAATTGTAAAAAATCTGTGTAGTACTGAGTAACTCTGTACAAGAACCAAATTATTGAGGCATGAAGAACCTCTAGAGATCATTATTAGGGATTATGGACTACTTTGGCAAGCAACAGGCCAGCAGCATACTTGATTGCTTGTCAAAACGGTCTGTAATCCCAATTAAGGCCCTCTCTTGAGAGCTTGCTGATACACATCAGGGTTGTGGCCAAGGTTCTGCAGATGCTTACAGTTCTCTCTGTTTTATCTGTTACATCTTTTAGTTTGTGACTTCAATTGCATATCTCTGATGATTCTAAAAACAGTTAAAATTGATCTAGAGAGGAGAAAACAACATCGAGCCTTTTTTTTTTTCACAAGAAAGCATTTAATCACATTGTTTTTCCTTTGGTTTTGTGGACAGATTTGTTAACGTCCATTCACCATAGATTTAGTTTTATTTTAAAGAATACTTCCACTATTTTTCTTTGTTTTTTCTTTCTAATTTTTTCTTTAGACAACAGACTACACAGAGACATTGATCCCTTAAAAAATTAACTGGTGGTAGTGCAATTTCCAAATGTGCGTATGGACTTCATGGCTCCTCAATTTCTTTGATACAGTTTAAAATTTTACCAATTAACTGTAACTTCAGGAATGTAATTAATCTGCTTCAAATTATGTGTGTGGTTAAACGTTTATTGACCCTTGTAACTGTAAGGTTTATATGCTGTCCAGTGCTTTTGTAAGGAAGTTTAACTCAGATACCTGTATGCTGGGAGAAGAGAATGTCTGGACCTTTCCTCCAGACTTCTGATCTAATCCATTCTGGAATGAATGAGGTTGTTAGCATGCTTGTCAGACTCCTGTGGATACGTTTGATCTGTGTCAGCATTAACTAAAGTGTAATCTACTGAATGGAAAAATCTCTATTAATCAAACCTGTAGGCATTGCAATAGCAACTTATAGCAATCAAACTTTGCTTTCTGTTATATAGGCTATGTGTGTTTAAAGCTGTATTTAATAGGTATCTTTTGGACTTGATTCAGAGTTCACTGAAGTCTAATGGGTTTTGGATCACATCCTTCATGCACATTTCTTAATTGCTAGTGTGTCTGTTAGCAAAATGTTCTCATTTTCATGGTATCAAAAGCAAATTTTTATAGGAAGTAAGTATATGAAATCAAATTTGTGTTCTCTTGCTGACTGGTAAAATGAACGCAGATTAATACTATTGTTCTTGTTTTGTTTAAAGCTGAAAATAGAAAAATCTTAAATGAGGAAGACATTGAGAATTGTCTCATAAATCTTTTGGAAGTTGATGATGATGGAGTTAAAGTTGCTGCTTCCCAAGCTATTTCTGCCATGTGTGAGAATGTAGCTAGCAAGCGTGCATTTGGACTCCAGGGTAAGTAAGGTGGGAAATGAGAATCTGTGTTTTTTTTTTTTGTAAGGAACATATTATGACTTTGTAGATTGCCATGGTTTATTTAAATGTTCATGTATACAACTGTTTGTTTTAAAGGTATTCCCCAGCTAGTACAGTTGTTAAGCAGTGATGATGAAGAGGTAAAAGAAGCTGCAGTCATAGCATTAGCCAATTTGACAACAGCCAGTCATAGTAATGCAAGGTGAGTCTGCAATAATCAAATTATTATTTGAAGCACTAATTTGAATGCAAATGGTAATGTTTGGGTTTTTAATGAATGTCTCATCTTGTCCTTATCCTACAAAGCAGGACTCTTGAATTAGCCTGTAAGGCCTTCTGTGGTGCTCATGAGTCATCTGGAATTGGTTGGTTCTCATCAGGTTTACAAATGTTATGCTATCCTTGCTAATGTTGGCTCTATCAGAGAGAGGTATGAAGCAGATGTGATGAAAGCAGAGGTATAGGTCATGTTTTGAAGGGAACATATGACAAAAATATGACTCGTATCCTAAGACATTAAATGTGGGGTGGTTTTTCAAAATTCACTATCAGAAAGTTATTTTATAAAATTTGATGACTCATCAGTTTGTTTTTTTTAACTGATTTGTGACAGTTGATACTCAGATATTCTGATACTGGTGCTGTCATTCTCTTCTTATTGCTTCCCAAGTAATAAAGAATGCTCATAGTGCATTCTCTAAAAGAAGTGTACTGTCAGTATCCAAAGTAATTAACAGTGGTTGGTTAGCTGACTGTAAGTTCCAACATAATTGTACCAACTAAATTCTATTGTCAGTTGCAGAGTTCCCAACTCTATTAAAAGTTCTGTTCAAGGAAAAGAAACAGAGCAGTCTGACATATATGAGCAATCACATGTAACCAACAAACCATAAAATAAAATTCCTTAAAAGTTTCCTGGAATATACTCAAGGAAGTTGTAATCCATTCACAAGCATTCTTTGAAGTGAAAAATAAAATAACGCACCAAATAAATTATTTGTTTCAATTTATTGATTCAGCTCTAATAGTCACCGGTATTCACTTTATGTTGCCAGATGGAGCCATAATGTGACACAAGAGAATAATATTCTGTTTTCAGATTCACATAGTAGATCTTTTTTTTCTTTTGGGGGTCTGATTTTCTGCTCTCCTCATGTGTGTGACTCCACTTGGTGTCAGTGGGAGTCATACACACATAAAAAGAGCACCGTACTGGAGTCCAGGGGTCAAGCTCTCAGCTCTGCTACAGCTGTTTTTCGTAGTGCAACCCTTTGAGGTTTCACATTGTGAAAAAGGGATCTCTGGAGAGTTTCAAGTTGGTATAGCAGCTTATGCCAACTCATTCAGTTTCTTTTGCCAGGGAGATAGTCATGACATTGTTTAGCTCAACTGCTAGAACAATTCTCTTAGATTTCAGGCAGGGAAATAGCTGTCTCTGTTCCTCTGAATTATAATTGCGGCTGTGTTTTTTCCTGCTAGGCAGTCAGGAAATTGTAAAGGTGGCTTGCATATACTTCTCTCTCCTTGCAATCCAGCTCCAACTACAATATGGAAGCACCAGATAATCTAATCACAGGTCTTCTGTGAAAATCAGGAGGCAATAATTTACATTAAATATGTATATTGGATGAATGCCATGTGACTATATAATTACTTCAAAGCTTCTTTTCTAAATCAAAACCGTTAATAAGTCATAGATGGCTCCAAGTGTGACTGGGATCTACAAATGAATATATAGAATTGAAACCGCAGCTGATACAAATTGGTATAGTTCCAGCTCACTGACCAACTGCCTGGCCCATATTTATTCTACATTCAAATAACTGTGAAAAAAGTAGTTTGGAAAAAATGCATTGCAGATTGAGTTACCATAATCATATTTCATTCCAGAATATTTGGTGTGTCTATCTTATAAATCATTGGAAGTAAGTGTATATATAATGAAGATGCTGATATACTTTTTTAATGATGTGACCTTGGTGTATAATTATGTTGACAATATTCAGGTCCCAAATTGGACTAATGAGACTAGTGTCCTTTTATTGGCTATGTATTTGATTCTTGTTAAAAACCCTCAAAGAACATTAAATCATAAAGCTAGTAGTATCAGGAAGACCTCACAGGGAAAGCACCAGAAAATGGCTGCAGCAGAAGGGAAAACCACTTACTCTAAGTGTGTTTTCACTATTTACCATCCCACCAGATCACAAAATTTGTTCTTGTTGAACATATATACTTGTGTTCTGCTGTATTTATTTTTATGACTGTTGTGGCATGTGTTACATTGATTGAAGGATATGTACCTCTCCCGTTCATCGTATACAATGTGTATTAACAGAATGCAAATAGACAAAACACTGCTTGCTTTTGTTTTTTGGTTTTTTCCTGGAGAATCATTGTTGTTTTTAGGAATATTTGATGAAGAAAAGTTACTTGCTTTTCTTGTAATATGGAAGAAAATACAAGTTAAAACAAAATGTATACTTGACTCCAACAATAGCTATCTTATTAGGAAATAGTCTTCCACTGATTAATAACACAAGAGCAGCACAGGCAATGGGCAACACTGCCCCCCACTAATGTATATTAACCTTGACCTCTAGGTGCTTCCCCACAGCAATGAAAGGCTAGTTCTGCACTCCTGCCCAATCAATCCTTTGTTTCTCAACTGAGACAGCTAATAAAGGTGTCAAATATGGTAAGGCTTTTGTAATTAGAACACCTGTTCACAATGTATGGGACAGAGACTAGGTTGTCATTTTACACCAGTCCCCGAGCAACTGTTATTTGGCAAAAATAAATAAACTGATCAGCGACTTCAGCCCCCATCGTATTTGAACAAAAGGTCTAGAGCAGAAGAGAACATGAGTCCAATACTAACAATTTCACTGGAAAACGTGGATATTCAATATAGTCTCTGCCAGAATACATAAAAATTACTGTAAGTAACTTTTAGTATGTTCCATCATTTAACCTTTGGCTGCACAGCTGATGTTATGTCATGCTTCAGTAGCACATTAAAAAAATACAGTCAAATGCCTCATTAATTTAAAAACTGACATTGTCAGATTATGATTTTATCAGAATTTTATCATCAAGTAGGATGGCATTTTTGTTGTTCTCTATGTTGATTACAAGGTCTTTGTAAAACAGAAAACACTCGGGTAAATAAAAAGAAAATTGCAAAATTTTGAGCCATATTGCGACTTAGAATCTCATGTACTTATTCTAACATATGATAAAAGTGGCTTGGGGTTGTTACTGTGCGCATTGCTCTGAGACCACGCTTGTGATATATGCCAGAATTGGTTTCTGATTCCCTGCTTCTGGGAAGAAAAAAATCATGTTCAACTATTTGCATCCATTTAAATTTTTTTAATCCAGAATGGTAACTTGCATTGTTGAAAGCCGTATACACTTATATGGATGGTTGAATGCCATTTTATAGAATCTACGGAGTCCGTCCTTTTTAGATGTATCCAGGCATCAGGAAATGTAGGCACAGTCACTTCAATGATGTTCATTATGCACAAATTGAAGAATTACGTATAAATGAAGAAACAGCAGTGCCATCTATTGGACAGAAAAATAAGTCATTCTGCGTTACACAACTGCCTCCAGAACAACCGTTTCACTTTCTCTTCTGCCGACATTTTCCTGTTTAAAGTGTAACCAGTTATTTTTGCACTTCGTGTATTTATGGTAAGCTAGTCATGTTAAATATAAGAATGATATCGGTTCGAAGTAACAAATAGAAATAAGATATCGAATGTACCAGTTAGGTATTATTTAACTTGACCAGCCATTTCCTTCAGCATTGTCTTAGCACAAATGCCATTTCTGATAGCTGGCTTCGTAAATCTGGCACTGTCAGAATGCTGGGCATCTACTAGAATTGCCACTAAAGGTAAACATATATTCTGAAATGTATTGCTTTGTACTAACTAATTAACTCATTAACAGCCTCCATAATATTTGTCTTAAATTGTTTATTTTAAGTGCAAAATTTATAGCATTCAGTTAATTTGGTCTGGGGGAAGAAAGGAAAGCATGGATTTTCTTTTTCTGTACTAGAAACTGCAGGAAACTGTGGTACCCTTTGGACTGACAATCTGGCAAAATATTTCTCCTGGGGTTTATAATTCATGTCATGCTACACATTTCTAAGTATCCTATCCAGGCTCAAGATAGCAAAAATATCATACAAAAATCAGCAAGGCTTAATGTTACATGATTCTCTCTTGAATTCTTCAGAGGAATCTCTGGACCTATCTACATCAGGAAAACTACATTCATATAGGCAGTTATAGGTATTATTACAGAATCTGAATATGTGCTTTGTGATGTGCACGGAGATTTCTGAGATATGTGAGTAGACTGAGAGCAGAAAGCTAGGCTGGGAAATCACTGCTTATAGGCAGTGCCCACTGAGGAGCAAATGTGTTTCTCCCTTGACTTATATCAATTTTGCATCTATTCCGAGCTGAAATTCATATTCTGATCTAATGATTCAAAATATATCCTTGGTCCTCAATGTGTGGGCAGTGCCCACCTATAGCGAGAGTCTCCTACCTTCTTAAAGGGAGATTTTCGTTGTTCACAGTAGATTTGTTTTTTTTTTTCTTTTTTAGAATTTTTGGCTGTCAAGGAATAAATTAAAAGGCTGTCTCATTTTCTTACGTTTCAGATTTTGTTATTGTCATTAAAAAGTAATGGTTATTGCCATTAGGTATAAATATCATTAGCAATCTTTTCTATTAGAAAATGGAAAACTTAGTCATACATTCTCTCTTTCAAGACTGTTGGTGGAATCTAATTCACATAAACAGATGAAAACTGAAGAGCCATGAGATAATATATATTTACATGAATGTATGTGTGAATTTATGAGAAAAGATGCAAAAAAATCCTAGTATGTGAATGCTAAATTTAGAAACACATACAGGTAATAATCCATAATATGGGTTTTGTCTTTTTCATTGTTTAACGTAAGTTTGTAATCCGGAAGGAGGAAATCAACAATGGAATTCCACTAGCTGTATTGAATTAAGGTAATATGTTTTAATACTGACCCCTAGTGACAGAATAATCTTTTTGAGCTACAGCTCTGCCACGATAAGGGGAGTTTTGTGATATGTGTTGTTATTTTTCCCATTAGTGCCTGTTCTGCTGAGCTCTATACAAATACAACCAGTTAACTCGTGCCATGAATAGATTCCTGTTTTGACTTTCTCTTGCTGTATATCTGTAGTGTGGTGGGGACTTTCTAAACAGAAAAGACAGGACGGTCATTAACTACACAAGCTTTTCTGTACAAGTTACATATTGTTTTGATTGAAAACTGCAGAATGTTTTATGGTAGATTTCTTCCTTGTTAAAAAAGCTGAATCAAAGCTTAATGCTGTGATGTCATGCAGAAATGGGTTTGCTCTATGACTTTAACATCACGTCAGTTGACTGGTACGCAACTCATGGACTGTACCCTAAATCATCTTCCACTGATAGGTGCAAAATGTTTCATACAACCACCTGCTGTTCTTTCTTAGACTTGTGAATGTGTGGATATGTAATCTACAGACCTAGGAACTATAGACACTACAGCTGCATTTTGTACAACTCTTTTTTTTTTCTTTATTTTTAATTTTAATTTTTATTTTTTGGTGAAAGAAAACTATTTTGCTAGTTGTTTCTTTTTCTTTTTTTTTTCTTTTTTTTTTTTTCTTTCTTTTTTTTTTTTTTTAAACGGTGTTGCCATCAGGAGTTATATTGAAAACAGAGTTCGGTGTATTCATGTCTAACACAAATTTCATGTACCATATTCTAAGTCTCACAAGGACATAAGTGTCCTCTGAAGTGTGAATCCCTGCAATGACATTCACTGGTACTCACTGAGTTGAATTAAAGGAGGTAGAGGGTATCTCACCTTGGAGTAAATTTCTGACAAATCCATTGATGTTTTTATATATATATTATCTTTGTAGCTATTTACTTATTATGAATCTAATTAAACATAAGACATTTAATGATTTAACTTATTTTAGTCTAGTTTGAAATTATTTAAGTGCATGTAAGAAAAGAGCAAGTCTGATTATGCAAACTTCTGTGCTGCTGTGAATTTAAGCTGTGCGCCGACTGTGGCTTATTATCTGATTAGAGGCTGTCATATGCACAAGAGAGTAAAAATAAGCTTAAACAAGTAACTTAAAACCTTTAGATTTGCAGTTTAGGTAATTTATGTTAACGTAGTACTGTATGTGTACTTAGAGATTTAAATTTTAAGAAAGAGGAAAATAATGTAAGTTCCTCTGCTTTGAATCATTCTGTGCACTTGAACCATTAGCAGGGCAAAACAGATTGCTGCCATTTGAGATAAGTTAGCGGTTGTCCAGAAGAGATTTAACCAGAAGGGGTAGAAATCTCAAGTTTCACAGTCCAAGTACTATTTGTAGAGAGACTGACTTGGCACAGTTTTGTCATCCTCCTCATCTGGTGCTTCCAAAGATGGAGGGAAGCTGCTGGCAGCTCAGGCACTGTGTTTCAAGCAGTTGGTGTGGAGACTCTGCTCTGGCTCTTTCCTTGCTTTTTTCATTACACCTCCATGAAGCTGCTCTGGCAATTCCTGAATGTTCTCTGCTGTTTTGCTTTTGTGACAATGTGGATTCCAGACTCCCAACACTTGTGCTGTTATTGATTTTTCCATATGCTGTTTTTTGTATTAGAAAAATGAGAGGGGGGATAGCTTCAGCCCAGATAAGCTCATGAAACAGACACTATGTGAGATTTTTAAAAGGACTTTGCTGAATTTCATCCATTCTTCTAACAGTGGAAGCGTCAGAACTTCTTTATGGAGGTTGCAAATAAGACTATAATTGAAAGGCTCAGTTATCAGGAACAGATATTTCATTATCAGTACTCCTGCAATATTTCAAACTCAGGTTTGGGATATCGGGGTTCTAGTGGTGAGATCTTCATTACTCTGTCAGGTAAATTCAGTGACAGGCATCAGAAAACTTGAGTATATTTCTCAATGAGGGTCAGATATCGCAGACTTCTAACCCAGACAGCATAAGGTTTGATTGCTTCCAGACCACGATGGTTATTGAGTTCTGGGTCAGTTGATGTTTAAACAAGTTACTTAAAAAATAGGAATGGAAGATTCTGTTCCTGAAATGAGAAATGAATATTGTTGATGTAATTGATATTTGTTTTGCACTACAAAGAGCTCCCAAACTGTAGATCAGCTTCCCATGTGCTAGATTCTTACCTGGAATAAACTCACTGATGTTAGTTTACTTGGGATAGTGAAGAAAACAGAAGTAATGGTAATCATTAAATAAAATAAGAGTGGCTGTATAAAAAAAAACAGTCAGCTGGTTTTGCAAATGATTAAACTGCAAAGTGAACATTTGGCTAAATGCAGAAGATGTTTACCAAACATGATTACATAACAAGGTAAATAAAGAATTATCGAACTAATAGACTTAAGGGACAAAAAGGAATCTATTTCTTGAGGTTTTTCAGCTTCTGGTTAAGATGTTCTTTTTCAGTCTCTGAAGTTGCCTTCCAGTTAGAAATTATGTAATAGAGCTGGATCAAAAATGCCTTGTGTGAAAAAGAAGTCATGCGATTTAACACAGATAGAGTTGATTTAAAAAAATGTGTGTGTAATTAGATGCATAATTCTTATGCATAATTTACATGCAATTATGTATGAAAATGAGATATGCACATGCATAAATGGCTAGCTAAGCACCTCACACACAATCACAGTAATTTTGCACAGAAATTAAACATGCAGTTGCGAATTCATTTTGGAAAACTAAGTCCGTGAGGAGTCCAGTGGCCTTTGTGAGAAGGAAATCTATTTATTTTCCTGAGGAAAAGAAATGGGTTCGATTCTTCTTCAGTCAAGAAACGGAGAATTAAACAGCATAGAGTAGAACCAGAAGTAAAATTTAATACAAACCCATTTATTTTCAGTAGTGGTAGAAGGAGCAGAAACAAACATCATCATTTTTATGAACTGTCAATCTCACAAGTGTTAATTAAACCAGAGCAAATCCAGAGCAAACAGTGGTGTGAAGCTGTACCACAGCTCTTCCGCTCCGTCTCCAATCCATGTGAGGTGGCTCAGTTTAGCAGCTTGGGGGGTGGACTCCGTGGTTTCTGTCGGCAATTTGAACACAGACAGTTGCTCTCTCCATTATACTGAACCTTCTCTTCAGGAGGAAAAGCTAGCTGGGTCCGTCCGTACGCACTGAGAGAGTCAATAATCTGCTCTCTTTCTTGGGGTGGCTGGGCGGGGAGCAGAGCTATTATGCTTGATGTGATGCCAACAAAGCCGTGGCTCTTGCCCCAGAGAACCTGCACTCCTGAAAAAACAATAATCTGGTTGTTTAGTCGGATTTTTACTGATGATTGTTTACACAACGGCTCTCTACTGATTTCTGAGCTTTCCTATGGCACCCCTGACAATTAAAACAATGGCATATTGAGTTAAATGAAAATCATATGCATCCCCATCTTAACTGTTTAAAAATAGCTTGTATTGTGACATTTTTGGTAACAATTTTATTGTCTACTTTGAATTTAATTTGTGCAGTAAAAGACAGTGAGCAAAGCTTGTTTTCCCCAAGCTCTTAGCATTTATTCTTTGAGTTCTGAGTGATCTTACAGAGAATTTTAAAGTTTATATCTTAATAACTTGTTACAATGTATATTTAAAATTAATACTTTTAAGTTTTTAATATCTGAACATTTAATGCTTGTTTTTCCATTGATGTGTAAGAAAAATATTTTAGCTATTCTTGAATGTTGGCATTTGGAACAATTCAAATGTAATCCTCTTGTGCTGTATGCTCCAGTTAAGGTAAATGCCTAACCCTGTTAATTTAGACACCCTAATTATCACAGCAACGTATTTCCGTATCATGACATTTTAACTACTTTGCCTCTAATTTGAGCTCTTTTTTTTTTGTGATTCAGTCATCTTTTGCTTGTCAGAGAAAGGTAGCAATGTTAAATGCAACATCCTTTTATTCTTTTTCCTTTGTCACCATCTTATTTTTTTTTTTTCTCTCACCTCTCCATGATTAGGGAATTTGATGCATCTACTCATATAGGGGACAAAACAAAAACCCAAAAAGAATTTCTTCCATACTTAAGTGTTAAGTTGTAGTATTTCACAGTCTTAAGAACTTACATTCCTTCTTTTGGTTCCCTTTAGAGGTCAGATGCTGCTGTCTCTTCAGCACCTGGAGCTCTGTGACCCTTTTGTATTTTCCAGAGGACTGTGGGTAGGAGTGAGTAGAACTGTGGGTTCTCTCATACCTCTTCTGTAGACATCCTTTAGCAGGTCACGGTGCTTCCCCAAGGTGTTCCAGCTCCTCTTAAAATCGAGTCCCCAAAGGTTACTTTCAAATCTCATTACCTGCTGTTGTCACTTCTCAGATGAATTCTTGTTGCCATGTGATCTGCTGTGCTCCTTGATTAAACTGCAGTCATAAAATGGTGATTCAGAATGAATCTGTGTGGAAGTAGAATGCAGGATTGAAATAAATATGTATGATTGTCTAAATTGGTGATTCTCAACCTCTTTGAAGTTGAGTGGCACTTGAGAAAATTGGCTGTGCTCTGTACCTTGCTGAGGTCAGTTCTGAAAGCACAAGGAGCTGCACCTTGCTCGTTTGTTGAGTACCGGTGTACTTGTGTGCCTTATGCAGATTGTAGCAAATCTGCTTATAATGCAGTTGGCTACCTGGCTCTGTTCTGTCTGGCAATCAATAGGGACCGTGTGTTTATTAGGATTTTTTACTGGGGAATCCACATGCGGTGGGGTGTAGCACAGGAGTAGTAAGTCCACCCTTTGGTGAGATGTTGGCTGTATTACACCTGTGAGATGCAGGGATGCAATCCATGAGCAGCGGCTTTGTCTCATGCATTCTGGAAGTACTGGAATTTGCATGCATCCACTGCACAGGAAAAACAATCTGTTTATTTTCTGAATAAAGTGTGTGTGTACGTACTGTACAATGCTGTAAATCTGATAGCTT
Source organism: Excalfactoria chinensis (assembly GCF_039878825.1). NCBI lineage: Eukaryota > Metazoa > Chordata > Aves > Galliformes > Phasianidae > Excalfactoria > Excalfactoria chinensis. The sequence goes on from NC_092826.1 coordinate 125,258,698, forward strand.
ATGGACGTGCCTTACTGTGCATGGCTGTGCACGTGTTTGATGAGTCTCTCCCACACTTTGCTGGTAGGTACATTAAATCACTGATACATGTGTCACCGTGTAATGTGATTATATGGCAGGGTTCGCCATGTGTTTGCTTTGTATACTCTTTGCAGAAATGAGCGACCGTCAGCATTCCTGAGATTTTCATGTTTTATCAACAGTTTGACAGTCTTTGATAGTGTAACTCTCTCTTGTTTATGCAGTAATTTGAAGCTTGTGTTTACTTGTAAAATTTACCAAAATGTGAATTAGATTTTTGGTAAGAAGCCATTCCAGTAAGTGTAAAGTTTTCACATCCAGCTTTCCCCTATTAATGTGAGGCCAGAAAGTCAGCAAAACTTATAAAGTCTGTGTGTTTTTTTTATTGCAAAAGTGCTCAGATATGCCTGTATAGGGAGGCTTCATTACATTTTTGAAACAAAATGTACTAAAGAGATCATATAAAAAAGCAGTTGCATGGAAAATTCAAATTGCCACCTGCACATTTCCTTTGCTAATAACATTACCAACTTTTGTTTAACAGACAGATGAACCCAATATAAAATTACTAAGGGCAGACAGTACATTGGGCATATGCCTGAAATCATTTGATCACATTTTATGTACAAACCCAGTGGGAAGACAATTCAGTTTTTATAGTGTGCTGTTTTATAGCGACATTGGAAAAATTACCACTGAAATGGACTAAGATAACACAGATGTAAGATGATGCGGACAAAGAAATGAGTCTGTTCTCTAGTTGAAAGAAAGCCTTGGCAAGAAGGTTAACAAGAATCTTAAGTTATGGAATATCTTATGGTATTTGAAGAATGTAAACTGTATTTGTATCAGTAGTCTCTTTTGCCTCTGGCATAGAAACCAAGGAATACATAATGAGGTGGCAACTCCAAAACACGTGCCTATCCAGTGTTCGAGATCTGGATTTGTTAGAGGGTAGTAGTTTCCTCTAAGCTAAACCCACGTTCTCTCTTCTGGGGTCTGCATCAGTTGTATTCTCACTTAGGAGACACATCACCAGCTGCTTTCAAATATATTCTGTATCCCACAAATTAGGTGTGAAGCTGATTTGGGGAAAAAAGAAAAAAAATGGAAGCACTGTTCAGGTGAATGAATAGCAGCGTTAAGGGGCAGTGCTCATAGGCCAGTTCCTTCTGCTGTGACTGAGTTCAATTCTTGAGTAGCTATTTACAGTACAGATTTACATCTTCCAAATGCGGCCTCCAATAGTACAGCTGCCCACATCTGCTGTCTTCTGCCTTAATTTATTGCTTCCTCAATAGTGCTGCTTCAGCTTGGCTGTTCTCTTACCTAGCTCTATGAAGAGACCCTCAAAAGCATTTCAGCATTTGTCCCCCTGTTTGTTTGGGTTTTTTTGCAAACAAGCTATTTTGCTGGTCTAACTTAGACCTTCAGTCACAGGCTGCAGGTGTGGGAGCAGGGAGAATATTTGTTTGCTACTGATTGGCTGGTAGTGTGGAGCCACAAAACTTGGTATTAATGCATGAGTGTCCAACCTTTTGGCTTACATGGACCACACTGAGTGAAGAGGAACTGTCCTGGGATGCATATAAGTTGCTCTTAATGTAATGCCTCCTATTTATTTCCATGGAAACTACAGAAGATATAAAGAGCACAATAACACTATTTGATAGGGCAAATCCTTAGCTACAAAACATTACTTTTCAGTATAGTCACCACCATTAGCTATGCATTTTCACCAGCCATGAACAAGAGCCTGCAAGCTGCGCTCCTAAAATCAGTGCCAGTGGAGGTGACCCATCGCTGCCACTCCTGAAATATACCACTGACAGCCTCACTGTGCTCACTACCACTGGTTGGTCTCCATAAACATTCAGCAAGCATCACTGTATGTCAATGTGTGCCATTTTTTCTTCATGGAGAAATCCAATTCCACACCTTTGCTTCATCTGCACTTCCATGTCAGACACCATTCTGTCAGACTGCCCCTATGCTGCCATCTGTCTCATGGCAACAAAATGTGACAGTATTGGTGGGAAGGTTCTGCTCCTGCTGCCATACCACCAACATCCGCCTCTGCTGTCGTGGACCAACATAGTAAAGCCAGAGGCATTACTTTTGGAGCAGCCGTCATAAAATATATACTATCGTTAATATCTATAAGTAACAAAACTTATTTTAGTCTTTTATAGTTCTTAATTTTTTTTTAAGAAGAGAGGAGTAAATACATAAAACTAGTGGGAATTCTGACCCTGTTCTGTGAAAGTAACACATTGCTCCCTGGTGAGATGGCAGTGGTTGCAATTCTCAGTGAGCTCTCAAGGTGTTTGTCAGAGATTCCTGATGTAATTTTACTCTTCCTGTACTTCATCCTTGACAACTGTTCACAAATGTGCATACTGCCAAAAAGCAATGATGTGAGTAAGGTGTGACTGTGAAGCGAAGGATACTTTTCTCTGGTAAAACAGGGATTATAAAAGTCCTGTAAGGATACACGGTCAAATTTTTGAGTTGAATATCTGATTGCAGCCCTGTACATCCCATTGGAAAATGTGCAGGTCGTGGGTTTATAACAACTGAAAATGGTGCCACAAACATAAATTGATGGTGTTGTTTTTTTTTTTTTTTTTGCAATATTGAAACAAACTCCTGTATTTAAAAGGAAGGCACAGCTGGGTATTTTTCTCTCTTCAGAGCCCTGTGTGCCCACAGTTGTTTACCATCACTTGAGTCAGCACTGCACGGCACCACCCTCCTTGTGCCCAGGGTTCCATTAATGTAGTTGTCATTAGTAAGGTGCCAGCAGTTTGGTTGTGGCTGAGTGTTGGGTGTGCACAGGGCCACTCTGCTGGGAAGAGCTGCTGCCATTTATAGCATGGGGTGGGGGTGACTCGTTGCCAGACAGGCTGGGCTGCAGTTGGACGTGCCTGTACTAATGTGTCTGCTGTACTCCTGCTTCTGCAAAGGCAGCTTAGTAGTTTCTACATTGCACTGAACTGCAACAGGTTGCCCTGTAAGAATGGCAGGAGCTTGCTGTACTATTCATGCCACCCACTCATGCTATCACAGAAATTCAAGGAGACAGCAAAAAGAATAGCAATGTGATGTTCTGTGCACTAAAATCCTCATTAGAAAAAGTGCAAGAATGGTTATGTGAAGAGATGATAGGATTCAGGAGAGACGTTAAGCTGGAGCTGAAGATAGAGAAACTCAGCATCTAAGAAAAGTTGCAGGATTTAATTTGCTTATTTGAAACTTCTGAAAGAAAAAAAGTGTCCTGATAGGTTGAATGGCTCAGTTTTCATGCTTAGGTTGTGCCTCTTGAGCAGTGCTTCACTCTGTGAGTCAGATCTAGGTAAGGCATCAGAAGGAGGGCTTTCACAATTCAGCTTTTACCTTCTGTTTCACACAGTGATTAAGAGCATAAAAATTAGCCTTTCAAGTTATTGCAGGTAAGCAACATTTTACATTCTTGAAATGTAATACTAATTTCATTGGTAAATGTAACACAATGAGTGGAAATAAATGTCCTAAAAATAGCTAACAGTTTTTTTCTTCTTCATTTTCTTAGTGCTGTTGCAGAAGCTGAAGGAATCAAGCCTTTAGTAAAGATCTTAAACGCTGAGAGACATGGAGCCATTGCTAACGCTGCTACAGTGCTAATAAATATGGCCATGCAAGAGCCTTTGCGCTTAAGTATTCAGAGCCACGGCGTGATGAGTGTGCTCACAGAGCCACTGCGTTCTGCCAGCAGCCAGGTGCAAAGCAGGGCAGCACTCACCGTGGCTGCCTTTGGTTGTGATGCTAACGCGAGAAGTGAGGTAAAAATCTCCAAGGTTGGGATTGTTTGTAAGAATTCTGAGTGCTCAAGTTCTTGTTACGCTTACTGAGAATCCCTGTATTTTGTTTGTCTGCTCTAAAAGTCCTTGGCTTCTAGATAGTAACTAGTATGATAAGCTTGTTCACCTCCATTTGTTATAAAGACTTGGAAAAGGTTTTCCTTAATTTTTATTTTTACCGTTGTGTTTGCCTGCACAAATTCATGCTACACAGCTTTCCTGTAGCTTCAACAAGTTTCTGCCAGGACTGTATCTTAATCCTTATATTTATGAGTAGTAAACATTAAGGTTTCTTTCAGCTGCAACTGACAGCTGCATTCTGAAGATGAGAAGTTCTTGTTGCTCCTCTGAGTGTTTTATTACTGTCCAGTTTCAAGGCCTGAATGGCAATGCCTAATTTTGATTTATGAGATATTGAATGTGCACAGAGTAAATGTGATTCAAGCAAAACTCAAAATGTAATTAATTCCTCCATCGGTAGCATTCAGCTAGTTGAACGTTTCACTGTTTATCAGTGGTGATATTACTTTCTTTTCATAAATAAGGATGGTGCTTTGTGCGTTCATGGATCATAAGCTGGAGATTTCTCAAGGGTCAAAGCTGTTACTTAGGACATGAATAAGGGGGGTAGGTAATCAATCTACCTCTTTCGGTGTCCTTAAAATGTCTTTATCTTCAGAAATCCAAATGAGCAATGTTTTCTCCAGCATGTGTAGGAAATACACTGTAGCACATGAGAGAACAGGATGTTAATAAGATTGCCATACATATAGTACAATACAAATTCAAATGTATTGTAATGTAAATTAGTTGCTAGGAGGCAAGAGAAAGAGAAAAAGGTGTACAACTCTCCGTGGCAGTCTTGGGCTGCATAGTCTCTTCAGTTTCTACATTGCAATCTTATAACTGAAAAGCAGTCAGAAAGGATGTGTGCCACTCTGAACCTCACTTCAGGTCAGAACAGCACAGAAGCAGAGAACTACCATAAATGGCCTATCTGCCAGCCCAGTGTTGCTTGTCTACAAGTCTTGAATCAAGCTTTGGATGGAGAATTTAATATGTTGTTCTTGCTGGAATGAAGTGGGTAAAATATATCAGCGGCTGTGTCTTCATGTTCTTATAGTTAAGAAATGCAGGTGGACTGGAGCCACTTGTTGAGCTGCTACACTCAAAGGACAAAGAAGTCAGAAGAAATGCCTGTTGGGCTGTCATGGTCTGTGCAAGTGATGAGCTAACCGCTGTTGAACTGTGCAGGCTAGGGTGAGTAGAAATAATATCAAGGAGCAGAGGGAGGATTTTAATGAGATAACTATTAAAGTTGATTTTTGTGTATTAACAACAGAAGGACAAAGTTAAGCTATGCTTTTTGGCAAACAGAAACTACTTTTGCATTGCCAGTGTTACAGCTGAAATGGTCCTGATTTTACAGAAGAAAAACTGCGAGCCTGAAAAAAGATCAAGATTTGTATATGAGGTGACTCTTCTATTGTTAAAGTGAAATATATGTTATTGCCCTGCTCCCTCTGCTGGACACTTCTCTGGTTGCTGCACTGATGCTTGCAGCCCATCTGTGAGGGAATTCTGCAGTCAGACCGCAGAAATAGATCTGGAGGAGACCTCAAATGTAGTTCTGTCTGTCTGCCTACTGTGACTGAATCAGGTACACTGCCATACTTCAGCTTGTTCAGTGTGATTGTGAGTACTCATTATGAAGGGGTTTTACAACTTCTGAGGTAACCTCTTCTGGTGATGAGGTGTTGTTATAATTAGAAGGTTTTTCAGTTTTTAAATGTTTCTTGCAGCAATTCTGTCCAATTATATCTCGTCCTAATTTCAGTGGTATTGAATAACCACCTTTTAATAGCAGTTTATTTTTAACTTGCTGAATTTTGTATCAGAAATAGCATAGCCAGCAGGAGCAGGGAGATGACTGTCCCCCTGTACTCAGCTCTGATTGAGGCCGCATCTCAAGTACTGTGTTCAGTTTTGTGCCCCCAACTACAAGAAAGACACTGAGGCCCTGGAATTTGTCCAGGGAAGGACAACACAGCTGATGAGTGGTCTGGAGCATGAGTCTTATGAGGAGTGGCTGGAGGAAATAGGATTGTTCATTCTGGAGGAGGCTCAGGGTAGACCATGTCACTCTCTACAACTGCCTGAAGGGAGATACTGGCAAGTTGGGGGTCGGTCGCTTCTCCCAGGTAACGGACAAGAGGAAATGGCCTAAAGTTGTGCCATGGGAGATTCAGGTTGGAACTAGGAAACACTCTGAAAGAGTGTTTAGACACTGGAATGGGCCATCCGTGGAGGTGGTGAATTCATCATCCCTGAACTGTGTAGATGTGGTACTAAGGAACATGGTTTAGTGGGCAACATTGGTGGTGGGTGGACAAGTGGACAAGCAGATCTTAGAGGTCTTTTCCGACCTTAATGATTCATTGAGTCTATGCAGTTTCTTATGCTCCATGTAAATTTCTCACTTTCCTTTTCATGACAAAGCAAAAACATTGAACTGCTTTTTGTTTTGAAATCTGGTATCATTCTTTCACACATCTCTAAATTCCTCCCAGTTATTTATGCTATTTTGAAGTGTTGTTTCCCAGTCTGGATGAGGTATTTCAGCTGTAGTCAAACCACCACCAATCAAAGCTCAGTAATTATTTTCCATGTCTTGCACATAGCACTGTTCTTATTTAATTCCTTCTTTCTGGCAGCATCCGAGTAGAACTCTAATTTATATGTCCTTCTAGTTTGACAGCATATTATTGATAATAATACATTAAACATGGTTTTTCAACCAGTCAGGCACTGCTTTACGTTATTTTCATATAGATCATATTTCCCTGACTTGCTCATGACTATTCAAAAATGAATATTTGAGAGAACTTATTAAAGTCACAACATATCTCAAAGTCAAGACATATCTCACATCTACTCCTTGTGTCTATGCGTTAAGTCAGTTACCCTATCGCAGAAAGGATTAAATTGACTTTATGTGATTTGTTTATAATGTTACGTAATGGTTATTTCTGGCTGCCTTATCTCTTGCATGCTTGCAAATTGTTTGTTTAGTATTCTGATACGATATTCTTTGGACACTGAAATTCAGCTGAATGATCTCCACCATTTCCTTGTTGATTCTTTTTAAATCTAGATGCTATCTATGACCTTCTCCATTCTTCTGGCTCTGCACCTCTTCTCCCTACATTTTCAAAGATAATTATAAATACTTTAGAAGTTGATTTTGTCATTTCAAAACACAGTATGGGGTGAATGTCAGGCACTGCTAACTTAGTCTTCTGAAGCTTACATGTTATGCCTACTGCTTCTGCCTTCTTGTTAATATTGCTGTTAGGCATCTGTTTGCAACCATTTTATCAAAACTGAAGCAAGAAAGGCAGCAGATGCTTCAGTCTTTTCTATGCCATCTGTTATGAGTTTTCTTCCCACACTGAGTCATAGACTTACATTTTTCTCTTTTATTGTAGTATATGAAACATTTATTTTTGTTTCGGGTCTCTGAATAGTTGTATCTCAGTTTGTCTGTGGGCTTTTTTGGTTTTGTCCCTTATTTTTACTTCCCTGTTGGAAGTCTCCATATTCCCATTTCTGCCTGAGTCCTTTCTGGATTTTCAGGTAGTCACAGAATTGTTAGTGCTTCTGCATTTTGTCCCTTTTTGTGGCTTGTCTTTCCTCCATGTGAGGCCAATGTGCCTCTAATGTCATGTTTTAGACTTTGCTGTACTCACTAGACTTAGTTTTCCCTTTGAAAATTCTTTCCTTCATTGTCTTACATTATCTTACTGATCTTGTTGAGATTTGCTTTATGACAAGTAGTCTGTATGGTTGTTCTACTATTTTCTCCCAGTGCTCTCTTCTAAGAGAGATGGTTGTCACATGCCTTGTCTGCAAAACTTGTTTTCTGAATTTCATCTGACGTACTTTCAGAAGTCTGTCTTGTAAATGTCCACCCCTGAGGCATCTCGTGTAGTTCAGTGAGAGAAATGGACAGTCCAACTATGGAGTCCAGATTAGCATTTCTTTATGTAACTGTTCAACTGCTGAAAAGGATTGGTTTTGCTTTTGGGCACAGTAAGGCATTTTTTCTCTTCTAGAGAAAGAATTCAGCATAGCACAGCAAGCTTCTTGATGGTCTAAAGAGCATTAAGCTAGCTTGTAGAAAGAAGTCTGTGTCTTGGCCTTGGTAATGCTGAAAACTGTGCAATAACAATGAATTGGTACGTAGTGATGAATTAGCCATTGTGTTTTGTTTAACAGTGCGATAGACATCCTAGAAGAAATTAATCAGTCAACAGGGCGCAGAAATAACTTCAGTGAAGCTGCTCTGGAAAGGCTACTTGATAACAATCTCTCCCAAAAGTACAGCCAAACGGGTTATTTATCATCAAGTAATGTCATCACTGATGGATTCTATGATTATGGTAAGGTAAGTTACCTTAAATTACTTTGCTTACAAACAGTAAAATTTTCTTCTTCGTTTTGAAAAAGTAAGAGGACTGTAGCAACAGCCAGCATCTGGCTACCTAAATAACTTTGTTTTCTTGTTATGCTGGCACCAGGTTTTATAATGATTTCTTTTGTTTATCTTTCTTTATGGTAAAATCTTTATGATATCCCCCGATTACACTCTTCCCAATCTCCTTCCAATCCTGTTTAATCTGCTGAGCTCCTAGTTCCGTACCAGGGACTTTCTTGGAAGTTAGTTCTTCTGGTATCTTTCACTGCAGTATATTTGATAGTGATCTGACTCTGAATGACCTGTGGACTTTTTGTTTATTTTTACATAAAGAAGGGTTCGTATTTTCACCTTGGTCATGACCCTTTCTCTCACACAGCACTGCTGATATATCAAGACTGACTCCACTATATATCACCAGTTACCGTGTTCAGTTTAAATTAGGAAAGTTCTTTTCAAAATGCCCAAATAAATTAAAAATATTAGTCTTACTGAAAGATCAGTGAAATACATGCCTTTAAAGCATTTACTTACTTTTGAAAATTCCATCCTAAGTTGTAACGTCTTCAAAGTCAGGAATAATATTTCCTTATCCTAGATTTTAGGACATAACAATAACCTCAAGTTAAATTATTTACAAATTATCTTTTCTAAGAAAATTGAAGAAGGAAAATGCAAATAGAGAAGACACTGTTTTTGTATATTTAGAATGAGTTTTATAAGTTCTCATGTGAGTCTTCTGTTAAAAGTTTACATGACTCTTTTAAACTATTTTTTGTCTTCATTTCTAACTGAGAGCACCACCTTATCTTTTGCTGTAATTTTCTTGTAGATAAAACCTGGCGTAAAACTTCCATCTTTGGAGGAACTGAGTATGCAAGAGCTTACTGACCGTCGGGCCATAATCTACATTAACACTAAGACACAAGAAGAGTGAGTCATCTAGTAATATTTATTGCAGTAACTCATTTTTCCATTGTTCCCACTGTTTCTGATATGAAAATACTCTATACTTTGTACTGTGAGAGATCTATTTTAATTTCAACAGAGTGCTACATGTCCTAGAAGCCAAGTGATCGGTATTTCATAAAACAAAAAATTGTAAAATGGCTTTTTTTTCCCTTTAGACAGAAAATATTTATTCACTTGATTTGATCTGTTTTTTGTTAGAAAACTTAGCGAAGAAGACTCACTCACTGAACACTCTTTGGTTTCCCATGGTGAGACATCCATTTTATTAATAGCTATAACAGAGCTTGTCATCTGCCATAATAATTATGTCATCCAAACTGAACATCAGCATGCAGCAATGAAACCTATGATTTGATGATCTTCATGAGCAGACAAATGCGTGGAATTTTAAGCACAGCATCCCAGGAAGCAGCACAAAGCTTTTGGGCTTGATGGAGAATCTATGTCAGTTATTTCTCTGTTTAAGTTGAAGCCAGCCTAACAAATCTTCTTAGATTTGAATGCAGGAAGTTGGTATTGGCCTTGTTTAACTGGGAGTCATTTCGTATAAACAGTCTCACAGATCAAAGAATGCTCTACCAGTATTTTGCAAGTCCAAAATCTTCTTCTCTGTCAACACATCACATATTTGGTTTACAGTATCATAAGCTTCCCTTTTAAGCTTGTATATGACACCATAAAGATGTCTGAGAATATCTATGACAAATTAACCTTTCATGCTCTTTGTTGATCCTAAGCTTGTCCTTTAACTATTGGCTTTTTTTTCTTTGACTTTTGCACAGCTTATTGCCTTTGCACCTTAGCATCAGTCCTACTACCCAGTTACTTTTGTGTCCATCATTGGTATTCTGTACTTCACTTTTGATCCTTGAATCAGCGTTATGTTTATTTCTATTGTTTCTTCCCCTTATATATTTCTTATTAATATTTTTACTGTCCTTTAAATTCAAAGCTCTATTTTCATAATTTAACATGCAAATGCTGTCTTACAAATGATACACAAAAATATCTTACTTCTTTGCAGTGTCCCTGCAATAGAGGAAAAGCCACAGCATGTATCTTATGAACAGGCTACCTCGTCACCTTTAACTTCAAGGAAAAGCAGTAGAGAAAAACTAAGGTATGGTCTTAAAATGTACTAGTTGTCAGTGTTCTGTTATTGTGCTATAGTTCAAAATAGAATTCTGATTGAAAATAGTAATAGACAGTTTCCTAACAGTGTACAATAGCTCAAATACAATCTTAAATAGGTTTTCAGAATCTTTCTTTCCCATCCTGATTGCAGTAATCTTCCTTTGTCTATCTTAGTTGTTATTTGTCCTCCCCATACTGTATTTGAAGATCTCCCGTTAATTTGGCTGTTTTTCCTTTCGATATCCCTAGAAGACAGTGAAATGCAATTATTTTAGTGCTTGACAATTAAGCCACAGGGAAATTATGGTAGTTCTTTTTCAAATTAAAAGCTACACCTATGAATGAGAAGTCCCTCTACTGCCCACATCCATCCATTTTCATAGATTAAATTTCTTCCAGTGAAATTCCACAAGTGACTAAAAGCAGTAAAGACTGTGTTCAGTACTATTTCAGTTTTGACAGCAGTGAGCCTAAAAATGCCTCAGTCGTGGAGAGCTCCCTCTGATCCATACAGTACACTAGGTAGAGTTTTACTGGTCCTTTTTGTGGGGCTGATCTGTTGAGCAGGTTTTCTTCTACCAAAGAGGTACAAATCTCTAATCCCATGGAAAATTTATTTCCTTCCTCTGTAGAAAGAGTATTTGAGCCTATCCCTGCTTGATGCTTGGGGTTTACCAGTCTTATTCTGGTTTGTTGTAAACCTGCTCAAAACAAGGCATAACAGATATAGTAGAAAGCTCTGGCTGTTAAGGCATTTCTTCTGAGAGAGCTGAGATCAAAGTTCTCATCCTGGTCTTAATGATTTCTAGTTAAAATACTTAATTTATATTTTGTTAGTGTGGAAAAGTGAACCACAGTCTCCCAACTGAACTGACTCACCTTCAGTTCAGTTCACCTGAACTGAATAGCTGCACAGTCACCGCTGCATGAGTGCCCTTCAGAGAAGACAGGAGTACATGCTTAGATCCAGGGGAATGTTCAGGACTGCAAAGCCAGTCCAAGCAGAACCTCTTTGCAATCCAGGGGATGGTGTGTAATCCTTGATAGGAACGTGACACAGCCTACAACTGTACTCAGATTTTCGGTTACCTAACTTAGGGTTATGACCATTTATCATTCAGGTTTCTGCGGGTCTCAGTCCTGACTTCCAAATTTACCTAATTTTGTGGTATAGGGGTCTTTTGCCACTTCTCAGGGCTGTGAATTCTTGTCACCAGTAGCATTACAGAATGTTAACAATTTCAGGGTTGCAAAAATGCGAGTGTCTGTTGCAGGAGCAAGGGCACCATGGTTGCAATTTTCAGCTTGGAGCTTATCCATGAACTATGATATGCTACTATCTATACAGAGCTTTTATTGATAGAGGTAATTACTGATTTCTTGCACTGCTGTGTGTTTCTGTGCTTATGAATCTTTGTGTGTGCCTGGGAGATTAAATGTGCCATAAGGAAAAACAAGGGAAAATTGGGACTTGTGATCTCAATAACTTAATGGTATCTCCAGTGGAGGAAAAGCAGGAGCTGTCTGGAAGAAGGTCTTTTGGTCTGCATAAGCCGCAGCAGAGAAAAAGCTTTAAGGTGTCACACTCTGAATTGTATTAATTTAGAAGTGAAATGCAAATTTTTGATAGCTAATAGCTACTGATGGTCAAGTGTTGAGGTTCTGAGTTCAAACCAAATTGTGGGATTCATCTAGCCAAAAGTTACTGAGTTACAATTGGGCTAGTAATTCTGTAAGTACTTCTGGAATTCTGTTTGAATCATTTCATATTAAATACTTGAAATGAGTTTGTTGTGGTTTAACCCGGGAGCAGCTCAACACCACACAGCTGTTTGCTTGATTTCCCCCAATCGGGAGGATAAGGGAGAAATTGGAAACAAAATAGAACTCATGGGTTGAGATAAAAACTGTTTGCTAAGACAGAGGAAAGGAAAAAAAATAAAAAAATAATAATAATTTTAAAAAAAGCAATAATGAACTACTTGCCACCTGGATGTTGTGCAAGGTTCTTGTTTCAGGATGAAGAGAAGTGGAAGTGTCTTTAGTATCTTACCAGGCCTACTCTAACATGTGCTGATTTGGGTGGTGTCCTCCTGATGTCCATCCCAAGTCTATGGCAGTTTACTTAAAGGAAACAGAATTGATGGGGGAATACAAAGCCAATACTATTTGCTTTGTACTTGTGGGCATTTCTGTCATTTCAGGAGATGCTCTAGAGACTAGAGACTGAGACTACTTTGCACCGTCATAAAGTGCAAAGCTTAGAGATCTGTTCTGACAAGATAATGTGTTTGTTTACTACTGTGTGAGGGCACCCTTGGGTAGTTGCTTTTTAACATACAAGGGCTGCTCCAAACGTAATGCTTTCTATTTTGTTATGTTGGCCCAGAGGGCCAGAAGCGAATGTTGGTGGCATGGCAGTAGAGGTTGAACCTTCCTGCCAATATCCTATTCCAGATGACTGCAAAGGAGCAGTTTGACAAAATGGTGTCTGACATGAAAGGGTATGGGAAGCAAAGGTGTGGAAAAAAATTGCACCCATTGATGTTCATTGATGCTTGACGAATGTTTCTGGAGACCAAAATGTGAATGTGAGCCCAGTGAGTCAGTGGTGATACATTTCAGCAGTGGTGACAGTGACATGAGAGACAAATCATCTTCTGAGCAGCCATGCAGATTTTTGTGAGAATTTTCTCTATCAAGTCGTGTTACTCTGCTTTTTGTATCTGTTGTAGTTTCCATGGAAACATACAGGAGGCATTACTTTTGGAGTGACCAATGTAATCTGTGTCAATTACACAGTAAATAACTGCACTGGTAGTGATCTTAACTCTTGTGGAAAGCAGAAATTTTTATTTAGAAACAAACAAATGCCTGGCTCAGTTTCCCCACAGTAAACTTGCAGGGATACAAAGACTTCTTTCTTTGAGTATAAAATAATTGCTTTTGAATGCCATAATCAAGTTGCATGATTTATAACCCCATTGTCATTCATTTTGAATCCATAATTCATACATCATTATTACTATTAATTTGTGAGATATATGGAAGTTACTTGAAGGTCAGTGGCTGACTCCAAGTCTTAAACATGCTTATACTTTTTTTCTACATATTTTTTTCCTTTGATCATATGTTTCTGTTCAACATTATTTTGCAAAGTACCACTGAGCACAGTTTAAAACCATTGTTTTTGAAAAGTGATACTGGTTTATATAAACTGTAGTTGAAAGCTAAGAGAAAGGAGAATTATAGTTGTCTGCTGGAAGTGTTTGAATTAGATGTAGAGAAAGTGCTTAGCTGATAGTTTGACATGTATTTGCATAGACAGATAGCAACATTTTTGATCAAACAGTTGCATATTTGATATATATGATGACTGAACTAAACTGTTAACCTTAATGTAGACTGATAAACGTGTATCTCTCGCGCGCTATATACTTACAGAGCATTCAAGAAAATACTTTCCAATGCTCATTTCCTCCTTTCTGAAAGACAGGAAAGAAATTTTATTGTACACAAAAGGAAAAAAAAGTAGGAGCAATTGCTGTTCCTTGGTGGCAGTATAGTGCATTGGCTGCCATTTTCCTCATGCTGGCTCTTTGGTATTCCACAGGACATCCATGCTGAATTTGCAACAGGAATCCTAGCAGCTTGAAAACTATTTACCACAGTTAATTTTCCTCTACATTACTGTTTTGCATTTGCAGCATGTCAAAGAATCATAGAATGGCTTGGGTTGGAAGGGACCCCAGGAATCATCCAGTTCCAGCCCCTCTGCCACAGGCAGGGCCACCAACTTCCAGATCTGGCACTAGAACAGGTTGCCCAGGGCCACATCCAACCTGGCCTTGAACACCTCCAGGGATGGGGCATCCACATCCCTGGGCATCCTGTGCCAGCACCTCACCACTCTCTCTGTGGAGAACTTCATCATGAGCAGTAAGGCAATTTTCAGAAATAGGAGAGGGTTTTTTTTCCTCCTGATGTCATAATTCCCATAATAAAATGGGGATAAAACAGGATATGAAAAGGTTAATAGAAGCCTGCTGTGATCGTCACTGTTCATTTTACAGCCTTCAGCTGTAAGGCAGTAATGCCACAGTTCCTTATGAGACAAATTTTTAGGCAGACATGGTGGTCTGTTGAGGAGCAGGGCAGACACAGATGTGGAAGACGTTAAAACAGCCACTTCACCAAGGAACAGAATGTAGTTGTACCTCCAGGAAATAAGCAGCAAGAAACCAAACCAGTAAGAGAAGGGTGGGCGCCCTTCTCTCGAGGTCTTTGTTCTTTTCCTGAAAAATTGGGATGGAGGAGAACAAAAGTGTTTCAACAGTCATTTGAGTAGAAAGGAACAGGAAACTAATGTTCCTGTTGTAGCGCAGTCACTCAGCACACTCCTCTTCGGGAAGATAAAGTTTTGGGAGGAGCAGAAAAAAAAAAAGACAGTCAAAGAGCAAGAAATACACCATCCATAGATGTCTGTTATTTTGAAAACCTGCTAAATCAGACACTGGACAGGTGAGAGTAGTTCATTTTGATGTTGTTCCCTTTAACAAGTTATTCTCAAGCATAATACTAAGTGCATGAATGGAGCAGTGGTTGTTAGAGCTACTATTATGAGGTCCCCTTGCTATAGAGTCAAAACAGATAACAAAAACAGTTTGCCTGCTTTTTTAGAGTATAAGTGTAATTAATAACCAGAATAGTTTATTTAAGACAGTGGTGAATTTTCTATACTTTGAAGATTAAATCTTAATTGGTTGTCCTTCGAAAAAAAATGTGCTTTTTTGAAACCCGTGAAAAGGGCTTTTTGTGAATATGATAAATCTTAATAGGTAAAAGTTGAAAAATATTCTGAAGACAAATTGCTTGAATTAGACTACTGATAAAGGTAAATGCCTTTATGCTTTGTACAAAGCCTTCTTAAGTCTTAAGAGTGCAATTCATTGTAAAGTTTTTAAGAATAATTGGAAGAGCATACAGTAATTATATTGTACCCTGAAGCACGCTCTCTTGTGGCCCTTTATTTCTTTTCTTTTTCTTCCAAGAATGATGAAAGTATTATGGATTAAAAAAAAAACAAGGCAATGAAAGGAATTCTGTCCAATTTCCCAGTAGGATTACTCAAGATGGATGTTGAAAAAAGAAACAATGCTTACAAAGTTCTACGCGTTCCTACAAATAAAAAATCCTAAAATGTCTGATTCTGTGGATCTGCATAATAGCCCCAATAAGACGCTGATTTTGTAGTTCCCGCGAAACTTGTGAAATGCGCAGTGTTTTCTCTGAGCAAAGCAAGCATTTCATTTGTTCTTCTGCTAGGTGGCTATGGGGCCTGTTCCGGATTTGGACTTAAGAAGTAACAGTACAGTAAACAATGGTATTATTGTTTTTTTCAGTGTAAGAAAAGGGAAAGGGAAGAAAGAAGAGGAAAAAATGAAAGAGGTTATTGAGATTATATCCGAAATCCAAGAGGAAATAAATCTAGAAGATGCACAGTGGCAACCACCACCTGACTTCATGTTAATGAATTATATTAATGATGCTTCCAAAACAATTCTACCACTCACCACCACTCGGGAGCAGGTTGTGGCTCTTGCACGGTGAGTACCTGATTATGTTTCCATAAATAATGCAAATAAGTTGATTTGGGAAAGTAACAGTTTTCTTTTCACTGGACAACATTTTCCAGTTTGTTCTTTTTTCCCCACCCATAATTGGAATTAATAACAGCTTTGGCCTGGTATTCTAGTATGATTTTTGGTTTTAAGTTTCTTCTTTATTATTTGATTATAATTAAAGTACTTAAAATATCGTTTGCAACAAAAGGGTGTAATTTTCTCATTCTGAAAATGTTCATGCTGTCAGTTTCAGGTTTTTGACATTTATATATCTGTACTGAGTCTTTCCATTGACCATTTTGGATAAATCAGGATTTCTGGTGTTTCCTTGTAAGCTTTCCTATTCATTCTACAAATGAATGCACAATGAAGACTGTCATTAAAGTATTTAAAATATTTCCTATCATTAAAGAGCTTGTTTTGTGAAATATGTCCCCTCTTATTCCTCTTGACATAGCACCTATTTTTGATAATACAGATGGCCCTTATTCTTAGTTGTCATCTTGGCTGTGATGATGCCCTGAAGGTTGTTGAACAGCAGTCAATGTTAGGAGAGTAATTAATGTTTTTTTATCCCCTGGATTTTAAAGCAAACAACTAGAAAGAAGCATTACTTGCCATTATTTTCTCACTGCTACTGGGGTATGGCCCAGCACAGAAGGGTGCTGTGAGCCTTTCTGTTGACTCCAATGGGGTTTGGATGAGGGTTAAAAAACTGACCCAAATGCAAAACTGTTTTGTTCTGTAGGAGAAGGTCCAGATTCCCAGAAGGTGCCCTTTTAATTTCTTACATGTAGAACTTTGTACAATTGCCGCTGTCTATGCATGCACCCAGTTGGTGTGATGTATCATTGTAATTAACCAGACATTATCAGTGAAGAAAAAACTGCACAGTAGTTGAGATTGTTGCAACTTACGTCTGTTCCTTGCCTTAGGATCTTTCTTGCTCTGTTTGTTTAGAAACTCCTCAGGATAAGAACCGTCTTGTATTTTGTTTTCTATACCAAAAGCACAAAACATTCTTCAAAGGAGTTTTAAGGTGCTACTATAATTAACATCCTGATGATTTAATAGTTCCAGAACATTGCAATGATGTGTGTACAGACAGTTGTTATCAATGTGCGATTCATTAGTAGCGCTGGCCACTCAGCCAAGGCACCAATCACTGTCATCTCCAAGCAGTGCGTCTTCTTTCATCTTCTCCTTCATTTAACCTTTACTATCTTAGCAGTTTCCTGACTGCCTCCTGAACCTGGAGACTTTGGCGTCAGATCCCACTGAGTCTCTCAAAGTTTGTTTTTTTGTTCTATTAACCACATTTTTAATGAAGTGGTCCGCTGTGATATGAGGAACGACTTCTCTGTTGATTGCAAAAGTTGACAAGACAGGGATTCATCCTTAACTATCCAGCTGAGTATAAATTACGCTGTCTTTCTCAAGGTGGAACTCATAAAATACTCTTTCAAATCCACTCTTCAGACACGCAAATGAAATATTTGCAAATACACAACCTGGTGAAACGATCATCGGGGACAGAAGTAAAATGTTTTCTGCAGGGATTTGTATTCCTATACTGCATTTTCTGTGTGTGCCTGGGGAGCATGTGCTGAATGGTTGGGGGATGAGGCAGCTGCAGGAGCCCGTGCACATCCCTGCTGTGTTTGCTGGGAAGAAGCCAGCATGGGTTAGGGAATGCACCATGGTACTGGCTGCCTCCTTTTAAACAAGTGCAGCACATCTCTGCATGTGCAGGAGTGGTGTGCATGTAGGCTCAGGGGCCTTTGCTCCCTTTGTTGAGAGCTGGCTGCAGGCACGAGTAGCACAAGAGACCACTTGGAGCCCTTTGCTTCTTCAGGCTCACGCTGTAATTGCCAACTTTGCAATATCACATCCAGTCTGCTCATCCCTGTGCTGCTGCTACTAGCACCTCCCTAGGCCCTGAATTTTGAGAAATAAGACCTCTTAAATAGTTTTGCATGCAGTGTGAGGCTAAAACCTGTTTGCATATGTTTATTATGGAGGCAGTGACGCAGAAGTTTGTTCCCAGTCTGAGGTAGTGGCTGTCATGTCAGCTCTGCAGCACCTTGTCCAGAATTACAGCCCTCAGGAATAACCATGCTTTCAACTGAGGGCACTGCAAGGAACAGAGGTCTGTGCATAGAGGAGCTGTGACAGAAGGGAGGTAAAGATGTAAGAGGAGGCAGGGATGTATAAATCAGAGTTGGATCCTATCTGTGTGCAGTCACCTAGAAGACATCCTTTTTGCAGTGTTTGCATAGCTTGTGGGTTCTGATCTTCTCTTTCTTTGTTTAAACTATTAATTTTTTTTAAGGATAAAGATAACCTCTCACCCCAAATATTGGCTTTGGCGTAAGAAAACACATATAGAGACTGAGGTACCCTTTCTGAATGTAGATACTTTCCTGTGTTGGGAATATTGTCTAATGACTTTATTTTTGTCACATATTGTCATGCTTTAATTAAATTTCAAACAAATGCTAGGGCTGGGATTGTACTACATTACTCAAGTAATCTGTTAGCTGCAGAGATGGCCATTAGTTTCTGAACTATGTACTCAGTGATTTCAGTTTTGATGATGATGTATTTAAGTACTTGATGCCCACACTAGACCTCTCCACAACCACTGCTGGCAGCTTTGACTTTGGTCTGTGATATTTATGTTTACAGCGATGTTTAACTGTAGTTAATAGTAAAGCAAACAAACAAAAACCAGCAAATAAAACAATTACAGCATTCATAGCAACAGTTTGAAGTTGCATATATCATTCTCTTATTGCTTCTGTACCTTCCATTTTGTGATAAATTCAAGAGGAACCGTAGGTTTAATTGATCTTGGTGTTCATTGGAACAGGTTTGTTGCAGACCAGATGGGCGGTGCAATTGAAAGAGACAAACTACACAATTTCAGCTGGGAGCTTCACATAAGTGAAATAGAATTTGAACTAAAATCCAACCTTGTGCCTATTGGGAAAGTGAAAAAAGGAACATTTTACCACAGGGCTTTACTTTTCAAGGTATGTTAACATTTACTTTACAACATATTGTTATTCTTGCTAAATGGATATTAAAACTAGAGTTTCATCAGTGTAATCTAATATTTATATTCATGTAATATCTTGTGTATATGTCTAAGTCTGCAGGAGTGTATACATACTTTACTGGCAAAATTGATTTCCCAGTGAACAAAAGCCAGCATGGCTTCTTTTTGTAAACATTCTTTTTCTCATTCAATTGCCTCAAGTGATACCAGCAGAACACTTGATAAATGGCGAGGAGTCAAGATATTTATTTGGCAGTCAAAACATTTTATATTTTCTGTAACTGTAAAATATTGAATTATGCAGTTTCCTGGGTTGTTTTTCTGTTGTTGTTTGTTTGTTTGTTGTATGCTGCAAATGTAAATGTGTCAGGACAATTTCTGTTCATTATCTGTCCTGTATTCTGTGACAACGCATAACAGCTTTTATGTTCCAGTTGCGTAGGCTGGAAAGCTTTGTTTCTTCCTCTGTCTTCATGTCAGCCTGCTTATCTGTGCCCTCTATAGCTGGCCTCTTCTCCTTCTTGTATGAAAAGAAAAAGAAAAGAAGGGCTTAGGCACTAAGTGGGAAGGACCTGGGAAGTAGTATAGAGGAGAAAGAGTACAATGCAACATACATGGCATCCATGGGGAGAGAAGGTTCCTGGCATGTACTGCGGAGGTCTGAGAGAAGGAATTAATTGTGCTGAAGCAGTACTGATGTTCTCTTACCCTCCACTGTCCTCTCACCATTATGTTTCCAAAGAAACGTTTGCAGGGACAAATCCTCTCTCTTGACGCTACTGCAACCTCAGCATGGACTATCTTTGTAAGAAGTAAACATTTTTCAGGATTTTATTTCTTCGTGGCAGATGTGTTTGAAGAAAGTGCCTTTTGTAGCTGGAAGCCCTTGCAGCACTGCTGGGGACAACATAGAGTTGAGGCCATGGAGGTGTTCTATATAGTTCACCTCACATTTCATTACTTCATACACTGAAGGTGCTGAGGAGCAAAGAGCATGCTTTGGGGTGAAGCAGCAGCCCTAAATGTAACACTAATAAAAATGTTTCCTTTCTACACTGAATAGTGCATGCAAAGTATGCGAGGTACATCTATCATTACTTGTGTTCATGGATCTTCAGAATATTGCGCAAAACAGTCTTCCAGGAAGAAGAATACCTGTCAGTGCAGCATGGTTATTGTTCTTCATTTGAGATCTGAAAGACAGGCTGATGCGTGGATATGTTGGTGCCCAAGAAGAGTAAAAATGAATCGGTTTTATGCAGTGCATAGGATGTGGCAGACATAGCATCTATAAGCAGTCTGTCTAAGCACAACCAACAGTAATTATTTGCAGTTTGGAACACCACAGATATTTACACAGTCTGTTTCAATAAAGCTTTTTATGGTATTTCTTTTCTTTTTAAGCATCGCTCTCTATCACACAAGCTAAATGTACTAACTGATTAACGCCTTTTCTTTCTCTTTTAGGTGATAGCAGACAGACTTGGAATTGGCTGTAGTTTAGTTCGTGGCGAATATAACAGAGCTTGGAATGAAGTTAAATTGGTCGATGATTCTCCTCAAGGAGTAACTGGGCTGCTGCTTCCTCCTCAAGAGTATATTGTAGATCTGATGTTTGTGCCGGGCTTTCTGATGAAACAAGAAAGTGTAGAGGCTGATCAGTACAAATATATTTAATCACACTGTTGCAACGTTACAAAACCATGACACACACCCAAATTTCTTAAAAATAAGCATTCTAAGATGATTACATGCTATTATTTATGAAACAAATGGGGGTTGCGGTCCAGCTATCCAAAGAAAAAGCATCTATTTCTACAGGCATTTGCTGAAAGGCATTCTTCATTTTCTGAGACTTCACTTTAGATATCTGCATTCGGTATGTTCTAAACATCGAATTAAACATAGCCAACCTCAGTTCTTAGAAACTAGGGAGGGAGTGGAAGCTGTTAATGTTGGTGCTATTTTAAGAGTAAGATTAAAATGTATTAGATGAAGAATACTTGGTATGTTGTGCTTAGTAAATAGATTTTTCCAAATAGATTTCCAAACTATATTTCTTTTCTTATGGTCCTTCAACAGTGTACTTTCTGTCTCTGGATGGATAATATTATACTGTAGGTAAAAGTAAATACTGTTTATCCTGGCACAGAGAAGACAGATGATTGATAAGTTATTGCTTGCAATCTCCCTTTAATTTCTAACTCTAAGGATTCTATGATTCTATGATTTCTACCTTTCTGATGAATGTAAACCGGCAACGCAACAGACTGAAGGTGGGTGGTGCTGTCAGTGAGATTTTGATATGGGAGGACGTATAGCCTTGACCCTGCGTACTTCTCTTTGTTTGCTTGTTCTGCGCGTGTGGAGGACATTACAACAAACAGGATTCTAAGTAGATAATTCCAGGCTTTTTAGACTAGTTTGCTGGCTCAGAGACATTTCTGAGCCTTCTGTAGCTACACATCACTACAGAAAAGGATTCTTCTGTTTTCCCCACAGTAGATGCAGAGGCAGCACAGGTTACTGGCAGCAGCAGTACCAGTGTTTCCATGCTTCCCCTCTGTTGCTCTTGGTCTCTGACCAGTAGTAGGAGCATCCAGGTTAACTTCTACTTGTTTTATCTTTATGTTAGCAAGGGACAACTGCTGTCTAATTCATGGAATTAATGCATTTCAGGTACTTTCTGATTTTCTATTGCTAAACAACAGCAACAGCAGAAGACTTCCAATATGTCGCTCCTTCAAACTCTGTACTCCCTTGTACTGAAAAAGTTGACACTTTACCCAGTAAATCTCACTGTTTAACTCTGGACCCTGAGAAGGATCCAGAGCTCGTGAAGCAAAACAGATGTCTCTTTTCAGATACAAGAGGAACTTTTTAAATCTTTATATATATATATGTATGTATGTATGTGTGTA
Source organism: Excalfactoria chinensis (assembly GCF_039878825.1). Lineage (NCBI taxonomy): Eukaryota > Metazoa > Chordata > Aves > Galliformes > Phasianidae > Excalfactoria > Excalfactoria chinensis. The sequence goes on from NC_092826.1 coordinate 125,280,747, forward strand.
TATATATGTATATATATATAAAATTTGGCTTCAGGTAAAACAAACAAATCTTCTGTTAGTGGATGAGGATTTGGGATGATGATGTACTAATTTATGCACAGCTCCTCTGCATGAATCTAAACCTTTTCTATTATATGACTCCCTTCTCCAAAACTGCAACTTGTTACCAACACAGTGTCAGTGTCAAAATAGAGGCTGTGCAGAGGCAACAGGCTTTTACTGGCTAGCATGCCATTTTAGTTAAAATAGAAAAGTGCATTAATGCACTCATTATATTCATAGCTTTCGTGATGGTTTTTACAAGAGCCATCTCCCCCCACAACTTGTTGCAGTGCCTGTTTTCTTCGGAAGACTTAAAATAAGCAAAAAGTTCCCCAGGCAATGCAAAGCCACAAAATAACATGCATTGAAACCCTTGTATATGCCATTACAGCAAAGCAGAAGAACAACACATGGCAACAGTCTGTCTGCCCAAGTAGCCTATCTCCAGTAAAGATCGATAAAGCAAAGGTTAAGAACTTGGCACAAACGCACTTTTACGTTTCCAGAGCAGTTTGCAGGGCCTTGCAGGACCACTGTGTGGCTGTGGGGTGTGATTGGTTCCTGCTCTTTACCAGTACGGCCATTAGAGCAGAACTTTGCAGATAAATGGAAAGCTCTTCAGACCTCTTAATGAGCTGATTGTTTTTCTATTATAAAAACGCTACCTCTGACACTGAAAGATATCAGGTATATTGGGATGACTTTACCTGGCCTTCCTTGTCACACTTCAGATACAGGTGGTGTATGTGAAGCAATGCCAGCAGTGTGGGGCCAAAAATGTGCACGTGTGTCTTTGACCTATAAAAAATGTTATTTGTAGGACATAGCAGGAACTCATGTGTTGGAGGCTCAGCGAGCTAGTAAAAGCTTCTTTCTCATTAAGGAGGGAGCCTATTTGCATGCTAATTAACCAGCCTGCTCTTCCAGCTCATTGATGTTTCACTGACATGCTGAGATGCCATCTATGGAAACTGTGCACAAAGCAGAACCAAAGACAGCTCCTGCTTGAAGCTGACATTTATTCATATTTAAGGCAAATGGAAGGCTGGAACGTCCGACCTCCCTGGGCTGGGCAGCTGCAGCCAAAGGCCTGTTTTAGGTTATGAGACAAAAAACTCACAACTCTTTAGTAAAAGGCTCTCCTAAAAAGTGCAGCACTGTTTGGTTGGGCAGCATTTTCTAGTCTTCCTATATCTGCCCGCTGCTGCCCATTGCTCCCTTGCGACTGCTGCAGAAAACTGCTGAATACAACAAACTCCTGTATGAATTCTTTAGCGTGCAACACGTTCCCCTTTGAGGTGCTGGCATCACACAGGCTTGCTCCAGAGCACGGTGCTGCCTTCCTGTGGAGCAGGAGCTGCTCCAGGGAGTGCATGCCCTGCTGCAAAGGGCTGTGCCGAGCACTGGGGAGCCAGGGAGCTCCCAGCCTGCAGGTCCTGCTTCCCACTGCTTTGTTCTTCTCTCTCATGCTATCTCCATGAGATGTCCCTAGGCTGACTCATTGTTTCTGATATTAGTTGATTGTGTTACCTTACGTCCTTTGAGAAATGAGCAGCTCTTCCTAGTTATGAAAGGATTCAAGGATTTGGCGAGGAAAAAAACAAAACAAAACAAGAAAAAAACAACAACACACCTGAAAATGTAATAGCAATGGAGTGCATTAAATTCCTTTTTAATTCAACTTCTCTGCACAGGAAGCTTCTAGTGATAGAGCTTGAAAGAAAAGTCCTTAAAGGCCAAGCGTCAAGAGGATATTCTAGGGTCAAAGGGATTTTCAAAATGTCATTAATTTTAATTGGCGTTATGGAACAAATTAGAAAGGATATAGGTGGAGTTCTGCTCTGTATCCCAAGATACAAGAGATTTTGTTGATAACATCTAATATCTAAAGTTGCAAAACCAGCATGTTTTCTGATAAATGGGCCCTCTTCAGACACAATTTACCCATGGTAAATTGCTGCTGTCATACAGACTCTTCTCACAGGTAACGGCGATTGGATGAGAGGGAATGGCCTCAGGCTGTGCCAGGGGAGGTTCTGGTTGGATGGTGGGGAGAACTGATTCTCAGAAAGAGTGGTGGTGTATTGGGACAGGCTGCCCAGGGAGGTGGGGGAGTCACTGACCCTGGAGGAGTTGAAGAACTGTTTGGATGTGGCACCGAGGGCCGTGGTTTGTAGGTGTGGTGAGAATGGGTTGGGGTTCAACTAGATGATCTGGGTGGTCTTTTCCAGCCCTGATGGTTCGATGATTCTGTGATTCTCTCTGTCAGTTCCTCAGGCAATCCTTCTGGTTGGAACAACCTCTCACTCTGCTCCGCTCTCCCACACAGTTCTTATTTCTCAAATAACATATGCATTTGGGGAAATCACAATCTGTTTCTAGATAGCTGAGGGAAAAAGAAAGTCTCCCAAAGCCCAGTGCCAAACAACTTGTTTTGAGATACTCCCATCTTCCTGGACCGTGTGCTGGGAATTGGTCCTTCTTGGTAGAGCGATTCCTGGGCAGTGGTGATGGCTGCTCAGCCCCTGCTCTCCCAAACCAGCAGCACTGAGGTGGAGATGAGTGAGCAGCACAATGCCAGGGAATGGCTCCGTGTCTTCAGTGAGTGAAGGGATGGGTTTCACTGTGAGTTGGAGGAAATGAAGAGGTTTAGGGTATTTTTCGGCAGCTTGGTTTTGTGCTTCTCCTGATTAGAAAATGCATTACAAGTACATCTTTGGGGGATCATCTGAGAGAGAAGGAAAGGTTTGTAACAGCGCTTATATGAATCCCAGATTAAATGATGCAACCAAATGAATGAGTGGGAACGAAGGCTGTGCTAGTGAGCCCCGTTCCTCGGAAGCTGCCACTCACTGGGGAGGAGGAGAGCTGTTGTTGGGGCACTGGAGGGAGGAGCAGAGCTTACCCCGCTCCTCAATCATTTCTATTTCACTTTTTTATGATACAGTCGTGAATTAGTTCTTTCTGCATTTGTAATTAGAGAGTAGAGCAGATGGTCAGGGCTTAGTTCAGGGCGATAAATCCATTAAGATAACCTACAGGAAGCTGCTGCTGTAGCAGTTGCCAAATAATCACTCAATGTTCTGTTCAGGCTTTGGGTGCTGGGTGGAAGGAGAAGCAGCATGGTTTTTTACTGCCTGAGCTACAAGGGATGAGAAAACACACGCATGGCTGTGGGGAACATGTTGTTCCTGGCCATGCGGCTCAAGAAGGATGAGAGGGAATGGGCTCAGGTTGTGCCAGTGGTGGTTCAGGTTGGATATTAGGAAGATCTTCTCTGAAAGAGTGGTCAGGCACTGGAATGAGCTGCCCAGGGAGGTGGTGCAGTCATCGTCCCTGCAGGTGTTCAAGAAAGGGGTAGGTGTAGTACTAACGGACGTGGTCTGGTGAGCAGTGGTGGTGGTAGGTAGGCAGTTGGACAAGATAATCTTAAAGGTCTTTTCCAACCTTCACGGTTGTATGATTCTATGAACAAAAACTGCCTAAGCGTGGATTTGGGTTTGCAAAAGGATATTTGTATGATTTCTGCACCTCAGAACTGACTGGATGGTGACACTCCACTTGTCTCCAGAGCTGGCAGCCGAGGCTGAGCTGGGCTGGGACATGATCAGAGCTTTGATGAACATGAGCACTCTGTGCACTCCCTTAAATAGACACTGAGCTTTTAGGGAGGGACCCATTCCTCAGCACAGTGTGTCCGTGCACCGCAGTCAGAAGGCATTTGTAGCAATACACCAGCTGAATCGCAGTTTGGGGAGAATTTACTTTAAATTTTACATCCTGTTGCTAGGGGAGACTTTCAGCTGCTTCCCCTTGTGCGTAATGGGGGAAAAAAAGAAAAAAGAGGAAAATTAAGTAACAACTTAATTGGCTTTTATAGCAGTCTGCAGGGGGAAGTGCAGGCCTGTTCTCTGCCTAGCTACAAAGCACAGTGTGTGCTGTAACCAGGGGAGGCCGTATTACCGGCGTGATGGGACAGTGATTATTTATTTATTTATTTATTTGCTTTTCAACAAGATCAGAAAAACAAAATATCTCCATTTGGGGGCAGCTTTCTGCCTGGGAAGGATGTGTGAAGTGACTGGAGGGTGGCAGGTCAGGCGCTGGGTGGAGAAGGCAGCTGAGGAGCTGCTGCTCTGCTGCCTCCTCTCACCTACACTCTGCCCAGCGAGTAGGACTGACAGCCAGCAAGGTGAAGGGGCAGCAGGGTGCAGTGATGGGCCCTGCAGCAATGGGTCCTGAAGTGATGGGCCCTGCAGTGCTGTGTGCTGCAGAGGGTGGCACAGCTCTGACTGCAAGATCTCAAATGTGAAATGGGGATGTTGGCATTACCTGGATCTGCACGTCCTACCTTTGTGCTGACTGTGATCAACAAGCAGCTTGCAACATTGTGGGCAGTAAAGAGGATGGTGATGAACATGGCACCTTCTGCTCCCACTGCTGCCCTGCTTGCACAGCCTGTGTGCTGCAATGCCATGCAGAGCACAAGGAAGGGGACACAGCAACAGATCTGCCGTATTTAATTTCTCACTGCCTCCAAATGGTTGCATGTTGCAGTAGAACCAGCAACAAACAGCTGTAAGGAAGGTATTGACAGTCCATTTTTTATTGAATTTTGTCTTCAAAAATCCAACCAGCAGTTAAATCAATGTCAATTGCATTAAAAGGCACGTGTTTCAAGACTAATCACTATCTCTTACCCTGCTTCATTTCCTGGTACCTAAGGCAGAGCCGCAATGACCTGCCTGTTGGGGGCTGGGGACAGGGCCAGTGGTAGAGAGATGCAGATAGCACACCACCTTCACAATTACTTGATCAATATAGCAAAGAGCAATGCTTGTAATGTGCATTTAAGAGAGCAAAAGCATGAGCATTTCTGCATGCAGACGCTGGCCTCTCTGTAAAGTCAATCCATAACAGCCACAAACAAGTGTCTCGACAGGATTTTTTTCCCTGGCACCAATTAGTGTGCACACTACATCTGCTGGCTGCAGCATGAATTTAATTGCAATCTGACAGAAGTGAGAGGTGACTGATGCCTGCCCAGCTCACTGCTTTGGATGCCCTGTTCGGACCGGGGTGTGTTCGGACAGACCTGTTTTCAGCAGTGTAGGAGCTCAATAGCTGCTGGTCACAATGCTGCTCCTTTTGTTCACAGCGTGATTTTATTTGCTTTCAAAGTTTTCCTTAACTCTGTCCATGTTGTTTATCTCCTCTGAGGACAGGCCTAGGATTCTTTATGGTTCTGCCCGCCTGTATGTTACACTTGTCAAGGATTTAATTTGATTCTTGTACTCAGTAGTACCATCATTCTCAGCCTTCAGGAACCTCACTCTGCTCTACTCTAGGCAAGCTAAAACTGATGCTGAAACATTTTAATATAAAGACACAATTCATAAATACCATTCAGAGATCTATGGCTGTGGGTGGCAAAGTGTTGGGGGAGGATATGGACGGGTATCTACCATGACTGTCACCTCCAGTGGCTCCGAAACGCACCCCTGAACGAGTGCAGAATCCTAAAAAGCAAACAGAGTGTTTCAGAAGGATATTCCCTGATCCTGGCAATGCCAAAGAGTTACAGCTTGCTGCGCTTGTCATCATCCGAAGGGCCAAGGAGTAATCAGCAAAACTCACTGACATTTTAGCAGTCCCACAAGGCCAGTGCAACAGTCCAAAGTAGAGTGGAGGGCAACAGGGGGTTATCATGGCCTGAATGAAGTCGTGCCACCAGTGAGTGCTGCCATGCTGGACATGCTAGAACTTCAATATGAACTGGAATCAAAGGCAGCCAGGTGGTGCCCCAGGGTGCTGCAGGGAGCACGGGCACTAAGTGTGCTCCATGGGATGGACTTGCAAGCTGCACCCAGGCCCTTGTTTGCACAACCAGGGCACTCATTCCAGACCACAGATGCAGGAGGAGGGTGCCTCTGCAGAGCCACTTTGAAGCTGAGGAGCCCTGTACCAGGGGTTTGGTGTTTGGGATCCTGAGTGTTCTGTGAGTTCCTTGGGGGTGGTGACTCCAGCACTGAAATCTGGGTGGTTTATGTCTGATGGGTCTCCAAGTTTTTGGGGCAGGGGAAAGTCTTCCCTGTTAATCCAAAGGCATCCCTCTTTCATTTCTTTAAGGTTGCTAATATTCATTCTTCGAAGCCCCACTGGGAAGCCCTTGTTTTATGATTCTTCCCATGTTTTCAACCTGATTTCTACATGCTTGATCTGGTGATCTTTTAAAGACACACACTACTGACTTATCTTATTTCCCCATGGGATCTATCTGAAGAATGTGGGACCAGGAACACACTGCTGTGTGTGCAGTGTGCCATGCCCAGGTAACATCCCCTTGATCTCAGCATCCTGGCCATATCCTGAGTGTCTGGAGGAGGAGCTGTGTCTGTTCATGGCAGGAATGGAAAGCTGAGTTGGCAGAGAGAAGCAGTCCCTTCTCACTGGAGTGCTTTTTCCCACTGACAAAGGTCTCCAGCAGCCGGCAGTTGTTGAATCAGGATCTGCATTCTTCTGTTGCACTCACTGCTCTCTCTGGCTGACAACAGTTCTCCATTTAAGAGCTCCTTGAGCTACAGACTGGCACAAACCCATGTGTCTGTGCTGGGTACCACTGCATGCCCGCTTTGGTTTTGTGTTTCCCGTAGCCATCTCCTGGTGCTCGGGGCACTGGCTCTCACTGTTCCCATTGCTGCCCTCCTTGTACCAGAGCTCGAGACCTCTGCCCCTCCTCCTTCTTGCTCCCTAAATTAAATTCCACTATTTTTGCCTTTTTGGTTGCATTTACTTTTAAAAACCTGCCTGCGAATGACTGTGCCATTAACCTCTGTGCTCTTTACAATACTGTATACTTTGCAACTTCATTAAAGTCTGAGTAAAAGGAAATAGAGTGCCTCAGTGTAGGACGTGCAGATGGTGTTCTGTTCTCTGTAACTGAACCAGAAAGGACAGTTCCTCATTTTTGATCCAGAAAACAGCCTTTCTACCTTTCCAACTAAGATACAGCCAATATGTACAGCCCTTCTTTTTGGTGATGCTTTTGTGACTACTTTAGAGGGTTCATCATACATCGGAATATCAGATGGGAAGCTGAGGGGTAAAATATCTGGGTAGTAAGAGTTGGGAAACATGCAAAGACTGTATTAAAAAAATAAAACTAAAAATATATTCAAAAATGATATATAAGAGAAAAATAATGTTAGAGGCTGATAACAATAGTTTGTTGTTGCTATACAAACGAACAGCAGCGTGTTTTTGCACAGAAGCTTGCTAATCAACGCTTTCCGATAAGACGATTTCAGAAGCTTGTGAGGCACTGCAGAATCACCTGAGGGCAAACACAAAACCCACAGATATCTCGCGAAGATTCACATCACTCGGAGACATTTTAAATCGCTGTGGAAGAGTTACTTCTGTTCCTTCAAACGCTCCTTCAGCGTGGGCACCCTTGGTGTCAGGTGACGGCCACTGGCAGGCGGCACTGAGCAATGTGAGCGCTGAGGGGAATTGCTAAACTAATAACCATCCGCCAATATAACCCAACAGCCATGCTGCTTTTTGCAGCGTCCCGCTCACAGAGGATACGGCTACTTTGTTTAAAGCGTGAACTCGTGCAAAACCTTGCAGGCCGATACAGGAGATTTAAAATAAGATATATATTTAAAGGAAGGAAGAAAACAGAAAGAAAGAAGGGGCCTTTTAAGGAAATTGAGAATGGTTAAGTGTGCAAAGTGGCCTGAAAGTGGTTTGTTTTTTTTCCCCATGAATGCATTCTGTTGCAAAGGACACCAACAGTCAGGGAAAAAATGGCCCTTTGATAAGAGATTCATTCTTTGTGTTTATTTCCCGGTGCATTAAAAGTGTCCTTTCTTTTTGAAATGCATTAGATCATCAGCTGTAGATAAACATGAAGCGTCTCCTACTCTCCTTCCAAGTATATGTGTGTGTGTGTGTGTATTTATACCTTCATTTATCACCTTCTGCTACCAAATTTTTGTTTGCAAGAGTTGGAAATACACGCAACAAACCTCAAGCCTGTAGCAATAGCAAATTGAGGAGCTTTAATGAAATCTCAAACCCTCCGTGAGCCACAAACCTACAGCTGAGATTCATACAGCAAAAAGCAGTTCTTAGAATTATCTGGATTCTATCCAGGATGACCGAAATAGGGATCAAAGTAAATGACATGTGCTGGAGGAATGGTGTGTTGGAGGCTAATCTAATGCATATGTTTAGGGAAAGACCATCTATCCATAAATTAAGCGGTGAAATACTTCAAAGGACAACTATGATCTTGAGCAGCAATATTTTGGGGTACTAAGATGTTTCTATTAGGGAATCTAAGGGATGTTACCATTAGTAAAACCACACAGAGACCGTTTCCATGCAGACTGGTTTAACAGCTCTGAAGATCGATCCATTAGCAGTGGAAAACACCTACAATGAACCCACATATTGTGAGTGGCAAGTAAAGGATGGAGTCAGCAGGGGTTGGATGCAAAACCCACACAGAATTACAGCAGGAAGAGCTTCCTGGGCTTTGCCAGGTTTCAGAGCGAGCCTGGTGTGTCTTCCCTGTGTCTGAAACAGCAGAAGGGTCCTTGTGCCAGCAAATGAAGAACTCCTTTTGAAGGTAAAAGGAGAATTACACGAGTCTGCACCAGGGAAATTCAAGGCACATGGATGTTTGAGCTCACCCAGGTTACCATTCGGGAACCTGTGCTCAGCAGGCGCGGGGTCTGAGGGATTTTGAAGAGCAGAGAGCGTGCTTTGGCTGAAAGCAATAGGTCGGGAGCCCAGAACACCCTCACACAAGGACGAGAACCTGCAGAGCATGTTTGGTGCAGCCTCCTGCATGTTCTATTTCTCCCTGGTTTCGTGGAGAGGAGGAGGAAGCAGTACATTTCCCATGCATCTTCACTGATCAGTGTAGCAGCCTGCACAGCAGCCTGCACAGAAACCAGCCCTTGGTCATCTCTGTTTGCAAATCCTCTTTTATCTCCATAGTTACACCGCACCGAGAAAGCCACATCCGGTAATTACAAAATGCACGCTGAAGCTCTAATGCAGTTTTCTGCTTTGCGTTTGTTAGGTTTGTTGGCCAGCTTGTTACTGTGTCTCTCTAAAAGGCTCTTTTTAGAGAAGATTCTAAGACTTGCTTTCACTGTGTTAGGATCCCAGCAAAATACGCGTGTTTCTTTTCACCATTGTTTAAAGTCGTACATCGAGTGATGTAAAAATCTCCTCTCACATCAAAGCTCCCGCTGATGTCTCCATCCACCACTAGGTGCCAGTAGGAGCATTGCTTTTGGGAGACGAGTGGCTGAGGTGGGGGATCCGGAGGGGCTGCTTGTGGCTCTCCATGTATTTCTTGTAACAGCGTGTGAGCCGGTCTTCATTTCTGTCTCTGCATCATCCTGGAGTAGGGAGAAGGGAAGAACAGCTCTTTGTTTGCAGTTCACTTCTACTATCAGTATCTTTAAATCGATGGGATTTTCACATTTCTTTGTGCTAAACCCCCAAAATATTCTCTGGTCCTATTTACAATATGCTCTAGGTTTTAATATACAGCTGAGCAGTGCTGGTAATCCTGCACATTAACAGGAGGCACCCACAAGGGGACAATCTGTAGTGCTTTTTCTTCTGGCAATGGATATCTCTTGGGCGAAGCAAATCTTGTGCTGACAGAATTTTCCCATCGGTGGATTAAGCTTTGAGCAAGGCCCAGTTTTATTTACCAGCTGGGCTGTGGCACGCTGCTGGCTGCACACAGAAGCCACCATCCCCCAAGGAACTGGCTTGGTGGGCCAGCACAGCCGCTCTCCATACTTGCTTTGGTTTTATGTCACATCTCATTTCGCATCATAAACTGCTCTCAGAGGTTGTGCTCCATTGTGCCACACTTTGAGCTGCGACTTTACAGGTGTAGTTCAGCTACCAATGTGTTTAGTTACTGGGGGAAAAAAAAGCTTCTTTCAAGCTTTGTAACATACTTAGCTGTCAGTGAAACAGAAATGGCCAAAGCTCCTGTAGTAGGTTGGTGGACAATGCCCTTTGGAACAGAGATTCCAACACAGTTCAGTGCCAGTGAGAAAACTTCGGCAATGCCAAATATTGTTAATATTAGTGCACAATGAGGAAAGAAGCTGGTGCTCTTATTAAATGCAGATGTTTCTGTGGCATCTCTGTTCTTAATCAACAAGAAAGTCTGGTTTCCACTATAGTTCAGAAAATAAGTACAATGATGGGACTGGATGGCTATTGTTTTCTGAGGTATGTGGTACTTGTGGCAGACATGAAAGCAATGCCAATACTGTGAGATGACCAGACAACCTACTGAGATCTATGGGAACAGAAGTTATCTTCTTTGTGACAATGAATGTATCCACCTGGACACAGAGAGTGGCGGCAGTGGTGGAAAAATTCTGTCCTCCCTTCCTTGTATAAAATACGTACATGAGTAGAGTTCTAAGTATCAAGAGCATACGGTTGGTTTTGGATGGAGAAAATGATGAGACTGGTGAGAATGTAGCTGTTCAAATAGAGCTGAAGGCTGGAACTTAGAAAATGTATTGAGAGAACCTCAGGTGAGCTGCGGGAAGGGATTTAGTCCAACCATCCATCCCATTACAGAGTCAGCGCTTCCTAATGCAGTCCAGTCAAATATTTGCTTAAGACGTTCTTAAAGTCTACATCCTCACAATGCAATGAGGTGGATTGCTTAGGTCTTGCAATCACTGGTTAGGCTCTGGGGAAAAGGCTGGGCTCCCTTTGCAGCACTGCAAGCTTATTGCTGTTTGCCCCACAAACACTGTTCTCTCGTTTCATAGAAGCTGCCCTTCTAGGACGCTGTCTTTATTCCCTCAGTCATCTCCCTCCTGGACTAGAAAGGTTCAGCCCCTTCAATCCTTCCATTTTATGCGGTGTTTTGCAGAGGCTGATCCTTCTGCTGCCCTGTTTTCTCTCCTTTCAATCGATCCTTTTTCTTGAAGCACAGTACAAAGCTGGACACGACGCAGCAGCTGGGCCCAACCTGCCTCAGCAATTAGAGGTTGTGTGGGTGCTCCTGCCTACACACCTTCACCTTTCCACAGCCCATGACCCACACATGCACTGTGACCTGCTGCAACACCCAGGGCCTTGCATAAAGAACTGCCACCACAGCCATTTCTTCCCAACCCTAAATCTCTGCTGTTTATTACTTGTGTTAAGGTGTGAAAGTATGCAATTGAGTTTAAGGAATTGCATTGTCAGGGGACTGATCTACTTGCCTAACCAACTGTGAATTAAGGTTGCTTTTTATTCCGTTACTCTCCTCCAGTGGTCTTGCAGCCCCTTCTAAAAGCATTAAGTATCATTTGTGAACATCAGAGGCACTCTCTGTGGTCAGTTACCACAATGTAGTTCATCTTTGCAGTATGATGCAAGAGATCTTTAGCCAAAGCAGTCCTTCCCGTGAACCATAACCTTCCATTAACCTAACTAAAACTCTTTCAGGAAATGGAACCAGTGGAAGCAGGGAGTCTTTCTTCTTTTAAACCAACGACTTGGATTCTGTGTCCAATAGCAGAGCTGAAGAACGATTTGCTCCAGGAACTTCCTCTCATAAAAATAATGCTATAATAAAGTAATGATCTGTGTAGTATCCTCAGACTGCTGTTATCTCTTGTGTGCTTCAGAATCTGAAAATAAAAATGCACGTGAAGCTTCCTGAATTTAGGGGGGAAAAAACACCCCAAAACAAAACAGCATTAAAATACATGTTCAGTAATGTGATCCTTTTGTTGAAAACATGCCCAGTCTGTTCTTCCTTGTACAAGTTTGTAAATACTTTGTATTCCTCCAAGCATTGTCACTGTGGTTTGCTGTAGCAGGAAAATAAATCGTGTTTGTTAAATTGAGCTTTCCTGCTTTCAGATTTTTTCTTAGCAAAAATAATGTCTAAGTCGGAACATCAGCTTCATGAAACTGGCTGGGCTGAAACGCCTCCCTGCTGAGAGTTACTAGGCAACATCTCATTTGGCTTCACCTATAACAGGCTGTTTCCATTCTCCCTGGCTCTGCTGCCTCAGTAATAAAAAGGGTGTGTTCACTTACTTAGACTTCTGCGGCCTGATGTAGTATTGAAATGTGTTTAATGTCTTCAGAAATCTCGAGCGCACTGAATTTACCTTTCCTCCTAATCTTGTGTCTTTGGAGCTCTACACTTTTTCTCATTCTCCCTGTGCTTTCTAAGCAAGTTCATCACCCTTTTACAAACATCAGACGGGAATGGTGATTATCACAGCCAGCCTAAAAAACAGAGCTGCACCAGAGCCCTGGAAGGTGTGAAGCAGCAAGAATAGCTGCAGCTACTGGTGTGGCACAGTGTCACAGCTGGCAATGGCTGCACTGCCATCAGAGGTGGCTGGGCTCCTGCATGCAGTCAGATGCTGGCAAACCAGGCAACACCTGCCTGAGTACTGAGATTTTGGCTGGGATACCAAGCTGAAGTGCTCCTCCTATCTGCACATGCATCCTGTCACGTCTTAACATAGAGTTTCACTTACCTGGGTGGGGTTACAGCAGGGTAATGACAGTGGTTTTAAACTTAAGTTTTCCTTAAGACATGCACAGTCTTTGTGAAGATCAAAATAGGCCATCATAGGTAGGATGAGAAATGGCAAAACAGACACTTCCAATCTGTGCCCAGGGACACCAGATCTCACTGACGCCTTCTGGAGGTAAAAGAGTGAATGCCATACCAGCAAAATAGACAGCAAAGAAACCCCATACCCACAAACACTTGAGTGCAAATTGCACTCAGTTCAGCACCTTGAATGTAAGCAGCCAGGAGAGACCACCTCCTAGTGAACTAGCATGTTAGTACTGGCTGGGAAGTTTGCCTGAGTGAGAGAGCATTTACACCTGTAAACATCATAGTGCACAAATGGGTGTTGGAGGTAAGCAGCAGCTGGAGCCTCTTTACTCATACAACAGAATAACCTGAGAAGGAGCCCTCCCGTAAGGCTCAGGTTTGGCTTGTGCTAATTACAGGTATGTAAATATAGGCACAGTCCCATACCTTCACAGACAGCACCTGGCCTACAGTATATCAGTATATCACCAAGCAGCAGTGTAGAGCATAACTCAGTTGCCCTAGAGAAATCAGTGACCTAAGCAACTTTACTCCATTTATTCAAATTAAAATAGTGGAAGAAGAAGGTTTGGCTCCCGCTGTCTTTGTAAAATTAGAGGGATGGCACATCATCTTCCAGTGTGGCTCTGCCCTGTGGTTTGAAGGAGCCACATTGAGAGACATTCTACATCCCACCCTTTACACTTCACTGTACCTCCAAACGTGTTCAGATGTCTGCACATACCCATGTGTGTATGTCAGTAGAGGAACAGGGAACATCATCTTTCTTTGTAAGCATGGCCACCCTTTCTACTAGAATTCAGCTACAAGAAGAAAGGTGAAAAACTGAGATGGTAGGTAAGGGAGGTAAAAGTACTTAAGCTCTCCTGATGTTTTGTTTGTTTGGGCTGGTGGTTTGGGGGGGGGGGGGGGGTTGATTTGTTTGTTTCTTTGACAAACTGCCTCTCATTCTGTGCTGCATCACTGCGTGGAAATGGTTGCACAGTGACCTCGTGTAGTATTAGGGGTGTAAGGCATGGCTTTCTTCATCTCTTTTTAAATTATCACTTGCAAAAAAATATCTGGATCAAAGGGGGTACTCTTCAGTACTCCTCTATAACATCATCGTGTATTTGAGCATGTGTCCTACAAAGATGCAATTATACAAACTAATTCTATGTGTATAAACAGAGCTGCTGACACGAATGGCCTCAATCCCCACGTGATGTGAACTGCTGGCCATTCAAGACCTCTGATCCTGAGATCTTTGGGATGGAAACGGCATTATTGTCTGTGCCTACAGTACCAACCTCAGCATGACAGACCCAGCTAAAGGCCCAAGGTGTTACAATCCACTATTAAAGATCATCATAGACTACAAGAATTCCCTTGTGCATCTTCACTGAATTTGTTCCACAATAGCAAATAAAGAACAGTTGCTTCTCTGAGCCGAATATAATCTGCCAGGCAACTGTAAATCAATGTTCCATCCTTGACATGTGAGAAGTCTTTCAACATTACCATTTCATTAATTAGTTCCAATAATGATACTTTTTCTCCCATTGTGTTTTTAAATAACCTTTTTAACAAACCCTAATTTATTTTTCTGTGTAATTCTCAAGAGATTTTGACTCCTTAAATAAACTATTTCAGGCCTTCCTTAGTCCTTGCAGCATCTCTCCAAGTAAGTAATTACTCTCAGTTTTGCCGAGGGAAGACTCAATTAGAATAACTTCACTGACTTGCTGAAGACTGCAGCCAAGCCAGAATTAGACTGTGCGACTCCTGATGGTGTCCAGATTTTCAGACATTATTTTTCTAAAACTTTTTTGGCACTTAATTGTTTGGAGAGGGTGAATTACTGAAAGAGAGGAAGTATCATTTAGCACATATTTTTCCAACTGTGGTATCAAAACCACAGAACTAAGCCAAACAGGGCAATATTGGCATATAAAGTGCAACACTTGATGTCTTTTTCAGAGCAAAGGTGATACAGGTTTGGTTGGGAAATGGGTGGCTATAGTCTCTAGCTGTGCTGTGTATTTCCATGCAGCCCCAAATGTATTTTATGTACTTTATGCATTTTATGTACCAAGAAGATGTATTTTATAATGATGTACTTTATGTTCCAAGCCAGCTTTAGATAGAAATGGTGTAAAGCAGATTGCTAACAGTATCTTCCTTGCTTGGGAGGCAGTGTGGTTTTCTTTGTCAGCTCAAAGAGAGATAAGGAGAGAAGGAGCAGATTACTCTTGTATTACTAGCAGCTTCACCCTGCTTTCACCAGAAACGTTCATTACGTTATCCATGTATCCACAGAACTGCAGTGATGCTCTGTCCTGTGGCACCATGCTGCAAGCCATTCAGACTTTCCTTCAAGCTTGTTGACAACCTAGTCTGACTGTGGGTAGAAGGAAGACTTCTTAGAATCATAGAACCATAGAAGTTCTTTAGAATCATAGAATCATTGCTTTTCAGCAAGATGGTGAAGGCTTAGCTAGTCCTTGTGTTGGTATTTCCTGGTCGTCAACCTAGGCAGAAGAAACAAGTCCTGCAGCACACAACTGAACTGCCTCTTTCTCCACTCGCTTAATGACTTCTTGCACCAGGAAGCCAAGTGTTTTACAGCCACACTCCCGTGCCTTTCCCACCTCCTACCTCACCCATGCCATGGGCTGTGGAAACACGACACCCATAGCATGCCACGTACTGCTCAGTACCCCATCACCTCACGGATTTCACAGCTCTTTATGCATAAATAATGCCCAGCCCCAGCCTTTGAGGCAGCGGTAAGCCACATGTCACGGAATAGGAAGCTGAGGGACAGCTGTGGGAAGTGACTTGCCCACAGTTCCCTGGGGCAGGGCAGGGAAATCTAATTACAGAAAGGATTCTCAAAAGCTCTCCAAGTGTGAGCTGCTGCCAAAATTCACAAAGGCAAAGTAGCTTAAAAGCAAAGCCCTTATTGAAGAAGTGCCCAGATTTTTTCAAGACTGAAAGAATTTCTCTGAAGGCAGGTGTGTCCATGGGGACTGGTTTTAGTAGCGCTGAGGAATGTGTGTGGAAGGGATTGGCAGTTTGCCACAGGGCAGAAGAAAGAGAAATTCATGCTCATTATTATCGTTCATTTTGCTGTCTTCTCTCTTTCTCTCTCCACGCCTCCCTTTAGCTCTACGGTATCTTTCCTCTCTCCTCCCTAGAAATCTCTTCATAATCTACTCCCAAAACAGTCTTTCTTGACTGAACTCACCCTTTGTTGGAACCATCTTAGCTTCCATCCTTCAGTCCACTTCCCCCAGCTCCAGACACGACCAAACACACAGCCAAGTGCTCACAGCTGAGTCAGCAGCTACTTGCATGCACTGGGAGGGGAGGGGGGGAACTGTGGGGACCTGGCCTGCAGGCTGCAGGGGGGCTGGTAGAGCAGGTATCAGATGCATGTGCAGACCTCCTCTGCACACACAGTCTGTCAGCATTTACAAAGCAAAATGTCATTTACAGAGAAGCTGCTACAGAAACTGGGGGAAAAGACACAGTTCACCAGTGATGCTTAAGTATCCAGCTCAGTTCTGGAAACAAAGACTCTGCAGTCCTGATGCATTACTGAAACACAGAATTTGGATCAGAGCTGTGCTCAGATGTCACTTCTGAATGACCAAAAGGCAGATCAGGACATTTATAATAGGAAGAAGGAACAGGAGAAGACCAGATATTTTGTACAATTCATAGAATCTGAAAATCACAGAGTTGTTTGAATTGGTAGAGACCTTTAATGTCATCTGGTCCAACTGCCCTGCAATGAACAGGGACACCTACACTAGATCAGGTGCTCAGAGCCCCATCCGGCCTGACTATGAGGCCTCTCTTTGGGCAGCCTGTGCCAGTGCCTCACCACCTTTATTGTAAAAAACTTCTTCCTAACATCCAATTGAAATCTCCCCTCTTTGAAACCATTTCCCCTTGTCATATCACAACAGACCCTGCTAAAGAGTCTGCCCCCTTCTTTCTTACAGCTCCTTCTCTGCTCTCCCCAGAGCCTTCTCTTCTCCAGGCTGAACAGCCTCAGCTCTCTCAGCCTGTCTTCACAGGGAGGTGTTCCATCCCTGGGATCATTTTTGTGGACATGCTCCAACAGGTCCATGTCTGTCCCATACTGAGGATGCAGTACTCCAGGTGAGATCTCACAGTGCTGAGGAGCAGGATCACCTCCCTGACCTACTGACCATGCCTCATTTGATACAACCCAGGATACAGTTGGCTGTCTGGGCTGTTAGGGCACATTGCTGGCTCATGTCCAGTACTCATTAGGAAAGGGTCAAACATAGCACAAAAGAAGGCACAAGAGCCCAAAAGAGATTATGAGAATCAGCACCTCCATTTCAAGAAGGAGTCAGAACTCAGAGGTGACAATAAGTCCAGTAAGAGTGACTGTTGGCAGCTAGAGAGTGAGCTCTCAGGAATGGGGTGCTGAGGTCAATGCTTCCTGATGTGACAGTCTCTTGGGGATAGTTCTGACTGACCTATGAGACACCTTCCCGTTTTCTTGGATTGCTGAAGGAGAAAGCCTTGTGAAGGGCTAGGATCTGAGCAGAGCTACAAGCAGGTGTTCCTGCTTGGGAAGTTTAAGAGACTGACCACACTGTTAATCAGAATACCAGGTGCAAAGTGAACCCTCACACATCCACTGCCCCAGGAATGACCCTATTCCCAATCCAGAAAATCTTCACTCCCTATTTTAGGCTTTACATTACCACTCAGTCCTGGGCCTCTCCTGAATGCACTTGGGTATTCATGCTTGGGTCCATTATGAACAAAGGTCATTAAACCTTGTCATGTACAATGTCTAGCTGGAGTTTCCTTAGGCCCCCAGAGAAGGAAAAAAGGGGCTCCATGACACTTCTCCTTGGCAATAGTCCAAACAGCCGCTTGCCTTTGGGCCTGGGCTGTAAGGAGGGCATTTTCCAAAACCCGATCACATGTAACTTTCAGTGACCTTGTAGCCTTCACTTTACTTTTATGAATGAATCTCTATTAAAAGCAGGGGGTAAATGTTTTTTCTTTGTCCCTCTTTCAGTTTACAAATTTGTCTTCTCCTATAGCCAGCTGTTAAAAGATTGGTTCTGCCCCTGCTTTCACCTTTCCTGTTTTATCAGCTAAGACGTCAAACTGAGGCCTGACCACTTGGTGTTAAAGATCCATGGCTCTTTTTGTAAGGCAGTGGCCTGGCCAACTCTAGACACTAAATGCTGCCTTGTCTTACAGTTTGAGTTAGCCTCTCACACCCTAAATTGCTAGGCGTTGTTGCCTTGAGCAATGAACAGCTTCTGTGTCTTAACTCAGGGGGGACAGCAGTTAGGCAGTAGGCGAAACAATCTGATGTACTTCTGACTTCCTAGCACTGCTAGGCTTAACCTTTTTGGTTCTTGCAAGTTGATATCCACTATTGAAAAGGGCTGTAGAAATTCCTATGATGCCTGTTCTATTACCCTACCACCCTTGTCTCAATTTATCTTCTTCTCTGCAAGATTTCACCTTCTCACACTTCACCTGCCTCAAGATCAGGCAGAAAGAGCCAATTAAAAAACACTGCCTAGAACAGTGTGTGCGGTGTGAACAAATCACACCGAAGAGGCATAACAAAACTGCTCCACTCTACCCATGCAGTGGTATTTAACCAGTCATTGAGCACCTCCCCACGGATAACTACAGCCGAGCTGAGAGGTTAAGCTCCACTTCTGATGGCTTCCCAGCCTGCAGCCACCACAGTGGTGTCTGCAAGGACCCGTCTGCTGTGAGAACTGTCCTACTGGCTGGAGAAGGACAAATGAGACCGTTTATTATGACTGTGGAGGGGCGGCAGCTTGTGGGTGCTGGGCAAATACAGGCATGATTATGGGGTTGACATGCACCACAGCAGGAAGACCTCATGGAGTGAAGTGTGGTGTAGGGAGTAAGTGGGAACTGAGGTAGAAGGTGTAGCGCAAAGGAGGTGCCATTCTTCTTGAGAAAGATAGCATGGTATGGCTGGGGGATACTGCTCTGTGGAGGTGGATGGATGGATGGTTTTGGAAGGGGGTGAACAGTGGCTTCTCAGGATTACCTGCAAATACCTTCTTGAAAACTCTACTTTTATATCCCAGAATAACCTGGCAGTTTTCTTTGAGAACGCAGAGCAGCTCAGATGCCTGCTCTGCATTGATGTCTAAGGCGTGTTTGCTCACAGACCTGCTACAGCTAGAAAATCACCTAGAAAAAGCAGCTTCCCACAAATAGATTATACAGACCTACTTTCTCTCTCTGAGTCTTTCTCCACACAATGCTTTAGGTAGATCACGTATTGAGAGGGGAGGCCTGTTATCTACAGCTTGCTGTTGCATCAAAGGAAGTTGCAGATGCTCAGCATGGATCTGATCCAATGCTCTTTGAAGTCATTGCAAAGCCTTCCCTCAGCCCTTCATTCAGTTCCCCTCTCTCAGTAGCTCCTTATGCAAATCATAGCCTATTTTGTGCATCTCTCCAATAGAATCAACATGTTTCTCCCAAACATATCCCTTTGTGGAACTAGATAGCAAACCTTTCAAAATTCTTGGCATTCTCTTTTTCTGATGAAGCATGACTCGAAAGCAAATTGGAACCAACCAAAGCAAAGGAAGAAGCAAGCCCTGACCCCATAAACCTGTGGAAGTAGCAATTACTGGTAGCTATTATCACACTGACTGCAGTAGGACCGCTCACCTGGGTAACAGCCAGGAGAAATAGGCCTCAGAGAGGGACCTGCTGAAAATCAGACACAACACAGATGAATGCGGGCCACTTGACAGCAGAAGGCTGTCAGGAAGCCAAACTGGAAAGAGCTGTCCAAACCTAACATAAAATCACCTGCGTTTTCAAAAGAAACAAATAGATGAAATCACGTATGGAACTCATGCATGAAATGCTAGAAAGTTGAGGGCAAACTGATGAAAAATGAGGCCAAAACTCACAGCAGAGGTTAAAACTACGATCTGGGGCAGCCCCATCCATGATGGTAGGGATGCATCCTAATGCTTGTGCCTTTTAAGATAGCCCTCGTGTATTCATGTGCCAGCAGCCTCCTCGCAATTAGAAATCCAGGGTACAGATGAAAGCAATAGCAGGTGGCAATGTAATTGCTATCAGCCTTACATCTGAACCTCTCGTTTGCCACATAAGCTCCTCACAGCTGGCTCTCAGCCCTGCGGCTTAGGACAGGTTTGGAGAAGGGCTGGAAGTCTGCAAGCTGCCCAGAGAGGATAGTAGCATTTGGAGGAAGGGCTGAGAGGGGCTGCTTCCCTTTTTCCATTTGCAAGGGCAGGACTGCAAATGTCAACCATTTGCAGGGAGCTTTCAGTGCTATGAAGGACATGGCAAGGCAGAGCTAGGCCCGAAGCTGAGGCGGGCTCCCTGCGTCCTCTCAGGGCAGCGCGGGGCGGCGGGGCGCAGCGCCACTCCAGGCCGCTGCCGTTCCGCGCGGCGTCACAAGATGGCGGCAGAGAGCCGAGGCACGGCCGGGCCTGCGGGGCAGCGTCGCGGTTTGCCGGCAACCTGGCGATGGAGCGCGAGGCTGCTGAGCGTCCAGCCCGTGTAGCCTGAGGGGGGATCCGCGGGGCTTCGTGGAGTTCCACCTGTGGGCTTGGCTGCCATCTCCGGAGCAGCATAGCTTGCAAAAGAGGACGGCAGCTCTGGCACTGGGCACTGCAACAGGCTGCCCAGAGGGATGGTGGATGCCCCGTCCCTGGGGACATTTCACTGTCAGGCTAGACAGGGCTCTGAGCACCTGATCTAATGTAGGTGTCCCTGTTCATTGTAGGGGAGTTGGACTAAATGGCCTTTAAAAGATCCCTTCCCACTCAAACAATTGTATGATTCTGTGACAGGCAAGGGAATTGGGCACTCACCAAAATGAGCTGACATGGATATGAAATTTGGTAAGTAAGTGGGATAGATGAGGGCAGAAATTTGGGATGCACCTGCTGTGAGCATTCACGTATAACCTGGGTGAATGTTGTGGCTTAGGCTATATTTATTAGCACGACACTTCAAAGCTGTGGAGCTGTATTCACCATATAAACTCAATTTAGTTTTGGTGGCAGGAAAGAACAATACAATACATCCTAAAATATATTCTTGTCCCTCAGCAGCTATTCCTAAAGAATTGAGACCTCTCAGAATCTAAAATATAAGGAGGCAGCATCCCTACGTTCTAGGGAAAGGAAAGCCCAGTGTGTGGGTTCCCAGGCAGAAGCCCTGGGAATGCAGGAGCTGAGCCGTAAAGACCTGCAGAGGATTTGAAATGAATGTTGGCATGGCATACAGAGGGCAGTGAATTCACACGCGTTCCCCTAAGCCTTTGTGTGCCAGCCCGTAGGGCCAGCTCCCGCTGCCCAGCCCCACTGCGTTAATTAAGGGATTCCCACTGCCCAAGAACAGGTGCAGCCCCACCCAAACAACAACGCTACAGACAAAAGATTACAAATAAGGGCTAAATCCCTCTACTGTACATAGCAGTGGTGAGCAGGGACAGGTGGCCTAGGGTAATTCGGGTTCCATCCTCATGCTAGGGTGGGAAACTGTAGCAGCTCATTTGGATCTGATAACTCCTTGTGGGCTGTATTGATGTGGAAGCTGACGAAGGCATGGATTAAATCAAACAGCCTGTGTGTAACTGGCAATGGAATTATTCCTACAGATTTTTGACAGCTTGCAAATAAAGGCAGAAACACTTGTTTGTTTAGCCATAACTGATGACAGAGGTCTTGCATGTGAGATGAGTGCATGCAAAGAGCTAAAACCCATGAGTAACAGTTCTCATGAACCTTTGGGACCGATGATATTCAGAAGAGACCTTCAGTATTTCAATAACAAAAATGAGGCAATTGTCATCCAATCTGATCTTTGATGTTTTCTTAATTTACTGCATTTGCTGTTGGCATTAGCTGGGTGTTGACATTACTGTAGATATCTACACTGTAGATCTGGGGAAAGGTTGTAATACATCTTGGGCTGTGGGCAGCACAGATGAGTTTCAGCTTCTCATTCTGTACTAATGGATATATCGAAACCTCGTGTGTTGGGTATATGTGGCTCTGCTGCTACAGATTAGAGTGTCTTGCAAGCTTTCATGTGGTCAAAGTTCTGTTATATGCACTTAATAGATAGCGCTGAGCTATAAAACCTTGAATTCCTCTCAGTGAACAGAAATTCCAAAACTAAGGTTTAATCAGTGCAGATTCTCTCAGTAATTGTTAAAGGGCTATAAGCATATCAAGAGGGTATTCCAGATTTCAGGATGCTTTGAAGTAATTATCTTCCTACCTTAGGTATCTTGAGTAGTATTGAAAATCAGAGAAAATAAACATGGACCAGTCTAGGTGATAGGCACTTAGATACTGCACTTACATACTTTGAGGAGGCATTTGGACCTTTAAGTGTCACAGTGCCCTTTAAAACGTGTAGCTTCTTAAGTACGAGATCTCTAACCTGAAGCTAAATTCTTTTTGGTTCCTTCTATTACCTGTGAAAAGGAAGTGGAGTCTCCAAAGGCCAACTGACTTCATCTTAAGGAAGTTCCCTCTTGAAGGTGGTTTGTTACAACCATTATTTTCCTCTTGACTACTTATGAAAAACTCGTATTCAGGGATTCAGCCACTTCAACACAGATGTCCTTCCCCATCATCAGTGATCTCAGGTATCCTGCACGGTCTCCAACTGACCTTGCAGAGACCTGGGTCTTGTGTCATTTCAGCAAACTCCAGGAAATGTCTTGGCTGCTGTGCAGTACTTAATGTGACGTCATGTTGCTGTGTGCAAAGAACTGAATCAATCTCCTAGTTCCTATCCAGCTTTCGAGTGGCTGAAGTTATTGGCAATAATGACTCACTCTCTAAGTCACTTTCTTGAGGTCACGGAACATTGATGCCAGAATCATATGTTTACAAGCCCAAAAGAGGAGAGGATCCTGGGAAGTATAAAACTATCAGCTTAGCCATGATAATGAGAGTCAATTATTAATCAATGTGTAAGCACATAAGTGATAAGAAGGCAGTAGCACATATCGAAATGGATTAATCAGGAACATATCACTTCAAATTAATTCAGGGTCCTTATTTGAAGGACTGTCTGGCCAAGTGTATAAAGGGATAGATACGATCTATGTTGACTTTGTTAGTGTCAGATTACTTGCTCTTATAAACAAATCTGTAATGAGATCAGAATGAAATAGGGATTAGAATGAGAACATAATGTTTGAATCGCGTGGAAGCACTGATCTGTTGTACACTGCCAAAGTTGGACATGCCATTTGGGCCCTGCATGCATCTGCTGCAGCCTCAATGTTTTCAACAGTAAATTGTCTACTGGGAAAGGGGGAACTGAACAAAGTTCCTGCAAGCACTGACTGGAACAGGCCGAGAGAGGCTGATTCGGAGAGCAGGACTGGGACTCAAATTGATCTTCACAGATTGGAGAGCTTGTCTGAAATCAATAAGCCTCACTGTGATAAGGACAAGTATGAAATGCACTTCTAGGACAAAAGACAGTTCAAATGCATGGTGTGTGAAATGGGAAATAACTGATAAGGCAGCAGTGCTACAGGAATGGATCAACTGGCTATTGTGAACCGCTTGCAAGTTAAAGCTAGGTTAAAGCTTATACAGAAAAACAAATGTTGTTTGGCGATATATTAGCAGCAGTGTCTTGGGTAAAACACTGAGGTAATTATTCTGCTCTACTTGGCACTGTTGAGGCTTAGCTTGAGCACAGTGTCCAGTTTTAGACATTACATTTGAAGAAAAGCCACAGGGAAATAACAGAAAACAGAGATATAAAGGTGTTTAAAAAGTACCCACTGAAGCCAAAGGGGTTTGGGTAGCCTCAGGAAGTGATCTTTGCTAGGTGACGTGGTAAAAGTTCTCATTCTGAAAAAGGGGCTTAGAGGGTGGAATGAACAGTGTTCTCCTGTGCCTGTCAGAAGTTGAGAGTAGAAGAAGAGGTACCAAGGTAGGTAAAACAGAGCAATGCAGTGCATGTGTGGAGCACTTCCAAAGAAAGTGCAGCATCTCCTTGTGCAGATGTTTTTTCATGTCCCTGACTTAGTTAATAATTGGCCACAAAGATAAACGCCTCAGGGCTAAAAGAT
Organism: Excalfactoria chinensis; assembly: GCF_039878825.1. Lineage (NCBI taxonomy): Eukaryota > Metazoa > Chordata > Aves > Galliformes > Phasianidae > Excalfactoria > Excalfactoria chinensis. The sequence continues at coordinate 125,304,566 of NC_092826.1, forward strand.
GCAGAGATGTGGTTTTGCAATGACTGAATTGTAGGTGCTGGGCACCCAGCCCCAAGGCTCTGGGTATGGCGAGAGGCAGGTGATCAACAAAGAGTGCAGGAGCAAGCCAATGAGCTCGGCAAGGAGCCAACTGATGCTATAAATCATCTCTGGGCTGGAGAACACCCCGACTGCACCTACAAATGGGGACTGAAGGATCTCCTCTGGGTATCCTTTCTTGGAAATGAACAACTAAGGAAGCTCAGGTCTTCAGAGCTCTAAGTCATTGCATTAGTTTTCATGTCTTATTGCAGCAACACAGCAGCCACGTAGCATGCTTTCTCAGGGGAGACACCAGTGGGGTTAGACAGTAGCTGAAGAGATTCATATAAACATGGGCCCTCAGGTGCTTTGTGGTGTGTGGGTTTTCCTGCACCTATAAGTCTTGTGCCTTCAAAACAGGAATTGTTCACTCAAAACTCAGCTCTACTGAAGAGTATCTATAAATTTTAATAGCATGACTCACAGCTTGAGTTTAAAAGCTATTAGACAAGTTCACAGAAAAGACAGAGAGACCTGTTAGCTCTTAGACCCTCAGGATCAGTGTCTGGCAAAAGAAGTCCCTGAGCTCCTTCCACTGTCACAGGTGGTTGAAGGAACAGGATGGACCTGTGCCATGGCCCAGGACACTCACAGCTTCCTCTTTGTTCACACAGAGTCAAAACTCGTGAAGAGTTTTGTAAGGAAAGAATCTTCTAAGTCACGGAGCAAGAAAGGCATCTTGGCACTGGGGAGGCTTGAAAAATCATCAGGAGGAAGCCTACAACTGGAAGTAGTAGAATGAGAGAGAAGGAATTAAGTCCAGCGTGAAGAGGCCATGCAATGAGGGAGTATAGTAAGAACATGTACTGTGCTGTGATCTCAGTAGTCCTTGCCGATAGAGAAGACGACCTTGGTCACTAGTTAATGACCAAGTGGTTACGAGCCACTGAAGGAACCTGGCCATGGAAAGAGTAAATATTACCATCGCAGTGTGACTTGAGGGCTTTTGGCAGAAAGGTGAGGGCTGACAGTGGTCTCCAAGGAGCCGTGAGGACTCTCCTGGATGAAAGTGTGCAGTCACAGTTCCGGTTGTCCCACTAGATGAATTCTTATTGAGAAAAGGTCAAGGAAAGGTGGTTTGGATCTGTCGAACACTGAGTTTCATTTGCGTATACCGGCAAAATGAGAGCCAGGAAGGAATGTGGAAACTGTATATAAACCTAAGGGAAAATCCCCTGAAGAGAGAGATCTTCAATGGGCACTCACTCTTGCACAAGAACAAACAGTCATAACCCAGGAAGGAAGAAATAAAGGAAGGGAATTAGAAAACAGAGAGATTCTCTAACCCACAGAGGAGCAACAAGAGGCAAAACTTAATTCCAAGCCGTTCCCTCACCCCATGAGTGCTTGTGTGCACTGGCAAACGGGATTCCTTATCAAACTGTGCTTGTTAAGTTCTGCTTTCCTCCGGTGGCCTTGAGCACGAGTCCTCCGGGGGGAGCAGGCTCCCTGCCGCCGGTACCTGCGGCTCGGGATTGCCTCGACCTCCGGGGGCGCCCGGGGGTTGCTGTGGCAGCTCTCACACCTGAGCCGCTCCCTCACACGGCCTCAGGCTGCTCGTCGGCCCGGGGCTCGGCCGGCTCCCCTGATTTAAATGGTATTAGCGTTGCACCCCGCTATTGTCAGGGCAATTTAGAAGACGATGAAACAGTAAATTGTTGGTGGTTGAAACGTAGGCAGCTTTGTGCTTTGCCAAGCAGGTGCCTGGCGGTTTTAGTCAAGGATTGGTAAATTTACAAGAGCGCAATGGACGTGCCCTCCCCGGGCTATTGTGAAATTCAGGAGGGAACAAAGGAGAACGTGAATATTCACACAGCCGCCTTTCAGCGTGTGGCATTTCTCCGCTATGTTTAAAGCCTTTTTTTTTTTTTAGACCAAAAAAAAAAAAAAAAAAAAAAAAAAAAAAAGGAAAAAAATCAGAAAGTACCTGTTTGAGTTTTAAAGCGCATGGAAATCACCCGTGAGCAACCATATAATTTGATTTGCTAAGCAATCTGCGAGGCGATTGCACATCATTTATAATGTTCATTGAGCATTTTGCTTAATTGTGTCTCTTTTTGTAAAGGAAGCACAGCCCCCTCCCGGCTGCGGCCGGCACAAGTGGCGAGATTCCCATGGACGGCAGCTTTGCCGCAGACAAACGCCGGCCTTGCGCGAGGCTTTTCCCAAGCGGAACGGCCGGCGCGGTGCCGACGCGCACGTCTGGGAGTGGAGAATGGGGCGCAGGTACGAGCTCGCCGCTGGGAGCTCCTCCATTCAGGATCCGGGCAGGTGCTGCCCTGCCGGCGGGGGAGGCGCGGCTGCGGGCGCGGTGCCCTTAGGACGGCGACCGCTCGACGGGGCGCTCCGGGGCGGGGGAGCAGCGTCGGGCCGTGCCGCGCGCAGCGGGATCGGTGCAGCGCTCGCGGCCGCCCCCGGCCCGGCAAGGGCAGCGCTCCGAGTACGGCCTCCCCTCCGCCGAGCCCGGGGCTGGCTCCGATCCCGCTCCGGCCGGGGAGAAGCCGGCAGCCGGCGAGGAGCGAGCCGTACGCCCGCCCGCCCGCACCTCGCCGGCCTCGGCCGCCCAGCCGCACCATATAATTTGATTTTCCCCCGTGCCCGTAGATCGATTGCAGCTCATTTGTTACATTCAGCGGCTCCTCGGGGAGGGAGAGCGGGGGAGAAAGGCGGGCCGGGGGAGCCCTCCCTCCGCCCCCCGCCCGCCGCCCGCCGCCGGCACAAGTGTTGGGATTCCCATGGGCTGCGCTGCTCTCCAGCTTGCCGTGCTGGCACCCCGGGCCGCGCGGCCGACAGAGGGGGGTTTGTAGACACGGTGACCTCCGCGATCTCGCCTTGAAAGAGCCTGAAAGGAGGCTCTTTACGCTGCATTAAAAGCCAGGCGCCCAGGTACCGGCGCCGAGGGGAGCCCGACCCCGGCTGCAGGTGCCTCCCCCCTCCCCACGGCGCCACGCTCGCTCCACGAGCGATGCCGAGGGCGGGGGGAGAAGCTCACGTCGGCTTATTTACGGCCCCCACGTGGTGGCGGAGCCGGGCCGTGCTCCCAGCACGCAGCCGGGCCCGCGCCTGTGGCCGCGTGAGACGCCCTGAGACAGCCCCGAGCGGGGCCGGGCGTCGCCGGGAGCGCTTCTGGCCCGGGTGTCCCTGGCTTCGGGACAAGGAACGGAGCAGGCGGGCAGGGAGCGGGCAGCTCCTCACTGCTGTGCTGCACTTGGCTTCAGTCGCAGCTTGTTGATGGTAAACAGAGCAGAGGAGATGCTATTCTCAATCAGCCGAAGTGCCGTTTGAAATCAGGGGTTGCAGTAGGGCTGTCACGTTGTCCGTTTGCTTTTAATCTTTTCCTGCTAAAATATCATTCGTTGGCTGGGCCAACTTTAGGCCGATTTTTAAAAGACTCCTCCCTTTCTGCGTCAAACATTGGATCTCTGAAAGAGCCCAACACACGAAGGAATCGCAGCAGGAGCCGGTGAGTTTTGTAATCCGATGGAAAAGGGAAAGAAAACGTCACAGCCTCTATTTGCCCCATTGTGTCTCTTTGGCCTCCAGACCTCTGCTTCAACAGAAACTGGCGGGGTGGAAATGGAGATCTGCAGAAAAAAAAACATTGACACGAGGGAAGGGGGAACTCCCCCGGCTTGTCTCCTTGTGTCTGTGGTTTCATGGCACTGGTTTAGCACCACGAGTTAGCCAAAACATGCAAGTAACCTGGGAGTAATAGCTGGAGTTGAGGCCTGGCTGTACAATCCCACACACACCTCTGAGGGCACCTGAAGCATCTCAGCTCTAAATAAGAGGTTTCGTTATTCTGGAACATCACATGGATTTGGAAATGCTTCAGAAGACTTTGGAGTGAAGGACAACGAATGGGACACAGACCTTGGTTCTCATAGACAGGACTTTGCCACTGCTCCCTTATTTCCCCATCGGTGCTGACACGTGTCCCTACTTCCATCTTGGAGCAGTTCTGGACAGAATGCACAAGAAGGGGAGCACACGTGGGTACACACACAGCAGGGTCTCGGGAGCGTGCAGCATCCTCGGGGATAATTAGGGTTAGGGTTGAGTTAGCGCTCACTTAATGTTGGGTTAGGGCTCAGTTCAGGTTGGGTTAGGATTGGATTTGGGTTGATTTAGGGCTTAGTTAAGGTTGGGCTAGTGTTGAGTTAGGGTTGGACTGAGTTGGGCAACGAGGGGATGTAGAGCTTCTTCCCGGCACCCTGCTGGGGCTGGATTTGTCTTATCGTCCCAGACTTTGTTGGTGCCCTCCCTCCAGTTCCTGCCCTCAGGGAATCGGAATGCTGTGCATTGGGTGCTACTCGGGCACTCCCCGCTGGAGGTGCTGCCGGGAGCGTCACTGCCGCACGTCGGCAGATGTCAGGGCGATCCCCGACGGGCAGGCAAATACCGCACCAAAGGCGTTTGCAACACGGGCAGTGCTTGCCCAGGTGCTTGGCCACGGTGCTGCGACCGCCTTCCTCTTGTCACAAGTTTCCTTTCCATGAAGTCTTGGGCAACTCTTGCGTCAGGCATCCCTCAGGGCGATGCGCGTTCCTTTCCCATGCGCAAATGCGCGGGGCGGAACGGTAGCGTTACAATCTTCTGCCCCACAGACACGGCTGCGTTCAGGAGATGCCCCTGAGCTGCGTGCCCCGGACGCGGGGCTCAGAGCTGTCGTCCCATCCCCATCAGGAAGCCACCAGCAGCTTGTCCTCTCTTTCCAGCAGTCATTCCCTGAAGACCTTCCCCCTGGCAGCCCAGGAGTTCTGAACTCGGAAATCTCGATCCCGATAACTCTGCGGGTTTCCAGAATAACCCTCCGTTCTCCCAGCAGCGGGACGATGTGAGAGACCCACAAAATGTCCCCAGAACCGATGGAGCTGCCCCGCAGGGACATGCGGGTGGCACACGGCAGTCGCGCTGATCACGGGAGGTTCCGAAACTCTCCATCGCCTCCTGGGTGAGCGTGGCAGAACAGGGGGTTGTGACCCGTGGGTGCTGCCCTCCGAGCACGGGGGGAGAAGGAGCGGCACCGTTAATTCGGTCCCTTGAAGTCGCCTGAGCGGTGGTTTGTCCCTGAGTGCGGGTGGCACTGTCCGAGCGGTCCGTGCGCGGAGTGTGGGAGATTTGCACGCGTGTTTCCAGGCACGACGCCTTCGTACCCAGCGGGGACGCGCTGTACGATGGGGCACACGGGAAGCCTTTTCCCACTGGGAGGAAAGAGCGGCTCCTGCTGTCAGGAAGCGCTCGCTCCGACGCCGGGGGGGCGGACAGAGAGCGGGGCTTTTTCCCAAGTGTCCCCCCCTCGCCGTGGCGGTGGCTGCGGCCACGCGTGGGCTCGTCCACGGCCTCGCGCGGAGTTTCCCTCGCTCCCGCCCGTCCCCAACGCAGTCTGAAGGCGTTCGGAGAAGGGTTGTGCGAGGCTCTTTGTTCCCCCCGGGACTCGACGTCCCCCCCCCCCCCCCCCCCGTTATCACGGCGCTGTCAGCCGCTTTGAAGTCGCGGTCATTTGTTACTTTGCGGAGCGGCCCCGGCTCGCTCCGCTGATAGAGGGGTTCGCTTCCCCCTCCGGTTTGATCTCCGCCTGCGCCGTGCGAAGCCACTTTCGATAAAACCTCGACAGCCTTTGCCGGCAAAATATCGCAGCGCTAATGACAGAGATAATCCTGCCCTAATCTGATGTGTAATCCATTTCCCCGCAGCGAGAATTGTGAACGCTTTCATCAGTGAGAGTCCATTGGGGAATTATTAACCGGGCCTCAGCCAAACGGGACGGCTGCAGGGAAAGGAAGAACGCGGCGCGGCCCCGTGTGCCGCACACCGACGGGGCAGGGCCGGCCGCCGCGGTGCAACTGGATGTTACCCGGCCAGCGCCGCACGGAAAGCTTCGCTCTGCCCGCGGCTCTACCAGCGGCGGCTGAGCCCCGCGGTGACACCGCACGCTCCGGAGGCACCGGGGCCGCGCGCCCGACGTGCGTGAACCGCGGGCGGCTCGGAGCCTTCGACGACGCCGCAGCCCGTCCCCATTGGACGGTGCGCTGCCCGGGGCCGGCGGGGCCGGGGGCTCCCTCTCCGCCCGCCCCTCGCCCGACGGCATCCCTGAGGTGCCCCCCGGCCCCCGCCCCTCACGCAGCCCCCCCCGGGCGAGGCGGGGGTTGGGTCGGGCGGCTCCCCCGGCGGGCGCTGATTGGCTGGCGGCGGCGGTCACTGGCACGCGCCCGGGGATGTCGTTATAAGACTCCTCGCGTGCCGGCCCGCCGCGCCAGCCGGCTCCGGCCTCCTCCCCGGAGAGCGGCGGCACCGGGCCCGGCCTCCCAGCGCGCCGCCGTTCCGCCGGGGGCGGGGAGGGGCGGGGGCCGGGGCGGCCGCGAGCGGGGCCGGAGGGAGCGGGCGGAGGAGCGTCCCGGCGGGGGCCTCTCGTCTGGGCATGGAGACGGTGCTGCTGGAGCACTTCCCCGCGGGGCTGGACTCCTTCTCCTCGCCGCCTTACTTCGACGAGGAGGACTTCTTCCCCGAGCCGCCCCCGCGGGAGGCGCTGGGCGCCGACGGGCTGCCGGAGCCCGACGTGGACTTCCTCGGCCGGCAGCTGCACGAGTACTACCGCGACGGCGGGGACCCCGACGGCGGCTACTGCTGCGAGGCGGCGACCGCCGCCTTCCCGCCGTCGCCCGCCTCTCCCGGCTTCGCCTACGAGTGCTGCGGGGCGGCGGGCGCGGGGCTGCTGTCGCCGGGGGGGCGGCTCCGGGCGCTGGGCTCGGCCAAGCGGCGGCGGCGGGAGCGCTCCGAGGCGGAGCTGCAGCAACTGCGGCAGGCGGCCAACGTGCGGGAGCGCCGGCGGATGCAGTCCATCAACGACGCCTTCGAGGGGCTGCGCTCGCACATCCCCACGCTGCCCTACGAGAAGAGGCTCTCCAAGGTGGACACGCTGCGCCTCGCCATCGGCTACATCAACTTCCTCAGCGAGCTGGTGCGCTCCGACCTGCCGCTGCGCAGCGCCGGCGGGGACGGCCCGAGCCAGCCCAAGAAAATTATCATCTGCCACCGCGGCACAAGTAAGTGGCCCCCGCTGCCGCCCGCCCCGTCGCGGCTCCCGCCGGGGCGGCCTCGCCGTAACCTCCTGTCTCTCTCTCCCTCGGCCAGGATCTCCTTCCCCGAGCGACCCCGACTACGGCCTCCCCCCGCTGGCCGGCCACTCTCTGTCGTGGACCGACGAGAAACAGCTCAAGGAGCAGAACGTCATCCGGACGGCCAAGGTGTGGACCCCCGAGGACCCGCGGAAGGCGAACGCCAAACCCTCGCTCAGCGACATCGAGAACGAACCCCCCCTCGGCTTCGTGCCGTGAGGCTGCGCCCCTCCACCCCCAATGCTGCACGGACAGACCTCCACCCGAAGTGTAACTTAAGATTCAGACTCTAAGGGCAATCAAACTTATTTATCTATTTATTACGGAGTAGACATAATGATGAGGTAGAATCGTCTGTTCTGAATGTATAATTTATATAATTTATGGTGATTTTTTAAAGATATGCAATAGGTTTATTATCCCACCAGCACTTTTTCTTTTTCTTTTTTTTTTTTTTTTTTTTTTTTTTTTTTTTTTTAATGCTGGAACCTGTGAAAATAATTTATTGCCACGCGGACTCTTCCTGTGTCTGTGAATAATAAACTCGGAGCACACCTTCTGAGCAGCGTGGCAGTGGGGAGCTCTCCGGCTCTTCTGTCGCCCGGGGCCGCACTTAATAGTGCCGGAGGGACGGCGGGGGGGCACTTTCCATTTTCTCTCCACCCCTTCTGACGTCCCCTCCTGAAGTGTTTCCAAGTGATGTCTTTGTCTGTCTCCAGGAGGTCCCGTTCTTTCAAAGCCTTCGTTCTGCTCGTGGTTTCCAGCAGAACGTCCCCTGGTCCTGCAATACCCCCCCTGCGAGGTTTGCCCCCCACCCCCGCGGCTTCATTCCCGGCCCCGCAGACACGGGGATAGGCTCCCGTTCCCCCTCCCGCCTCCAGACTGACAAAGAAGCGCCGGGGAAGGGGACAGAGCACTGCCGCACCTGTAGAATGGCTCCCGCTCCCCTCGCCTCGGGGACACCGCAGAAACGAGGCGGGGGAGGGTGGGTGGTGGCGGGAGGGAAAGTTGTCGGGCAACCGGTGGCAGAGAAACTCTGGGAGCTGCAGCTCAGCTTGCCGGGGGGCGGTCGAGGGCCCGGGCCCTGCACCTGCCCAGGGACGGGGGTGGGGGTTGGGGGCAGCGAATGCCACCGACGAGAGCCGAGGGGGAGGAGGGGGGCGGCCCAGCGTGGCCCGGGATGGGGTGGGGGCTCGGCCCAGCGCCGCAGGTGCTGTTTTTCCCGTGGCATCCGCGGATCTGCCCCGACGGCGCGGCCCCGACGGCTCCCGGGAGCCCCAGATGCCCGGCCCATGGCGGAGCAGTGCTGTCCCAGGGAGGGACAGGCGGATGGGAATGGACCTGGTGAGCCGAGGTGTAATTATTCATCATCATCACTGAGAGCGCATCTCTCGCTGTCTTTTTTTTTTTTTTTTTTTTTTTTTTTTTTCAAAGCAGCCGCAAAGTGGGAGCAATATGTTGTATGCATGCTAATTGCATTAACCTAGTTAGACACATTTAGTTCCCTAGCGCGGATGGCATGGATCTATTCCAATAGCAATTAGAGGAGCTACTTACCCACACTAACGGGGCCCGAGAAAGGCTCTTCCTTATTTCTTTGCTAGCTTTCCCCGGATCCCGCAATGCCGCGAGCCTCGCACCGTCCTGCGACGGAGGGAAGCTGCGCCGGCGGCGTTGAACTTAAACGGGGCTCTTTGAGCGAGAAAAACGCCGACCTATAACTCGATCTTGTCCTGTATTAGGACCTCATTAAACACAGAAAGTCGCTTTGGCACAAATGCTTCCATCAGGCATGTAATCTCATTACACTCATTAGAAAGTCAAATGGTAGTCGGACTTCGGCTTAATTATAAGTTATGGAAGTGTCGTACCGCTTCCTTCTGTGTATGGCCCCGTCCGTCTCAATTGGCTGTGGCGATGCGGTACCCCACCATTAAAACACTACAATCATTGTTATGGGGCACCTTTTCTTCGGCGTGCCACTTTTTTTGTGATTCAATGCTTCAACACATCCTTTAGTATGGTGCAGATGAAGCGGAAGAGCCGGCCCTCGCGGGGAGAACACCAGGGTCTCTATCTTGTCACTCTCCCGTCCCGACTTGCCAAGTCCCTTTAAACGCGACCTTCAAAGAGACTGACAGCTTCTTTTGACTTCCTCAGCATCCATTCACCCGAGCGCCGCGCTTCTGCGGCAGAATCCCGCAGCAGAAGGGGCGGCCGAAGGGCCCGTGCAGGTCCCTGGCCCGGAGGGAGCAGGCGGGCCCGGGTCGCTCCCGCACACGACCTCGGGGCAGTGCCGGGCTATTGCGGGTGGGCAGCGCGACGCGGCGCGGGGCAGCCGCGAGTGACGGCCATTCAGCTCCCACCGCCTGCCTACCCCTTTTCTTCTAGCGGCCGCGACGGGGGGCAGCTCCGGCCATCCTCCCCCCCTCCCCCCCCGGCTGATAAATGCCTGTTGTACCCCGCACCGGGAGCCCCGCAGCGCACCGACGGCACCCGCCAGCCTGACCTCAGTCGCGCTGCCCCGACGGCGCCCCGAGGGGGTCCGTTCCAGGTGGAGAGGGGGCACCCTCGGGGCTGTTGAGAGGGGAACGGTGAAGGAGGATCCCGAGTCCCGTCGGACGGGATGGGGGGAGACGCTTGCGAGAGCCCCGCTTCCCTGGTGGGAGCCCGGTGCCCGGACCGGAGCTGCCCCGCGAGCCCGGCGCCCGCGTTTATTATATCCCGGCACCCGGCCCGCCCCGAGGGGTCCGTTAGGAAACACGAAGCCCACGGGCGGCAGCGGAATGAGAGGCGACGACGGGCCCTGCCCGGCACCCCGAAGCGGGACGGGGCGGCGCGGCTCCTCCCGCAGTGCGAGGCGCGAGGCCGTCGGGGCACCGTGAACGCGGCCCCCGGTGCGGTTCCCAGGCCCGCAGCTGCCCGGCCGCGCCCCGCACGGAGCCGCCCGGCCCGGCCGCCGCGCCGCTCGCATTCACGCACCCCTCGCGGGCACCGAGTGCCAGCTGCGAGGTCTGACAAACACCAGTTGAGTGTCCCCGGGTAAATCTCCCTCTTTCCAAAGGCGTGCCGCAGCCGGTGGGAACGCCCCGAGAGCGCTCCGCGCCGCCGGGACCTGGAAGCGCGGGCGGGAGGCGATTCCCACGGAGGGGCCGGGGGCTGCCAACAGGTGCTCGGCTCTGGCGGAGGGCGCCGGGGGACTCCGGGGAGGCCGAGCCTCGCTGCCAGCAAGCAGCCTGCGCCGGCGCCTCCGGCTTTACATGGCGTGGAAGCCGCAAACAATCGCAATGATATCTTTATTGCTAGGTTCATGTCCTGGGCTATAACATATCAATCCCTGTCGTGGTTCTCTCGGATGCACCTGGTATTTCAAACTTGTTCTTTTTGTGCTTCTGGGTCCTGGATTGCAGCTGCCTAAAGCGAGCAAAGAGAGAGGCCCTTACAATGTGTCCAAGACGTGTTGGCATGGTTTGCTTGTCTTTAATGTACCATTAACCATTGTCTTTACACAATATGGGAACTGTAAAGCATGACATGTGTTATAATAAAACACATTTTCAATGATACACTTGGACTCGGGGCTGGGACGCGAGCAAACAAACAGGCCCAAACCTTGTTTTGTCTCCCTCGCTGAGCCCACTGGCAATTAAACTTAAGACCACTGCTTCTCCCCCGATCGGCCAATTAAATTTTACGTCTCCTAATTTTTCACATAGAAAAAAAGTCTCGGGGCTGGCCCCTAAAGACATTGATTTTCTTGCTATCACCTGGCGCTCAGACCTTAGTTCCATTTATCAAGAAGGGAAACGTCAGGCGTTACATAAAGTGACTCTGTTACCATAAGGCTCTCACCATCCTGCCCCATTGTTTTCCCTTGTTAATAACTCATTACCAGGATTTAACAAATCAACCATTACATATGTTTTGTGTCTCCATATTTTGATCCGTACGATTAAGCAGATGTTACGATTGAAAATTGAAAAGTCCAAGGCTACTCTAGTCTGAAAGAAAGAGGGCAGCCTCAAACAACGAGCTAACAATGAGATTCAGAAGATCTTCAGAAAAACATTTACGACCAATAAACAGACTCCAACCTGCTCCATTTCAACCATTGTGCGCCTTTGGGGAATAATTAAGTTTAATAGGAATAGGTCCGCGGGGTTTTCAATGCCAAGCCCACAGGTGCGGGGTGGCACGATGAATGATTCGCCTGATTTTTGCCAAGCTCAAGGGCCCTTCTCGTGGACTTTCAAGCAGATACGAAATATTGTCATTTCTTTTAATTCACGGCATTACTTTCAGGCCGAACAAAGGGGCGGGGGGATGAATGGCTCCGGCTGTAAATGAAGCGCTCCCGGCCGCCGCGAGCCTCGCCGGAGACCGCCCGGCGGGGCCGAGCGCGCCGCTCCCGCCGCTCGAGGGGGCCGCCCCGGAGGGCACCGAGGGCCCCGCGCCGCCCCCGCGCCGCTCCGCGCCGCCCCGCGCCCGCCCGCGCCCCGAGCCGCCCCGCGCCCGCGCCGCCTCCCTCCCCGCCGCGGGACCGGACCCCGCGCGGGCGCGCGTGCGCCCCTCCGCTCCCCGCCGCTCCCCGCGTCGCCCCCGCGCCCTGGAGGAGCCCGGCGGGGCGGCCCCGCGCCGGGGGCGGCTCCCTGCCGCGGCCCACGCCGCCGCCCCGCCGCCGTCGGGGCCCCCGCGGGCGGCTGCGGGCGACTGCGGCGGGGCTCTCCTGCCCGCCGCTCCGCGTTGCGCATGGAGGTCTCCAAGAGGGGGCCCGGTTGCGGGGCGGCCTGGGAGGCGAGGGCGGCGGCGCCCCGGAGCGGCGGCTCCGCCGAGGGCGGCCCCGAACGGTTCCCGGCGTGGGGCCGCGGAGCCGCGCCGCGGAGCCCCGTCTGGCGGCGGCCCCGCCGAGCGAAGCGGGGTTCCCCCCGGGCGGCCCCTGGGGTGGCGGCGCGGGCTCCGGAGGCAGCGCTCGGCTCGGCGGCGGCCGGCGCGGTGGCTATCGGAGCGGCGCGGAGCCGCGCCCTGGGGGGCCCCGCGGGAGCGTCCGTTCCACAGCGGCCCCCGCGTCCCCCGCCGCCGCCCACCGCCCCGGCCGACCTCGTCTTCGAGGCTTTCCCGTGCACCTGCTCGGCGCGGCTCGTTAACGCTGAGCGGCTTGGAGAGGCCCGGGATGGCCCAACCGCGTCGCTCACGGCTCGGGAGAGGCCCCCCTCGCGGCAATCCCGGAGCTCGGAGCACCTCCGGACTCTCAGCCCGGTTACACCCTGACCCGCCGGGTACCCCCGGCCGGGTCCCCCGGCCTTCTCCGCACCACCAACCCCAGGCAGAGAGGCGCGACTCGAACCTGCGGCGCCGCCGGGCGGAGCCTCCCCGCCCCCGGGGCTAGGTAGCGCCCCGAGGCTGCAAGGACGGGCTCACGCCGCCGCCACCTCGAGCCCCGACGGGGATCCAGAGCCCTAAGACTCCGCGGTGCGCGCCGAGCGGACGCGAGCTGCGGCCGGAGGAACTCCGCGCCTGGCGGGCGGAGGTGGTGATGAGAAAATGTCTCCTTCGGACGCGACGGCGGATTCCCTCCCCCGCCTCCTGAACCCGCAGGGACCGAGAACGGCCGCTCAGCGCCGCAGTTGCCGTTCTCCAGCCCTGGTCGGAGCGACGGACGAGGGAAATCCGCCGCCCGGCCTCGGGGCTTCCCGGCGTACGGCGGTGTTACCCCGACGGCGCCGAGCCCAGCCCCAGGGGATGCCTCGCGTCCCGGAGGAGGGAAGCGAGGCCGTCCGTCAGTGCTCAGTGCTTTTCGGGCAGCCCAGCAGGTGCCTGGCCGAGGCCGGTAGAGTCTGGGAGAAAAAGGACGTGGTGGAGCGGGGGAGCACGGAGAAATGGAACAGGGACGGGTGGCAGCGAGCGAATAGCGGCAGGCGCGCCCCGACGGGGCGGGCGGCTCGACCGGGAGGCTCCGCGATGCCTGTTGCACCTCGGCGAGCTGCCCCGAGCCGTCCTCGGGGGCACGGAAACGTGGCTGCTCCGCGATTAACCACGAAGGCGGCTCGCCACGGCTTTTGCTGCCCGCCACCGCCCGGCACAGAGCACTGAGGAGGGACGGCCGCTCTTCAGCCTCGGCTCCTCGCCCCGGCCCGGCCCCGACGGCTCTGCCCGTGCCCCGCTGCGACAATGCCGCGAATGCGTCGCTGTCAGCGCGCCGGGTGACTGATGAGGAGAAGGCGCGTAGCTCTCTCCAAGGTCAAGTTGAAGATCCCGGTGGCGGTTTCGCTGACGAACAATGCCCGGCGCGGGGCCCTCGTGGGTTGGGTGAGGGGCGGGGGGCTCCCGGAGTTGGTTTTTCCACCCTCACCTCCCTTTTCCCGTTCTTCCCCCTGTCTGTGCCGAACGGCTCCTCGTGGGGCTCGGTGGCACAGACTCGAGCTCAGCGCGGAGGGGCGCGGGGCCGCGGGGGGAGTGACGGGGGGTGGGGGGCGGCTCAGGGCAGGGAGGGCCGCGCACGACTCCGCATCGCTCCGCGCACAGCTTTGCTCCTCGGCAGCTTTGCTCCGCGTTCCGCCGGAATTTTCCAAACGGAGCGGGGCTGAATAAACCCTCGTCCCTCCTCTCTCTCCCGCTCGCTCCGCTCCGTGATGATTGATATTTTTTATTCAGGCAACTTTTATTTACCTTGCAAAAATGTTCGGGACCAATGTGATAAATTACAGATATGCAAATTTCTTTGAATGGCGTTGTAAGTGTGTCTCGCTGGAGCTGAATGCGGCCTTGCAGTCGGTCTGCGCGCACTCAGGACCCCAGGGAGCTGATCAAAGCACCCTTTCTCTTTCATCCCCAGTATTCTCCTCCGAACTATTTCGATACAATATGTTTCCATGATGCACTCAATGTGCGAGGGACACAGGACTCATTACAACCTAGCTAGTTCTGCCGACCCCTTTGTTCCGAGGCATAAAGTTAAAAAAGGAGGAGGGGGCGCGGGGGGAGCTGCCCGTTGCCAGCTCTCTGAAATGTTAAAGCATGCGTCATTTTTCACCAGGTCTCGTCTCGATATCCTCAAAAGACAAACTATGAAACCGGCCTCGGCCCTTCTGGCATTAATTACGCCGCTGTCCGACCGATCTGTTTTTCCTATTATATGCATTTCTCAGCGGGGATTTTTTTTTTTTTTTTTTTTTTTTTTTTTTTTTTGCAAGACTAATGCAGCTGCGAGCTGAGTATGAATGCGTTTGATCGGGATAGAAAAAGATCGTCGGAAAGGCTGTAAAAGATGTCAAAGTTCCGCGGCGGAGGTTTTCTCGCCCGCCCCTGTCCGAGGCATTGGCTTTGGGAAAGCGCTGCGAGCCGCCCCGTGCTGTTACTAACGGCTTCTGCCTCGAATTCGCAGCTCCTCGGAGGGGAAAAACTCGGGACAGAGAAACGAGGAGGGTTCGGGTTGCGGGTTCTGTGCTCGCCGGGTGCCCGTGCGCGCAGCGCGTCTCCTCTCGCTCTCTCCCGATGCTTTGGGGAAGCGGTCGCGGTCGGCGGTCCCCACGCGGGGCGCTCCGCTCGGAACCTCCGCGAGGTCCGCTCGGGGCGGCGGCTCCGGCGGGTGACAGTCAGAAAGAAGCCCCATTTCGGCGGATGGCGTTTGTTTAGGGGCTGATTGGTTGACGGAAATGGCTGGCAGCCAGTTCTGGGAAAGATTCCAGACCTGACTCCGATTAACCCTCTCTGGTGAAACTCTGCTGGAAACCAACTCACCAGCAATTGCCATTAATCTACTTACTAATTAAGCCAATTCATTTCTAAAGGAGAAAAATTCCTTTCTTTGGCCAAAGTGATGGGAGGAAATTTGAAAGAAGCGCCAAACTGTGTAACTGTAATTCAGCCAAGGACTGCTAAAACGAGGTGTTGATATATAGCTGGAGATTTAAAACAAGTTTCTAGGGCAACAATCCTTTGGAGGCGGTGGTATATAGTGCATAGTAGATGAAGCTCGAATAATGGTGGACCGCAGTGTGCAATTGTACGGACGTTGGTTGGAACCGAGGCCGCGTTTCCCAATTAAGCCCTTCAAGGCTTTGACTCCTCCGATAATTTATCCGCCTCGTTGCAGCGCTTCGGCCGTGGGCGACTGCTACGGGACTTAAAAACCACCGGGGCGGAGGCATAGCCAAACTTTTGCCCGGTGTCAGGGATGACACCTCCGGGTCTGGAGGCTCCCTGTGAGTCTCCTCTTTCGGCGAGCAACTTTTGGCTCCCGAAGAGCAAAGGCCGGGGAAAGGGCCCAAGGAGGACCAGCCGAGGCCCGGCACCCCCGAGAGCGGGGGGTGGGGGTGGAGTGTCCCGCCGCTCCTGTGGACCACAGAGAAAAGCCTGGGGGTGAAAGCCACCTCCGGGGGGAAGGGTGTTGCCGGGGCCCCGCCTGCCCCGTCCCGCAGCTCACCCCCGCTCCCGTTTCCGTGCCGGACCCTCTCGGTACCGCCAGGCAGAGGCACGGAACGGGACAACAGGGACTCCCCGACGGCCACCTCCGCGTGCGAGAGCTGACTCATTCGAGGGCGGATGGTTTAAACGAAGCGTAACAGTTTCCCCGCGTTTGGTTTTTGCAAGGTGCGGGGCGGCAGGATGACAAATTCAGCGCTCAAGGACTCCGAGACCGGGCGGGGAGGCGGCGGTCGGAGCGCTCCGCTCGGAGGGAGGTGGAGGCTGAGCCCCGAGCACGGCTGGACTCCAACGGGGACGGAGGGGTCTCGGGAAACGATTCCGTCCCTCGACGCGGTGGGAGCGGAACCGCAGGAGGAGCCCGGGGCAGAACCGGGGGACATTTCCTGGCGGCGAAACTCGCCGCGCAGCACCGGTAGCGCCCTGTGCGCTCCGATCGCGGGCAAACACCGAACTTCTGCGTTTAATCTCTCTCTGAGATCATAAAAAATAGGACGCGATATCCTAAAAAGACTAATGACATTTCACAGGTAATGCAATTTAGAAAGCAACACTTCCATGTTTTCTTTTCCAACAATGTGCATTTTTGTAAACTGCTATAAATTGCAATTCAAAAGCCCTGATCTCGCCATCCCCAATCATTTTTTATACTGATCAAATGAATGCAGATACTCCCATTTGGGAGGGGCGACATGACATTTCCCTCGGCAGTTCTAAACAGGTCACGGACCTTTCACAGACCCTAAGGCAGTGGGAGGGAGCTCTTTACGAAACCGTGTAACCAAATCAAACCAATGGTTACCCCTTTTCAATACCGTTGGAATGGTTTGCACAATGCTATTCACATAGCAGCAGAGAAACTGAAAGGATGGTCATCCAATGGAAATTTCTTTGCTTTTGTTTAAACTTGCGGAGCTCAAAAATACTAGAAAACAATTACTTTTTGTATGACAAAAAGATAAACACTCTCCGCGCAGCCGTGCGCGTACGCCGCAGCCCTCGGCGTGCCGAGATATTTATCCACGGAGGCGCACACATGTGTGTGGGGATGTACATTTATCGGAGATGTTGCTTTGTTCGAAGCCATAGGCACAAAGACACAACATGGCTGCCCTGGAGATGACCTATTGCTTTCAAGTTGCTTGAACACATCAGAATTTCTATTGTCGAGGTTGATTAATTGTAACTGATAAGTTACCATGAATAAAGATTGTTTTTCTGTTTAATGTGGTGGGCCTGATTTGGTAAATGCTTCATTCATGTAGCCTTGCAGCGCAGCATATGGGCGAGATTCATTCAGTATCGCAAACATATACAATTTATTATGCTCGTATGGTCACGGCCAAAAGGCCTTTCTATTTTAATGACAAAGTTTGAATGAAAAATTCCATTTAAAGAGTCACTAACGTTAAACGTGCCTTTGTGATTTATTCCGGCTCCGGGCTGCCGGTGAACCGAGCGCCCGGGGCAGGGCCGTGCCCGCGCTCCGCCCGCACCGCGCATCGGCGGCGCCGGGATCCGCAGCACGAGGGGACCCACGAGAGGCGCCGTCCCGCGTGTCGAGCAGTGCCTTCACCCCGTCCCCGTCGGGCCCCGGCCTCAGCCGGTCCCGCTGTCTGCCCCAGACGGGGCGGGCGCTGAGTGGCCGTGCACCGGCGCCAGGTGTGGGAGAAGCAGAGGGGTCTGTCTGTGGTGTACGGGCACGCGGGGGATGCTGTGCTGATAGCCAACATAGCTGATTCAGCCCCACGCTGCCAGGAGAATTTTTTCTTCTCTTTTGACGCGGATTAAACCGTGTGAATATGATCTCTTTGACTTCCTCGTGTCACAGTGGATACCCGTTGTTTAAAACTTTCTTAAAAATAATAAATAAATAAATAAAAAAGAAAGGCAAACTTTGAACTCCCTTCTGCTTAAAAGTCCCCTACTCTCAAGAAAAGGGACTCAAAGCAGCAAAGAAAACCTCGCTCAACAGGAAAACCATCAAATAATGTCTCCAGTTTGCTGCCCGCCTCTGGGGTCTTTAGATCCCGTTCCTGCCCATTTGAGGGGACTTCTAGAATTGAATTTAACAAAATCATCACCTTTGACAGGCAGGCAAAGTAGAGCTCATGCACCACCACGAATAACTGATTAAACATAGGGTTGATATTTGTGAAGAAAAACACCCCAAACCAACCAAACCCTTGAAAGAGCCCTTTCAAGCATTTGTAAAATTATGACCTCATAACCTTTTCTTCCCCTTTTGACAGAGTAATTTGAAACAGAAACAATGTAATCTATCAAAATAAGTTGTGTTACTTCTGTAAATCAGATATTTATGTTTGAGCTTTCTCTTGCTGACAAGCTGTAAAGGCCCACTGTTATTCTAAGGGTTTATCTCTGTGGTTCTTGTCTTTTCTGCTCATTAAGAGTCTGTCTACAGATTACAAAGTCAATAGATGCAAACACCAGACTGTGAGAAAAATCTCCCTGGGTACATAAAAACCAACAGCAGTGGATGCCATACAATGGAAAGCATAGATATTTGTAGGTGTTCCGTTTTATCATCTTCAAACAAGAGTAATGGGAGTAAATATTGTGGCAAAACTTTGCCTTCCAGTGTTGTGCACTTCCTTTTGTCATTCCCGGAGGCTGATCTGTAGTTATCCTCAACCTTTCCTAATGGCAAATTTAGTGAACGGTTTAACTGAACTATGGTTTGCAGGTATTTTTAGTTTCTTACACAAAACAGCAGCACTAATAATCAGTCCAGTTGCAACACAGAGGACCTGGATGGGATAACTCTATGGCTACGTTTATGGGTCATCCTCTAACGGGATAACTGATCTCACTGGGGCTCATTAATTTCATTCACCCCGAGGGATCCTGAGCCCTGAAAAGGTTTAAGTTGTTAAGAGGTGCCTTTAGGCCTGGAATTTTAGTGTTTTCTTCCCTAACACATTGGAGTTATATGTACATGTTGTTAATATTAAAACATACACATTCCCAGTATTCTTTTATCTGTGCTTGTACATTAAATAAACTATAAATAAAACTAGGCAAAACCTCAGCTCCAACCCAATCTACAGTAGAGGGCACTTATGCATGAGCAGGCTGAAGTGCGCAGCTGGGTGAGTGGTACCAAACTTCTAAGTCTCATGTTAATTTGAATAATACTTTTTAAAATCCCTGCAAGAATTACCTTGTATCATTTTTAAGTTTTGCGAGAAAAAAGTAAAAACAAAACCATAAGTATTTCCAAAATGTATTTCCAAAATGTTCCAAAAGCAGGTGTGTTTCCGAAAGTGGAAAGTTACTCAAGAGCAGGCTGAATTCTGCACAGGTGCTGCTGCTGTTTGTGAAAGGCCCAGTTGCTAATGCCTGTGGAGCAGTTTGAGCACATGCCTTTAAGAGGAATAGCCAAGAAGCAAGTGAGGCACAAGCTTAAGAAGGACATTCAAGCAATCCTGTCACACACTTAAATTCATCTGTTTATCATGTACTTTTAAAGCAACAACAAAATGAAAGGTATACAAAATCATCAAATAACTTCCCGCTGACTAGAACTCACGCAATCTTTGCAGAATGCCGTTCTACCTTTGAACAAAATGACATCTGCACGTATCAGAGATACTCTCCGCTGGCTGTTTGCAGACAGGTCTCTGATAACAGGCACTGAGAAGGGCTGAAAGGCTGGCTGCTGGAAAGGAAGGACAGCAAGGCCATGGCTTCCACGGCAGAGCTGGAAGCCGCCCCCGGAGCTGGTGGTTCTCCCTGCGGTTTGTTCTACGGCTCCGGCGGGGCCGTCGGTGCGCGGCCTTGTGCGGGCGTGGAGCTGTCAGAGGTGCTGAAGCGCGGAGCGGGGCGCGGCACCTGTCCGTGGTGCTGAAGCTCGGCGTGGGTGGATGGCACGGCCTCAGGTAGTTGTGGGCCGGGGGGCTGGCAGCGGTCTAGGACTTGGGTTAAATTTCTCCCGTCTCTCTTTTTCACAAAGATCAGCACTTGTTAAAATGCTAGCAGCAATTCTTTTCAGAAAAAACGACAGTCAGTAGACGGAGCTTGTTGCAAAAGAAACATCAAAACTGCCTATATTTGTCCATATCTGTTTGGGAGATCTGGTAAGAGAAAGACCTCATGTAGGCAAAACTGCTAGAAGATTGAACTCTGCTTGCATGGAAAGAATCAAACTGAATTACTGTGTGGCTTCTTCTATTAACAATCAATGAACAGTATGAAAAAGCACTACAGCACAGCAATATTTTTAATCTTGGTCCTGTTAAAAGCAAAACAAAACAAAACAACAATGGCAAAAACAAAGTAGAAAAAAACACAGTAGCTCACAATCTGAATTCCAAGTCTACTTATTTGTATATTATTTGGCTTTATAACTGTTTAATTGTACTTAGTATAATCTGTTGAATATAACAAATACAGCCTCACATACTTCACATAGTTCTATGTAATGTGTTTAATCTTTGATTCATGGAGAGTCTTGCATAATAAGGGTGCTCTTGTTTTGAATAATACAACATTTGGCTCAAACACTGGCAATTACTAAGAGCTTCTAGTAACAATGCCTATCTGGACAAGTTCCTGCTTGGTAGGTATTTAAAGGGGTTATGCCTTTATTAGACAGACTTCAAAGAGTAAAGGAAAGTAATGTTAATTTGATTGTGTGAAGATCATTTAGTTCAAACTCCCTGCTAACACAGATTCCCTAGAGTAGGTTGCACAGGAAAGCATCCACGCAGGTTTTGAATATCACCAAAGAAGGAGACCCCCCAACCACTGCATACATCAAAGGTTTGCAATAAAAAGATGGGGAAATATGATTATGTTCAAGTATACAATAAAGACTTAGAAACAAATACTTAAATTGCAGAATAGGGTATGTTGCATCAAAGATTTCAAATTCACCATCTTCAAACTCTGGCCATTTTTATTGTGTTTGGAAGCCTAGGAAATTTATCTGTGTCTTCTTTCTACTCTCCAGTAGACTGGGAATACAGTGGGAGCTAGGTGAGAAATATTTTCTTGTTGAAGACCATTAGAAGCTACTGGTTTATTGTAATTTGGATCCCTCCCCTGAAATTATCTGATAATCCATCAACTGAGGTTGAGGCATTAGGCTTAAAAGAAAAAACGCAGTGTTATTATTTTGGGCAACTGTGCTACTCAGAACTTTAGAATGTCATTTATTTCTCATTTAAGCCACTCTGGTCTTCCCATTTATTTTGATACTAGATGAATCAAGCTACTATCAGTCGTGTCACTCACAGAGACAATGCTAATTTGTTTCATAGTCAGGTAGTTACAGTTGCAGCCACAAACATCTATTTATTATTTCAAGTTACACTAGTTTTGAAACTGAATGTAGATTGCTTTACATAAGTGTTACTGCATGCATATGATAGAAAACATTTGGAAGATATGAATATGTTAAATATTACTATCATGTAAAATGCACTTAAATAATCATAATTCATGTTGTAAAGAAAAATATCTCTGTCTCAGCAACAAGACATTGTCTGACATTGAGAAATCCTTTCACTGAAACAATTGCCCATTATGAGAATTATGAATGTTGATACCTGGATACATTGAAGTCTTATGCCTCACGAAGTTGTCAAAAATGCTACCCCTATTGACTGCAGAGAATATCTAAGCTTTTATGTTCTGAAAAAGAAGAATGCTTACCAAAGTTGAAGGTAAATATGAGCCAGCTTTGAATCTGTTGGTGCCTTTTATGTCATTTTCAATACAAACAGGGCAAACCATCTGTAAATGGCAGACCAGATATGTATTAAACACATTTTAAGACAGTTTAGTTTAAACATATGAGCTGATAAGCAAGAAATCAACATTAATAGAAGATTTTGAAAAGGATGCAACATTTTTGACTCTTATTGAATTTGGAATTGCAATGCATAATCTTTTATAAATCAGAAGAATATACTTCAACTTGTCTTTTCATGAATTGCCCATTTATTTACAAGAGGAGTTGAACATATTTGCAACTAAAGTTGATATATTAATATCCTATGTATGTATGAATGTATCAGATATATTTCCTTTATCAGAAGAAAAGTCATCTGAAGTAACCGAAGTAATAAGTCTGTGCAAGTCCTGTACCTTAATCTAGGGTGTATTTCACCCTATTAAACTTTTCCAGAAAAAAGGGTCTAAATGCCACTCTTGACATTTGTACACACTTGCATAGGAGGAGGATAGGTACCTTTTTAGGAACCGCTCTCCCTGCTGTGCTAAGACATAAAATGTGAGTAGCCCACAGAGCAAGAAATGCACTAAGTCTTAAAGTTCCTAATCCCTCTACTTTCTGTCAGGTGAAACAAGGGGAAGTCTATAGTTTTAGTCCAAATTCACAGTCTGAAAAAGTTATCATCAAAACTTTTTCATATGCTGCAGATAGACATTATGTCAGCCTAGTGATTTATTCCAGCAAATGTAAAACATGTGATATTTGTACACGTATTACGTACACAATATTATGCTGTGTGAAGCTGAGCATATCCAGCCTTGACAATCTGTCTTCATTGGATTTACCATTCCACAATTTTTGCTATCAAAGGTGTTTGACTTTACGCTATAGGCTGGCTTCTATGACTTGTTATATTAGAAAAGTCAGCATGACTTTCAATAAAGACATAACAATTAAGACCACAATCCAGCTGCTGTCTCTCTACTTACTGTTTCACCAGGAGACGTATATCTGAGTGCCAGTAACTGGCGTTGCAGTGTTTGTCTAAGAAACATCTCGTCCTTAATTGCATGCAGACTGAAAAAAAATCTCACATTAAACAAACTTACATTATGCTGCCACTCTTAAGAGTTACAATATATAACATTAAAGTTTTAAATTGCCAGTTAGAGAAAATCATCTTTTCCAGGGGAAATAGTTAGGGAAACACTATTGGTCAGCAAAAATTGTGCAAATAACCAGGAAGAATTCAGCAATCCATATGTATTAAAATGCCATTAACATATTATATGAATTATATTATACTAAACACATGAGTAAAGTAACAGATCCTAGGCAGTGGAAAAATCTGGGAGGAATAGAAACAGAACTGGAATTTTAAATACTTTAATTTTCCTGTCTGTAAATTTACTGTATCTATAACCACCGAGAGCTGATACTTTATCTAATCAATGAAAATTGCTACCTAATTTCTCAAGGTCCAGCTCAGGAGGTAATTTGAACAGCTGTATGTTTTTTTTCCTCTCTCTGTACAAAGAAAGGTATTACAATACCGATACGGGAATTTTAAATTAAGGTAAGCAAAGGGAAAAGAACTAAGATGAAAGTTGTACTGGGTGGTAAGGGTAATAGTAAGTAAGGGTAATAGTTTGGATGATTTGGATTATTTTCTCTGTATTTGTCATTAGTTTGATAACAGGCATTTAAACAGCCTCTTGTGCCACAAAATAAACATATGAAGTTCAGTTGCAGTTAAGTAATACCAGAAGACAACATGACATGATATGACTCAAGTCTGTGACATTTATAATTACAAAAAACATTTTACATGAATTAGCACCTTTCACAGCTGTTACACCAGAGCCACATGAAAGCTGCTCCAAAAGTAATGCTTCCTGTTTTACTGTGTTGGCCACACTGTCAGAGGCGGATGCTGGTGGTATGGCAGTAGGGGTTGAGCCTTCCTGCCAATATTCTGGCACATTTCACTGCTGTGTGAGAGATGGCATCAGAGGTGCAGTATGACTGAATGGCATCTGACATGAGAGTTCATAGGAAGTAAAGGAGTGTAACTTAATTGCTCCATATGGATAAAATGGCATCCATTGACATTCACTGATGCTTGTTGTATGTTTCTGGAGACCAACCAGAGAATGTGAGCACAGTGAGGTGGTGGGTGGTGGTGTGATTCAACAGTGGAGACAGTGACAGTGGGCCACCTCCAATGGTCCAGATTTTAGAAGCATGGCATGCAGGCTTTCGTTTGTTGCTGGAGGAAATGCGTAGCTAATGGTGGTGACTGAGTTGAAAAATAGTGTTTCGTAGGTGTGAATTTGCTCTACCAAATGCTATTATTGTGCTCTTCGTATCAGTTGTCATTTCACTGGGAATAAATAGAAGGCATCACTTTTGGAGCAACCAACATTCAGTGCTATCTAGATATTTTTTCAGGCATTTCATCCACCAGGCCACAGTCTTTGATGATATTCATAAACACATACAAGTTTTTCTGGTCACAAAGGGGCTCACATATTTTATTGTTAAATTTTTAAACTATGAACATAAGAGAATAACAATTTATAGCAATATACAGCATAGAATTCAAGGTAAATATGCTGCCCAGGTAATCCTACTGTCATGTAAAAGTAAATTGCACAGTCCATTAATAAACTGTCAGGCAGAAAAAAGAAGCAAAATAATGTTTTTCCTCCCTATACACTATTTATATCTTATCATTAATTGCCTTTATTTAATCAAAATTTATCTGTTTCCATGATGTGAGAGTTCCTTGCTGCATATAAAGTGAGAAATTAATCTCTTTCTTAAGCAACTGATTTTAATGTTCTCCGTTAAAAAATGCTCCAGTCCCTGCCCATTCAGGTAACACAGCAAATACTCATTAAGATAGAGCTGAGTAGATAACAATAATAGAATTTTATTTTTCTACATAGACTTGTATAATTGCTAAGAACGCTGATAAGACTGTCATTATGTTATCACTGTATCAACAGAATGTATTCTCATAATTTTCAGATGAGAGGATAACTTGGGGCCAATTTCAGTGAATAACAAACTTGACAAGAAGCTCTCCATTGACCTTAGGGGTATTGTATCAAACTGTACAAGCACAAAGGACAAATGTTTGCTGTGCAATGGATGTACCTTCATAACAGTTCGCCATTTGTAGGACAGGAATTACAGCATTCTCACACCACTGAAAAGTGTTGCAGAGATAAAAAAATAAAGGAAAATAACCACCTGAAGTACAGTAGAGTATGCAGATGGAGGAGAATTTGTCTTTCTAAAACATGATATCAGCCCAGTTGGATTTGAAACTCTCTTGAAATTCTCAGAAAACAACCTGTCTGTTGAAGAACCATGTAGATGTGGATAGCAGGGACATGGTTAGTGGGCATGGGGGGTGGGGGTGGGTTGGGGTTGGACTAGACGATCTTTTCCAACCTTAATGATTCTGTGGTGCCATGATTCTATGATTCTATGATATGTGGATACACTATCATGGAGCTATCATGGCCAACGAGAATTGTGTTTTTACACCATGGTTCCAAATATGTATGTTGCTCTTTCTAAGATACAGATTGGTGTTATGTGCGTGTTTGAAAATTCAAGGTTTCTAGAGATAGCAGCAGGGGACTGCATAGTGCAGAGTGAGCCAAACCTAATGCCATCTGATCTGTGCTGCCTATAGAGTATAGACAAGAGTCAGAACAGCCCTAGGGTTTTATCTTGAAGAACTGATTGCTTTATTCCAAATGAGAATATATGAGTGATGTAGTTTTCTTCATAATGAAAAATTACTTGCCAGTGTAAGAATAGTCATAGCACACCTGGCTACCCAAGTGTTTCTTGCCCTTGAAACACCATCAGGGCTTTCCAGTTGTCGGGATTTGTAAAAAGACTGGCTTAAGAACAAGGGGAACTCCTATCTTTTCCAGAGTTTTCAGTATTAGTCACAGACTAACAGACAAACAGGGAAACTATGCTGAAGGGGCGTGATACAGATCACAATTCTCAATAGGTATCTATGGCTGGGCAGCAACCCATGGAATCCTTTTGCTAGAAATTTGTTACATTTGACAACTGAAGGAAACAAACCAGCCTGTTCCAGACAAAACGTTTCAGAATGCAGAGAAGGAAGATGAAGAAGAAAACCATCTGAGTAGAAGAGCACACAGAGAAGACAATTGCGACTACATGAAAAAAGCAGAAGAAAGTCCTCTAATTCTGGGATAGAGAGTAATTACAGAACATACGAAAACATGAAAGAAGAGAGATGAAAAAGATCTTTGATAGAAAGAGGAGCATAAGGAAGGAAGTCACTGAGAAACAAACTGGTTAAAGAACATGGGTTTTAGCAGATTGAAACCACATTCGAACACATTACAGAGAGTCCTCAATGAAAAATTAGTCTATGCACACAAGTTTTGTTTCTATTTGGTTACTATTTACTGAATTATACAAAATTACCTGCTTGAAGTGCTTATGATCTGCTACAAGCAGGTGAAAAGTGTATTATTCAACTCAGTGCTATTTAATTTCAGTTTTTAAAATCTAGGTATTCTATCATCAGATGCTAATAACTATGTAACTGAGCAATATATATAGCAACCTCAGTTTTCATGAATATAATTTGCAATGTCTGTATTTTAGTATTTTATCAACACTGTTATAATACTACACCTGTTTTGGACAATCTGGAATTTCTTTTTCCATATAGCATTACTTTCCTCAGCTTTCTTTCTACAAAGGATAAAAACAGAAAAAGAAGTGGTTGAAATCGTGTAGGGGATTCTCAAATGTCTTCAAAGCACATCTTAGAAATGCTGACCACTACCTTGCTATGGTTTGTCTCTCTTGACCTTCACATTTCTTCAGTTCCCCATTTTCAGCAGTCAGGGACTTTTCATCAGGCTGCTGCTCAGGTGCTACATTGGTTATCTAAACATAAGTAAAACATTTATTTTCTTAATCATCTTGCAAAAACAAATACAGGTTTTGCTCATATGCAGTGTTATTCTTGTGACAAGTTTTCGTCTATTAAATATTTCCAGTACTCTGCTAATAATTGAAAGATTTTGTAGCCTAAGCCAGCAGTTCAAAGTCGGCTCATTTTTAGTTTTGTTTCTAAGAATGGTGACAGTTAGGCAATGCTTTGGCAATCGTAACAAAAGCAGCACAGTGGGCCATTAAATACACCTGGCCTAAGTTTATGTGTCTGAACCTCATCTTAGTACTATGAGTGGGAAAATTACCACTGCCTTAAATGTAGGAGGACATAAGACTGATCACTGAAAATTCCCCAGAGCAAAACCAGCAAAATGTATGTGGAAAGTATACAGTAAAGAAACTAGAAAAATGTTGACTATCAGATCTAGACCCAATTTGCACAGTTGTGTCTCTACTTTGAGCCCAGTAATACTTCCTGATCTTTGGTTCTGTGTGGATGACCTGCCACTAATCAGCTCCAAATCAAGTGTAAGGGCAGGAAATGCCAGACTAAGAAGGAAGCTGCAGTCCATTTCCAGCATGGATCACTGGATGGAAGGACATACACAGGTGCCAGTGGAGCACACATAGGGGAGACCTCATTGCTCCCTGCAAGTACTTGAAAGGAGGTTGCAGCAAGGAGAGTGTTGGCCTCTTCTCTTGCATGACAAGTAGTAGGACACAAAGAAAAAGTCTCAAGTCGTGCTACGGGAGGCTTAGATTGGATATTAGAAAGAATTTTTTCAGAGGAAAGAGTGGTCAAACATTGGAATGGACCGCACAGGGCAGTGGTGGAGTTCGTATCCCTGGAGGTATTTAATAGACATTTGTGCATGGCACTAAAGGGCATGGGACTTGGGAGGTCATGTTATGGTTGGACTTGATGATCTTGAAGGTTTTTTCCAACCTGAATGATTCCACAGTTTCTCTTCATAAGAAGTTCTCTTTGAAATTACATTTTCTCCTCAGGCAGCACTGTTTCAGATTCATGTCACACTGGCAGATTAGTTATTGCAATTTCTTTTTCTTCTACTTGCAGTGCTGAAATCTAATAGTGGCCACGAAAACCTGGTTTAGTATCCTATAATACTTTTATCCTTCATGAAATTGGAATGCCATTAATAGGGCATGACATGTCAGGAATCTGCAACACACTAACCCACCTCAAACACACCATTCTCTCTCAGCAAGATGTCATAGATACTACTTTCTCCAACTGTAAGTTATAGCCTACACTACACAGGGAAAATAAAAAATCAAATGAAAAAAAAAACAATAAAGATGAGAAGCCTCAGTCTACTCCTCAGTCATTTCCTTCTTCTTCACACCTCATCCAAGTACGTATCCCTTCCTCCAAGAGCAACATTAAATCCCTGTTATATTTCCACAGTTCTCCACACAGACACACTGTACTTGAATCTGGTATGTTCTGCACTTGTCTGTTTGAATAGAAATTTCAAGCCGTCAGTAATGTTTTGTATTAAACCCTTGCCCTTTCCACATCAAGTCATCATTTTGTTTTTTCAGCTGCAGATGCATTCCATTTTCTCTCAAATACAGATGCTGGTGGTTGTGTGGCTACTTCAGAGGTGTAAACATCAGAGTTAAAGAACAGATAGTATTGCAGATACAGGGCAGTACCAAGCCTTTTAAATAAAGACATTTTACTGAGATACTATTAAAAATCAAATTAAATTAATTGCAGATATAAATTATTAGTAAAAGACTTTTAGAAAATCACATGATCAAATTCATCTTCCAACACTGATTTTCACTGTTAACACTCCGGATTTCAGTAGCAATACAGCTGGGTAAATGCAGAGCTGTAAAAACAGAATTAGGCCCACTGTAACTACACACAAAATATGAAACCGTCTACATAATGTTGCAAGGCAGCTCTGAAGTCCTAAGATTTCATTTCCAGCTGATTCTTTTAAAGAATTACAGATGCTAGAAACATAAGGCTAATAGTGTTCATGTAACCTTGACTGATCCTCTCACTGATTGCTGAGACAGGTTAGGGTAGATAAGGCCACATCTAAAGTATTTTAGTTGTTGGAAGATCCCTAGCTCTTGGAATGGTCCCCTGAGGAAGCAGTAGCTGTTCTGAGCCCTAGTTCAGGATGGAAGTAAAAAAGAAAATGGGATCTGTACCTGTTCTCATGTGAAAAAATGGATTAAAAAAACAATAGTTAACTTTAATCCCCTACAGGGATTGTAATTTTTTAACTTAAAAATAATAATAAAATCTTCTTCAATCTCTGTCATCAGGTGTATCTCTCAAATGATGCACTTCCTGTCTGAAAAGAAGAATAAATATCTTTGCAAAAGTGGAAAGCAACCATAAACTGGATAAAAGATCAACTTTGGGAGATAAGTGAAACTCCTGCCCCATGCCAAGAGCATCTCCAGCATATAGAAGTGTATTCTTAATACAGAAGAAATCTTAATCAAACTTTTAATCACAAAAATCCTTGCTATTTACTGTATTCTTCTTCTCCTTTAGTTTGAAAACCTCACAAAGGCAAATTAAGATTTTATTCAGAACTAAATATGAAATTGATCTAAACAGTAAAGGTTATTTGCCTCTTCCCATCACTTGAATTATTAGTTAGTTTTCATTTTTGCTTTTCAAAATTAGGGTTGTATCATTATAGGTATTTATTTTTGTCAGTCACTCAATTTAGTGCAGAGTGATTGACTAAATGTTATATCCTCTTTAAGCTGATTGAAGCTAATGAAACAAATTTCTGCCCCCTATTGATCTATCCAATGAAACGCTGCTGAAGGGCTGAGAAACTATTGCTTTCGTCTTTCCATCTGATTTAAGTTCCCATGTTAGATTAATGTTGTTCAGATTAGGACACCCCATCCATAAGCCTCCCGAGTAATCTCCACTGTGAACCTGAGCTCTCAACAGCCACCCATGGTACATATGCATGGTCTTTGGACTGCCTCAACACATGACCATCTGTCATCATTGCATGGTGCCTCTCCACAACTGGGTCGGACCCTTGCCTGAGGGCATTAGGTTCCAGACAATGCTGGTTTAGATGAGCAGTTTGGTTAACACTACAAGGGCCATCTGTTCCACAGGAAATCCTTTCTCTGTGTCATTAATGAAGTATTTGCAGCACATAACTATATATTTGTCTACTTGTGTAAGCTTTTAGGTAACAGGAGTTGTGAGGGCATGTTATTTTAACTGAACAAAATTGTCTTCAAAAATTCGTTACATATATTATGTTTACCTGTTACAGGTTAGTAGAGATGAAAGCAAGCTACATATTTAGCTGTGGAAGTAGTTAACTGGCGATGGTTTCAGCATGGTTACAACACCTCGGAACCTCAGGCAACCTAAAAGAACTGAACCTTGATCTAAACCTTGCTAAAAAAGTCTATTGTCTTCTGGAAAACAAAATATGAATCCTATCAAAGGATTCCAAAATTTAACTTTGGTAGGGATGTGTTGGTCTTCTGTAGCAAATTCACTTGTTGATTATAAGAATCACATTTTGGGAGAGACATTTCATATATTTCTACCTGTAATAAAATATATAATTAATTTCCAGAAAATGCAGAATAGCCGGAATCTAATAATTGAAGCTTTACATGCTTAGTATGCTTTCCATCCACTGTTCAAATAGACTTGGCTTTCAGACACTGGAGCTGCAACTTGCTGGGTAGAAAGAAAGACAGCTGGGAAAGAGCACTCGGCACCTATTATTTTGATAGAATATCCCCTCATCCAAGTCTCATTTTCATCTTAAAAGGTGAAAGGTGAAACTCAATGTACCGTACTTAGAACAAAAATTATTTCTATTACAGAGAGAAATTCACCTTGGGAAGACTGCTATTTGCCTGAAAGTTTCTAAATGTGATCACTGTGGGCTCAACAGACATGAAGGCCCAGAGATGGATGAAAATGCAGTGGATATATAGACTTTACTTTCTACCTAATGCAGATGAGTGTTATATCAGACACAGTGACCTGACTGAGAATCTTCTACACTGGGGAGCTTCAGAAGTATTATTTCTTTCTTCATAAGTTCTGAAATTACACCTACTTGAGAAACTAAACTACATTTTGCTCTTAAGCTCAAAAAGTTTGGAGAACTTGAATGAGCCTCAATACTATTTGAAATCTGAACCACAGATTTTAACCTCAGTAAGTATTTTTTTTTCCCAATAACTATAACGATTACAGGATTTTACAATAAAAATGAGCATGCGTGAAATAATCAAAATATAGAGTCTGTACTAAACACTACGAGCTAAGGGGCAAATTTATGGAAGGTAGAGAATAAAATGGAACCAAGAAATGAAGTTGAAAATGATGAAGCTATGAAACAGATTTCAGAAGAACCATGACAAGACTTCGACATTCATCCTGTACGACTACAATACCCTTCTTGCTATTACGTTTCTTGAACATGAATTATTAGCTCTAAATAGAGAAAATATTGTAAAAAATATTTTAAATCTGTTTGATGAAAGCAGGTAGAACAATGTACTTTTCCATCTCCAACCTACTGTTACCCTAATAAAATTACATCCATCTCCTCTTTGCTCAGTAGTGCATTATGCAGTCATCAGCTACCACAGAAGCAGTATAAACAGATATCCTATTATTTTTGGTATCTTAATCTATAACAAAATGGATTTTCCTTTTTTCTTTTTTTCTTTTCTTCTTTTTTCCAATGTAAATAAAATCCCTATCTAGATACATAAAAATTTGTGAGGTGAATGCAGGTGTCCGCTTGCTCTGTCTACAAAACAGAATTGTACAATCAAGTCTGCTACAGTACAAACACAGAACAAAATATCAGCTAACACCGTATGTGTACTTAATAGTAATTGAATAGTAATTTTACTTTATTGAATGTACTATTATGTGCTCCTTCAAATCCACACTCAAAAATTTAATAACCCTGTACATCTGAGACATCAGTATCATTTATGGTTTTATTAATTACAAACAGACTGTATCTTGAAAACACTAGAGGCTGCATGGAACTCTCTGTACTTTCTTAGAAACATTGTCCTACATAGGCAGTATGTCTGGTTAGGCCTTGATGTTCACACTGTGGCCTTTGGGATGGTCACTGAAGAGTGATCAGGGCTGGGAATTTATGCATGTACTTAAGAGAGTGAATGGAATAAACATGCATTGCTTTTTGTAAGAACTACTTTTTGATAAGCATGTGAAGGAGAGGAGGAGGAGGGTTCATGTACTCTTTTGCAGAATCAATACAGTATTGATCAATGCCAATACTAAACAGTACAGGTTTAATAATTTTCAATTCACCAAGCCAAAATCCTACTATCTTTGATATGTTTTTAAGCATAATAGCAATTATGAAGGGTTGTAGGCACTGGAAAGAACAACTGTGTGAGTACTGGTAAGATTGTAATAGAATTACAATTGTTATGGATGGAATACTCCTGGAGATTCAGTTAACAAAAAGAAAAAAGAAAAGAAAGATTATGAAATGGCAGCACTAAGTCGGTCAAGTAATAGTCTGTGGCCAAGGGTAATAAAGGATAGAACAGGAGAATCAGGTATTAAAGAAATATGGGAAAATGTAAGCAACATTTCAACCTCATCAAAACATTTCTAACAGGAGAAAAAATAGATGGGATGTTGTAAAGGTGAAACTGTAATCCAGAGCTCCTTCAGTTCCTCAGTAGTTTTTGACACAGTTCTAACAGTAAAATTCACAAACTACAAAAAGAAGCAAGAGGAACAAAGCATTTGTAACAACAAAAACTATGCCTAATAAAATACTTAAGAAACCAACCTTATTATTTAATCAAATTGTTGTGGGATAAGAAATGAGATCTGAAGAATGATTCATGCATATGTGTTAAGTGCTATTTCTTTACATAATCTAGAATTTTCTTTTAACTTTTCAGTTTCATGCCTTTCCTTCCCTGCAGCTGGCTGTGTTACCTTTAGCTTAAGTTCTGCTCTCCAAACAGACAAGTCCACCCCTGGGCAAGGCTTGCTGGCAATTCTAACAGCACGCTGGTAGGAGTCTAAACAGGCAGAAACACTTGAACCTGGGCTTTTTGAGTATGGAAACCTTGTAATGGATGCCTAGAGTTCTTTATGCCCTCACCTTTCAACATCACAGCTATGTCAGCCAAGTTGCTGGTGAAGACCTAACTTTCAACCCCTACACTTTTAGGATGTGTACCTATGCAAGAGCAGGAAAAATTCTGTAGTAAGAAAATTCTCATAGTATCTAAGCATCTTTGTTTGACTTTGGACAAAAATCTCCTCCTGCTACAGTGTTTTGAGCTACAAGAAGTCCAACAGATAGAAAATTACTACTAGTATACCATAGTTTTGTGTTTGTGTGTTTGTTTATTTTAAGGCAATCACATGCTGCTTTCAAACATTGCATGTGTTCCAACCATCCAAGATGTTCAGTTTATCTCAGCATATGGCTCGTTCTCACCACATGCCATAGATTTCCAAGTGTAACTCTGATTAATAGGATATGTCAAATAACTGTCTAAGGAAATTCAACTTCAAATGTCAGGCTGATGAGAAAAATTTAGATATTAACTTCTGAGCACTGGCTTTTTTGTTTGTTTTTAACATTATTTCAACTTTTAGGAAGACGAGGGATATCAGCAGTCCTCCACTGAAAGAAGTACACTATTAAACTTGAATTCAATATAACTTCAGGGGTAATAAATAATCGAAAAGTCCTTTGTTTTTACAGTGATTCTCTGTGTTTATTTTGATATTATGAATATATCCTACAAAAGTTAAAAAACATCCTCAAATACGTACGCCCTTTTCAGCCAGTTGTTTCTCTAAAACATTTACAACACAATTCAAAGCAAAAGAGAAATACAAACCCTTTATCTATTCTCACTGTTGGTGAATGACAGGATGTAGCAGTAGGTACAAATGATAGATAATATTCTTATTTGATTATGATTACAATCATAAAACCCACAGTGGAGGGATGGCTTTAATAGTTCAAATAACCTTACAGGTTTTAGATTCACAGGGGCTAATCATTCTTACAAGGAGGAAAGTGTCAATTATAAAGGAAAACTTTCGAATGCTATTAAAATATTTCAAGATTTTTCCTTGTTCACACGCGTTTGTCTATCTAAAGAATTCCAAATTTGGCAAATAAGGAGAAGGACTTAAAAGAAGGGGCTATCTTTGGGAAGGAAGGACAACTCAAGTAAAACAGACCATCCTTTCTCTCTCTCTGTAAATCAGATAAGTGTTTTTGATCATTAAGCATGAATAGAAGGGAATAATGAGATGAGAATAACTCCATCAATATTGACTGGAATACAAAGACGTAATTTTCTTACAAAATCCTTTAGGCCTCTGCTGCAGATATCCCCTCCCATGCACTCTCAAATGAAACTAGATTCTCATGAAGGAGTGAATGAACCACTCCGTGGAATTAGTACACTTGTTTGACCATGAGAGTGTTCAGTAGATAGATGACTTCAGGCTCTGGAAAATTACACTCAGTATTAAAACCCCTTTCTAACTGTGGTTTGGTAGCCATGAATTTGCAGGCTTCTCTATACTTCAGAGATGTTTCTTGTTTTGCAGTAATCTTTGCTTTTCTATTTTCTATTTTCACAATTCCTTCAGGATCATATCCTACTGTTAATCTTGATAAAGAAGAGGAAATATTTCTCTCATGTGGATAAAACTGATTCTCAGCTTAACAAATTCAGAAATTGAAGGTTATTTAATATAAATAAAGACTATCTTTTAGAAACCTGCAGTGCCGTACAGCACAGTAAGATATTGGCCTACTGCAGTACCATGGCATGAACTTAAAGCTGACTTTGTACTGCTTTGTTCTTGAAATGTGAAGATATTATGTCAAACAACACCCTGGTTTTCTATCTCTTTTTTTTTTAGGTAAAATACTACTGCCCATGCACAAAGCTAGGATTAGCAGCCCGGTGCTATAGGTTCAGTATTTTCAGCTATTTATGAAGTAAAATGGTAATAAAATGATTTATTCCATAAGATTCTTGTGTTGTATATAGAACAGATTTTCATTTTCATGGATGGACCTTGAGCTATGCTTACCAGCTAACCATAGTTGTCAAACATCATCCCCTATGGTCTGCTACCTTTGCTCCACTTAGATTAAAGAGCAAGGAACAGTGAGGAACATCTAGATTCAAAGGGGTATTGAGATAAGGATAAAGTCTAGGAGCGATGTTACTTGACTCCATCTGGAAGCAAATGAAAAAGAGACTAAAAAAGTTGTAATGAGAGTAGAGTGCTACTAGTGCAGGACAAGGAAAGTATTCTTTTACTCAACTAAAACACAAGTTTACAGGGAAACCAGTGGGAAAAGAAAAAACTGGATTAAGACAATTAAAAAAGAGGCATGACACAAGCAGGGCATTTTGAAACATTGGCTAATAAAATCTAGTTGTATTTTACTTAAAACAAAAACTTGTATATTACTCTTTGTATACCACCCAGGACAACTGGCATACTACTGAGAGATACGAATGAAATCGTAGGCACAGAGTTGGAAAAAGCCTAATATTAATTCCTTGTTATCATTTACTGACAATTTTTCTTAAAATGAGAAAAGAAGTACCTTATAAATAGTGTGCTCAAAAGGCAAATGACTTTCTATTGACAGAAAGTTGTATAAATATGCATTTGAATCTTGATCTATGAGAAGGCAAAATTACTTGTTCACAGACAGGGGACGCGATAATTAGAAAAACACTTTGCCTTTGAAATCTCCACTGGTTATGAACTGGGACAGTTAACCACATCAGGAAACAACAGAAAACAGCAAATCCTTGGCTGGCACTGAGCTGTAACAGAGCCAATCATTTCTCTGTTACTTTTCAATGCTGATTATGAGTCTGTATTACATGGCAGGAAAGCAAAATTTATAAATGGTGATCCTGATCCAAATACTGAAAGAATCACTGAAGCAGACAAAAAGGGAAAAACATTTAAATGAATGCTTTTCTCCTTAGATTTATTCTAGAATTCTGCTCTTGTTTCAAATTTGTGTGCTTTACTGATACTGTTACGTAATTTAATCTAACAATATTACATTTGCCAAGATTTACACTATTAGGAAATGCCATTCTGTATCACTTTCTGACATTTATTGTAATAAAGTCAAAATATGCAGAAGTTTGTGGTAATACAGAAATTAGTTCACATAATAATCTTCATGGCAATCCTTTAAAAGCTTGCCAGTACTTAGAGACCTTTTGAGAGTGGCGATGCTTTATTCCACCATATGTCATAGGATTTATATTTTCATTACATTTCAACCTTACATGCAATGAACTTTTGACATTCAGCACTCACTTCTATTACTCATGTGATCAATGTGTTCTGAGCTGGTTTTTATTCTCTTGCTTGTCCATCTTTCATTCCCACATTTGTATGCACTCAGAGTACCAACAAGAAGTCTCAGTGAGCAAAGTGTGCAAGTTTGCACTGAGTCTACCCCTTCCTTGTTGTTTCCCTCCGGATAATATGCCACTTAACTGTGCACATTACTGCTCCAACCTGTCAGCCTTACTGCATTACTGCTGTATTTCTTTCATGTTTTGAGATGATTTGTTTGATGATACACAATGAAAAGATAAGTCCACAAAAAGATATACTCTAAATTAGTAGGTCTTGTGGGGTAGTCGAGGCATCTTTAGTATGTTTCATAAGTTGTTGCAATGCAGACATTCCATGTTTATCTTAAGGTACCATGGGACCTTAGAGCCATGCTCACAATGTGAGTCCTAGATATTTGGTAACTGTGCTTGACTTCAAGGAGAATTGGGAGGAGAGGGAAGAATGAGGCCAAGCCTTGCTCAATATCCTTTGCAGAGGGTGGGCTGCCATGCACTCCTTTGTTTGGAACTTGGACCATTTCTGAGCTAGGAATGTTTTCGCAGTTCTTTCAGTAAGATGAAGTATTTTCTAGGTAAAATATGGAACTAACTCCAGGGTGAAAATAGAACTGAATGTCTAAGAATCAGTATTTATTCATTTTAAGAACTTTTTTATTTTACTCATGAATTATTAAAAGCTTCAGTCTCTGGTGGATTTGTTTGTTTGTTTTTAATATATATAAAGGATATATCAATCCCAACTGCCTAAATTTCAGTGTTGGAGGTTCCTCAGGGATTTCTAGAACTACCACAACTCAATTTGTAACTTAAAATGATTTCTCCAGGCACCTCAGTTATGATTTCAGGTCCAGAAGTCTGAGTTCTTCTCGTGTTATAAATCAGTTCAGAAACAAACTAGGAAACCAAATCAACCCCCAGCTTCACCATCTAACAACATTGTGTTCAAGCATTTTTGATAAATATATGATACAACAAATCCACAGATCAGACTGCACTTCTTAGCATCAGCCAGGATTTTCTACTCTGCATTTCTATCCCAAAAGATATTTCTTTATAGAGCAGCTTGCACGCCCTGTCTTAGCAGGCTAAATTCAGAGAGGCAGATTTTAAATTCTTTCATTCATCATTTCCTAATTCCAAGAGAATTGTGCATGTATCTTTTTTTTTTTTTTTTTTTTTTTTTTTTTTTTTTTTTTTTAATTCATAATGAAAATTATTTTCATTATGAAGATGCTGATTTGGATTCATATAACAGGGAATTTATTTGGTGGCTGCTCACCTTCGAAAACTGGTCCGAAAGTCCTGTCCTATAATGTTACATTTTGTTTTCCTCCAGTTTAAAAAAACGCAGTCCTACAATACTCACCCAGACTCACTGAAACCAAGAACTGAGGAAGGAGCACAGGATTGGCCCCCTCGCTAAAAAGCCCACGACACATGGTGCTGAGATTAACAAAACAAAGTGCAGCAGCTATGACTTGGCACAAAGTTTGACAAGCTGCAGAAAAGCAAATGTTTAAATAACTGAAGTGGTACTGATTTTCTATTCACAACCTTTTCTCTTCTAAACAGTATCATATTCTTTTCCAGCACATTTAGATCGCAAGTCAAGCTGTGTTTTATTTTTTATTATAATAAACCCAGTCAGTTTACTGTAACAAAGACATACTAGTGGTGATCAGTGTGAAAGCCAGTACGAAATCAGGCTAGGAAAAAAAAAAAGTCAAATGGCAAAATAAAGGACCAGCCGTCTGGAAAGTTCCTGAATCATGTAAAAAGAAAATAAAAGGCTGTGTTCTTATGAGACTAATGCAGAATACAAAAATATTTAAAGACAAAACTCTGTATCTTTGCCTACGGCATTTGTTAACAGCAGCCGTAAACCTTTACAAATAACGTTACTTGTATTAAATGTTTTCCAAGCCCATCTAAAACAAAATATTTGTGTTTTTTTTTTTCCTAAACATTTCTAGTAGCATTGTTTATATCTATCCCTCTCAAAATACCACACACACAAAACAAAACCCTAACACAAATTTGCAATGGCTTTTTCACCTGTAAAGCAACATGCTGACCTAAAGAACAAGCACATTTAATCTATGGGATATTGAAAAAGCTTTGTACATATTATTATATTTTCAATAAGTGATGGTTCACACAAACAAAGGTTTACACAAATATCTTACCAGATTTTTTCCTAATGATCTTCCATTTTCAAGTTCTGCCTTCATCTGTTCTTGAAATTCAACCAACTAAAATGCAAGCACATGAAGACTAATGTTGGATTTTGTATTCCAGGCAGGCATAATTCTCTGAAAATTATTTCTAGAGACAATTCCCTGATCATGAGATGACACATGGACAAACAGTTCTGTATTAGTGCTGGTAGCAGCACTACCAGCTACAGTACCAGATAGGGATCTTGACTTACAGCTAGCCACTTTCCTGTGGGATTTAATAGTGTCATGAGTTGTGGACATAAAAGCCTTCTGATATAAGTAAAACAGAGCGTGATGTCACAGCAGGTTGAAAGATGACAAAAACATCAGAAACAGAGATTTGAACTCTCTGAAATGTGTCTTGTAGACAAGAACACACTTGTGGAAAAGATGGCAGAGTTGTGAATAGTTTGCAGAGTTCTAAAAGATCTGCAGGAAATAAGATTTGTCAGCAAATGATACATCTGGTCTCGCCAAGGACAAAGGGCTGTGCCTACAGAAGAGCGCAAGAAGGATTTCTCAGAGATTCTTCAGAAGTTTCAGAATCAAACACACTTAAACATTACACTGCACGGCAAAGTGTCCTTGGGTTCTGCTGGGTTGGAGCTGTCACTGTTGCTGTCAGTCAGGACCGGCAACTTAAACATCTATATTTCCAAATGTGACGAGGAGCAGAGTTTGTTGCTTACTGAATTTGCATTTAGGACATTATTAAAACCAGACAATGTTGAACACAACACTGTCATTCATTTTCTTTCATAAAAATGGAGAAACGCTCCCCTTCAGCACAATAACCCAGAAGCTGGAATGCTCAGCCACAAATCAGGGCAGCCCACATTGTGTGCCTCTGGGAGTTTTATGGGGCTTGATTACAATATCCCAAGTCATGGAAAAGTGCCTTAACTACCACTCTGTGATGAGAATAAGCCACCAGTTCTGTTCAAGCTGTGCCATTCGACTCAAAGAATATGAAATTCATGAGACTAGATACAGAATGCTCACGCATGAGCTTCACGGCATAGCAGAGCCGTGACTGCATGAGAAAGGGGAATGTTGTGTTATGACTTGCTGGATCATTTATGAATTTTACATTAGAGCACAAGAAAAAAACAACAGACAAACAAAACTACAAACCCACACAATGCATATGGACACATAAAAACTAAACACAGATACTCTGTAATAATTCAGTGAACAAACTTAAGGAAATACTCCTTTCTCCATGTGGAGAATCCTTGCCTGTACTCTAGAGAGCATGGCTCTTCCTTAAAGAAAATATTTTCCAATCAGACCACAGTGTAAGCAAGCACTAAAATCACTGCTATATAGAGCTATCTATTCAAACATCCTCAAGTTCACCAGTGAGCAGAATGCTGGGCAGGCGCTCAAGTCCTTGGGAAAAAGCCAGTGCTTGCCATCTCTCATGATGCTTTGAGGGAATCTAGAGAGCTGGGGCACAGCTGGGCACAGCTGGGCTGCCTGGGCACAGGGAAACCTGTCAGACTCTGATTCCTAACTATAAGACATAGAACAATATTTTCTAATTAGTCCAAGTAAAAGTGCTCCCAGCATGTTTCACCATCACTTACTGACTCAACACAGTGTGCTCTCAGTTTCATTTTTAAGCCTCGACTTTTCCTTGTATAGCGTGTATAAGAAACTGGCATCTGTATCAGTTTTGTAAACTCTACTTCTGGAGTGAAAAGTCCAACTGCTGAGCACTACAGCAGTGTGTGCCTTCTGGCCCAACTCCTCTTACTAAAAATGAAGGTTTTCTAATGTAAGAATTTTACCATATTCTGGCTACCAAAAGAATAACTTTCAGTGGGATATGAAGAAGATATGAAAAAAAATATCAGAAACATCAGTAATGTAGTTAATGTTATGGAACTGTATATATATATATTTTTCTTTTATAGATACAGTTGTCAGAATTATAATGAGAAGGACTGCTCCAAAGGCTCCTGACAGTACTTCAGTCTTACCTATTTGACAGAAAGTGCAGCAGTCATGAAGGGCTACCTGTATGGATTGTGGTACTGGAAGAAGTTTGGGATGAAAGTGTGTGATCCATATTTACACAAATGTAGCACTTTGAAATCACATGAGAGATAGGTAGAAGAGTTCCTACACTGCTGCTCAAATCCACTGGCTGAGGGAGAATCTGCAGGAAGATGCAGTGTGTGAGACAAAAACCTCCACTGCACTGAGATGAAGTGAAGAAAAGGAAAACAAAAAGTAAGCTTCAGGAGAAAAAACCCTGTAAGTGAAAGGGCGTAAAATAATGTGCAATAAAAAATATTGGACTTATTATTTGGACTTTGCAAAAGAAGAATTACATAGTATAGGAACTGATGACTGGCACTTTCTTTTCAGCGTAATGAGATTTCAAACCTGAGGGGTATTCCTGGACATGGTCAAACCTTAGTAGCCATATTGATAACAGTAGCATCCCTTCCCTGACAGTGCAGTGAGTAGGCTGACCAACTAATTTTCCATTTCCAATTTTAGATTTCATATACAGTATCTCTTTTTTAAACTTCAATGAATGTAACCTTTCAATAGTCCTTTACAGATAAGTAGGTTTCTGTATTTTGAAGTGGGAAACTTGGTCATAGAAGGTGGATTCATCCACAGTCACAAGGAAAGCCAATGAAAGGGATGACCTTAGAATTCCAATGCCTTAGTTCACCCTCAATTTGTTTTGTTTTTTTTTTTTTAACATTAAGTTTTGCAAGAATTTTGTAATCCTTAATAAGCACAAAGAAATGCCATTATTTCCCTTCAGATTTACCACAGATAAGTGAGTTTTCTGCAGAATCTCTTGGGGATTTTTCACAGAAGGAATGTTCTCTACTGGAAGAAGATTTGTGTCTGTTTTACAATTTTCTATTAAAAATGAATAGATCTCAGGAATGAAATCTGAGCCCTGCAGAAAAAAAAGTCCTTTGAGAACTGTCACAAGACAGAAAGCCCACTGGAAAGATATCTAGAAGTTATACCAAGAAAACACTGAGACCTGTCCATGTTTTATCATTTGTTACCAAACAGATATTAGCGCTAGAAACGCTTTTTAGAAAGTAGTATTTTATGCCTTGCTCAGATACTGTGTTGCTTAGATAACACATAAATAATAAGTCACAAATAGTCATGGGTCTGTCCATGGATAATGGAATATTTTACAGATTGTTGGTTACTTAAAAGGCCTTTGGTGGATGTAACTAGTTATTTGCTCTTACCTTCAAAATCTTATTGAATGTATTTCTTTCTGTACTAAACTAGTCAATCACTTCAGTGTTGTATATTGAAGTTCAGAACTTTCACTGTATTTCAACAAAATGATGCAGTAGGATGGGCCAAGAAACAACCATACTGATTAAAGGAACACCAGTTCATTATTACTCTACAGTGAGTCACACTACCATAAAACTTAACGTAACATCATTCAAATCTAAGACTATTTTTCATCTTCCTAGCATTATTTGGCCTGTACACTGCTAACAGTCCAAGTCTGTTAATGTTCCTCCAGGACTGTAGCTCACAAATGTAAAAATTACCATACCTGTTGAATGGTTTGCTCATCACTTTCCATTTTTATTTGCATTCTTTGAACTTGCCTATCTGAAAACATGAGGAGAAAGAGAAATACCTTGAAATTATATGCCTTCATTATTGTATGCAAAATGTTTGCATGTCAGTCTATAAACCCAATGGAATGCACAGTGGAAGAGTCCTGGCAGAATGGTGACCTTCATCACTGCCCTTGACATTCACAGCCTTCTTCCTGCTGTTTGTCTGGCTGGTCAGATTGAGATTGAGAAGTAAGTTCAAGAGCCAAGTGTGACTGAGAGCCCACAGCTTTTCATTAATACTAATTCTGGACATCCTTGCTGTTAGTCACAGCCAGTACAAAGTGTTTTAGCAGGTGGTTCTTTATTGTTCACACAAAACTTCCATAAGATAAGAAGCACCATTGAATCAGATGATAAACAGGAATCAGGAATTTTTTCTGTGTCAAATTCATCTTGTACCTAATAAAGACTATACTGGGTCTAAACCACATGGATGTTACGAAACTAAACAGCCAAATCTGAATTTATTGCCACAGTTTCCAGTTCTTCATTAAAAATTTCATAAAGAAAATATACAAGAAACATTGTACTTTATTTTGGGGAAAAAAGAAAAAATCTCCTTCTCAGAACTGTAATAAAGCAAAAATATCAAAAGTAGTGATAGATTATTTGAGAGAAACCGTTTCTGTTAGGAAACTTCCACAGAAACACAGAAGTACTGTAATTAGATGAAAAAGTGTACATTTGGATATTCTGCAGAAGCTCAAAAACTACCCCAGATAGAATTTCATATAATGAAGATAAAATAGCAGACTGTCATTTAAAAGCAAACATATTGACATATAATGCTGTTCTACTTCGCTAACTTTACAGCACTTATCTGCCCCAAAATATAAATTCAACTGCATTGCTAGGCAACATTACGAGTCCCAAAAGCCACAGCAAATATTCCTTTGTCATCAAATAAAAATATGTAAATATATGCATTAAAATTAGAATAAATATGTATGATTTTCTGTACAAATACACACAAAATTAGCATTGAATACCAGAAAAAAACAACAGCCCAGAAATAAGTCACCATCCTTCTGAAGTGCACTAACAATTAATTCCTACTTCAGCAGCATTTCAGCCAAACATCCTGCACCACATCGGCTTCAAGTTTTACCTAATGCACGCTTTTCTTTTTCAGAGTGTTGCAGGGAATTTTCAAGACGAGCAATCTCATTGCGTAGCTTGAAAACCTCTTCTTTGAACTCTTCATTCTCTTTTTCAGGCTTTTTGTTTCCACGGTCATCGTCTTCAAAGACGACCTAAAAGATCGCAGTGCCTTGAATTTATAAGTAAGGAATCAGGGATTTCAGTATGCTGCGCTGCTATAATATTATACAACACAGTATCATATAATTTCTGAATTCTATTACAGAGTCATAATGTGAATAGAAAAAAGTTGAGGCTCTAAATAGGTTCCTGCAAGAAGAAAGGCTGCAGTACATTATATACAAAGACTATAACACATGGGGACGTTTTATTGACAGGAATAATGCATATCATACTGTTTGTGTGCCCTCATCATTCAGGTCAATTTATTATGGAGGCTGAGTCCAGGAAGGCAGCTGGGGCCTATCCACCCACACTTCCCCCCGTGTTTCTGAAGCGCTGTCCGTAACTAGGCAGGCAGGAGAGGCTGCGGACAGGCAACACCAGGGGGTTGCAAAGTGCATGGCTAAGGAGGGGGGCTTGTTGCCTTTGTGCCATTTCTCAGTGACAGTGCTGCCAGTGTCATGAGGAGCACATCACATGTCAAAGCGGTGAAGTTTTCAGGCTGGGAGCCGCATGGAGTCCATCAGGCCTTCTGATATCAACACAGTTGGTTTGCTACTTGGTGTCGGAGCCACCCAGAGGCAATTCATAT
Organism: Excalfactoria chinensis; assembly: GCF_039878825.1. Classification (NCBI taxonomy): domain Eukaryota; kingdom Metazoa; phylum Chordata; class Aves; order Galliformes; family Phasianidae; genus Excalfactoria; species Excalfactoria chinensis. The sequence continues at coordinate 125,347,996 of NC_092826.1, forward strand.
TCTGAACATTAACATGGCTTTGCATGCCTGTCACACATAGACCGTGCAGGGGTTTAATGCTATTGAAGACAACGGTTTAAATCTCTATGCAAACAGTGATTACCTTGTAAGAAGGTTCCAGGATAACATACAACAAAAGACTTTAAAGTTATAGTTTTAGTAAAGCAAACTCATTTACATTTTTATTATGCGTGTCCTTTGTTTAAATCTTGCCACGTCCATTATGGAAAAGACTTCTTATGCAACTGAAGCTTATTGGGACAGCTACTCTTTTTCTCTTGTTGGTCTCAAAGCTATTGAAAACATTTGAATATACTGTCTTATGGCTGTCTAGATTTTACTGCCACATATTTCTTTTAAAATTATAGAAAAGCTTTCAGCACTGGCACGGATCTTTATAGTAATACCAGAATATTAACTAACTCCTGGATCTCTTTAAAATATTAACACAAAAGAGAAGACTCAGACAGCAGCTACTTTGCTTACTAAGGAAAATTTAGGATGTTGTTTGCTTTCCTTGGTAAAAATATGAACTCTGTTTAAAAAAATTACTTGAAAACAAAACTGAGGTTTTCAAATGGCACAGAAACTTGAACTGGAAGGTACTTAGGGGTAACATTTTGCCCAGAACTTTCTGTTTTGCCTCAGAAAAAACAATTTTGATCTCAGAGTAACAAGAACAAATTATCACTGTTCTATACAAAGTTTTGGCTGCAATGTTTTCATTGGTTTTATAAGAAATTGTGTAAATAAAATGCGAAGAGTTCTGAAAAGTAATTCATACAAGCTTGTGCTTCCCCATCCTTTCCTGAATAAAGTTTACATAAAGAGCAAGTATTCTTAGCAAAAACGTTACTTTTATGAATGCAAGGCATCTTCAGAAACTCGAGGAGAATGTTTCAACAGGATCTCGCCTTAAACAATCTTTGTGCAGTAAGAAACTTAAATTATTCTTACATGGTAATTACCAGATGGCATGTTTGTGTTGAGAAGCTGCACCAAGCAAAGGAAATAGCAGCGCTAGGAGAAAAGCACGTGCAATATTGCAGAGTTAATTGCTCTGGCCGTAGCCAACTCAGCCCACTGCAAAACCAGCTTTGGATTTCTAGTGAGCTTCTAAGAAGCTGTTACAGCTCTTCACAGGCTGAGGTCCCTTCCTCAGGAGGTATTTGAGCAGCCAATGCTCGGAGAAGAACCTTGAGTTTATCGTAAAGCCCAAACGATTCAATGATTCCCGTGAATAAGTGTTAAACGGTGCCACAACAAGAAGTGCGTGCGTAGTCCTTTAGTGTTTTAGTGAAAGGATACAAACACCCCACACACCACTTTCTCCACTTGGACTTTGCACGTTACCGAGGCAGCCTTTAGCTGTAGCCCCACCGCCTGCCAAGGACCAGAACTGCACGTCATTAACTATTCAGACTCCTGCTGCAATGAGGACACTCATTAGCAAAATGAACAAAGGGACAATTTTCTGTAGCTACAGTCATCTGTTACACTTTGAGTGGCAGGTTTTGTAGCAATGTTCTCTCTACCATCTGCCCACAGCGGTAGCGTTTGGCTTGCTTAAACTGGGGAACTTTTAAGATGTAAGAAAAAAGGGCTGGAGGCTGGAAGGCAATTATGACAAGGCTTAGACAAGAGACTTCAGCATTTCTCACCTTATCTATTTTATTATCTCCGCTTTAACAGTTTTACTACTTTAAGACAAACAAATAAATAAATGAATAGAAGTATATGTAAGCCTAAATAAATCCAACTACCCTTTCATTAAAGTGACATAATGCAGGTTGTTACCTGCATACATTAGGTACTTTAGGTATTTATGTGCATTCATAATTTTGGACCATAAAAAACTTATACTACATTTATCCACCTATAATGACAGTTTTAAAGGCAAATGGCTCTTGAGGTAAAGGTGGGAGAATACAGATATTTATTATGCTATTTATTATTCTCTTTGGTATCTCAAAGTATTTCGTATGCACACAAGATAAGTAAAGGGGTGCTTGAAAAACAGGTAGGATTTTTTCTCTTTTACTGCAAAAATACACAATGAAAATTGCTGATGCTCTCATATGATACCAAAAAAGACAACACTTGAGCATATTTCAGTTAAAATTATAAACTGAAGTTGTTATTGCTGTTGGCTTATTATGAATTTGCCTTGGTAACAAAATCGCTGTTGAAAACCTGTCATTTAAATTATCATCTGCCTTTTCCTTCCAAAGCTGTATTTTAGGCATTTAAAGCTTATTATTTACACCACAAGAGGGTGCAATTGTACAAGTCGTCATAAAAAACACGCAAAGTACGCCAGTTTAGAGCTGCAGGGGAAATGATTATTCTATTATTTATTTACATTTATTGTTGGAAAATCATATATCCATAACATGCTACAGAGCACATTTATAATTGTAACTGTTTCACTTTTACATCTAAAATGTCAAGGTTGAAAGTGGAAGGTTTTAGTATGGCCACTGGTTGCACACAACACATTACTTTTCTATTACACTCTTATCTTCAATTCAACTAATGGGTACATTCTAAAAGGGCTTCCAGTCCTCCAGGAGATTTCAGGGGACCAAGATTCTCTGATAACATACTCCAAGTGGCAATCATTTTCCCGTGTAGTTCATGTTCTGGACACTGTATTTTGTTATGTCAACTATGCAGGTCTTTTAAATGTAACAAAATGGAGGCATCAGAAAGGATGGGACTAACAAATTACTACTGGCCCAGATAAATCCTTTCATTTTTTTTTAAGGCAAATGAGAGCTGGAAAAGAAGTTCAGACAGCATAACTTTGGAACAAGAATAGGCATTTCATTGCAAATTCCTCGACAGGAAAATAGAGAATGCTCCCTTTTGTGTGAAAGCAGAATTCTCAGAGAACAGGTAGAGTTAATTCCTTATTTCCATGTATTTTTTGAGATCTCTTACTGGCTAATGAGGGCTTTGCTCAAAGAATATTTTACCTCTTTTATAGATTACCCTAATGGACAGCATCCCATCTTACTGGAGTGACAAATATAACTGTAGATATTTAGCCTACAAACTCCACAGCCAGTGTTACTAACATGGACTGAACTTCTTATAAGAGAAAATATCACCACTATACCTTCCTAGTTTTCCTGGTAGGCAAAAGGTCTCATCTGTGTCTACCTTCCTCTTCCTGAGGTCTGAAACTAAAGACTTATGGTTGTTTTCCACTCCTTAGTGGAAGGTCACATCACTAAATTCTAAGGCAGGACATATCTTACTATAGCACACCGAATGCTATCTTTTAAGCACTGCTACTAAACTAAACAACTTGCCAATATCTTGTGTTCACAGGTATCGCTCAACTGAATGTGGAATCTTCTGAAATAGCAAAATCAGCCTTGTTGGAAAATGCTGATTAAGAAAAGCCACACTAAGTTTTCTGTTATGTAAAACACCTATCACAAACAGCTCAGCTGTTTCTGTGGGGCTCCTAAATCTAAGCCTCTTGGCTTCCCCATCTACTATTTTCTGCAGATATTTAGAATCCTTTTTAGTGGTTGATAAATCGGAAAGTAATCATTATTTTGTAATAAAAGCACACCATTCTGCCTCCTCCTACACAGAGCATATCTTTTTTTACATTGACCCCCAGGGTTTTCACGTTATTAACCATTCTACAACTATCACCTACTTATAAGCTCATACAATTACAGCCACTCCCAATATGTTAAGATTTTTTATTCACATGACATCTAAATCTGTGAGCAGGACTAGGGAAGTCATCCTCCCCCTGTATTTGGCACTGGTGAGGCCTCACCTTGAGTACTGTGTTCAGTTTTGTGCACCTCAGTACAGAAAGGACATTGAGGTGATGGAGCAGGTCCAAAGAAGGGCAACAAAGCTTGGAGAATATGCCCATGAGGAGAGGCTGAGGGAACTGGGGATGTTCAGACTGAGGAAAAGGAGGCTGAGGGGAGACCTTATTGCTCTTCCAGTATTTGGAAGGTGCTTGCAGTGAGAGCGGGGTTGGTCTCTTCTCACTGGTGACAGGTGACAGGATGAGGGGAAACAGCCTCAAGTACCAGGGTAAGTTTAGGTTGGATATCATGAAAAACCTCTTTACAGAAAGGGCTGTTAAGCACTGGAATAGGATCCCCAGGGAGGTCACCATGTCTGGATGTGTTTAAGAGCTGTCTGGATGTGGTGCTCAGGGACATGATTTAGCAGAGGGTTGTTTGTTAGGTCATGGTTGGACTTGATGATCTTAAGGTCTTTTCCAACCTGAGTGATTCTATGATTCTACGATTGCCATTTATAGTCCTTTCTTTGCTTCACTATTTTAAAGCCTTGCAAAACTTCCAATAATAGCAAATACCCAGTGCATTGGAATGCAAAGCAATGGAAGATGCCCAAATGAAGCAGCGAATAAATAAAATGTACTGCTGTTGACTGTTGTAGCTAACAGACTGTTACAAGAATGAATTACTATCAGTTCCTTCTGTTAACAAGAACTACTGACACAGCTTAAAAAATCCTGTTCTCGAACTGCATAGCTATCAATTCCAAATGGAGAGAGATACCTTGTTTCCTCAGAGGGTACATCTGAGACTTCATCTTTCCCCTTTACAGGCAACACTGTCTAACTTATGTGGCTGCCAGCAGAAGATGGCACTTTCGGATTTCATTACTACCATACATTTTAATGATGCACAGGGAGCTGAGATCAAAAAGCAATCTACTGTCAGGCTTAGCTAAAACCTCTGTAGAACTTGAGAATGCTTTTTATCAGACTAAAGTATATGTGAAGTTCAAAAAGGCATTACAGATTTCTCACATTTCAGTGAACTGCTGACAAGAGTTGTTAACTTGGGAAGGACATGTTTATATTACTGAAGGGAAATGATAGACAGAAATATGTAGCTGAATTAAGTGTCCCATTTGAAGGCTACAGGATGAATAATTAAGACAGTTCTCAGCCATTATAACTAGCTATTTATGTCTACATTTGTGTGGGGAAAATTATTCAAAGGGTCTTCTCATGTCTATGAATGGTTATACCCAAGTGGTTGTTGAACTCTGAGAACTATTGCAGGAGTTAAGAAAAATTAAACATGAAGGATTTTGATCTTCATCTGGACATCTGAAATGCCAACTTAAATGACCAACAACACAATTCTGAAGAAGAAAATGATTTATTTCAGAAGGAACAAAGAAAACAAGAGAAGTAATTTAAGTACAGAGGTGGACTTTTCTGTAACTGAAATGGAACTCAGAGCAATATTTTATCAAAGTACTACATTTTTAAACATTTTTTTTTCTTTTTCTTTTTTCTTTTTTTTTTTTCCTTGAGGAGTCACAAAAATATCTTATAAAATATTTTATTCTACTAAAAACAGATCAAAAGAAACACTATCTGTAATCTCTTAGTCAAACTATCACTGATTACACTATCACATTGAATTGAGTGACATTAATAGAGTACTATAGACTCCTTTAGTCAAAATACCTATCTTTAGCGAGAGATATCACAAAGAAGTGTTCTATATTTTCCTATCTTTATGTTTACTGGGAAAATAATGAAACCAGAAATCACAGAATCACAGAATTGTAAGGGTCTGAATGGGCCTCTGGAGAGCAAAGTCCAACCCTCCGCTAAAGCAGGTTCCCTGCAGCAGATCGCAAAGGAAAGTATCCTCAAAGGTTTTCAGAATCTCCAGAGGAGACTCCACAACATCTTTGGGTAGCTTTTTCCACTGCTTTGTAACCCTCACAAAAAAGAAGTTCTTTCTCATGTTTGTATGGACATGAGAATTTTCCTGTGTTCCAGTTTGTGCCCATTATACCTTGTTCAGCTGCTGTGCACTGCTGAAAAATCCTGGCCACATCCACTCGACTCCTGCCCTTTATTTATAAGCATTGATAAGATCCTGCTTCAGTCTTCTCTAGGCTAAACAGCTTTTCCTTATAGGGGAGGTGCTCCAATTCACCTATCATCTCTGTGGACCTCTGCTTACTCTCTGGAAGTTCCTGCCTTTCTTGAACTGAGGAGCCCAGAAATGGACACAGCACTCCAGGCATGACCTTGCCAGGGCAGAGTAGAGGGGGAGGATTGCCTCCCTCGACCTACTGGTCACTCTATTTTTAATGCACCCCAGGATAGCACTGACCTGCTTGGCCACAAGGGCACACTGCTGCTCACAGCCCACCAGGACACCCAGATTCTTCTCTGTGGAGCTCATCTCTAGCAGGTCAGTCTCTAACCTGTACTGATGCTTTCAGTTATTCATCCCCAGCTGTAGGACTCTACACTTGTCCTTGGGAATTCCTCTCTGCCAAACTCTCCATTCACATTTTTCAGTGTTTAAATGTTCCTAGGTTTGGTAATATGTTTATAGTCTTTTTTTTTTTTTTTCCTAAACATACCATTTTAGTCCTTTTGTTTTCTTGATATTCCCACATTTTGCTCTTCATATCTTCAATTATGGACTCTTTCTCATGCAGTTTGTCACGTAAAAACCTCAAAAGTTTTCCTTGTGAACATTCGATTTCTTCTATATCTATGTTGTAATACTTCTATTAGAAGAAGAGATTATTTAATGAGATTATGGCATAAAACACATAGCCCATTTTTTTCTAATGTTACAATATATAGATTTTCAATTTGAGCACATCATAGGACGCATTCCAGAGTATCTGGTACAGAAAATAAAATGAATAAAATGTTACTGTATCTGATATTTCAGATATTTAATCAAGAAATGTATTATATCTTGTATATAATCTATAATAATACAATGCATTCATATTTGTAGCACTTATTAAGGAGTCAAACACAGTTTTTTCTCAGAGCACCCTGCCTACTGAATTATACTCATCTGTCATGGGGTGAATCTCTACCTGTTTACTGAAGCTGGACTTAAAGAATTGAAAAGTAACACCAGATTTTACAAGGGGAAGGCCAAGCAAAGGGAACCTAACCCTGCAGTTTCCTACTGAGAACACTGTTACTACAGACTCCATGGAGTATATGTGCACTTTATTTTTACTGCAGAATGATTACATGAACAGGAGGTGGGAAAGGGAACTTTTCAAAGTACAAAATGAAATTTACATTTTTCCATGTGGCTTGTGTAGCAGCGACCTGATCATATGTAGACATCTGCATGTCAGCTTGTAACCTCATTTTTATAACAAAAGGATGACAAATTTAAGTTCCAAACTTTCTAAATTGGATCATGCTTAGTGTTCATACTACACTCTGAAATCTGTTGATACAAAAGCTTAAGGCACAGTTCATAGAGCATAGTAAAAAGTCACCAGGAGTGTACGATTGGTCATCCTTCTCTTGTAGCCTGAGCATTCAATTTCCAAATCTACTGAGACATATTCATTTCTGATTGAACCAAGCACTATTACATGTGACTACTATCTTTCTTCTTATGAAGAGAGCCAGTCATATCCTCTGTCTCTTCTAAAACAGCATTCAAGTATGCAAAACTACATAGTCCAACACGACGGGAGGGGACAAACAGGATGTGTAAAAACTGTAATTTTGTGCTATTTTCTTTCTATTTGATGTGATTTATGTGCTTAGTCTTCATGAATTACACAAATACATCCTTCTCCAGATATTGTCAGAATTGGCTTATGACCTCTCACTAGTACAATTGGCAGTTCACAATTTAACATTGTGAATGGTTAAAACCTACCTCAATGTTTGCTCTGAGAACAGCCAGTGCATCACATAACTGTTGTTGGTAACATTGTCGAATTTGGACTTCTTTCTGGAATTTAATGTACAAAAAAAAGGAGGCAGGCAATCACTAAATTAAGCAAGCAAGCAAACAAATAAAGAAAAAACAGAGAAAACACTACACTTGTGTTCCTTTTTTATCTTTCATTCTTCAGTCTCTTCTTAGCTTTTGGCTAATTAATGAAACTGTATCTCTTCCTCTAGAAACTGAAGATTCCAAACCGCTTTAGAGACAAGCACTTATTAAAGATGTTTAAGATAGGAATTAACACATTAATTAAACTTTTACTTTTCATATGCTCACATCAGAAGCTTGAACATATTGAAGGCTGAAAGTTGACTCTTGTTTCTCCCTTGGTAGTGAGTGCTCACTAGTTGCCTAGGAGCATTAATGCTGGTGTGGGCAGTGGTTTACTATCTAAAAATCAGTGAATCTATATTTTCAAAGAAATATGTGGAGAAGAACTGTAAATAATGTATATAGATGCATTTTAGAAATAACTGCACTAGAATGTAAGGCATCTTCATAGCTATGGTTGTTAATATACAGAGTACAATGTAATCCATGTTTTATTAATTGCAAATTTCCAAAGACAACTTAGTCATTAAAAAAAATCTATATTAATATTTTGCTTTATCTGCTTATTTTCAATACTTCTGTGAATTATTTTTCATTAAATAAAACATCAATCTGCAGAACAATGATACAGAAATAAGAACTGGAATCTAGTGAAGGTTGACACTTGACTGAACAAGAACTTTTCTCTTTACCTGTTTATGAAAAGTCTCGATGTCTGCCAGTCTATCATTTACATATTTATAGAGATTTGAAGCTTGCTCTTCAATTTTTTCTTGATATTGAGCTTGAATGGCGCTTTTGTAGATGAACAAATCTTTCTGGAGGGAACGAGTGAGCTAAAAATAAAAATCCTGTTATTACTTATTCTTATACACAAAGTAAACTAGAAAAACAACAACAACAACAAAAATGATACAGTGATGCCAATTATTCATTTAAACACAAGCATCTAATGCAGTTCTTGTGGTATCCCCTTTGGTCTGCAACAGTCAGCTTAGAATAGCACGTGTCTCTACACTGGCAGGAGCTCCCTGCTTTATGCCCATGGTTTGGACATCTTAAAGATGGGTTCCAGCATGCAGAGTAGAATTTCAAATTTGGTATCTTTGTACATAGGAAACAGATGAATAAGTTTCTGTCACAATGAACTCAGGGGCACTTGACCCAGTTCCTCATGCACATGTGGCTTAGTGTCATAAGAAACGGGGTATAAAAGTCATCTTATGCAGGGCTGGTGGAGGTGACAGAAACCTGTTCCTTTCTGAAACCAGAGACAAAGTATCATATCCCAAGACATCTCCACTGACTGCAAGGATAGATCTGCACTCACTGCATGAGAAGTTTAGCTGCCTTGCTCAGTTAAAAGTTACTTCCATGAGACAAAAAGTTGTAGGCACCACTCTACTGTATCGCTACTCTGGAAGATAAATACTGAAAAATGAAACTTAGAAAACTATAACTCATGAAATAGAAAATTTGAATATACAATATTACATACATAATTAAATAACACCAAGCAAAGAAAGCATAACGAGAACCGACCCTTGATATAGTTTGCATCCACATGTACAGTGCTTGCTGCCAAATTAAAAATGCCCCTCAGAAACCTTCAGTTCTGAAGAGAATTTTCATGACTGCATGACTTCCTTAGGAAATAACTATTTTTGGAATACTCAAGTCTCTGCCAGATGGTCATTAGTTGGGTTCTGCAGCAGAGATCCATACAGATGTATGGATACATCAGTATCACAATGGAATCCTAGAAAGTGGTCAAAACATGTCCATAAAACCTAAGCTGGTAGTCTGCAAAGTCTTTTTTTACTGCAAATGAGCAAAAATGACTGTATTTTAGCAAGATGTAACAGAGGAAGCGTTAAAGGAAATACATTTGACTTTCCACTGACTTTGATGAGCAAAGCACTCAGAAACCTTTATGAGGCACAAGGTAGAAATATAAGCAGAACCAAAAACATTGAATTTTTGCCCTTTTCTATATCTACACCCTATTCATGATCTGGAAAGATGTGAGGTTTTTGTTTGTTTGTTTGTTTGTTTTGTTTTGCTTTTTGTTTGTTTTTGTTTTTTTTCTTCAAGGAAATTAAACTCCCTGCACACATGATTGCTCCATATCCTGAAGCATCTTCTTTTGTAATTTCTTAACACAGTGAAGGGACAGATAGCAACGTACCATTTTGATGTAACAGATCTCCCTCTACAGGTCCCTAGAGGCATCTATCTTCACAAACTCTCGCATTTATGTTAAGAAAGCTTTACTTTTCCTCATTATGGACTGCATCTTCCCTCCAAAATCTAAGCATTTAATTTCAGTACGACTCTGTTTACATTACAAATCTACCTAAGCAAGTGCAGATAATGCCATCTGGATCTTCTTTCTAACTCTGTATATGATTTGTACAAAGCAAAAGCACTACGCTATTTCATTTAAGCAGAAGCAGCAGGGCACGCTAGCTATGCTCATAACTGACTCAAGGCGAATATAAATGGAACTGGTAGGCCCATTTATTGCCACACTCAGCCATGATCAGACAGGTTTGAGACTTTAGAGTTTATCACTTTCAAAATTAAACAATGATAATCTTGATGAAATCTTCTCTGATTCAGTTAGTTGAGTAGCCCAGCCTCTAATTCACCTATCAACATTTTTATGTTGGCTTATTTTGAAAATAAAAATTCATCTATATGGTATGTGAAAATAGGATAAATGTCAAAACATTGACTAAGTATTATATAAAACAGGTGACAGTGACAAAAGGATTTGTTCTACAACATGAAAAAGTCTCAGTTATCTTCCTAGTTTACCTCAATTAAAGCTTGTGTAGCAATTGCTAATTCATTTAATTCTGGTATTTCTTTGATATCTGTTTGCGTTGCATGATCTCTGCTGTCATTTCCTATTCTTAAATCATCTGAAATGCAAGGCCTGTAAAAAAAAAAATCCATTTGAATAAACAACTTAAATAGAGCAGCAATTGCATTAATCAGGTTAATCATTCTTCTATCAATAATGGATACTCAGCTATAAAGTAAGTATTTTTTAATCATTTCACTTGCATGGCAATTTTTAAAGTCAGGAACTTAAGAGTGTAACAAACACACCAGCAGCTTCCTTGTGTTTGTTTCATGAAGACAAATGTCTTCAATAAAATACTGAATAACAACTGAAATGTAAGCAATGCAATTGTTACACTGAAGAACGTATAAGAAAATGCCAAAGAACAGAATGCATTCTAATAGCAAGTAAACTATTTGTTCAGTGTTCTGTAGCAAAACCGGGATGAGAATCCTGGGCAGTATATTTGTGCAGGAAACAGTGCAGCTGCAGCAGCCGCAGCTGTGCAGTGCTGCTGTCAGATGCAATGTATCCCTGCTAGGCCAAGGAGCAAGAGGCACAGAACAGCACTGAGCGGGCAGGACGGACGGCTAGCTGAGAGGCCCAAAGGAAAACCACCACAGGCTGGTGAAAGCCTCACCGACGCTCGGTCTCCTGCAGGCCGCAAGGCAGCGCCAACAGTTCCAGCGTCGCCGGAGCCAGCAGGCGAGCCCACGGCAGCGGGCCGCCCCGCCCCACAGAAGCCATGGCAACCAGCGACCCGCCCCCCAGCCCGCCGCGCCTCTCGGAGAGAGGCGGAAACAGGCGGACGGCGCTTCCGGTCGGCGCCGGCTTGTGGTGGGTGCGTTGTGTTGCCGTTGGCGGCTGGTCGGTGTGTTCGCGTCGAGAGCCCCGCCTTTGTTTCACCCGTACGGAATGAATAGATTATCCTGAGTTGGGAGGGACCCGCAACCGTCACCGACCCTGAACAGCCTGCTCCATGTCTGCCGCTCTCATGAAAAACCTTTCCCTGCTATTCAACCTGAGCGCTTTAGTTCTTGCCAGGCCAGGAAACGCATCTGCCTCAGGGACATCAGAGCGTGTTTCAAAGGAGATTTTACGATACATCACTGCACCCAAATGCAGCAATTCTCTCGGCATGTCCTTAGGCTTAACCCAGCCCTCCCTGCTCCAGCCTGTGTGAATGTGGAGGCGAGGAGCCCGAATGGGGCTCTTTGAAGTATGTGAGACTGAACCAAAGATGAATCAAATAAGGAACAGCGGCCTATGTGACACAGGTAGAAGAAAATGCAATTTCTTGCAGATTCAGACTGCAGGATAGAAGATGATGTAAAATGTGAGTTAATAGTGTCTGTCTGCTTGACAGTTTAGCGTTGAAATAGTTGAGATAACAGTGAGATGATTAACAGTGACTAATTTTCTCATAATTCTCCCTTGATGGAAGTCCATCAGAGTATGGGCCATCTGGAAAAACAATTTAGTTAATAATATTTGAATGCAGTATATGATCTGTAGTGTTCTGGTCTCAGTGACTTTAGCATTTACACTAAAAATCACCTCAGCTTTGCTCGAACTCAAGCTGCACGTAGAAAACAAGTGTTTAAGAATAAACATTCATACCACTCAGCTCTCTAAATGTAGGAGCAAAATAATATCCTACATAACAGAAACCATGAAGATTTTTAAACAGGATGAGCCCTTCTCATTTCTGCTAGGATTAACACCCTACGTCTGTTCAGTGTGATGTATAATCTGTATGGACCAGAAGTTATTGCAGACATAGTTTAAATAATAAATCATTTGTACTATTTGGAGTCATTAGAGTGAGTGAAACCTTACTACTCTCTGTGTATGGGATTCATGTGGCTTACAGAAAAAAATTGCCTTAAACTTCAAAAACTAAACTTCAAAAACTAAACATTTTTATTAACAGAAGAAATATGAAAAGATACAAACTAACAAGTTAAATTTACAATGTTAGAATTGTTCTCTTTCTCAAGCTCAATGTAAAGATGAGATCAAAGCCATCTCTATACCAAAGAAATGTAATTGGTAAGAAATTTACTGAGTTAGCTATAGTAGCGAAAATAAGTAATCGTCACTTACTACTTTCACAAATGCTACTTGGGTTAATATAAAAAGGAAGATGTCATTATTATGTTACGTGCCGAGTGATAGTTTAAACTGATGCTTCTGACTGGTATGACTTTTTCTTTCAGTTTAGCAAATATGATGAAGGTAACTGAGTGAAAGGCAGAAATTGTTACTTGGCTTTCAAAGTCCATTTGTAAAACTTGTCTTACATTTGGGAAACCTTCCAACATTAATAAGAGTGCATTTTGTTTGGGGAAGAAATGTAATTTGCCATTAGAAGCAGGCAAAAAGTTTATTAATATAGGCTGTAGCATGTTATGTAGAAAAACTGCAAAAAATTGCATCCGTGTTTTTCTGATCTGTAGGAATCAGATTAAAGGTCAAGAAAGTTGGTTTTCATAATCCCATGCTTGGATGCATGCAAGAGGAGTGTTGGGGAACTGATCAAGTGATTCATGTTTATTTGTGAACATAGAAGATCCAACATTTTTTCTTCTGATATAGTTCATCCTGGCTTGGTTGTTTTCTTAGTATTGATTACAGCCTGGTCATGCTATCCTAACTACTGTGTTTATGTTAAGTAGCTTGATGCTTCACACTGTAATTACTGCAGTTATGATAACCTTGTGTATTTAGAAATGTCTTTGCAGTATAGTCTGCACAAGGCTAGCTACTGAATCTTTTAAGATAGTAATCAAGTTATGTTTATTTGTTTTGTTAATCCAATTCTCTGAAAGATTTTTGATATTTTAATCTAGTTTGAAGCTGCTGAAAATGCATTTGAAATGGTGCTGTTGACAAATCTTAAATACTAGCATTCATGTCATAATAAAATATTGGCTTTAACTTAGCAAAACATAGTTGGCTATCTCTCTGGGATAGCTGCTCTTTCACTAGTGGGCCAGGGCCTTCTTTGAATCCCTGAGTGAGAGATGGGGCTTTTACATCTGCACTGCTCCTCACCAAGCTCAGATGAATGTGACCTCTGAGGAGCTGATGTTTATACTTGCACACAGCAGTTTTTAAAACAAGGTACCTGCTTGTTACTTAACAAAAACAGGGCATGGGTCTATTATGTCAGAATGGAACAGTAAAGCTTTTGTGTCTGTACATGGTATGCCTGCTTGTCTCTGGAGCTTGGAAGTGTCCAGATTCAGTGACACAATGGAATTGGCAGTACACAGTAAATGTCTCCCTTTCAATCTACCTCAGATTTTGCTTCAGATTCTATTTGTAATCATTTTACATATTCTACCTTATTTGACTGACAGTCATCAATAGTTAATTTCTAACAGAGTCTCCAAGGTAACCAGGCTTCTGTGTTAACAGTTCTTCATGTTTTTCTCTTACAACCCCAAATTTATCTTAGTCCCTTATTACAGAAAACCAGGTAGAGAAGGCTGCAACACAAGTACGACAGTTCAAACAATATGTGCATTTCCTACTTTTTCCCGTATATAATGGGCATTTTTGACCTGAGAAAAATATAGTAAGTCTATTTTATTCTGACTGTGTTGGAAAAAGTGAGCAGATCTTCAGGCACATAGCTCCTTTCAAAGGCCAGTCTACTTCAAACAAAATATAAAAGACAGTTGCTCTTTGTTCAAACTAATGATGTTAATCCCTTAGAAAATTGGGGGGAGGGAAAAGAAGTATAGTAGCACTTTCAGAAGAGAGATGTATTTGCAGGTGGAGATGATGACAGATCATAAATCCCTTGGGGGAAAAAAAAAATAAGTGGAACAAAGAAGCAGGCGGATATTTTACTGCACATTAAGATCAAAGTCTTTACTATTGCTACACTGTTATTAAGCCAAAATGGTCCTTGCATTCACAGGCCATCCTGATTTCCCCATACTGCTGCAAGTATTTTGTTACCAGGATCCTTTCATGAAAGTATTTGCAATTATGTCATATCTGAAAGCTAAGGCTGTGAGTCAAGTCTAAATTTATTCATTGCCAGGTTGTATCTATTTCATTTTGGCCAGTGGTGCCCTTTAACTTCATCAGCTCTTCTAACTCCCTAGTATTTCATCTGTCAGATATTTATGAAGAGCCCTTTTCAACCTTTGCCAGATAAAGCAAGGCAAGAATGGTTAGTCTCTTGTTGTCACTGGTGCACTGATCATTTCAATCCCCCTTTGCTCATGTTCCAGTCAAAATGTAACATCCTTAAGCAATGTTGGCCAGAAATAGATATCCAGATGAAGTGATAGTGATGAAGCCACGACGATTCCACAGTTGAATAGCACGTGTGGGTCTCTGCTCCTGAAGATTTCCCACAGCTGATATTCTGCTAATAGCAGAAATACCCACCTGTCACTCAGTGAACATCTTCCATTTGCAACACTGATTTTCATCTATCCTTGAAAGCAGCTCAATTTCGAGTCTCCAACTGTTTCCTACATGATATTTCAAAAATGTATATTGTAAAAATGCTGCTCAGCTCCATAGCCACTAGTGGAAGTAAACTGCGCACCATATGGCACGATAATTAATGAAAATATTAAAGTCAGTCCTAAGAATGATCTTTAAACAACTCCACTACAGAATGTCTTTCAGCATAATGATTCCTTTAAATTATCTGCAGTCTTCTCTCCTTTCATGAGTCCCATAGCCACCTTTCAATTCTTGTTCTAATCCTCGTTTTCATTTGTCTTATGCTGTGCGGTAATAGAAACTTTATTTAGACTCAACAAGATTAGATGTTTTAAATTTCCTCCTGAATTTGTATCAAATTCAGAGGGACATGCACAATCCTTTCTGTTCAGCAGAAAGGCCCAGATCTGATAGAGAAATTAATCTTAGCTGGGATTCTCGCTCTGCATTACTAAGGAAGTAATGTGATTTTTTCTTTTTTAAATTGGACTTGTATATAAATCACGAGAAGATTGCTTGCATTTTCATGCATGGATGATGCAACTCTTAACGAGTGTTTCTTGGTAACAATTTTTAATGTTTCAAATAATTTGAATAAGTACATACAATCATATTGCTAAAATAGTTAAAACCGTCTACAGATATTCACTCAAAGCAGCAGAAACACGACTTTGCTTTTCAGTACAACTAAATTGCGCTACTGTTTTGTTGGGAGTTACTGGTATAAAATCACTAATATGCACTATAATTCACTTTTATAATTATCTCTTATAACATTGAAGCAATATCGAATCAGAAAAATAATAGTGTTTGTATATTTAGTCACAACAAACTAGATTAGGAAAGGTTTAATTATTTGCAGAGTAGGACATTAATAAGAATGAATCGATGTCACCCCTCCTCTGTAATGGTTCCACCTGTGTTATTTTTTCTCATTAGACAGTAGAGTTAAACAGCTGTAATCTGACCTTGCCTTAACAGTTAGCTCTGTGATGCGTAGGTGGAAACAGGTTGGTGTTGTGATGAGGTAGCTTCTTCCCCTGAATTCCTTTGGAGCTAGAACAGCACTTGTTGAGCTGGTTACACTGCATGTAACCATAATCCTTTCCCACAGGATGGACCAAGCAGTGGAACAACAAAGGTATTTTATTTAATTAGATGCTATTCCATGACTCTGGAAACACAAACTATGCAGTGTGGTTTTCTGCTATGCTTACCCATGTGTGAAGTAATGATACCTCCTGCTGCTGCTTACCAATGGAAGAATGGTAGGGAAAGCTGACAATTGCAAGGTTTTGGAGGATAGGGCAGATGAGACTGTCCTTATAATTAGTCTCAATCTCCAAAGCCTTTCTGCTGTAAGGCCACCTGTAGAAATGCTGGCTGCTTGGTACCTCACTGAAGTTATGTTTCTACTTCAGGAGTAGCTAGTCCTGTACTACTGCACCTTTTTTTAATGTTATTTTACACTTAAAGGTTTACAGTTTTTTTGTTTGGTTTGGTTGTTGTTTATTTATTTTTTTAATCAGGAGCTACCTATTAATGATATCCGGCCTCTGTTATTTCTGTATTACCCACTTCCTCTACTTCCTTCACAGACTGTTCTGTTCAGAACCCTGTTCTGCTCTTGATAGGAGCCAGAATAACTACTTTCCTCAATCCTAAAATTACCATTAACCAACACAAAAGGGAGGGAAGGCAACTATTTCACTTCCTATAACTGATAACAAAATACAGGCATTGCAAATACTGTTATATCCTTTGAGGTTTATTAGAATACGTAAGATAGCTCTTTTAATATGTTGTATGCATTACAGAGCTTGTTTGCATCGCATTATTACCACTGTTTTTTCTCAGAGGAAATAGCATTTATGATTCCTTTTTATATTCTGATATCATCTTTGAGCCCTATTCACAATGACCACCACAAATACCATCTACACGCTGAGCAGAAATGAGAGACAGAGTTGACCTGCGTCAGAGCTCACATTTAGAGGCTCACTTATCAAAAGGGATGTGAATCCAAGACCCTGAAGCGTGAGTGAATGTCTATATTTATCATCAGCAACCCTTTTTCCAGTCTTGCCATGTGATGTCATGCTGCAGCTTACATCTCTAATGCCCAGTGCACCCATACAGTGATATGATTTTAACCTGAGAGTGTTGCAGAAACTAAACAAATTGTGAGGCAAAGCTACCTGAGACACATCCCTTGTTTTATGCAGTGTATATATACCTCAAAAGTAACTGCTGATACATTTACTTTCCATTTCGTGTTAGTGATACAGTATAAGAGTTGAGCAAAGTATGAAATTATTACAAAAAATCCGCAAACTGTCATAAGGAGTAGGAAAAAAGATTGGGGTGGAAACAGTAGAATCTGTCAGTGCTGTTGGCTTATGACATCTACACAGGTTCATTTAACTATAGCCTGAATGATTTACCTTTAACTTGATAACTTTATGAAAGGAATGATATGATCACATCCAGGCAACAAAAGACAAAACAGATGATTTAGAAAGATTCTTTTTTTTTTTAGTTCCAGCTCATATTACTTTGGATGGTAGGGGGAAGTTCTTGACAGTGGTGAGGTACTGGAATAGGCTGTCCAGAGAGCATGTGGATGCCCCATCCCTGGAGGTGTTCAAGACTGGGTTGGATGGGGCCCTGGGCAACCTGCTTTACTGCTAGATCTGCAGGTTGATGGGCCTGCATGTGGTAGGGGGATTGGAACTTGATGATCCTTGGGGCCATTCCAACCCAAGTCATTCTCTGATATTTCTTCCCTGGATTGGAAGATCCTTGGTATATATCCAACATACAAACACTTTGATTTTCTCTTTTATTTTTCCCTTGATATACTACTTCAAATTGTTAAAAAAAAATAAACATGATTCCATCATCCAGTTATGTACAAAGAGCTATGAATTCATGAAATACTTCAGCCAGAAATATCTTTGGCTGAAGCACAATTACATTAGCATAAGTAAAAAGCTGTGGAAATACTTATTCAGTGTCATTCAATACGTCACTTAAGTTAACTTCTCTCTCTTTCTTCACTAATAAATGATCCTGCTGATGTAATTAATTTGTTCGTCAAGGTTAGAAGTAGTTCCACTCTTAGGTATCCAGTTTTACGTCACTGAACGCCACTGTTTTTCCACAACTGTTTCTATGCTTGTGGTTTGCCTTGTAAACCATCTAAAACATTCCTGGAATGTGCAGTGTAACCAGTGCTAATGATTATGTCAGGAGAAATTTTAACCTCAAGAGATGCTTATGCTTTGTTACCACAGGGATTGCTTTACGGTCTATTCTGCATTAGCAAAGGGCTTTACATTTACCTGTCCTGAATGAACCAGAAGACTGGGAACACTACAAAAGACAGTGAAAGGCATCTCCGTAGTATGTTCTGCTTGCTTTGCAAAGCCTTCTAGTGCTCATGTGGTACGGTATGCAGGCAGAAGTGACAGAAATGAAAAAAACAGGAATACTATGGAAGCAATCCATCTATGCATCATCTTTTAGCCAGCTTTTATACACTGTAAAGCAAAGTTCAGTTTTTCCCCAGTGGCTGCTCTACATGCAGCTCAGAGAAAGCACGAATAAGCATCTCCTGGCAGCAAAAGGCACCAAAGGCACCACAATGTGCTCCTTCCTTTTACAGATAGCTTTGTATTGAGGAAATTCAAATTCTTCCCTGAAATTTAATACTCACAGGAATTTCTTCACAGCATTTCATCATTCCTCTCTATTTCCACCCTTTTCTTCATCTAGTGACCTTGGATTGAAGCTTGGGTTAAGACATTATTATTGTTGCGAACAGATGCCAGACATTCACTGAATGACCTTTCAGGTAAGCACTGACTGTTGGTCAGTCCTACGATGAAAGCTGAAAAGTAGCCATGAAATGCTTGTGCTGCAGAGGTTCAATGGGTTTTTTTGCCATTGATTTCTAGAAAGATTGGATTCCACCCAGGCCAAATGTGTGTGACTAACTCTAGGTGCTCAGTCACAGAAAATGGTAGCCATGTTACACTGTCAGTATTTAATAACACAGGTAAAACATGCTGAGGTGAACTTTTCTTTCTATTTACTTCACATGGGAGGTAATTAGTATGTTAAAAGCAAGATGCAATTAACTCTCATACAGTGGTGGAACTGTTTGTTATGTTGCTCAGTTACCTAGTAACAGATTTTGATTGTATTTTAACAGTCCTAGGAAGGTTACTATGTATATTTTAAGTGAAAACATGTGAATGATGTTACTGATACCTGTTTGTACAATGATCTGGTAACCATACCAAAAGCTGCAGGCATATTTAGCGTGCATTTCAGGATGCTCCTTGGATTTTTGTTCAGCTTTAAGTAACCTTTTTTTCCCTCCAGAATGTGCTGAAGCACAGCACTGGAATACTAACACAATGAAAACCTGGGAATTTGTTTCTTTCCTCAAATGAAGAACCACGTATGTCATACCTCGTTGTAACTAATAATCAGAATAACACAGCTGCCCATTTGTTATCGTACGACTGTTCCAAATAACCAATGGCTTGGGAGAGGTAGAACAGTCATTACTGGGAGTTTCTGTAACATCCTAGGAGGAAGAAAACTGTGGCACTAAGTATTCAAAATGCAGTTGATAAACAAGTAAAACCAAGCAGGAGTTTTTCTTTCGCCCTAAGCCTTTGCTTGGAAAGTGTTTCAATTTAGCACCATTTGATGGGTATATTTTACTCTCTAAGAAATGATTTGTCCAGAAATAAAGGTTCACTGACTGATCTCATAAGCTATATTTAAATCAGAGTTCTGAACATTCTGACATACGAGTGTCACTCAGTAATTTCAGAGCAGTTGTAATACTTTATCCTCCTGTTAACAGCCTGCCAGAAATGCTCCCGGCTAATGCACATCACCACTTGTTCTAAAGGCATCAACTTTCTGCTTGTGGCAGGTAATCAGGACCTTAGAGCCCAATTCATATCTGATATACCTCTTACACTTCAACTTTGGAGGCAATAATTTTGGATATATATTGACTCTTTACATTTCTATTGAAATATTCCCAATAGTTTATCCTGAAATCTATTATTATTATTATTATTATTATTATTATTATTTTTCCCTGTATAGCTTTGAAATTAAACACAACAATATCCACTTTTCTATTCTGTGATAAGACTGGGTGCCTATGTTAACCCAGCACGAAGTGGGGCTTCTTACTCAACGTGCCTGCTGTAACGTTATCACATCCAGCGGGTGCAGATGACATCACTGCTCGTGTCTGACGGGTGAGATGCAGCTTTATTTATAGCACAGCTAAGGCAAAAAGGCGTGTTGATTGTAAGACGCCACTGACATCAATAAAACAACTGCCAATGATCTTTGGGAGTTGCATTTTAAAGCTGTCCTCTCTAGTTATGAACTGATGACTTGTATCGTAGTTGTACATGTACATGTACACGTACCACATTTAAACTATTGAGTTACATCGCAGTTTCATGTCTACCTGTGCACGTTCCACGTTTCCCAAAGGCAAACTCCGGCCGGTCCCACAGACGCTCATCGCTCCGCGTCCCCTCCCGTCGAGGGGGCGTGGCCTACCGAAGCCCCGCCCCCCACATTCCAACGTGCGCGGCCCCCGCGGTAAACACGGCGCCGCGCCGCCCCCAGCAGCTTCCAGAAGCGCCTCAGCTCTTCGGCGCGCTCCCGCGGAGGGGCGTGTCCTGGCGGCCGGGCCGCGCCGCTTGTGGCGCAGTCAGAATTGCGGCGGCTGCCGCCGGGCCCAGCGGGCAGCGCGGGGCAGGGGAGGGGCGGCGGGGCGGGGGGCGATGCCCCGGGTTATTTTTACCCGGGCGGCTCATCCTCTCCGGCAGCCCCAGCGCGGCCCCCGCCGCCGCTCCCCGCCCCGGCTCCGGCGGCGCCGCCTATAAAGCGCCGCCCGCGGGGAGCCGAGGATGCAGCTCTACAGCTCCGTGATCACCCACTACCCCGCGGGCGGAACGGCCCCTCCGAGCGCGGCGGCCGTTTTCAAGGTCTCCATCCCGCCGGGACCCTCCTCCGCCGAGGCAGCGAGCGACGCCGCGGGGCCGAGTCCGAGCCCGACCGCCGAGAGCTCCGCCAAGGACGGCCCGAGCCCCGGGGGCCCCGCCGCCGCCGCCATGCCCGCCTTCTCCTCCTGCCTGGAGGTGATGCCGAGCGGCCCCGCCGCCGCCGTCCCGCAGTACAGCTCCTGCGCGCAGCTCACCGTCAGCCGCCGCCGCCCGCTGGAGCGCGTGGTGCCCATCCGCCTGCTGCCCCGGCCCGAGCCCGCTCCGCACGGCCGCGCCTGGCTGGAGGGCGTCGTGCAGAGCGGCGCCGAGGAGCCCAGCAACCGCAGCCTGCGGCTCAGCGAGCACTGCCAGGCGCTGCAGGCCGCCGCCAGCCAGCCCGGCCCGCAGCCCGAGCGCGGCGGGGAGGACGAGGAGGGCGGCGGCGCGGCCGCGGCGCGGCGGGCGGAGCGCAGCGAGAAGCTGGCGTTGTACCTGGCCGAAGTGGAGAAGCAGGACCGGTACCTGCGGCAGAAGGGCCGCTTCCGCTTCCACATCATCCCCGACGGGAACTGTCTGTACCGCGCCGTCTGCAAGGCGGTGTACGGGGACCAGCGGCTGCACGGCGAGCTCCGCGAGCAGACGGTGCACTACATCGCCGACCACCTGGACCACTTCGGCCCCATCATCGAGGGCGACGTCGGGGAGTTCCTCATCGCCGCCGCGCAGGACGGCGCCTGGGCCGGCTACCCCGAGCTGCTGGCCATGGGGCAGATGCTGAACGTCAACATCCACCTGACGACGGGCGGGCGGCCCGAGAGCCCCACCGTTTCCACCATGGTTCACTACCTGGGGCCCGAGGACCCGACGCGGCCCAGCATTTGGCTGAGCTGGCTGAGCAACGGGCACTACGACGCCGTGCTGGACCGTGTCTGCCCCAACCCCGAGTACGAGGCCTGGTGCAGGCAGACTCAGGTGCAGCGCCGGCGGGATGAGGAGCTGGCCAAGTCAATGGCCGTGTCCCTCTCCAAGATGTACATCGAGCAGAACGCCTGCTCGTGAGGCTGCCCGGGACCAGGGCCGTGAGGACAGATGGATGGAAGCGTGCTGGCCGTGATGGTGATGCCTTAATCCTTAATGAAGCAGCAGCACCCCGGACTGAGACGAGCGGTAGATCGTGGGGGATAAATCCAAGTGTGTTTGTAGTATTCTGTTGTAGAAACTTAGCCTCGGATTATTTGCCAGCAGGTTCTCTGTGTTTGTTTGTGTCTCCCCTCCTCACCGTTTCTCTATTTTCTATGAGAATGTATTTTTTGCACATTTTTAAACTGTTACGTCCATCTTTTACATCTCATGTTAGTATCTGGCTTTGAGCTGTATAGCCAAAAACATTTGTAACGATTTTTGTAAATAAGGCTTATGATGTAACAGCTATTTTTTGCTGTGTTTTTTACCCATAAACCTTATATTTCTACCGAATGAAGCTGATGTCAAATGACCCTCCCAAACTGGCGAAAGCATCGTGGGGATTGGCAAAACAATCTTTTTGTTCAAGTACAGCAAAGTAGAAGTCTGCTTTCAGAACAGTTGCTTTCTCTGAGTACAGAACAGGTCCTCTGAGCCGGCTGGAATGCAGCTCCACGTGCACCGCGCAGGGAGCAATTGACTCTTCTGTATTTAATTACTGTTTTGAGTAAACTGGCCTCTCGTTGCCTGGTTGGCTCACCCTCTGCTCCATTTATGTTATTTATCTGTAATAACAGAACATTAACTTGCAATAGAATGTTGTGACTAGATAATAGCCTACCGCTTTGGCAGTAATTGCCTTGGCTGCACCTCGGTGTTTGTGTTCCTGTTTCTGGGGTTATGGTGTCTTTTGTATGAGCCATGCTTCTGTTTTGGCGCTTGTATTGCACCAACAAATCATTATCTGATCACAACATTTTATTTGTTGGATGTTATTTTCTATATGAGAAATCAGGAATGGTATTTTGAGTTAAAAAGTATTTAAATTGAGATTTGTATGGTTTGCTGGGTCAAACATTTAAATGTTTCCAAGCTGAATTCTGTTTCTTCTACTTTCTGATTAACTTGTTAGATATATTTATTAAGTACGGCAGTTTGTACTTTTTTTATTTTGTAATATATTGTGATTTTGGAATTTATACAGTATTTGTATAATAGGAATATTCTCAGCTAAAATGGAATGAATAAAGAATATAATTTTACTTGTGCTCCTTTTCCATCCTTTGTGTTCCTGGTGTGAGGAACTGGAAGTTTGTTCCCAAGAACCTTTACTCAGCTTCTTTCCTTTATTTTCCACAGTGGGGGGTGGGGGGGGGGTTGGGAAGCAGGGACATGAAATTTGATGATTGTGAACAAGTGATGTATGTTATGGGTGGCCTGGAGGTGTGGAAGAAAAGCAAACACTTAGTGACAAGTGTTTCAAATCTATTGTAATAACAAGTGATTTTAGCATAAATATTTGCCACTGAGAAATCCCTGAAGGATTCCCACCTTTACCAAGGATTGGTACGGTGGGTTGTGGTGAAGCAGAGCCCTGCTGGGCAGTGCAAGCCTTCACTTGGTCTCAGATTGCACACAGAAGCTGTGGATGCTCCATATCTGGAGGCATTCAAGGTCAGGTTGGATGGGGCCCTGGGCAGCTTGAGCTGGTGGGGTGGCAGCCCTGCGTATGGCAGGGGGGTGGGGCTGGGTGGGTTGTAAGGTCTCTTCCAAGCCATTTTATGAACTTTTGTGTCTGGGAACCTTTATTCTGCAGCCATTCCCAGGCTCATTTTAGGTTAGCCCTACCTCTGCACTTCTATCAGTTACTTGGATAGAGGTTGTATCATAAGGAAATACAGCCTTTTCCCTTTCCTTTTAAAAGTGAAATACCTTAACAAGCCGTTCAATAGCATGGTGTGTATTTACATACCTATCTTTGCCTCTCTGAAAATAGCAGGTCATCTTTAAACACACAGGAGAGCGCTGGCTTAAAATTAGGATTAAAGATAAGTAGCTGAGATGCTGCAGTCTTAATTGAGCACGTGTGTTCTGGTAATGAGCTCCAGGACTGATCGCATGTATGCTTGCCTTATGTGATGCAAAGAGGGAATCAGAAACTTATGTCGTTTCCAAAACGTTCTTGGTTTGAATTCCAAGTGTATTTTCCCCATTTTTTTCCACACACAATTATGCTTTCTTTTTAAAGGTCAAACAGTGGTAGAAGAAACAGCCTTGCTGGTTGGCCCACTGGTGCTTACCTTAACTAAATCTCTGGAAGGCTGAACTCCAAGGGGAGAACATGGCAAAGATGCAGACATGGATGTGTTCATGGGAAAGAGAGACAGCTGATGAGGAAAACAGCTGCTCATCTGACTGAGCATGGAAGTGTAGTGATACACCATCGCTGAACACCAGGGTTGTGTTTGACATTACAAGCACTGCATCCAGTCTGATAGCTTTGGGTTGGGTATTAAGAATTTCTTCAAAGTTGTCAGTATCCCATACATTTTAAAAAGCACTGCTTTTACCTTAGGTCTTTTAAAATCACTGGTTTCAACTGTGCTGTGAATTGTGCTCATACATAAAACTCAGGAGCACTGATGGAGTACGCCGAGCAGAGGATTGGCATTGCAATGTGTTCACTGCGTGAGAAAAAAATTCCTCTTAAAATATCAACAAAAAAGTAGCAGTAAAATGAACAGCGCTGAACTTTGGGATGAGTTCCCAGAGGGCTCCTTAGGAGTTCTGATGCCATTGCACACATATGACTGTAAGGAATTAAAATTGTTGAGCCGATTTTAAAAGCCATTAAGGATGTACTGTTGAAGCATAAAACAAGTTACTTTAGTGGCTTGCATTACACACTGTGTAAATTTCAGAAGAAAATGGATAAATGGTATGTTAGGTGCTTAAGGCATGTGGAAACTGAATCGTTTTTGTAACACTGCTGTTTATAGTTCAGCTGAGAGATGGAGTTCATCTTGCTTGAGAAGGAGTGGTCCCAACATGGGCAAAGCTGTGTGCCATCCCCCATTCAATACAAACTTTCCTAGCAGAAGCACAAGAAGAGGAAGTTTTCCCTTACTGTCCCCATTACTGAACCCAGGAGCTACAGAAGGACAAATGTTGCCCTTGCTCATAATTTCAGCGCCTGATTATTTTAACCTTGGGTAATCATCACTTGTATAACCCAGCTAATCCTTAGACCTGTCTGGGGACTGTAGGAAACAGGTTCATATTGTTGGCAGTAAGTGAGAAGGAGATCTTGGTTCAGTGTTCACTTGTGTGGTTAAGTGAGATAGAAAGTGGTTTAATTCTATACTGAGCAAATGTGAACTGGAGCGTGCTCCTGCAGGCTGCACACTGACTGTGTGATGCCATCCTCACTTGTGTTCTGTAGTAGAAGAGCTAGATGGCAGATTGAGTGCTTCATGTCAGGAATTCCTTTGGGTTGCAGGATGCCATTTTGTCATGAAAGGTTGGCCGTGTTGTAATTTTTCACGTCTTGAACAGGTGCTATAACACAGAGCAAGGTTTGTAAGAGTAGATTTGGTTTGCATGTGAAAGGAACATTCCAAAATGCAAAAGTGGAAGTGGAGAAGGGAAGACCTTTCCAATGTTATTGTCCTTCATCTCAGTCAATGGATTTCTTAATGGAGAGCTGAGTGGATCCTTGTCTGTGCTTAGTAACTTCCTAGGATGTGTAAAGGTTGCCTAACACCAGGTGTGAGTGTCCCCTTGTACTTTACCAGCCCACCACACATGTAAAAGATACATCTGTTACATTAATGTCACTTGTATGTAAAGGTGTATTTCAGTACTCCCTGAGGTTGTACAAAACCTTCTGCATCTGAATGTTTCTTCTGGCTGATTTTGCTTTTATGCTGGAATTAGCAGACAGGACTAATTTCATTATCTATACCATATTCTTTTCACACATACAAGGGTCCAGCATGATTCCTCTACTTAACTTCTATATTTTCATATTTTGGCTATCCAGCAAACCAACATTTCTGGGCAAGAAAACACATGGTTTCAGATCTCTGGGTGAGGTCTGGAGCTTGGTGACTTCTGTCCCTTTAACCTAATATGGCTAAGAGCGATGCCTCTTTCCTTTGCTGGTGCTCTGCTCAAGTTAAGAAATTACAGGATCTTTGGAGCTCCAGCAGAGCTTCTTTTGCTATTTTTTTTCAGAGAGAGCCTGTGAGCAAAATGTACCGCTTTTGTAAATAAACAGTACGATGCATTTTCTTTCTGTCATTTGACTTAGAGACTGAGCTTTGACTAAGCAATTAAGGAACATGTTTATACGACTTGTTTTCTTAGCAAATTTCAGCTTCTCTGGATCAAGTTACTCACAGGGCTGACCTTGCCTTCTGTAGCTTAAGGTAGGAGTGATGATAAAATTCATTGTCTCATTAATTATTCTCATAATTTGATATGACTCCTGCAAACCCAACCTACAATCTTTTTCATTTTGTTGTTGATCACTGATTATTTACCCTTCCAATTTTAACTTCAGAAATGAGTTATGCTGTACAATAAAACCTAATTAAATAAGACATCTGAATGAGTTTATGAGTTGACAGCTGTTTTGCTGCTTATGTGTAATTGGAGAAAAAGGTGGTGCCTGAAATGAAGCCATTGTGAAAGGACTTGTTTTGCTCTGAAAGATGGTTATGTCAGCTTGCGTAGCGTTGTGACTGCTGATCTGAAGCCTTTAAGGCACTTGTGTTTGTTAGTTAGAATAAAAATGTTATCTTACGAGTTATGTTTTTACTACACTGAGAATGAAATCTCAGGAGACCAATACTGGTAGATTAAAAATGAAAACAATATTCTGCTTTTAGGAGCCAGGAAGAAATTGTTTTTTCCTTTCGTTTATTTCCCATCATCAAGGAAAAGAAATTTTAGCTTTACATAATGAATATTTGTGCCCATTCTATCTGAACTGATAGGTTGAAGAAATGTAGGATAAGACCTTTTACTTCTGCTTAATATGCCCAGAAGTGAAGTTTCCTTGGCTAACAGATTATGTTTTATGCTGCAGAACATTATGAGAAAGGTGTAGTCTCTACTGGAACTTGCTTGAGAAGCAGAGCACACACTCTGTGCAGTGAATGGAATACTTTTTATATTTTTGGCATGCAGCTTATCTTCCTTATCAGGAAGTAAATATTTATGGATGCTTTCTCAATTAGATAGCTGTCCTTTTGTATAAACTCACAACAACTTGTGTCAAACATTTGTGCGTATGATTCCTGGTAGATTTCCACTTTTCAGCTGGTGTTTCATAGCAGCTGCCCTGAGGAGAATCTGTGGCATCAGAACTTGCGAGCAGAAATAAATCAGTTCTTTGGCTGTGTTTTGGGTAGGACGTCTGTAGTTGGTTTTGTCTCCTTGTAGAGGAAACTGATATAGTTCTGGTCAGGGAGAAAAACATATTTTAAAATGGATGGACAGGCAAATCTAGGCCCTGCTAGGCAAACTGAAGAATATGTTTTCTTAAAATAGTTATTCTGAAAAGCATTATGAATTTTGTTATCACAAAGGAGGCAGCTGGGGTAGCCTAGGATATGTGTTCTTTGAGGCACTTTTTTTGCCACACTGAAATTATTTCAGCAAAAAAAACCAGAATGTCATATTTTCAACAAAATGTTGCCTAAAATGACTGGACAGGCTTGCAGTAATTCTCTATCAGTGTAATCCTGTATGGCAACATTCCAGATATTTTCCCATTGTATTTTCTTTTGGGAGTCCTCACGATTATCATCCATAACACATAGCACAGTGTTTTCCTTCACTTCTGGCAGTCTTGGTGTGGGGTTAGATGGGGTGGGCAGTGAGGGGGCAAGGTGGTTCCTGAAGTGAGATGTGCTGCTTTACTCATGCATCAGCTTTCTCTCTCTGACAATAATACATGCTGCATCAACCAGTGGCCAGAAGTACACTGACGTGTAGGTTTTATGTATGGGTCACAGAAGTCACTTCAATTTCAGTTAAGAAGCTTAGTAGATATGAGTGACCAGCACCAATGCATGTTATATACTGCACTGAATATTATTTGTATGCTCAAACCTGAAGTTACAGTAAGTACCTGAAATAGGCTTTGATTGCATGTAAGATCCATCAGCAGCCCACATGTGTGCAGCTGTGAGTCCCCCACAGCCTCATTGTGCTGATCTGACCAGAGCTCTCCCAGGCTGAACCTCAGCCTCTGGGTTCTGTCAGGCATCTCTGTGCCACTTAGGACATGGTGGCTTGGGGAGCTCAGCGTGCCAAAACCGCTCCACACATTCCCCTTCGAAACTCTCATTTCGGTAACATTATTTGGTGGGTAAATAAGTGCTTGTAACAGATCTTCTGACCTTGTTGTCTGGAAGCTTACATGATGCATTACATTAGGCTCATCATCAGGTGACAACAAGCTACAGGTGGGTTGTATTTGTAAGGAACCATGTCATTCCAGAGAGCAGAAATATTGGTGTTTGCAGTCATTCAGCCAACTAGATTTTAGCTGTGAGAGCAAGTGAGCAGTACAACAGTTAATACAGTACTTTGGCTGAGGGATTGAGTTAATCTCTGCTAAGGCCTTGGGTGCTTCCTCAAGGCCTTGCACCTTATCTTGGTGCTCTCTGGGTTGGGCTGTTGCCAGCCAGCAGCTATAACAAATCCTCTTCATGCTGGTGTTGATGGAGGAGATAGACATGAGGCAGGTACTGTCACTGTGCAGGGAAATCTGTGCCATGGTTTGTCTCACTGGTGCTCCATTGGTGTCCTGTACCACTCCAGTCTAGGAAGAGGTGTGAGGGAAAAGGGTTTACCTGCCACAGTTACATGGAATCAGTCTTTCTCTCAAGTCCATTAACGTATCTCATACAAAGACCTTCAAACCTTCTCTGAGCCACTTATGCTTACATTTCTTCTACAGACTCCAAATTTATCACCAATACTCTATGTCCATGGATGCACTTTAAAGCTCTGAAAATACCTCTGACTTTTGATCACCTTGAGATCTCCAGTGGAATGTAATTTATTTATTTATTTTTTAAACCAAATGCAAGTCTGGGTCCAGATTTATCTGCTTGTTGGATATTTGTTTCAGTCTATTTACTGCTGCCATTATACATTTAATTCCCTTGTAAACATTAATGTGCTTATTCCCGTCACATATGGCTGAAACGCTGGGTAGTTTTCAGTGACAGGGAGTGCTATCAAAACTGGAAGGAAAGAGAGAGAAGTGCCTTATGGTGGGGAAAGGTACTTTGGTGGTTAAAGACAAGAAAAAGCAAGCAATAAGCAAAGAAATAAACAATTGTCAATATGGACATTTCAACTACCAGTAGTCTTCTTTTTTTCTTTTTATTTCCTTGACTGAAGCTGTGGTATGAGGCCAGATCTTATGTATAGTTCCCTTTTCCATGCGAATGTCTGTAGTGAAAGTGGATGAGGAAGGTAAAACTCAATAAGAAAATAGAAACTACGTTTTCAGTATACACAAGAAGGATTAAGAATGGGATTATTTGCATAGAATTACCTCTTTTCCTCCCAGAGATTACATAAGAATACAGATCTTGGCTAATGGGAGTCAAACCCAAACTACATTTTAGAAATATTACATCTGATGAGATTTGATTTATGTGTTGTTTCCAGCTTCACAGAATTTATGACATAATTAATGCACACAGATGGGCCTCTGTGAACAGTAAGTTTCTAAAGTATTAATTCCACTATTATGGACTTTATAAGTGTTTACAGCTGTGTTAAGGTTGGTAAGTAGCAAGGGAATTCTTAGCAGGAAATATTACATGAATAGGATGTTATAAAAGTCTGACGCTTCTTGCGTGCTTGGTTGGAAATTTCCAGCTTGAATTTGTTAGGGGAAAAAGAGAATGTAACATGGGACTTATTTGGGCTCTTTGCTGCTGTGCTGATGAGGAACTCATCCCAGCAAAATCTCACACCCAGTTCCTTTCCTGAAAGAGCAGCCCTGGCCTTGGCTTGGTGCACATGCATGTAATATATGGCATTGCTGCAGACCCTGTGCAGTGCAGGGCCTGCGTCCCTCTGGTGAGGCCCAGCTCCAGCCTCAGGAGCACAGGCTGGCTTTCAGCAGAGGGCTTTGGTCCTAGGAACTAGATTTCAAGGTGCCCATACTTTTTGCAGTATTTCTGTGCACATTCTTACAATGCTAACGTGTTTGTATGAGGAGTTTGTAGCCCCAGGAGAGCACTGAAGGTGTTGAAGCTACTGTGTTATAGATCTATAAAACTCCCTTGTATGACTAAATTGCTACTTAATAGGAAACCATGGTGGCTGTAAACAGGAAAATGGTATAACAGTTATAAATAGTTCACTTCTGAGCAATTGCTGTGGAAGAAAAAGAGGGAATTACATGACAACAACTCAGTACAGGTCCCTGGCTGAAACAAGCCAGCTGCTTTGCCAGCCCTTGGGAGTCTGAGTTCTGCACTGCCCCTGCCGCATGGCTCTGAACATTGACATAGAATATCAAGGTGGTCTGCACTGACAGTGAGGTTAAACATTTAGACTTCTTTTTTTCTGTTCTTCTTCTGGAGGTTTAGGAGGAAGTTGCCAGCTCCTAAATCACATTCAGGCTCTAAAGGTCAAAATGTATCTCCTGGTGCACATCAAAGAGTTTCTTAGCTCTGACTACTGGAGAAATGGGGCTTTCATCATCTATTATCCCATGCAAGGCTGTCACTGTCCCACTGTTGTGCTCTCCTCTCACTGTCTCCTTCATTATCTTCAGCCCTGCTCTTCCCTTTCTTCTGCCAATCTACAGCCATGCTCTGCTCCTGGTACTTTCTTCCCTCTCCCTTTTTCTAAAGTGCATTAGTTTCAGACAACTTCAGCTCACTAGAAGCTGCCCAGAGCTGTACCCGAGACTGCTGCGCCATGGTGTTCTGCTTCTCCTGCATCACCAGGGATCTGAACAGTGGGCACTGGGAACAAGGTAGCACTGAGAGGTTCACCAGCACCCCAAGGACCAGAGGCTGCAGCTTGGCTGTAAGAAGGGAAGTAAATCTCCCAGATAATAAGCAGAGTAGTTGATTAGCCTGCTTACATGTTGGCAATTTCTGCCCAAAAGCATAGAAGTCCACCAGGCTATGGTACCTGTTACCTCTTAATCCTTGAAAAACACAGTGTTTTGAGATGTCTGCATTACTTTACTTTTAAAAAGTCATGTTTGACATCAAGTTCCTCTGCCTTTGGGTCACCTTGTGTTTTATACACCCTTTAAGCCTGTCTCCCTGACTGGGAAATGTAAGTTAGATTTTTGAAATGCCAGAACTGTTCAACTGCTCTTTTGCTCAACTTCTGCGTATCAGAGACGGGAGCAACAATTTTCTCACAGCATTAGCGTGCCATGAGCTACAGTGAATGTACTTTATAAACAGGAGAAAGTACAATAGAGCTGCTGTGAGTCATGGTGGATTCGATACACATAGTTTATTTTTCCTACTTTTCTGTGCTTGTAGATGCTAATTCATGATAGATACAATTGAAACATTTGACATTTCTGGTTTTCTGTTCTGCCAGGCTCCTTTTGCTGTTTTTCTCTAGGTTGTAACCCTTTCCTGGCAAACTTGCTTTGAACTGGATTGTGGGTAGGTACTTGTGAATATGACTATTTGTATACTAAAACGTACCATTTATCTTAAAGATTTTAATAATAGAAAAAGATAGCATTTACTTATGCAAATGTAAGTATTTTCAGGTTAAACTTACACAACAGATCCACTTAGTAACTGTTGTGCTATGAAGAGTCTTTATAAAAGCCAAAAGCAATACCTTAAGTTCAAATATTTAATAATTAAAATCCCTTGATTAGCAAAACATTGCAATGCTGGTCTCTCCTTTGAACAGAATGATGTCTATGACACAAGTAGCATCTGTAAAAATACGTGTCCTAATTATTAGAAACACATTTCTTTCAGTGAAGTTCACCATGGCCAGAAAGAGGGACTTGCTGCTCTTTTCTTTGTGTGTACTTTGGCCAAGGCAGAATGTGATGCCAGCTGTTTGGTAACAATAACTAGAAAAGTAAGTTCCTTCTTCTCAGGCTATTCTGTATCATTCATTTACTTTCATCTCTATCCCAAACAAGATTAGGGGTGGAAACATGTTCACCAAGATTTTTCTCCCTAACCATGAGTTGTGTATTGCAGCATCTTTTCAGTGCCTTTAGAAAACATGAGTAGATTAAAAACTGCAGTACATTACACTGACAGATGAGATGGACTCTTTTTTTTTCCCCCTTATATAACTGGATAAACAGTTCTGTAGGAAAATAGCGTTATCATCATATGTTATTCTCTGCAGCAGTATGTGCATAAGTAATCCACAGCAGAGATACCTTTAATAACAGAAAATGAGAAGTGAGTTCTGCTGTATGGCTTTGACTTCCAGTTCTAGCACTAGAGATGTACACTGAGATAATGTGGTACCCTGTACTGTTTCAAACCCGCAGAAAAACTGGTTCCCTTTAAATGAGTATCACGCATGTGTCTACATTTTGCTGTGATGATAACTCATGATTACTTCTCCAGTGTTCAGAACTCTTGATACTTACAGTGCTGAACCTGTGAACAAATGAAGAGTCAGACACCTGAATAATAGGAATGAGAATAACAGTTATGTTGTTTGTGATGCTTCTCCTGTTTCATTCCTCTTCACCGTTCCTTGCAGGCTTTAGCCAAACAGAAGCCCAGCTCAGGCTTAAAAGCCAATATGAGCTAAATATGCTTTTGGCTAAACTTCAAACTTGTTTGTTCACTGCCTTGAGTCAGTGTGCCAGAAAAGGGCACCGATCTTGAAAAGAAACACCGCCTTAATTTGTCACATATGTCACTACAAATGGATGCTTGTGATGGAGGAATTCAGTAGCTTCTTAAGGAGATCAACAGATTACATTACAGTTTGAAGGGAGCATTACTAGAAGATTAGAAGCCTCTTTTAATGACTGAGATTAAAAGCACTGAAAATCTCAGCTGCTACATTGCTTGATTTGCTAAGATCTAGGTATGTGGGTGTGCGTTTTCTAACCTTATGAATAGATGTGGTTTTGGCTGATGGAGAGGACCATAACTGGTTCCAGAATTCCTAAATATACCCAGAACATCAATTAAAAACACTGTGAGCACATATCAGTGTTGTTAGAGAGGAGGAGAATCAAAGCTTTACAACACACTGGAAAATAACCAAAAAAAACCCTGCTGTGTTGAACTGTATTTACGTGCAATGTTTAGTTCAACACCAACAAAAAATAGAGTATATGTGGAAAGCATTTTTGAAGTTATTTTCAATTGAGTTGTAATTAGTGCAGCAGACTTTTAACGAACAGTGTGCTGTTACTGCCATATGTATGCTGTGACTCTTAAAAGCCGTGAGTTTGTCAAAAGTTATACTGGAATGTGCTTCTACCTGGAATGTTTTTAAACTTTTCATACATATAATTAAGACCAAACAACTGCACTCCTCTAACGATGTGTAATTGGATGGATAATGGCTATCATTGTGGCA
Source organism: Excalfactoria chinensis (assembly GCF_039878825.1). Lineage (NCBI taxonomy): Eukaryota > Metazoa > Chordata > Aves > Galliformes > Phasianidae > Excalfactoria > Excalfactoria chinensis. The sequence goes on from NC_092826.1 coordinate 125,381,721, forward strand.
GCACATGCAAAGTAATTATTGCGGGCTTCTAGAACAGCAAGCACTTGGGACAAACCTAACACATTTGCAATATACAGCTGTGCCGTTTGACAGGAATGGGTGATAAATGCATTCAACATTTTAAATATTCAGTTCTACAATCTAAGAAAAGTTTTCATCCCATTGTAGTGCTCCTCTAAAATGGTTCATTTATCAAAGCTTTGGTTTTGGTAGGAAACTCTACCCCTGGTTGTTTAACACTCTTGTCAGCCTGGAGCCAGTTCAGAAAATATCTTAAGGGTTCTAGGCTCCATCAGTCATTACCAGATATTTTCATTGTCTGTCCAGCAGTTGCCCCTTCATCCTTGAACACCCTGTATCACTTCACTCATTTTAGAAGAAAAGAAATACCTGCACAGAATGAATCCAGACTCACCATGCCCATCTCCACAGCTGTGACATCTGGTTCCACTCCCTCAGCCCAGTAGATCAGGTTGTCTAAAGCCCCATTCAACCTGGCCTTGAATACTTTCAGGGATGGGGCAGCTTCTTTGTGCCAGTGTCTCACAACCCTCTCAGTGAAGAATTTATCCCGTTCATCTAACCTGAACCTAACATCTCGTAATTTAAAGCCATTACCCTCAGATATTCAAACTGATCATCATTCCTAAATGAACTCAGAAGAATTTCTTCAGCTTGCTTTTAGCTTTGAACATCACTGCCCTATTTAGGAGCTGAAGAAAGGCCTGAGATTTTTCCCTTCTGTGGCAACTGGACTGTGGAAGATGTTCCTGCCCCCTCAAGCCCTCTCTTTCACTTGTCTTTGGACTTTCATGGTGACAAGAACTATTGTCAAAGAAAAGACAGTGTTTGGGATGACATCATTTGAATGATTGCTCTTCCTCTGTTTCATTTTTAGATTGTACTTAGTGTCAGTAACAGACTTAAGCTTTACTAGCACTGAATCCCAAGTGCAGCGGAAGTCAAGGCTGTGAGGTTAGGATAACTGGGTAAGTAGGCCAATAAGTAATTATGATAAGAAGGTTAGTAAAATTAGTAGCAGCAATAAATGGCTAAAGTTATCCTACTTGAGTTCTTTGTTCTACATTTTGCCAGTGATTGTTTTCTTAGAATTATTTACTAGAAGCAGCAGAAAATTGTTAAGCACTCTCAGAGTCATAAAAGTGAAAACTAAATGACAACGACGGGGTATGTCTATGACATTTGATGTGAAAAGGGCAATGGAACTAGTGTTTGTGAAGTGGAATGTTTTACACTGAGTGATACAGTAGATAGATTTTACAGAATCCAAAACAGAAGTTGATGCAAACGGAAGGATAAGAGAGGCTTAAGCAGAAACACGTTCAAAGCAAAAGAGGGCCTGTAGCTGTTACAACTGAAGGGTGGCACAGGATTAGCAGTTTGGTGCATCTGTCATCAGTATTTGAACACAGCCTGTGTTCAGTGATAGAGATGTGATATTTCAGGTGAAGTACAGGGCTCAACTTTATTTCAGTCTCTCTTCTATTATTTTTGGGTTATGATCACTGCACCTGGGCTTTTCACTTTTTACTCCTTTTAACACTGAAGTCTGGAGGACTTTGGTCCTAGATCAGCATGTATGAAGCAGACTACCCAAATAGGATGTGAGTCAAATAATACATAATTCTTCAGACTTGAAGTGCAAAGATGTTCTTCTGGAACTGGCCCTGTTGCCTAATAAAGCATGCAGGTGCAAAAAGTCATGGACACTTTGGTTGAAAGAGAAATGAAGACTACACAAAGAGGGACACAGCTTTACACAGATGGACATTCTTCAAAGGACACATCACAGTTGTGTGTTCTGTTTTCCTGCTTTTACTGATGTGTTGTTCTGTCCACTGGATGCTAGAAGTTAAAGTGAGAATTAATGCCTATATCCTTGTCCCAAAGATCTCTATCTAAAAAACCTACAGCTTAATTCATTGGTCTCGCAGCCTGGTCAAAGTTCTCCAGGTTTTGAGTTCATCTATGTTGGTAGAAGTCACTGGACAAGTATTATACTCTCACATTTTCTTAAAAGATAAGGAAAATAGAGATCAGTGACTGTTTTATTACATAAATGATGTCTCCTTGAACACTTTATTATAAAAATACCCCAAAAGTTCACTTGCAGTGGGGAGAAGAGGATCACAGGATGGAGTATGATTGTAGTTTGTACCTCAGTATGTCCTGCAGTGCCCACTCCAGGACGTGCAGGAGAAGAGATGTACATTTCTGTCCAATATATCTCCATGGGGACTGCTTCCAGGATCTGCTCTGCAAATCTGCTCTGGATGCTTCCAGAAATGTCTCACAGATACTACTCAGGCAAAAATACCCTAAGCTTATGAGAAGCACACAAGTTATCTTTTTGAAATAAAACAAACAGCTTCAGAGACAGATGTACATGTAAAGCTTGAAGTTTGCCTGGAGGATGAACATAGAAATTTCTCTTGCTGAATGGAAAAGCATCAGCCACACAATGGCCACATGGAGTTTAAATATCCCATGCTTCATCCATATGTGATCATCATGGCTTGGGAAAGTTCACTTTCTTCCAATCATGTTCTTAATCCTGTTGGTTTAGAAGACATTCTTCCTTCTGTATTGCACAAAAATGTATCACTCTGTAGATGGTTGGGGCATGTCAACTGTTAAGCTGAGTGTTTTAGAATGGAGCAGTTCAGTATCTGCTGTTCTTTAAGCGAGGCTGCCTTCCTACTTATGATCTCATTAGTCTTGCAAGAGAAATTCTTGAGAAGTCCCAGGAAAGAGAAGCAAGAAAACACAGGCCCTTTTGTGGAGGAAAACTGAGAGGAAAAGGGCCTCATCCAGTTCTCAGAGGTGTAATATCTCCAGAAATATTACTAAAACTGCTGTTCTTCTTGAATATCTTCTATTTCGGAAGAGTATCTTGCTGTTTGAGGAGAAAAATACCAATTCTGCAGGGATCTCAGATCTACCAGAGCAGGTGCAGGCCTGATCTGAACTGTGGATATCTACATGGGAACATTTTCTGTAATTTCAGATGAGATACAGTTGGAGTCCTTCAAGACCTACAGGGATGTCTAGTTGTGTGCCTAAACATGACTTCAAATTAATCAGAGATTACATGCCTATGTATACTAGGTGCAGTACCATATATATGGGTCCTGACAAAGATCGTGATAAGCATTGTGTAAACAGGTAACAAAGCCAGTCTGTGCTTCAGAGAGCTTGCACAAGTGAAAAACAAGTTGTAGTAGCTGAGTGAAATAAGCCAAATGATTTTATGTTCTGAAGAGATCAAAATAATGAAATGAATAATTTAGTTGAAGTACCAGTTTACTGCCTGGGGACACACTTTCTTGCTGATGTTGTGGCACCCACAGTTTTGAAAACAAAGTCTGTAAGTAATATGCATCCTAAGATGTTTATCCAGGCTTTTAGAGACATTTATCCAGTGAAAATGTATCCACGCATGCACTCACATATGTATACACACACACAAACAGGTTCTTATCACATGTCAAAATACCTTGCTGACAGTGATTACAGGTTTAGAAATAACATTGCTGTTCTTTAACTTGATAGAATGATAAACAAATGAGAAACAAGCTTTAAATGCTCTTTCTTTTAGCCAGATCTGGTATTTTTCTGAAGTTTCATCTTAAAAATTCTTCAATATCTGTTGCTTTGTCATGTATCAAAATGAATCCTGCACTATTACTAAGGTGTGATTCACTAGGGTTTTTCATATCCTGAAATATGTTTTTCCCAGCTAACCTTTACCTTGGAGGATCAGCAAGAGGCTGCTGGGTTCCCTGCAGTGAAAGTAAGTTTGCAGCACAAACCTGGTTGTGCATGCATAAGGTTTCATGGGTATTTGGTGTTCTCTGTGCTGTCCTTACTACAAAAGTTAAGACAGTGACCTCTGGTTCGACTGCTGAAAGCTTCTCTAATGTCTCCATTAAGAACTTTTTGAGAGAAAAAATATCTCCTCCCTTTAAAATAGAACAGCAAGGAATTGTTGGGTAATGGAATTATATATATTAAATGCCATCCCTTCTTTGTGTAAAAAAAATAAATAAGAAGGGTAACAGTCGTTCTGTACAGGCTAGGTGAAGTTTCCCAGACAATTTGAGACTGCTAGGGAGGTAAGGTAGTTAATAAACCCAAGTACTGATGCTATTGCTTGGACAAACTGTTTCCTACCAGGTGGTTCTGCTTATCACTATGGAAATAAACTGCTACAGTGGGAGTCTTGTTTACTCTTTGGATGACTCCTCTCTCTGTAACTTGTAATTGCTAAGTGGTGGGATGCTTCGCTTTAACACAAGAGAAGAACAAACAGGGCAAAAGTAACAGTGGTGGGAGCAGACACATTCTGTTTGTTGTACTTTTATCTTGTAAAGTAACATGATTTAAGTTTTGAAATATCCTAAACTGATGAAAAACTGGACAGGGTTTTGATCTTCTTAGCATTATATAAAAAAGGTTAGTTTTTGGTATCTTGCTTAGCTCTACAGAAAAAAACTAACATGGATTTGGGCCTGATGAAAGAAGAAAAAGACCAAATTACTAGAACAGTCCTGGAGATAAATGGAATAGTAGTAAATAATTTCCAGAGGGCATTTATTTGAAAACTGCTGGCCCAGAGTTGAATGAGATGAAGGTAAGGTGACATACTAATTAAAGGGTAAGATGATTATAACTATATAATTATGAATATCAAAAGTTACTGTGAAATTTACATCCAAGCATTCAGAACCCGACCCTGCTGACTGTGCCAGTCTGGTCAATACTTCGTACATGTTGTAAGTTGCTCTTTCTCTGTTGAGTCTTCATACGTATGTAGATGAGGTTCCTGTATTTCAGTGAAAGGAGAGAGATTTGAATATTGTATGTGTAGTTATTAGATAATTAAACCCTAGGAAGAAATGAAAATAAAAATTCCTTGGGAAAAGTCAGATGGCTGCTAATAAGGCAGGAAACCATTTGGCTCTTGGAGAAATGCAGCACTGAGCAGAGGCAGTTAAAGATGGCCGGGCAGTGGGTTGCATGTGTATCTCTGAGAGGAGGAATTGGCTCCAGCAGTACTTGGTTGCAAGCATACAATTGAGACAGGTTTTTGAATAGAAGCAATGCACTGGCATCAAGGACATGTGGGAATTCATACTGATGATAAATCTGATTCCAGATATTTTTATTTTTTGCTTTTGATCTTCCAAAATTCTTCTGTAAGACAAAGATCATGGTGCTTTGTGTTTGGAAGAAGCAAACTGGAACAGTACAGCTGTGACTAACAAGTGGCAAGAAACCATTTGGGTAGGCTGCAAACTGCTTGTGATCCCACCTGGCCTGTTAATACTGGTATTCCTACACCATCCTCTCCTACTAAAACAGACAGACAGCAGAGCATCATCTAGCTGTCATGCAGCTGCTCCATGCCTGCTTGCTACCACGCCATTCATGTGTTCCTTGCTTTCTCCATTTCTCTTGAGCATATTCTAAGATACTGTCAAAGGGGCTTGCATTCTCCAGGAAGCACAAGTACATGACTAGTTATTTTCAGCTGAGAATTTGCAAGCATATATGGTAAAACTTCTTAAAAGAATGTCTCCAAGGCAACTATTTTAATCTTCTTAGCAAGATGATGCATGACAAAATAGTTAAAAAAATGTAGCTGCCCTTACAGCATTCCTTAGCTTTTGTAGGACTTTAAGGCTACGCTTGTAATCTAATTAATGCCAGGATCTAAGCCCAGGCTAATAACCGGATTGTTAGTTCAGTTGCTGGCACAGTTTTGGCATGTGCCAACTTGCACGTTCCCCAGCAATGCTTGGATCCAACCCAGAGCTCCGCTTCCACTGGGCACTGATCCCACATGGCAGGAGATGAAAGCTGGACTTTGTCCCTCAGTCTCAAGGCCAGAAGATGAGTGTCTTGACCTCTTCTATTTGCTAGTATAGTAGTTGCCTAATATTCTTAATTTTGTTTCCAATGGAAAATGCCAACAACTACTTATTGAAATGGAACAACTTAGCATTGCCACCATAGCACACAGTAAAGGAACAGGATCCATCTTTGAGGGAGAAAGTGGAGCATGCTTTTATATATTGTTATACCAAATGATCTGCGTAAAGGTCTTGCTTCATGCAATCAAATCTTATGTGGAACCGTGTGAAGGATTAATGACAGAGGAAACATTCAGAGTACTATGGAGTAGCTGGGAGAAGTACCTGGGAATGATAGTCCCTGGCTGGGTCCTTGATGCCACAGATTTGCAACAAATCCAAGTACTGCAGCTGAGGGGAGCAACGTGGAAGAAAGAGTAGCAGCAAAACCAGGGAAAATGATACAGCTCTCTTTGTCTTTTTGCCTGTCTCTTCCAATTCGGCGATTTATGTCTCTGCTGGGAAACCTGTAAATGAATGAAGCCATTTGTTGGGATAAGCAAATCAGCGAAATTCAACAGCTGGACACAGAGGAATGGAAATGTAATAAAGACTTCTTTGTGAATTGAACTTAGTTCTTGCAAGTGTTTTCTTGATGCTGCCTGAAGCAACCCAGTGAATTATGATGTTTGACGCACAAAAAAACAAAAACCAAACAAAAAACCACACCCTATGCTGGGTCAACAACTAATCACAAAAAATAATAATTTCTTTATTTTATCCATTGCATGTACATAAGAGAGCCTAATCTTGATGGGATAAGTGAGTTTTTGGCAGATATGTTCAGTTTGATTTGAAGCCTGTGCATATTTACAGACTGAACAAAGAGGAAATACTAATCTGGTAATAAAGCCTCTTATTCTAATATGTACACAACATTCATAATACAGATCTTGTGGCAGAAAGTAGAAGTGCTGAGATAAAATATGTTTAAAAACAAAGAAATACATTGTGGCATTTTGAACAGGAAATGGAAAATACACAACGCAAATTTTTATTAAATAATAATTTGGTGGAGAATGATTTCTTCATTCTGGCCAAATGTATTTCAGCATTTGTGACAATGCTCAAAACTAAAGTTAGGATTTGAATTTTCAAGACCATGAGATGGATGACTGCATCGTAAAAGAGTGTATCCATGCAAAACATTTTGATAATTAGCAAGAGTGAGAGAAGAAAACGATGTGCACTACAACTGAATTTGAGTTTTGGTAGCCTAATTACATTTCTAGAGGTTGCGTAGTGCCCTGAGGGCTCTGCAGTCTGTCTCATTCTGCTCAAAAGGTTGGTCAACTCATTGCCATTGCCATTTTTTGAGTAGTAACAATAAAACATTTGTCTTCTGCTTACTGAGTGCCAGTGAAAATTACTGTTGCATCCAGGTGTATGTGGAAATGAGATTTGTTCATTTTTATGTGGTTACGTGCAAATATAAACAAAAATATGGAGCCATAAATGTCAGCTATAACCTTTAGCTTTAAGGTCTCTATTAGCCTGGAGGTAATGTTGGATAAAAGAGAAATAAAATTGAAATGGAAATAATATATATATATATATTAGTGTAATATAATTTTTGACAGTACCAAGCCCATGGAAATAAATTAATAATAACATTAAATCTGCTAAACCAAGCTTTCTAAACAGAAGGCAGCTGCAGTCCCATGTTACGAACGCTATATCTGTTTCTCAGATTCAACCAGTAGCTTCCCCTTAAAAGAAAAGAATGCAACAAGAGCAATGAGAATCAAAATAAATTATTAAACAGAGAACTCAAATTTAGGAACATATAAGAGGAGGAATATTTATTTCTTCCAAAGAAAGAATTCTGTCTGCAAGATGATGTAAATCCCTATATTGTCTGTCTTGTTAGCTGCACTTGTTGCCACCATGCTTAATAGCCTTGCTCCTGGAATCACTCTGCTCATGTGCTCATGTAGAGATTTTATTTCTGAACATTCTTAAGATGAATAAGTCATTTTGTGTTGCATACAAGATTCACTGAATAAAAAAAAATCTACCTTGAGTTAATTTTTTTTCAATGTAACATTCCAGGCCTATTGAATTCATGAGCTTTTAAGGTAGCATTAAAGGCACTATAATAAGCTGCAACACATTGTGACTCCCTGTTCCCTCTGTACTGCTTAATGGTTTTAGGATTTGCTACCATTAGGCTAAATTGAACTAATGCTTGGAAACTTACTTTAGTAACTGGGAGGGAAGGGGGAAATGTCATTCATTAGTCATTAATTGTTTTTGCTTTTCATATCTCACTTCAAAAAATCTCTAGAGCAATATACTGAACACTGTTTTTCAGTCAGAACACAGAGAGAAAACCACGAAGCTGAAGGAGCAGCCTTTTACCTGGACTTTTGTGATCTTCAGAGTAATAGAGCATTAAGACAATTTGCACTAGGAGGACCATTCTAAAGATGATGTTACCAGGGCTTTCAGCTAATCAGCGCTCATCACATCACGTGTGAACTACTTGTACCACATTCAATACCAGCTTGCTCTAAACAAAGATGTTGGCGTTAAAAACACAATAATAGCAGTGTCTACCAAACTTAAGGAGTTATCTGCTTTGCAAAAAATATTAATAATAATAATAAAGCCTTCCTTTTATTTCCTCATTTCATGAATTTCCTGGGACTTCCCAGGCTGAGGGAGTGGCTTTATTCATTGCAGATGGTAGAAAACAGTGTTCAGTAGGAGATAAATGATAGAAAACAAATCTCTGCTTGCTATTATTTATTGTTCATTCTTTAGAGGCCTTAGTTTGGCGGCCTGCCTCGTCATTGGTGATTCCTCAAGAATGCTCCCCCGCTGTGTTCTGTTTGGGCTGGGTATGATGAGATGGGGTGGGATTGGATTTGATGAGATGGAATGTGCACTGGGGTGAAGATCCAGGAGTACTGCTTGCTGTTTGTCCTTCCGTTCCCTCTGATGGCAGTTGCTTTCTAGTGCCTACTGAATGAGGGATCAACTCGTGATGTCCAGCTATATGTCCTGTCTCTTTTCTTATCAGAGTAATTGTTAGTTTTGCTGTGTTTCGTAGTTTGCTGATGGGATAGTGCTAGAAAACTTGGACAGTTACCACTATCTGAGTGCTTATGCACCAATTTTGAGGTTCAAACAACATTCCAGTTCTGGAGACAGATAGATAGTCAAAAGCCAAATTTAGGATGCATGGTTTTTTTTAGTGTCTACTTCCCTGAGAAATGTGCAGTTTGCATTTTTTCTCAAGATGTCCTGAACCCGAGAATGAAGTTTAATGTTGTTTTTAATAGAAAGGTCAGTGATGACTGGCTGCATTTCAGAAATTCCTACGTGAAAGGAATTTCTTTCAACAGTGCTGCCAACAAGCAGTGATCCAAACCCAAGTGAGGTCAGTTCACCTGCCCAGGCGATTGCAATGGCCCAGATTGTAACTGGGATTTCTGAAAAACTGGCATTCTACATATTAGTCAGCCAGGCCTGAATGTGGGGATGAAAGGGCATTATTCTGTGATTTGACACTGACTCTTCTCTGATGCTTATTATTCTTCAGCTATTCCTGAACACCATTTGTTGCATCCCTACCCCTGCCCTGGTGGAAGCTCTGTTGCACTCCGGGTCTCCTCCACCCTCTCTCCACAGTTAACTTTTTGTCCTCAGTGTTGATTTTGTTACAGTTCACTCCAAATTTGCTGTTCTGCTGTTTATACCTTCTGTTCCAAACAAACACCCTCAGCTCAGCCATTCTTTCAACTTGCAGAAACTTTGTTTTGTTGGAATCTGGCATCTCTGTGCAAACATCTGTTGACGCCAAAGCTCACAGCAGCAGTCATAAAGACCCCAGCAGTAATTTACAGCAAGCATGGAATATCTTGAGTTGGAAGGGACCCATAGGGATCAGCAAGTTCAACTCCAAGCTCTTTCTAACTTTCTTGTTGATACAGATGCCATCTAAAAGTACTGGTGAGGTGGGCAAAGATACCATATTCTTCTTGGTACAAGGAAACTCTTCCAGTAGAAGACAGTTTATTTCACATTTTGAGAAACAACATTTTGAGAGTGGACATTCTGGACATCCGAGGAGAGACAATAGTCCACAGCTACAGAAAGAATGATTCTAGAATGATAGAATCTTTTGAGCTGGAAGGGATGTTTTGCTGCCATTTATGTTTTTTCACGATCTGAAATTAGAACCGCTCCTGAGAGACATCTCCTTATGAAAAGTATTTTTTATTCTACTTGATTGCCTTGACTTAATAGAGGTCTTTTCCCAGCATTTGCTTGTTTTTTGTTTGGGTATGGGTGTCATAATCTCTCCGTTAATCCAGGAGGTTGATTTCAGATAGGAAAGAACCTCCTCTAGAGAGAATATCTTTGAAATATTCTGTTTAAATTTATCCTATAAACCTCCCACTTCCGCTGCTGTTGTAATATCCTGCTTTGGATTCTAGACAATAAAGGAACAGCACTGGTTTTAAATATTTCATTCCCCAGAAGGTTCATATGAGCACAGGGTGTGCAAGGCTGAGGCTCTGCATATGGTCCTTCCCACAGCTGCTGGTTAAGTGACAAGAGCAGAATACCAGTGGGTATTTAGAGAGAAGCCTTTCCAGGAGAAAAAATGGTTCTTAGTGGGTAAGCAAATGTGATTAAGCTCATACGTTTGTGTTTATTTTCTTTCCTTCCTTCTCATTTTCCCACCTTTACGGTGATTCTCTTTGATACTTTCTGTGATTTATTTATCTGGGTATCTGATTTATTTCTCTGGTCATGAAAAGCTACCTGGCAGTGAACAATAAATATACATTGCATTGAAAAGTAGCTAATACTATAAGTCAGCCAGGGAGATAGTCTGCAGCATGGCTTGTCCCACTTGGTTTGACCCGGGGATGTGTGGGTCAATCAAGCAGTGCATTATCATTTCCACCTCAGGGAAAGGTTCACTGTCAACCTGAGTCAGCTGCAGTCAGCCTTGACAGGAGTGGGACAGATCCCTAATCAGTATTTTAATCACCTACCTGGAGTGGTTTAAATGAAGTCAATTAAAGGGTCTCTCATCAGCAGAAAAAGCTGTGCCCAGCTAGTTGTAGAAACTTATGTAAGATCTCTGTGGAGAGGTAGGGGTATTTTTTTTTTCTTCTTCCCTCATTCATTCATTTGGATGCTAGGATATCTGTTTATTGCTTCCTTTTTCTCTGTTGGTTTTTCTGATATATTTTGTTACAAATATATTTTTATTCAGTATTCCTGTAGAGCTGATAAACCGCAGTCTGCCCATAGAGAAAAAAAACATGGCTGTAATTGATAAACAGAGACATTGTATTTTAACTCCTAGGATACGAATTGAAGTTTTGATATAAAGGGAATCCTTTCCCATTGAGTCTTGAACTGTGTCACCTGTTTATAGAGACTTTGTATTTACAGATCTGTGAACACATGACCTGTTGTGCAATTGATTTGATTTTGAAAAAGGTAAGGCCGCTGTGTTGTAACCTGTGGTGTTTGTCATTCCTATAGTCACACTGAAGTGCAAAACCAGCTTAATCTTAAAAACACCTGACAGTCAACCTGCAGCATGAATATGAAAATATGTTTAAAAGTAAAAACTGCCTTCTCAGGACATCCCTAATGGAGTCCCTATTAGTGAGGGAATAAAACTGCCGAGGGAATGTTTGGAATAAACTTCTGAAAGTGATTCCTCTGCTGTGATTGCTAGAATTCTTGAGCAGCCTCACTTTAAGTGCTTTGTTGGGCAATTCAGTGGGGCCACAAGGAAGAAGGAGGCAGACTCTTTAGTAGGGTCTGCTGGCATAGGATAAGAGGAAATGGTTTCAAACTAAAAGAAGGGAGATCTAGATTGGATATAAGAAAAAAGCTTTTACTATAAGGGCATTGAGGTACTGGCACAGGTTGCCCTGAGTGGTGGTGAATGCCCTGTCACTGGAGACATACCCTATCAGGCTGGAAGGGGCTCTAAGAACCTGATAAAGCTGTGGATGTCCCTGTTCATTGTAGTGGGGTTGAGCTAGATGGCCTTTGAAGGTCCTTTCCAACTCTAGTGCTTCTATGAATTTGTTCCTCTCATTCTTCTTTGAAATACATCTTGTTTCTTTGTCAATGGAAGAGATCAAATCTCTTCGCTAATTCTGTGTCATTGCATTTTCTTCCCCAGTAGAGTCATTTTGGCACTGCATTAGGGACTTTGTGTTAAAGGCTGAGCTGGGCTGACACTTACAACATGAATTTTAATTTTCCTTGCTATTTAGATGTTAAGATGAGTAAAACTCCTGTTCTTATCTCTGCTGATGTCTGAGATAAATTTCTAAAGAAACAACCAAAGCCTTCTTGAGGAGACCTGGCCCTGCAAGAGGTGCAAAACTGCAGTGATGTTTTCTGAAACCCGTGTGGGCATGATTTTGACACTGCCTTGTGTGGGCAGTTAAAACAACTTCCTCATTGTCTCTTCTTGCACATCAAAGTCCAGAGCCATGGGGATGCTTGTAAACCTGACCTGGACACCTGAAAATCACCTGTGTTGCAGCTGGCAAGTGTCATGTACTTGCTTAGTGCATGGCACTGTTGGGCATCCCTTGTGCATAGCAGGGTAAGACACACAGACAGCACTGGACCAACCCACACTGCTGACATCCCAGAGCAAAACAGCTTTAGAAAGTAACAGACCCCTTCTGGATTGCTAGACCCACATTCTTGCATTTGTGGTGGTTGTTTTGGTTGGATATTTCAGTTTTAAAGTAAGAGGAGGATTTGTTGGCTGCTGCATCTGGCCACTCTGGTATGAGCTGCTATTTCAGATTTTGTTTTTCAGCAAGCCAGCATACAGGATTTGTCCCTGTTTGTGTACAGAGGAGAAGACAAAGACCACCATGAAGCACAGCTCTCTCAAGAAAAATAAGCAGCATCACACAACAAAACCCATGGGAACTATTAGATCCTGTGAAAGAAAGGTCAACTAAGGCTTATAAAATCAAAGTCACTTTCTAGTTTTTCTTGTTTATCTGCTTCATCTTGCACAGGGATTCATATGTGCAGGACTTATTGCCATGGAGGAGCTGTGAAGCAGCTGCATCACCTCTCTCAGGGCCACCTTCAGCACAACATTTCCTGGGTGTTCCCAAGGCTGGTGTGGCCTTCACTGTCTTCACAGGGGCATATGTGCCATGCCTGATGTGGATCAGAGAAGTGGGCTCCTCTTGCTCTTTGTTGCTGAACACCTATGTGATTCATACTGGTCTGTGCGATGCAGCTGTCCTCCATTTGCACAGTGGCTCTGATGGCAGCTGCCTTCAGACAGGTTGGGAAGAGTCACTGGAGTATATGAGTGGTGTGATTAAACCTTTCTCCTCTTCCAGTCCACAGCAAGTTTTTGAATCCTGAGGATATGACCATTAATGCAGCACTTTCAGTAGCTCTTTTTTTATTTACTATTTTTGAATCATAATCCTCTGAAGAATTAATATTCCATAAGTCTGGATAATGAGGCTATGCCTTATTGGTGCAATTGAGATGAAAATGATTGTTGTGGTGTGCAAACGTCTCAAATCAGGTGGAAGGCAGGCAGACACTGAGGGAACAAAAAAGCAAGATGGAAAGCATCTTTTTATTTATTTATTTTTTTATTAGAATGAGTATTTCAAGGGCTCAGGTCCTCAAAGCCCTTTCTCATGCCAGTCCATTGACCTCACTACAAGCCTCTCATGAGAGCCCATGTCAGTGGGTCTCTCATGAGAAGAGTGTCTTCTGAATTGCTCTTGTTGCTTAAGATTATAAAAGCTACAATCTGAGATGATCCATGCAGCTCATTTAGGATTTTTGGAAAGTAGAACAACAATAATTCAGTACAAATGAAATCAGAAATAAAGCTGTAAAGTGTTTATTGGCTGCTTCAGAAGGCTATTTCAGAAGTGTGCAGTGGAGATACGCCACCTACCAGATCAGTTTGTTTTTTAAAGGACTGAAAGGAAAACAAAACTCTATTGTGGTCGGATATCAAGGCAGTGGAAATCACTAAATAACATTAAAAACATATTTTGAAAAATGGAAGTCTTATCTTTATTGAGAAAATAGGAAAAACATAACCACTAGCAAGTTGGGTGTTGAACTGTAATAAAGTAAAACAAAGAAGATTTAGAGGGAAAATACAGTAAAAGTGTGAGGGCTGCTATAACACCTTTCTCAAAAGCACCAAGGCAGGAAGACGGGCAAAAAGTCAACAGGGCCAAAATGTGATGTAGATGTAGAAAAAAGCTCAGTAAAGACAAGACATTTCAGCAGAGTTAAAAGATGTGTTTCTATCAGTGCTGGTTGCAAAAATGGTTGGTGGCTCCCACCGGAGTATTACTTTGCAGGAGGTAAATGTGAGAAACCGATTGAAGTGTCTATGGGAAGGGTTTGGAATAAGTCAGTAAAAAGAACCTAACCAGTTCCCATGACCAGAAGAAATTCATGCAGGAGCTTTAAGTGTGTTTTGGTGCAAAACTACTGTCCCATTTGAGTTACTGCATTAAGCACTTAATGACAACAAACAACAACAACAAAAAGCTATGGATGGAACGCCAGTCTTTAAAAAAGAATTGAGGATCAGTCTGAAAAACTGGAAACTGATGGATTAGTGAGTCTGACAATCATATCAAGCAGATCAGGAGAATCTACTATAAAGACAGTGGAAGGTAGAAGGAGCAATGTTTTCGCTTGTAAGAAGTTTCTCATCTAAATATAATGGCCTTTGGTGCAAACATTCCTCTGATTGCTGTTATATGGAATGCAGACAAATTGCAGTAAATCTATGCTGCAAATCCAGTGCATTGTCAGAGATTTTGTTTTGGCTAGATTATTCTCCTTTATCTAGAGGGCAGTGTTTGCACTTAATTTTTGTATTAGTTTCAGCAGTAACCTCCTGCAAGGGAGTTGTGAGCACAGAAGTGTTATCTTGCTAATAGCCTAAATGGATTAGCTGGGTGAATATAACAAAGTTGGCACAATATGTTAAAATTGCTGCAGTGTGACTTAGACTGTGCTGCAGTGGTCTGTTGTCGCTGCAATTGGTACAGAGATGGAGGCTCAGGTAGGTAGATAAGGATTTTAAAAGTAAGAAAGGAAAATGATATCACAAGTGAAAACAGCCCATTTTCTCTGCCAGTAACAAAACAGGCAGTTTCATCGGTTGGTTTGCCTTTTATCAGTACTTTAAAATCGTTGCTTGTGTTACGTTGCAGCAGGTTTGCATTTTGCAAGCTGGAAAATTTTGTTGAGCTCCTCATCTTCCAAAAGTGCCCTTGAGCCGAGCTCTCTGCTAATCTCTTTTGAAAGTCAGTTTCAATGACATTTTGGGAGATTAGGAGCTGTTTTGTGATGTCTAGAAACAACAGCATGAGGGTGTGAGTGTGCTGTTCTCCAGCCTCCTGCTGTGTCTGCTCACTGAGCACTCTGTGGGCTTTTGAGTCTTTATACATCTGCCGGGATACAATCCTTAGCTGTTTCATTGAAGTGAGCAGAGCTGCTCATTGGAGCAGGGATCGCACAGCTGGACCTGGCAGCCCTGCAAAAGTGAGATTCAAGGAGAGACTTCCATATGTTAGGCTATTTATTAACATCATCTTACTGCTAATTTATAAGCAAAACTGTATTTATTCTCCATAAAAATGCTAACAAGTTCCTCTCACGTTCACTCACGCATCAGTGAGATAACTTTGTTTCATGATGACACTTAACATTCAAAGATAATTATTTTACTGTGGCATATTTGCTATAGACTGTGCCATCAGGTTTGCCCTGTACCTGTCATTTGCTCAGCATTTTGCTATGCTGAATGAACAGAATGTCACCAGGAAACTCAGGAACCTTCAGAGTGTTTTAAAAGGATTTAAGTGGGAGAGCTGAACTCACCTTTCTATCGTTTGGGACCTGCTTGTTCCAGCATTTTGCCCTGGAGCACCCACATTCATACTTTATTTACAGATCTCAACAGGCTTTGCCTTGTCAAATATTTTGAATTCCCTAATGAGGTGTGTAATGTCTCTTATATAAGCTCTGGTTCTTGCTCTACAATGAATTCCTTGCTGGTTTGTGATGAAATAGATTTTTTTTTTTTTTTTTCCCCATCAATTTTCTTTTCTTTTCTTTTCTTTTCTTTTCTTTTCTTTTCTTTTCTTTTCTTTTCTTTTCTTTTCTTTTCTTTTCTTTTCTTTTCTTTTCTTTTCTTTTCTTTTCTTTTCTTTTCTTTTCTTTCCTCTCCTCTCCTCTCCTCTCCTCTCCTCTCCTCTCCTCTCCTCTCCTCTCCTCTCCTCTCCTCTCCTCTCCTCTCCTCTCCTCTCCTCTCCTCTCCTCTCCTCTCCTCTCCTCTCCTCTCCTCTCCTCTCCTCTCCTCTCCTCTCCTCTCCTCTCCTCTCCTCTCCTCTCCCTTTCCAGGAATTAAGAAATGTAATATTTGGCTGCTTCTCTTACACCTTGCTTCATCACATCAGTCTGGTTGTTTGAAACTAATATCAGATACTACTTTTCTTGATAGCACATATTGTACTGCTGCCAGAAACTGTTGATCAGAAAATGGACTGTGAGCAAATCACGTCACATAACTCATTGGTGAGGTGCTATATAACAATAACTATCTCTCAATTACTCTGTCCAGAAATGTGCAAATCTGCAAGGTACCATTGAGAGAAAGAAACATGGCTCCTCTGAGAGTGCTCATTTGTCCTGGATGAAATCTTCATTAATGCTTTGATGAACTAGATATAAAGTCTGAGCAATTTCTCTTTATGGACCAGATCTCCAATTCTTGTTTTATGAGTTTCCTCCCAGGCAGAACTGTTTCGGCTGGTTCATTAATGTCTTGTCAGAAAAACAGTTCAGAGGGCATTAATCTGAAGCTCAAATGCCACGTCAGTGAGCAGACAGGGCTGTGCTGCAGGTGGAAGAAATGCAAAGACATATTTTATCAGTGAGAAAAGCTTAAAGCTTTACATAGAAACACTTCAGTCTTTTTTTTTTTTTTTTTTAAATATGATCTTAAAATAGTTCACAGTAGGTGCCATCTGTGAACGACTCTGTTAATCTGATGCTGTGGGTAAATGTGTTAGAACAAAACCTTACTTTCATTGCAAATATGTGGATTCTCACTTCTGAATTAGTGATGCAGCTGAAGAGAAAGGCTACTCCTCTTTGCTAATGACAGCAAGGCAATTTTTGGAGCCCCACCCTGAGTGTGGAACACATTGCTTGGTAGCAATGCACAATGGGAGAACCCTCTTTATTGGCATGCAAAAAATCATAGTTTTTGCCTACAATAATCATTTATGTGATGTCATTTCCTTTCATCACAGTGCAATAAATCAGTGTGCTTAGGAAACTGTGATGTGGGTTAAAATCATAGAATCACAAAATCGTTTGAGTTGGAAGGGACATCTAAAAGTCATCTGGTTCAACTCCCCTGCAATGAACAGGGACACCTACAGTCCAACCAGGTGCTCAGAGCCCCATCCAGCCTGACCTTGAGTGACTCCAGGGATGGGGCATCCACCATCTCTCTGGGCAATGCCAGCCTTTTTGTTTAAAAGCTTCTTCATTTATCCTATCTAAATTTCCCCTCTTTTGGTTTGAAACCATTTTCCCTTTTCCTACCACAACAGACTCTGGTGAAGAGTCTGTCTCTTCTTTCTTACAGCCCCCTGTAGTTACTGAAAGGCTGCTCTCAGCTCTCCCCGGAGCCTTCTCTTCTCCATGTAGAACAGCACCAGCTATCTCAGCCTATTCTTGTTGGGCAGGTATTCCATCATGGGGATCATTTTTATGGCCTTCCTCTAAAGCAGAACTCTTTCAGTCCAGTGGTGGTGAATGAGTGTGATGTGGTATTTGTGCTGGGTGCTTCAGCTCTCACTGCTATTAGGAACGACAGCCTCAGCTCCTGTCCTGGCATTATGGACTTTGCCTGATAGAAGTGCTTCCATTTCTAGGTTCAGCATCTGAATGTTCTAAATTAAAATAAATACTTCATGTTTCAGTCCATTAAGGATGCTGGCTTCGATATAGCTGCATTAAGATCTGAACTCAGAGCCACAAACCTTTTTCAACTACTTAATACTGGGCAGGGTAGGAATAAAAATAGTAAATAGAAATTGCTGTGTGTCACGCTCACTTTGTAGGTACAAAGAGCTGCACTCACTTCAAGGCAGAAAACAACCAAGGGAGTTATTTCTTAGCTAGAAAAATCCAGCTGCATGAAGTTTGAAATCATGGTCTCATTGGCCACGTGTGCACTGCTGACCCAGCTGGCTCCCAGGGGCTGACCCTGAGCTGCAGTTCATGTGCACCTTTCAGGTCCTTTCCATGCTTCTCAAATGCCCTGAAGTGACCACATGAGGTAGCACTGTGTGTCCTTGGGATCTCCTACCCTGCAGTGCTTTCAGCATTATTAACAATGTCCTTTATGGGAGAAATGCTTTCTGCATGGTCTACCATGTAGCTCTACCTAAGTGGCTCTGCTTTACTCTATTCATGATTGACAGTGTGCAATTACTTGGAGCAAAAGAAGAGAAGAGCCTTTTTTTTTTTGCTTACCTGGACATTGCCCAGACCTCCAGAGCCCCAGCCAGTCTCACTGCTTCCTGAGGGCTTTCCTAGTTTGAGGAAGCTGTAAGGGAAGAGTAAAGCTCTGCCAGGTGAGCCTCTGCTGGGACCCCAGGTAAGGGCATGCAGAGATCCCGCACCTTGCCTCTTGTACAGCCTTAGGCTCAATCACCCTCTGAACCATAGTCCCAGCAGAGGTCCCCAGCACCCTCACTGGCTGCCCAGGCTTCTCAGTGTATGGAGAAGTGAGACTTTTCCTGTCTGGGTGCTGCAACTGGATTTCAACAGCTTCCTCGTGGAACTGAGTCACGAGTGAGAATGTACACTGTGGAGCAATAAACACTCTGGGCAGGATTCCAACTGGGACATCTGACATTAGTCATCTAATGTATGTGTAGATGAGGTTACTAAGCTCCCATTACAGCTGATGAAGTTCTGATCCATAAGTCTCAGAGGAGACACATCAAACACAGACAGTGGGGTCTGGAGATAGAACCTGTCTATGGTTATGAGGAAGACACTGAGAGGCTCTGTTCATTTGAGCCCTTAATAGTGCTGATAACAACACTCTGAGATGCCTGAGGCTACCTGATGCATCTGTGTGCAGCTTGCAGATGTGATGCAGGACCAAGAGAACACCTTGGCTCCTTTGCAGCAGCATCTGGAGGCCAGCCAGAACACTACAGGGCATTTCAGTGTCACTGGGTGTCAATTCTTTGGCAGCTGAATAAAGAATTGGACCTCTAATGACTGCTATAGGAACTGAGATGTCCAGCTCATAAGCAAAGGTTTGCAATTAAATGCTTAAATGTAGATGTTTCAGTTTCACACTGAATCCCACCTTTGATTCTGGCAAGACCCAAAAGCAATTTTTACCCTCAAAGTAATTTCACACCTGTAATACCCAATACCCCAACCAGCTTCCCCTTGGTTTCTCTCTCTGTACTGGCCCTATGGACTGCCCAAAACACAGGGATAGAGGCTGCTGCCTTCCCAGCCTCCTTGGGAAGCTCCACAACCCCAGTTTGAAGCAAAAACTCTAGGAGAGATGTTCAGCCTCTAGGGAAATTTGACTGTGTCACTTCACAAAGCTTCTTGAATTAGCTGTGCAACATTTGGGCCTGAGAGCACTAAATGGCTGAGAAAGAGCACCTCTTTCTAAGTGCTCTGGGTGAGAGCCTGGCTGAGTGCAGCCCTCGCCCTGTAAACTCGTCTGCAGTGAGCACCCACCCTGCTCTCTGTGTGTGTGGGTGAGGCCTTTCCCTGTATTTGTTGCAGATGTTATCATCACAGCCATTCAGTTCCATATCTTATATACAGAATACAATGACACCTATCAGATTTGTTTGGGAAGGAGCTCCTTCATAGTATGCCTTTTCTATGCACCCCTCCCTACTCCTACTGCTCCTTCTCAGTTAATAACTGATTGCCTTGTCAGCTGAGAATGTGCTCATAAGCTGCAAACACAAACTGCACTGTTGAGAAATTTTCAAGCGCTGCCTCTTGGATCTGAAGAGTGTTTTGTTTAAGAGACTGCAGACTTCTATCAAAGAGAAATACACAGCAGTGCTTTTGTTTGTGTCTTCAGTAAAAGGAGGTGAAGTTCTGAAAAGATCAGGTAAAACTGAGACAATAAGCGAGAAAGAACTGAAGGTGGCACTGTTGGAACAGACATTCTCCTCAGAAAATAGAGATGCTAAGTATGTGCTGGTTCCCTTTGGAAAGAGAATGATTGTATGATGTGAACCATGTTTTGTCCCTTCTCACCTTTTGCTGGCAGTACACTCTCCTCAGAGCAGAAGAGTTTTGAGAGCATCCATGCACTTGGTGCCCTTTGCTGCAGAAGAGATGCACATTCATACACACAGCAGTGTACAGGTGGAGCTCGGTGGCCAGTGGAGCACATACAGCTGCAACCAGATGTGGCAAACAGCTGCTCAGACACCACTGTGTGCCCTCTGGGCAACATTTCCCAGATAGATACCAGATACAAAAGGGCCTGTCAATAGCTGAGTGTCTTACAGATATAGATAGGAAGAAGCATGTTTTAACAGGGAGCCTAAAATAAAAATACCACATATAGCAGAAAGCTGCAAAACAAGTCCAATACTCTAAATGTACCTTTTAACCCTAGAATTAATAGTCAAAATTCCCCAGTCAAAGAGAGTGATCAGGTGACTCTCTGGCAAAATGTACGGCAATCAGAGGTCCTTTTAGTCATTCCTGTGCTCACCTGTTGTTGGACTTAATAGCTCTTGAACTGATGCCAGGCTCAGTTGCCATTCACTATGGCATGTTTCTTTCACAGATGAGTCTGGATGTTTACTCTTCTCAGACCTGTCCCTAATGCTCACTACGAGGGCAAAAAGAGAATCTTACTGGAAGCATATAGATCACAGAATCATTAAGACTGGCGGATACATCTAAGTCCAACTGTCAACCCATCTCTGCCATGCCCACTAACCATGTCCCTCAGTGCCACATCTACACAGTCCTTGAACACCTCCAGGGATGGTAACTCCACCACCTCCTGGGCAGACTGTGCCAATGCATTCCACCCCATTGGAGAAGAAACTGTATTGATATCAAATCTCCCTTTATGCAAAATTCAAAGAGTTACAACTTACCCCAGCAACTCTTCATTGCATTTAAATCTTCAGACTCTGTTTGCCTAATCTAATCCCTCATCCTTTTCTTTGTGGCTTTGATCCACTCACGTCTAGATTTTGGACATGCTGGGCTGCAGACAGGAGTGATTTCCAGATCCTCTCATTCTGCAAGAAACCTTGCTCATTTTGCAGAGAGGTTTTTGATTTTGGAAACTATGGACTAGAGCTTTGGAAGAGTCCAACAGCCCTTTTGGGCCATGGAACAAGCACAGAATTCGGAACCATTCCATAATCTCTATAACTGATTGGACCATGGAATAGATGTCTAGATTTGGAAATATTTCAGGCCAGATGCACATAGCTCATGAGAAAAAATGTGGATTATAGCCAGCATGTAATAACTATTCTACTGCTGTTCCATAGGAATAAAAAGCATTTTAAGACAGAGATCTGCCTTCCCTCTCAGCTGCTGGAAGTGTGCTCTGCTCTGGGAGTCAGCGTGGACATCAGGAGCTCAAAGGCAGGTTTGGCATTTCATTTGTATTAACTGTAGTTATCGGAAGCTTTTTCTTTTTGGAGGTCTTGTTTGGGCTTTTCTCAAGCTTTAGCCTTTCTGGGCACAGGCCTCTTCCTATTGATTTGTAGTTGCAGGCAGAAACAGATGTGGATGACTTTGAAAACTGGCAAAGGGACAGTAAATTGGACTCTGCAGCAGGAATGAGATGCAGAGCTGTGCAACAGCGTCCTGCAGCAAAACAAGACAGACCTTCATGCAGTGGCAACTCCAGCACCGGTGAGCCATAGCAAATCTGTGTGCATGCATGCATGCATGTAACACAAAGGAAGTTCAAGCCAACAATATCACATGAAACAAGAGCAGCATACATTATTCATTATCAAGATACTACTAAAGGGTTGAGATTTTTAGAAAACAAAGAATAAAAGCAGCTGTTGTGTTAAGGATGTTATCCAACTGCCCTGCATGTCTCCTTCATGTTCAGCCCACAGAATCACAGAATGACCCGGGTTGGAAGGGACCTTAAGGATCATGGACTGTGGGACAGGAGCAGAGACAGCAGCCGCTGTGTTTTTTGAGAGGTGCCAAGGAGGGCCATGTAAGAGTGGGGCTTGTAAAAGCCTGGGGATTGGACCTTCTGGGGCTTCTCTCCTTCAGTAACACTCATTAATAGCTGTGGTGAGTATACATGGATGTGAAAGTCTTCATACGTGAGACACCATATGAGAACATGCTTAATGCTTGGGGATATCATAACTGCTTCTCTATGCGAAAAGTGCTTTATCTGCCTGTGAAATGCAAAGACCACTCTGAGGAGGTACTCAGTGTGGTTGATGGTGCCACTTGCTTTGCATGAGCAATGGAAGATTCACATACAACACTTACAGCACTTGAATTTTGAGAAAATTAAAATCATTTCTTGTTCTTTTTGACATTCTCCTGTTCAACAAGCCCCAGTACTCAACGGGAGGCAATTCATGCACCACTGGTAGGATAATGGCTGACTGCAAGGTAGCAGATAACATAATCTGCCTCTTAAGGTTCTCCTGAAGCTGTCCTTTCTATTTATTTTACTCGACCTGTAAAGAGCAAAGTGCTGTAAACCAGCAGGTTTGATTGATTGCAGATATATACCTATCCCCAGGAGTCTCGCCTATCAGTGAGTTCTTTCAAGTAAGAATGGGTTTGATTTGCAAGCTTTATCCTTAATCTAAAGCAATACATAATAGAAAGTTAGACCCCAAGTCATAAACTGCTAACAGTTATAAATAAAGGTACTCACTATAAACCAAAACAAGCCACCAGTTTGGATGATTTGTTAAATTAAAATATAATGCGGTGCTAAGGCTGCTCTTTAGATGAATTTAAACATCTCCCATTGCTCTCTGATGTATGCCTCACACAGCAGAAATTGATTTTAAGCAGAGAAAGAAATACAAATTATTCATCTGTATGTTTTTCTCCTACACGTTCGCAAGCAATGTCTGTCTATCAGAACAGTAACAGCGCTGTGGCTGTGACAGCTCTGCTCTCTCAGGGGGCTATTTACCATTAACCCGGGGAACTTGGTGATTTATAGAACATTTTGAAGTATGACAATTGGGAGACAGCATGTAATAATCTTCAAACTGTATGTGTTTGTTCTGATCTTTGATGGAGCAGCTGTACACCCTGCTCGTTGCGAGCCACCTAGTGGTAGAAGAAATGAGATTTCTAAGGGCTGTGAGCCTTTCTTGGCAACTGCAATTCAGTGGGAAAGAACTCGGCAAGATGAGCTGGAATCTCCACACTGTGTATAGATCCTGTGCTAATATGTATATATATATTATATATATATATATATTATATTATATTTATATTTTTATATATGTATATTTATGTATATATATATACACACATAAATATAAATATACCATCATTATATATATATGTATGTATATATATATATAAAATGATGATATATTATTTACTTGTGCAAAAGTATTGATTTCAGGTTTTTTTTTTTTCCTTTTCCTGATCCTTTTTTCCCCCTTCTTTTATGTGTGCATGCTCTAAATAAATAAATAAACAAATGCAGTAAAATCACCTAATAACACAGAGCTGAATATTTCCCCTGTGTTTACCAGTCATCAGGCCACTCCAGGTTTCTAGAGGCTGCATGGAGAACCTTTGTGTCTAGGAGCCCTCTTGGGGACTGCCCAACATGCCAGGTGTTGGCTGAAGTGGCGGCAGAGGTGCACCTGTGCCCATCACCTCAGCTCTTTGTGCCCTCCAAGGTGAGCCAGGCAGCCTTGGGCCCTGTTGCCTTTTGGCCTCAGGTAGAGATGGTTTGAGGAGTTTCCCCCAGATATTCTTGCATAGAAGTCAAAAAGGAATTGGTGTGAATGGCACTGAGCCTGGGCTTTGTCATGTGTGTCATCAGCGCTTGCTGAGAGCTGCCATTCCCTGTAGCATTTTTATCTGTTGGTTAAGTGATCTTAAAAATGGTGTTTTCCAAAATCGAGCAATTTATCCAAATTTTGCACAATTTAAGTGAGCTAGAATTAGCAGGGAGCATTATATACGCATATATCCCTGACAGAGCTGCCTTTCCAGGCCTGTTGTCTGGATGATAATCCATCACGTGTCCTTTTGCACTCAAAGAAGCAAAGTTAATTACAGACCTGCTCAGTGGTCTATGAGATACACTCAGCACCTCAGATATACTGCAGCTAATTTTAGGGTTTTCTAAATGGGAACTGTAGATCAAAGTATCTTTCATTTTATTCGTGTTCTCATATAACAGTCTCAGGAGCATCCAGACCACTAAATCCTTATTGCTAATCATGAAGGTTAGAAACCCACAGTCATCTTTCTCTTCTGTGTAGAACTCAATTTTTCCTTGTCTTTAGCCCTTCCCACTTATGCTATATAAATTGTATTGTACATTCAAATTGTATTGTACAGGGAAGAAAAAACCTTGAATATTCTGCCTTTAGTTCTTCCTGAATGTTATGCCTTTAGTGCTTCCTGACAGTCTGCATGTTCAAATGATCCCTAGATCCTTAGCAAGAGCATGCCTCGCCTTCAGTTACACATTCCCCACTCTGCTTAGTGCTCAGGATTTTTGTGTTTTACCTCAACCTTCTGACATGTCACATTTCCTTTTCATTTCCCCCCCCCCCTAAATTTGGTACTGGAAGCACTGGGCTGAGAGATAGTTTCACGCAGCATATGAAGACAGGTGTTTGTTAATCCTTGTTAATGCCAAAAAATGTGTAGAATGGATTAAAGGAATTCATTGCTAACTGGTAAAGGAAGGAAATGTCTGCTGGGACAGGGAGACCACAGGAACAGCTTGGTCTGGGAGTGAGGTTTACCCAGATGTTTGTTATCATGTTAGAGTGCAGGGAAGCTAAACACCAGGCTCAGACAAGCTTGGCCAAGGAGAAGGATTTTCTCCCTTCTGCTGAAAGGATGGATGCAGGAAAAGATGCATCATCTCCACATTGCTGCCTGTGTGGTCTGAAAGGAAGCTGGGCACTTGCTGCCTGCTGTCAGGATGGAGCAGTGAAGGCAGGGGAGAGGGAGAGGTGGGACTCTCCTGAAGGGATGGTGGAGAGCAGCTCCTCTTCCAGCCAGTATGGACAAACTGTGTGACACAGCAGACGCCAAATCGCTGCCGGTTGCATCTAGAGGAGGATTTAGGAGAACAAGCCCACTGATTTTCTCTGCTTGTAAGACAAGGTGGCAGCTCTTTAAAGCCTGACTACCTCTTGCAAGGGTTTGTTTGCTTGGAGGAGAGGTGGAAATTCTTTAGTGGAGCCTCGGGCAAGCAGAACACCCAGAGTAACACTCTCTCCTGGGTAGGAGAGTACATTCCCAGTTACTGGGACTATTCTCGAGGGCACAACTTTGAGGCAAAATCTGCCTTTTTCTTAACCAGAGAACATGGGAGTATTGGTTTAAAGATGCATGCACTGAACTTGGGCAGAGAGTTATCTGTGCAATGGGAGAAGGTGGATTTGGGAGTTTGCCACCTGCTCCATTTGCCTTGAAAGTGCACACAGGAGACCCTGAGCAAGGACTCCCACCAGGGACTGCCTGATGTCCCTCTTGGGCCTTTCAGCAGAGGAAGTCTGGCAGTAGTTCAGAGTAAGCCCTATCTGAGAGCTGAACTAAAGCTTTTGGAGTTTCATACCCTCCTCCAGTCACTTTCTTGGTGGTCTCCCAGTGTCCCTGGGTGCAGGCACATCACCACAGGATGTGACTTTGGCTCACATTAGGCAGCTGGATGGCACCATGGTGAACAGGAAGAGCTGGAAAGAAGCACTAGCCCTGTCCTTGGAGACTTTCAAGATGAGGCTGGATCAAGCCCTGAGCAATCTGATTTAGCTGTGCGTGACCCTATTCATTGCAGGAGAGTTGGACTAGATGACATTTTAAGGTCCCTTCCAACTCTAAGGATTCTATGATTCTATATACAGGCATAGGAATTGCCAGACTGAGTTTGCCTGTGTCAGATAAAAGAGTCAGACTGCCTTATTTACCAGCCTACGTTCATTTGGATGTAGTGTAACTGTGTTCACATACAACCAAGACTGATGTGTGTCAGAACAGTTGTTCCTGTGCCAGATGAGCATTCACTGTCAGGACTCATGATGATGACCTTGCACTACCTCAGCTTTGTCAGCTTCCCTGTTTGGGGCATCCTTCAGCCCCGTACTGTTCTGCAGGATGCAGAAAGGTCATTGAGAGCTTGAGGGCTCATGAAATTTGTCATTCTGCACAAGTGCTCCAACCTTTCAAATGCAGAAAACTGCTGTGCTGTAACCACCACATTCCTTCAGCCCGGCCATTGGGAGAGCTTCCCTCACCCTCCAAATAGGTCCAGACAGGGAATGAAGCTTATGTCCCAGCAAACACTTACACTGGCTCATTTACAGGTATGCATTTATCAATCAAAAAATCACAGTAACGCTTCAGATGACAATATATAGCAGGGAGTTTGTGTTCAGTCCATTATCCACAATATCTTCTGTAGAATAATTATTCTTCCAGAGAATATTAATGAATAGTAAATCCTCTTTTTTTTCTTCTTCTTCTTCTTCTTCTTTTTTTTTTTTTTTTCACTTTAATTATTCCTAAACATATTATTTTGTGTTGGTCATATTCAAGCTGTGTGTTATCCAGCACCACCTGCATTGTAAATTGATCCACATAATTCAGTCTATATTACTGATCTATCCCTAGTATTTACCACTCATCATTTTCTCTCAGCTGCACAAATAAACCCTATGTTTTCTTCCCATTCAGCAGTGATAGTGTAAGCTGATGAGCAGCCACAACAGCTTGTCAGATCAATGGTTTTAAACTGCAGCATCTAGAAGGCCATGTATCTATACACGGCCTGCTTGGCCTTCCCAACAGTATTCCCATCACAGCACCCACTCTTTTCCCCTTCTTCTCAAGCACTTCAAATTTCTGGCAGATCATTGATAGTGATGCTTTAATTCACAAGCTCTTTACTAGAAAATTAAGTATAAAGAAAAGTAGGAAACCAAGTGATTTAAAGAGAGATTGATTTCTCAGAGGGAGTCCACAGCTTTCTGAATTGCATCCAGAAACAGAGAGAGAGAAAATAATGTGCAGCTAGTTAAGAAATAGCATTCGGACTCAATTTGGTTGGGAAATGTTTTAATGCTGCTCGTTGTGGTTAGACATCGTTGTGGTTAGACAATAGGGGCACAACCTGAACATCCTAGGAAAATGCCAGCTGCTCGGAAAGAAAAAAATTACAAGCAAATGGTGAAAATGGTAATGCTGAGGCATTTAACTTGACAAATTTTGTAGAAGTTAATTTTGGTGGAAGTGGAAGTGTTGCTTCTTCTTGGAATATTTAGCCATTTCCACTCTGTTTCCCCACTAGAGGCACATCCTGGCTTTTCCCCTGAGGTTCACCGTCCCCGGGGGATTTCATTCAAACCTAGCATTGCTTGGAGTGCTCTCCAAGCACACTGCTCAGCAGTGCCTGAGCAGCACAGTTGTGTCTCTTCAATTGAACCCTCTCTCTGCTTCACTTTCCAGCCTGCCCTGAGAGCTTACTAGTTTTCTGAAGGATCTTCCTCCTGTCTTAAACAATTCTTTGGCTGTTTCCTTCTCATTGAGATGTTTACTTCCCTTAAATCAACAAGCTTATTTCTTCAGGAAGGTACCTTGAGTCAGCCTTTCTCCCAGCTTTGCCTGGTGGGAAGCTGATAGCCCTACCCAGCTGCTGAAATCCTTAATCATGCCATCACATCGGGAATATTACATTTTTCATTTATTATTCTGCTGAATTCTTGCTGTCTAAACTCAAAGGCTCCTGGGATACTGCAGTGCCCTTAAATTGACACTGTTCCCTCCTTGTTCAGAAGTTTTTACGTTGCCCTGCTCCTCGTGACCACCCCACCTGAAGCTGCTCCCAGCCATAATGCTGCACCAGCAGGCAATTTCCTTCCTTGGAAGAAAAACCTGCCTTCCAAACTACCATGTTGCTGTCTGGGCCTGGAAATTGCATGTGCTCGTCTGCATGGGAAGCTGCTTATCTTTGAAAGGCTGATAAACATTTATCTCTGTATTTACCTAGTACAGGGATGCATTTTTCCTCCTCTGTATAAAGATGCATCATCTGCCTTTCAGTCTTTTAAAGTCCATCACTGAGACTTTGACTCCTTCTGTAGCGATGATTTTGTTTGGCTTTTCTCCAGTCAAAATTTCACAGCGAATCTTAATTTTCTCCGGTTGCCAAGTACATTATTAAGTTACAGAAAAACAAGACAGAAACTGGGGATCTATGGGCAAGAAAGATGGCGTGGATCCATGTTTGTGTGCAAAACATGAAAAGGATGGCAGTATAGGAGAAAGAGCAGAGCCACTGGAGCAGGCCAGCCCCAGACTGGGATGTGGTGGCAACGCGGGGATGTAGCAGGCCTCTGGGGTTTCTATGTGAAAACAAAAAGTTTAGCACGCATCTAACATAAACCTTCTTTAATCTCAAACTATTTCTTTCAGCATATGGAGTGCATTAGAAGAGTATAAAAGTATTCTCAGTGGAGGTTTACTGTGTATTATACAAAAATTGAATTGTTGTAATAGCAACTGCAGCTGACTACCACCTCTAAAGATGCGGCATAAATCTCAGTTTTAGTGCCCAATATAGTAACTGTTCAGTGGCTAATGTTACCATCTGCACAAAAGATGGCACAGAACAGAGCCCCTCCACCAAAGAAAACACACAGCCACTAATCTGCATCAGAAAATAAAGAAGCCCCACAATATTGTCAAAAGTATATATTAAATAAAGCAGGCCATTATTAGGCACATAAATCGAAGTTGTTGTGAGATGTTGTCTCTCAGCTATAGCAGTGTCATAAAATGATGCTAATGGCCTATGCAGCCATTTGGCTTGATATAAAATGGCACATATTCCTTTGACATATATAGGAGTGGTGTATTGTTACAGTAATTACCTTAATCTCCCAATTGCCATAAATATTTCTGCTTTTCAAGGACTTGAAGATGCTCTGAGCAGTTATTCTACTATTACTGCTGTATTTTTCTAGTTACAAAAAACAATTATTTAGCATGTAAATGTGGCTATGGAGTCTTCTATATGGATGTATTTAGTTCTATATAGATTATTAATTATGATTAAGAGAAGATATAATAGAAAAAATTGAGACCCAACCTACCATTGTGGTAAAGTCCTATGCAATACTTCAGTATGTATTTTCCTGATTCTCTTTCATTTTACCACATGAATCTCAAAATATCCTGACTCTTCTTCTGCTTGGCAGTGTTTTTAATGTGAGTTCTTCTGAAAACATAGATAAAATCAATTGTTCAGGTGTCTTCAAACTCAAAAGTAAAGATAAATAGAGAAAAAGATTTTTCAGAAGAGTCTGATGAATAAGATAAAATGTCACTAAATGGTGAGAAGAGTGGACATACATAATCAATCTTTTAATCCAACAATAGTGAAAGTTTCATGAAGAGCATAATATGGTAAAAGAGATAAAAATGTCACAGGGTGAAAATGCTTTGATACCAGGAAGAATTTTATATCTGCAATATTAGAAACGCTCTGATGTGTATACAAGGGGATTCTGCAGAATGTGAAATTGGTGACTGTTGTCTTTCCAAGTACATACTCTTGATTTTTTGCAGTCATTCCTTTTAACTGCAGTCATAAGAACCTAGAACAGGGAGAGTGAAGTTCTGGACAGCAAATAAGGAAGTATTTGCAGTTAAGTGCTGGCAGGACTGACAACTGGGAACCTCTGCTCACCACACCAGGATTCTGCCATGTGTTACAGTCCAGAATCCCTGTGGCTAGACTCCAACAGCAAACCGGCAAGATGCAGATAGCTCAGCTCCCTGAACCTGGCCCCAGTCCCAACACTCCCTGCATCCTGCCTGTGCTGCTACCCCTGGGGCCCATCCAGCAGCTGGTTGTGTCCTCATCACCCACCTCCTGCCTCCAGTTTTCTCCCTGCTGCCCCTCCCTTGCCATGAGTCACATCCTTTCTTCCTCTGCCTCTGTTCTCCCCCTGGCCCCAGCCCCAATCTATTTGAGCCAACATAATTTCTTCCACCATCAATGATCTTCAACCTTCTTGGCATCTTCGTTCCTCTCCTCTTTCCTTTGCTCCTTGAGTCCTCCCTACTGTGCATGTGGGGCTCCCACTGCAGAGCAATCCATTCTGGCTGTGGCTCCCGGACCCAGTTCTGAGCCACACAGTGGTCAGTGCCCTCTCTGTCATCGTGGCAGCTGGAGTGGGACCAGAGGAAACAGAATGCTTGGCAACCATGCTGAGAAAATGGAAGTCCCCACCCAACAAGAACAAATTGCTCCCCTCTCCCGCTGGTGTTTAGAAATTGGAAAAATCTGGGCAGAATTTCACAGGGCAGAAAAAGTGCAGCTCAGAAGCAGAATGTTTTGTCAAAGGCTTGTTTCTCCGAGTCTTGCTTGCTGAAATGCTAGAAATGTTTGGGCAGCAATGTTCATAACAGACAGCAGCAGTAACAAATGCTGCCTGAAGCAAAAATCCAGCATAGAAATTTTTCTTAACTGAATGGGCACACAAGAGCCTGAAAAACAGGATGCATGGGACTGTCAGCATCCATTCCATACAGAAGCACTCTCATAATATAGGTAACATGGGTGACCAGAGCCGATCCAATTTAATGCTGAATGGATTAGCTGTTTCAATACCACATTTGAAATGTTTATACAAATGCTGGGCTCTCACATAATAAAGTGGTGGTGTATCTTTTTTTCCTTTTAAGCTGATTCTTCCATACCGATGCTGCACCATAGCCTAAAGCAATTTAAATGATTGACTAGCAGAATGTGCTAATAGCTTTGATTAGCTTCATTTATTTGCATATAATTATTTGCTAATTTCTCTGCAGTAATTAGAACTGTGGCACATTGCTGACATGACTTTTTTTAAACAAGAATGCTTTCTGTAATATTCCAACCTGTTTTGTGATTCCCAACCGATGCCTTCCATAAAGAAATCAGTGTCAGGAAAGATGTTTCTGAAGCAAATACACAACTCTTGATTTTGAGCAGTCATTGAACAGTCATGGCAGGTTGTGCTGTGACTGTATATGTTAAAAGTCCAGAAGACCAGGAAATATGAAGGTGATCCAAAGTTCTGTGCAAAGCTCCAAATAGTTTGGGAGAAAACACTGGTAGAAAATAATGCAATAAATGTAAGAAATGCATTTTGGTTGATAACTCCACCTGTGGTATTTAGGTGCATCTACTGAAGTTAGTAAATTACTAATAATTCTATTGCATTCTTCTTTTGTGAACTTTGGAGGCTAGAGCATTTTCTTATTAACATCAGGTTAATGTAGAATTCTGAACCCAGCTCATAGAATCATAGAAGAGTTGGACGGGACCTCTGAAGGCCATCTAGTCCAACTCCCCTGTGATGAACAGGGACATCACAGTTAGATCAGATTGTCCAGGGCCTGATTCAGTCTCACCCTAATAGTCTCCAGGAATGGGGTATCAGTCTCTGGGAAACCTGTTCCAGTGCCTCACCGCTCTCACTGTAAAAGACTTTTTCCTTATATCTGACCCGAATCTGCCCTCTTTGAGCTTTAAGCAATTTCCCTTTATTCTTTTATCACAGATTCTGCTGGAGAGTCTATCCTTCCTGTCGCTCCCCTATAAGTAATGAAAGGCTTCTCTCAGGTCACCTTGCAGCCTTCTCTTCTCCAGGCTGCACAGCCCCAGCTTTCCCTGCCAGTCCTCGTAGGGGAGGTGTTCCATCCCTGGGATCATTTTTGTGGCTCTAATCTGGACACGCTCCAACAGGTCCACAGGTCTCCTGTACTGACTTCACACCTGGACACAGTACTGCAGGTGAGGTCTCACAGCGCAGAGTAGAAGGGCAGGATCACCTCCCTTGCCCTGCTGGCCACCGGTTTGTGCCTATCTTCCTGCAAGACAGAAGGATGAAAGTCAAGGGCAAAGAAACTCTCTTCTGGAAATCATGACTGGACAAACATAAACTTTCCTGTGTGCTTTGCCAGCTACCTGACAATTTTAAATAGAAGACTGAACAGGTGAAGTAACCAATCAAAGTCAGCACTAATGCTGCTGCCTAAACAGTTTAGCTGTCTTTGCTCCATTTCTCCCACAGCTATTGCTGACTGTGGCTATAGATAAGTTGACAAGGATGGAGGTCACCAAAACAAGAAATGCCTTCATAATTAAGGGCTCAGTATGCTTCACAAATACACCTTCTTCTGCACCCGCTGCCAAACAGCTGTGGATCTGTGATACCTTGTAAAAATAAATTAAGAAACCTGAAAGGCTCTTGTTATAATCTAAATGTGGAAATGAAGATGTAGAATGAGGATGAAACTCCTAATTACTCTCCCCAAGCTCATACTTGCAGCATAATCAAATCTGTCTACCGGGGCAATCTGCACTTAATCAATTGAAGTGTGATACAACCTTGCTCTTCACGATACTGTGAAGCTAGGACTAAAAAAAGCCCTGTCATTGTTATGAGTGTATTTTCAAAGCAGAGAGTTAGCAAGCTCTGCTCTCCAAAATGAGCCCCTCAACATTTAATTAGCTATAGTACATGGAAAACATTTGTTATGGTTTGTGCCCAGCTAACAGCTGAGCCTGCCAACACCAGGACTACACTGTCCTGAGAGCAGCCTGCCGCTGGGATTCCTTGTTCCAACAAATGTATTGGTAAAATGTGAAGTTCTGTATTTGTTTTAATGCAAATGATGAGTTATTCAGTAAGGAAGAAAAGCACTTTACAGTCTTGCCATGTCTCAAAGCCTGAAGAAAAGGCTGATATTTTCCCCCTCTGTAATTGAGGATTTTCATGATAGCTGAGCTGAAAACCTATGTATAGTATCAGTCTATGCATCAAGGCTTTGGACAAGTTTTGGCCTTTGGTTTGTTTGGATAAGTAGCAAAATTCTGTTGGATTTGTACTTAAATGGCAGGGCAGCTCCTTCTGCATCGACTCTCTTGTATTTTAATTATGGGGATGTGAAAAATAATCTGGGATTTTTTGACTTCTATTTCCAACTGAAATTGGAAAATGCAAGGACACACAAGATGAGAAAAATAGCTCAGCATTCTGAACCTGTAGCTTTTTGGTTAGAAATTTAACTAACAATTTTGCGTCCTCTCTTGCTCCAATCAGATGTGTTTAATTCTGCTCTCAAAACTGTGACTCCTATTCTATTCCTATCTCCAATGAACATTTGAAATGGTAGAAATATCAGCAGAAAACACTCTGGCATATCTTGTGGACAGCAAAGTCTGTCAGATGAATTCTCGTCTGCTTTTCAGTTTGGGTAATTGCTTGCACCTGTGCAAAGTGAAGGTCCCAGCCCCTGTCCTGCTGCTGCGATACGCCTTGTGCAGCAGGAGTGTGCATGGCTGGATAAAAGGTTAAGGAGAGCATTTGGCCTAATGGCTATGTTTCTGCTGAAAACAAAATCTGTCAAATGGTAAAGATGTTGCACTGAAAAAACCTTCATGTTTTCTGCATCTGTTTATATTTGGAGGTCTGTTTTGTAAAGAAAGGAAGGCCAACTTTATGCCATGGCATGAGTGAACAAACGACACGTTTTGCTTTCTAGTTCTAATACAGCCTGTGTTCTCATAAAAATATTCTACCAGTAAGCAAAAATGTAAACAACAAAGATGTGTTGATAACTTTTCTCACTCCTATTTTGTCCTCTCACCTTCTGTCAACATCCAGAGAAGTGGAACGTTCTCCGTAATTTAAATAAATAATCCATTTCCCCGTGTGCCTCCTTCCGTTGAGCAGGAGGACATCAGGGGAGCTCAGCTGTCTCCTTGAATTTGTCAGCAAATTAAGGACATCAGAATTATGAAAATGTCCAAACTCAATGAAAAGTTAATTAGCATTCTGAGGAGTCACTTCAATTAAGGGGAACTTGTTTTGTTGGCCTCACTAGAGAAATGTGGACTAAGACAGGAATATAAATGTGACAATATTTTATAATGATTTAATATGACAATCTTCCTAGTTGCAAATGGCCCCGCAAAGAGTCACAGTTTAACACCAATTCATAAAAAGCAAGTTCAAAAACAAGTCATAACAATTTACAGTATGTTTTTCAATTATCTGACAAAGGACACGTGGAGATTTCTTACATGATTTCATTTTTCTATGTGACTCCGTGCATTACCAGTCCTAAACAACTTTTTGTTTGAATGTTTCAATTCCTGTTTGAAACGTTTGCTGAGGTCTACCAAGAAGCTCCAGCAAAATTTCCATTCCTTTCCAAACCTTCCCAGGTGGGCTGTCAATTTCCCACTGCTGGGATAAACATGCTGAGTATTATCAGCTGGGTCCCAGGCAAAACCAGGCAAAATCAAGTCTTTAAGGCTCTGATTCTCAGAGCACTTAATAACTGCATCTGAACATGGTTGGTCCTTATAACCTTGAAAAGTACTGTCTTCTTGATGAGTTTGGTGCTTGTATCAATGGAGCTGCTTGGAGAAGTGAGGTATGGTGGTTTGGTGCTTTTTTTTGTGGAGGGAAAGCAGACAGAGCCTGCTCCATCAAACATCTTAGAAAAAGAAATAAATATAAAATGAATTTAGGGGTGACTTGTAGCTCTTGATTTCCTTTTGGGAATAAGACTTTAGGAAGTAAATGGTAGTAATGTTTCTGGGGACTACTTCCTTTTTGTTTTTAAACTCAATTTTTATCAGTATCCGTAACAAAAAGAACGGAGCTTTTTGACTAATTTCAGTATAGCTTTATCTATTTAACAACAAGAACCTGAAGACTTTCAGGATTTTTCAGAAGTTTTTCAAATTGCTCTGAGAGTTTCCTTAGTCAGTTACACATGATAGAGACCGGTGACTGAATGTCTCTCACCACTATAAAATCCCAGGCTTCTCCTTGAACTTGCATACTTCTGCTATGTGATGTACCCATTTATGGACACCTTGCTTGTTTCTCCCAGCTAGGGCTCCAAAAAAGGAGCAAGACTTGGTTATGTCAGTATCATCAAATAGTGCCACCCAAAACCAGAGGAAGCAAAGTGAAATTTAAACTGTAATCTCCGTATCTGTCAATCTGTAGTTACGGCAAACTGACAAGCTAAGGTTTAAGCCACCATCTTGGTGTTTGTTACTCTTGAAGAAGTGCTGTATCTGGCACAAAGGGTGACCCAACACAGCTGTCTGTCACTAGCTGCCATGATGGCATGTGGATCCCCTGCTGGCAGTTGGACTTACTGCTCTTGTGTCAGTTTTTTTGGTAGCTTTCCTTCACTTTTTTTCTCATAGCTGATCATTTTCACAGTGTAGTGGGATTCCATGCTCACCACCTGTAGTGAGCTCCATACCAGATTTGTTAATTTGCTAAAATAATGAAGTATTTTATTAGCTGTTGAACTTAGAAGCTGGAGTAGTCAGATTAAACTCATGAGAAAGGCTGTACAGGGTGAGGCTAAACAGTCATTTACTCCATTATCTTCTCTCTGATAACAGCTGACAAGAGGAGTACAAAGACATAAAGCAATTCCCCAGCATAATGTCCCAGCTTCTGTCTTGAGAATCTGTCATCTTATTTAATAGAGTTGGAGGGATTTTTCTTACTCTAATTTGCTTAATCACTTTGTGAAGCCTGGGAAACTCTAATGAAAATCTCTGGAAGGACATTTCACAGCTGACTATGTATTATTTCAACTGTTTTGAAACTGAGTTTGCCATCAACTTTGTCTGACACTTCTTGTTCTTCTATTAGAAAACATGATGAATGCAACATCCATATTTGTGTTCCCTGTACACTCATGGTTTCATAGACCTTTCTTGTGGTCTCAGTCAGTCATCTCTTCAGGCTTAAGAGGCCTAATCTCTTTAACCATTTCTGATACAGAAGCCATTTAATAACTTTATCATCCTGATCTTTCAACTCTGACCCCTTTCTTCAGACCTGCTATACACTGAAGAGATTACTGCGCTAGAACTGTCCATAGTATTCAAGGTGTGGGTGCCTCACATCTATACACTGTGGATGACATCCTCTCCCTTCTTCTCTTTTCTGGATGATATTCTCTCCCTTCTTCTCTTTTCCCTTTCTAATAATTTCTAATGTTCAATTTGCTTATTGTTATTATTCCTGCATTGAGCACAGGAGTCAAGCTGTCACTTTCACGTAGGTCATCTGCGATATTTTCAAGATCTGATTCCTGAATTATAATGATAGTTCGGAGACTGTCACTGCATATGTAAAATTAGGATTGTTTTTCCTCATGCTTGCTAATTTACATTTATCTGCTTTGAATGCGATTTGCCTCCTAACCAGACAGTTAATCTGTATCATACTGGCTGCTTTTGTTCATTTGCTTTTTTTGCAGTGTCTAAATTTTTATCAACAGAAAACATTATCATCTCCTCATTCATCTCCTTCTCTGGGTAATTCAGAATTGAGCTGAATGGGACAGATCCAGTAAGATTCCTCTGGTGTCCCCAGTACACTGAGAAAACTGGCTGCTTATGCCTATTCTTCATCTCCCAAATCTTAACTTATTTTATTTTTTTGGTCCATAGAAGGAGTTCCTCCCCTATTCTGTTGCAGCACAAAGAGCTTTCGGTGAAACATATTGTCAAATGCCTTTCAGAAATCCTAAGAGATTAAATTTGAATTAGCATGTGCCCAATGGGGTAGGAGTTGCTTGCTCATTGTCTCTTCTGTGTGTGAAATTGGGGATGCTGAAGGACACTACTGGAAAACACAGAACAAAAAGCAAGGTGATTCTTCATGCACTGTGTGTATAAGTTTCAGAATTCACTGCCACACAGAACTTGGGCAGTGTAAGCTTTTGTGGGTTCAAGAGGCAAACTGGGTAAGTTCACAGATTCAATTGTGGGTTATTAAAAACATCAAAGTTAAGTTTGCCTGAGGGATTTCTGGAAGTCAGAATGGTTGTGGCCCCAAGAATATTCACTGGACTTACTGCTTACATCTTCCCAAGTCTTTTCCTCTTCCTTAGGCATTTGCTTTCGGATATAAGGCTGTGGGCCATTAGCAGCTCTAGCACAGACTTTCTTTTTTTCCCCTTGTGTCCAGGCTCCTAGCTGGGCCTCAGATTCCTTCAAAGACATCTGCCTGGTTTTCAAGGTGTGTTTTCCCTTTTCAAATACTGCTTCTCTGGGGTGTTACACTTTCCCCAGCATTCACTGGTAATTTTCTACCAATTATCCAGTAAAGCTGTGAGAGCTCCTAGATGGTAGATATCCAGGTAACACCTTTCAACTTTTAAAAACTTGTCATTGCAGTTGCCATTTTCCACCTCTGTGGTGCCATTGCAACCCTTAATGCTTTTGCATCTTCCTTTAATAGGTCAGCTTTCAAATCATCTGGGCCTGACAATTTGTTACCCTAATTTTTACAATTTCTGCTATAGATTTTTCTAATGAACTCGCTCTGAGATAGCTCCTCTGACACATTGCCTCTGATGTATGAAGAAGGGTTCTAGCCTAGAATTTTCCCTGAACTCCTTCAAGGCTGCAAAAAATAATTTAATTTTCCTCCTCTGCTTTATCTTCTCTGAGAGCTCCTTTTGTGCTTTGATCAATTAATGGGCCTACAAACTCTATAGCTTCCTGCTCCTGATGTGTTTGAAGGAATGATTAATTATGAGGTTGTTACAGCTTCTGAAAACCGTTCTTCAAACTCTTTTCTACTGGCCTGAACCCAGAAACAAGAGAGCTTTGCTGAAGGCATTCATTTTGATGTCTCCCTCTTCATTTTACTTTTTTTTTTTTTTTTTTTAATTTAAGGAAAGAAAAGGCTTCTTATTGGTTTTCACAATCATGCTCACATACAGACTTGCAACTGAATATGGTTTTATAGTGAATTTGTTACTCCTTTGGTCATGCATACAAGTGTATTACAGCAGTTACGTAGCACTGTCTGCTTTCTTCTGTAACAACGCTTTGCAATTTCTGTACCCCTTTATTATACACTGAATAACCAGATACATTTTCCCTTGTGACTTTGGCAAGGGGCTACTGGGTGAAAAGTAGATTTCAACTTAAAATGCAAAAAAAAAGTAAAAATAAAAAAATAAAAATAAAAAATCCACAAAGCCCCAGCATTTTCCTTCTTAAGGCAAATAAAAACAATTCATTGTTATTATTATTGTTGTTATAGTTGCTAATGTTGTTTCCTTTTAAAGAAAATCTATGCATGCATTTCCATTCACCTGCTTATGCCTGACCAATTCACAGCTTGCTTTGTGCTTATGCCAGTTCATTACTTCATTGTTCTTCCAAAGATATTTTTCCTGCCTTAAGGTCTTAGAGTGGCTTCTGGCTGATGTTTGCTGTTGAAACTTATGCTCTCATAGATGCCCGATTTTTGTTCATTATGAGAGCTTGTCTGTATTTGTAACTTTGTTAGTCTGCTCAATTTTTGATAAAATGGACACTGAATTAGAAGAGTTTCTTGCTTCTGTCTTGGGGTCAAGTTGTGGTTGCCCAGGCTTCTGTTCTGCCTACTGATGGCAATAATCCTATGTTGCTGCACAACTTTATCTTTGCAGTTGTTGGTAGAGGATTCTTATGTTGCCCCTTGTTTTACTTGAAGTGATAATATAGCCAGAAACTTCATCTGTTTATGTGTTTGGTTCTGCTTCTCGTTTGCTCTTCATAACGTAATTGAATTTTCTTATTTGCTCTTAGTTATTCGTGGTCATACAAGTTTTGCCAAAGCGTGTTGTCTGTTCCATTATTCCTGACTCTGGAGGCTTATCTGTATGATCACAGAAACCAGGTGGAGAGTTATGCCAGGGACAACATACAACTCTTTGCATTTCAGGGGTTTAGTCAGTGCCCCTCAATAGCACACAAACGTGATCCTTTTCACTTGTTACACTCTTCTTTCCTCCTTCTGATTTTACAGCTGACAACACCTGCCTTCTCACTAGGGGATTATTACTCTTATCCAATTCTATCTATCTTTTGAGGTCACTATATTCCATGAAATATCTTGATCATCTTGAATGACTGTTATTTGAGAAATTTAGCACTTCTATGATCCCTAATGACATAAATTTCTGTTCAATGTATGATTTTTCCTTCTCTGAAATCTGCTTGTTCTTCGGTACTTGTGTCTGTCTGATTTCATTCACTGTAATATCACACACATTAACATTTTCTGGTACTGACACTAATAATACTCTATTTCTTATCTTACAGATTACCATTCATTTGACAGTTTGACAGTAAAACCCTTTTTGACATTAGCGAAAGTAAGACATCAGGCCTGTTAGACACTTCTAAGAATCTCACAATGGTTCTTCACTTTTCGTAGCCTAAATGTATCTAAGACTTTGATTCCTATTTGATTATTATTTTTTTTTTTAATTAGCCAATTTCATCTGCTCTCATCTGATTTTATTTACTTCTTTAGAAGGAGAAAACAGGCTTTTCCTTAAGCAAATACATCTAATGTAAATATTGAAGTAAAATTTAAATAGCTAACCACGTTTACAATTAAACGATTGTATATTCACAGTTCTGCTTGACCTGAGGGTCCATCATGATTGCCTCTTGGAGGTGAAAACACTTGTTCCTTTATGCCTCTGACTTCTGAGTATTTTTCTTTGCTCACTCGTAAGCCAACATATACCTAGCAGTCACAAGATCTGATCAGATGAATTGTCTTCAGTGCCTATTCACTGAGCGTTGATTCAAAACCACACTCAAAACTGGTATAAAATGCAATCAGCTTCTCTGCAAGGCAGCCACAGTTTCAAAGCTAATTGCTTGTCTGAAGAACCAGATGTACCGATGATGTCTGGCTGGCAAAGACACACAGCTTGGTGATAATCCTGGTGATTGTCCAGCTCAGACTTTGTATCCTCTTCCCTTTTCAAAGGTTCCCAGTACACAATCAGAGCAGCTCTGTCTTGGCCAGAGTTGCCCCAACCCAGAAAACTCCTGTTCGTTAGTAGAACTTTCTACAGGTGGCAGCTGGTGGCTCCCTATGGATCTACCCATCTGATTGCATAGGATGTTGCATGCAGGAATTTTCAAATGATTCTTTCTAGTTGATTCCTGCAGCAAGATCATTCTTGCACTATACCTGAGCAATCTTTTATAACTCTTTCTGGTCTTCAGTGTGAGCAGGATTGCCCTCGATGGATGAAGGTCCTTTTAACCTGGGACCCATACAAATCCTTAATGAGATGCAGTTCTTGGCTACACAGTTTACCATCTACAAATGTTATGTTATACAGTAAAAACAATACAGAGAAAATAGGCAAAGGGACTTAACTGCATGTCATATCAGTGAAAACCAAAGGGCAAAATTCTGGCCTCGCTGAGGTCACCGGCCAGGCTCCTGCTCACCAAGGGTCTTTGGGGTGCAAGCATTTGTATTCTGCTCCTGTTGACCTATTTCAGGTTGAAATTCCCTTTAGTATTGTTCACCAAGCCATAGGGCTTGCTGGTAACCTTAACATGTTTTGCCAATGCAAGCTGACAAGGGCACGACATCATTAGTCAAGTTTCACATCCCACTGACCTCACCCTCATGACTTAATCCACCAAGGCCTGTCATTCCTAATGGTTTGGTTTGAAAACGCTTTACTGCTCTTGTTTATTCACCTAACATGGCCAAGAGCAAGTGCTCAGCTGCTGTTAGGGAAATGCAGTTATGTGGAAGCTGCTGTATTTCTCCTACAACATGTGAATTATAACAAAGTTTGATAATGCTTCAGGTAGCTTGCTGGAGTAGTATACCACCAGCTCTGCTTTGTCTTACTTTCTGATATCTCAAGTATGGATTTTCTTTAAGGTCTGATACTGTGTGAATTGTGGCAT
Organism: Excalfactoria chinensis; assembly: GCF_039878825.1. NCBI lineage: Eukaryota > Metazoa > Chordata > Aves > Galliformes > Phasianidae > Excalfactoria > Excalfactoria chinensis. The sequence continues at coordinate 125,422,749 of NC_092826.1, forward strand.
GCTGAAATTACCACCTTCTGAGAAAACTTGGTATTTCTGCTGAGAGGGTGATTGATCATATTTTGCATATCTGTCAACTTTCTCTTTCAGAACTTCACACCACTTTACAGGCATCATTACCCTGATATTTAATTTAGAGAGAGAAAGGAAAAGAACATTTCATGCTGGCAGGTCTGGCCAGGAATCATTCTCCTCACTGCTTCAGCCTCTGTGCCAGGAGAAGGAACGCTCCGTGCCACATCCCCAGTGGAGGCATGAAGTGTTGCAGGACTGCTCTGCAAACCAAGCACCCAAGGAATGTGCACCATTCAACAGGGAAGAGAAAAAAAGTTAGGGAAGAGAAGAATTGACACCACACAAGATAAAGGAGTTGGGTAGTGAGGAAAAGAAAGGGAACATGTGGAACTCTACTCCAGGTACTGCTGTTTGAAAGGTCTTTCTGTGTTCCTAGGGTTTCTCTTTGGATCCTACCCAACAGGCTGCATCAGGGCAAGGAGAATAAGCATTTTACTGCATAAAGAAGGAACTGTGCAAGTTTACAGCTGTTTTGATGAACTCCTTAAACTGTTTTCTTTAGAAATTTGAGGAATTATTGCAGGACAGTTCTAGGGAGTGAATTTGAAGTGTAATGCACAGTCTGCTCTCATGCCTGGTGTGAATTAAGGCAGAGGCATTTCACTATGGTTTAGGAGTGTCCTCATGAAGAGTTAGTATGCAATAACTATTCTAGGTTATTTCCCCAGGTAGACAAGCCTAAACATCTGATAAATAGGCCTATTACTTTTTCTCTTAACCAATTAAGTACTTATTTTAGAAGGATAAGATGAATTATCACATAACTATTTCTGCAATACGTCTTACTTAGTACACTAATGTCAGAAAAGGCAAACTACTGTCCACAGATTGGAAGGAAAGTTATTAGTGTTTTACATGCTTAAGCTTAGAGATGATTCCTGGCTTTATTATATTTTGGGTGAAGATCATGATATATTGTTGTTTTTGCAACACTTCAAATTTATTTCGTAAAATAAATCACATAATGGACTGTCATAATAGCGGCAGTAGCATGACAGCAAAAAAGAATTGGTGGAGCCACACTTCAGTGCACAGTGAAATAGCTAACAATTTGTTAAATATCCCATGAGTGGATTAAATAGGCATATGATCAGTTATGTGGCTGCCAAGCCACAGCAGGAACCAATTAGAATTCACCAAAAATAATTTAGATGAAAACTGATGAATCCATCAGAACCTAATTAAATTTATGGAAAAAAAAAAAAGCAAACATCTAATTGACAGATTACATAACTACTGAGTTTCTCTGTGAAGAGTCTGCGAAGGATGGCCGCTGGGAGAAGAGCGGCACTACTGGTTCTGGTTGGCAGACTGCTGGGCCTTCTAACACTCAGTTCTCTTCTGGTGTTAATTTCAGGTAAATCACCCCCATAGAGCTGAGGTGGTCAGTTTTCCATGAAGTAAAGTGAAGTCATCCAACAAAAATTGTAACTACCAATTATTTCATGGCCAGTCTTAAGTGACACACAAAAGAGCCTGGGCAAGGAGGACTTGAATTCAGAAGAAAGGTACAGGCAGGGATCTCTTAAGGATTCTGTTTTTCATTGTGAACTACAAAGAATGGGAACTGAGATTTTTACAGCTGGAGTTCTGTGTGTCTTGTCTCTACTTTTCTGTATTGTTCTGGGCCGGAAGATTGTTTTTATTTACATTTGTTGGCATTTATGGATTTTTAAGCCAACAAAAAGGTGAAGCAAACCTGTATGAAAATGAGCACTGATCTGAGTTATCAGTAACAAAATGGATGAAGTGGAAAGGTGTGATACCTCTCAGTCAGGATTCTCGCTGCAGGAAATAGATGCACTGCTTTCAGAACAAAAGGACATAGGCTTGCATAGTTATTCTCACTGAATCATTAGGAGGAATGTGCTGGGAACAGTGCTGCTGATCCTCTTACTCCTGCGATGTCAGAATAGATATTTCTACAGTGTGCCTTACACTCCAGTTGTTTCTCAGATTCCCGGGCTGCTCACTCTCCCATGAAGCTCTTATACATTGTGAACCTGAGTTTTCTCTTAACAGAAATTCAGTTTTCCCTACTCAGTTGCTACAAGAAAAAAGATGGTATGTGCTTCTCTTTTATCTATGTGCTTCTCTTTGGTGGTCACCTGAGAAAGTGTCAGGACAGGGTCTGATTCTTCTCTCTTGAAAATGGAATGACTTTCTTTTTAATCTTTTCCCCCATAGCAAAGACAAATGGTAACCCAAATCCTTCAAATGCAAGTAATAAAATTATCCCAACCAAAAGAGTCAGGTTATTTATAGACTTGATATCTTACGTAAGTAAATAAATACAGGAGAGAGTATGTTGTCATCACTGGATGACTGCCACATCCTAGTGTTGCATGAAGATGGTTGAATTACCTTGTAAGATGCTATTACTGTCCAGGAAGACTTTTTCAAACAATCCTGTCTTAATTCATAGACTCATAATATGCAGATGTACTACTTTCTCTATGAGAAGGCAGTCACACGTGCTTTGCTGCTGATGTTCCTCTCCTGAAGTGAAAGTTATTCTTCAAACTGAGGCAAAGACAGAGCTGAACTGTAAGATTTGTTTTCTTTTAGATTCTTAAGTGACCTAAGATAGCCGGGAACTGTAAAACAAGCTGAATGGGCTGAATGGCTGTGTGGGTGAATGGTGTGGAATGCAGCAAGATGGTACTTGTGCAACCTCTCACCATATGTGAGCTTCCTGCAGAAAGCACGCAGTAGCAGGTTGTAGATGTGTAGCACTTCCCCAGCACTTAACACATTGCCTCAGAGCTGATAGCACAAAGAGAGCTGCCACAGTCTCTCCCCTTGTTCAGTTCGGTCCCAAGCCATAAATAAGTTGCTTCATGCACTGCTGCAGAGTAATGTAATGAGCTCTTCAAAGTCCACGACAAATAGGCTTTTGCTCAGGACAAAACAAAATGCAGGAGTGCAGCCTCTCACTAAGAGATTCCCATGTCTTGTTTTTTAGGAGGGATGGATGTTCACAGATCCCACTGGCTCTACCATCAAATCCTTTGAGAATGGGGCCATTTGCCACTTCTAGAACTGCGTCATTTCAAAATGCAAGATCAAATTCCATGCATTGCTCCTAAAGAGCATGGCTTGGGAGGAATAGGAGAAAATATGTCTATTGGCCTCTTCAAACTATTTACCTTCTTTTCCTGCTAGGGCTGGTGTGTGTTAGGGGGATTAACACTAAGGCAGCAACTGAAATGTGCTCATGTCTTGTGATAGGCTTCATATCAGATGTTGTCAGTGTGTGTTGTATGCATCTCTGACCAAAATTTGTGATAGACTCCAAAAACTTTGCAATGTGCCTTTCTAGCATTTCCCTACTGCTTTGTATTTTTCGTATGCACAGAGTGGATCTTGGAGTAACAACACTGGATGTTATTGATATTCAGTACGTGTTTAAATTAAAAAACAAAAATAAATAGCACTATACTTAATTATCTATTTGCAAAAAGTAAGCAGGAACAACCTGATATGCGCAATTCCTAATGCCGAAAATTTCACGACGTCTCCTTGATAGAGGAAATGCTCTAAGGTCTAAGAATATATTACAGAGCATCTCTAAAGGAGACTCAGAATCTTCTGAAAATTGCCCATTTTTTAAAACTGCTGGATATGCTGTGATAGGGAGCTTGATTTATGTCCAATAACATTAATAAAGCCATATTCGAGCTTCATCGGAAGTAGGATCAAACTAATTATTTGCTGCTGGTTTTACAGCTGCAGTTCATTTTGGACTTGATTTTCGGAGGTACTAAATACATTCCCATAACACACCAATTTCAAATAATGTTTTGGGTGCCTGACTCTTCAAAAAATGAAGCTTCGTTATCCATAAATTCAGTCAAATTGATAATTCACATTGGAAAGAATGGATTAAGCTAACAGAATCTGCAAATAATTTGGAAATGCTGAACTAGTGCCTCTCCAGACACTCATGGAGAGTTGCCTTATCTAGCCAGCCTTATCCATTTTTTTTCACCTCCTCTGACAACAGGCTGCCAGGCGTAGGTTGCTCTGCACAGCAGCAGCCTTCAGCTAAGGCATTTTCTCTCACCCGAAAATATATTCAGTGCTCGAAACTGGCTTATTATTAATAAACACTGGCACATCTTGGGGGTGGTGTTCATCTTCATGCTATCCTCATATAAGTCTTCTTACTTTTTGTATTTGAGTTCTCAAGAAATTAGTATTTTGTGTGCTTGAGAATAAAATAATCGTAGTAATAAAAAGAATATTCCTTAATCTCTCTGAATACAGATCTGAAACTGGACAGTGCAGAAACTGTGTAAAATTGGATAACCAGATTACAGAAAGAGCTGGGTGGGGAAAGGAGTTGGCAGTGACATTCAGCTTTCATTTAATTGGCTCAAATACATTCCAAGCCAGTAGTTGCAGAGAGGCTTTACTGCCTGGAAGTTGCTTTGCAAAACCTGTGAAATAAACCGCTCATCTGTCTTGTTGGGAACACCAAGCACCATTGGAGAATACCAACACATGTAATGTTGGCTGGTATCATAGAGGAATTGTCAGGAATTAAACCAGAGATGATGAACAGCACATAGAATTTCAAGTACTTACAGGAACCTTGAATATCTGGTTTCAAGTGATGATTGGCCTCATACCTAACATGAGCAAAAAGAACATGGACAAAAATAACCATGTTTTGTTATTTTATACCAAAAAAAAAAAAAAAAAAAAAAAAAAAAAAAAAGGAGAAAACTCAGCTAGAAATTTATACCTCTACAATAAAATTTTAGGTTGGAATAACTATTCCTTATTTTTAATGCCATGAGCTCAAGTTCTGCTTCCAGTGTCTCCAATGACTACTGAATATTCTTCTAAAATAAATCTTGTAAACATGGTAAGAGTTTAAGTGCTGTAGTTAAAACATGTAGATTTCTATTGATGTAACAAAATGGAGAAGGTAGGTGAGACTTAATATGGAAAGCTGGGAAGACATGAAGTTAAGAGCAAAACAACATGTATTGTTACTGGCTGTTCAACATATGAATCTGCAGGATGCTATATTGATAGAAACTAAATGGAGAAAAGTTACCAAATAAGGACAGAGAGTAAGGGAATAAAAGAATCAGAAAACAGCAAAATGTAACAGGTTGCATCTTGAAGTTAAAATGAAAGGAAAGCTTTCAAGTGTATAAAATTGCCTGAAATATTCTACAAGTACTAAGAACTTGCTTTTCATGCTTGATATTGGGGGTAAAAGTGATTTAAATAGATTTAGATTTTCAGAGGTGTTTTGGGTAGAGATGTGGTTTCTTTTTGCTTTTTATTTTTATTTTATTTTATTTTAATTTTTTTTTTCAGTTTCTTAATGCTCTCCTTTCACACTGCACATCAAGGAAGGAAAAACCTTTGAACATTCAGTTCCAGGTCTTCCAGCAGGCCTTTTGGCATCCTTGCAAGGAAATCTCACACCAGCCCCAGTTAAGTCTGGCTGTAGCAGATTGCTCAGTAGGAAACCTCAGATGTTAGACCTCCTCTTCCAGCTGAGAACTTGTGAACTCTGAGATCATTTTCTCTACTGCTTGTGCTATGCCTGTCTCACAAACAGGAATGAGAACATTCAGGCAGGATTCCATGCTGTGATGTATCCCTTGGAGTAAGAAATAGCCTTCCTGACCCCATTGCCCTTCTGATGATCCAGGGTTGTGCCAGGGTTCCAGTTTTCACCAAAATCTGTGATGACAGCATTGGAAATCTGAAGGTACTCTGTTGAATTTACCACTTCAGTACCAAAATTTTTACAGCTGTGATTTCTATTAGTCACAGATTGATCTCATTTCAGAATAATTACTGTTGGAAATGACCACTAAGACTATCTAATTCAACTGTCAACCTCCACCATCTCCCTGGGCAGCCTGTCCCAGTGCCTCACCACCCTTTCCGAGAAGGAATTTTTCCTAATGTCCAACCTGAACTCCCTCTTGGTGAACTGTGAAGCCATTCCCTCTCATCCTACCACTAGCTACCTTAACAACGGCTGTCTGTCTTTATAAGAGCTCCTTCTGAGAAAGTTTTGCTTAGCCATGATGTGAATGATAACCTGTGCAACCAAACCTGAAACAAAAGCACACCTTGATGGTGGGTTCTCTTCAGGCTGGGTACCTGAGAAGCATCAGGACTTGAGCAGATAATTATATTTGCTAACAACATTGCTTCCCATTGTATCGCGGTTTTTCTTCCTGCCAATATTCTTATGGGAAAAGAATATGTGACAGTATCCAAGTTACTTAGCAGGCTCCAAAGTTCTGAAAAATGTGACATCTGCACAGTTTTTAGTAGTCTCGTAAGACTGTTTGACTGGATTTGTAATGCATGGCGTTACAGTAGCTATCAGTCTGTGTCTAGAGAGGATTTTAAAAAGCTATGGGATGCTATAGACAACAGGAAGGTGAATGCAATCAAAATAGTGGGGCACTGAAGTGAATTTTATCCTTTACAAGCTACCCTGTAAGCCAACAGAACATAAACAAGTAGACAAATAGTGATGTCTCTCTCCCCTTTGTATTAAGCTATGTAGTACCTCTTGGAAGGCCCTGCAGCAGAGGATGATTGATGCACGTAGCAGTACATTTCATCCTGTGCCCGGAGGACATGAGCAATTGCTGCGCCTTTGCTCTTCATTTTACATAGCATGCCTTACTCTTTGCTTCATGCTTTTCAAGTTGTTGAATGTAATCAAAATAGTAAAACCAAACTAGAGCAGATAATCTAGGAAAACAATTTTTACTTCATTTATTTATTTTTTAAATTTGGCCTTAAATCAGTTTGTTTTGTATTTGGGCATCCACCACGTTGGCATTTAGAAGCAAAGACTGTGCACATGAAGTCAGTCCTTGCAATGAGTATAGAGAAGACAGCACCATGTTCTTAGACTGAAAAGAGTGCTTGAGTAGATGGCATCATCTAAAAAAAGAGTCTCTTTTGTCTATAATAAAATATTAATTCAATATTTTGCATTAGCTGTTCTTATTTCCTTATGTGCAGCATTCTTTCTTACAGTTCTGGTATATTCTAATAACTCTTCAAACCGAGGAGGGAAGATGTGCTTCTAAAAACTTCTTGCTAATGGAGCAGTGAAATTACAAGATAGTCATCTTAATACCACCGAGTTACAGCACTTTCCTGTTTACTGAAATCGTTGGCTTTTTTTTTTCCAGATGGTTTTATTTTCTTCTTAGATTTTCCATCTCAGCATGTTCTCCTGCAGAAATAAACAAATGAACACAATGCTCTGGTGTGGCCCAATCCTGGCTCTGCATTAGTTGCCCCTGGGAAGTCTGCGCTCCATTTCAGCGCTCGGGTATGTCAGCGCGATTTTAGCAGGGCTGAGATCCTTGAAGGATATCTGCCTAGGCCACTGTATTATTTATATCACTTTACAGCAAAACAAATAAGGTGAGGTTTAAAACATAGGAAAAGATAATAGCAGGTCGTGTGTCAGCAGAGTTTGCCTTGAAAAGCCTGGTAACCTCTAACATTTTAAAGGCGTGTGTGTGGTGCTTCCATGAAATCTCGTGTGGACTCCAGGCCAGTCCTGATGACAGATTCTCCTCTCTTGACAAAATGATCTGTTTTGCCTGGTGATGTGGGAGCTGCGGCAGGGTGGCTGGGCTCCTGGTGGTGGTGTACGTGATGGTGGTAGTGGGAAATGTTTCTTCCAGACACCACATGCTGCTGCAGCCTTCAGTTGAGATCAGGTAAAATGTTAGCCATGCAGTATGTTTTAGAGTGGAAAACATGGCATTGCTTGCATATTTGTGACCAGTTTTTTTGTCTGCCTTCTGATCTCACATGGTGTGTTGCTGGGCTGGGCTTGTAACCAACCCCCCCCCCAAAGTTCTCCAGGCATGATTAAATGTTGCATTTACTCATTTCTCTGGATTAAAAAAGCCTACCCACATAAACTGCACACCGCTACAAAGTGCATTTTAGCTATTAGAGGGCAAGCTCTGTTGTGCCTGCTGCTCCCTCAGCTCCATGTATGAATGCTATTTAAGAGACACAATGGATCAGAACCTTCTTAGCCACATCAGTTACGGTTTGTTATGAATGTGATCTACACTTTCTTGCTTGAATTATGTCATCACTAACCATACAGAAGGCAGCATGTCATCCTGGCTTCGTGCATGGATTGCATAGAAACACAGTTTCTAGGTACTTATTTTCCCACCGTAGTCACATGTGTGGTCTTAACACCAAGTTTTCTTTTGTCTTTTGGAACTAACAATCCCCATAGACCAAGTGGTTAAGTGATACTGTCAGTATTCATAAACTGTCTTGAAAAGCTTAACAGTAGTTAATCACTAAGTACGTAAAATGGAGTTCATACCATTAACCAGTTTTACAGGAGTTTATATTTCAGAGCTTCCGAGTTTTGATTTCACAGTGGCTCAGCATCTTAAGATACTCACTGCACAGAGCATTAACTCAGCTACTCTAAATATAATCTTTAGTATTCTATAAATCTGTTAAGAAATGTGGAATCCTATGCCTGATGTGTCTGTAATAGTTTTCCTTAATCAAAACCTACAGCAGAAGTTTTAGCATTTTATAACAGAATCTTCTTTGTTGAAAACTGAGCAACCATATGAGCTGAGACCAGAGTCCCACCTCGCTCCATGTACTGTCTCAAACCTGTGGAAATCACTGTGGAGGAAGTAAGTATAAGCAAATATTCTTATTTCTGACAGTCTTGTGTTTAGATGAAGTATTGCATCGCAGCACTTTATTCAACAGCACTTCCTGGATCTTGGTTGTAGGCATCCTTCTCACTGATTTTTGAAAACATTTGTGTTTCAGGCTGAGTCAGACATCATCGCATTGAGCACTCCAATTTCTATTTATTTATTTATTAAATTTGGATAATTTAAATCATGACCTTACATTATGAGTGAAAATAAATAATATTTTCTTATTTTCCACCTCCACCATGTTCGGGATTTTAATACCAGATATTCATTCTCACAGAGCCTCTATTCATGAATTGAGAGTTCTGGTCTTCTTAGTTTCTCTTTGCAAAGAAAGTTTATCAGCATTCAAAAGTTGTCCTACTAAAGGCTTAACTTTTGATGGAATCTTCTCTATGGGATTGCTATCCTTGCTAGGGTTCTAAAAGGCTTCAAAATGTGTTAAGAACTGTCCACAGCTTTAGTCAGTACTATTAAAATCAAGCCATTGAAAATAAGAATTAAATGATTATTGTTTCCCAATAGAAGTTACTGGTTAAAAAACACAGATAAAGGATATGGCTCTTCTTTTTCCGGGATGAAATTTGGCAGCATAAATATGCATTAAAGTGTCAGATAATTTTGGAACATTTCTTTATCTTTAATGTAGAGGTGAGGAAAGGATAAGCTTCCCTTTTCTCATTACTCGTCATGACCTTAAGCGTTTAGCTGTCCTTCTGTCCTTGGTAACAGGCACAGAAATGACAAACAGAGACAACAAGAGCATGTACACACACACACTCATTTCATTCTGGCATCTTGCCTTCACTGCAGAATGGCTCCCGGTCCACTACTGCTGCAAACCCGATGGCTGGCAATGCTTCAGCAAGATCTACTGAGCCTGTGTGCCTATAGTGAAGAAAAAGGTGCACCAGTTGTCCCCCTCCTCTCTCTCTCCCCTTGAAGACTGATGACCAGTGCCTATAGTGAAGAAAAAGGTGCACCAGTTGTCCCCCTCCTCTCTCTCTCCCCTTGAAGACTGATGACCAGAAGCTTTTGGAGCCCCACAAAAACAAGTTTGGCCATGTCTAACTCTTATCATTCTTTTTCTCACCGTTGTACACTACAGACTTCTACTGCTCAGCGGCAGAATGCCTGACCCAGCTGGGAACAGAACTGAGGATATTCTGTATGCAGTCCTGTTGGTGCTGCTGTGGTGCTGTTCATTTGCACTTTATATAAATGCTATGAGTTCTGGCATTTTAATGTAATTTCAGTGGTCATAGTCCTGTACAGAGTTCAAACCTAAAATCTCTTTTATTGTGTGAGCTTTTATTTTCTAATATATTCTTCAATATGTTTTATTCAAAACTGTTATTTCAAGGTCATTATTGTAGCATCAGAAAGCCAGTCTTCAGCAGCATATAGAAAACATGAGACCAAATTAAACTGTAAATTAAGTGAAACTGAATTGCTGCAGAGGGCAGAAAATGGCTGCGCTATACTTTGGTGCTGAAGTGGGTAGAGGAGTAAATCACAAATTCATAGAATGGCGTGGGTTGGAAGGGACCTCAAAGATCATCTTCTTCGAATGCCCCTTCCATTGGCAGGGTTGCCCGTCACTAAATCAGGCACCAGCTCAGGCTGCCCAGGGCCACATCCAACCCAGCCTTGAACAATTCCAGGGACTAGGCATCCAAATCAGATCTTCTTCAGCTGAAAAAAACATATTTGAGATGAGGGAAGGCAAGGAGGAGTTTTCAGCTCTTTAAGGGGTCCGGAATAGCTGGAGTTAGAGCAAATTTGGGATTAGATCCACGTGGGAGATACAGGACTTCACTGCAGACAAATAAGCTAGAGATACTGATGGTAATGGTGCTTGAGCTGGAGAAAATCCCCTAACCACCAGCATGGACACTGCTGTGTGTCCCCAAGCTGATGTGTAGGTGACAAATTTCAGACATCCAGCTCTGAGTTCTTACAGTAGACTTGACCCTGCGCTTCCCACCAGCTCACAGTGAATTTAGAGCAACCTCATGGCTCAGGAGAACCACCCCAGAACTGAAGGCAGGTTGGATCCTGCCTGTCTTCTCCCTGGTGTGGATGCTCAAGCAGTTGATTTTTACTGGAATTCAGTGGTTTTTTTTGAGACTTCTCCCTTGCTTAAACACCCTGTTGAAACTGGCTGAGTGCTTTGCCACATACTATTACAAAATCCTGTGGTACACTTTGATAGGCATAAATGCTTGGTGTATGTTTTTAAACTTTTCTTCTTTAAAGCTTTCTCCCCCCTCCCCCCCCCCCCCCCCCCCCGCTTGTAGTTTCAAGGAGAACTGTGTGCTGCAGACAGGTGAGTGCTGCCAGGGTGAGAAAGTTTCTTGCAGTATTCCTTTCCTCTTAAATGCAGAAACTTCTGAAGGACATTTTTTCTGCAGAGCTCCCTGCTCAGAGCTCGGAATTAAATCCAGGAAATATAAATAAATAAAGCCTAAAGATCATCCCCACCAGAAAGAAATGAAAACAAAGATGTGCTATAGCCACAGAAAATGCAAAAGACTGAAATAATTCCTCAGGGCTGTGGATGCCAGGTCATGCTGCAAGGGGATGGATTTGGCTCTGAACCTGAACTGCCAGCTCGCAGCCTCCTGGGGCCTGGGGCTGTTGCAGTGGTTCAGTGTTGCTGCAAATCACTCCTTCTGGGAACTGTGCCTTCCTCCGCTGAGTAACTCTGCAGCATTGCAATACTATATTTAATCAATTCAGGTGTCTTAAAATACTTCTGTGCCCAGCAGGAGCGTCGCTGTACAGACCCAGAGATCAAACAAATGTGTGCTTGGTGCCCATTCAGAAAGCTGACATTCCTTTAGGACAACAGAAGGCAGCAAGCAGAAAGAAAAGAATGAACAATTTGCATCAGGCTCTTCCATTCTGGGAGGTGATAAAACTTTGGGGATATTCCCCTCCCCCTTCTTTTTATTTGATAGTCCTCTTCTCTATTTCAATTTTGACAAATAACAGTCTTAGATGTAGCAGTAACTTGAAGTGACCTCATGTTTGTCTCAGAAAGACAATAGAGCAATAAAACCAGTGAATGCAGAAGTTTTATGGGTATCACATCAACAACAATTTCCTTCATTTCTCTTGGTGCAATTGAGATTGAGAACTTTCCTATAAATGAGATGTACTCAGTGAAGCAAGACACATCCTTACAAGAATCCCATCACAATTCTAATATTTAAAACATGTAAATCTTCAACTTAAAGCAGAGCACCTCCAAGTGGCTCAACATTTTGCTTCCTACTTGTGAACAGATGCTCTCAAGACTGGGCTGGCTGGAGCCCTGGGCAGCTGGGTCTGGTGGGGGCAGCCCTGCACATGGCAGTGGGGTTGGAACTGGGTGGGCTTGAATGGAATTAACCACTTGTTAACCACTCTGATTCTACTACATCAGTACCTTGATATTAGTGGCCATTATAAAGTCATAGCTAACAGCTAACACAGTTTTGAAATGCATAAGTTTACATGAAAATGATACTGGAAAGGGATTCCTTTGGATAATCCCACTGAGTGGGGAAGGTGGTACTTTTAGCATCCTGATAACACATAAATAGCAGGATCTCCCAAACAGGAGGACATCCACAGCTGCATCTGAAACATTCTCAAACACAAAAACATTTTTTTCTTTTAGTTGCTATAATAATACTGTCAATGTAATATTTATGACCACTAAAAACTTTCTTCTAAACTAATCCCACTTCAGAGTAAGTGCTGTCTTGTTGGCTGTATGAAAGCACACTGCTGAGGAGCTCATGGCCCAAGAGCCATACAAATAGTGGCAATGAACAAGGCTTCGGCACTACTGCGAGTGAAAAATTAAAAGCTGGAAAACTGTAGTTAATGTTATGGCTGTGGACTGAGCTGCCGTTATTGTAGCTGCTATATCTTACTCAACGGCATGCAGGACATCGAGGTACGTACATTTCTGGTGCGTGAAGTCAAATGTCATTTACAAATTCCTCCCTCAAATATATTCAGTGGAGGAGCAATAATTTGCACTAATCCTTGGGAAACCCAATTGGAGCTCATTAATTCCGCAGTTTAGCAAGGAGTAGGTAGCTTCAGTATGAAAGAGCAGAACTCCCTTGGAATAACCTCAATACAGTTTGGTTTCAGGACTTAAAACAGTATTGACCAGCTTTTGCTGCTAGTTCTTAGCAGAAGAATGAAACCTAATTGAATTAAGACACCGTAACAACAAACACTCTGACCAAAAACACAGTTTGTATACTGGATTTTCAGGACTGTGCTCAGTTCATCATTTAAGGCAATGCTTGGCATCAATGCAACTCTAGTCTGGGTTGCTGAATCAGTCCTGCATCCTGTGCTATTACAGACCTTCTGCACGGTTTGGGGCAGGTTATTTCCCCTGCCATCTCTTGCCTGTCTTATCTGTTTAGGTCAGTAAATCTCCAGCACAGAATTTCTCACGCGATGTGTCTGATGGGTGAAAGCCCAACTGAATTCTGTCTCAGCTGCAGCCCCCATGCATTGCTACAGTACAGATGATGATGCTCCCTCTCAGCACAGGCATGGATGCAGCAGAACCAAAGGCTCGGTAATAGGATCTCCCTCTAAAGCATCTGCTCTAAAATCTCAGAGATGGGCAAGCTGCCAATTTGTAATTTATTAAGATTAGCAAGTATGAAGTTTGGAAGAATATTTATTAATGATGTTCTGTTGCAGATCTAGGTCACGTTTAAGTGGGATTATGCAACTCCGTAGATGCTGGGCTGGTGAGTTTTTGTGGGGGATTTTTGGTGATGACGGGATTTTTTTTTTTTTTATTTTTTTTTTTTTCTTCTTTTTCTTTTTCCCTGGAAATCTGTGCAGACAAAACTATACGCTTCAGGATAGAAAGGTCATGTTCAGCCCATCCACTTTCCAGCCAGAAGCGGCAGCTGCTTGGGAGCACAAAGTGTAGGAAAACAGAAACTGCACCTCTAGCTGATCCCATTTTAAACATCACCTGTAAAATAAAACTCAAGCCAAGGCGAGTTTGTGCCCTTCCAGGCAGAGTTTGTAAGTCTCGATCTTTCTCAGCGTTACCTCTAAAATTCCTCAGATAAGCAAAACTGACAAAGATGGCAGCAGTTGGAAGAAGCCCCACGTGCTCAGCAGGCTCCTGGCAGCGTGACTGTGTGCCACTCAGCATCGAGAGTTACATTTGTAACTGGAAGAAAGTGAGACAAATTTACTACATTCCATTCATATGTTTTATTTTTCTGTATTGAGACTCCCTGTTATTTTAACACTGATGCAGCTGTATAAAGTTTGTAACTATCAATTCTTATCCTCAGTTTCTACAGTTCTCTGCATCCCAGCTGAGCTTATTTCAGGGCTCAATGTGCACTCAGATTCTGGCTTAAGGTGTCTTCCCATCCCGATTAGAGTACAAAGCTTGGTTTGTCCGAGAAAACGTGACAGTCCCACGGAAGAAAGCAGTCCCTCCCTGGCCGACGGATGTGCCCTGATGGAAACCACCTGAGCCAGCAAACACCGGGCTGCCTCACCACGCGGGGAGGAAGGCTGGGTGCACCGAGGCACGGATGGCGCCCGGTTAACGCAGCTCCCAGCTCTGCAGCAGCCGCGCTCCGCCCTGGGTGCCGGGGCAGCCCGTGGGCAGCTCCCACCGGGCCGTTCGTGGAGCTCTGAGTCACGCGAACCGAGCGCTCCGCTGATGCGGCTATTAGGATGCCTGATAAATATTTATAGCCTCTCACCGGGGAGCTGATTGACAGCACGGGGGCAATCCCTATCGGCAGCTGCCTGCAGCTGCCCTGGGGACGGGAGCTCGGGGAGAGGTTTGGTACCCGAGGGATCCCCGCGCTGGGGGCCGCGCGCAGTCCGGGGGCTGCCCCAAATCTCCCGGCGGGACGAGCGGCCCCGGACCGGACCGGCTCCCTCCGCGGGGCGGGGAGGGCGCTGACGCAGTGACTGCAGTCCCGGGGAGAGCTGCGGAGCCGGGCTGCCTGCAGGTGAACTGAAAGTCGTCGGGGGGAAGGGGAAGAGAGGGAGGAGGAGGAGGAAGTGGAGGAAGCGGCGCGCAGCCCGCCCTGCGCGCTGCAGCTGGCGACCGAGAGCTCCGCGCAGCTCCGCGCAGCCTCCGCCTCTCTGCGGCCGCCGGTCCGCTCCCTCCGCCCCGCTGCAGCGCGGCGCCCACCGTGTCCCAAAGTTTGCTCCCCCTGGGGAGGAGTGACCTTGGGGCAGGTGGTGCGCAGCGGGGCGGGAGCTGCGGGGCCGAACCCCCGGGGCGGTACCGAAGCCCCGGCGGCGCCGCCGCTTCCCGGGAGCGGCCGCCGAAGTCGGTTGAGCGCGGAGTGGCACCCCGGAGCGGAACGGAGGGTATCGGGGCTGCCACCCGCGGGTGGGCTCCGGAGGTCGGTGCCGGCGGTTCCGCAGAGCTGCGTCCTTCGGTCGGTCCATCAGCCTCTCGCGTCCCTGCGTGTCTTCTGCCTGTGAGTAAACTTATTACTGTGTCTAACTTCCGAGTTACTTATTTGTAAACGTGGGGTAGGGCAAAGATGACTTTTCCTCCAATAATGGTGATGATGAGGAAGGCTGCGTTGCATGCATCAGCTGTGGTTGGAAGATGTTTGTAACAGAATTACTGTGCCCTTTGGAGTAGTGGGGTGAAAAATCATTTAGGACTGTGCGATGTGAGTTGGAAGTGTTCCCTTTGAGCCCTACGAACAGAAACCTTTTCGAATAAGGGCTCTCAATCCCGAGGTGCTGCCCAGCCCATAGATACTGAGTGAGGGAGGCTGGAGGATGCTCAGCATGCTCTATGTGTGTGTGCTCTGGGATAGGATCTGCTGACTGAGGGCCGACTTTCTGCTGCTCCCGGAGTCAAAGCAAAACTACTGTCAACTTTGAGAATAGAACAATTTGACTTGTCTGAGCTTGGCAAAGTTCAGTGCTGCATGCAGTACGGGTGGGTACAGTGACGTAAGGCTCTCAGAATATTTAAGTGTTGTGGTTAATGCTTTATTTTCATGCTGTCCATTAAGAACTGGTATTTATTATTACTTTTCATTTTCTGGGACTTCCCATATCCTGGTAGTTTCAGAATAGTTGCTCAGAGCTCTGTGGATGGGCACTGTGTGCTGCCTGGGGGAGTCGGCAGTGGATGGCTCACATGGTTTGTGCTCAAAGTGTCTGCATGGATGGAGCTGCTGCTCCTTGTTGGGAAAGCTCGGTTGGACTCTTAGGTGAAGTACTGCATGATGGCAGGCATTAAGGCATAAACGCAGAGAGCTTTAATAAGCTGATTTTGGTGAATCGGGGGGTGGAAATCAAAGCATTTCTTATTTAATTATTTTTCTTCTGACCTTGTGAACAGCAAGGATGCAGCATGCAGAAGTCCATATCATCTGCCTCTAAGAAATACGTTTTTATATGGTGACCAAGCTAGAAAATCTGACTAAATATAACAACTTTTTTTTTTTCTTTTTTCTTTTTTTTCCCTTAGCTGTAGGCTTACTGAGAAATATAATCTAATCTCACATTCCTAAAGTAGGCTTTGACGGCAGCCGAACTAATGCCTGCAGGGAGCCCTATGCACATAGCTGGTCCTGCTCTACTCACCACGTGCAGGGCGTAGTGCTCACAGTGCATAACTCCTGCAGCCAGAAACTCTGACCCCATATTGCATGGACCCAGAGCTCTGATTGACAGTCTTAGGCCCAGAGACTTTTACATTTTACAGTCACAGTTTGGGTTTGTGGGCTTTATGAAGCCTTCATCCACAGATCATTAGCAGAGGTTTTTTTAGAGATGGGGTACTGGTTAGACTACGGTTGGACTTGATGATCTTCAAGGTCTTTTCCAACCTGGGTAATTCTATGATTCTATGATTGCAAAGTTGCAGGAGGCAGATCAGTACTGAGCATTATTTTGTGCTACTGTGCCTGGAACCGTCCGCTTTCTTTTCTTTTTCTTTTTTTTTCTTGTTTTTCCCCCTCTCCCTCTTGTTCTGCAGATGAATTATTCTAAAACTATTTTGACAATTTACTGTAGCTTAGATGGGCTATGTTTTCTGAAGCATTCAACATACAACAATAAAACTGCCATTGGAGAAAACTACCACAGTTAGTTACTTCTTTTTCCAGAATGTCTTCCCCTCCCCAACCCAGAAAGCATTGCTTTTGTATTCAGTCATCTTTTCCTTTTCCTGACAACAGATAGATGGCAAGTTAGCAATTCAGAACATCTCTTTACTTTTGCTGTTTGAAATAGCAATTTCCTGTTTATTGCTTTGGGATAAATTACAGTGCTGTTATGCCATACGTGTAGCTTTTGGTATAAGCGATTGGAAGAGGTGGAAAAAGTTAGCTTGTCTTTTTTTTTCTTTCTCTCTCTTTCTTTTTTTTTTTTTTCCTCGATTCCTAAGAAACCACTGCTCTGCTATGGCAGAATTGTTTCTCAAGAGAATACATTCATTTCTCTTCATTGAAGATTAAAGCTTGGCAGTTCTCAAGTGCAGACTCTTGTGTAATAGCTTCTGTCAGGGTGGTGGCTTTGCTGGGGCAAGGATGACGTCCAGACTGCTGTTGGTAACGGTTTGGATTTTGTAAGGTTGCCCTTAATTGAACAGCTCTCTTGTGTTTGACATTTGCTGTGACCTCTTGCTGTAAGGCAAAGGAGACAGTTAATGATTTTGAAGCTCGTCTTTCACTCAGTGGAAAATGAGGATGTTTGGTTCTCAGTCTTGTCCTAACTCCTAACCAGTGTGGAATTTTCATATACATACACATATGTAGGATACTCTATTGCATCCCTATGGCAATTGATACTTTTATGTATGTATGGAAAAATTTAAACACGTACTGACAGCCTAAGTATTTGCAGATTGTTTTATAGATATGATACTCTATAAAATCTGCAAGTCTTAACTTTAAATTGCTGTCCTGATTAATCAGTGTTTGCAGGCAGCAATTAAAAGTTATTATAAGCGGTGAAGAAAGCAATGAAGAGAAAGCAGACTAGGGATGGCAAATGTGTCACTGGGAATGGACAGCACAGGGAAGCAGGAAGCGGAGGACACAAAACAAGGTAAAAGGGGAGGGAACAGAAGAAATAACAGGGAAAGTGGGATGGAAGTAATGCTAGCAGACAGGGGAAGGGGAAGAATGAGGACTTCTGTCCAGCTTGGCTCATCACATCAAATTGTGCTGGTCATGTGGTTGACATTATAGTAGTGGTGGTCAGAAGCTCAAGCCTGTAGAGAAGACCCAGTTTAGTTATCTTAGTTCAGTTCCAATTGATACATCTCATGCTCTGCTCGGTCATGGTCCCTTCTGCTAGAACAGCCCATGTGGCTGCTTTGCCACGGTACCTCTACATATTGGCTCCCTGGTAATTATACTGAAACTGCTGACTTGAGCTTTCAAAGAGTTGTTGTTGGTAACTGCTTTCCTTCCCAGTCAAATTGCTGACTTGGTGGTGGGGGCCTTCCCAGTCATTATAGACATGTGGGCCTTTCTGCCTCTTTCAAAACATCATTTTCCAGCAAACAGCACTGATTTTTAAAGATTTATTTTAATTGCAGAATGAAATCAACAAATAGCTTTTTCTTGAATGCGTTATACTGTAGTGCAAAGGAGCGTTTTTGTGTTGTACCAGATGTCTAAACCCTACAGACTGAAAAAGGCATCTTCATGAGTCATCTGATGGAGACTCATACAGATGCTTGACATTAAGATGCATGAAACTTACATACGTAGTTTATATATGCAAAAGTACTCTCACTTTTTCACTTAACAGCTGAATAGTAGCTTTTTTCACCTGATGTAAGCTGGAATTTCCTATATTCTTGAATGTTTTGTCTTAGAATTCATTAAGTGATTGAACAGTAGTTTTCCAAGCCAGTGTGAAATGAATTAACTCCAAAATTTATATAAAGATTCAAGGAAAATACAGAGATTTTCATTGATGCCATTCAGGCAAACTGCCAGATCTCTGTGTAATAATATTATTTGTGCCAAAATTGTGGGTAATGCCAGGAGAAGAATCAGGTTCTGTGGAATGGATGGAGTGGAATGGGACAGAGCAATGTAAAGGTTTGCTTGATGTTAAAGGCTTGCTTTTTTGAACGGGTTATTTAAGTCATCCATTATGCCTTTTATCTCCTTTAACTTCCCATTGAATACATCTTGGGAAATGCTTCACTGACCCACAGGAGTATCTAGGAACTGCCAGATGCGCTTTGTGCAATTTAATGATAGGTGTATAAATTATTTTGACCTCTGAGTAACTTTTTTGTTTTTCCCCCACAGAATCATAGAATTGTCTAGTTTCAACCCCTCTGCTATGTGCAGGGTTGCCAGCCACTGGATCAGGCTGCCCAGAGCCACATCCAACCTGATTCCTTTTCATATGTTTGTTACTATATAGCTCTGATCTTTTGTGTATCTTTCCTCCTCCTGTGGTATTCTTAATCTTTTTTACTTTAGGCCTCGAAGTACCCTATCCCTACAGTGCATTTATGTATTTGTTTATTTTGCATTTTTACCTACAAGAGGGTTGACTTGCATCAACATCAATTAGGAGATGCAGGCTAGGCTGTTACTTTTCCATATCCCTTCTTTGAGCAGGGAGAGACAAGGCACTGTTTCCCCATAGAAATGGTGAGTTTGGCTGATGGAGTGGTTGATGTGGTCAGGGACCCTGGGGTCCTTGTAGCCCACCTTGCTCCAGCAGGGACACCCAGAGCAGGGTGTCCCAGTCTGTCTCCAGGCAGCTTCTGCAGATATCCAAGGAGGGGACTCCATAGCCTCTGGGCAGCCTGTGCTGGTGCTCAGTGAGGATTACAAAAAATACGTGGGTTTCTTTGTGGTGGATTTCTGAAGCAGCTTTGTGACTGTGGATGGGTATTGGATGAAAGATGCAACTTTAGCAAGTGCACCTCTGTGCTGCTCAAATTCCTCAAAGCTGACATTTCACTCTTCAGTTTGCTTATACATTGCTTACCTTCAATTCAGTTTTCTTGTGATATGTATCCCCAAAGAAGGTTTCAGTGCTCCTTGTGCTCATGATCGTTTATTTTCACAAGGGCTGAGCAGGAGCCCCCCACAGAGACATTAGCAGTTCCAGGTTGTGTGGTGAGGAACACGAGGTGCCTGAGGTTCTCCTCTCTGTAAGAGAGTGAACAAAAGCACCAAGAAAGAGCTGAAGCAAGCGGGTTGGGGGCCAGGAGCTTGCTTGCACAACATTATTTTTCCTCTTAGGAACATGATGCCAAAAGTAAAAGAAGTACCACTCTCCTACTGTATGTTCACATTACTGGCTGTTGGATGTCTTAGCTCTGGAATAATGCAACTTAGCCTTGTCTGATTTAGGAGTTTTGGTTAACTTGCATCCTAACGTGCATGGAATTATTAAGGTTGGAAAAGACCAGTAGGATCATCTAGTCCAACCATCAGCCCATCACCACAATGCCCATTAAACCACACATGCCTATTCCTCCTTTTCTCTGCAGATATGATATTAGGGCAGTCCTAGCTTATGCCTGTATGTGCTCCCTTTCTGTCCTCATGTTTCATACACAGTTGGAACAGTTAAAGTCCCAAGTGTTGGAGGGGATCTGCAGGGGAACAAAAAGAGCTCTTTGCCCTTGGATGATTATTCCAAGTGAAATGCAGCAGTATTTTCATTTTTTCTCATCACTCACATACTATTCACTGTTTTAAGAACTTTTTCTTGCAGTAGTACCTAAAATAATACAAACAGCAATCCTGTGGAAATAGAACCTTTGATGAGTGTGTTGGAGTCAGCGTTGGGTTGCTGCTGGGTATTGGGATGGTGATAGGCAAAACTGCAGGGACCTCTTGGGGCTGTGTGAAACAGAACACATGCTGTCAAGAGAGTTGGGAGGGGGTATTGATTTGGTAACAACAAATCCTACCTTGGACTGAGCTCTGTCTGGCAAGAGCCTGAATTCTGATACTAGGAAATGGTTTCTGTACTTTACTTCTATGAATATATGTGGAGGTTGCTTGGAAATATTTGCTGGAAAAACTTGTAGAATTATCCGTCTTCACTTTGAAATCCACAAGGATGGATTAGATGTGTTTGTTACTTAGTCATGGAGTATGCAATTAGCACTCTGGCTGGATATTTATTATGTATCTGTTGAGGAAGTGCTTTCTGCTGTCATTTTTATTCTAATAAACAATGCTTTAATATGGATAATCCTCTTTTAACGTTAATTGGAACATAGAGCTAATGCTTACACATCTTCAGTTTGGAAACTGATGGGATAGCTGTTGTATGCCAGTGCAATATCAGCAAAGCAAAACTGGAGGGAAGTGTGAAGGAACCATCATTATAAGCATGAATGTATGGGTTTTGTGCTTTGTCCAGTCACATTTCCAGTTTTGTACGTGCCGATATAGTCATTATAAAGGCTTTAATTGGCAAAGAGCTTGCCAGCCTGCCTTTGCCAGCTCTGCTGAAATCCTGGCCAAACTTCTCAAGAGTGCAGTAATCTGCAGTTGGCTGAGAGCGGCGGATATAAATAGATGATATGGTGCTGAATTACAATTGATTATTGAAATTCAGCTAGTATGTAATAGATAGCCATAAAAAGGCAACATTGTTTCCCTAATATGGGGCTTGAAATGAATGCGGTCCTTTTTTTAATTTAGCAAAGTTAATGTTTATCACAAAGTCATAAAATCTAGCCTATATTCTTGTGATTCTTTGCAAACAAAAATCTTTTTCTGCTCTTAATAAGAGAGGAGTTTTGGTCTCTTGTCTGGGTGGCTTCCAGTAGGAACAGTTCATTAGTTTATTTCGGGTCAGGCAAAAGCTGGATGAAGACAAAGTGCATTTTATATATAAATTGCTTTTCAAGCATTTTTCTTCAGAAGCCATAGAAGAAAACAACAGTATTCAGCAGATGCTCTTCTCAAAATTATTTGCTTTACCTCCTCTCAATAATAAAGAATATTTTGGGTTTAATTGGAACATGGGCGAAAAAAATAAGCTAACAAAATCAGTAAAATACAAAGCGTTACCCATGGAATCAGACTTCATTAGTCTGTGCTTAACGCCATAATGTTATTTTCTAGAAGCTAAAATAATTTGGAGGTCCAATTGAGTGGGAAGGATTTGTTGATTTTTTTCAACCTGTATGGTTGGTGTGTGCATCAGTGTTAGATCTTGCCTTCGCTGTTTGTCACCTTATGGGAGGTTTTACATTTTGCTTCCAGGAGGGGAGATCCAGGCCCTAAGCTGGGCATTCCACTGAGGTGCTGGGGAAGTCTCCTTTGGGAACAGCTGAGCTGAAATGCCAATTCCTGGGACAGGAGAATAGAGAGTGAGGAAATGCTGTGTGTGGGGCTGTGCATGATATGCTGTCTCTGTGGTGTTTAGAATCTGCAGCACTGCCAAGTAATGGGTGTGTGAGAAGTCCAAAGTCTGTCGCTTGCAAAGCATTATGTGAGGCAGACGCTGGAAGCTGGCACTGAGGCTTTGTCTTGCTTCATGCTGTGTGCCTGGAAAAGCCAACATCGATTTGTTGAGTCACTTCTTCTTCTTTGGAGCGTGGGACCTGATTACAGGCAGTTCAGGTCATCCTAGGTCAAAGACAAGCAGGTTATTGGAAGCCCTTTCAGTCATGAAGTCAACTTGTATCTTGCTGCACTCAAACCAGCAGTAGTTCTGTCATAGGTGCTGTGGAGCTGTGGTTTGGGGAATGACTACTCATTAGCTCCCAGTGAGCACTGACTTCTTGGGCAGCACAGTATGTGGTGAAGGTATCTGCTGTTATATCATGGGAGCAGGAAAGCACAGAACCATTGCTCTTCTTAGCTTTATGGCAATGGAGTAGTGAGTGTCTGCCACTGAGTTTGCATTTGGTCTCTGGCTGTGCAGTCTGCAGATTCATCTGCCTTACTGTGAACTTTCTTACTGCTGCCATTTTCAGTTCTGTATTAATGGTGAGTACATCAGCAATCAGCATGCTAGTAAGCAGTATTATCTACCCTCGAGCTGGTAGGTGGCACAGCTACTGAAAAGCTAGGGGCTGCATGCTGCTCCTAATTCAGCTCTGTGGGATGGAGCTCAGTGAAGGAAAATGCTGGGGTGAAAACTTGGGCTGCATCAAAAGCAGCATGACCTGTACGGGGTAAGGCCTCATCTGGAGTACTGCATCTGGATGTGGAGTCCTCAGTATGGGAGAGATGTGGACCTGCTGGAGCCTCTCTAGAGGAGGGCCACAAAAACAATCCCGGGGTGGAACTCCTCCCCATGAGGACAAGCTGAGGGAGCTGGGGCTGTTTAGCCTGAAGAAGAAAAGGCTTCAGGGAAAGCTAATAAGCCTTTCAGTACCTACAGGGGCTGTAAGAAAGAAGAGAACAGACTTTTTAGCAGCGTTTATTGTGGTAGGACAAGGGAAAAGTTTCAAACAAAAAGGGGGGATATTTAGATTGGACATAAGGAAGAAGTCTTTTACAGTGAGAGTGGTGAGGCACTGGCACAGGCTGTCCAGGGAGGTGGTGGATACCCCATCCCTGGAGACACTCATGGTCAGGCTGGAAGAGGCTCTGAGCACCTGATTGAACTGTAGGTGTCTCTGTTCATGAAGGGGAGACAGACAAGATGACCTTCCAACTAAAGTGATTCCAGTATAACATCTAAGAGTTACCAAATGATGCAGTGGCGGTGTTAATTATGTTGTAACTTTGAATTTGAGAAGTGTATCCCCTTAATGCAAGAAATATTTCCTCTGTGGTTGTCTGGAAAAAATAAAAATAAAAAAGAAATCACTCTCTTTCTTGGTTACTCGTAGGTACAGATTTACAGTGAGGTCAGATTGTTGTTATGAACTGATTATGAACTGATTTCAAGGTGCTGTCTGGTTTATACTTAAGAAGAAAAGTTGCAGCCAAGCAGTTGCTCAGGCAGATGCTGAGTTCCTATAACTTGCTGTACTTCTGTAATTTCATAATGTTCATAACCAGTTCTTTCATGGGATTCTCTTTATGGTTTCTGGCACAGCGCTGGGTCTCTGGATTGCTCAATAAAGCCCAGACCTCTGAATGCTTTATATCATTCACAATGAATCAGACCATTCACTCGCATCCAGTGCAGCGATGAATCGCTTTAAATTTCCATGCCTAGGAGACAGCCAATCGCGCTCGCGTTTGCGGGAGGAAGAGACAGAAGGAAAAGAAACATGGGCACGAGATGTGCAGCCCAGGTTGGGGGCAGCACCCATTGCCACCGCTGGAGCCCGGGATGGACGCGTGGGGTGCGGGGGGATCCGCTGCTGCTCCCTGTCTGCAACCACGGGAGGGAGCTCCGCGCTGGGAGCGGGGCTGTCCCCGCGGCTACGCTCAGAGAACGGGATCTGCGCTCTGCAGAACCGCTGTGGCTTTGCTCCTTTCTCTGCAGCTCCTTGTTTCTCGGGTCGCTAGGATCAGTGCTGTTCTATGCATCCGACGGGCTGAAAGGTTACACGAGGCACTGTGAGCCGGGTAGAACAAGAGGCTCTTTTCACGCGGCGCATCACTGAGACTGCGGGCAACTTTTAATGGGTGAAGAAATGTTACTTTTTCTTCCCAGCTTTATTTTTGTGGTTGACATTTCAAAATTTCTGAACAAACATCTGTAAAGGGCACCGAGGAAGCAGAAGATTAAGATGCGAAGATATGGAGTGATGTCAATACTTCAAACACTGCTCTCATTGATCCTTCCCCTTCCATAGCAGATTGTGCTGGACAATCCAGAATGGAAAGAAGTTTTCACACACTGTTCCCCACACCCCAGATGAGTGGGGTTTTCTTTTGTTTTGCTCTCTTCTGCAAGAAGAGCTCAGTAAAGGTATTCTTTTATCCTGAAGAACGCTAAAGAGCAGCAGAGGCATAGAATAGTAGAATCAATCATAGAACTGGCTTGGAAGGGACCTTTAAAAGTCTTGTTCATTGCAGGGCAGTTGGACATGGACACCTACACTAGATTTAGGTGCTTAGAGCCCCATCCAGACTGACCTTGATGTCACTGAGGATGAGTCTTTCACCACCTCTGGGCAACCTGTGCCAATGCCTCACCGCCCATATTACAAAATGTTTCTTCCTTATGTCCAATCTAAATCTCTCCTCTTAAGTTTGAAACCATTTCCCCTTGTCCTATCAACCCCTTCATAGGAGAGGTGCTCCATCTCTGGGATCATTGTTGCAGCCCTCCTCTGGACATGCTTCAACAGGTCCGTGTCTCTCCTGTACAGAGGATTCCACATCTGGACACAGTACTCCAGGATATGGTTGGCTTTTTGGGCTTCAAGGGTACATTGCTGGCTTATGTCCAGTTAAACCACATAAACCACACACATTTACAGTAGCTTTATAGTTTATCCAATTGTTGGTAGCAGTGCTTTATTTGAATTTTACGTGGTTTAATGTGTTGTAGCTCTTCCCCCTGCAGAATCCCCTTCTTGGACCTGCCTCTTGTGTGCACCAGCACACTTCTGCATCATTTGCCCTTTGTGCAAGCTCTTCTGCTTCAGGGAAAGCCCATCTCAAAGCTGGGAAGAGAAGGTTGGGAGGTGGTGGCCAAGATGCGTGGGGGGCATATAATCCTTAGAATTCAAAAATAAGAATTTCTGCTGTCCTGTTGCAATTTCTTCATAGACTGAAAAATCAACAGCACAAGAATATTTTAGTTTCCCAATTTTCATATTTGAAATGAAGCTTCTGTTCCCTGTCCATGTTGTTGTTGACCACCTCAAGAAGCTGTATGGCCTGAGCCCTGATGAGGTTATAAGAACCTCTGTTCCCTACCAAAGGACTCTTGTGTATTCAAAATAACCTGACAACCTGACAAATATTTGAAGGGGAAAAAGCTTCTGAATGCTCTGTGAAGTTAAAGATTAGTATCTTAGAGGGCAATCAGATATGCAGTAATAGAAAATGTATACTATAGATTGAAAATGCAGCAATGTATGTTTTCTAAAGGAATAATTTAATTTTAAAAACGCTGGTGGGGATTCAGAATAAAGATTTAACTCAGTCTTGTTGTGAGACTTGCCATCTTTGTAGTTTTTAACTCCAACACAAGGAGCCCTGTAGTATGAGAATTTCACTTGTTTAAGAAATATTTTCCTCTAATAGAAAAAATCCTTAAAATATGTATTCAGAAAATATACTGAATGTGAAGGGAATTAGGTTGATACTTTGAGAAACTGTAGTCTTCCAAATCAAACACCCTCTTCTGTATGTAAAGGGATGGTTTATGTCATTTTAAAACTTGGTGTTTGTGATGATCGGTGTTCCTCACATAAAAGGATGCGTGAACAGCATCAACTAATAACACACGTCTGTGATCATCACTTTTAGTTTTACTTTAAACCTAAAGAGAGTTATCACTTAGCCAGCCTGAAATTAAATTAAATCTATGAACTAATTAAAAAATAAATAAAAAAATCCTGGAAGAACTGCAGACTGAAGATAAGGTTGGGGGTGCAGCATTCTGTTGTGATACAGCACATGGGAAAGCTGAGCCCCTTCGATAAATACCCTTGAATCTTCACTTGGCATTGTGTTCATTGAAAGCTTGTGAGGAATGTGTGACACAAGTGTTTCTCCAGAGCTTCCAAACCAAGCAGAGGCGGTCTGAGCTGCTGGAAGTGGTTTGCTGTGTTGTGGCCACGGTGGTTGGTTGTTGCTGGTGGTGGTTGTGATGATGATGGCATATGTGTGTTCTTGGTGGTGATTTTGTTGTTATTCAGGACCCCTTATATAAAATGCCACTCTGTGAGAAGATCTTCACATCTGAACAATAAATGCTGCTGACCGACCCCACGATCCTTCACTCTAATATTTAATTATTACATTCTTCTCTTATCTTCTAGTTCACAAAGTACTGTCTTGGCAAAGAAGGGAGTTTGTGAAAGCCTGTAAACAGAATCTGTGTGTGCGTGCATGTCAGTATGTATATTCATGGAGCTAGATGGATGCATATGGATTTGTGTTACAAAATGCAATCATGTTGACCCGTTATCTAGAACTTTCTTTTGGACTCACAGCATTACTCCATTGGAGAACATAGCATTCAAACGAAGGACAATATTTTGAGGGGGCAGAAACATTTTTAGTAACTAGGTTAACCATAGTGATGCTCTATAAGAATTAAACCAATTGTTCAACCTACGTCAATTTCCTCATATAGCCTCCCTTGAGAGCTTGCTGCCTGCAGCACCTTCCAGTTATCTGTTCCTTCCTTGCTGTGGGTGGCATGGGATCTAGTGGGGGTCACCTTGGAGTAACTCAAGGTCCCCAGAGTCACCTTGCAGAAGGTTGCTTCCCACCACATGAGGCTAAATAAATAGAAATCCGACTGCAGGACAGCAAATAGATAGCTCACCCCACGTAATGTGCAATGTTGCTGCTTTAAGGTTGAAACCAAGTTCATGTTTATTTCTTTCAGCGTTTCACATTTAAAAATGAAGAGTGATTATCTGTAGTGGTGCACTAAATAAATTGCTTTTTTTCCTCTTCAGAAATGTTTTTACCCTGGAGTATTCAGTGGCAATAGCAGTAAAAAGCAGTCGCGATGCTTGTGTTCAGAGAATGTGCTCTCTCTTGTGGCCCTGCTCTTTCAGTGAACTTTTATCTTGCTAAAATGAATATTTTACGATTAAGAACACTTGGTCACATCTGGTACTTCTCGAAAATGGTTGCATTTCCAAGAATAGCATGCAGACATGAAACCAGAATCACAAGCAGATGTTTGTTAATATGGCCATAGATAACCTTTCAGCTTCACGCTTAATTTTCATGAATAACCATCTGTAAAGAATGCAGATTAATGGAGAGCAGAGATGATCTCTGTCAGTGTCAATATGTTAACTTTACTGTATTGCTGATATGGCACTCATTACTATAAAATAGCATTTCCTTGTTGTACAAAATTGTCAGCTGCTGTTTTCAGAGAAGTGATGCTTCCTTCTTTTTCACTTTGTCATACTATTTTAGGGTTGTAAAAAAGCATTTTTAGCGTGCAAGGTGACTACTTGTGTCAACAAAACTACTAATTATGGCTTGATTCCTTAGCAAACATTATTTCCCTTCCTGCCAGCTGTAGACAATGAGTCAAGATGTGGAATAAAGTGAACCTCTGGCTCTTTCTCCTTGTTATCCTTTATATATTTATTGAGATTCATGTAGCTCCTGTGACAGAGCTGGTGTAAGTGGGGCATTGGTTCACTTGACTTCTGGCTTTGAACAACCATATTTGAACTTATTTTAAAAATCCAAAACTTCAACAGCTATCTATATCCAGGATGTTATCTTTTGCTTCTTTTCTGGTTTTATTCCTCCTTTGACTTATATGTAGTTTTGGATAGCTCAGCTTACAGGTTTTGCAGATAGCTCACTGAAATATCTGCCCATGGCTAATGGACTGGGAGACCAAGGCCCGGGCTGTGCTGTGTGCTGCATGCGGCCTTACTGGCGTGTCCTCGTCATGGTGAAACCTTAAACATTGACAAAATGCCATCACAGGAAAAGCACGACATGGGGCGATGTTGGAAGCGTCCTTTAAATCCTGTGGTTTTTGGCTTCTCCAAGTGTGAGGTGCCCACCATCTGCTCTCTTCTGCAGTACCCACCAGACCCAGGTGTTAGCGTGGTTCTTGGCACTGGTTTGAGACTTCAGAATGGGTGTGAATTTGAGAAATAAGTGCTAACAGAGATGAGTTTGGAGAACGATGTGCGTTAGCAAATGTGCTTGCCCAGAAGAGCCCTGCAGAGGAGAGTTGGGAAGTACTGATTTAGTTAGAAACTTCCAGATAGCTTGTCACTTGGTGAGAATATTGATGTTCTACTGAAACAGAAATGAATATGAGCAGAAAATCTGTATCCCAACATACATATTTGTAAACAATATGAAAGAACTGTTTGGAAAAATAGCACATCAATAAGAATTCATTAGAGCCTTTCTCTCATTGTAGTTGAAATACCTTCAAAGAGAAGCTAACAATTAAAATACATTCAGAAGCAGAATAGCCTTGTAGGCATTAGGAAAGGGGTGGGTAGAAGCTTCACGTTAATAAAATATCCCAGCTAGAGTATTATTTTGCATCTCATGTTCTTTAGTTGGCTCCCTTGGTAACTTACAAATGGAGAATAAAATTTACAATTATAGCTGATTAGATATTATGAGTTCTCAACAAAGTATGTTTATGTTCTGTATGCAATTATTGCAGAGTTGCTGGGCACAACTCTGTAGTTGAATTTGAGCTATCTTTTGCATTCAAGCAATTTATTCTCTTATGTTTTGTATGAGAACACACTTCATTCTTCAAACTACAGCAATCAGATAAAGAATTTTTTTAAATCAGTTTGTCACTTAGAGTAGAGAACTAATCTAATTTCATGAAATAATAACTATGCAAAAGATTCTGATTGTGTCAAGTGTGATTATGTAGGCTGTATTTGAGTTTCAATAAGCAGTGTTCTCAGTTTGGAAGCAATAATCCCAGCCACCCTCTCTGGCTGCCATTCCTCCTGGTTTGCTGACCTGTGCACTTTCAAGTGTGTCAGCCATGTATATTACAGATGTGGTTCTGTGGGTTCTCTGTGCTCTTGTGTGTTTTGGCGTGCTTGTCAGGCAATGCATTGCTGCACCGTATTGCAAGGAAGTGGAAACAAGGAGGCTCTGGTGTTCTGCCTCTTGCTTTCTCTTTGGATAGCTGGACTTTCAGTAACGTAGCCAGTGACTTTCAGTAATGTAGCCAGTGACTTTCAGACATGGCCAACTCAGCATTTGTTGTTCCCTACTATTAAGCAGTGTTCTTAAGAGTATATATATTTTTGTTATCAAATTTTGGGAGAAAATATGTTGTAATTATCAACCTGCCAAACTTTGAATATGCGCTATTGGCCTTAAGTTTAGGAAATGTGACTTTAACCATTATCAAATGTGAGTTGAAGAAATAATTGCATGTTTTAAGTCAGATTTTAGTAGACTTGGAATCTTGATAATGCTTATTTTTTCCAGGTGTTATCCCTGTGAACCTAAATTGCGTTAATTGCATAGTTAATGGTTCAACTCATACATTTTCATTTTGCTGGGATTGTTCCTTTTGTCCTTCTTACTTTTTGATGTAAAGGTCTTATTTAAAATCATGAAGCTTGGAGATGGGTGTTGGTAAAATAAAGATAAAATATGGTAATACGAATGCCCAAAGTTCACTGTTTCTTCAGCACTAAGGCCAAATGCTGAAGGACAACTGCTGTTGAGAAAGTCTGATCATCTGTTTGCTGACAGCTGTTGTGGGGTGTCACTATTGGGTTAAAAATATTTGATTTTGTGACTGTTGCAGTATTTTCTGGTGTGTATAGCTGCTAAACCACTCATACTTCCAGCTTTAATTGCATTTTAACAAGCAATTTTTTTGGTTAGTCAACCTTGATGATACGTTGTGTGCAGTGTTTAAAGCTGAGGCAATGCTGCAGCTGCCAGGAAGGATGTCGTCACTGCTGCTTTTGAAAGGGGTTTTGTCACATCAACTCTAAAATCCTTTTTTCCTGTTGCAGGTTTCCCAAAGGCACAGTGCTGCAATGCCCCGGAATGCCTCATGGCAGGGGTCCCCGGCCGCCCCGCTGGAGCGTGGCCCTGCCCTGTAGGGAGCTGGGTAAGTGTGACACTTGTTCTCAGTGCCGGCAGCACTGCCTTTCACATATCATGTGGTCAGATGGACCTTCCTGGTAGATGGGACAAACCTGGTAATGTGGACTGCTTCATCAGCCCTTTCTTGCTGTGCTCTCCTGGCTTAGGGTACTTTGGAAGAAGATCTGCGAGGTGGAGATGCACGTGTGCTTTCTTTTATTTCTTATGTCCTTTAGAAAGATTCCTCCAGAGAGGTGGCTGTGTGGGGGATGAATGGGGAGGACATTGTGACTGAATTGGCAGGAGGTGGAGATGCTCACTAAGATGGTGAGTTGACCCTTTACCAAGTGCAAAAGAGGAGTGCTGGGATGCGGAAGGTGGCTAGAGGTGCATTTAATACATGCTCTTGCTCCCCTCTCTTAAAAGTGGTAAGGGTCTGGAAAATCACTGCTTTCTCTGCTATCATCAGAGTTGATTTTCTACATGCATCATGAGTCTCATCATGTCTGCCACGTGGTACTAAATTTTTTTAGGTGATGCTACCTGTCTTGGAGTAATTACTTTCTATGTGATATGCCTTCTGAATTATTGCCTTTTTGCAAATTGAACGTGCAGTGGGTGGATAAAACCTCCTGTATGGCCATGTAAGAAAGACACCTGGCTGTTTTCTGTCCCTGATTAGGATCTGGGTTATTCTTTGTGGTTTTATCAGTGTACAGATTAGGGTGTCTTGTTGAGCTACGGCAAACACTGTGTACAATTCCTGTCTTTGTGAATCAACCTCAACGTTTGTGTGCCAGTGGTTGTTGGTTTGTGGATGGTTATCGGCTTTTGTTACCGTGGACTTTTGGACCCAGATGCTTCTCCCAGTAGCCCTGGTAAGAAGTCCCTTGGGTCTATGGAGAATCTTTAGGAATTAATCTATCTGTGCCCCATGTCAGAGGGAAGGACGGCTGAAGCGCTGGCTGGCATCTCATGACTTGTGTTAGTTGCATGTATAGGCAGGAAAAAGATACATATCTGAAGTAAAGAAATACTGTCTTTGTTTTTCTACAGCTAAGAACAGTCCATCTGAATCCTCTTGGATAGCCTGGAGCCTGAATATGCCAGGCTGAACTGAGAAGAAATACTGATTTATACAGATAACATAGGCTGATGTTGGGATGGTTCTTCAGATTTCTGGTTTAGGAAAATTGCAAATTACTGATGGACTGTTGCCCTTTGGATTTAATTTAGACTCTGACAAGAATGCATTTTCATACTTTGAATTCCCCGAGGCCAAATATTTGCGGTTTTGGTCTATTAATGTACTTGCTTTAGTAAGCTTCAGCTAAACTAGGCAGTGATTGACAGCCATTGTCGGTGTCTGACTTAATGGGGGAAGATGCTGCTGATATTGAAATTACCTATTCTCAGGAAGTGACCTTCCAAAGTCATGCTGTCAACCAGTTGTCCCTTCTTGTCCCAACTAATCAGCAACAGTCATTTAACTTCTGGTCACGTTCCGCTCAGGGAACTGTGTTCAGGACAAGGGGTTACTCTGCCTCCCTGGGGGGACTGCACTTCTACTGATCTCTAAGCAGTGCGGTGGTGACAGTTCCTGCTCTTCTCACCTTGAGGTCTAATTTGCCAAGTTTCCTTGTAACCAGGATTTGGGGGCCAAACCTCTGCTGGTAGCCCAAGTGTTTGAAGCTGTGTCTGTTCATCATGCTTTGCATTCATTATACTGGCTGCCTATAGATAGAGTTTGAATTCGTATCACTGGCATGGCTGCAGTTCTGAGGGCCAGGATCTGAGCCTGTGCCAGACACCTTTGAATCTGAAGTACTGAATTTTTTAATGCTATTTTTTTTTTAGTAGATCTAGCATTTGCAAGTGGTCTCCTGTTTGAGGTTTTGCTATTAACTCAAGCTAGGAGCCAGAAAAGCTTTGAAGTGGTGGTGTCTGGAAAGAGGATATCTCAGTCTCTCCCTTCAAATATGGTTTGCATCCCTCCAGCATCAAGTATATATTTAAATTACTTTAAATATCCTTTTAAGAGAACTTCTAAAACTCTCTCAGCAGTTGATTGTTGACTTATTGTTTAGACTAGATGGTTTAATTCAGTAGAAATATGCCTCATAGTTGCTTTTCATGCTGCTTTCATGTGTGAACACCTTCCAGCAGTAGTTTTTTTAGGCTTAGTTGATTTCTATCCAGCCATGTCTGGCATTCATTGGAGGTTGATTCTCGTATTTACTAATAATTGGTTAAAACTAGCTTGATAATACCAAACTAAAACATCATTTCAGGCAACCTAATCTGAAAATGGTAATGTTTATGTTGGTAAAGCGAAGCTGCAGGTCCCAGCCTCTTCCCTACATGCCTGGATTCCCAGTGCTGGGTTGAAGCATTCCTTCATTTCCAGTGCAGCCCAGTGAATTTTAGGAGCTAAAACAAGACCATTGCAATGGCTGGTGGTCTGGGGTAAGAGCTGCTGAACAACTCAGGCTGCCATGAGCATGATACTACTGTGTCTCCCCCTCCCCTACACTCTGCCCAGAGATGTATTTGGAGAACCCTGTGAAAATGAGGAGGTTGTAGGCAGTCTTGTGGTTGTTTTGTGCTATTTATTTTCATTAGCATTTGCTGCTTCAGATATTCAGCATGTAGGTTTTGTTTGTTGTAATAGATTTATACGTTAGTAAATTCTGCATGTTCAGAATCTGTTTTCACATTTTCTCTTGATTTTCAAATCTAGTTTGTTGTTGTTGTTGTTTTGTTTGTTTTGGTTTGTTTTGGACCTGCCCCACTCTCACTGTAAGAACCTTTCAGGTACTGGAAGAGGGCGATAAGGTCTCCCCTCAACCTCCTTTTCCCCAGACTAAACAGCCCCAGCTTCCTTAGCCTCTCTTCATAGGGATGGTTCTCCAAGCCCTTCATGAGCCTCGTTGCCCTTCTCTGGACCTGCTCCAGTACCTCCATGTCTTTCCTGTGCTGAGTTGCCCAAAACTGAACACAGTACAGTTTCCTTCATTTTAACTCACAGTTTCCTTCATTTTAACTCTCTTTACTTAGGAGGACTTACAGGACCCAGTCTGGGAGACAGGAGTATTACCAGTCCCCTGTTAAGACAGTGTCTTGAGGAGCCTCTTGATTTCTTCATCTCTTGTCATTATCTGCAAAGCTTACCTAGAGTTTGACCACCCAGTTTCTCTTTGCAGGATGTTTATGTTTATCTAGAATGGGAGAAGATGGATTTTACTCCTTTGTGGACTTAAAAGGAAGAACAACTAATTCTTCCATTGAGAACTGCTGAAGAATGCATATTTTTAGCAGTGGGGAAACATATCTGACTTCTCCATTATCTGAAGCTTAATTCCATCTACTTAATTTCAGGACATGGGGAAGGAACCCCCTATCGTGATAGATTTCTTGTTGCTGTAAGGATGTGTTGTCTGTTCACTGCCCGCCAGGTGACGATCAGTTGGTATTTTCTGGGGATAGATAGCATTGAATTCTGTGACAGTCTATCATCATGTCAGATGGCCTCTGTCCACCTCAGGCTGGTCTCGCTTATGTAATATCAAAAGTCAATTATTTGATCCTGGGACCAACTCCTCATTTATGTATTCTTCCACTGAGGTGTTTTTTCCTCTTTTGTCCAACAGTATTTTCAGAAGAATGGGACACATTGAGCTCTGCACAGCCAGCAGTCTGCAGAGTGTTTTGTTCCTAGCAAAGCCTTGTTTTGTTCTTCCTGAAAGCTCCCTCCCAGTTTTGTGTCTGATCTCACCAGCTTCTCTGTGGAATTTCTGTTTGGTTGTGTTTTTACCTCTCAGCCTTTCAACTTCTTCTGAGACTGAAATATTCCTGCTGTTTTTTGTATATCAGGAGGGCACAGGGACTTGCTAGAAAGCTGCTAATGCATTTCCCATTGCTGTCCTCAGCCTGGGTAGTGTCAGTTAATCTCCACAGATCACTGGGAATTTTGTTACAGCTTCCTTCCAGTTTCTGCCACGAACTGTGCTACTGTTGATTAACATAGAGATTATTTGGCATTTGACAGGTGGGGGAGGCATTATTTATTAACTTTTTTCTTTTAAGTGTCTGGTGAGGCACGCGGACAAGTGTGCAGGGCTGTCAGTACTACTCACATACAAAAGAGCATGTGGGGGAACAATGACCACACAATGTGCTATAAAATGTAGCTGGTAGAGGTAACTTGCAGTTGTTTCTTTTTAAAGTACACCGTTGTGTCAACAAGCATTCATAGAATCATTAAGGTTGGAACAGGCTATTAGGATCACCTAGTCCACCTAGTACCACATGGACATGTTTCATGAACACTGCCAGGAGCAGTGACTCCCTGGGCAGCCCATGCCAACGCATTACCACTCTTTCTAAGAAGAATTTTTTCCTGAAATCCAACCAATTTCCAATAACCACTGTCTAATTTCAAGAGAAAAAGATTCAGTGCAGGGATTTTGATGGTGGGACTGAAAATATCGGGAAAATGTAAGAACAGATAAGTTTGCAGATCCAGTGTGACCACGGGAGGAATATCCTCAGTACAAAGATTCTTTCTGGTCCACTCTTTCTCTGTTGAATTAATCAAGAGTTATAAAGAATGCACAAAACGTAGTCATGGCTGCAGAGCACAAAGAAGTGGATGTGAATGTTGAACAATAATCATTGCGCTAGCAAATATTTCTGAAATATTATGTGCTTTTTCTGTGGTTGAGTTTTTTTGTTTGTTTCTTTTGTTTTTAATAACACTAAATCCAGGTAGTTTTCAAAGTCTTAGTCAGCAAGTGGACCACACTGATTTTGATGTGTAGGAGGTTATATTTTCTGTTGGAGGAGGCTTGTAGGGACTTTGTCTTGAAATTGTTTTTAACAGGATGAAAAATGCTCCAATTATCTGTCACTCTTTCCTATTTATATAATAAAGGAATGAAAGATCACAAATCAGTAACTGAGAGGAAAAAATGGGAATAACATCAGGAAACAGATCAAGGCACACTGAACAGTACTAGGGGAACAGTGAATTACAACAGCTGTTTTTGGTTTTTCTGGGAAATCAAGGAGAAGAAAAAAAAAGAGAGATTTTTCTTGGATTGCACTTTTCTTTCTGCTCTCAGGCTTTCCCCACCCCTTGGACTTTCTGCTTTTCTCAGTCGTTTTTTCCTCCTTTTCTTGAAACAGTTGCTTCATTGAAAACCAAACTGAAGCCTACAAAGGCTCTACAGTGAAAGAAGAATAAAGGACAGAAGTTCCAAATGTTGTTGATCTGGGCTGGGTTTGCCTGTAGTTCTTGTTCCTACTTTGTGGTCCAGCCATGCTCTTGGAAGAGAAATAAGGCTGAGGGCCACATGGCGATGTAGGTGGCAATGGGCCCCAAATCCCACAGCCCTTTGTGATGCACACAGCCCTGCCTTCTGAGGTACACCAAAGGATGCTTGTGGCTTGTGGTTGTATGATTTATGGCCTGCGTACCAAGGTTGGCCAGCTTGGCAGCACAACAGTAGTGTGGGCTTTTACTATGTATTCGTGGTATTTTGGAAGTTTATTTGCTATATCAAGCTTTTCACTCCAAGAAGAGTATAAATACAAAATAAAAACAGCAAGATTTTTAAATGCAAAAGAATTCAAGCAAAACTATAAATCTGTCTACCAGCTTTTAAAGTTTTTATTTTTAAGTATAAAGGGCTAGTAGCCCGTTGTTATTTCTGTGAGCTTTTCAGACATGTAGCACTTCTGCAAACACCAGGCTTCAAGAACTAAGGCTTTGAAAGAGCCAGATGATGCTGTGAGACTCAAGGGGGAAAGATATGACGCTGATAACATTGCAGGTAGCTCCTTCAAGTAGTCCCTGAGCTTCTACAGCCCTTTATTCTGGGACATGAAAGAGAAACTTGAGCCAGCGCAGGATTACAGAATTAGGTTACAAACCTAGATCTAAACTGTTTGTTTAGTTAATGTGTGAGATATTTATTTCGTGTGCTTATTTTGGTTTAATGCCTGTGTGTATTTAGAAAACTAGTTCTTACTCCATGAGAGTTGTTCCTTTCAAGTAATTAAAGCAAGGCAGTAAGCAGCAGAGACAATGAATTGTAAAAATTCATTGCTGGCTACAGTAAGAATTTGATCCTCATCCATCTGTCAGCCAAAAAATAAAATGCCTTTCAAAAAGCAGATGGTCCTGTAGCTAAAACAAATCTGGATTCTGGCAGACAGGGTGAGAAATGAGCGCTGTGAGAAGAGGAGAAGCTCTGCTGGGAACTGCTTGTCCAAGTGGAGGGCTCTGGCTGCTCCTGGTTTGGGGAAAGAAGCAGCCCTGGTGAGGGAAGTGATGATGCTATCACTGCGATAGTGATCACTGCAGATAATTGGTAACTACGGTTCCTTCTTATTCCTAGAGCACAGTTTCATGTGCTTTTTCTGAAGGGTGATGTCTCCTAGTGAGTGTTGCTGAGCATCTTATACGAGTGTTGCCAACAAGTGGCTCTGTGTAGGATGGGTTCATTCCTGTGGTGGAGATTGTGGATTAGCATTACATAAATCTATTTTTGACTAAAGTTCTATGATTTATGATCTGCATATGCATAATTATTTGCTCTTACTGCTTCTGTCTAGGAAAGCTCTTAAATTAAAAACCCAATTAATAAATAATACCAGCTCTCCATCATTTAATATTGCTTAGATGATAGCAAAATACTTGCCAGAAGTTTTTCTGCTTGTTACTCTTATGTGTGACTTTATGTAGATGAAACTGTAGTTAACTCTTGCAGGTGGCTTGATTCTGTGTTGCCCAGCACTCTGTTAGTAGCACTGTACATGTGGCTGACTGTTTGCTCAGCTCACACTGAACCTTCTCTCAGTCACAAACAATGCTCTCCGGAGTTTGTCCATCCTGTATATTGACGGCCTTTTCAACAGTACATAGTGGGAAATTGCCTCAAATACAGTTGAAAAGTATAGTTTGCTCAAATGCATCCTCATTTATATCAGGAAAATTAAGTACTTCAGGTACAGTCTTAGTGTATGTGGTGTTTTAAATGGATTAGAAATAAGAAGACACATGTTTTCATAGCAACAAAAAAACAGAGGAATGGATAGAAAGTGATCATGAAAAGCCAGGTCATGAACATGGTTATTGTACAGGTGTACTCTAAAAATAATGATTTTTAATGCATGTCATTGTGTTGCAATGGCCCAGAGAGTGAAAGCTTGGGAAGTAGGATGCAAGAGGGGAAGAATCCAGTTCC
Organism: Excalfactoria chinensis; assembly: GCF_039878825.1. NCBI lineage: Eukaryota > Metazoa > Chordata > Aves > Galliformes > Phasianidae > Excalfactoria > Excalfactoria chinensis. Next base: position 125,460,447 of record NC_092826.1, read on the forward strand.
AAACCCATTCTCTGCTCTGTTCATAGCACAATATGCACCACAGTTTCTCACCTCGTGGAAGCCTGTGGGGCTGCACTGAAAGTGCCAGTTTGGCATCACTGGTCATTCTCTTCCCAGAGCTGTGTTGTGACTGCTGGGACAAGACCTGTCCCTGTGCCAACACTTCTTTCAGTGCGTACATGCATCTGAACACAGGCTTTCCCTATCCTGAAACTTCAAGTAAATTTGTCTTCCAACTGAACCTTGTGCCAGAGTGCCTCTTTTTGTGTCAATACATAGGAAACTTCAAACTCTGACTAAGCTTAATTCTTTTTTATTCATTTGTGGTAAAAAGCTGTCTTGGAGAGTGCCTGTGTTTGTGCCTGTTACTGGCACAGCAACCCAATAAAACGAATAAAATTGATGTACTCTCTGTGTAAAGCATAGGGCAGCATGAGTTTATACATTCATGATTGAAGATGCATTCAGTTTTTCTCCTGGTCTGTTTTATTGTTTCATTATTCTATTTGCTTGAACATTGAGTTTTATTAAAAACTGCTCCTCCTTGGGATGTTTGTATGTTCAGAGCTGCTGTGCTGTTCTCCTCAAAGCAATTTGTTGGCTCTTCACCATAATCAGAGAGCTGCTGCCTGAAGCACTGTGACAAACTTGTGTTGGGTTGTGTTGAGGACAACGCAATAGTGAAAGTTTGGCTTCTGCCAGTATGGAAGAGCTGTCTCCATCTCCTTTGGCTTCCCCACTGACAAAGGAAGGATTACACTGGCATGGCCCCATACCAGTGACCTGCACGTCCTGCTGAATTATGACAACAGTGAATGCAGTGTGTGCTTGCACTGCCATTTGCAAACTCCCCATTATTCTAAAAGCACAGCGTTCCAGTCTAAGCTGTGCTGTAAGAAGCCATTTCATTTCCACACTGCTCTCGGAGTGCGCATTTCAGTGTTGTGGTTTCTTGTGATCAGTGAGAATGTGTTCGTTAAAGCTAACTTATTGAGATCTATAAATGGGCTCAAGAAGAAAATGAATCAGGCAATGTGTGCATCTGGTGAAGTATTCCTGCTCAGACACATTTATCTAAGTGCTGGTACCCCGCTCCCTCAGGGGTGTCTTTGTCAGGCTGCTGTTGGTGAAGTAATTTATTGAAAATATTATTGGGAAAATGGGGTTCAGGCGGAAGATTAGGTTTATGGCTGTGGTACAGGAGTAGGAAGGAAAGGAAATTCATGGGCATCTTTCATAAGTCAAATTTGCTGTAATAGATGTCTCTAAAATACTTGAAGGAAAATGAGTTGTAGATCATGGAGGTCGTTGTGGTTTTTTTCTTTTATTTTCTTCTCCAAGGATACTGAAACATCTTCAAAATCAGCAAAAAGGCATCAGTAAAATCAGTGCATCTGATGACCGCAGCCCCTGGGGGACTGCATCACTTATTTAATGCCTCTATAACACGTGGTACCTTTAAGATCTTTCTATGTTATGGGTTCTTTGGTGCACCTAAGAGTGGTTATTAGATGTTAAGTAAATAATACGGTGGATATTTTCAGAATTTGATGCCTATTGGACACTTTACATCTCAAGTATGTTGCGTTTCTTTAAAATCATTAATTTGTAGTAAATCTTCAGTGCCAGTTAAATTATAGATTGCAGAATTAGATCCTGGATTAGCAAACCAATGCTCTGCAAGCTGGGTCCTGGCTAAGCCCCAGCCTTGTGTGCAGAAAACAACTGAAATAGAAGGACACAACTGTGGTAGTCTTGCAGCAATAGATTAAAATGAGACAGCTGAGACTGTTGCTGCCCCAGACTGGTCATCCCCACTTCACCACTGACCCTGAGGATTGGACATCTGATTTTTGCTTGTCCTAATACAGTGGTGGTTTGCAGATTTAGTGAGTGGAAAAAAAGCCTCCTGCCGTGGCAGTAGTGGTGCTCAGACCTGGGGAGCAGCATGGAATGTGGAGGGAGGGAAAAGGTGATGGCCTCCAGTTGATTTTAATGGACCAGAAGTCATCCGGACCTCTCCTTTAATATTATCTGCTGGAGAGCTGTGATTAAGGGTCTTCTTTCTTGATACCAGCTCACTGGAAAATGTCTGGCAGGTAGCGTGGCAGCCAGACTGCTGTGTGTTAGGAGGTGTCTGACGATGCCCCAGCATTCCTCATCAGGGCCGCCGATAGCTGCAGTGCAGAACACACCTGGAGTTTCTATGGCAGTGCTGTGCATGGCTGCATGAGCTGTGCTGTGCTCAGAGAGCTAATGGCCACAAATTGGCTAGGTTCTGTTGGGAATAACAGGGTGATATATATATAATTATTTTTATTTTTTAAGATCTAGTTCCTACATACTTACTATTCTTGCTCTGAGTGCTGGCATGTAGACTTTTTTTTGGTACTTTGACAAAAAAGGAGAATTTTTATTAGCCTCCAGAATGCTCTTGTCTAACTCCAGCATAGTTCAAAGCAATTTTATCTAAAATTGATTGAAAGCTGCAAGAAAAGGTTCTGAGTTAAAATATGAAGAAATATTTGAAATAAATCAGAAAATTATTAAAAAAAAAAAAAATATTTTTTTTCAAAGACCTGATAAAGTCTGAAGTACCTCCTAACCAAAAAGACAGCTCCCAGTGGAGCGTCCCTTTGTGTCCCCCCAGGGTGAGTGGGATGAACTCTCTGCTCTCCTTGCCAAGCAGTGCTTATTGTTTGCTCATTCCTCCCACTGTCTGCATCAAAACATTTCTATAACTGTTAGAGCCGTTCCAGCCCACCAGATGGGGGTATAAGGTACCAAATGTAGAAATGGGGAGATATGTAGGTGTGTTGCACATGAAGGAATTTGGGAGGCTGAAGTCCCCCTGTTAGAAGGGCAGAGCTAGAGGCACCAGTGGATGAAGGGCACAGGGGTAAAATGTGAGTTCGTGCTGGTATCTGCTTGTCCTTTCCCAACCAGTTTAGGGTGCTCATCCTAGAAGTGTGCTAATATGCATGTTTCTCCTTCCAGTACAAAGTTGCTCTCTTAGTCAATTGTAGTTCAGAAGGAAGGATGAAGAAGCTGCACAGAGATGGGAGCTGTGAATGTGATGGCTAGAAAACCTCACGATACCATTCTTTGTTGTGACATAATAAATAATGAAGTGATGCACAGTCATAATACCACATACCCACCACGCTGTGGGAACTGGAAAAGGCAGTGCTCATTAGAGAAGGAACAATATGAAGAGAGAAAAGTATGCTGGCATGCTTGAGTTCTGACCAAGAGTTTACCTAAACAAGGGAAGGGAAAAAATAGCTGATGGATGGGAAGAAGATGCTGCGTGACCTGGTATCCACTCTGGGCTAAATGATGTTGTCTGCCTATTGAAGGGAAGGGAAAAGGCAGTGTGTCTGTGGGGTGTCTGTCTGTACTGGAAAACACCAAAATGCAGGGAATGAAGGAAGGTGTTTAGATGGTGGAAAGTTTCTTGGTTTTTATTTTTCTTTTGTATGCTCCTGGTGGAAATAGGCTGCGTTGGTCTTGTTCTGTAGAAATGATGGGTGTCACCACCACAGCACATCAAGTGGGAGATGAGTGAGAGAACAGACTGAAGGAAAGAAACATATTTACCTTGGGTAAGAAAATAATTGGATGAATTGTCATTTAGCTTCCTGCAGTGGAGCTGCACACACTGCTTTAGGTGGCCCCTTTTGATTTTCAGCCCTTCTTAAAAGGGTGTATTGAATGTCAGAAACTAATTGTTAGATAGTCCCTGAAGAATCATAATCTTTGGCTTAAATTTCTTACAAGATTTATCTCTTACCTTTTTAAAGTACAAGAATTCTTTAGATGTCCATAAAAATACTTTATAGATATATCTAATAAATACAAAGACACACATTTTCCTAATTCATTTTCCCTTGTGATTTCCCACTGAGGTTCAATATAAATAACACCCTCTTAAAATAAACCTACTTCCCAGCATTCTTGGCTGCCTAATTTTGCATTAACAATCTGAAGCCTTTTCCTGGAGTGCTAAGTGTGGTACTGTGAGCTCCACAGCTGTGTCCCTTCTTTCATGGGCAGTGAGTGACTATGCTTCAGTGCCTCTGAGCACCCACCTGCCCTCTGATGGGCTAATGGAGGGAACAGAAGTGCCTGTGCTCACATCCTTCCCACTGAGGGCCTTTTACCTGTGGGGATTCAGCTGCAGAAGTCAGGAGTTAGTTCAGTGAAGATGCTGTTGGAAAAATATGTTTGATTTGGTTTCTGTCTTTAAACAAACAAAGTTGTTTTATCTTTCTTTGCCGTTTTCAGAAGCTGCAGGAGTTATGTTCAGCAGCAGAGGAGATGCTCTGTGGGAAGTCAGTCTGGATGTTTTACAGAGCCCCTGGTTTTTGTGGGGATTTGGTATTTCTTACATGATCATAAGGCCTGGGATTCAGAGGGAAATTCCTCTGAAGTGTGTAGACTTGCTGATATCTTCAGCTGTGTGCTGGGACTCTGGTCAGAACTTGTCAGTCTTCCATCATGTTGTAGCAACAGTGGCATCTTTATAATACAGGTACTTGACCTGCAGAGCCAGTGTTTCCTGATGTCCCTTAATGAGCCATTGAGCTGAAAATGGGACCGTGGGTGAAATGAGATGTTTTGAGAAATGGTGGTAATACAACTGGATGATTTAACAGTCCTTTCTGGCACAGACCTCTATGAAATCACTAAGCTGTCTTACTGAGGGCTTGGCTTTGAGGATGATTTAGGGCCATGCCAGGCTAAGTAGAAGGACGCAATAATTACCAGTTCTGTAGATCATTAGAAGCATTTTGTGGTATTCAGAGAATGTTAAAATAGATGGAATAAAATGATCCTTGTCCATGTATAGTTGCTGAAAGATTGCCAGAAGGCTTCCTGAAGCAAAACTTAGCTCCCATCCACCATTTGCTTTGTAACATGCTGATCTGCCTTGTCAGAGATGTATACAGCCTTTCATCTTGGATTAGATTATTTGCTGCAGTTACAATACATATTTTTTAAAGACTTTTGAGGGTTCCAAATTATTGCACTTTGATCAGGTGCCAAAAGTTATTAATATCAGCCTGCTAATATTTTACTGTAGAGCTAACAAATGCAGGAAATAGTATGTCTTATGCACCTTAAAATTCCATGAGCTCACTAAATTTTATTCTAGCACATTCATTGCAGTGCTCTTCAGTGTGCAGTAATGAGGAAGTGGCTTCCAAAAACAGGTAATAGTACGAAGTGAGGCTTTGGGTGATGGGACTCATCTCTTTCTTGCCCTGGGCACTGGTAGGAGCTCCCAGCTCCTGTCCTAGAAGTTCCCAGTCCTGCAACCTCAGGTTCGTACAAAAAATTTGGGATTAGGTTTTGTAGCCTATTGTCATATGGAATGTAACTTTGGTTGTTAAGAGTGGTTTTAAACTCTTATCTCAGTGCAGTCTCAAATAGACACAGTTTTGCAGTGCCATCTCCTATTTTTGCTGATTTTTTTTTCCCAAAAGATTGTATTTGTGTTCCCTTTTAAGAACATTCTGAATGGAGCTCTCAGTGCAGTAAGTTAGAGCTTCAAATACAGGGAAGCTCCTACTTTCACATTTAAAACAAACAACAACAAAAAACACCACAAAGCCCAGTGAGAATCACAAGAGAGAAGCACTGGATTTTCTAGGCTTGCTTTATTCTGACAGAAGTCTGCCAAAATGGAATAGCTGTATCAATAAGACAGTGTTTTTGATGGAACTCAGGATCAGATTCAGTCTGCAGGAGGTTACATTGCGTTTTACGTTGCGTTTTGCACTGTTCAAATGAAGTCAACGAGAAATGCTGCAGGCCTATTTTAATAATAAATTACAATTTTTTAATCGTCATGTGTGTTTGTGGTCTCCCCTGCTGTTCCAGAGTCACGCATCTTATTGCTGTTCTACTAATTTCCCTAACCCTGAAACAAAAGCTATATGGGATCCATGAAGGGAGAGGTGGCTGTGTAAGGCAGAAATAGACTTGGTGAAGGAGTGTGCTTGTGGAGGAGAGTGGTATCATCTGCAGGTGGCTGCTGGGAATGACTGTGATCTTGGATGAAGGATCTTGGAACATTTTGATCGATTTTTGGAAGCTATTGAGATTTTATCTGGCTGCCTTCTGTTGCTATCTCAAGCTTCATCTCTGCACCCTGTGACTGTGGGAGGTGCAGCCTTCGTCCTTCAGATGCCAGTATTCCTTTGCCCTTATCATTATTGCAGAAAAACATGAAGATGTGGGAAGCTTCTAAAATCAAGTGGAAACAATAATTTTTAATTTCCATCTTTAACTATGAGTTATCTTCTTCTGGGTCATGATATTTTTTTCTTTTGTTTACAGTGTTTAGGGTTGGAAGCAGAGTCTAAAACCCATGAACAGCATACGTATGTTGTTGTGCATGCTTGTTTTGTTACTTAGGAACCTGAATCCTTTATTTTTCTGTGAATGAAGAGCTGTATATGATGAAACTGCACAATGGGAATGGTTAGTTTTCCCCTCTTGGTGCGTGGTGGTGAAGAACAACTTTATTTTTGTAGTTGTGACTCTTCTAGAGTGTCTGCTAGAAAGCATTTGAGGTATACAGGAATATGTCTGCTCATAACCTCGCTTATAAATAATCTAGTTCAGGTACGGTAAAGTAATCTAAATTGAAAACAGAACTTTTGTGAAGTGTATCATTGCACAGAGGAAAAAATTTTCCTCTGTGTTATGTATTGGTTTTATAGTGCTGTGGCCTGGACACACTAAGCCTCAAACCAAACAGTGTGAGATGTGGTCATATTTTTCCTCATATTCTCAAAATATGTCTGCAATCTGAACTTTATTAAAGTATCTATTCCAGAATGATTTTTTTTCCCCCTTAAGATCGTTTCACTTACAAAGTTTCTAACAAGGTAAAGAAAGGCCTAATCTGATTCTGGGGTGGATAAGAAACAGGGAAAACTAAATTGCTGAAAATTGCTTTGGAAATTGCTGTAAATACAGTGTAAATGTTCAATTCTTGGAACTTTTAGTGATCCTGATTAGTTCATGTGCAGGCAGGTTTTCTTTGGACAAAAGTAATCTGCTCTACTAAAGCTGTTTTTTTTAAAGAAAAGAAATGTGTAACTTAAGTGAAACTCTATCAGTTTTTAATTACTTCTTGTTGACCAATTTCTTCTCTACTGGAATAATATGAGGTGAATATGAGGTGAATGGTTTAAAAACCTTGGCTGTGTGACATGGCATAACGTACCCTGGTATTAGCTTGTGTGTTCAAGTAAAATGGTAGAGTATTTCTCACTCCCTTGATTTTTTTTTTGATTTTTTTTTTTTAAAGAATAAAAAAATCTCTCTTTCTTTCCCTCTTTCTTTCTCTCCCTCTTTCTTTCCCACTCTCTCTCTTTCTTTCCCTCTTTCTTGTATTGATGGGGTGCACGTGCAATGCGTGCTCTGTTTTGCTGGAGCACGCAGAACTTCTGGTTAGCCAAATTCCAAGCTGACATACACAGCGACAGGAGTTCACCATTAGGTCTGTAGGTCTCCTAACCCAGAGCTGATCTTGAACTGAGTTCTCGGTGCAATCAATTCATATAAAAACAGATGCCAACAATCTGTATTAACTGTGAGTTAAATCCTTATCAAAATGGATGGCCCCAGTTTGTGAAACAAACGGCCCACATCTCTTGTTCCTAAAAAATGTACCATCTGGCCCATAAGTCTGATTATCCAGACGTATTACTAAAAATGTCTGCGTGTCTACAGAGAAGCAAATAATTGGCCTCAGGAAAAAAAATAAAAAAATCCTACATTCATTTGGAAAGCTATGCTGATTGATATGGTGATTTGTTGTCCCAGAAGGCCCAGAGGGCCCAGAGATGAGGAGCCAGGGGAGGGTGGATGTTTATGGGGTGGGATTCCTCCTCCCATGGGTACAAGAGGGGCTGGTGTGTGCTGTGCTTTAAGTCCTCTGGCATTCCAGCAATGCTAACTTTTATAACCATAAAACATGATTATTCCTAAGACATGCCTGATACTATTTGGAGAACAGTTCTATAGTAAAATGACTATAATACAGCTGAATGAGGAACTCACATGGTTTCTCTTAAAATTACAGGGCAGGTCATGTTCAAAAAAGAATTAAATATTAAATGGGGGAAATACATTGGAGCAGAGCCCAGACTCTAAAAGTAAATTGTTGAAGAGTGTAACCTGGTTTCCTCAATGAGTATTAATCCAAATTGTGTATAGCAGATATGGTGGTGTGTAATAGTAGTTAAGCTATAAGGATCAACAGTCCAATTTCCTTCACATCTTTCTAAGAAATATAAGACCTGGTGTTGCATAGCAACAGTCAAAGGTATAGCAATATTTGCACATGAAAATGCTTAGTGCTTTGGGAAGCATTAGATGGCTGATGGGATAGGTGGTGAGGAAATGGTATTACTCTCTCAGGGTGCTGGTTTAAATTCAGTCTTGACTGTAGTGACTGAAGACTGTTAGCATCTAACAAACAAGCCACAGGTCTGCAGAAGGAGTTGTGGGCTCTGTTCAGTTTTATAGGACCTTCATTGACATTTCAGAAAGAATTCCTGTAATTGGCAGCTCTGCTTTTCTCTGAAGGTGCAGCAGATACGAATAGCTGTGGAGGTGACCACAGAGCTCCCAGGAGGGCGATCCAGCCCTTTTGCAGCCCCTCTGCTCTCGTCCTCCTGCAAACAGGAGCTCCTCCCAGCTTATGATCTCCACTTGGAAGTGCATTATATAAATTTCAGGGGATCCTGGTATTTTATTTGTTTTTTTTTGTTTTGTTTTGTTTTGTTTTGTTAACTGTAAATGCTTTGAATAAATGGTTCTACCCAGTATATATTTTTTATCTTCTGATGCCCTCAGAAATTGTTCAGTGTTTCAAGTTTTCAGGATCAAATTTAATTCCTTTTAGAGACAAGCTTTCCAGAAAATCTGAGTTCTCTGTGATACCACTTTTCAGAATGCCAGTGTTCTTCTCATATGGCACATGTAGAAAATGGCTGGTCACAAAAAGGGGAACACTGGAAGAAGCAAAGGTGTGAAGTTGATGGAACAACATGACAAAAACCTGAGTTCTTGTTTGGTAGTGATGTCCCTACATCAAATTGGCTTGTCAGATGCCTTTCATTGCCTGAGCACATGCTCAGCTGGGCTAGGAGATGCTCTTGCAAGATTATTGGTGAGCAAAAGACGTGAAAACTGGTAGCTGGCAGCATGTAAGTAATGGAGCAATGAGATGTGTTCTTAGCATTTTAAAAAACTGAAATAAACACAGATTTAGTTTTGACTTATTTTACAGAAAGTGTATATAGTCAAAGGTCTCCAAAGTAAATCTGATACTTACGAGAAGCATGAGAAGCTGTAAGAATGTTCCTACGCTACATGCAAGTCTCACTCAGTGCCACAGCTGACTCTTTTTCTTAACTGCCTCAAATAACGTTTAATTCTTGTGATAAATCTTGTGATTCTTGAGATTAATTCTTGTGAAATTTGGAGTGTTGAAAGTGTCCGGTGACAATTTTAAACATACACTCCACCCAATATTGTTATTTTTCTTGCATTTTAAAATTGTGCACTCGCACATGAAATACTTCATTGCTAGCAGTGCATGAGAGAGAGTGCAGGGCTGGGCGGATGTGAGTGGAAGCAGGTGGTGTCCTTAGTGGTTCTGTCTTCCAAAGGAATCCAACAACAGCCTATTTTAAAGTAGGAGAGTGACTGTAAACTTACTGATATTTTATAGTACCTGGAACCTAAACAACTTACCATGAATTCTTAAGTGCCCTTCCCCCCCCTTTTCTCTAAGCATCTGATGGGTTTCTTTTTATTCTTTTGAAGGCAAAACATTCCACGGTCCATTAGAGATTGTCCATTACCTTAGAAATGTTTGTACCCACAACAAATGGTTATTTGTGGTCTGCTTGTGCATCTCAGGATTTGTTTCAGTTTTCCTTTTTTATTTCACAAGTTTTCACATGATAACTGGAAACAGAAGGAATACATTTCATGTTTGTAATATCAGGGCCAGAATTAGCATGTGAATGGAGTTCCTCTAATTACTGTCCGTGTTCCTGTTTGTTTAAACTGTATTAAGGTCTGCAACTTCTTTGGTGGGAATTCTACACACCTCATATATCTGCAAAACTTGCCACATTCACATAGATACCCAAAGATGGTTTCGATTAAAACAGTTATTTTAGGCACCTTTGGGATTGACTTCTAAATAAACTAGATCCAAAAAGAAACGGAATGTTCTGCATACACACATAGCCTTGCATGTACAGAACAAGCAGGTTAATGCACACATTACTTTATTTCTTTCTAAACTTTGCTGAGGAAATTTGCTAGTGCTTCCTGGCTTTTTTCACTAAAAATAGTTTTAAAATGTATGCAGAAACTTGGAGAGACTCATAAAACCTTTCAGTTTTCTTTGGCTACTGCCGTGTCTCAGACGTGTTTTCAGAAAGTGCCCCAACTTTGAATTAATTTCTTTGAATGAAGCTATTCTCATGTAACGTTTTTGAGGCTTACTGTGTTTTCAGCTTTTAAAGTTAATTTTGTAGCAGCAGGAGTTCTTGCTTGCCCAGTGTATGCCTGGTCCAATCTCACACCTCATGCATCTCATGTGCCGTTATTTGCAAGAGGAACTTCTTTGTGCCTGAATAGTTCTATAGGTTCCTTTCCCATATAAGACTTAGCATTAAACATGTAATCCTGTGTCATCTGAGTTTATAGCATGAAAGAAAGACAATATTTTCACTGGAATTTGCTGCTCCTAGAAACAAATGAACAAAACCCATTTTTAGTGCATTAAGCCTATCTGTGAGCCTTTGCATAGAAATAATGTTTTTCTTTGGTAAATTTTTATACATCAAAAAAAATCATAGGTAAAAGGTGATTGAAATGGTAGCTATCTCTTTCATTTTGCTTGAGTCTTCATGTGATTGTGTTGCAGAAAACAATAAGGGCTATTTCCTTTGCTGTGACTTGAAATATGTGCATGTGTTGTTTTTGAAAGGTTCCACATTCAATGCACGTTTATCAGATAGAAAAAAGGACATTTCATCCAATTATGTGGAAGGTTCAAATAAATGAAGTCCTGCTCTCCGGAATGCATAAGATAAAAAAGGGCTTTTTTAGTGTAAGATTTCCACTTATTAATTAGCTTAGTAATGAAAATCAACAATAATAGAAACCCACAGAAATTTGTATGTATTTTTGTTGATCTTTAGTTCATTATACAGATTGTCTTTCATTAATATATTTTTAATGAGGAAGATAAAGGTCTTGCTGAACAGCAGTCAGTGTTTTGGGTCCTAGCACCACAAAAGAACAGGAATTCATTTTCTACCCCCTATTTCAGTTGTGAATTAAAGAGTGCATGTGGGACAGAGGGAATGTATATTTTCTATGTGTATGATGTGGTCTGTATGAAACGCAGTGCTAAAGGCATTGCAACACAGAGTGTTTCAGCTGTGTTTCTCAGTATAGCTTTACCTACCATACTAAGGAACTGCTTACCACTAATCCAATGTCTGAAAGGTGTGTGCGTGTACCGATGTATGTATGTATGTATTTAGGTAAGGCTGCTGCTCTGAAGTTGTCACAAGACTTCTGAGGAAACCTTGCTCAAAATGAGGTGGAGGAAGCCTTTGCCGTGTGTGGTTTTAGGCCTTGCTCATCTCTTTAAAGGACTACAGAAAGAGAGCAGGCTGAAGAAAGAAACCTCACAGCATCCTGCAGTTTGTTCTACCAGTTCCCAGGTGAAAACGTGAGTGGCTGCATAGTGGTCTGTATCCTTACTTGTCCCCCAGCAGCTGTCCCCGTGCTGTGTATCCAGAACTGCAGAGATCAGAGATGATGTTTGGAGCTCACATGAGAGCAAAACTTGCCATGAGCCAAAGCTGTTCTCAGAGCAGTGTCTGGGTTTATGCTCCTCAAAATGGATGCCACCTGCAACCTGGGCTTCAGTTTCCTATTCTGGTTTCAGGTTAGGTTTCTATGAATGCAAACGAGAGGATGCTGTTGGTATTTTGTATCCATGAGCAGTACAGGAAGCTTACAGAAACAAATGGGCTCCTTGGCTTAGCCTTCTAGAGCCAAGGCAATAGGCTCTCCATTTAAGTTGGTGGGACAGTGGAGGCAGTAGCTCCACTGATGAAGGATTTACTTTGTCACCAGAGGCTGAAACCGTGTGGGATGTGGCAGACAGTTGGCAACACACAGCAGAAAGCAGAAAAATACTCTGGTTGAAATCATCAGGCAAGTGGTAGGCAGGGTGTCAAACTAGTTGAGTGAATGATGAAAGGAAGTGAGTAGGTGCTTGTTTCCAAACAGCAGTGCTGTGTGAGTGGCAGCAGTGGGGGTGTGGGTTGGTTGGAGGATAAAGGACCGCAAGTGGAAAAACTGTCAGACAGAGAGAAATAGAGCTGTATTTAAAAACATGCAAAAGAAGGCTCTTTCTGCTCTTAGGGAGGATTTGGATAATGTCAGCAGGAAAAGGTGGTGGTGAGGAGCATCCTGCAGACTTCTTGAATCCAGGCATGCTGCTGCTCTTCAGTTGTACAGTGAAGACGTGAATAGGCTGTTTTGCACACTTGGTGTTAGAGCTCATTTGTGTTTGCTCTAATCCTGTCCTTCAGTGTGATGTTCCTCATCCCTGGGTCATGGTTCTAAGGCTTCTTGCTACACCTCTCCTCCTGGCTGTGGTGGGCTGCAGAGCTGTGCTTCAGCTGGATGTCCTGGGGTGGTGTGCTCTGTTCCACTCTGTGCCTCTCGCCGCCCCTCCTCAGCTGTGTTCCCCTTGGCAGTTATGAGGGCTGCTCTGAAAGTAATGTCTCCTGTTTTACTGCATTGCCTCCACACAGGACCTCCCAAAATCCAAACCCAATGTTTGAGAGTGGTGTCCAAGCATACCTTGATCTCTAGCACTTGCTAAAATGGCCATTCTGTTAGCTGTAGAATCCTATGATGCGTCACTGAAAACCTTGCTAAGCGTTTTTGGTATTTATGCTGCTCCAAATACTTCTTAGGTAGTATTTTATCTTCCATTTCTTTATGTGAACAGGGAAAGAGATGCTGTGTTGTTTTTCCACTTTGTTCTTGAAAAGAAACACACGACTGATTACTGTCCCATCTTTCCACAGTTTTAAACCAGCCTAGAAAACCCTCCAGGATGTGTAAATGAGTGGAGAATTGGCTGTAATCCTCTTTTCCCTATTAGGAAAACAATAAGCAAATTACCACTGAGTTACTCAGTCCGACTGCTTAGAGAAATTACTGATGTACTTGTTAGCAGTTCAGGTTTGGGTCTATGTATATGTTGTCAATTCTGTACAAACCTGTTAACAATGGTAAATTACTTACAAATGTTTTCTGCAGCCTTACAAGAACTACGAAGTGCTCTGCAATTTAGTTGTCAATTGCGTTAAGTTTCTTGACGTTTTCTGTCATAAGACATTTCAGAGAGCAGAAATAAGCAGAGTTTTACTAATGAACTTTTGAACTTTTCCTAAGACGAGGTGTGTGGAAAATCCTAACAAGGTAGGAGACAAATTTATGAGTTGGTACATGTCAGCAGTCTAATACAGGAGCATGACAGGAAAACACCCTGTAAGTAAGAGCAGTAAATTCTGCGTTTTGATCTAGACCAAATGTCTGAAAGCACTCTGGGAATGAAAAGTGTGAATACTTTTCCTTCCTACCTGCCTGCCTGCCTTCCCTTCCTGCCTGCCTTCCTTTATAGAATCATAGAATCACAAGGTTGGAAAGGACCTACAAGAACATCTAGTCCAACTGTCCTCCCATTACCATAGCTACAGCAAACCACTAAACCATATCTCTGAGCTCCTCATCCAGACACCTCTTGAACACTGCCAGGGACAGCAATTCCACCACCTCCCTGGGCAGCCATTCTAGTGCCTGACCACTCTACGAGAGAAAAAGTTCCTTCTTATGTCCAATCTAAACCTCTTCTGGTACAACTTCCTCCCTCCCTCCCCCCCCCCCCCCTTTTTTTTTTTTAGAAGAAAAAAGAAGTTAATGTTACTTAGAATGTGGATCGTTGGTACATACACAGCACAACAATGGCATTGTTGGTGAGGTGCCCGTAGATCATAAGCACTGAGCTGGAGTCTGTTGTGAACCTGACAGCATTTCTGGGGCAACACCTTCAGCTGATGTGTTGATCTGTGTTGAAAAGGATGAATTTGGTTTTATTAGTAATGAAGACTGGAGCAGTAAATCCTCCAGCTTTTCTGTTTATGGTGAGGAGAGAGAGGTTCTGACAGCAAAGGAATGAGGCATAGAACTCACTGTTGCACATTCCCATGAAAAGCAGTGATCTTTCATAAAACTGCAGCTCTTTGTCTCTGCACAGCGATTTTGTCCTTATTTCTCCTCCTCCTCCTTTAGCTCTGTTTTACCTTTATTTACATTCACATTATGTCCCTTTGCTTGGACTCCAGAGCTGCAGCTCCTGCCCACAGGTGGGTCTGGATGCATCCCGGTGTCCAAGTACTTTCCACCTTCCTGAAGATCAGCTGTAGAGACCTCTTTCACATGTAATCAGCTGCAGTCACTATTCAGAGACAAAGGAACAGTTCAGCTGTAGAAGTCATCTCACATGGGTCATTGGTCTGTGTTCCTTGGGTGCATTTTGTCATAGTTACGTGTACCTCTGTAACAGCAGCTGCTCTGCCCAAGAGCACAGTTTCTTACTTTCCTGTTCATTCAGTTATCCCTTGTGTAGCCTTTTTAAACTTGCTCTGATTACTCTTCTCTCCTCACTTGCATATTGTTGTCTTATTACTGAGCACCTATTAACGAGAACTTGACAAGTGATGGGATTGCAATTGGGGGTTCAGCAAACAGGAGGCTGCAGGGAGGCTTGCAGAGCAGATCAGGCTGTCTTTCAGACAAGGCATACAACAAAGCTTTTAGGCCAAACTTCCCACAAATTGAACTCTTTTTTTTGTAGTGTGATTAAGTGGAAACTGCTATTTTCTAAAAGCAGAGCTGGAGCAAATTGATGGTGTCAAACAACTCAAACTTCTTTACTCTAATATATAATTTTCCTTCTGTCTCGTAAAATATTAATTTTAGGCCCTGAATAGATAATAAAGACAAAGAACAATCTTCCCGTCTCAGCTGGATGTGAGAGCAGGGTGTACTTTCTGTCTCAAAGCAGCCACAGTCACTGCAAAGCAAAAGGCAGCATGAAAGCAGGCATCAAAGAAGATATTTTACCCTGGAAACCTCTCATCCTTGGATTTCCCGGAGCTCTTCAGCCATTCCCATCTGTCTGCTCAAGAATCTCAACTTTGTGCAGTTTTCTGTGAGGGTTGGGTATTAGAAAAAACTTATTGAAAGAGTGGTGAGGCATTGGCACAGGCTGCCCAGGGAAGTGGTAGAGTCACTGCCTCTGAATGTGTTCAAGAAACATGTAGATGTGACACTGAGGGATGTGGTTAGTGGGCACTACTGCTGGTAGGTGAACAGTTGGACTAGATGATCTTATAGGTCTTTTCCAATCTTAATGATTCTACAGTTCTATTCTGTGATTTTGTGAAAGAAAACCAGTTGGATCCAGGTGTTTGGAAAAGGAGCTCAGAGTCTGAGGGTGCACGCTTTGGGACTCTGTGACCTTTATTGCCTGTCTTCTGTAGCATGGTGTGCTGGTGGAGGTGTCTCTGCTTAGCTGCTGTGGAGAAAGACTACCATTGTCCTAGGTTATCTCAAAGCTCATGTGTCAGATTTCTTGTTTCAGGAAAGTAATAGGCAGTGAATGCCCTGGCTTTTAAATATACCCCAGAGATTTGACTTGATTTGGCACAAATTCGTGAGGGTGGAAGGATGTGCACTGTAGTGGCATTATCTGCACACCCAAGAAGTCACAGTTGTTTTGTTAATGATGAGTGGAAGGCAGAAATTTGCTGCTGTCATTTAATCATTCAGAACTGGAGAATCCAACCAGACCTTCATATCTCTGAGACAGATAATAAAATGATATTTACCATTTGTCATGGGGCCTCGTAAGGGGCTCAGCCAAATCCTTTGGCTGCTTCCCCAAGCTTAGTGAGATGTGGGCTTGGGTAAGTAATGAGACCATTAAAACAGCTGGCTCTAGCAAATAGCCTTGAATTGAGTTCTCACAAGTTAAAATGAATGGAAAGATAAGTACAAACATGCATATAAGTCAGGTTCTGGGTTTGGAAGAAACAGACTTCATTAGGCTGACTCCTTTATCTAAGTCTGTTGGGCTGAGCAGCTTGAACATAGAAGAAGCTGGAATATAGAAGTTGGGGTTGGTTTTGCTTTCTCTCCAAATCAGAAATAGCACCAATTTGGAATGAATATCTGGAGCCAAAGGAGATGTACTGCAGAACAAAGCACTGTATTTATCTGACATTTTAAAACAGAAATGAAAAAGAATGTCCCTAAATTTTTTGGGATAGTTTTCTAATGAAAGAGTTGAGGACAAAACTTATAAGCGCTTTTGATGTGGAATTCGACAGGCATATTAAGGGGAGCTGAATGTGATACTGGAGATAAAGAGGGCACTGGACTTGTCTAGTGAATTCTTTACCTGCTTGTCACAATTGTCCTGCTCCTGGTGCCTTGGCACCAAGGCTCGTGCAGGCATCAGCATAGCAAATAGCATCACACACATACTGCCTTGTGTGAGCCGAGGCTGGAAATTGGTCCTGCAGGCTATGTCTGGGCTAATGACAGGATTAGGGCATGGCTGAGAACACCAGCAGTGCTGGTTGAGGGCCAGCACGCCCTAGCAGCACTAGTCCCTATAGGCAGCCTGGGCTGCTCCCAGAGCACGAATCACAGAGTAGTCTGGCAGTACAGGGAGAAGGAAATACTAGAGAAGAATATTTTGAGATAATTAAATCCTTTTTTGGCCTAGCATACTTAACCCTGGTCACATAGGCAGAGGACAGCCTGAAAACTTTGTGTATGTAGAACAGTAAGAATTTTACTGTAATCGATGCCCTTGTGTATGATAGCATGAGTCAAGGACAGAGGAGAAACCCTTCAGAGGGCTGTATATTGGCTGTGATAGAAGCAGGGATGTACTTGGTATGTGGTGTAGAGTACCAGGGAGGAGGGTAAAAAGGTAGTTGCTGTTCTTAAATCTCTGTGAAAACTCTTGATAACAGCAGTGCAGCTCTGCCTATGATCCATGCATGGGTGGCCTTTCCTGATGTCCCTCACAAGTGGTGCCTCTCAGCAGCGCAGTGCAGTCCCATGTGTTGAGATAGGTCACTTTGGTACCTCTGTGGCCTATCTGGAATGGCGGTATAACATCAGCCCCCTCCAGAGGTAAATAAGGAGGATGCTTGCAGTAATGCAAAACCAGTTCATCATGGAGTGACACTTCACCTGCCTCACCCCTTTTTTTCCCTCCTCCTTCAAAAGTTACTCAAAATGATTTATTAGAGTGCTGCCCTAGCCCTTCCCAGAGGGCTTCTGTTTAAACCCGTGTTTTCATCTCAGCTACCTGTTTTACAACAGATCATTCTGAAAACGCATAAAATCGTGAACTCCAGTCTGTTGTTGATAAGGATTCCTGATAAAGTAATTCTGTGCATCTGCTGCCAGATAGTCTGGCTCCAGAAGTATCCCTGTCTCATCTGAGGGCTTTTGAAAACATAGCTGTATGACCTCTTCATTTGATTCTGTAACTGACTGGAGTTATAAAGTAATAATGAAATGCCCTCAATCATAGCTCCAAGGTGCTGATACAGTATAAAGCAGTTACCAGATCCCCAGGAACTGCTTGCTATGTTTGGGCATTTTACTGGGGATTTTGGAAGGAAAAGCACAGTTCAGGAGATGCTTGACAGTCACTGAGTGAGAGAGTTGGAGGCTGAGAGAATAAGAAAGGGAAGAGGGAGACCTGCACCCCCAAAATGTTAAAAGCAAAGTGAGAACAGGGATAGTAGTAGGAATAACTTTCTTTCTCTGAGAACAGTTTGCTCTCCACTGTCCTTTAGAAAGAATGGGTGAATTAGTTTAATTACAGGGAAGCATTTCCTTGTGATCATAAATGTTTGGAAACTCTCTTTTATCAACATCATGAAGGCATGATAATTATATTTTTTCATGAAAAAAGATTCTTGCTGATGCTGAATTCAGTATTGCCTCTATGCCTTCAAGTTTGGAAGGAGAAACTGATGTTCTTGGGATAGAAGTGATTTTCTGACATCTGCACTTCAGAGGTAACATAATGCATTACCATTTTTATCAAATCAGCCTATTTATTTATTATTATTATTACTATTATTATTTTCTTACGTAATAATTCACAGGTTGGAAAGAACTTTTAAAATGCATATACTCTTCTCACAGTAGTGTCTCTCCTATTGTTGTTTTTGCTTTTAGTGTGTATTCCCCTTGGTTCCAGTTCTTTCTCTTTTCCTTTAGTTCTTGATTACTGTTCTTGGTGTTTGCTGGCTGTCTTCTGAGCAATCCTATGTCTGGGTATCTTTTCATCCTCAGATGGCTACCTCTTTCTTGTCAGTTTTCCTGTGAATTTTTTTGTCTAGAGTATAGGAGAAATTAAATCATCTACTCTTTGGGACAATTGAGAAACTAGGGTTAATTTTTTAGTGGTGAGATGTCCATGAGGCTGTGGACCAGATTCAGAAGGGAGATAAAGTTCAGTATCTCTGTTGTCTTCTACTTTATTGGGAAGAGCACCATTTGTTGGTGATCCACAAGTGTGAGGGAGATTTGATAGTAGCAACTCCATCTATTTGAAGGGGAAAATGGGTTTAATTGTGGCAGCATCTTTTTAAATGGACTATCCTTGAAATTGCTTTTAACTTGGAAACTGGCTGCAAGAGGTGAATTTAAGTAAAAAAGAAATAGAAATAAGTGAAATCTTCTCTTGTTCATTCAAAACTCTTCACTGTAAATGTTTTACTTTGAGGGCAAATTTCAAATTTCCTTAGAATGAAAAGTAGCTGCTCCATGTCCATCAGTCTTGAAATAGGTTCTGTGTTTCAGTAGTGTCCCCTGTGACATTTTTGTTTCTCTGTGCTGTAGAGCATGCTCAGCAGTGAATATTGTAGCTTATGTCATTTCTCATTGTTTCTGATTATTAGTCATTGCGGAATTAATCTGCCTCTGCATGTATGCTTCAGTTTTTTTTCTATAGCATATGGACATGACATGCTATTCAGCACTGAAAATGGACTGAAAATATTGGTAGGATTTAATGGTTATTGCTTCTTATTGGTTGCTGTTTTTGTATGTGCCTGGGTTAAAGATAAGTTATGAGATTTGTCTCTTTTTAATTATTATTATTTATTCCACAGTCTGCAAATTCATTCAGTGATCCCAGTGAGTTCATTCCATTTCACTCAATAATGCAAAGTTTTCTGAAGAAATTATGTCTTAATTACAATTGTATAGTGCCCAAGTCTTATCAAGTGCTCAGTGTTAACCCTGTAGATCATCTGAGACTAATTCTTACAGAATAATAAGTGTTGACATTTTCATAGCAGTGGTGATAATTAATTCCTCTTCACTTCCCCAGCTTGTGCCATCGCAGCTTTGGGAAGAGTGATGTAGCTATGCTGTTCTGATGGGGCTGATGGCCAAAGAAACCTGAGTCTGTCACATTAAGTCCTCAGTAGAGGATTCCCACGTAGGAGGCTGTCTTCTCATAGTCACTGCTTCAAAATGGAGTAGCTCTTCTCATGTGGGCTGAAAATGGGCTGAGCAAACTCTAGGCATTTCACGCCCCCCCCTTCCCCCTTACTGTCTTTGGCTTCCTAGTTTTCTCTTTCTTGTTGGAAAGACATTTTGCAGTTTTTCTTGGGATGTCTTGCATTGTGTTGTGTTTTTTTTGTCCACTGAAGTAATGAAATGGCATGTGTAATTGTTAAGGTGATTCGCTAGATAATAGGATTTCAGGGTTATGGCTTTTATTCTCTTAGGGAGCCAGTGTTCATGCATCCTGGTTTGAATCAATGCTCCATAAGGTAGGCATTCTGGTTTTCCTATCAACTAATTCACTTCATTGAAGGGGAAGAGATTTGCAACTGAAGCTCAGAGAAAAGCTATTTCCTGCAGGTATATTTACTAACAATTTGGAGAGCTGCTTGTACTATGTAATCCTGCCCTGTCTAATGGAAACATTGTGCATTGGCACTTGAAGGTCAGGGATATGAAGGAACCCAGGGATGTTATGCTGCAGGAGGCTGGAAGAGCATGGATCTGCTTTCACTCAGCTATGATGTAAAAATGCCTTACAAATCAGTGGTGAATTTTTACTCCATGCCATTGAAAAACTCTTAGGATGGTTTGCAAGAACAGAAGAGAGGACCTAACAGTGGATATTTATAGTTACTATTAAAGAAGTCTGAATTGAATTCCAAATGGACAAATGCAAATGGGAAAATACGGGGGTTGGGAGGGACATCAGGCAAAAAATTGATACGGGGTCTTTAAAAGTTCTTGAATTCCAGGTGGAAGGTGCCATGCTTTATCTCCTGATAGACAGTTGTGGTTCTTACAAAGCATGAGCAGCTTGAGTTAAACAAGAGACAGCTGATGTTTCTGTGCTGCAGATTTCTGGTGTGATGGCTCAGCTCAGCCAGCAGCATGCGGCGTTTGTTTTCTCAAAGAAATACTTGGATGGATATTAGAATAATAAAGGAGGTGACTTTTATGAAGCTATTGTAGGGCTTCTGGCTCAAAGCAATAGCTAAATACTTTTCAGTAGGCAGGGCTTCTTAATTAAAAGCGGATTTCACCTTAGCTGTGTTATCATTTACCCATAGGCAATGCAGAAAGCTGAAACATGTTGAGATTTGTCAAATTATGTCACATTTAGTCGAGTATCCTGTTATACAAATAGCTATAATTGTATGTATTAGAAAATAATTAACATTTTTGTATGCAGTGATGTATATTTTTAACACTTTAAATCCCTAAAGGAAATAACATTCTGAACATTGTGCTGCTTTTTTGGATGCACCTTTCATCTGTGAAGGTGATGTGTTTATTTCCACATCTGTTGCTTTCAGAACTTAGAAGACAGGCTGCTTACTGTACAGCCTCCGTGCACTCTGTCTCCCTGAAATCTGTGGTAAATGCGGAAGTACAGTTGAATTTCAAACTATTTTCTTAAAAAATCACTTTTCCTATGAGCTGTATATGGAGGTGAAGATAATAAACCAAATCTTTAGGAAGAAGGGAGTGCCTAGACCCATTTCACTCTGTGCAATGCAGGGGCTTCTTCTCCTAAAACAAATAAAGTAAGTGACACTGTACATTGTCAGTGGCCTAAAAAGTAGTTTTTGTATCTGTTGCTGCTTTGACATACAGCTTTTTGACTTTTAGTGTCAGTATATGTGCATTTTATTACCTAATCATCAAATAAGAATGTTTTGGATAGCTGTAAGTGAATTTTGACCAAATGGAGAAGATATAGATCAGTAATATCATTCTCTGACAAATGCCAGAAATACGAGAAGAGATAACAGAGCTGGATGAAGGCACTATCCTGCTCTTGCAACATTTTCTCCCTTGCAAATCTGGAGAAGACCGTGTGAGGCAATACCCGCGTATTTCTGCTTATACCAGGCAAACCTTTGCTCATGTTGAGGGTGTTGTGTGTTTAGGACAGGACTTTTGGTCTTGGTTAATTGTTCCAGAGGCTGCATCCAGACTGGATACTGAAACAGTGCAGCAGGGAACAGATATGCTTTTGCTTTGCTGGCTGCTGCCAGCTGATTTTGTGGCATTAGTTAGCATGGGGACAACTACAGAGAAAGCTTTCTGGCTGGTCTGAGATTGTAGTGCGGAGCCTCTGGCCAAACTTGATAGTAGTCTTCCACATTCAGTCACAGGGGAATCATTTCTTTGTTGCACAATCACTTTGTCGTCACATTGGATGACACTACAATGGAATGTTTTAAGCCGATTCCAACAGTGGGAATTAGCTGCAATTGCAGAGGAAGTAATGGTACCCTTTAGGAAGCTTTATGTGAAGAAAAATGGATGAGCAGTGAAACTTGGGCTGGTTTTAAGACTGTATGCTATCATACAGGAATTTTTGCTGGGACTTTTTTAAAATTTACTTTTAATTTGTTTCACTTTGGAATGAGTATTACAATCTGTCTTTTAATATCATCTCAACATTTTAATTTAATGGGTCCCTTGATATTTTGATAGCATTCTTTATTAGTGATTCCTGTGATTGTTCTTCCTGATCATTGTAGTTAGACTTGCAGACTTCTGTACTTTACACCCTGGGATTGACAAAGTGTGCCTGGAGCTGTGTATGTGGTTTGAGTTAGGTGTGGGAATCTGTGCCACCTCTGGTCTTGGGCACCTGGGCTGCTTTGGTAGATAGCAGCCTCAGTGAGGTGGCTCCAGCAGCCACACTGGAATAGGCTGCTGACACCATGTCAAATGCCAGTACCCCTCTCCATCTGACATTGGTGGACATTGGTGTCTGCCAATCCTTCCTGGACGGTATGATAGAAAAATAGCAGCAAGGACTTTCACAGATGTGCACATTGCAGTACTTTGTACCTGTCCTCAAAGTGGGAATTTCCTTTGAAGAAGAGACCTTTCTGCTCTCAACAGCTTGAAAATGGAGAGAAATACTAAAAATAAAGTGAGAATTGCAACTTGATCATTCCCCAAGTGCTGTCTGTTCCCTCAGCAGTAGCAGAACTCACTGTTACAACACAAGCCCAGCTGTAACCCAGAACTTCTGTGTAGAGAGCAACTTGAAGAAATGGAAGAGTTCTAGGTTAGGAAGGAGCTTGTCACAGACTGACTGCAGCAGAAAATCTGCGTGTTGCTCCAATGCAAATACTGCTGGTATGTTTGAGGGATATGGGGACAACAGAGGGGAAGGGAACTTGCCCTTTTGCTGTGAAACCTTTTCATTTTCTGAATTGGAAAAATAATTTTGCTCCCCATGTCTTCTCCCATCTTTCTCACTAAATTACAAGAGTTTGAATCCTGTAACAAGGAGAGAGAAAAACTTTGAATATAGGCTTCAAAAATGGTAGCTTGGAAAAAGAAATCTGCATCTATCCACCTATTTCTTTGTCTATGTAAATTTACCCATGAGCTTATCTGTTGCCCACTCTTTCTTTTCTTTTTTTACATATCAGATCTGTGCTTTCAGGAGACTTTCCTGGTTTGGCATGTTTTTGCCGCACAGAAGCTTTGGAAGGAAATTGGTGTTAAAAAAAAAAAAGTGCTAACCACAGGCTTCAAAATGGAACAGCTTGAAGGAAATGGAGCTGCCTGTACTTTGATTTCCGTACCTAAACTTGCATGCTGGTACAGAACTGTCACCTTCTGGAGAGAGCGCGATTTAGTGAGGTGAGAACACGGGGGAGGCAGTTTCTTTTGAGTTTCTTCCTCTTAGGAACACAGCTCAGTTCCTGAGAGTTATTGCTCTCATTCCTTACAATAGAAGAATAGATTTTTGTCCATGGTTTCCATGTGTAATTTATGTTTTCTCTGATGTTCTTGACAATAGACTTGCAATTTAGTATTTCCATGAGTGAGATAAGATGTTTTGCTGTTTGCAAACTATTCTTTCCATCAAGAAACAGAGATGAAGATCAGTTTGTTTTTGAAAAGGTTGATAACATCACTAAACTGAGCTCTTTTCCTGATTTGTATCAAAATCTCAGCAAGCCTTTTTTTCAGGAGCTTTTATTTTGCTTCTTCCACTTTCTTTCAGATTGCTGTCACATGAATCCAAGTGTAAACATTTTCACATCTACAAACATTTTGTAGCACTCATAAACACAGGGCTTTTTCAGCTCTTTGCAACCACCTGCCATTCTACAAGGAAGCCTAAGTTCATCTCTGCTTTGCATCTTGTGATGTCTTGAAGTCTA
Source organism: Excalfactoria chinensis (assembly GCF_039878825.1). Classification (NCBI taxonomy): domain Eukaryota; kingdom Metazoa; phylum Chordata; class Aves; order Galliformes; family Phasianidae; genus Excalfactoria; species Excalfactoria chinensis. The sequence continues at coordinate 125,484,356 of NC_092826.1, forward strand.
TTGTGAGCATATGCGTAATGTGAAAGGTCTGTCAAAACGTGGAGCATTTCAGTCTCCAAAGACTCCCAGCTTTCTGCCTCCAGCACGTTCTGCTGGCTCAAGGTAATGCTTTAGTCAAGGCTGGACGCATCCTGAATTTTTTAATCTTCTGTCAGAAAGTTCCTGTTTAAATCTGTCACAATCTTCAGCATTTATATGTCCCTTCTGAACGTGTAATAATAAATTCATGCTTAGTTAACTGTTTGACTTTTTTGGGGCAGCTCTGGCTATAGATTTAAAATTACTTATTTTCTAAAACTGCTATCTGAATTTGAAGTTGGGAGTGATGCTTTCATGTGGAGATGCTAATTTAGAGCAGAGGGCTGGCTGCTGTAGCTTGCTACTCTGCTTCCTATAAAGTCTGTTCATTGAATCTGAAATATCAGCGTGGTGGTTTCCTAATGCCTTGGTGGCTGCTGCTGAACCAGGGAATTTTGAAATGTTCAGTCTGTTGGTCTCCAAATTGGCAGAGCTTTGTGAGACCTGAATTGTGAGCAGTCCCAGCTGGTGGGATTCGTACTTAATAGGAATATTTGTGGAAGAATAGTTTTACTCAACAGCTGTTTTTGTTTCATGACAAATTGCTGTTAAAAAGTCAGTGTTTAACAATGAAAGATGGGAGAGGTTTAGAAGCATGAAGTCCTTCTAAAGGTGAATATTCTGGATGTCCCTGTTAATAGCTGCAGTTTTAGACTGATTTCCAAACTCAGTATATGTTACCTAAGAACATCTCTGCCACTTCAGGGAGTACTCACATTGTGATTCTGTAGGTGCTGATTTATAGGGGATGAATACCGTGCATTTGTTACACAACCTTGGTGTCTCACATATTCATCTAGAGAGAAAAGCAATTGGCTTCTCATTTCCTGTGTTTCACATTCTTTTCTGAAGCAGAAAGAAGGCTGTGATGAACTGCTGCTACATCTTGTTTAATACATACATAGAATCATGATGCTGAAACTTTAGCCCGGTGAACGTTTTGGGGATGGTTAGCTGCAAGTTGTGCTGGCATCAGTTGGTAGCTTTGTGACACAGAAATGTTTTTTACCTCCGTGATGGGCATAAGGAACTTTTTAACCTTCTGTTTTTTTGGTTTTTATTTTATGCCAGGTTCAATATTTTTTTGGACGTTGATCTGTCTGAGCAAGACCACTAACTAGCTAAAGTAAAATTAGATTGCTTTTCTAGAGAGAACTATTTGTATATGCAAGTATGCCTGTTCCTTGGCTTGCTCATATTAGATTACTTGCTGAATAACTCTGCAAAACAGATTTGTGGAAGGTCAAGATGGGTGAGAGTGATTTACTGTAAACAGGGAGCGAAGGTGATTTATGCTGTCTGTTCTCTCCACGTGGCAGCTTGGGTCATGCCTGCTGACTCTGGTGCCTGTAATAGCTGGGGGCTGTGCTTGTCTCCCTTTCAGGATCATTTCTTCTGGCTTTATTTTCACATGCTTTCTCTGCAGGACAGGCACAGAAGAAAAGATTTCTAAGTGAGTTAATATATTGCATGGACAGTTGAAACAAAATCCTCTGTGCAAAGCCTGTTTTGTTGTTGGTATGTGTTGCCGTGTTAGCATCTACAACAGGTATGCTCTTGTCACCCTAACTCTGATACATTTACATCATCTCTGCCTTTCTTGAGTCAGAGAATGTATAGATTTTGTTTACATTGTAGATCTAACTACGTTCATGTAACTCTTCTGGGTTCCTGTAAGAATACATGTGCCACCTCCTTGGTATGAACCTAACCACAGAGCTGTGGGATGCCCTATGGTGAACTTGGTGAGGAACATAATATTTTATACGTGAAGCATTTTTGTTCACTGTTTTCAATATTTAATGAGCAAGAAGAGTGCTGAGAAGAACTGTGTGTGCTGGTGATTAGGGAGGCACAGGAGAGCTAGGTATTCCCATTCCTTCAGATTAGGATGGGAAGTGAATTTGAGTTTCCTAAGCAGCTCTAGACTTCTGCATCCACTGAGCAGCCAGCCACCAAAGGCTGAGGACAGGTCAGGTGTTAGGAATGCTGCTGCAGTCTCTTGCTTGTTTTGGGACTAGATGTCCAATAGTTAAACATGAGAATGCATCCTGGGTTGGACTCAGCATGGAAAATGATGGAGCAAATCTCCATTTAGGAATTCCTCCAGCTCTAGAGATAGGGCTCTGAGCAGCCTGGAGTCTGTCCTGGTGGATGAGCTAAATGGCAGTGGGACATCACTTTTTTCTGTGCTTGTCTGTAACTTTTTGCCCATGTCCTTTATTGCTGATTACAGTTAATTATTTTTGTGCTTGAGCTCCATGTTGGTGGTTCATACTTTCATCTTTGGATGGTTTCCAGATACCTCTTCAGCAGTTATTGTTGGTTTTCTTTTTCTTTTTTTTTCCTCATTCATTTTGTAGTTCAAGTTAATATATATATAATATATGTAATGTGTGTGTATGTAAATACTTAATCAAGTGCTAGATAATTGTTAACATTTAGAAGTATTTATGTGGAAGAAAGAAATATGTATTCCCCTGCCAACGGGAGAGAAATTGATTGATCTCATGCTGTGAAACAAATAAATAACTGAGGAGAAAAATGTTAAAGCTTGCTGGTGATAGTAATTGGGTCAAAGAGCCCTTCTGTATTGCATCAAGCTCTCTGTTATCTACTCTACCTAATTTATCATGTTATCAGATTTCAGTACATGTAAGCTGCTTTCCCCTGGTAACATTATCACTTAATTTATAAGACTAGTATTTATTTTATTCATGGTCTACGTCTATGTTATTAACTTAAATTTGATAGGAATAATCTTATGTGGGAAAAAAAATGAAGCTGACTAGGGCTGGAATCCATACTTCATTTTCCATTTTATTTTCTATGTTTTGTTCTTTATGTTTCCCAAAACCAGAGAATAACATTTTAAATGTGATTCTACTTTGTAGCCTGAAAAACAGCATTAATTCACACTCTGTGATTTTATTGATCAATGTAAGTTTAAAGATGTGGCAAAGGATGTGTTTTAGCCTTGCAAATCAAACAAAGGAATTCTGTTTGTTACTGTAGTATGAATTGGGATATTGTAAGTCAAAATTACGCAGGCATTCTTTGGAAGTAGATAGGATCAGGGATTTTGATGTGGTTGATGAATGACTGGAACCTGTCTCAGCCTTCTCTTTTGGCATACTATGAGGCAGTGGAAACATCCTTTTCTTCAAATTTAGAAGGTAAATACAGGAAACAGATTTTTGAATGAGAAGCTGCTTGTTGCTGGGCTTTGGGGAGCAGGCATGGTTACTCACATGGGGTTACTTTGTGTGGAACTTCCCAGCAGTATTAGTTAGAAACCACACAATGAGGGTCTGCTGTTGCACTCTGAGCAGCATCTCCAGGAGGTTCCCATCTTCTGCTTGCTGTAGAAAGGATCTGTGTATTTCCATGCGGAGCCATGCCTGGAGCAAGAGCAACTCATCCATCCAGGCCTGAATGTATTCCTTTGTTTGAATGACCTCCATTGACATGGTCACCTTAGGCTCATATCAGACTTTGTGTCAATAGAGAAACTTTAAGCATTTGATAATGATACATTGCCTTGATGGCATAAGAGCCAAAACTGTGTTCATGGGTGGCAGTGAGTGCTGCACAGTCCCTGCACTGATGTACCCAACAAACATTTTGAAGCACCTTTATCCTGGGATGTGTCCCAAAGCAACTTGCTCATTTCTACACCAATACTAGCCCTGAATTACCCCTTGATTGTAACTTTTAATAGTTTTACAGATCTTAATTGTAACCATAGTGCTCTGACGGTGATTCTCTCCCAGGCACTGACTCACCTTTCTATTTTGAAACAAATATACTAGGCTAGTCAGGATCTAAAGCAGAAGCCAATTTTCTGTTTTTAGCATGACAGTTTGTAAAAACAATAAAAATGAAGGCAATAGAACCATAGCTAAGTTACTTGTACAGCACAGAAACATCCGGTTCCCTTTTATACTCAGACGTTCAGAGTAATTCTGCAATTCATTTTCAAAGAGGAAAAAAGAGTGTAATTTTTCTAAGGCTGCAGATTTCTGCATTTACTGAAACAGTGAGACATGTAATCATTGTCATTTTTAATAAGATGATAGTGAGTAAGATTAAAATAAATTGGGGGAGGGGGAAAAAGTCGTCTATGAAACTTGCAATCATTTTATAACTCACCTGACAAAAATTTATTTTTTTCGTTTCTGACATATTTTACAATAACCTTGTAAAACTTCGCGGAGGTAGAGTGATAGAAGATTAAACGTAATAAGGGAGGAGAACCTTCTAACAGCAATATTTAGAGACTGCTAAATGAAAAGCCTTCAGCAGAAACATAAAATTAATGACAGCGCATTTTGAGAAGATGCAAAATATGCATGACAGGTTTTCTACAAATGAACACAGACAGTGTCTTTGTTAGCTATGGAAAACATGGGGAAAAGATAGCACTCAATAAAAAGTAGATTTTTTTTTCTTCTACTGATATTAGTTGCTCAAATAACTTGCAGAAATGTAGCACTGAAGATAACTCAGTAAATCTTGCTCAGCCCTATCCCTGAAGACTTGTTGGGTTAATGACACAGTTTAGGAAACTGCCTCCAGTCGTGTTAAGAAGTGACATGCACTCTGTTGTAAACCAAGCTCTTTGAAACTCTTTTAACCTGTCAAGTGGGAGAACCCTTAGGAAATCACGGCCTTGTTAAGTGTAGGTAGTGTAGGTTAAGGAAAAGAAGTGGTACTTCAGCCAGGTGGAAGAGAAAGAGCTATCTGACTGGGACGTGAACTTAAAATTCGTAGGTTGTTCTGAAAGTAAAGCTTCCTGTTTATTTCTGTGGAAGCTTCAGGAGTTACACAATAATGCTATTTGATAAAGCAAATTCCCAGCTACAAAACTATTTTTCAGCTTGGTCACCACCATTAGCTATGCATTTTCACCAGTGATGAACAAGAACCTGCTTGCCATGTTCCTAACAATCTGCATGACCATCTGGAACATGACTTGTCTATCATATGGCTGTTGCTGTTGCTGAAGTGCATGTTCCACTGCCTCACTGTGCTCACATTCTCTGATCTTTGGAAAAGTTCAGCAAGTGTCAGTGAATGTCAACTGGGTACATTTTTTTTTCTACGTTCAGTTCCACCGTTTGCTTCCTATGTGCTTCCATGTCAGACACCATTCTGTCAGACTGCCCCTCTGCTGCCATCTATAACATGGAAACAACATATAACAAAATATGGGTGGAAAGATTCCATTTCAACTGCCATACCACCAGCATCCACCTCTGGCATTATGGGCTAACATAAATAGGAAGCATTACTTTTGGTGTACCCCACGTATATATCTATGTATATTCCTGTAGAAATTGTGAGACTTGGCAGCCTCAGAATTTTTGTAATGTTTCCTATAGTTTCATTATTTCATTTAAGATGTTCCTATTGTATTTAACTATTCTTAGGATATTACAGTGGCCAAAATTGTTAGATAGCTGCACTGTTTGTATCTGGGCATAGAATAAGTGTTCATTTTTCCTTTCTGGCAGCAGAAGTGTGGAATATGTGTATACAAATGCCCATTTTTATGTGCTTGTTAAACATTCTTGAATCTTTTACTGTTTGAGAAATCGGGTTGTGTCCTGTTTATGATTAGCAGAAATTATTTACAAATGGATGAACAAGAGTTTAATAAATGTAGAGATATTTGCTGTACATATCAATTAGAATCCTAATCAAAGGATGCTGATGTCCATAGTTCATGGAAAACTGCTAAATAAAGAGAGGGGAAATATCTCTGGAAGCTGCTTTGGAGTATGGAGAAATTATTTTCAGTATTTAAAGAACGTCATTGAACTTGAAAGCTAATTTCTTTGAGGATGGAAGTTAAAAGGAAACATTACCTCTCTTTCTGTGTCTGCCTCTTGGTACCTATACTGACTTTGTAACATTCAATTGATGAGCTTTCTCTCACTCTCTCTCTATATATGTATGCAATATATATATATATATATATTTCTGCATCAAAATAGCTAACATTTAGTAGAAAAAAATGCCAGTGAGCTAAGGATATTTAGTAAGAAAGAATGCATAGAGTGCAGTTTGAAGAGTAAAAGAGCTAAACAAATTAAAAGGAAAAGAAAAAAAAATGAAGAAGGAAAAAGAAGGAAAACTACATCAATGTCAGTGATCCCTGAAGTCTAACTTCTGAATATTCAAGCAGATTGGATATTATGAAGAGCTGTCAGTACTTCAGAGCTATGGATGCCAAAGTAATTATATTTGCAAACCTTGAGATACATCAGCCTAGTTTTCTGCTCTCTGGCTTGGGAGCAGAGAAGCAATTTGGCTGAATCTTTGGGCAATTAATGTTGGAATTAGCTCCAAGTTGAGAATTTTAAGGAATTTATAAAAACTATGGCCAGATATAAATGAACTCTTTGGCACTTTTGAAAGGATCATAGTTTTTGAACTGGGCATTAGCTTAAAGTTGCTAAAAGCTGCACTTCAGAATGTGAGTGGAAATGAAAGTGGGTCTCTGATGTGCTGTTCCTGCCCTCACAAAGCATGAACTGCTGGAGCTCCAGCCCTGACCGTGCCTGAACTCACAACCTAAGGACAGGGTGACCTGCTGGGTCTGGAGAAGGTGACTTGGGAAATGGAAGCTTTGTGAACTACATTCATTCAACTTCCTGCCCTGTCCTCCGTTTAGGAAAGGAGCAGCCCTCTCCTAGCTGACTTCCTGAATGGTGACATAGGCTGTCTGAAATAGTTTTGTAGGAGCATCTCATCTGCTACAGAGAGCCAGAGTCTTTAGAGAAGGGCTGTAGTAAACATGCAGAATTTTGGACAAACTGCATGAGTTGCTAATTGTACTGGCTTTAACTGATGTGAACAGGAGGTCAGAGAAAGGTGTCTTGGTCAGCTCTCTGGTTAAAAATTGCCTTCTAATTTTTTTCAGTATGATGGACTGATGTTCAGGAACAATGAGAAAATACGTACTGTGACATTCAAAACTGAATTCATTTGATGGATAACTTCCAATCAGTTGCAGCAAGAAGCTGCTCTATCATTACTGAAGATGAAGATCCGGTCTGAACAGGGATTAATCTTTAAATTTTAGAATATGTTATTAAAAAGATTCTCCCATGCAGGTTTTTAAGTTGGAAACACTTTAAGAACTCCTTTCAACATCTTCTCACCTAATGTTTGTCTTAAGAATGGCTGCATAGTAAGAGAAAGCTTCTACTAAACCTACTCAAGAAGTCAGTCAATGAAGACTGCCTCAGATGCTGTGCCGGAGAGTAGGTGGGAATAGGTTAACAGGAAGCAGCCTAATTCAAGTGTCATCTCTGATTTCCACTGATGTGGGGATAGTGTAAGCGGGAGTAATTTAGACATACAGAAGCTGGGAGAGTGGAAGGGAGTGAACGTGACAAATCCTCACATTCCTTTTCATCTTTGAGTACCTGTTGTATGAGTAGCAGCAACCAAAGTGAACTGTTTGGGTTGGTATGACTTTGATACTGGCAAACACAGCAAATTACTTACTTTCATTGTCCACCTTGAGACTCAGAGCCAAAATGTTCAGCATGTCCCTGGGAAACAGCAGGACTGGTCAGTCCTACAGTAACACCCAACTGCGCTGGCTGAAGTCTGGGAAGGTGTTCACCCAGTGCCAGAAAGAAGTGTTTTGCTTGAGTATGTAGTTTGATATGCAGGTTAAATTTGCCTTAAAATGCTCTGTAAACAGGAATTAATATTTCTTTGTGCCAGTTTTGAAGCCTGTAATTTGGATTTTGATGCATTAGTAGTAAAGACATTGTGAGTAGGTCTGTGCCTGAGGAATTAAGTGATATTTGATTGCAGAGCTTACTGCTATTGAATACATGCTTATGGCTTATCTGATTTGGAATTTAAATACAGATGTGCTTAAAAATTACTTCATATCCCTTTATTTCGAGTAGTCTTTTATCTTTTGTCATTTAGGCAAAAGGGACTAATGTTTTCACAACAAAGTTAGGTTGTGTTCCTTTCAGATACATGTAGTAGTACATTGGTCAAGTGTATTTTGTTTCATGTCGATAGAGAGAGGTATATACAAATATATACATTATAGAAGGACTAAACTCATGCAGCTCAAGGCTTATTTGCCTGATGGCTCTCTCAGTTCAGGAGCTCATGAAATACAGCTGTGCATTGTTTGCATTTATATGGAGATCTTTTGACACTGATGAACAAAGAATGGACTAGTGCCATCATATTTATCTTCAGTGGCACCAAGAGCAAGCACAGTCTGATCACTTGGGCTCAAGCAAGTCTTGCAGGAACCACTTTCCATTCAGACTCCCTTCTAAAGTGACTTGAAAAAGCAATGATCCTTACACAATACACAGGAAGATACTTCTGCTTTTCTACTCAATCTTGCAAATTGCTTAGCAAGAACTGGTGAAACATTTCAGTGCAGAGAAGCCATTCATAGTATTTGACAAAAGAAGGTTTACTCAGTTCAGGTTTACTTTGCTTTAACATACTATGCAATACTGCCAAAGGTGGAGACAAATTAACTTTTATTTATTGTTCTGCATTTTCCATTATTGCATGGCCAAAGTAAACCACAAACTCTTGTGGCCAATAAGTTATTTCCTCAGTGTTAAAACTGTGGGTACCCAGGCAAACTTTTTACCTGGATGTGAAGAGATATTTTAAGATACCCAAGTGAGTTGCCATTTTTAGTTGACTTGTATTTATTTATTTATTTTCATTTAATCTCATTGGAAGCTTTCTATTTGTAAGTGGGGCACAAGGAGCTAATATTACCCAGTTGTTGATACCAGGCTTGGGCTTTAAAGAGTTGCAAACAGACAGCTGGACTAGTTTTAGAGAAGGGAGCTAGTATGTGGCAGTTCTGAACCCAAATACAACCCAAATACTGTCAGGATTAGCAGAAAAGATGTATGGCTACAAGTAAATTAGTTGTAATACACACAGTGTATAACTTTACATTTCTGGTGGACAAAGACAGGAATTTGATTGAAATTTTTCTTTCCAGCTTCAAGAGAGTAGCAGTTTGATTTTTGTGCTTATATGGCCTCTGATGATTTAAAGTTTGATTCCCATTTCTAGCAGGCACTTCCTGCATAACCTTGGGAAAGTAATTTCATCAGTGTGTGATTTTGGTTCCTCACTGAATTCATAACAGTATGAATATGAAAAACTGTATGTGATATACTATTCTGTTTATGGATGGGTACTTCGATCTAAACATAAATTAATTATGCAACAGAAAAATGAGAATCCATTCTCTGTATGTGTCATAGTTTTATACGATGGTATATTATACTACACATAAACTGAATACATTTATGAGAAATAATGGTGTGAGTGGTGGTGGTGGGGGAATGTTGAGCTTTTGTGTTTGATTAGGAGCTTTTTGACTAATCTTTATTATTTTTAATGGAAGTTCTAGGCGGATTTGCCAGTGCTGTATGTAAAATTTTACCTATAATGATTTTTGACATTACAGCTCATTCCAAAATGCCTGTGATACACCAGACTATAAACTTACAAATGCATAATTAATTTTAATTTAGGAACGTGCAGAATTTTCTTTTGTAATATTTGGCTTTGCACAGTGAATGAGCAAATACTCCTCTGAAATGAGAGGGACTGAGATGTGAAGCAACAAAGAGTAACGAATTGAATACAGTACATTCAGAAGTATTAATAATGAATGAAGATCACTTGCTATTTTTCAAATGCTTCATTCCTTTCCTATGCAGAAGGAGGGAGAGAGTGGGGGTGCACAGTGTAGTCAGGAGTGAGTGGTAGATGACTGCAGGACCCTGTCCTGAGTAGAACTGCACAGATGATGAATTTTGTCATGGTTTGGGGCTGGTTTTATTGCATACTGTGAGCTTGTATTACAAAAGGAGTGGGGCTGGCCTCTAGAGGTAGCTCCTGGGTAGAGCCATGTGGAGTTTCGGTAGCACAGAAATAGGTGTAGAAACACAGATTGGTTCGTGTGGTTCTGTCACTTGGATCCTTCTCAGCTACTCTCCAAAAATCCCCTTTGAATCTCAAAAGTGTGATGTATTATATGGCAAAGAGATGCAGTAAGAAGTCACAGACCAGAAAGTGAGGGGTGCTGGAAGGGCTGCCGGGTGGTCTCAGTATACTTGGCATTAGTTGTCAGTATTATCTGAATAATGGTAGTCTCTCTGTGCTCTGAAGCACTGTGATTTGTCTCTGGCCACAGTAAACTTCATTCATCCTCATCCCTCATCCCCCATCTCAGCTGAGCTCTGCAGGATGCAGTATTGCAGCAATCCCTGCAGATGTCCTATCTGAGAGGATGTTTTTTCAGTTTCTTATTGTTTCCAGTCCATTTTATGTGAAAAAAGATGAGCAAGGCTGAAGATTTCAGTCAGTGCAAGAGGTCAGGGGGCTTCCTGGCCTGGTAGAACCCAGAAGGGTTTCTACATTTAGGTCTATGTGATGAGGTAAGAATTGAATTTACCTCCTGAGTAGTTTCTGGAACTGAATTAATGATCCAAGGAAAGTATAGTTGAATTAAAAGCAGTTTTCACAATTGTCTTTAACTAATCGACTAATGCTAATTAAAGTCTGTTTTTGAACAAGCCTGGTTATAAACAGTTCATGAAGGTTAAGATATATTTGTTTTTCTTTTCTTTTTTTTTTTTTTTTTTTCCTTAAAGGAGTCATGTGCCTGGATTCCTTTTAAGGAATTTTGTAGCTGTTTATGTAGCCTTTTAATTTTTCTACTCCCAATTTAAGCTTAAGTATTCTCTTTTTAGTGGCGTATGTGTATTTCTTACAGTTATTTCAGGAAAATGTTGCAGTACAACATCTATGCATTAACAGGGCATGTTTAAGATATACAGGAAGCTGAACGCCTGGAGAGAAAGGTTTCTGTGTTGCGTATTCATGATGTTTTATTTACATCTGTGTAACAGAGAAACCCATGCAGTGTATGCTTTATGATCATACGTATTATTTAAAAATACATACAATAATGTTGCCACAACAAAAGCCAGTGACCTGTCGTTAATTTCCTGACACACCCTTAAAGGTGCAAACCAGTTTGTGGAAGGGCTGGCTTGCAACTGGAAGTTGCTCCATGCCAATGAAACAAGGAGGAGTGTCCAAGTCCTCCTGTAATGTGCCTGTGCATGTTTCATCCCAGTAGCATTCCTCTCTTCTTGAGTTCTAGCTGATAGGTGCTGTGGAGTTCCTCCTAGGATAACCCTGGAGATAACATTTTCAAAATTACAGTAAGTGCATGACATTCTTGAACATGTTTGTGGTTATTTTTGTTTTCTGAAATGTCAGTGGTGGTCAGCAGCAATCTGCAGGAATTGGGTGCTCTTCTCAATAGAAGTTGGAGCCTCTATGGAGTCTCTTTCTTGGAGAGTCCCCAAAACTGCATGGACATGGGCCTGGGTAGCCTGCTGGGTGCCCCTGCTGGAGTAGGGGTTGGGCCAGAGGTCCCTGCCAATCTTGGTCTTTCTGAGATTGTGTGCTTTGGAGTGGAGATGTTTACTGTGTGCTCTAAACTGTTGTTAGGCAATAAAGGGACTCCTCATTTTTCCTATGAAGGATTTTGGTAATAGTGATGGGCAGCAGGGAAAGCTTATGTTGCCAGAGAAAGGTACAGTTTTACACCATCCTCCAGCAGCCTGAGAACATAAAGTTTATCCTGGTTTGCTTAAAATATAGGAGGAGCTGTAGGGACAAATCAGTTTGATCTGTCATTTTAAAGCCAGTAGAGACTTAGAGATTTATGTGTGCCACATACGATGTTGATATCAGGTACAAGTACCTGGAGAATGATGGCTTTATGGTGAGAAGGAACTGCAGCATTTGGACTTTTCCTTCTGTTGGTAACTGCTGAGGTTTTGAGCTACTGGAACTCAGCATTTTGAGCTACAGGAGCTGAGTGGCTGCTGGGCTGGTCGCACAGGTTTGGGGTGGTAATAACCGGAGCTAGTTTGGGATGGATTCTGCACCCACTCTGATGGGCAGTGGACATGTGAGAGAATCTGGGTGAAGCTTTTGGGCAGTCTTCTGGCTGGAGTTGTTCTGAGTTTGGTATGTTGTATTCTAAAAAAACATTCAGTTCACTTGATTGGCGTAATGGTTCATATGCTGTTCTGAGGGATTAGATGGAAAGAACCGCCAGACTTCCCTCTGCAAATGGATAATTGTAATGTTTCCAGATGGCATAGGTAGTTTTGCTCCAGTCAGAATCAGGGAGCTAGGAATGAGCTTAGACAAAGGTAGGCAATATGCTTTCTGTTTGCTCTGACAGGGGTTGTGTGGAATTAGGTGACAGTAAGCCAAAGGTGCTAATAGAGATGTCTGATAAAAAAACACCACATACTTCTTGGCACTGCCACAGGGATAGCTTTGGAAAAAGTGGTGGTTACTTTTATTCATGCTGATATTTTTCTTCTGGAAAATTCAATTTCATCATAATTATGTTTCCCCTGCTGGAAAAATGAGATTTTAGTGATACTTTTTTTTTTTTTTTTCTGTTGGATGGCAGAGCAGCAAAGAGGGAGATAGCAGTATGTCTTGCTACAGGGAAAGCGCCAGTTTCAAGTTGATTCTATTTTTGTATTACTTTTGTTCATGTGCACAATGATGCAAAATCATCTGAAATAACACTTCATTTTTACCACGCACAGTGCTTTAACTTACCTGAAATCATTTTTAATTGTACATTTCCCACTAGGAAAACACTTCTGTTAATCCTGGATTGGGATGTTGTAGCTCAAAAACAAATAAAACAAACCAAGTGGAATTTTCCACTGAGATGAATCTCTGTTCCAGAAAATCTCTAATCAGATCTATATTGTTCAACTGTTGAAATAATTAATTGAATCATTGCTTCATGTCTTTAGTGTTATCAGGCTATCTAAGTGGTGCAGATTACAATAGCATTACATTATATGCTAATAGGATAGCAATTATCCTGTTGTATTTGTTCTGGTCCCCACCTGGGTTGGGCATGTCAGAATATTCCATCTGACTGTAATCTCCCACTTGAGCTCATTAAGCAACACTCGCTGGAATTTTGTCTTGTGAACACATGCCAGTTGATTAAATTTGTTGATTTGCAAGTTCGTGATCCTTAGCAAAGGTCTTGAAATTGTGCATCACCCCAGCATTAATCATGACATCAACTCTTAGAAGGATTTGTACTCTTTGGTCTTATTTTGTAGGTGCTGCCTCTGTCCCAGAATTTTGTTGGGTGGCTACTTTTAAGGGGCCCAGATCCATAATGCTGAGAGATGCGCTTGGGATGACTTAACTTTTGGAAACTCACTCAGGTGCCTTCCTGAGGAGGAGGACAGCAATGTTCAGACTGCCCTGGGGGTGTCTATGTAGGCAGGCTTTACTCTCAACAGGGTGGATTATGTTTTCCACAACAGCTTCCAAATCACTGTGTGCACAGTTCTTATGGAATTTATTTATTTATTTTGTCTTTGGGAGCTTTTTAAGTACTGCCTTCAGGCTTCGGTACGACTGTGGACCTCATGTCCTAATACCACTGTGTTACCGGTGGGACAATGCTTGTCGATAGGAACTTCCTAAGAGAACTGAAACCTGGACATGAGAAAAATTGGACGCTTAGCCATTGCTCTCATGCTACCTTCTGTCATCTTCTGCTGAAGAACACTGAGAGGCTGACAGCCATGGAGCACAGATCAGATGTAGGAACACAATGGTCTGGAAAAGGACTGTGTGAACATAAATTACTGGTATACAAAAGAGGCCAGAAACGTAGAATTATTCTTTTTCTTTTTTCTTTTTTCTCTCTCACTATATTTGAAAATTGCAAGTTGTGCTTAGAATTGATTTTGTTCTTGAAGTATGGAATTTGTCCAATGTGGGATTAAGCAGTACATTGTTGTGTTGAGAACAGCATTTTAAAAGCTGAAGCGTTTTGCCAGTGGATAAGATGGGAATTCTGAAGTGTAGAGGATAATACTAAGGCCAGAGTTTGTGTGACAAAACGCCATCAGTTGATGGTTTTCAAAATCCTGTGGAAAGGTCCAAACCTGATCATCTATTCTCAGAGTCAGCATAAATCTCTCTAGTTTTATATTTTAAAAATAAACATTTCAGTTCTTAAATTCATGCAAGTAACTCAATAGTCTGAAGCCCAACCATTATATTTTCAAGTCAGTGTGCAAATATAAAAGAGTAATGATAGTCATTTTAACTGAACTTGAGGCAGAAACCTCCATACCTCTACTGAAATGGTAATCTTGCTGGTGGGTGGGCAGAAGTTATATGTCCTTAAATGATGTTTCTATTCATATCTGAATTTTTGCCAAAGAAAATTTTCTAAATAAGCCTGGCTTTCTGAAAGCCAGTTATAAGCTGTATTTACTTCTGGATGAATCCAGATTAAAAAATCAGCAGTGTGGCCTTAGTGTACATGAAACTCTTCAAAAAATTATTGGGCATTTCTAGACTTTGGGCTTTACTCTTTTTGCCTTGTATGAACAGCTTCTTTTGTGCACCTACAGGTTCTTCCCTATCTCTTAACAATTTCTCTTCTTACTTGCTGCCTTTTTTTTTTTTTTCTTTTTTTTCCCTTGTCACTGCTGCTTTCACACTCATTTTCTTTCCACTCTTTGCTACCTTTTCCATTTGCTCATAGCCATGTGGCTACGTAAGCCAGCATAAAGATAACGTTGATGCCCTTCTCATTCCAGTTTAGTGATAACCTTGTCTCCTGTAGCTTGCCTCTCTTCCCTAGAAGAACAGCAAAGTACACCAATATGAAATCTGGTATGGCTGAAGAGTCCTGTGTGGGATTTAGAGCAGGCAGTGTTTTTACTGCTGGAACATCCTCCTCCTGTGCAGGCTTCAGTCAACTGGTTTTGCTGTTCCTCTAGGACTTGGCCTTACAGAATCATGCTTTTAATTACTTGCTGAAATTATGTTAAAATGCTTGTAGGTAATGCATTAGCGAGCATTAGTAGACTTTTTCCCTCCCCAAATGTTTCCCATTTCCATTTAAATTTGATTATTTGCAAATACTGAGGTTAGACACCAGCATGTCCTGAATTGGTGCAGTGCATGATACTGACGTTCCTCACATCCACTTGATGGTTGATGAATCCTGTTCTCAGCGTGGTCCATGTGTTTTTTAATTTGTCATTGTGTTTCACTGTCTGTTAGCTGATTGTGACACTGTCAGTTCCGAGCAGCAATTTGCTGAGCTTTAAATAACTCAAATTTTGAACTTTCTGACCAGTATTATTTAAAAGTGAAAGGATTAGTCAAGGAGAAAAGAAAAAAGGTTCTTGACGAGCTGCCCTAACTCTATTGAATGGACAAAAATTGGCCCTGTCATTCTTGTTCCTACTTTTGGGAATCTCAGAGTAATTACAATCAACAAAACCAGACAAGCCGTGCCTCAAAGAAGCTGAAGTTGTAATGCATTTCTTTTTTTTTTCTGATGATTTACTTTCCCCTCTCAATTATATATACATATATATAAAATATATATCACATATATACATATATTTAGTATATATATAAAGATATATATATATATCAATATATAAGATTTTGAAGTTAACAGTTGCTTCCTTTTACAGTATGTGCATCAGATAAACAGCGTGCCACTGGTAAATAGCAGGCAAATATTAAATCAGAATATAATAATAATAATAAAAGTGGAGTAGAGTAGACAGAAAATGCAGCTGATGCTCAGGAGGACTGGTTGGGTCTGGTCCCACTTCTGATGTTTTGGTTAGTTAAAAGCCATGATTGTGTTCCACATGAACTGCAACTTTGTATATGTGTTTTGCATCTATTAACCATGTTATGGAGAAGATACAGACGGAGATGAAATTGTTATGGAGGATTTGAGATGGAACGAGCATGCTAATGAGCCTATGCAAAAATGCATCTATTAGCCAGATGGTGAGTTACACTGGCATTGACTTCTGTTTACCATCTGTTTAATTCCTCAGAAAGAGATAGGAAAGAAGCTAGAAGTGGTGTAGAGGAACAACAAAGAGTAATAGAGCAGTAACCTTCACAGTCTGTCCTGAATGTTGCGTTTCTCAAATAGTTACATACCTGTTTCTTGTGTCTGGCAGGGAATAGCGAACTACAGATAACTCAATAAATTCTGCAATGCCTAGTTCTCCCCTGTGTCCCCATCCTCAGTATTCCATGAGAAAGGAAGACCCATAGACCCTCAGTGAGAAAAAAACACTTAAAATTGTTCAAAGCAAATTATTGCAACAACAACAATAAAATCTTTAAATTACTAAACAATGATTATCACTGACAGGAAAAAGAAAAAGGTCCTGAATTTAGAGAAAGAAAACCGAAGGTCAGGACACTCCAATAACCATATTAAAAGCTTTTCTTTAAATGCAGTTTGCAGTTTGAAACATTTCAAGCTTTTGTTAAACATTTCAAGAAAATAATAGCCCAATTTTGTATTGACAGAGGTGAGTATTTTAGGCTGAAAGTGGACAGTTCTGAGTCGCTTAACAACGTCCTTATGCAAAGGCACTTGAATCTCACATTTCATGTTTGCTTGCTCGCTAGAGGGTAGCAGAGAGAGAGAGAAGCTGAGAGAGAGAGCATTTTAGCACAGCTTGAGCTCAGTAGAGATGAGCACGCTTTCTGTATTTTCTGCCCTTCAGGCTCCTTGGTAAAGCAGAGGCTGTTTGATGCTGAGTGTAAACCAACAATGTAAAACTGAATTTACACAATTCTAAATAATTCCATTGCTCACAAGTGACTGTTTTTTAGCTTATAAACATAAGCATTTTCAGGATGCTTTTCAGGAGCAGCATTTTTGCCTTGGCTATATTGTGTGTAGGGGACACCGCCCTATGTGAATACATAGATCGTTTTAAAACAATACCTTAACCTTGCAGGGATGCAGCTCTTCAGGGCTGTGCTGGCATGCATAACGTTGAAGTCAACACCTGCCGTCTAAAATCTCTTACTGTCACCATATTAAATATTCAGACAAAAGAAGCTGTTGCACTGTGCATGGCTGTTGCCTGCTTAGCACAGCCCATGAGTGGGTTTGGAAGGCACACTGGCTCAGAGCAGGAGCTAGAACTCACTGAAGGGGCAATACGTCTGTGCTTGTTGTCATCTCCAATCCCTTTTGACATTTCAGTTCTCCCATAATAGAGACCCTGTAGCATTAATTACTGCCTGAAAATTCAACAGGTTTCAGTATGACTTACTTCTATCCTTCCAGAGAATACAATGAGAAGAGTTTCAGAAAGATGTGTTGAAGTCTGGCTGTACCCACACCACACGGTTATGGTATTAACAGGCAAGCCAAAAATGTTGTTGAAAGGCACAGAGGGGATTTATAAATGTGCTCCTTATTAAATATTATGTGGAAAAAAGGAAAGTATGTTGTGTAGAGAACCATCCTCCTTGTTCTGCTGATTCAGATGCTTAGTGATTAAACATTTAGAAACCAAAATTGAAGTATAGACTCACATTTTATCCTGTACATGAAATCAAATATGGTCCTTTTCATCAAACTGAATTACCACATCAGTCTTCAAAGACTTGAGAGGCTTTGGAAGCTTTGTGTTGCAGCAGACAGATGTCTAGGCTATGGTTGAACCTTTATAGTGTTTCACTTATGGATCATGATGATGGATCATGTCTCAGCTCTGTTCTTTTATCTCCGTTATAGCAGACATTTTGGACTTAGATTCATACCAGGGAGTGTAAATAATGTAATTGGTTCTGATATGCTCCAGTGAGAATGAGCCATCAGATGAGCAAAGGCCAGATGACATGTTATCTACCTGAAATCTAGATTGGAATTAGCTAAGAAAAACCCACAACAGTTATATTGCTTATTCTCAGTGAGCTGCTTCTGTGTTTTAATAAATTATTTTACAACAACATTTTAAAACGAATTTCTACAAAATTTTGGAGTTTATTTATATGCATATATTCATTTAGGCTACTGAAAAGCTACTCAGGAAACTTAGATTTGGATAGCAGTTCAGAGACCATTACACCACCACAGCAGTAATTAGTTCAGTATTAATAAACTATTTACTCCTCTTTCCTTCATCACAGGATGTTCACATTTGCTTTCCCCCCTTACTTTATATCTGTGGTTTTCAGCTCCTCCTTCCAGTCTGCAGATTTCCATACAGTAAGTGCCCCCAGCCTGCCAATGTGCTCACTCTTCACTGGGACTGAGAGAAGCCTACTACTTTCTCCTACCATGCTTGTGCAAACAATTTAGTGCCTTTCAGGAAGTGTGGGGAATATAAGCATTTGTGACATATAGACAACAAGTGCTCCCCTAGGGTGTATCCATCCTGAAGAAGGTAGGTTTCAGGTTTTCCAAGTCCTTATCTTCACATTCATGTGTCATATTCCAATTGAAAATAGCTGTTTTGAAGCTCACTTTTGTCTGGGATCCTGCTAGCAGTTACACAACATGTTGTACATACAAAACTCCCACAACCCACTGCCACAAAACAATATGAGCACCAGTCTCTCTTAATGTTAGTACAAACTATTTCTGTCATTTTGATCTTAAGGGCAATAGTGATGTTTGCAATGCTCTCTCCTGCCTCTGGTTTTGTTATGTGGTCTTATGTCTTGTGCCTTCACCCAGTGATTTTTGCTCAGAATTTTCTAAAAAGTAAGCACTAAATGGCTGTGTATGGAGTCCTGCCCTCTGGGTTCTTGAACGCCTATGTAGGCCAAAAAAACATTCTTTTCTTTGGCACCTCAGATTGCTTTTCCACATAGAAGTGATGTTTCCATAGTTTAAAGACATCTTTTTCAAGAGAAAACTGGTTGTCATGAGGTTTTTCAAGAGAAAACCAATGTTATGCATGATGTCATGACAGTGCATTACTTTAGGCACCAAATGACATTAGTACTATTGGACACTGATGTTTTAAGCTGAGCTACTCCTTGAGTTTAGGATTCTGCTTTCCCCAGTGTTAGCCTTCTGGTGAGTCTGAAGGTTTCTCTCCTGATGTTTCCAGCAGATATTGTCTCAGTATGGGGGGAAAAAGTGCCTCACCTTCATAATCAAAGGGCAGTTCATGTGGATGCACAAAGGAGTCAACAGTATTGAATAGAACTTGTGCAATATCAAGGTGCCAAACAACGATGAAATAGAAATATAAGGATTTCTTCTCATTCTGGCTCTTCTGTCTCATCTATATGTTTCCTTCCTATGTCTGCTTTGTGTTGGTGAGTGTACGTGTGTCGTTTTATTTGTCAGCACGCCTATTTGTGTTTAGTGGGTGACAATATTTATATTAACACCACCAAATCATAAGTAACAGTAGTGTGGTTCGAAGTGCACAGCATATGTCAATCAACTTTTTAAAATTGTCTGAATTTTCTTTCACAGTATTTATAACCCTCAGAGGATTTTATTACTATTCAGGCAAATGTCGTTCATGTCCTTGATGTACCCGAGCTGGATTGTTGGATGATTTTTTTAGCACATCAACCTTGATGGTGATTATGGAAAAGTTTCAGCACAGACCGATATGCTTCTGAAGTACAACTATTGTGCAAAACCACACAATGTACAAGCAGTAAATGTGCGTGTATGCACGTCATTCCAACAAGCTTGTCAACTAATTTTTGCTCAGTGCCAAAACTTGTGTCATCACATGAGCTACTTAGCTCTTGCTATGACTCTGTGACAGCGTGAGGGCACTATGTGGACAGCAGCAGCCCTTCCCTCCCTCCATCTTCTCATCTCTCTTTGAAATTGCCTTCAGTAAAATTCTGTCATGGCCAAGTGCAAGTTTCATTCTTTTGTAAGAAAGGAGAAAAGAGAACCTTAGACAAACAAAGCTGATGGTGATAGGACAAGGGAGAATGGCATTAAACCAGATGAGGGGAGATTCAGATTACATATTAGGAGGAGACGTTATACTCAGAGGGCAGTGAGGCACTGCTGCTCAGAGAACTGTGGGTGCCCCATCTCTGATGGTGCGCAAGGCCAGGTTAGTTGGGGCTCTGAGCAGCCAGATCTGGGGGGTGTACAGCTCTGCCTATGGCAGAGGGTTGGGGCTGGGAGGGTCTTTGAGGTCTCTTCCAACCCAAACCATTCTGTGATTCTTTACATTTTATAGCTTGAATAACAGAACACTTATATAAAACAGTTGATATTGTTATTGTGTTCCCCAAGGGATTTTATGTATTTCACTGGGTAGGATCTTGTATAAAATGTTACACA
Source organism: Excalfactoria chinensis (assembly GCF_039878825.1). NCBI lineage: Eukaryota > Metazoa > Chordata > Aves > Galliformes > Phasianidae > Excalfactoria > Excalfactoria chinensis. Next base: position 125,504,670 of record NC_092826.1, read on the forward strand.
TACATGGGTATGTGTAAATGGCCACATGTATGCAATCTCATGCCTGAAGTGCATGCCAGTATTCAAGGCTTCTGTTTAGATTCCTTGTTCTGTCAGGACTGAGTAAACTCATTTTAAATTATCCAAAGCACTGCACTTCAGAATCGTACCACAGCACTGATGCTTTATGTAAGTGCCCTTGAATCCCGGAATCCTGGGGAAACTCAAGCAGTGTACCTGCTGAGTGTGCATCCATGTAGCATCTAGAAATTTAGTTTGGATACTTGACTGACATTGAGTAGTAACAGGTTATTGTAATTTTTAGTCTTTATGCATTATAGCAATAAAATCTGCAGATACTGTAATCTATGCATGCCTTTATCATTTGCTACTAAGGCCTTTTTCTGCCTCTCCCTGCTTATGTTTTTGGTTAAGAAGAAATGTGGGTTTTAAAGCTTGTAAGCGGCCAATTTCACATGGACCGCATAAATGAGAGTTATGAAAGCACAGCGTGCTCTGCATGGAAGGCCTGTGCTGACCTTGCCTCCCTGAGGACCAGGAGCGTTTTGGCTGCCATTCCACACTCTTTCATTTTTATTGGATATTTGGAATGTCTTCATTGAGAAGTTGCTGGCCTTTGTTACATATTTTAAGGGTATGACCTATAAGATATGGAGGCAGCGTGGATTGTTTGTGGGGTGCCGGAAGGTTTAATACTTTAAAATGTTTAATATATTCTCACTGTCAGGAATGTCCAGAGAAGGGAGCACAGGGGAGGCCGCCTTCTCCAGCAGTGCTTTCTTTGCAGCAATGGCAGCCCTTATTCACTGGGGGTGAGAGATTATTTCAGCTGCTTTAGGTTTTTTAATCTCTCCTCTTCTTATGGATTGGGAAGTGTATTTTGCACATCACAAGCACAGATTTTCTCAGTAGGAAAAACACATTGGTGTCAAATGGAGCTGTACAGTGGGCTCCAGTCCCTGGGGCTAGCTCAGGAAAGTCCCCTTTATGCCTAAAGGGAAACAGGGTATTTAGATGAAGCCTTGCCTGCTTTATCTGTCAGGCATGCACAAACACAGGATTAGCAGATGCAGTAGAAGTTGCACAATAGTTTGTTGGTGCATAGCTTGTGTCTGTTGACCCCGTGCTGGTGCCGGGGTGCTAATGCCCAGACAGAGGAGTCAGCAGTCACTTTCACCACTTCTGCTTTGTAACAATAATCAATGCCTGGGGGATTAAATCTATTTGCACCAAGTCTCCATCTGGAAAGTCCTTGTGGCGGTGGTGGAAACAGTAGGGGGAACTACAGGTTTTCACAAAGTTACTCATCTTTTCTCGCTGAGGAAAAAGGCTAATTGCAGTCTCAGGAACTTCACGTCTCACTGGATGGTTTCTTGTGCTGATTAATAGGGGATGGGGCAGCAGTGGCTTCCTGGCTCACCTCCTGTGTGCTGAGTGCTGACATGTGAGTATGTGATGTGCACAGCTTCCACGTCCTATCTGGATTCCAGCAGTAACTTGTTTGTGTATCTCTGAGTAGAGCTAAATACATTAACGATCTTATATTTTTCTTAGTATTTCTGAATCTAGCCCTCATTTATCTTAATGATTTGAGTAACCTCCAGCAAGCTTACTAACAACTGCGTAGGCTAAGGAAGCCTCTAGAGAAGCAAAAATGGCTAACTTCATCCAAACTTAGTGGAGTTTGGACACATAAGTTATTTATGATCTTTTGAAAGTCAAATTCAGAATACTGCTGGTTGTTTTTCTGTTTTCCAAAGAAGCACAGAGCAGCGCTGGTAAGTTTTATGTATTTATTTTTTGCTCAGGATGGTGTATTGCATGCGTCTCTTGGGGTGTGTTTGTGCTGCGTGCTCTGGCTGCTCTGCTGCGAGAAAGAAACTGCTTAATAATGTTAATTCAGTGTTTTCATCGGAAATCTTTGTTGTTGTTGTTGTTCCTAAGCAAGAATGAGTTCCTTCCTGTGTTTCCTTGTAGTCCTCTTGTAGCATTACAGGCTGGCTTTGTTCTTTTCTGTTCTCGCCAGGGAACTACCCCAGTTTCAACAGCTCGGCCAACTGCTTGCCAAGCCTGCTCCTCCCGCACTGCAGCGCAGCTCTGGGGGAGATGTGGGAGCTGTGGTTCGGCAGCAGGCAAAGGCGCAGAGAGCAGCAGGAACAGAAGGGATCTATGAAGACTCTGTTTAGGCATATGCTATTGTAGTGTGCCAACAGATAGGATGCATCAGAACAAGAAGCAAAATTATTATTTTTTTTGGGGGGGGGGTTGTTTAGGCTTAGTAGATCTTTCTACACAGGCTGTTCTCAGTGGTTCTGTGGTGCATTGTTGACTTTCCTAAGTAAAGCAAGGGGAAAGCAGCAGCAGAATCTGAAATGTGAATTATTTTAAGATATATAGATATATATATTTAATTGTTGATTTTCTCCTCTTCCCTTGACTTTCCTGCTGTTGTCTGAGCAATGCACAGGCATCTCCTGCCAGGAGCAGGACAGGGACAGTGACTCCTGCCTACAAAGAGATGCATATCCCTTGGGGCTTTGATCCCTGAGGGGAGGGCATAAGGAAAACATTGAGAAATACCCAAACAAGGACTTGAAAGAGGTTACTGGCAATAAAAAGGAGGTGGGAAGAGAATTACCTTGGAAAAATAAAGCTCAGCCAGCTCTAAGCCCCTTGGCCCAACCCGGCCGCAGTCAGCTTTCCCACCTCCAGGCTTCCCTTTTGGTTGTGAGAAGACTAGAAAGCAATGAGTGAGGGTGCTTGTGGGTTTGGAAGATAGAGAGAGAACTAGAGAGCGATCCAACCTGTCATGTCTTTCTTTGCATGGCATTTCCTTTCCTCAGACATTTAGAGAACGAGTATAATAACACAGGTGCTGTTTGGTGTCATTAGTACTTTTGCCCTCAGCAAGCCCTCAGGTCATTCAGCAAGTCCTCTCCAGGTTTTGCATATGGACTTTGTAGTCTTTTGGTGTTCTTATTATTTTTTTTTGCTTTGAAACTGACCACTGCTACTGAACTAACATTGTCTGTCATTTACATGCACTTTTATTTCTAATGCGAAGGATCAAAACACAATTTTAACAAAACTCAAAACCTGGTACTTTCATGTAAATATAACTCAGCATTTCCTATACTTTGTGCTTGACTTATATGAAGCAAATATTTCTATTTGTTGCATCTGCAAGTACTAGAAGCACTTTTAGAAGTTCAGATGAAGGTCAACAGCAGCTATTTTACTTTCTCAAGAAGGAAATTGCAGAATAAGTCCTTCAAGTTAGCACAAGATTTAAAGTTAAAGAGAAATGCTTGGCAGTTTTGTGGAGATGTTTGACCAAATTTGAGGATATCATGTGATGGCAGCCTGGAAGGCCAAGGCTGTGCGTGTGTGTATAACTGATATGATTAATATCACTATGACAGCTGAGTTCAGTAAAAATTCCCAATGCAACTGTTAAAGATATGTTAAGATAGTATATTGAGACATATTCCTGCAAAGATTAATGCTCTTTCATCTACTCTTGAAGTGCTCTTAAGTTTCAAAAAGTACTTCATGACCATGTTGATCTGTTTCATGTTATTAATGACTTAATTGTAATGTAGATACAAGCTATTCATCTTCACATCCTGCTGACTTGGTGTTGCCAAACAGAATTTCTGAGGAATGTCTGCTAAACAAAAAGAAAAAAAAGAAAAAAAAAAAAGAGAAAGAGAGAGAAATAGGAGCATCGGTCCAATCATATGCACAAACCATAGCAGCCTCTTGCAGGCTGTGATGTCAACCACCCCTCCAGGCTGATGATTATCTCACCTCCAGGAAAGTGAAAAATGGCTTTGGATAATGAATGAAAAAAAGATGGCATGAAGTTTCATGATTGCCATAAATCTTGGAGCAAAAAGGCTCTGTAGCAATGGTACAGCACTCTGAAATGCACTTCTGAAATATTCTGAATGAATCACCAGTTGCCTGTTTGGTTTTTTTTGGGGGGGTGCCATTGACTGGAAGCAGTGGTTTTAGATTCCAGTTGTGCTTTTGCTGATGGCAGTAACAGTTCTGATAGTAAAGACAGCAAATTTTATTGCATAAACTCAGTCTAATAAGTGTTTAAGAGTGTAAATTTTAGTCTGTGACACCACTTTTCTTTAAAGCTAAGAAAACAACTTGAAATAACTTGCTGAACTGGGATATATTACTTACAAAGCCATCTGCTTTGTAGTGCTCATCCCCTATGCCAAATATCTATTTGTATGAATCACAAGTACTGGCGATTACCCTGTTACCTTCCCACCACTCTGAAAGTAGCAGGAAAATATTTCAACCAATGCAAAACTAATGGTAATAAACACCTTGATGATTGTGTGTTATCTGATACAATCCTGTCAGCAGGCTAAAATTGTGTGCAAGTAGTGGAGGTGTAGAGAGGTCAAATGAACTGCTCACATATGTGAAGGAAAAGCATGCTTCAGTTAAAAGTGTGAAATAATTTTGGGTGTTGAGGACCGAGAGGGTGAGAAGTCTCAGAATTCTGGCTCTTAAGACTGCTCCAAATTGAGCTGTTCTCATCAGGAATCCCTGAGGCTGATGAGAGTTAAATCAGTGATTTTAGGGCCTTGTGGGACGCTCTGTGTCCTGTGATGGAGCTGCTGATACTGAGCATATCAGGAGAGCAGGCTTGCAGCAACATGGCTGGCTTCTTGGAAGGGACCTCAGTATTATCTGTGAACTCACTTTGCAGTTGCTGGAAAGGAGTTTGGGGTTTTACCCCTTTAACTTTGGAATGTAGTTAAAAACAATAAATGCTTTTGAAGATGAATGTTATTTGGAGGATAAAATCTGACCGTGATCCAGCTTGTTGAAATATATAATGCATTTTAATTTCCTGAGTCCTATTGCCTCAGCCATACTCTGACATAAATGGTGTGAGGCCTTTCAGTGACTTTTGAGGATTGGCCTTGTATATGTCTGTCTGTGCACATAAAAAATAGAGCTGTGGGTTACTGAAGTGCAGAAACTGTATTTTCCATTGTCCCTAGCAGAGTGTAGTTAAATTATTGTAGCTGATGTGCCTCCACTTTCTAGTACTAGAGTCTCTATTTGTTATGTCTAAGTACATACTTAGTATAAGGATAACAATATTTGTAATAGAAAAAGCTCTAGGTTTGAAAAACATTTGCAAATAAGTGTGAGTAGATAGAAAAGATTGCAGGATAAATTAAATGAAAAAGGAGTAAGGTATATTAACATCCTGAATGATCTTATGCCTCATTACTATTCAGCCACTGAGTTGCTTATGTTGGAAGGTTTGTTGTTGGCTGCCATGAGGAAGGGGTCAAAAATACAGTGTTTTCTGTACTGTGTTCAAATCAGGTAGGTATGTGAGGATCTACCTCAGGTAGTGATAAAAACTGCATTACTTACAAATATAGGCATGTGAGCACAAGGGGAAAGCATGCTGTCTTTGTTTTTGTTATCTAGAGATGTGTTTTGTCTGTTAATGTGTTGTCTATAAGCTACACATCCAACATAAAAATTAAAACTGAAATTCAGATTTTAAGAGAAGAGCTCTTATTTGGCTGTGATTGCATTATATCTATAGTCCTTTTACAGACTGTGTCCATTAGTAAAACTAAGTTGTTTTTTTCTTTTAGGAATGACCATTTAAACAACTTTAAATTTTGTTTTCCTCTTTGCACAGAATTTTGTATTTATGTTGTTCATTTCCTGCAGAAATTAAGAAATCTTGACTCAACCAATTAATTGTACTTTTGCTCTGAAGTCTCAGTCTAAAATCTACATAAAAAAATCAGGGTTTCATGTTTGAGGGATTCTTGATATTCTTTGTGACCTATAAAAGTACATAAGGAGTCAGTTTCAGTGGTTGCAGTAGTTCAAAGTCTCTTGGCGTTATTCAATATTAAATAACTCTAAGAGAAAGAAAGAAAAGATACTTGATTTTTTTCTGCATGAACATTATGTTATACCACACATTAATATTGTGTGAACGGGGATAAATAACAGCACCATCTGTTCCAGATGTTAAAATAGCTGAACTTAAAAATATGAGTGAGGCATAGATGTTGAGACAGAGGCACCCAGCAGGTTGGGATCAAGTCTATTATTTTGTGTGTGGAAACTACCTCACCAAAATTTTAGACACATTCTCCAGCAGGGAGATCCACTCCTATAGAGAATAACCATCTGCATTCATTCCCTGGGCCAATATTAGAGACCTTCAGCTCTGGAGAAGTGCAATGGGCAGTCCTGGCCATCTGCCTTAGGTGTCTGCCTTTATCTACCAGCTGTGTAAAGAGCACAGATACATCAACAGACTGATCCAGACAGGTTACCAGATTGCAATGCCTACCTGCCACATCTTCTGGGGGTGTTTCAGCTGTGAAGTTGTAAGTACTGTCTGCTCTTTGAGTTGAGTTTGAGTTCCTCTACAGCCAAAAGCTCAGCAGGCATGGAGGAAATGATGGTGGAGCCAAGGCAGGGATTGTGGAGTTCACCTGTCTGGTTCCTGTTTCCAAGACAGCTTTTGCTTCTAAAATGCTTAACCAGTGGTTGAAAGTGTAAAATGCTTACATATGCTTCCATCACTTCTGCCACTACTACAGTCTTGGCAGCATCTCATTTTTCAGCACTTTTAAATAACTTAAGCTGCATACTGGAGCCTGCCTGTCTTGGAGCACAGCTGATCGGCAGATGCCTGTCTACCATAAGCATGTGTGGGGGTAATTAAAGCTAATCCACAGGGAACCTTTCCTGGGAACAAAAGGAGGGAGTCACTTATTGAGCTTTAGTGCCTAGGTGGTGAGGTAGTTCTGGAAAATGACTGAATGATGTCTGTCCTACAACTTGAATAGCTTTTAGTTTCACCTTGACATTTTATTTCCTTTGCACTTTGTCTTTCTGCTACCTCTGGGCTCTTGGGGGTACTCTTAGCATGTGGTGACTTTGTGGCTTGCTTCTCTCATCAGCGAATTACGGTTCATCACTCACACAAAAGCTGAAACAACCATAAGCTTAAACTGCTGCTATCTAAGTTTTTCTTAAACATCCTCTTTCCTCTATTTTATGGAAATAGTCAAGTGAGACACATCGTGGAGATGTTTGTGAGCAGATATTCCTGGTTTCTCTGATGTCTGTCAAGGAAGGGATTGGTTATGTCATTTATCTCAGACTTGAAGGTTTTATTTGGATGTACATTTGTGAAGGAAGGGAAATGGTTGTACAGGGAAAAGGAATTTTCTGTAGAGTGAGTACCAGTGCTGACAAATGAATGTCACCTGAATTGCACATTGCCTGTGTTGTCTCTTGTCGTCTGTTCTCATCAGCGTACACTGAGAATATCTGGGAAAATGAATTGCATTTTGCCTTTATTAACTACTTTACTGTCCTCTGAAGGCAGTCTGATTGGGACCTTCTAGCCCAGGTCATGACAAGTGGAGGGCTTAGTGGAGCATTTTTTTATTTTTATTTTTTTTCTAAATTGGAAGGAATCAAGAGGAAGAAATCAAGAGGAGAAAGTGTGAGATCCTGACTTGCAGATACTGCCTGTTTTCCTGCCCTGGTGCCCACAGACACTAAAACCAACATCAGAGAGAGAAATGAATCAAACCTTGCTCCTCTGCACTTGTTCTAGAGCCAGTGGTGAATTTAGCACAGTTATTTAAAGCTTCTGTGTGTTTCCTCTGGTCTCAACAGTAAAGTTCCATCATCATAGACTGACAATCGTGGAAACAATTTCCAAATTAAGTTTTATGTGTGTTCAGTTGCATCTCTCATGATATTAACTTCTTTAAACAAAAACAAACAAACAAACAAAAAAATAAATGAATAAATAAAATGTGGATATATTTTACTGGGAAATAATAGTGTATAAACAAATCTGTTCACCAAGGAGTTTCAGGCAGATAATATGCCAGAACATCACTTTGACAAATAAATGAGTTTTAGCTTTTAGAGATTTAGTCTTACAATATTTTCTCCACTTCTGGACACAGAGATTCCAGGTCAGACATCCGTCTGTGGTGACACCTTTTTGTTCGATTCATTTGTGATTGTTTTCCCTTTATAGTAGTTTGTAACAAGAACCTTTAGTAAAAGAATTTTAAGGAATAATTGAATTTCAGTCTAAGTGAGAAACTGGTGCATAGGAATTGTAATAGATGGGAAAAGGTAAGAAAATGGGGAAGGAGAGAAAGGATGTAATTTAGAAAACCAAGTTAAGGGAGATCTATGAAAAGCCATGTCATTTGAAGCACAGTAAAAATGAAATGATTATAGAGGGAGAGTGGGAAGAAAAAGTGAAATTGCCACCAGTTTTCTGTACCTTACTTATAGAAAAGAAATCTGTAAATTCCTGCAGTGGCATTATTTGCCTGTTTAAAAAGAAAAAAAAGGGTAGATGTGTTTACCCATGTTGGTCTTCCAGGTGAAATTGGTGGTGCAAACATAATTGGGCATACAGAAAACCAGTTTTGTCTTAGTCAGTCTTTTGAGTGAGTGTGAAGAGAATGCAATGATGCTGACGTGATTATTTCTTAGGTGTTACTCTATCACGCTTTGGATGTTGTTGGAGCAATGATCAGCTATTTGTATTACAAAAACCTTTGAAAGACGATGGAGATAGGATTGACTGCAAGTAGAACAAGACACAAATTGATTATGTTTAACAAATATTTTAGTCTTTAAATTATATAAAAAAATAAAGCGAGAAATTCAGTGAATAAATATCTACTTCACAAATCCTGTACCAGAGCTCAGCAAACATGGTTATGAAGTCAATATTCTGAATTTCCAACGTAATACTTTTAAAAATAGCATCTAGTGAGTCACCTGTTGGACAAACTTTTGGTATCGAAGAGTGCTCATTAGGAGCAAAACCCCTGCCGCTGCATTTCAGTAGGCCCAAGGATTTAGGCATTGGTTTCAGGAGAGGGCTGATCTTACTTCACAGGTCAGGCACTGCTACCTGTGTTAGGCTGCAGAAGGTGCTGGAGCAGAACTGGACGGTGATGCCCACAGACAGTGAGGTGGTTCCCATCCGCACAGGTTGCAGTAGCATGGGTGGCTTCCCAGGGCTGCCCAGACTCAGCTCCCTTGACCATTTACTAACATTCTTCATGCTGTTCATCTTGCAGATTTTTTTCTTTAGGTGCTCTAAATCATATTCACCATCATTCATTCTTCAGATCTATTAGATTATTTGAATTCAGAGCGTGAAGGGAGTTCTTCTGCAAATAATGGCCTCCATTTTCAAACTAAATTAAAACTAATAAAACACTTACGTAAAAACAACCTTGGAAAAAATTACAAGCTCTACTGGAATAGAGGATCAGTTAAATTTATTTCCCTGAACACAGCAGACTTTATGGATTTTTCCTCCAACTATGAGATACTTGAAAGGAAGAGAAACTTCATTCACAAGAATGTAGGTCAGCAAGTAGAACAAAACCCTGTTTTATCCACAAAGGCTCCAAATTTGACAGTCTATATATAATAAATAAGTAATGATTGCATGTGGACGATGAAAACTAAACAAGTTAAAAACGTGGAGGGAAACCAGCTAGACAGTCTTGATCCAGTTTTGTCTCTGATTCACTTTGAGGTGGTCTCTGGCAACAGCTTCAAAGGAGCTATCATTTAGCATGCCTCCAGCATTGGCCCTCATGTCACAGCCCTGCAGTGAGCCTGTCCCAGTCGTGGTTGGTCCCAGCAGAGGGGAGCATTTCACTGCTGAAATGGCCACGAGGGTCAAAGCCCAGAGGCAGATAGTTTGGAAATAGGACAGGTCCTCTCATTGTTGATTTCTTGCTCAGGTCTCCACCTCTGAGAGGTCACAGCCTCTTTGTAATGAGGTCAGTGAGACAAGTTGAAATAACTGAAGATGGCTAAGGTGTAAACCCAGAGATGGGAAAAGATGAGCTGTGGCATTTTTCTCAGTCAGCTGTTTCTGTAGTGGGAGTGAGGAGAAGGGTTGGAGACATGAAGGCTATGATGATGTGGGGCAAGCTGGGAATGAAGTATGCACAGGGAAGGTGTATTAGATTGCATGAGTGAGCTCTTATAAAACAGACTCCCTCTGCTGCTTCTGACAAATGTGATTTAAATCTGAATGGTGATGTTTTCTAAAGGACCTTTTTTCTTGTAAAAATACTCTTCTCCTGCCCTCTTTGTATATCACTGCATTCAAATCCAAAGATTTTTCCTACAACACGTAGATTCTACTGATCTGTGAAACGTGTTGTGGAAAAGGCACCATGTGAACTGACATATATAAACTGTAAGCATACGTATAAAATTAAACACACTCTGGAATAACTTCTGGATTTAATCTAACTGTATGAGAGCTACTGTTAATAGTTTAGTGTACTGTGCTATGTCCTTTGAAACACAAGATATGCATGATGAACTTGAGATGTGCCTCTAGGACTACTGTACTTTTCCCTAGCAGGTCAATGGTCTGTGAGCTGATGGTCAGCAAAAGGAAGAGAAAATGTATGGAAATCCTGTTTGTCCATAACTTCACATCTCTGTCCTTGCTACCTTATCTCACATGTAATTCCTAACTTCTCCCATTGATCTATGAGAAGGTCAACATTATAATATCCTTCACTGAAAGATGTGATGATAAAGCTTTAAAATATCTTTATACAAATCCCAGGTTTCTTACAGTCACGTTATTCTCTGCTATGTCATCCTTTCTTCTCTACCATTTCCACACCCATCCACAACCCCTCCCCTCCAAACAAAACAAAACAAAACAAAACCAACAAAAAAAGGAAGTACAACAGATGTCCTGTAAGCTTCACATGTTATGGCCACAGTCTGCATTCAGGTATATTTCAGTGGGTATAGCTGTATCTTCTATTCAAGATGAGAAATACAGGCTTCCAAAAAGGTAAGAAAATGACACGATGAAGGGAAAGGAGACCTACGTTGATTTACCCCTCTGTTGAACTTTGTCTTCTGAAAAACCTCTTGGTACATTTGTAAATAAAACTTTGTGATGCTTGGGTGTTACTGTTGGCAATATTTATCATGCTAAGTAACATCTATTAGAAAATAAATTCTATCATGTGCAATTATAATTCCAGATTGTAATCTATGACAGTATATATGATATGATCCTTTAAAATTTATTATTACTTTAATCATAGGAAACTCATCTTAGCCCCAGAAATGTTTTAGATGGGTTGTAGAGCCTGATTAGAGAAATAAAGGAGAGAGTTCTGTTTTGCTCTCTTGAATTTATGTGAAACTATTGCTGCATTCTCTTGCATGCCAGGCAAGGCTTTACAAGTTCTCGTAGATCATAAGTAAATAGGTATCTGGCCAGGATGGTGCCTTGGGGCTAAATGCTAGCGTGATGATGAATCTGAACAAGGAACAAAGCAGCCCATCAAAAACAGCACTTACTGTTAGATGTGGATGCTTGAAAGTTGGAAGGGTTGGTTTGCCTGAGGAATGATAAAAATGATGACGTTTACAAGCAGACATATAAAGTTGTGTGGAATGACTACATATTTCAATACAGAAGATTGCATTAATAGAATTTTGAGATTGCAGAGTTAAAAATCATAACAGTTCAAGGAATATGAAAGTAAAGAGTCCCATGGCCACAATTGGTTCAGCTTCACTGTGTGTCTGCTCGGTTTTGTGGGCCTGTATGCATTCAATAACACATCTGCTAACCTCAGCTCCCATGGATCAGGTTACATGCAAAAGGCCAAGCAGGACTGTAAAAGGGTATATAAGAGCATAGAAGAGATAGCTCTGCTTTGGGAACCTTCTTTCATGTTTCTTGGCATAGCAGTTTAACCACAAGGATTTGGTTGCTACACTGGCGTAGTTTTAACTTGTCTCATAGCTTGCTTCTTTTAAAGTAAAAGAAAAGTAGTTGCTTCTCTACAGGAAGAGGAAACTTATTTTTTTTTGTAACTAATGAGTAGTTACCTCTGGACAGCATTCAGCTGTTGCTGTTCTACACTTACTGATGGTTCTGCAGCATTGTCACTTGCCCAGCTGATCTGAGAGGTTTCACTCTAAATTCAGCTAATGATGAAAGTCCTCCGTATTTGACTGCTGTGACAGCCCTGTGTCACTCAGGGCTTCCAACATCTGTGTGACATCAGGACTAAGTTTGTTCCCTTGTGGGCTTCTGTGCCATAACTTGTGCTTGGATCTTCATTCATCTCTTGTGTACACCTTCCTACTGCTGCTCCTTCATTAGAGCCCTTAGAGCTACTATGTTTGTTTCCCTCAAATGTTTCTGTGTATTTATCATTTATTTTGAAAACATTTGACCATTTAAACGAGACATTTCACATCCTCCAGGACATTTGAAGAATTTCATTTGTCTTTCTGCACTGTGGAAAATGGTGTAAACAGCCTCTGTGCTCAGTTGATGTGTAGTACAGGATGCAGATGATATGCAAGTAATTTTCACTGTACTTTCTAGGTCAACAAGCACTTATAACTTCTAACAAGCTTCCCTCAAAATTCTCTGTAATGTTAAGATATGCATCTCTTAAGCTATATAAACTGAATTTGAACTGCATATAGGAAAAGGTTCTGATTCTTTACAGAGGTTTTGGTAGTTTTTGGTAGTTGTTTGCTCTTCTGAGACGTGGGCATATTTGTTTCTACTCAAGTGTTGCACCTCTGACATCAGTCATGTATATCTTTACATGTAAATGTTCTGGGAGAGGTTGCTCTTGGTGTGAAGAGGAGAGAGAGGTTCAAAGGAACCTTTGCCAGGAAGGTGTCTGCTCAGATGAAACTTGAGTGGGTCAGTGTGTTCAAGCTGGTTAAGCACCTTTGATGAACAGTTGCGCTGTTACAGCTTAGACAGCTCTAAGCTGTACATGTGAATGCTGAAAGGAAATACTACTCCAATCATTTTGCCTACTTGCTAGGTAGGCTACTTTGAACCCAGCCACTAACCGTGTCCTCACATGGCCATGCAGGGGAGAAGGACAGCATAGAGGTGCATGGCCTACAGCTGGAGACAGTGGGGTGGCATCTCCCTTGGGACTATTTTTGACAATTACTTTTACCCAAATGATGCAAATTTTCAGATGGTTATTGAGATACCAAAGTAAAATTTCAGTCTAAAATTTAATTTAGTAGAGAAATAGAGGTATAAAGTGTAAGTTCTCCAGAGAGTCCAGTTTTATAAACCTGCAAACAATATTACTTAATAAAAAGCAACTTCTCTATGATATGCTCATTTGCTGATAATGTGAAGAGGCTTATAGTATGACTGGATTTAAGTACTACTTTAATCATTTATTCTTTGTAACTTATGGCTGAAATGTAGTTTTACCTTAATGACGAACTTCAAATTTCTATTATATCAAGGATGTTTTCAATTAAAGTGGAGCATTCAGTGAACAAAAAGAATAAAAAACAAACAGGTTCTGGTCTCATCTTATTGGCTAATAGATTATTCTGGAAGCTTGATGGATAGGCTTTTCTCCAGGTTCTGTTTGGAAGGAAACAAAGTGCTATGTTTAATGATAGACAGTTCTGCAGATTGTCATTTCTTTGTTACTTGCCTTTGTTCAGATTCTTATGCCTGATTACCTAAAAGATAAACCTTATGTCTCCCATGAATAGATACATTTCATCACTTTCGTCAGTTCTGGCCTTTAATATCTTGCTCTACTGAGATGTATTTGGTGCCAGTTCTTTCCCCCCTCTCTTTGTGTTGTGAGTTGGGGCACCACTTAATCATCTGCATAACAGCATCTGATCAGAAGCAGCAGAGTGAAGCTTGGAATTTACTTTGTCTTTATCCTCTGCAGTAATGCACATAATTTTCTTTCTAAACACCAATATGCAGCAGCCCTAAACATAACATTTTGCCAGGATCAATGAGGATTGTTGACCTACTGCTTGACATTGTACAGTTCTGTGGCAAAACGTCTCTCTGGAGTTTCCTCACCCCGTTATCAGGAGATATGCAGTCACGGTTCCAAGCCAAACATGTAGCTTTGTTCCAGAAGAACTGTAAGAATTGAGATCTCCCAGGTTTGTTTGGTGATGACATTTTAACTTGTGCTGATATTTCTGGTGGCACTACCAAGATGGCAGGAAAAGTGCTACCTTACACCACAGAGCACATTACTCTTCATCTGATGAACACATCAACAGCCCCACAGTGCCAGATCCTTCCTAGAGGAGTCTGTAAGTGTAGTAGCAGAAGGTGGTAACTTCATATATGCTACATTGGCTACATGAAGCCTCAGGGCTGGTATTTGCTGCAGGACAAGGATCAGAGACCCTCCACACAGCTGATGAGAAGCAGCTGATGATTATAGGGCTGCCCTTCCTAATGAGAGCCTGCTGCTTAACCCTGTGGATCTCCTGGGTTCAGAGTTAGACCTTGTAAGTTCAAGAGGTGCAGGGGAAGCTCATTAGAGTTAACAAGGCAGAAGGTGAGTGCTGGGGTTTTTGAAGCTTTCTTTCAGCTGGTGTTTCAGTGGGATTGTTTTGTAAACTGGTTCTTAGAATGAATGTATCATTGGGGTATCTTAACGTGAATGTGGCTCCCTGCACCTCCCTGGAAGCCCAGGAAGATGGGTGACAGGAGCTACTGAAAGCTGATATCCTGGTGCTCTGGGTGTAGAGGGGAGATACAGCAGCTGAAGTGAAAGAAGAGCAGCCAGAAATTAGATGAGTTGATGGTGAGATTTATAGGTTTATTTTGTAGTCTAATATTGGAATGCAGAGGATGGTGAGTTATCTCAAATGTCATTTACTGAATACAGGGATTAAAATGCTTACAGTGGAAATGAAATTTTGGTGAAATGTTTTTCTTTACTTAAGAGAGTGTCAACCCATATCTTCTAAATGAAGTTCTTCAGGATTTAAGTGATTAGGATACTTGGAAATCAGCAGATGAGCCAGTGCCATTCTCTGCTGCCAGGACTGCTTCTGTATTTCATGTTAAATAATTATCATAGTGCAAGTCCATTGCTTCCTTTTGGCTCTTTCTCAATTCTGGTTCATGAAACTTCGGGTACAGACAAGCAGCAATATGAGATGCTTTTAAAGTAAGCTGGAGACATTCATGTTTGCTGTCCACCAAGGCATTAATGCTCTTCACATCCCTATTGTATGGGCGGTTCTGACATATATGTGTTTCACACAGCTGTGCTTCTTCCTTTCATTTTAGCTGAAAAATGTTGAAGATAAGGATGAAAATGATGCTAACCTTTGTGGGCAGGTTTGAAGCCCTTAGTGTTGCTGAGTTTTCCTCAGGGCTGCCTCAAGCGTGTTCAGTCGCTGGTATGGACAGGGCTGGCTCAGCCTGGGCCCAGATTCCAGAATTTATCCTTGAAAGACAGATGAGCACAGCTAGGAGAAGCTGCAAATCCTGAGGAACGTTGCAGACAAGTATGAAAGGATTTTGATGTTTTGTCTGTCTAGGTTAACAGATGGCATACAGCGCGGAACACACTAATGTAGAATAAATAATGAATCTTAAAGAAAAGAATAAGAGGAAACATCTGCAGAATCAAAACATGATATGTCATATTGAATGAGAGAAGGAGAGCATGTTACCATGGAGAAATTTTCCAAACAGGCAATATCATGAGCAATCATACCCTCATGCTACATTAGTACAAGTGTTAAGGTTTTTTTTGTTGCTTTTTTGTTGTTGTTGTTGGGTTTTTTTAAGCATAATGTGTTAATATATATTATCTTAATTTTCTAAAGTGCTTTTGGCCATTTGGACACTGAGTTATAGAGCATACCCACCCATACTCCATTATTTCTGAGAAGCATGCCAGTGATTGATCCTATGTGGATTAATGTAGCAAAGGTAGGATGGGACAAGGGCTTGAGAAGAACACACTTCATGCATCTCATAGTATCCCCTGTTATATCTTTCTTTTTGCATGAAATGAGCCATTTATTCACAGTTGTGGGAGAGAGACTGGGTGTAATGTTATTTATTAGGGAAATGGCCTTCTGGTTTCTTCCAGTGCAGCTAATAGCTGTGTTCAAGTGATGAATTCGAGTTCTTCATTGGTGTTTGTATTTTTGTTTATATTGTTAGACTGGGAAAAAGAAAAGGTAGCATTGTAAGAAGGATGTGAACCTGTTGGAGCAAGTCCAGAAGATGGCTGAAAGGAGGATTGGAGCATCTCTGCTACGAAGGCAGGCTGAGGGAGCTAGGCTTGTTTGGTCTGGAGAAGGGAAGGCTCCAGAAATACCTCCTTGTGGCCTTCCAGCACCTAAAGGGGTGGTGACACCCTGGCACAGGCTGCCCAGAGAAGTTGTGGGTGCCCCATCCCTGGAGGTGCTCAAGGTCAGATTGGATGGGGCCCTGAGCAT
The DNA here is from genome assembly GCF_039878825.1 of Excalfactoria chinensis. NCBI lineage: Eukaryota > Metazoa > Chordata > Aves > Galliformes > Phasianidae > Excalfactoria > Excalfactoria chinensis. Next base: position 125,521,023 of record NC_092826.1, read on the forward strand.
CTGGCTCTCATGGGGAGCAGCCCTGCTGATGGTGTCTGTTAGTTCCTGACAAAACAAATATCACTAAAATTTATAAGCTACTCATTGTTATGTATGGAAAATTTGATGGGCCACTTGCAATTGCAGTGTCTAATTTAGCACACTTTTTTTTTTTTTTTTTTTAAATAATAAAAAAAAAAAGAAATACAACTTCAAAATAATAAAATAAAGGAAAAAGAGTGAAAATGACTGGAAGTCTTGCTGAATCAGTATACCAGGTTTACTTGTCTGTGAAGTACCCATTTAAAAGTAAAACAAAAAAAAGCCCAGCAAGCAGGCAAACAATAGTCTGGGATGTCATTCATAATAAGCACAAATGAGTATTGGATGTAACATGTAGGATGAACTTGGCATTTGACAGTGTTTGGACAAGAGAGAATAAATAAAACTAGACAAAAAGAGTCCCTGGAGAAAGCTGAACTTTTCCAAATGCAAGGAAATTCTGAAAATAGTTGGTTTCTGTTCATTAGGAGTGTTATCATGGTTAATGAGTGCTCTGACAAAAATACAGGAATGCAACACGGGTTCTGTAAAGAACTGTGAAGCTTCCATGGGAAGGCAGTGTTTGACTCTCACGGCAAAAGGTTGAGTTTTGTGGATCACTACAAACCCCATGAAGTGAGTTTCCACAGAACGTTATTCTGTTTTGAACTGTTAATCTTTGTGAAGTACACGCAACTGCAACCTAGCAGTTATGCCGTCTTTATTTACATTCGCCTGGTGTAAAATCTCAGCAGTTACTGTGTATCGCTTGGCTTTTATCAGTGCTCTATTTTTTTCATCCAGGTTAACCAGAAAAATATTTAAAATGGCATTGCAGAATGCAAAGCAGAAACACAAGAATGTTTGCTGGTTGAATGTGCAGCAGAGTGACTGAGACAAAACAGTGGTTTTAGAATGTCCTTCCTAATGTCAAAGATGTGCAATTGCTCACACAGGGACCTGGCTTGTTTATCCCGACAGCAGTAGTTTATTTCCTGCCACCTTCTTTTTCTGATGATTCTCCCTTGCTCCTCTAAGATATGTAGGAATTTCATCCTTGCAATTCAAGACACGTCATGGCAGCAAGAATGAGCTGTGTTGTCTGCATATCTGAAAACACTCGGTTTTTAGTGCAGTGACTGCAGTGACACATACCATGATATTTTCCATACAGACATTTTTCTTTGCTTTGCTTCGAGGCCTGGAACCATTTGCTAAAATGCAAATGGACTAATTATACATTAACAAAGGACTGAAGGGTTGCTATCAATTTAGGTACCTCGGTCATAAGGTAGCTGCTTTATTAATTAATACTTTGCTCCTGTTTACTCAATGAGGGATTATTATTTTTTTAAATTAATAGTAGTAAATATTTGGCTGCCTGCAAGAAATATTTATTTATTTATTTCTCTAGTACATTGATTTCCATGATCAACTTAAGGGTTACATCATTGGCTTTTATCTTAAGCTGGGGAGCTTGGTGTTTTACAAGATTAGTCTTTTTGGTAGACAAATTTATGCATATTTTGCTATGTGGGTTTTGAAATCAGGAAAAAGTTAGGAATGTTAGATGGAGTCAGGGAAGAAGATTTTGATAGAGGCTGGGAAATATTACATATAGATAGAGTTATCCTTGTGCCTGATGTTACCCATTACCTTGTCAATTGATAAAAGGCACATTAAGCAAAAACTCCGTGAAGCTGTTCAAAACTATTGGCACTTAGAAGGTACCTGTAATATTCACATACTTAAATAGTCATTGTTTTTATTGGGTCAAGCTTTGGCCATGGGTTATGATCTTCTGCAAGGCACAGAGTACCCACTGCTCCTGCTCCTTTCCCTGTAAAGTAGTCTGATGCAAAGGGTAAGTCTCTGGGGCAAGCAGCATTTAGAGCACATCCAATATAATATCATCCCAGTCTTGAATGAACTTCACTCCAGTAAGAAAACACACTCAATTGTTAGCCCCAGAGTAGTTCCTGAAGCTGCTATCAGGCTTCTATGAAAAAGAGCTACATAAAACTTGCTCTTGGGAGTTGCAGGGTTGTTGTAGGGAAGCTCTAAATCCCGCAGTGTCTGGCAGCACATTCAGTCACGTTCAAAGTATCTAATTAATGTTCCTCTTCACTGCATTCTGTGCCCATATACAGGAGAAGCCTATACCACAGTGCAAGTTTCTCAGTGGTATTGCAGTATAAGTGCCTTTGGCATGGTGGAGCTGTCTCACTCAAATGCCCCTGCCAGGCTGGCAACCTCTTGCAGACATGCAGTGCTCTCCCAGATACCTGTTGGTGCAAGGCCATGTGTGGCTCCTGAAGGGCCACAAGAGCTGATCTGGTAACAAGGCTGGCAATGCTTGGAAACAGGGGCTGCTTCATCAGGAATTTCCCTTTTTACTTCCTGTACTTGTCCCCCACCAAACTTGTAGCACTGAGCACGTCTGCTCTGTGCCTACTGCACGTGTCTGCATTGTGCATGATGGCTTTAAGCTACAGAGCTCAACACTCCCTGTGCAGGCACGCAGTGAGTGCCAGCCCCACTGTGATCTGAAAATACTCCACGTGCGTTTCAGATTTCACTGCCTTCAATCTAGTGCCAAAACTTCCCCAGCGTAAGGCAAAATCAAACACAAGTATATTAAACATTGCATTGCTGGTGCAGCAGTGCGTGTGCTATTGTGTACAGTGGCACCTGGACATTACATGGTTTCTCTGCATAAGTGTGAAAGAAACACGTACCTCACGCTGTATTGCAGTTGTAGTGAAGGAAGTCCACAACTTAAAGCATCTTTTAAAACAGGTGGGAAGAGGATAAATCACAGTGTATGCAGGTTCTGATGAGATACTTTGACAGCCAGGCCCTTCTCCTGCTCTGCCCTTAGTTGCTTCAGGCAATGTCCTGCAGGCAGTGGTCAGCGTTCTGCACAGATGGACACTGCCCAGTCAGGTGAGAGAGAGAGCTGTTCTTCAAATTAGCAAGACCGTGGGTTTTTTTGCAGTGTAGATAATAGTAAAAATGTTGAATTCTTACTATAATAATGAGTTGCTAGTGGAACAGATTTCCATCAACCCCTCTGGCACTGCTCTGGTACTTTAGGGAATGAGATCCTGCATTTGGTTGTGCATCCTCTGCAAGGCAGCTCTGTCCCCTTCTGTAGCAGCTCTCAGATAAATCTCTGTGGTTGTATTGTCTCAGAAAAACCTCACAGAAGTTAATGTCTGAGCATTTTGATCCACTGCTGCTTCATCATATACCCAGGAAGATTACTGGTTTGTTTGCTCCGTTGTTAGAGCTGTAGTAATTTTCATCTGCGACAAAATATTATTTATTTTCTAAGTCCATGTATGTACTCTGCTAACCACTTCTTGCAGCATCTTTGTTTTGGCCGTGTTAGTCCTCATTCTTGACTGCTGAAGAGGGTGAGGAACAGTTGCTACCCTGCATTATATATTTCTGGTGGGTTTCCTTGCTGCAAGACATCAGGCTATTTGTTTGCCAGGTTGCCTTCCAAATTTTCTCGTGGCTTCCTGCCTTGCTAGCATTGATGGATAGGTACCCAATTTGTTTCCATTGGGTGTTCAAGTAATGTGCATTTGGTCCCTTGTTCTTTTTGTGTCTGCTTATGGGAGCCTTCATTTTCTAGGGGGTAGGAACTTATTTTTAGAGGCTTGACCTGAAAGCTAAATACAGAAATTTGTAGAGCTCACAATTGCCCTTGCTTCTTCTGTGCTTCTTTCATCTGCATGGGATGCAGTGGCTTTGCTGGAATGGGATGGGCTATGGGGTTGGTGAGCCAGGACTCATAGAATCATTTGAGTTGGAAGGGACCTTTAAAGGCCATTCGGTCCAACCCCCCTGCAGTGAACAGAGATACCTATACTAGATCAGGTGCTCAGAGCCCTGTCCAGCTTGGATTTGAATGTCTCCAGTGATGGGGCATCTACCACATCTCTGGGTAACCTGTGCCAGTGCCTCATTGTAAAACCCTTATTGTATGAAAAACTTCTTCCTTTATCTAATCTAAGTCTCCCCTCTTCTAGTCTGAAACCATTACCCCTTGCCCTGTCACAAGAGACTCTGCTAAAGGGTCTGCCCCGTTCTTTCTTACAGACTTTAGATACTAAAATGCTTCTGAAATGCTCCAGCTCTCTCAGCTTGTCCTATTAGGGGAAGTGTTCCATCCCTGGGATCATTTTTGTGGCCCTCCCTCTGGACGCAGTACAGTGGGGCAGTGAGGCATTGAGACATCACCAGTGCAAAGTAGAGGGTCAGGATCCACCTCCCTTGCCCTTCTGGTCACGGTTCTTTTGATGTAGCCCCAGATATGGTTGGCTTTCTGGGCTGCGAGGGCACATTGCTGGTTCATATCCAGCTTGCTGTGCACCATCCCCAGATCCTTTTTGGTAGGGCTGTGCTTCATCCTTATATCCCCCCGCTTGTATTGATAGTGGGGATTGCCATGACCCAAGTTTAAGACCATACACTATAATTTATTGAACCTCATGCGGTTCACCTGGGCTGCCCTCAGGCATGTTGACTTCACCTCACAGGTTGGTGTCATCTGCAAGCTGGCTGAGGGTGTCCTCAATCCCACTGTTAATGTCGCTGATAAAAATATATCATCCTTACCCTGCTTGCCAGAATGAAGCAGTGTCACTGTGAGAGGTCCAGAAGGACAGTGTGACCCTGCACCTTAAATTAAAGGGTTTGCTCTTCACTTAACTGATAACATAAGTCAGGATGGCTTAATGTTTGGAGGAACGTGGGCTGCCTTCAAAGCTTGGGGTACCTGCCTCCAGCACCCATGACTGTTCCTGTCTGCTCGTGTCCCTGGGGAAGGAGCCAGGCAGACCGATGCCTTTTCTCCCGCTGCTGTAAGCTTTTATCAGGGCAGCACTTTGTGGCTCAAAGAAGATTACATTTTTGGCAGAAACAGGGTATTTAAGATTAATTTGGAACCTTAAGCATTATTAATAGTGTTGCATTGAGACAGTATTTGCAGGGAAAGCAGCACTTCCAAAATTATCACTGCAGTAAATGGAGGGGGTCACTGGCTTTATTGAACAGCTCCCAGACTTCAGGGTTTTTGTTTTTTTTTTTAATTCATTGTGAACATCATAAGTAGGTCATTGCATATTTCAAACATTTCACAAAGTCTTAGAGCTCTTACTTAAAGTCTGATTAGGAGAGTTTACTCAGTGCTTGTTTTCAATGTTTGCTCCTTCCCTCAATGCATCTTTCCCAGTTCTTAGTCTTAATATTGCTGTGTTGTTTGTGAAATAGATTGCAAATTATTTTTGTTAATGACTTTTTATTAATCTAAATAGCCTGGGATTTCTATTTATTTATTTATTTATTTATTTATGGCTGCCCTGTTTTCTGATACCTGGCATCTTTTCATTGTAGGTTGGAGCTTTCTATTGTTTCCTCATTTCTGTTTTGTAATACTTGATGTGTCCATTAAGTACGATGACTTGCTCCCTGTATTGTACTGTTTCTTCTGTTGTTTGGGCTTTTTTACTCTCATGCCATGCTTTTACTGTGGCTTTCTCATATGATATTTTCATGGACTTTTGTAGCACATGCAATTGCCTTAGTCTTTTAATTACTCTTGCATGCTTTATTTACTTTAGCTACCTTCCCTGTTTTTATGTAATTCACTTCTTTGAAAGGTAAAAGCCTACCGAGGTGTGCTTTTCTCTCGGTGAGGATGCTGCTCAAACCAGACCCTGTGCTCTGCATGTGACCAAATCAAGCTCTGATTTTCTTTTTGTTAGTTCTCCAACCAGCTGCTTCCAAATGTAAATGTTAAATATTTTAGAGTTTTGCTATCATCTTCATGTACATGTTCTACTTGGTCCTGCTGGCTCTGGGAAGAGGGAGGGAGGCTGAGTAAGAGAACATGTCAGCTATGCATGTGGGGTAGGCATTGTGTTCCTGCAGACCTGGGCTTGTTGAGGGATGTCCCACTGATGGGACCTTGGAACAAGCAGCAAAGCTCCCCCGTAGTGCCTTTCCCTTATCTAAGCTTATCAGAATACAGCAGTGCACAACTTTCTTCCCATTCATGATGAAGCTTGGAGAAGAAAGGTGTTTTTGCACGGCCTGTGCTTGTAGGGCATCCTTAACCTTGAATTCTCCTTCCAGGCTAGGCTGGATGGGGTTGTGAGCAACCTGGTCTAGAGGGAGGTGTCCCTGCCTATAGCAGTGGGTTAGAACTAGGTGATCTTAAAGGTCCCTTCCAAGCCAAACCATTCTGTGATTCTATGAAGTATTGCTGGCCTGGCTACAGAATTGCAACAGCTTGAAGTTCTCTGGTGGCCTGAGAGCCCAAATGAGAAAAAATAAATGTGCACGAGTAACACACATACTTCAATAATATTTATACAGCTGTAAGAGTTTTACTTTGCTTAAAAAAAAAATCAGCAACTGTATGTAATCTTGAAATGTTTCCAATGCCCTTTTGAACAGTGAGCCTAAGGTATTGTAAGTGAACATCCCATCATCCTAGCCCGAAGCCCATGCATGTAACCTGTGTTGCGAATTGGTAAACCCGAGCACCCGGTCCTTATTACCACCTTTGTTTTTCTTTCTTAAAAGTATTTATTTTGCTGCCCTAAAACTGATAGGATTAGCAGCTCAATAACATCAGGCTGTGCTCCTGAGGAATAGGATGGCCATATACTGTAGCGGCAGATGTTAAGAAAGTTTGACCAAAGAAACCTGATAACTTATTCAGTGGTCAAGGTCACAAAACAAAAAGTTCTCACATACTGTAGGAACTTGGTATTAACCTGTGAGTCATAAAACAGAAGCTGTAAAACAAGTCTGTGAAATGTAGAAGAATATTAGTTGTTTTTGACTATCAGTTCATGTAGGTAATGAAGGAGTCTCAGTTGCTTATGTATCACTTTGTTCCTAGGGAGAAAAAAAGTGTATGGTCAGCACAGACTGATGTGTTTTTATGAGAAAAGGTTTTTATTCCTCTGCTACTGCAGGTCATTGAAATAATAAAATATGTACTCCTCACCTCTTATTTTCAATTCCTGATGTATGATAGCTCGAACTGCTGTTGAGTAAAATTTGCAGCAAATGTTCTTCCTTGTGCTCATTTGATATAGTTCACACTCCATTAATGTTCTGATGGAGAAAAGGACATTACTGTGTAACTTCCCATTTTGCTGTATCTCTGAGATGACTTTGGGACACCGCACTGACTGCAGAACAGAGCACAGGTTCAGGGAGTGGGGCAGGTTCTGCACTGCTACTCACCTGCTCTTAATCTCCATCTTTGTATTCTGAATTAATTTACCATCCTAGGCATTAGTTTAGAGCTGCCTTTATCCCATTCAACGCATTTGTTGGAGAATCTGCTCTATGAGTGCCTCTCTTGTTCTTTTGTTTTGCAATTACTTTGGCTAAACATAGCTTCAGGCACTGTTTAGAGTGAATCATTTCACACTCCTATGTAAAAACAGGTAAAAAAGAAATCACCTGTCCAGGCATTGCAATAGAAAGATGTTTTCTCTGAAGACAAACTTTTTTTGAATCTATTTCAGATTTCTCTATGAAACAAAATATTCTAAATTATTCATTTTAAACATATATCTGTATTATTATTTTTTTTGTTTCATTGTCTTTAGTTGTTTTTTTTTCAGCAGCATGTTATATAAAAGCCAAGTTTGTATTTGAAAAATAGTCTCAAAGAGGTAGGACAAAACGAGACTCAATAAGCCACCCGATGGAGTGCAGATACTGAATACCAAATTATTTTGAACACAAACAGTTGTTAAGGAGGTGAAGATCTAAAGGCAGATACTGAAGGAGCCTTCTGGGTGGAAAAGATAAGGCGACACAGATCACTTTAATGAGCATTTCAAACAAAATTTAAAATTAAAGTGTTTAAATTGGCACCAAGAAATGCCGAATGCTTTTCATTCTTTTGAACTGAAATGAAAATAGAAGCTCCTTTTTCATCTGGCAGGGTTGTATTTATCAATCTAAATGCATGGCCTGTCAGAAACAGTAAGTATTTGTGGATTCCTTTGAGGTCGCTGGAAGCTGAGTGTTAAGCAGCCCTTTAAATCTGCCCTGAGTGTTGGTGACGGTGTGCATGGACATGGTGGCTGGTGGGGAAGAAAGGGGTTAATTGGCCAGTTCTCTATGGAGGGGCCCTGGCAGATTTATCCTGATGGGGTGTGGTCTGCGGGTGTCTCTGACTCTGTCCAGCCTCTGTCAAAACAGAGGATGAGGCTGTGCAATGAGGCTGCAGTGAACCAAGCTGCTTTACCCCCATGAGCAGAGACAAGGTGCCCACATGTGAACAGTCTCAGTTTAAGTGGGCATCACCCTGTTGTGGTAAGAAGGGGCTAAGTATCAGCAGCCATACCCACATGATGGCCATCAAGCTATATTTTATCCCTTTACTTTGGTATGTCTGTGATTTGGATCCTGTACGAAGATCGGCACATGCTCGGAGGAGACTGAACTCAACACTGCTATGACTTTCTACTGATATCCACTTTTTGTTTGGCTTTCAAAGCTATCTTACTCCATGTTAACAGTGTTGCTGGTGAGACCTGCTGGTTTTCAAGAGAAACAGGGAGAAAAGAAAAAAAAAGTTGAGCCCTAAGTTGTCTTTCTGGCTTGCTAGTAAATATTTTCATTTTGGTTCTTAAAATTACTTTATAGAATTTAATTTTTTGATTGATTTGTAATGTCATTAGGTTTGAGAGTCCTGAAAATTAGGTACCAATATTTTCAATAGGCAAAACCTGGTATTTTTGGCTTGTGATTTAAGCTGGATTTTAAGTTGGTACATTTCAACTGATGTGAGAGTGACCTGAGTCAACTAGTTTGGAGGGCTCTGATAGAGGCTTCGGATCAGACATTGTTCAGGACCTTCTGAGATAAGGAAGACAAGGAAGCATCAGTTCATGCTAGCAGCCATCTGAAGAAGAACTGGGACTGTCTCAACAGCTCAGGGAGCACCGCAGTCTTGAATTTTGGTGGGTTTTCTTGTGTTTTCAGAAGTCCGCCCATTGGGAAGGACTGTGCAGGGGAAGAACATCTCCACCTGTCTTCCTGAATGCTGTTCCTGTTTAGTTAGTTAGAAAATGGTAATACCTTGCAAAGTCATGATGTCTTAGCTTATATTGGTTTGTTGTTCTTATCATTTAAAACAAACAAACAAACAAAAAATAACAGACATCCCATCTTTTTACTCGTTTGTTAGTAAAGCGAAACCATGTTAGTGTAAATACAGTGCTTGCCTGAACCATTGCTGAGATGGGTGTTCTAATCAGTGAATACCCTCTTTACATCAGGAGACTTGTGGTGACACATCTGTGTCTCTTTATGAGGTAGTCAAGCCATTCACTCTCTTAAAACTTCCCAGTTTTAAGAGGAGGAGCAGGAAAGTCAACATAAAGGCTAGAGGGACTGGGAAAAAAGCTTTCATTTGATTTCGCGATTTTGATTGAGCTGTTAGATGAGAATTTAGTTTCATTTTGGACTAAGAAAGAGCTGCAATTTTTTGTTGATAAACAGAACAATCTGTGAAATTTCTAGAGAAAATAATGAATCATGTGGATGCTTTAACTGATTTATAGCTTCTCTGTCATTTTCTTAGATGCTGTGCACTCACAGGGACAGGTGAAATATAAATAGTTGGTGATGTCCTGATTTTCTAAAAGAAGCTTTCTGGGAGCTCAGGAGCTGTGGCACACCACCAGTTTGAGCTGATTGCATTGGGTGGAAGCTCGGTATTTGTATGCTCAGTATCATTCTTCATTTATGATAAGGCAGTCACTTTTCTCTCTCTGGGAAGTTTTACATTTTCATTATTTACTCATGATGAAAGTAAATGAATTTGTCCTTCTTGACAGCATCCTCGAGTAATAACAATCACAAAGAGCTTTCAGTTCATGTTTTCTTCTTGATTTGAATTGTTTCATGTATCTTCTGCTTCCTTGGTGTTCTGTCTTTCTACTGTAGGAATAACTCTTTTGATTTTATCTGGCACAATCTTTTAGGAAGCTTTAGTCCCCAGAGTCTTTCTTTAAATTGTTTAGAAAACAAAAAGCACTGAATTGAGTTTGAATCAAAAATCCTTTTCTTCTTGTGTTTGTATAATACATGAATTGCACTTGGACTCTTGGAATTTCTGAAATATAATGAATATGGTACCATCTAGAAATAACAGATATCAAGAAAGCAGCCTGAAAGTAAACAGTACATTTGCTGAAGCTGCAGGTTCCAAGGCCATGCTAATGAACTAAGTGCTGTCCTTGGGGAGGCATTCCTCTCCTTTCAATGACAGCCTTTGTGTCTTTCTTTTGGAACACCTCAGAAAATGTAGCTCTTTTTTTTTTTTTTTCTCACTGTAACATCTCAAGAAATGTTGGTTGAAAATATTTTCCAGTTCTAGAAGTTGGCAGGTCCTTACCTGGGTGTGTGTGGCTACACATATTTAATGGTGACACTGCATCATGATTTGTCCATCCCTCATTGCAGTAGCATAGAAATAGCCAGATCCCCACACGAGCATTGCAGTCAGCAGGAATGATGAGCTGATAGCACGTGTTTGGTCCCATTTTCATCAAAGCAGTGCAGTTAAAGTAGCTTCAGTTTAGGTAAAAATGAACGTCACCTGTTTTTCCAACCTTCCCATATGGCATTTATTGTGTAAAAGGGTTTAAATGACCGTCTATATAAGATGTTGCTGAGCAGCCACGTGGAGGATGTCAAACCACTAGGAAATTGGTAATTTTTCATAAGATTAATAATGCTGAAGAAAAGTGCAGTCTTTGTGATTGAACACAGCTGCTCAGTGGGGAAACATAAGCCTGGGGACAGCTTATAAGGAGCATAGGCTTGCTCTGGTTTGTCAGCATGACTTCTGCCATGGTTTGTTACAGAAAGGTGGTGGTGTTCTTATCAAAAGTCATGATGTAGGACTTGTAGGGTGTTTTTGTTGTCAGTATTATCCCTAGTGACCTGGAAAAAAGGAAAGGATGCAAGCAAAGTAACAAGAAGTACTTGGGCACACCAGATGTTGCTGCAGAAGGCAGCCTACAAAGTTGTGGCAGGAGTCTCCTGCCCCTCTGTTTGTCTTGTGCTTATAAGGAGCTCTTTTTGCAGGGGGTGTAAAAAAAAAATCTGATTAATTTTGAAGATGCCTTACACGTGAGAGGAAAACATACCACAAAGTGCTTGATCTGGCACATAGATATACTCACAACTACATCATTGTACACTTTATTGGTGAGTCTGGTGAGTATGTATTTAAGGCAAGGAGCCAGTAGTTCACTTCTGTCTATTATTTACCAGCACCTGACTAACAGAATAAAAATCACACAGCAACACTGGCTTTGTGCAGAGTCCCAGGTATAACATTACCTAAGTCTGAGTTCCATATCACTGTGTATTTGTGCAAATGTGTGTGATGCATAGAAATAAATCATACAGTGAATTAATACAACATTTGTAATAATTTTGTGCTAAATTTCTTGTGTCTTTCCTGAAGTTTTGGTTGGTCTTAAATTTGATGCAGAGTTTAACAGTCTGGAGAAGACTGGTGTCTGTAGAGAAAGCTGGTATGGTCGGTGGCACTCAGAAGTTTAAAATCACAGTGTATAACACTTAATACTAACACTTTTATTATAAACACTGAGTATAGGGATGATTTAGGGAACAGTCTGTGGTTATATCTAATTGGGTGTAACTACAGTCATGGAGTGAATAAGAATGCTATTGTCCTCTGCTAAGTAGTCCTGCAGCTTCCCTTGCATTAGAGCTGGTGCTCATGTGACTTTAGGGTAAATCAGTTACATAAGCCAGGCTGGTAGGAAAGAGACTGCAGAGAGGGGGGATCTAATGTTTTGTGGGTTGCTTGAAGGTCAGAGGCAAGGTCTGGATCTGGATGTGGATGAGCTTGGAGGAGGCAGGAAAGGAGATCTTTCTTTTCAGCAGTACGCATTTACACATTGAAGTATGTATAATGCAAAGCTTCATGCTTAGGAAAGCAATGATGCACTTACATACAGATTTGTTATTCAGATTTTTCTCTCTGAGTGCATGATCTATAACTCTCGTTCCCTTCCTAGTGAACCATGGGTCTGTCATGGGATTGTGCAGCCTAATTTGGTGGTTGCAGTCAGTACTGAGGGTAGAAATTCAGCAGTGAATGAGTCTATATAGGGTTTGCAGGTGAATTTGGCAAAGAAGTAAAGGAAAAAAATCTATCCTTTTTTCTCTTCAGTAGAGTTGTAATAGTAGTAATACCTGACCACATTATTAAAAATATCAGATATATACCTAGATGAGCAAGAATGCTTTGAAACCTTCTTATATTAGATAGTTCAACAAGACATTTGTAAAACTTGCAGAGTCTAACTACTGAATGTACAGGGGTTCAAAGCACTTGAGCTGCTGGCAAAATAAGAATAGCTCTTGAATAAATCCTATAGAGAGCTACTATTGAAGAAAAAAAAAATAGAGAGATTCCTGTGGTTTTGTGGGTAAAAAAAAAACAACACAAAACTATTTCACATAGCATGGAAACTGTTGCCAATTTAATATGCTTCAGTTACATTTTAAGCAAAACATTAACCTTTTAAAAAAATCTACACATTTTACTGGTTCTGGGTCATGGCTGTTCTTCTTAAATAACAAGTTTTTTCTCATACAAGTTCTTTTTATCGTACATGATATGAGAAAGTCAGAGCACATCACCCAGATAACATCATCTTAAAAACTGAGCTCTACCACAGGTAGTGCCAGCTTTGTCAGTTGGGGTCTTGTCCCAGTCTAGGAGAAGTGCCATAATAGGGTTCTTTCCTCATTCAGTAAAGGTCTCACCATTACACTTTATTGAAAAGACTTTAATATACAATGTGCTTTAGTGAGTCCATAAATAATGGAAAATTATATTTCAGAAAAATAAAAATACTGTCGTGCAAAGTTAGCTTAAGTGCATGTTTATTTCATATATGGTGTTTATAAAGCTTTTTTGTTGTCTTTAAGCTGTGACTCACTCAACTGAAGTATGCATAAAACACTCATTTAACACAAAAACAGTAGTTTATAACAGGTAAAAGTCTGAAGAATGAAAAATAAATCTCATATTAACATAGCATAAATGGATACCAAATAGTCTGTTTTCATAATAAGAAAATTTATGTTTTTTCCTTCCAACTCAGAATCAATTTCCTCTTTGTTGTACTGTTTGATTAAGTTTACACTTTAGCCTTGAAACGTCTCTGAAAACAAATAACCCTGTCTAAAGAGCTGATGCTGGGCAGTGCTCAGTCATTCATTCTCTCCCTTTCATACAGGTTTTGTTTATTACAGTGATAGCTCTTTTAAAGACTGCCTTCCTGGTGTCACCGCTAGTTTAAATGAAAACATTTCACAATCATAGCTGAGTTAACTGTCCAAATGAAAAAGTATTTTGTCTGTATGCTTCTGCCTGCTTGGTTCAAAAGTTTAAGAAAAAGCTGGACTCTTTTTCCTACCAAAATCAATAGTAGAAGTGTGTATATTTTTTCAGAAAAGAAGATTTTTGTGTGTGTGTGTGTGTATATATATATGTATATATATATATCTTTGCATGGTATGCTGCATTTCACACATTTTTCTTATCTATTAATACAATGGAAGACAGGTTTTTTTGCTCATGTCACTAGGAGCTGTAGCCTGTGCAAAGGCAGATTTTTATGCCCAACCAGCCTGATTGTCTTCTGCAGTTGAATGACTAGAACTGGGGATGAGCGCACAGCTGTGAACTCCATTTGTCTTGGTATTAAAGAAGCTTTTAACACAGTAAAAACATTTCGTGTTCAAGTTGGGCCACAGTCTGAAGGGGCAACAGAACAGTTAGATAACGAAGCTCACGGGGTTGTGGTTTGTGCAGCGCTCTGCCTGCAGGGCAGTGACAGGGCTTGTGTGGGACCTGTCATGTTGAACATGTCCAACGGGGACCTGTAGGGTGGCACACTCACTGAGCTGGGAGAGGACACCCAGCTGGGATGCCATCCAGACAGGCCAGGCCAGAGGGATGGCACCAGCAAAACCTCTTGTACCTGGGTGAACAAAATCAAGCTAAGTCCCTGGGAGGAAAGAGCCCCATGCAGAGTTCTGGGCCTTGGTGGCAACAAGGTCAGTAGTGTCCCAGGCCTTATGACAGGAGCTGGAGATCAAAGGAAGTAATCCCCTCCTTCAACATTCATTAAACTTTATCCAGATCTTTGCACCTCTGTGCCAAATACTCCTACCAAAAGGAGGAGGTGCAACATAGGACCATGCAGTGGGCAGGCTGGAGCCATCTGTCGCTGGGGAAGAGGTGACAGCTGTAGGTATAACCAATTGAAGTGAACAGGAATGGTACTTTTTGATCATTGATTAATGTGTTGCTGTGATTAAGCAGTGGCGTAACTGGCTCAACACGAAAAACTTTTACAAAACAAGGGATATATCTGGCATCTAACATCCGGAAATGCCAGCAGTGATACCATCAAAGACTTGTTGTTGCTTTTTACTAAGCTTGATGCTAATGAAAAGTTAATGAGTTGCAATTAAGTACAGAAGGAATTGAAGATTCTTTATCAAAGTTCCTGAATTCTGCTTTGTGAATAACAGTAATTGATAAATGCAAACGTATTGATTTATCCTTTATCCTAATTGCTGTTCTGTGAATGCAGTGGGTATTTCCTCCCTAATTAATAAAAGATTACTTTTGAGAATTTAATTAACTGTTGGGTTCTTCATTCATCTAAAATTAAACTCTGACAATGATGTAACTTAAAAAGAAATCCTTATATGTAATATAAACTACAGAGGCATACATCTACTTGGCAACCTACTATTAGCTTGCAAATGGAAAGACTTATGGCTGGAAAAAGCCAGCTGCACCTGTTGTTTTCCCTGAACAAATCACCCCAAAGTATGCAATCACTCCAGTCTGACACTGCTGTTTGTATTGCTAAGTTTTTCTCCTTGGTAGTGTGTACTTCGTAGAAATGAGTGGAACCACAGAGTTCCCTGAAATCTAACTGGTATATTTATGATTTTAAGAGGGTCGTATGGAATATCTGACAAATGAAAGACTTTGATTCATGAATACTATTAGATTTAAGGAAAAGTGTCTTAAATAATGTTTCTGGAATGTGCTTGTTTTGTTGTTTTCTTTTTCTGGTTTTATTTATTTCTTTATTGTATGTTTGGGGTTTTGGTTTGGTTTGGTTTTTTTACCATCCATGGAGCTGAACTGTGATCTGCGTTTTGCAGGTTGTATATGTCTATTAGCACCACGTTGAAATCTGACCTTGTTTTTTGCTAGTAACCAAAATGAAAAGATTATCCAATTATAAACTTTCCAGGACTAATGGATGCTAATCACTGTTGTGGTCAAGGAGACTTCAGGGAATGGCATTTTTGTGTCACTTGAGCACATTTGTAGGTGAACTTTTGTGCTGACCTGAACCTAGACTGGTTCTGCAGGTTGTTGTGAACTGCATGAGTTGTTGGTAGCTCTGGAAGGGATGTGATCCTCTAGGTTAAGGTGCTAACTCCCTGCTAACTCTTTCCCTCTGCATTTCCATTGCTGAATTTTAAATGCTTTCTACTCTCCTCTGTCTTAAATTGCCTCTTAGTTGCTGGTTGCTTCCCAGGCTCTCCCAGGGGACAGTTCTGCACAAGCACCCGTTCCTCACCATCCCACCTCTGGGCACTGAGTGATAATACCCTGCAAGGAGAATTCCTTTTAATAGGATGTGCATTTGGAAAATAAAGAATCAAATACCGAATCATGACCAGAGTCTTGTATATTGTTACTTTATCACAAATTGAAATTACTGGCGCAGTTGTGTTTGAGCAAAGAACCCTAAGTCGGTGGATTTAATTGTTAACCTGAAATTGGTGTTACTAAGCTGCAGAATGAGTGAACAGAGATAGGAGCTGCTAATGGAAGTAGATGGCCAATGGTTAGAGCTGGAGAGAGTTCTGAGGAAACCCGAGAAGAAAAGTTAAGGCAAAAAGTGTTCCAAATTGCTGCTAATTAAGTATTTGTCCCCCCCCCCCCCGCCCTCCCCCCCCCCTTTTTTTTCCTGTTGTATAGTATTGCTCTTTAAAAATACTAAGGTGTGTCATACTACTTGGCAAGTGACTGAAAATTGGATTATTTTGTTCAGAAAAAGGCATTGCTGTATGAAAAGATATACTAATTAAAATCTCAGTTTTACACCTTGAGGGGTTACTTGCTTGAAGCCAGCTTTGTCTTCAGTGCCTTCATTTTCACGTCTGTTGCTATGTCATTTCACCACTTCTTTATTTTTAGATCTGTTAGCATTGCAGAGTTGTTGTATGTGAAGAAGGCAATGCTTTTCTTTAGGTTAGTGTATTATATGGGAGTCATCAGAATCAGAAAAACCTGATGTTGAAGTAAATATGGGAGTTAAAAGTTGATGTTGGTGTAAATCTGGTCTTTAAAGGCTATCAAAGATGGAAAAAATCAGTTTAATTCTTGCAAGCTGAATGCAGAAGCTACACTTCCACCTCAAAGTGTCTTTACTGAGGTGACAAACTTGATTATCTTGACACAATTCTTCCAAACTTTCCCCAAGCAGATCTTTTCACTGAAAGGCATTTTAAGGACTATTAAAATGAGAGAATCCATGAAGGTTTTCTCTCAGAATTTATAGCATTAATTTTTAATAGCTTCTGAATTATTCTGTTTATTTTATGGTGCGTATAAGAAGATGGTAGATTTTGTGGTTATATTTCAGTGCAGGGAATTCAGGCCAGACTTACTGAAACCTCCCTTGTCACAGACTGGTGCCCGTTAGCACAAGTGGGCTTAGAGGAGCTCAGTTAGTCTTCCTTTCTAGTTTTCTTTTCACCTTTATATGTTCTGTGTCTCATGGTTTGAATGTGCTTTAATTGCGTATAGTTTTCTGTCACTTCTTTACACATCCTTATAACATAATTTTTATTTTAAAACTTCAAGATCAATCAAGAATGCATTGAAGCTAACTATTTTATTATTATTGTTATTATTTATTTACATTATTAAAGCATAAGCACAAATGAAAGGATATTATATAACGTTACTTCTGGCCATTACAGGCAAAAAATACAGCACCAAGAACAGGCAGATCACAGAGCACTGTTTGGCAGAGGGTAGTAAAGAATTTGCTCTTTGGGGGAAAGAATACGTATTCAGAACATTGTTTTACCAATTTCCTTAATGGTTCTAGGCAGAAATTCTAGTCATTCTGTGTCTTCTTTGTTTTAGCTTGTGTTAACCTACCTTCACTAATGGCCATTAAGCTTTCTTGCTGAAGAGATTTTATGCTTAAGTATTGCATTTGCCATGGCCTCCAGTTTAGTTTTCCATGCAGAAAAGAGTTTATGTTTGTTAGCATACTTCATAGGTCCTTATGTTTTAATGGTGAGGTTACAGGTTCCATTCAGGAATTTTCTTGGCTGGAAAGTAACTACTGCTTCAGTTTTCTTAGCTTCATTGACACCAGCTATTGTCCATTATTGGGACTGTGATTGCTTTATTTGATTTTCCCTTTATGTTTGTGATGAGCAGTACCTAATGATGAAGGTTGAAGGAGCCATCAGAGTAACTTGGACCTCACCCCAGATGTATGCCAGAAATAAAGTAGCAGTTTCTCTGTTCCTAATGCACGCTGCAGTCTTTTCAGACATAAGTGCTAGTAATTGGGACCATTCAATGTCAACTGTGTAAATAAACTAATGAATCCTCTACTATGCAAAGCTGAATATTAAGTCATCTGCGTAAAATCTCCAGATTGCTGAAACATTTATTGTCTGCAAGTATGGGTAGACTGAAAAGAATTATTATTTTTCCAGATGACTTGAGCACATGAGGATGCACTACCTGAGCCTTCCAAGGAGTACTGTTGAACTCAGATTACCTGAACCATCATAAATATAAACATAACAAAATCTAGTTGCAGATATCTTTACTGCTGTACTAACAAAAATTAGGCATCAGATACATTTCTAGAGACCAACTAAGATGTATTTAAAATGAAAATCACAAACATATATAGATTTTTTGTTGTGCTATTGGTTAACTCATGAATCTCAGAGCTGCTCACAGGAAAAATAAGAATGCCAAATGGGTATGATGGTCTCTGTGACTAATTGCAGTTTAGGTAGAGGCTCTGGCAAACTGGTTTTGCTATTATAAAAAAAGTCCCCAAGTGAATTCTGTTCTGAGTCATTATTTAAAACTTAATTACACAGAGTTCTGTTTTTGCTTATTTCCTTTCCCATTTCCATACTGATGAGATTTTCTTTTCTTTTTCTTTTTTTGCTTCCAAAGACTGTGATAGTCATGAATGTCAGGGCTGGAGGCGAGTCAGGAGACAGCTCTTTCTCTCCCAGTCTTCAGAGGATGATTATTATTTTCCAGTTGTTCTCTTTCTCTCTCTATTTCTCTCTTTTTATTTATTTATTATATATATATATATGCATATATATATATATATATATAAAATAGTTTGGCTCCTACATATGATAGCATCTACTGCAGCATCATTCCTGAGTGTGTTAGAATTGGAACTTTGCTGGAAGAGGAATTCCTGTAATGCTGAATTCATTTTGGTTTCTTCTTTTACTCACTTTTATTTTGCCCATATTGTTGATGTAAAACATCAGGATAAAAGAGAAATATTGAAACCACAAACACAGATTCTCAGTGTACCTTCCAGATGGGCAGGATTCTGTTGGTCAAGATTTGTGTTTGTCTCCTGGCATTCCAAACCCTACCTATGTTGTACCTATTTTATTATTTATATGTAGTGCTTTAAGTTCTCAGGATTGTATCTTTGATAAATTATAACTCTTCCAAAGGTTATTCTTTTATTAAGAGGTGAGCATTTGAAACACGATGATACAGAAAGCTAGAGAAGTCTACAGATATGCTAAAACAAATTGGCAACTAACATTTGAACTAACACTTTCTTCAGAGTAAAATGTCAGTGTAGTCCTTCATGTTCTTCTCCTCCCTCCAGTCTTTGTTGTGACATCAAAAAATAAACCATCCGTACTTTCACTTATATAATTTCATAAGAGATTTTGAATCTTCAGTTCTTCTCTCTTCTGTTAAAAACTATTAAAGCTATAAATTTGACAAAAGATATCTTGTGCATATCTTCAGATTGCTTAAAGAATCGAACGTGAAGTATCTGCAGATGTGAAAGGCAAAAATCTAGTGTTATTTAAAATTAATAAATGGTAGTAATTTGCTGTGATTTATAGCTGATTCCTTAAAGAATGTGTTGAAGCTCATTTATTATTTCACTTGATTGAAGTATCTGAACAAGCGAAACAACTTTGAACTAAGGTGTTATATATTTTAGCTCTTTTAATCAGTATAGCGTCAGGTCCAATTGCATACCCCTCTTTGGTAGAGTTTATTAAATAATTTACATATGGAATAAATGTGTGAATTCTATTTTCTTCTGTGAATGGTTACTGTATAGAAAAAGGTAAATGCTGTGGAAAAAAGAAACCTACGAGTTTTTGTTATGAGTTGCATGGACAACTGCTCTTAGCTGATTGATCCTTCGGAAATTATTTAATGATTATCATCATCTCACCTGTACAGTGCACCCAAGCCTGCCATCACAGTTGGCACCAGTTGGAAATAGCAGATAGTTCAAATGTTACTGGTTGTGCTTGCACACAGATGCCCCACTGCTTTGTTCTTCTGCACAGCCCATCCCATGGGTGGAAGCAGTTATGCTTGTGTAAATGTTCTCAGGCTTATGCAACCTTTCAAGTGAGGGAAGCAACCAAGTGTGGCAGTGGAAAGGCAGGCACCCTGAAGACAGAATGCCACCAGATCGAGGGTAGTGCTGATGTAACCACTGGGTTAGAAAAATCATGAGCGTGATGTGGTTCAGTACGTGTAAATACTCAGACTATAGACCTGAGAACTCAGGCAAATTCAGAGTTTTACATTATTGAAATAAAGCCAAATCTAAGATGCAAAAATGACAATAGAATCATAAATTAAATTAATTCTGCCTTTTTTGATGGTGTTTCTGGTTGGTGGGCAGAATAAGGTGTTCAGACTGCACTTAAGTCTTTTACATTTAAGAAAAGTTTTGTAAAGGTGAGAAACCTGGAGAGTTTCTTTCTGAATTTGATTTTTTAATTTTATTTAATTTCATTTTATTTTTTAAGTCTTGGAGCTGAGATTGTATTTTTATAGCAGAGCAGTAAATCTCTGGAATGGGGTTTTGTGATAGAAATGACAACTCTGCTTTAATTATAGCATCTTCTAGGCTTTTGCTTTAATACTCTTAACAGGCACTTTTTCTTTTTGGAAGACCATATTAAAGGGTGGTAGAACTTCCCATAGATACTGCTTGTTTTCTGTTGGAGGGTTCACCTGTCATTGAATGGCCGACTGGACTCCTTCTGCCCGGTTTACTTTACCAGGGTGAATGTTTTCAGACTTGTGTGAAATATTTTAAAATGACTCTCAGTACATTGAAGGTGAAGCCTATTTTGTATTATATGTGCTATACAACTATCTCAGTAATCATACGAGGGAAAATAAAGCACTGGCACATAGTTCTAAGGAAGCTTTAACATCTGCAAAATTAACTTGTCACTAATTCTGCACGCTTCACTTGCTAGAAAATGTCCCTCTCTGAAGCACTAAACTTTTTTTTCAACATTACATACCTGTCTTTGATTTGCATCTAAAATTGTTTTCCTCACTGATCTTGCTCTTTTTGTGCCTTTACATTTATTTCTCATTTTACACTGAAAATACACACCATCTGGTTACTTGCTCAATTTTGTAAAGAAAAGACTTCATTAATTTACGATTTTAACTTCTGCACCTGTGACTTCTATTTACTCACGTACCAATGGTCGCCCCTGAATGGCTTAGAAGCATTCTGCTGGATATGAAATGTCTGTGTGTGTGCATCTCTCTCTTCTTTAGGTAGCTGCAGGTCAAAATGCAGGAGAGCATTGGGTGAGATCTCTAATCAGCTCTTTTCCTGCAGACCAAGAAAACACCACATAGTAAACCACATGGCATCAGCAACCAACTCTTTCTGCTTCACATGCTAAAGATCCTCTACCATACCCGGCTCTTTATGTAGGAATGTAAACTCGTACTTCATGGGTGCCCAAAAAAGGAAATTTCAAGCTTTCCAAATGCTTTGTTTGGATTAATAACATCTCTAGTCATGTTTCTTTAATCCCAGGGGCACAACCGTTACTTAAGTTAATAACAGTATAATAACCTGTTTAATATGCCACAGTAAAAATGCCTTCTCTTAGCTAACTTGTAACAAATTTTCACTCTTGTACTTCAGCAGTAATTTATTTTCCAGGCAGAAAAGAGAAGACTTGTATTTTGAAACTAAGAGAGCATTGTTTTAAGCACTGTATGGAAAGTGTATCGTATTCTAAAAATATTACTTGTATACATACATGTGGTTATTCAAAAGCAGAGACTGCACTGTTTGTCTCCTAATGTTAATTTCTACTGTGTAAGGCAGTGGCAGATGTGATTCATTGACTCAAAGCAGTAGAAAACTTCCCACAGCAGTTCACCAGAACCTGACAAACTGAACTTCATTGGTGCTCAGTGGTGTGTTAATTACATTAGTTTGAAGTGCTCTTCCTACATAGCTCAAGTTGGCTATCTGAAAACTAAGAGAAAAGGAGTTGGGTTGGTTTGGGTGTTGCTGTTCAGAAGAGTACCTCGGGGCTTCAGAAAAAACTGATGAAAGCCTTGATACTTGGGAAATTTTGTTAAGATCCTGTGTAGGAGGTGTCGGCATGGCAGGGAGGGGTCAGCCCAGTGCTTTGGGGTGCTGGACTGGGAGGGTTTTGCATATGGAATTGACTTTTGGGCACCCCTGGGCCACATGCGCTCACACTGCTTCATCCCATGGATGAAGTAATTTATTGTGTATAGATTCAACCTGAAACACAACCAGCTTTGCAACATAGGCTTTTGTTTGCAGATGTGTTTTTTTGTGTGTATGCGAGGGGGTGCTTTTTTGTTTTGGGTTGGTTTTTTTGGATGTTTTTTTGGTGTTCTTTTTTTTTTTTGTTTTGTTTGTTGTTTTTTTGAGGGGCGTAAATATATATATGCTCATGGCTGGAATCACTAGTGTCACATCTAAAAGCCTTTAAAATGAACAAGGAAGGCATTTTATTTATTTATTTATTTATTTGAGAGTGATGTGTCACGGACTATTAAAATGCTGAAGGAGAGTAATGACCAGAAAGGAAGCATATTCCCCACAGGGAAAATCAAGCATGGGATGGTTTAATGGCTAGGACGCTGGAGAAAGAAGATTGGGCGTCTTCTGTCTGAGAGATTTCGGTTTTAAAGTAGATTATAAATAGGTTCCGAATATCTTTTGGCGAATCATAGAATGGTTGAGGTAGGAAGGTACTTCTGGAGATTGCCCAGCCTGACTCCCTACTCACGGCCATGCCACTCAGATGCTGAACCCACCCCAGATCAGAGACTCGACCACTTCTGTGTTCAGCCTGTGCCAGCACTTGTCCACCCTCCCTGTACCAAACCTTTTTCTTAACTTTACATGGTATTTCTTGCATTTCAGTTAGGTTCCTGCTTTGCAGAAGAGGCTGTTTCCAAGAGCACCATGTTTACACGAAGGGTGCTCAGTTAGAATGCAATGTGCAGTGATTCCAGTTGGATTTCACATCAGCAGTATTGATTCCAAAATCAAACCACTGTTGTTTATGTTGTTAGAGCTGGATTCTACATCACAGTTGTCCCGTGCTTAGGAGCATTAATATAAATTATACATATGGAGTATTGGAACCTTATTGTAGCTCCTTAAAAACTTATATTCAGAGAATATTCACATTTGATAAAGACTTCATAGTGGAAGGTCTTAAAAATAACTGCTTACAAAACAGTTGAGGTTTTTCAAGGGAGTGACAGCCCTTTGTAGTCTTGGTGCAGCTGAGCTCTCATGTACTCACTGGCTCTCCACTTCTTCTCTGCCTTCTTCACTCATTTCCCACTCCAGTTGTGTGATTAACTTTCCATTTGTGCTTGTTTCGTCCCTGCTTATTTGCTCCATTTCTTTCTGTGTGACCTACAGTGTGAGCACTGCTCATCAGCCCAGAGCTCCTCTCCAGTCTGTCAAGTTCCTTCTCAAGCACTGAACTCTTTCCACTCAGTGATCTTACATTGTTGATAAAACAATATGCAGAACACCATCAGTATCGTGGCAAGGCTTGTTATACAGCACTTAATCTGTCCTGCACTTGATGGAGCAACAAAACGATCGACAAAATGCTTTATACAGGAAACATGAACAACTCGCTCTTTAATGTGAGACTCTTGAGAAAAATATATGGAATTAACATGCAAAAATTTCACTGCATTTCTCAGTTACCATGGCTGGAAATGAGGAATGTCTGTAATAATTTAGTCACGAGTTCCTGTCTTACTGCTTGTTAAGCATTTCTCTTAAATAACTATTAGTAGTTTTGCTCTGGTAGTATTGATTTGTGTATGTTAGTTCTAGCCTTGAAATAACAAGGTCCCATGCTGGTTGCTTGGGATGTTGAAGCATACATTTTCAAATTAATTGTGAAGATTTTACCTTAGCTGTGGTGTTTTCCCTGGTTTGCGCTGTTCCATTTTTTTTTCCTTTGGAAATTGTTTCCAAGATGACGGTGAATGGAATTTTCTTTTCATGTGTTCAAATACTCCAAGTCTTGGCACCATTCACAAGCATGGAGCTGGCAGAGAAGTTTGGTTGGCTCTGCCTGGGCGTTTCCAGAGGAAAGCACCTAGCAGCTGAGGCTTGAAATAACATTGCCTGAGGTCTGGAGTTAATTCTTTGGAGTGGCAGTAAAGAACGTGGTTATCTGTAGTATGCAAGAGGCCAGGGATTCTGTAGGTGTACATGCAACAGTGAAAGAAAGAAAAAGTATGACGGGCAACATTCTGTGCAGTGTTAATTCTTAAGCAATGGTGTTAGTAATGCAGGCTAATGATAAGGGATTTAGGCCACTTCTCTTTTTTTCTTTTCTTTTCTCTCTTTCTTTTTTCTTTTTCTTTTTCTTTTTCTTTTTCTTTTTCTTTTTCTTTTTCTTTTTCTTTTTCTTTTTCTTTTTCTTTTTCTTTTTCTTTTTCTTTTTCTTTTTCTTTTTCTTTTTCTTTTTCTTTTTCTTTTTCTTTTTCTTTTCTCTTCTCTTCTCTTCTCTTCTCTTCTCTTCTCTTCTCTTCTCTTCTCTTCTCTTCTCTTCTCTTCTCTTCTCTTCTCTTCTCTTCTCTTCTCTTCTCTTCTCTTCTCTTTATTTATTTTCCTATGAGAGATGATTTTCGTTTGACAATCCTTCATTTATTTTGGGGACTTAAAAAATACAGCTATGGGAAAATATACATCATTTAATCTATTTGAAGCTCGTGCCTTGCTCAACCCAGAGAAGCACACTCAGTTTCAGGCTTTTAACACGTAGCACTCGGGCAGCATGGTTTTGACGTTAAAAGGGAGCAGTCCCCTGGAAGAGGGGAGCATTTGTTGGTTGGGAAAGGAGCACAGGGGATCCTGGGGCAGAGGTGCCCCAGCCCTGGGCAGCATTCCCCCCACACCCGGGGAGGAGCCCCCGCATACCCCGGGATGAGCATCTGCTCCCCAGGGCGCTGGGCTCTGCGCGGAGCAGTCTCGCCTGCTCTCCCCTCGCAGGCATTTGCATTCCACAGGTCTGGGAGATGTGGGCTGCGTGACCACCCCGCGCCTGTTGTTTAAAACTGCTCAGACTGGCAGCACGCCGCTGCAAACCCAGCTGCGCTGCACGCACCGCTCCCCAACCTCGGTGCTGGGAAGGATTTCTTAGAAATTGCTTTTTGGAGCAGGTAAATTCCTGCAGAGTCAGAATGTCCAAACCCTCGCGCTTGGCTCGACCTCTATCAGCGAATGCAGCTCCTAAATCACCTTTGTCTCGGAAAGAAGACTTTAACAGCCGATCAAGGAAAATTAGTTTAGGTGAAAAGATGTTGAGAGCTGGCAGTGAAGGAAACCTGGTGAAACAGCATCAGCAGGTGGAAATCGCAGAAGTGCTTGTGCCACGGAGGGCTCCTCTGCTGAAAGGTAACCTTTTATTCCATGCTGCAAGATGAATAATTAAATGGATTTGTGATTACTGGTTTTTCTAATAATCCCCGAAACATCAGTTATTTTACAGTTGTGTGCATGCGTGTCTGCATGTTGTACCATAATCCATCAGCTAGGAACATCACACATTTGTTTTGAAAATAAAAGGACTCAGCGTTTCTGTTGTTCATTCGTGGCCGGGTGCTTGTATACAAGCTAGAAATGTTTGTCTATAGAAGTGGTGAATCAGAATGCTTTGCAGTCTAAATCAGACGCTGTGTGGTGAAGCTTTATATGAAACGATAATTGGAAAATCTGCACAAGTGTCAGAAAGATTAAATATTGTGGGAAAATGCACATCAGTGCAGTCAGAGAATCCCAGACAAGGAAAACTCCCGTCTGTGGGTCCTAATCAGGCAGCTATGAGTTGATTTCTTCTACAAAAACTGAACAGCTCAGGAGTGTTTCAAAACGCTTACATGCTTTTAGAGTGCAAACAAATGGGGACACTAATGAAGGTTACAGTCTTCTCTCAGTTGTATGTTAAGCAGTGGGCTGCAGGGGCATTGCTACTTTCTCTTAACTTAGTTTTTGTGGCGTTGCTCCTTACAACTAACTGCGCTGAAAAGTAGCTATTTAAGCTGCAGGGTGAAAAATGAAGGTAAATTTCCCTGATACTGGGAAGTAAAAGTAGTAGTATTCTAATTGGACTCAGAATAGATTTGGTATTTAAATATGAATGAGAGGTAGAACCCTTTCAATCCCGAATAGAAATCTCTACCCCTTCCATCCTAAATCCATAGGAAGAAAAAAATCACAGACCTTTGTAACTTGAAACTGTATTTTCCTTTCACACATATGGCATCCAAGGTTACAGTTTCTGTTCCTGGCTGAATAAGGTTTAAAAGATCTTTTATTCTTTTTTTTCCCCCTTCTGCAATGTGACTTTTATTATTTCCCAAAGAAGGGAGAAGTGATGACACCTAATCTTACTCACGGAGATGGATGATCTGTTTGTTTCTACAAAGGAAGCTGGGTCTGAAGCACTTTATTAAAGGCAGAAAGAGAGCAAATAGAAAAACTGGAGATGGGAGGGCCTAAACTTCTGGTCTCACTCAGAGATTGTCTCACTTGTTCAGCAGTGTAATGTGGAAACCTATTTTTGATCTTTGGATGTATGCAAGGAATTAAAACCTTTATTCAGGAAAAAGAAAACAAACAGGCATACAGTGTTTTTCTACATGGTAACTAAGTATTTATTGATGCTTCGATGAAAGGTGTTTCCTAGTCAAGTTTTACTAGATTTGACAACTTGCATGCAAAACCCAGCAATGGCATACTTATGGCTTTCACTAAGTTAAAGGTTTGGAAAAGCAGTTCGTCCCCTCGTGTTATCTCATTTATTTGGTGCCTTGAGAAAATGAAGGTATGTAGGATTCCCGGAACAGCAAGCGTGTCCTTTTAAGGGATGTGATTTTTACAGAGCTCTGGGGCCTGCTTTTACTCATTTTGTTTAAATGCTTTTGGGCTATCTACCACTTTACAACTGACTGCAAGGGTTGCACTCAGCGCTTCATGTTTTAGGTGAGATTTCTCCAAAAGAAACTTGATAACCTAGCGGTTATCAGTAGTGTTGCAACCTGGCATACGCTTTCAGTATTTATAGCATGAGGCTTACTGTTTTCTGTAGCATGAGTTAATCCCTGCTCTGTACTGACTCTGTATTTTGATGATTCGTGTACATTAGCCAAATGTTACAGTGAGTTGTTTTTGCAAGGGATGTGGAAGAACAAATATTGACTCTGCTGAAGTATTGCAAAGGAGGTGGAAATGTGAAGTGTGGGGCTTACCTCTGAAAATGCAGCTGGCCCCAAATGGAGCCAAAGAATTGGTAAAACTGATGGGGAAGATGCTTCTCTGCAAGATGTGGGTTCAGAGCTGGATGGTGGCGGAGTGGCAGCTTTGACAGAAACTAACAGAAATTGTAAGATACAGAAGCCATGGGGCAGCTCCTTGAAGATAACGTAACATACCGCAGGTGCCATGTAAGTAGTAGCCAATGTGCATTGGTGTTGTCTTATAGAGGAAATGAAGGGAAATGGGAAAGGTGCCAGAGGGTAGATATGGGCTGAATATGATGGCTTAAATAGGAGATGTGTGAAGGGGAGGCTGAGAGCTCCAGTGGGAGGAGGATTGAGGTTTGGTGGAAAGCAAAAAACAGAGGGTTGGGTTTTTGGAACAACAGGTGGAAAAGTGGAACTGGAATAGGAAAATCTCAAAAGTCTCTGCCAGGTGGGAAGCAGGGTTCTGAACAAGCTGAAGTGACCTGCTTGACCAATCTTTGTCATACAAAGTGGTGAAACCTTGTGGCCCACATCTGTACTACCCCAATAATCCTGCTCCGCATGGGACAGCAACCTGCAACCATTTGAGTTCTACTGGTGAACTTGGTGCATTTCCAACAGTAATATGGTGGCATTTCTTGTATCCTTGAACCTCTATTAAATTAAAACCAAAAAGCTGCTGAATGGTGTCAATAAACACCTCTCCAGCAAAGCTAAGTGCTCAACAGACAGGAAATCCAAAATTGTGAGTACACTTTAAATGGGACTGTAAAGCATGATGATTCATTTTAATTGTGGTGGTATGTTGGGGCTTTTTTTCTGCAGGATCCCTGACTTGTGTTGTGCAAATGATGAGTTGTGCTCAACAGATAAGTTGGATTACACAGGCAGTAAGGGAGATAGTGGCAGAGAAAAAAGGCCTTATAATTAAAGCCATTAAAGGCTGGAGTGGATTTATCTCTGCCTCTGCTGCAGAGCCCTGTGTGATGTAGGACATACTGCGTCAACTCTTACAGGTGAATACTGGCTGAGTGGATTTACTTTTTGTTCTGGTTTCTGGGTCTGCAAATCTGAGACCATGGGTCTGATTTGCATTGCTGAATATCCATAATGGCAGCTGAAGTCAGTGACAGCTGTGATTTTGTTGCATAAAGTACAAAGGATTTGAGAAGGTCACCTTTAACTTATCTTTTGCACTTTTCCTGAATTTAATGAACATCTTTGATCACAATTTCTGCATATGCCATCTTCTCATCTCACTGAAAACAAAGGGTGGAAAGGATGTAGAATAAGATCTTTACATTAGCAGGAACTGTTGTGAGAATGGCATTTCACACTTGCCTGCTTTCGTATGTGATAAATACTGAGGCCTAGGCTGCAAAATTTCTTGCTTGGTTGTCAGGTCAAGGTCAGACAAGCAGGTGGCACATAAACCCCCAAGTCCAAGCCCTGAATGCAAACTCAGCTCTATTGGAGGAGTTCTATGAAGGAAGGCACAACATGCTGTAGGACGGCCAGGCTGCCTTTTCCCTTAGGCTAGCATAGAGGGGAAGCAGTCCAGAAGGTGCAGCCATCACTGTTGCAGAGGGACATCTCTTCCCAGAAGTAGCAATGATTGCTTGGCCAGCTGAGTGCCCTGTGGTACTCTGAACTCAGTACTGTCACTGGGCGAGGAAGAGGGTTGTCCTGCTCTGCTCTGTGCTTTGCAGCCTCACGCATGGGGGGTAGGAACAGGTTCTTTACCAGAGGGCTGTGGGCATGGTCAGAGTTCAAGGAGTGTTTGGACACCACTCTCAGGCATATTTTGTGTGGAGGCATGGTTTGGACTTGGTGATCCTTGTGGGTCCCTTCTAACTTGGGATTTTCCATGACTGTGATTCTATGAACTCTTTTTGCCTATTCTGACTTTCCTTTAGCTTCTTGCTTTGTCTTCTTCCACTTTGTCCTCACACTGGCAAACTGAGTGGGATGCAGCTCCAAACTGGAGGTGGCCAAGCAAAGCTTCTCGCTGCCCACTCTTATGGAGATCTGGAGCTAGGGCTTTTTCCTTCAAACCAGGTACTGTCAGCAGCACCAATGACTCTGAAACTGGGTGCTGGGGGGAACCAGCACATTAGTGTCCAGATTTTGGAGGAAAAAATAGAGATAAGTAAACCTTTCATTTTCCATTCTGTTTCAGGTCTGAATCAAATAAAATATTTCTTTCACCTGTGGGATGTTTTACTGATAGAAGAGCATTATGAATGTTTGTCATCCATACTTTTATTTGATAAAAGCAAAGACTACAATAACGACTGACTTTTCAATTTCCTTTTACTGTTTTATCTTACTGGGTATTGATATTTGTTTCATTACTGGTCTTCACATCCTCTCACTTTGCTTTATTTTTCACTCTGTATTCTTCCAAATCATCTTCTTCCCTTGTTCTGTCTGTGTTCTTTACTTTGCAGACTATGATGATTGAAATGCAACTCCAACACATTTAGAGTAAAACTCTTGGTGTCTCATATTCAGTTAAGTCCCAGACTAGGCAAGGTTAGTTTGTCCCATCTCTAGTTATTAGACTGGGTACAGCTGACTTTAGTTATATCTTGGGATAAAAATCTGCAGGCTCTTCAGGCAAAACAAGCAATAACAGCACCATGAGAAGTAGAATTAACTAT
This sequence comes from Excalfactoria chinensis, assembly GCF_039878825.1. NCBI lineage: Eukaryota > Metazoa > Chordata > Aves > Galliformes > Phasianidae > Excalfactoria > Excalfactoria chinensis. The sequence goes on from NC_092826.1 coordinate 125,550,708, forward strand.
GACTTTACCACCACACTTTTGTGGCAAGCTCAAATAGTGACTGTATAATCCGTATGTGTAATGCTAATTATCTCAAACCTTGTTATGGTTTTAAAATAAAGAAATGGTCATGGGCAAAGTTTGGAAATTATTCTTCCTGATATTCAAGTAAAACCTAGAGAATTTTTAAAGGCCAAATTATCTCTCAAGAGCTTCCATTTCACAGCTTTTCCTGACAGAGATGTACCTACAAATACAGAACGCATGTAAGATTACGGGTTAAAATTTCCAAAAAGCTTCACTATTAAAAAAATAGCAAAGCAAAGAATATGTTTATTTAGCCTACAGTATTCTCGTTTCCTCTGCAACTGTTTAATATTCATCAAGATAGTAAATGCAGATCTTATAAGTACTTGTATATACAAATGTTCATTATCGTACATATTTAATAGTAGCTGACTTTTTTAGCACCAGAGCATATTTTTCTGCTTCTAAAATGCATATGTAAAATGAAATAAACTGCAATCAAACATAAATTAGAAATATGACTGTATTGTACAGTAGTCTGAAAACCTGTGATGAAACCAGGGTTGGTATCAGATATGTGCATTCCAGTATGGTTAATTGTTCAAAATTTCAAGCTTGAGACACGCAAATCGATAAGGCTCTTATTATTTCATTTTAGTATATGAGTACAAGAAATGAACAAAACATTCTGGACCTTTTGATATTAAAATACAAAAGGAATCTGGCTAAAAACTTCTCGTGCTGGAGAAGAACATTATTAAAATACCTCTGGGAATTTAAAAGTGCATTGCAGAAACAAGGATCAGTTGTGATTCTGCGCACATTCTTTCATCACCCATGTACATTTATTTCCATGGCCATTGCTGTTTGGCAATGTAATGCAATATATTAGCTAGAGTTATGGATATTGAAGACTGAATGTCTGGACATTTTTTTAGGTGACATATGTTGGGGCAACTACTGTTCTTGTTTGCTGTGAGGTTATGACTCAGTCCAAAGCACCAAGTATACTTTAGCTTTCTTAAGCATAGTTTACTGCAAGAAAGAAAAAAAAAAAAAAAAGAACTGGTCACATCAAAGCACTCTGGCAATTCTTCTTTCGTCTGTAACCTTTTTACTTATTATCTGAACTTGTGCAATTACGATGGTGAAGAAAGTCTCTCAAAAAAACAAACCGTCCTGTGATGCACTACATAGCCTGTATGCTGTATAGGTTACTTTGGCCAACATTTGACTGTAACTGTTAAATACTGCACATTTTTTTCTATAATTTTTTGAAAATTACTGGATAAGGGAAGACCTAATTATTATTATGTTCAGGGAAAAGTGTGTACTCAACTCTTCTTAGCCATTAGGGAATTCATGTGTGGGTGAGACTTCATGAAAGCTACACACGGGGGGAAAACTCAGGTTGTAGCTCACAGCTTAGACAACTCACCAAAGAACCAAATTCAGACTGTGGATGAGATTGCATAAATTCTGATGGAAACACTGTGGAGCTGAATGCGTGCTGCAGTCTAATTCAGTTTACAAAGTCAGTAGTCACTGTAAAAAAAAAAAAAAAAAAAAAAAAGTGCATTGGAAACCAGGTTCTAGTAGTTGCACTGCTTACAGAACTTTCTTCAGTTGCATAAGTGTATCTACCTCAAAATCTCTTCCTTTGGGACCTGTTAGAATTGGTAGGAGAGCGTGATACATCCCCCGGGGAAGCTCAGGATCTTCTGTTTCTTATTTTATATGGGCTAATAACATGGGTTGGGGGAAAATCACACCAAATCCTGCAACTCCAAAATACTTTAAATCATCAAAACAAGGGAATTTTGGACAGACTATGATTGGGGAAAAAAATTGGTACAATTTCTGTAAGGATTGATTTTTCTTTAAATTGTGGCTCTCTGGAATCATGCAGAGGTTTTCAAGTTTAACACAAATTATTAGGGAGATGAATAGGTAGCACAAATTGTAGGTACTTAGAAGTGTCTGATGAACATAATGTAGTAATACATTTTTGCCATACATTGGCTGCAAGTAAATATTTAATATAGAGTATGTAACATTTATGTGTACGCATAGTTTATACTAGTTTAAGATTTGAGTGTTATGGTTCAATGTGAACAACAGTATTTCAATACAAGAGGTTTCAGGATATGGCAGCCAAACCTTAACATTTAAATCTGGATGAATTTTGCAAAATTTGCATAAGAAGCTTCAATAATAATGGTCTCATCTGCAAAACCCCCTATTGTATTGTCATTTCTGCAAAATAATTTCTCCCCAGAGCTAATGCTATAAGTACAACTTATATAATCTTTAACTGTCTTGTTCCCAAGGCAAGAGCTAGAGTTTTGAATTGAAACTGTGCCATTCAGGATTACGCCTTTATTTAAGATTTTTTGATATTCTAGTAGGTTAAGATGTTATTTGTGAGTTCAGTTTTAGTCATACAAATACAAGGAATTGTATTGTTACACAAGACAAGGATTGCCCTCCAGTTGAGAGTTTGAAAGTGGAAAGAACATCATGTATATGTGACAGGAGTAATGACTCCCAGGTATTTAATATGCCCCATAATTGGTATGTTTGTCTATTGTTTCATTGCATTTCATTGTGGTGGATGGGTTGTGGTACTCTTCTAGACAGAACTGTGAGCTCCTATCATTTTTTGTTGTTCTTGCCTGCTAATTAAATGACGAGATTGACTGGACTTTCTTCAATTTTATTCCCAGAATTAATGAAACCATATTGTTTGAGTTTGAAAAGCAATGTGAAAACTCAATCCAGTAGAAGGTTGTAAAATCACGGAATTGGGTTGGAAGGGACCTTAAAGACCATCTATTTTCAACTTTCCAACAGGGTTACAACACACCAGCTCAGGCTGTCCAGGGCTCCATCCAACCTGGCTTTGAGCGCCTTCAGGAATGGGGCACCCACAGCTCTCTGGGTAGCCTGTGCTGGTGCCTCACTGCCTTCTGAGTAAAATTTCCTCCCAACATCTAATCTAAGTCTCTGCTCTCTCAGTTTGGGAAGTTTGTTGATAAAAACAACCCTTGGTATCTATAGTATGATCAGAGAAAGGTTGCCATTATTGGTCTACTGAAGAGTCTCGTTGCTACCCTTCAGAGTCTCTCTCGTTAGCCAACATTTCCTCTGTGATGCAATTTTTCAAATCTGGACTTGGACCTCCATCCCTTTAAGGAAGCTTTATGTTATTTTCCCACAGATAAAAAATTCTAAGTCCTACTGCAAGTGCATTATTTTTGGACAATGTCATAGTAGTGTTTTTAATTTCTGATTAAATTCTGGATCTACTTTTTGCTATTAATCATCTCCCAAATCTTAAAGGCATGTAGAAGCTTGTGGGCTTTTTTTTTTAGGTTTTGTTCTTTTTTTTTTTTTTTTTTTTTTTCTCAACTGGGAATGATGATTCATCCTAACTGCTCTTAATTCATGAATCATTTCTTCTGTTTTAAGGGTAAGCCCTTAACACTGGCCCCTTTCGAATCTCCTGAGGGAATTCAGGTAAATATTAATAGTGCAGAAATTTTCATTAGTTCTTGGAGTACCCTAGGATAAGATTCATGAAATCTAGCATACTACCTGTTTTATTGCTTCCCTATTTAGATTTTGTTACTGGTGTTAATTATGAAACACACAGAATCACAGCTTGCTCTCTCGGTGAAATCTGATGTGAGAATGGCATTCAAAATTCTGCTTTCCCCATACTATTTGTTAAAAACTGTCTTTCCCTACTGAATAATAGACAAATCTTTTCTTAGCCTCTCTTCTAATTGCTAAGGCATTCAAGGAGTAAGTAATGACCCAGGACTGCTGTTCTTTTTAAGTAAATGGAGAAAACCAAAGACCCATGTTATAACTTCCCCATTTTCCTCCTCTGGGAAAAAAAAAAAAAAAAAAAAAAAAAAAAAAAAAGAGAGAGAAAGAAAGAAAGAAAAAGAGAAAAAAAGAGAAAAAGAGAAAAAGAAAAAGAAAAAGAAAAAAAGAAAGAGAAAAAGAAGAGGAAAAAGTAAAAGAAAAGAAGCAGCAGTTATTAAAACAGTATTTAAAGGGGAAAGAAGAGGCAAAGCTGCAGATCCAGAATGCACAGCTAGCAGACTGGACATATGCAGAGTATTAATATGTAGATGTTTAAGAACAGACAATGTGCTATTACTGAGGAATGCGTGTTTTACAATAGCCATCTCCTGCTTACATTGGCTATGATGACATCCTGGTTTAGATGACATTTATCTTGTGCCTGATATTCCGAGTTGGAGATTATGTAGTTTCTGTACATAGCAGACCTCTGACACAGCAAAAGCTTTGTAGGCAGTTAGAACTTTGGAAAGGGACCTCCTCAGACTGCTACCTTCCAGTTTATCTGCTGCATCTAAATCTGAGCTAGACTCAACTCAATTGTTTGTCTAAACTGAAATCTAACTTTGTACTGCTTTGTAATGCTTCTTGCTCGAAGATGCAGAGGAGGGAGGTAACCCAAGGATGTGAGCATAGTGATGCTGTGCAAATCAATAGGCACTGCCTGGCCAATGCACATCTCTAAAAAGGACTGTCTGGCTGGCAGCATCCCAGCCATAACCTTGAAGATCCTGAGTGGGCAGTAAGGATCTGGAATGTGCCTCGCCTCCTTTTGTGGCTGCGCATTTATCTGTTGGCAATTATGTAAGGCCTAAATGCTCCCCATGTCCCATTATGTGTGGATGCCACTGCCTGGGGATTAGGACCTGTCTCTTAAATCTCACCTCTGTGTGGACCCCAGTGACTCAGCCTTTTCCAGACATGAAGCTTAACACAACCCTTCATTCATGACTTCTGTCTTTTAATTATGGTAGTATAGTATGTACCAAGCATTGGGATGGTTGTTCAAACAGCAACTAAAGGCATTAGAACTAATGCAGCAGTTTGAAACCAAAGTCCAGGCTCCCCCAAAAGCATTTCCAATCCAATAAGTCGCGTGCAGTCCTATCAGTTATTATTTTGTAACTCTGATTTACCAATGAAAGTATGAGAAATGACCTCATCCACCAGGCGGTCGTGGCACCATGTATGCAGTTTGTGAATGAGCTGTGTAGTTCCTGCATTGTCTAGCTGTTTCCTGCTTGTTGTGGCTGACCACGCGTATGCTGTCTGAAATTAACTGAGATTTATCTGCCACCTCCAATCCCTTTCTTTTATTTCTTTTTGTTAAAGTGTAAGCAGTTCTGTGATCCAACTTAGATCTTTGTGCTGATTTACCTCTTCTTTTACCTTTTGATCTCAGTTTGGATAATTATACTTCCTGATTTTCAGGCTTGTGATGGCTCACTTTAAATACCAGTCTTGACCTTGCTAGCACTCACTGACCTCTCCTTCATGGGACAGGCCTGTATTCAGCAGTGGTTTGTGGTGCTCACCATCAGACCAGAGGCTTGGTGTGGGGCCAAGATACAGCGTTTGTGCAAATCAAGTGACTGATTTGGAAAGGTTTGTCTACATGACATCAGAAATCCTTCAGGATCAAGGAAATTGAATGAACTTGAACAGTGGTGATGCTGGAATGCTAGAACCAAAACCTTTCTTTGTAGATCTCTGTAATGCTTTATCATATTTATTTTCCAAAGTTAAGTCAGGGTATTGCTACTGGCAGGTTTTTGCAAGTGGAAGGAGACCTGGCAGTAGTGGACAGTCTGTTGCTACCTAATACAGATGTTCAACCAAAAGAGTGCGGGATAGCAATTGTCTGTGTGTGTCTCTGTGTTTATTGTCAAGTCAGTGAGGTTCCTAGGGAAATCACAGCCGGGGAGGTGTTACTTCAACCTGGGTTGCTGCTCCAGTCATTATTGTCTTTCATGTGTCTTGTTCTTCGTATGACTGCAAGCAAGTAAGGACAAGAACAACCTATCACATACAGGAAAGAAGTCAGGAGCGTAGACCAATAAGAACCTGCCAGTGAAGGAGCCTTTCCTGTCACTTAAGTCAGTCCTTACATAAGAGCATGTGGTGAGCATCTTCTTACCAAGTCACTCATGTTCAGCTGGGTAAACACGTGCAGCTCCTGAGAACATTTCTGGGAGACATGGTAGTGATAGTTGCCTTATTGCATTGATTTATGTCTAAGTCATGAGAGTTGTAACGCAAAGCTTGAGCTGGTTCATGAGTTCCACAAGACTCACAAAGTCAAGTGATCAGGGTCTGCATGTTGCATGAGTTCCCCTTGGATGCCTGCTGACATGACCTTGTACACACTTCTAATCTTGCAGCTTGCTGCAGGAATACTGAGGGTTGCCTTCTTGTCTGCTAGGACATGGAGCTGCTCCCTGAAAATCATCCAGGTGCTTTATTTAGTTATATCCTCCTATTTAGAGAATCAGAGTCTGTGGCATAAACCTAGATCTCCCTTTTTACTCACTTGCTGAATCTATACCATGCATCCAGTGATAAAATTGGTGGTCTGTAATCATCTTGTTATCTTGTTTATTTATTAATTCCAGCAGAGCCTTGCATGAGAATTGTAAAATAATAATAATAATAAAATAATAATAAAGGCTTTGTTGTTTTTGTTGTTTTTTTGTGTGTGTGTTTTTTTGTTTGTTTGTTTTTTGTTTTTTTTTTTTTGTTTTTTTTTTTAGTTGGTTAATAACTTAAAATATAGAAAATCATCATTTGTCAAAAGAGGGAAGTTCCACCAGTGCAAAGCTGAAAGCTTTTGGGAAGAAAATGTGGGCAGCTCCAGGCTCCTTTCTTGATGTGATACAGAGCATCATTCCATCCCAGCCAACTTATGAAGACCCAGAGAACTGAAGTGCAGTAATAGTTCTGTAATATTTAATACTAATTCAATAATAGTAATTGTAATAATTTCTGTGTTTTCCACTCAATAGTGACACAAGAGTTAAATTTCAAGTGCCAAGTTCTAAAAAACTCTATGGATTTATGATTTTCTTGCCTCTTCCCCTTTTAGTCCACAAGCAGAAGTCTTATTACAGGTGACAGGTTAGAGATATTTACAAGCCCTCAGGGAAAATATTGGCAGCACGTAGCAGGTGCAGCCTTAATTTTCACTCTTGATCTCTGAATGTTTAAGCGCACAGTGATAACACCAGTTGGTCTTTTATCTTCCTCAAAAAGTTGTGTAGTGCTTATCATTAAATTGAGTGTAGCCATATCCATGGCAGTTGGAGCTGTTCTGCACTTCATGGCATGTAAGATCTCATATCTTTATATCCTATATAATCTATAGATTTATTGTATAGAATAATTCTGATAAAATGTTATCTCACAGTGGAAGCCCTGTCAAGATACTTGTTTGAAAGTTAAACCTGAAGTTTGCCAATTGCTTTAAAATGATGCTGCTAGGTTGTGTGGCCGATGAGCTGGAGCATTCAATAAGTTCTCAGACTGTGTTCAGAGAGATAGGAAAGGGAGTTTGCCCAAGTGTTCTTATCTCATCAGGAGGCACACTGTAACCCACTGCAACAAGAAAATGCAACCAGCTGATAGGACTAGATATTCTTGCATCATTAAAGAAGCTAATATATGAAATGAAAGATCTCTTAGATTGTACCAGAACTATTTAAAGAGATTTTCTTCATCCTCTGAAAAGTATTTGAAGAGGTTTGTTTATGGTTCTCATCTGTATGCTTTCTTAGAAGACATGAAAAGGCACAGATTCACTTCCAGTTTGAGTGACCTTATACACACGTTTGCTGTCGCTGCCATGAATGTGAGTGGCGAAGGTGGAAGGGGGTGACCTACAGGTAGTGTCAATGTGGAGATGCAGTCTGCTCATTGCCTGGTCAGAGGAGTCTGATGGTGAAAACGACCAGGTGGAAAGTGGAAGGCAGTGTAGAGGATAATGTGTCTGTTAGGAAACTCATTAGAAGCTGGATTATGACTGAGTCATAATCTATGGCAAAATCTGCATCTTGTTTTAACCATGCTGATGAATGGTTTAAAATACTTGAGGGTTCTGAGCAGTCAGGATGTTGTAAAGGATTCTGAAAGTTTTAAATGAAAACTGATCTACACTGAGAGCATTAATGGGGAAACTGAATGAAGGTCTTATAACGCTGTGTTGAAGACAGTAAAATACTGTATAAAATCTCTTCTAAATGATTGCTAAGTTACTCCTACAAAATTTGATACAAATATCTTTTTAGTCATAAATGATTTTCTAAAGAGTACATTCAGTAACACTCAGGTCTGTTCTAATTACTTGAGCTTTGATTCTGTGAATCCTAAGAAAAATTAAATGTTCAAATTTTCCAAGGCTTGACAGACTTATGTCTGAGCCCTGGACTTTTCTCTTCTGCTTTCTCAGTTCACTGTGACTGGGTTTAAAATAGATTGAAGTAAAGAAAGCAAATGCTCCCACCATTTGTTATATTAAGAGTTAGCACAGGCAAACCTAAAGGAATCAGCAGTGTGTTTTTAAGCCCCCTGGGAGCCTGATAGCTATGGGAAGGGGAGCAAGGTACTCATATATATTTGTCAGAAGGGGAGTTCTATGAAACTGTCACAGCTCTTCACAATGTCCAAAACAATAAAATATCCCAGACAACCAAAGAAAACTTTGTTCATTAGATGATGCAATTAATTGGATCCTACCTGCACTGGTGCTAAACATTCTCATAAGCGTCATTAATTTTCAGGCAGTTTGACTAAGCCGAAGTGTTGTGCTACTCAGTAGTCCCATTACATGGTCACAGTTAATATTCACAGAAAACTGGATTTCAGTTTTTGATGTGTGTTGATGTTTCTTGATGTGCCTTGGGACAATCATCTGCAAAGAAATGAAGAGCAGTGAGTTGCACCAGCAATTTAAGCGATTCCTCCAGTATTCACTTTCCAGACAAAATTTTTGGACTTGGCATGCAGGCAGCTCAGAGTCTGTAGCCTTAGATTTATAGTGAACAAGGACTATGGTTTCTTCTAGCCTTAACAAAATTCTTCTGCATGAGGAATAATGCAACTATTCATCTGGTTTGGTTTTTTTTGCTTACTTTTGCCTTCATCTATCTGTAAGACTTGGGGCATCTTTCTTTTGCCTTTAGCAGGCAGTCTGAGCACCCACTTGGGTGTGTGTAATTATTGTTTCTGTCTTGTCATGAGCTTAGGAACTGGGGACAGCCTTCCCCTACCCCCAGCTTCACACATCCATTGTGAAACCCAAGGAATGCCAAGGCTCATTTCTGTATCACATCCCTTGAGTAGCAAGTGAGTGATGTGCAGACTGAGTTTGGTATGCCACAGCTTCATCTGGGCAATTGATGTACTGCAACCACAAGCTGTGATGAGGACACTGATGCTTTATTGGATGTGGCTGTCTAGCAGGTGTGTGCGTAATGATAGTAAACAACATTGATCAACAACGTGTCGGCATGTTCAAAGCATTGCAGTAATGTAATGCATTCTGGCTTAGGGGATGTTTACTCCCTCTAACATTAGTTTTTAAAATTGCAGCTTGGTTAATCTAACAGAATGGCTGTATATTACAAAAGGTCTCCTCTTACTATGGTAATGTGAGGGTTACCTTTAAGAGGTTCTGTTATCTCTTTCATCCTCTTTCCAATATGTTTGACTCCAAAGAAAACCTTTTTTTAAACTGTTTCTGTAGTTTTTAAAGAAACGTGTCCAGTTATTAAAGCCAGACATGCCATTTGTTAAAGGAATTGCATCCTGTGAGGCATCCTGCAGAATGTTCCTTTCATCTTTTAAAAACTGCTTCAGCTAAATAACACAGGTCTTCTGTCTCTCAGACTGCCCTGATGAATGCTGCAATACTGACCTGAAAATAAATGGGTGCTTGGAAGGAGCGTGTTCCTCCCTGCTACACCAAAGTTCTGATATTTTCTGTATGGTGCAAAAATGCCTTATAGATTTTGTATCCAGACAAGTCAGCATGATGCATCTGAAGACAACACTTGGTTTCTTGAAAGTCTTCTCATTATAAATCTCCACTCCCTGGGAAACCATTTTGGAGGTCAATTTCCTGCCCCTTCTCGTCTGATTATAGCCAAGTAGCAAAACAAAGTTGTAACTCATTAAGTGAAATTCCACTTTTATGTAATGTCTGTGCAACATCACCACAGACATAAGACTTTACTCAGAGCAACTTGAGAACACAGCTTTGCTTTGAAAGGTGATGGGCAGCTTTAATTATAAGCAAAACTGCAATTAGACTTCAAGGAGAGAGTTGGGTAAGCCACATAAATGTATTGGCTCTCTGCTGTATATCTTGTGGTCTCACTGTGGCACCTTCATCCTAACATCAAATGGTGTTCCTGGGGCCAACAATGAGACCAATACGTCTTCTGTCAGAGCTGCTAGTTGGCTTGGAGCAGAGTGGTAGAGCTTCCTTGTTTTGTCTATCTCCCTCAAAGCTCAAATGAAAGAATTATTGTGGTGGGTCTTTGGATGTACATAGAGAAAGCTGCCATGAAGCTTGGAAGTGAGGTGTGCAAGTGTCTCAAAGTAAAGCTGGTGAGAAGGGATGTTTTCATTAAAGGGGATGTTGTGAAACTACACAAGTAGTGGTGGTACTGCTGTGGGCACTCTTCACCAGTTTCATGTGCTCTGTTTCATAGGCAGCACTAAAACTCCTAGGAAACAAACCAATATTAAACACTGTCTGTAAGTTTATATTTAGAAAAATATGGGGTGGGGGGGAGGAAAGATATCTAAAGTGGTTAGAATCCTTTTGGAAAGGTCAGTAAAACAGTGAAGCTCATTGTGCATGCAAGGTGAGCAGTTTGTGAAGTGCTCAGTCCATCCAGGCAGTGGGTGCTGTTTTCCTGCTGACTTCAGTGTGTTTTAGTTTTGTGCTGTTCTGTGTTTATGATCACGTTGGTATACTGTGGAATTTGTTAACAAATTTGAATAGAGTTGAGATTAGGATGAAGGCATTGCTGTTGGCCCTGACTGATGCAACAATTATTATTTTTAATATAGTTGATCAAAATGGCTTCAAAATCTAAAAAGAGTTGTACATTGAACAGTAAATAGGAGAGAATGTTGCTATGACAAAAAAAGGTGAAAGAATACCTAGAATCAAGTGCAGTTAAGGCAGTAAAATAAAAGGGTAGGTGACAGCAGGACAAGGGGAAATGGTTTTAACTTGAAGATGGGAAGATTTAGGTTGCATGACTGGGGGAAGTTCTTTACTGTGAGAGTGGACAGTGGAAGTGTGGCTGGCACAGGCTTCCCAGTGAGGCTGTGGATGCCCCATCTCTGGAGTGCCAGGCTGGATGGGGCCCTGGGCAGCCTGGTCTAGTATTAAATGTGTAGGATGGTGGCCCTGCCTGTGGTGGGGGTTTGGAGATTCGTGATCATTGAGGTCCCTTTCAATCCAGGCCATTCTGTGATTCTATTATAATTTCTCTTAGCCCCGATATTGAGGTATCTAGAGGGTGAGTGAACCTTTGACTGAAGATACAATTAATGACAGCTTTACACAGTAGCTCCTGTACTTTTAATTCCAGATTAATTAGTTACTGTCTGCAGTTTGTCAAACATTTTTCTTTAGGAACTCAAACACTTTACAGACAATTTTGTTGTGTAACATGAGTGTAACATGAGCTGGATGGTTCTTTTCAGTGGGAAAGTAATGGAGTAATTTGCTGGAATAATTATGCAGGATTATCGAAGAGAATTGCTAAGTAGGTAAGGAGGGGAAATCTAAGGTATGTAAGGTGGTTACCTAATAGAAATTAAAGGATGTGTTGAGTTTAGACTGTGATCGTAGTGGATCACTTGCAGAGGACAGATGGGAACACCAATGGAGATCCAGAGAGCAAAACATTTGCTGGTTGCAAAGGTGTGAGATACTTGAATCTGAAAAGAAGCCAGGGAGGAATGGAAGAAATCCTGTTTTGACTGATGGATGACTGTGATTCCTGTTGGAGCAGAGCAAGAGTGACTGTAAAAAGATGGGGAAATGGTGGCATGGTTCAGCCTATAGAGAAAGAACATGAAGACAGGAGAAGGTTGTGAAATGAACTGTGCAATGAAGTGCTATTTCATCATAATAAGACTTTAACAAAACAAAGTTATTGTCAGTGGGTAGACAATATGCAGCTCCCTCATTTTATGAGATTGATGAGAACAGTTTTAAACTGAAGAAATGGGTTACTGGAGAAAGTGTAAAAAGAAACCCATGTGATCCCCATACAAGCCTTGAAGGCACAGGGAAATTAAAATTGGATAAATGAGACTACAGAAGTGGATAAAGGAACAATATTATTAGGTAATAGCTGGCAAGAAAAAAGAGCCAGAAGACCCAATATTGATAAAAAACTGTGAAGTAAAGATTCAGTTAGCAAATGGATCCTTCATCATCTGGTTGAGAGTTTGGGTCATATAAACATAAATCATGCATTGGTGCGTCATCATAATGATCATGGCAAGTGCATGGAAATCTGACTGCTACCAGTGCTGAGGGGAAAAGAGGTGTTGTCCAAAAAAATGACAGTGTCCAGGAGTGCTTGCATTGGTGAATGGATTTGGTTAGATGCTTGTGTGCATTATTGGTATAAAGCTTTGAGAAAGGGAAGATGGGACAAAGTGGGTAACAGAAAATGTCTTGGTATCAAAGTCACTTGGGATAAAAACCAAGATGTAATCCAAAGTGTTTCAGTCAGAAACCATCATAGGTCTGTAAAGTATGTGAGTTTCCAAAGACAAATATTTGAGAAATTGCAAAATGTAGGAAATTAATTAAGAATAAAAATACAGGGACTATTATTTAGTAGCATGAATGTCATCTGCAGTCAAAGGTTCAAACAATTGCTTGAGTTAATATACAGCTAATATACATTGTAAAAAATAATAATGATCCCTATAAATAATCTTAATCATAAACAAGGAGTCTTCAAGTAATGGAAAGGAGATTGACCAACATAAAGAAATATATCGTTAATATTAGGGAAAAAAATGGAAATGAGCTACAAATTTTTTAAAAATCACCTAATAATACGAAATTTTAAAAATAAACCTTATAAAAATAGTAGAAGAATGGAAGCACAGCCAGTGTAAAAGAGGGGAAAAAGATGGCATTAACTGTTAGATGAATAGGTTTTAGATGCAGTAGGCAGCATTCCTCATAAACTAATGGTGATATTAAGCCTGGGATACAGGGCAGCTAACTGGAATGATCGTGAAAATGGAAATTCTCACCTCCAGGGGGAGGCAAAACTTAAATTATGTAATTGTTTAAATCAGAGGAGACCACATTATCTACATCCAAAACCTGCAAAATATAGCTGCAATTCCATCAGCAAATACTTTTCATAGATGTATCACAGCAGGAGTTGGTAATACCTGGGAGAATAAATTAAAGATAGTTCTTAAATCAGAAAAAAAATGACTCAGTTAAAGAGCATTATTATCTTAACAGTAGAAAGCCCTTTACTACAAAGTTTTAAGGAGGTTATAACCAATAAGCACATGACATAATGACAAATTAGTTAAAATGCAATTTAGGATCATCACAAATAGGTCGTGCTTGACTATGGTGATATAGTTAATTGAACAGATAGATAATCCTCTAAGAAATATCATGTATCAAATCCATACAGACTTCAACAAAATACTGTATTTGACATCTGCTGTGTAGAAAATAATATGTTACAATGGGCATTAACAATGAGTTGTAGGAGAGGAAAGAGAATCAAAAAGATATCTAGAAAAGAAAAAATGATGATAGAGGTTGGAGGTCACCAAAGGAGTTCCCAGTGACTGAATGCAGGATTACTTAAAAATAATGTTTTCATTAGTGATCTTAGCACACAAAACAGAAGTGTGATGAGAAAACAGAAGAAAGAAGAAAGAAAAAGTTGAGTCAAGTTATCAGAAGTATTATGCTGAACGTTGGAGCTTCCTGTAGAAGAAATGGTATGAGCAGTTAAGGTGGAATAAAAGGAGATAAAAAGTGGGATGAAAGGCTGCTGTGAGAAGTGCAGGGGCATGCATTTAGCAGCTTGTGCCAGATTATGTGGAAAGAAACCAGTGTGATAATCAGAGGATGACTGATACATCACAGTGATACATATGTGGAAAACAGAAGAACTTCATTGTATCACGGATCTTTTAAAATATCACAAAGTGTGTTTGCAATGCAAGGAAGCCTTAATGCTGTTTTGACTAATGTGTGGGTAAAGCAGAATTTAGAGAACTCCGTGTCAGTGTGGCCACATGCACTTAAGAAAAATAAATTCAAGTTGGAATAGCTGCAAAGGTGGGTTTCCAGGTGACCTGGGGGATGGAGAGGCTGGTTTATGGGGAGAGATGAAAACTACTGTATTGCATGACTGTAAAAATGAGAATTGATAGAAAATATGATTGCTGTCTTGTGCACAGAAGGAAAGGATTCTTATAAAAAAGATAGTAGTAACACAGAAAGGAATAGTTGTAAACTTGTGTGGAGAATCTGTGAGCTGGAAACTTGGGCTGCTGAATATGGAGCGTAGTGGAATGATACCTGACTAATGTTTAGACAAACAGCTGATCAATGAAAATTACATATGATGTAGTACCTCCAAGAAATGGATTTGGAAAAAATATATAATAAAAAAAAAATCCAGTAAATAGAGAAATTGGGAGGATGAGAACAAACAATTATTTAAAACTAACGCTGATAAAAGCAGAGTGGTGAGAGTTTCGTAGATTTACGTGCTTTGGCTTCTGAAGGGCAGAAGAAACTGTACAGATCTCAATGGTAAAAAAAAGTTGCACATCACAATCATTTTGAACAGATTTTTGCTTGTTTGGGGACACTTATCTTAATTTGGCACATTTTATTATGTGTCCGGTTTAATTTAAGCAAAACCTTCTTTTTATTTTTAAATACATATTTTTCATTCTGAACATTTTTTTTCTGTTTTGGGAAAAGTAATTTTCACTCTGTACATCTGAAGAAAGCCAAACTCTACAGCAGCTGGCATCATGCTAAATTTTTCACATAAAACCCTGATATGTGCCCAATGTGACTGTATTTTGCTGTATGTTTATAACAGTAATTATTTTTGATGTTAGCTTTCTGCAGTAAAATACAATTTCTTGCAACTTATGGGAAGCATAAACTTTATGGCTCTCATATTAGCATAGAGAAGAAAATCTCTCAGCAAAAGAGTAGCTGGCGTCTTGCATTAATATTTCTATGATTCGTATGAGTAGCTGAGCTGATTATTTTTATAGCGTGATTAAAAAAATAGAATGGTATAAATGGGCTCAGTGCAGTGCTATGTAATGTAATCCTCCTCACGGCAGCAAATAAGAATGAGAGGTTTCTGCTGGAAGTGGCATTTGGTCTAGCTCAGTAATGCAGTCTTGTCTTCAATGCACATAAAAATATGGGCAGCCTGAGGCTATGTTTTGTATAATGTCACTTCAGTTATTCAGTTTTTTGGGGCTTCCTTTTTCAGCGGTAAGGAATTAAGTCCCATTGAGATGGAAGAGATCCATATCTGAAATAGCGTAGATTGTTTGTTGATTCTGTGAAATGTGTAAGTCATAACTGTGGGAGCAAAAACAAATCTTTAACTTTGATAGCATGCTGTGCGCTTTCTCCTTCTGCCAAAACATTTGTCCTTGGTGATGATACATGGTGGAAGCCTTTTAAGGGTAAAGATAAAGATACAGCAAAGTTTTCCTGGGAATAGAGTACTGAGTTATGTGTTTTACTCTTTTTTAATACAATTAATTTCATGTAAATGATGATAATTTACCCACACTTAGCAGGTTTGGCCGGTTGCTTGCGCACAAGTTTGGACCACGTGATTTCCAGAAGTCCCCTCCAGCCTCAGTAATTCCGTGACTGTGATTCTGTGAAATGAATCCCAGGAAAATATTAGGCTGCTGCTGTTACCCACAAACTTGTTTAGAAATGAGAGTATTTCCACAAAATGGGGTGATTCCTGCTGCAGTATTGCCTTCGTCACTGCTAATGTGGGGACACTGGCCAGGTGTGAGCTTCTCACTTCACTGTGCTTCTTCCATCTGACATTTTCTCTGCAAACAGGGAGTCCTGTTTTACATGTAGTTACCTTTTGGATTTTGGTTGTATCAATTCAATTGCATTTCTTTTGACTCACTTATTATAGTGCAGCCATAATGTGAATCTGGTGGCTAAGAGGGGCTGTAACAGGGATAGGATGCTGCCATGCCTGCTGGGTTGGCCCTACTGTGCCAAACTGGACATCATTACATGGGTGAAAAATGACCTGCTTGCAGAGTAAGTGATCTGGGAAGGTGCATTGTCTGATCAAACCTTGTCCTTGACTCACAGTATTCTCTCTCTTTATGCAAGGTCTGTGGCAAGTGTGGGCATGGGGGAGGATTTTCAGTTGAAGGCAGTGATGAGTCAACACTGGAAAGCACTGTAGGCAGGAGACTGAGTCCTTCCAGCAGCTAAGAGTTATAAACTAGTTAAGAAATTTAGACATGATGTTAAACTATTTTCAACTCTTCAATTTCTCATAGAATCTTTTCCCAGAATATTTTTTTATTCTGAATATTTAACTGTGTCTGCATTGCATAGCCACATATGTTGGTGTTTTTCTGTTATTTACTGCTTAGACAGAACTAGGGCATGCAGAGGATCTTGGAGGAGGTCTAAGATAGCGATCATCTGAGATTTCTATCCTCAATTTGCGGACCATGCTGCGGGATGAAATCTGAATATTCATTTGAAGTTTTGGGGGTTGCTCATTCGAACTATTTGAAATTCAGCAGTCATTATCAAAGCTTAAATCTTCTCTTTGGCTCAGTTACTGAGAGAGATTGCAAATACTTACTTGGGAGAGTAGTCAGTATGGGGAGATGTGCTACATAGCTCCATCTTCAAAAGAGAGACAGTTCCAGTATCAAGTTCTACTTTTTTTTGTTTGTTTGTTTATTTAAAAAAGCCCCTTAAAGCAATGGGGAAAAGACATCTGTAAATCTGTATTTCCTTTCTGCAGCTTATAAACAAGGTACTGCCTCACCTAAGTCTGATAGCTAGCTTTGCTGTTTGCTTGTTTATTTGAGCAGTGTTCTTTTCTTCAGGTAATACACTCATTGGTGTAAACAGAGTAGGTTCCTGTCTTCTATATGTGGATTTATGGCTTTCCTGTTTTGCCTTTTTCCTATATAAGAATCACAGTCACAGCCCTTGAGCAACCAAACCTCAAGAGTAGCATTTCATATTAGTGGAGTATCCAGAACAGCATCACCTTCTGGAAATAGGTTTGTGCAATAAAATTTGTGCGTACACAATTCACAAACTGCCAAAGTTCAGAATTAAAAGGTCTTATTACTATTCACCGTTGTCATGCCTTCCTCTCCCTTAGCTTTGTTTCATCTTACTCTCTTACCATGCCGCTGTTATCCCTCGGCTTTCTCACTTCTTGTTCTCCCCAGCATAAAAGGTTTTTATGTCCCCTTTCTGCAGTGTTGTTTCCGGCTTCAGTTTTCACCATTTCTTCCTTTTGCTATATATGTTTTTCTTTTTACCATTATTGTCTATCTGAGATTCCTCTGTGGTATTGGCCACTCTTAGCAGCTGACTGCATACACCCAGAATGAGCAAACATCATCCTGGGGGTGAAAAGTTAAAGCTTCATGATGGCCAAATCAGTAGCTGTGAAAGTAATGCTGCTGGGTTCAATGCTGTGGAGGTCTGTAGGTCCCACCTTCATTAAGATAATGGAGAGGAGAGGCTGTGCCTATTGTTCCCTGCCACAGCATAATATGAGGTTGGTTGCCCTTGAGAGCTTTCCAAATGGCTGTCTCTGTTTTGTCTGTGGCCCTGATCAAAAGTCAGAAGAGCAGGTGGGTGAGACAGGAGACTGATGGTCGGGAAAAAACTTTTGAAGAAACGTGAAAGGAGGGGATTTATCTGATTCATTAAGAGGAAAATACTGATTCTAGCATGTAGTGGGGTGCAAAATGTGACGGTGGAACAAGCTGCTTTGGTACAGAAACATAGAGCCCTCCTGGGGAGCATTTCCATTGCACTGCCCCAAACACTCAAAGGTGGATAGAGAGAGGTTTCCCTCAGGTCTATATAAGTGCATTATCTATTTTCTTTTTGAATGACCAGGCTAGTATTGCAAAGAATAGAGGGCAAAAAAGTATCCCCCTCTAAAAGCAGGACAGTGACTCTAGGAAGCTTTTCTATTATCATCGCCATCATCATTATAATTTTTAAAGAATTGCTTTGTTTACTTTCTGAGAGTTTATCTGTGTCAGTATGACAGAATATGTTGCACTGGTGGTTAGAACTACTCCTGCGCTGGTGCGGCTCCCGTTCTGCACGGGAGGTAAATGTGTGCCAGCGCAGCCAGTGCCCCATCTGTTTGGAAAGTGATACATGTAGGTTCCAGAAGCAGAAACATATTTGTGATGAGAAGGGAAAAAAAGTAACAAAAAAAGCATTAATCCTTTCAAGAATTAATTTTCCAGACCGTGCTTTTGCAAGGTACTGCAAGCGCAACCTGAAGCTGCGTGTCTCAGATAAGGGCAGAGGGCAGGGATAGAGGTCTGTGGACAGGAAAGAAGAGGAACCAACAGCTACACAAACTTGCAGTGCAGCACATAGATTTATGTGAACAGAAAAGCAAAGGAGTTCTAAATGTGAACAGAGAGGAATGTTGTAAGGGAGATGAGCAGTGCCTAGGGCTGGGAATGGCCATGCAGTGTAGAGTGGCCTGAGCACATCCCTCCCTTGCACAGCTCCTGCTCTGTGCTTGCAGACAGACATCTTGATAACTACATTCCTCACCCCCTTGAGTTTGCACCTCCGTGGGGAGGCAGCAGCAAGGAATCCTCCATGTGTTTTCCTTTAACGTGCACAAACTTCAGTGCCTGTTTCAGTTTGTATCAGAAGTCCTCACATTACCGTAACACGATGGGAGCAAGGCAGTGCTGGTTGTCTCAGAGTACAAAGGACAAAGTCACAGTGTGATTTATCCACATATGCATTTTTAATAAAATCTGAGAAATAATAAAAGCCAAAATAGGGTATGCTGAGATACGTAATACAAAAAAGGCCAAAGGATTTCACTAACCCCTACAGAAAAAAAAAAGAACAATCAAAAACTCCAGCAAAATAACCCTCAGGTGCTTTATATTTGTTTACTAACTGGAAACTCTGAATTATTTTATTAGGAAAATCGCAAATTCTAAGTTCAGGGGGGAAAAAAAGAAATCTAGTGTTACAAAGTATGAACTGTGGGTACATCATCATCGTGCAACTTAAATGCTCAAAACCCATGAAGCAAATGAAGAGTCCAAAATCTCTTTTGGATTTCACTGGGGATGGAGTGAGGCGGAGTTAGGAAATCTTTTAACTTAAACCAAGAACTTCTCAGTTATTTGCTTTCAAGAACCACAGAACGTTTTCAAGAGCTTCTACTCTGCCTCCTGCTCGCATCTCCCAAGCAGGTTATGGGTTTGTAATAAAAGCACTAAGAAAACTGGCAGAAAAATTCCCAGAGTTCTCAGAAACTTGAATCTTGTACCTTGAATTCATGTGAAGCAGCTTGTTATTTATGACTTGATTTTTAGGTTATCTTTCCACCTTAGCTTTCACCACTGTTAAGCCCAGTAAGTTCACATCAGGCCTAAACCTGAGGAAAATCCAGCATTTCATAGAGGAAGCATTCACTGTGGCAGCTGGGAGGAGCTGGGCTGCAGGAGGACTCAACCTACTAACCAACTTTAGCTTCCTTAGCTTTCTTAGGAATTTCCATTAGATTTGCTTTCCACCACTCATCTGACACCAGGGAAAGGAGGAGACTTGATCATCTACATAAATTTTCATGTAACTCTCTGGCAGAGGGCCTGAGTGATAAAGCAATGAATGATAGCACCTGTGGTGCTGCTGGGGCAGCTATTATCCAGATTGGCTTTAGTGAGTTCCAACTAAAAGCTGATCACCCAATAGAGTTGGAGCAGGGAGGTGCCAGACAGCAATAGGATGAGAGGTCATGGCCTTAAATTGTGATGGGGGATTTTTGGTTTGGATATTGGGAAAAATTTCTTCTCAGAAACTGTGATGAGGTATTAGCACAGGCTGCCCAGGGAGGTGTTCAAAAAACACGTGAATGTGAGACTAAGTGACGTGGTCTGATGGGAATGGCGGAGGTGGGTTGATGTGTAGGCTAGATGGTTATTGTTAGTGGTCTTTTCCAACCTTAATGATTTGATGGTTCTATGATAGGGCAGCTAGTGGGCTCAGTGGTGGCACAAGGGGAGGCAAGGATGGCAGAGGTGAAGAGCTCTGGGCCCAAGTCTATTGTCCTCAGCAAAGAATCAGCTCCAGCAGGACCCTGCTCCTCTCTGAAGGCCATTTCATATGGTTATAAGAAGCACTTATCCTTCAAGAATATCTTCTCCTCCAACTGATCTTTCACGTTGCAGTTTTCATAGTGTGATCATCTCTGTCACCGATGGAATATTTTACAAAATACTCTGTCTATAATATAAGAAATATGCTAAATTTCGCCATTATGCCACATTTGAATGGTAGAAATGAAGATACATGTTGAAAGGCAGAGTTATTGCCTCTGTGAGGTTTATAGCACACTGTCAAAGTGAGTTAACCCTAAAGCTTCTTGAGAGTAGCTTGTTCACTATGGGGTAAATGCTGTAATAGAATTAAAGCTTAATGAAATAGGTAACAGAATGATTTTTTTTTTTGTAGCCATTGCTGACTAGTTTTTTCCCAAGCTCTGTATTAAACAGTTTAGCTTAGGTCTGCAGTATAAACTGTTGCAAAAATATATGAGTGTTAAATCCCACTTTTGTTTTGAGGGAGGCAAAGTTGGTTATTAGCTGCATGATCAGAGTACAGACGCTGAGTCTGAATTCTGTTCTTTCCTTAATTAACAATCGCTCTTACAGATACTTGACAGTGGTTCATAGTGGCAATAATCCCTTTTGAAAATAGTTGTTATTCTAATTCATAAATACCTTGCCATGGCACTAACCCCACTTTCACCTCTAATCGTTAAGAGAATAATCTGGCTGGTAGCTGGTGGGATGGTTAGTAATTTCCTTCCTAATTACCAATGCAATAATGCAAGCAAGAAAATAAAACTTTAAACAGAAATTTGCCTTAACTTTGGTTAGAAGAAAGTCGTAGGCATTGAAAAATACTATAACTCTCGTTGTTCAAAATTAAAATTCATTGCTTACTGAGAGTGCTGACTTAAAAATTCTTGCATGTCTTTTGTTGATCTTGCATGCTGATGCACACGACCTGCTAATGCGATGCTTAGCTCTCCATACAGAGCCATTCATCCATGCTATATGTGAATGAAGCTTCCTGGTTTGTACATGTGCTGTGTCACATTCCTCTGGTTTTCTAACAAAGCTTTTAATTGGTATGCTGTGACTAATGAGCATGAAGTCCCAGAGGAAATGGGGCAGAATTTTCCATTATCCACCAAGATGAGCTTCAAGCACATAGATTATCAGGGTTTGAACTCCAGGATAAACCGGGGTCAAAGGCTCCGAGTATAAGGGTGCCTCATAGCTGAAGATCTCGTTTTCATAACATCAAATTAATAGTTCCTCAGCAACTCAGCAACTGAGATGCCACTGTACAAGCGGTAACTTGCATTTTGCTTGGACATCAGATCAAATCCTCGACGCTTCCCCTGTAAAGTTCCCATAAAACTTGAGCGCTGATGTCCTGCCTGGGCTTTGGTTTGTGTAATGATGTGTTGCGTATTTGTGTGAGATAAATCTCTCTTCAGCTTCAAGTGGAGAATGTGCTCTTCATTCTTCTTCTGAAAATCTGTATTACAGTGTTGCTGACAGATTTGCTGTCATATGGTGCATGAGACAGACTTGGGAGGGTTCTGGACCACTTTGCTATTAAAAATAGATTAAATTGGATGTAGTGGAACCAGTATACCTATAGGCTACATCTGGTGACTGGAGCACATAATTATCTACTGTGCCTTGCATTCAGCACTCCTAAGTGTCCCCAGCAGGGGCAATATTAAAGAAAATTTAGATTAACTTAAAAGCAGAAACACCACTGGAGTTGGTGGAGAAAATTATGGTTACCTTTCCAGTAAAGTACATGGAATAATATTTTCACTGATTCACTACTTTAGGATTTAACCCAATTTAAAATTAATACTTTCCTCCTTTCTAGTAGTTCTATTTTACAGCGCCAACAATTCAGAAAAAGAAAAAAAAAAAGGGGGGGGGACTTGTTTTTTGTTTAATTAAAAAAACAATAAAATTCAGTTTGCTGACCTGTAATGGGTTGGTGTGTCACTGCACAGGGGTTTGAGTGTATGGGGACTGAGAGTAAATGCCTGAAGGACAAAGAGATGTCTTCTTGCACTCACTTTCCTCTTGCATGCTTGTTCACGAAACCACAATGCTTTACTCGGAGGTGAGGCCCTGGCACAGCTGCCCAGAGAAGCTGTGGTGCCCCATCCCTGGAGGCATTCAGGGCCAGGTTGGATGGGGCCCTCAGCAGCCTGAGCTGGTGGGGACAGCCCTGCCCAAGGCATGGGGTTGGTGCTCTATGATCTTTAAGGTCCCTTCTAATCTAAGCCATTCGATGATCCATGATCTAATAACAATAACTTCATGAAACTATGGCTTATGTCTTGGGAGATACAAGGCCAGAATTAAAAATAATATTTTTTCTTCCACGTTCATGCTCCTACATTACAGAATAGCCTTGTGGGGCTGGAGGGGATAGGCTGGGCAGGGCTGGTCTGTCCTTCTCATGCAGGTGGTTCATTACTTTGTCTCACATAGCAGATGTTCCTTATTGCTTACATCTGGGAAGGTGCTTGCCTTTTGGTGGACTTTTGTAACTCCTTTCTGTTCTCATGCCCAAATCCAGGGAGGAAGGTGCAGCCAGCCTGCACTGCTACCTCTTGTGCACTACTCAAGGAATTCTGTGCAATTTTTGTTAGAATAAAGGATTTCATGTTCCAGCAGCATCTTGCCCTGTTGTTTGACAGAACAGTTCCCTTCATACATTAAATAAAAAGAAAGGAAATGTTGTATAAGCACTGTATTAATAGAATGTTAATGTTGTATTATTAGATTCAAAGGTTAGCAAATGCAAATACCAAGAGTGATAAGTGCATTGTGTATTCCAGTTGTGATATATTGCCTTTTTTTATCCTGTGAGGCTGGGCTTTATGGTGTGTCTGTAATCAGGAGTTCTGTGTGCACTTTGGGTAGCTGTAAATAATTGCCTGTCCTTTTCTTTCTGTTCCACATACCAAGGGGACAACCAAACCTCACCAGTGCACAGTGCCTATTATTGCTTTAATGCCTGATGGGAAGGGAAAGGGGACTGAAAGGTTTGTAATTAATTTTCCAAGCAAGTAAAGAGAGCACAGCTGATATACTTTGGCTTGGTACAGAGTTCATCCACCTGCTCATCCAGGCCACTGTTACCTGAAGCACATAAACAACAGGAAATGCTGTGAAGGTCAGTCCTGCCTTTTGTCTCAATTTGACAGGCTGAAACTCAGAGCAGAACATGACTGCCCACTAAACATTACCACCCTGCAGGCTGTATTCTGTAACTCAAGCAACCACACGTACTGGAAAGCTGTTTGGTCCATCAGTCCTTGCCTTAGGCAGAAACTTAGCATTCCTGCTGTACAAAGATTGTTCGCCCTTTTCCATTTGGTGGAAATGGTTATGGCATGCCTCTTTCTCCATATAGGGAAATTTTAGGGAATATCTTTGTCCCACTCCCACTCTGTGTGCTGTCGTAACTACGGAAACCACTTGTCAACTTCATTTTCATGAAGATTAGAGGGACGAGATGGAAAGTATTGTTTGGGACTCAAGGCACTGGACTATGAAGTGCTATATTTATCTGCTTTGCAGCATGAGGATAATGGTGTTAACTTTCTTAATGCTTTGACAGAGATTAATGTCCTGGTGAAATATAAGAAACTTCTTAATGTGGAGCCTCGCTAAGCAAGAATAAAACCCAAACTTTTAAAAAGAGAGAATACTTATATATGTATAAATCTCTGTGAAATGAGATGCCATCGACTACTTTTTTAGTGCTGGTTTATTGGGAAGGAGCAGAAGTACAGCCCTTATTGACTTAGTCTTGTGCTTAGTGAGAAGTCACACAAAGAAGAACAATTTAACATGCGACTGACCTTTTACAGTACAAAATGAAGAAATGGACTGCTAAGGTTACCGGAGTGTGGCAGGATGTTTAATCAGCTTCTTGCTTTAAAGAACAGTAGGAAGGAGATGATGTATTAAAGATGATAGCTTCTTATAGATTGTAACTCGTAACACCGGGATCTGAGTACAATAGCAGATTAAATCTCTGTAGAGAAACTTCCTACTGGATTCGCTATTTTTAGGTGTTTGTGGCTGCTTCTTCCTTTACTTCTTGCTATTTGCATTTGCTCCCTTGAAGACCTCGAGTTGCTTTCTCTGAGATCTGTTTCCATTCTCTGGTAATGTATTCCAGCTGAGAACAATCTTTTTCTGTTAGTTTTGTCATAACGGGCAAAAGAAGACAGAGTAAATGAAGCCGTGCATTTTGCAATAGTATTTTAGTGAGCATTAGTAAAATAATGATTGTGAGCACCAGATATTTGCAACACATAAGCATTTAGCAGCACTGCAGACTACCAGGTAGCAATAATAATAAATCAACACAGATTTGCTTTTGCAGCTGGTTAGATGCGATAGTTGGGTGTCCTTTACATTCTGCCTGCCCATCATGTTTGAAACTTCCCAGTTGCTGTGAGTGCCTCATAAAAGGCATGCATAGAATCTGTAAGTCAGATGCCTGCATGTATGTATTTTTCTAGAGCTTCCGGAACCATTTGTCTGTAGTTTGTGTTCTTGGATCATATATTTACTACTGAGCTCCAGCTTTGTGTCAGACATTCCTTATTTTTAATAAGGTTTACATGATAAAATAATTGTAATATTACACAAATATCTTCCTAATGGTCATGTAGCCTCATTAGGATGCTCTTCATTTTCACTGTAATGAATTTTAATTTTGCCTTTTTTTAATGGATCAGCTTTATAGTTCCTTGACTCTCCAGTGTTTTATCTTTAACTGTCATCACTCTAAAGCAGCATTTAGGTTTTGCTTCCTCTTGAACCAACTGGTGAATTCTCTTTGGGGCTTTTTTAAGTTATAAGTTTTTCTCTCCTTAGTTAGTCCTTGAAGTACTGGGCAGCTCACATGTTGTTTAACAGTAGCTGTATTTTTCCCTTGTCCTTTGTAGGGATAGAGCAAGAACCTAGTGGCTGGCAACCCTCCCCATAGCAGGGGCTTGGAACCTGTATGATCTTTAACCTAGGCTGATTCTATTTGATGATATATATAAGTGAAATTACTCTAAATAACTTATGATCTTAGAAGATTCCTTTTAAGGACCTAGAAGTGAATGTTTCTGACATTCATCAGTAATTGCCAAGTCTCCAGCTCAAAGTAATTCCTATATCTTCAGGGTCAAATTTACTACTGGCCTCTCCATGATGACCAACAGTTAAGTGCAGGCAGTGAGAGCAGAGATAGTGATAGCACCCACTGTGCATTTTAAATGGCTTAAACACAAAGAAATGACTTGAACACCTGCTTCTTGTCCTGTGGTCTCAATGCACCCTTGTGATGGAGATCTGGGTCCGGAAGAGGCACATGCATCTCTGTCACTGGACTCTCTTTTGGTTGAGATTTTTGTCTCCAGCTTCCCCTTGTCAGAATGGTGCCCTGGGTTGTAATGGAGAAGGGTTAACTCCTGCAATCCCTGCTGAAGCTGGGTCAGGAGCATAGGCAGAGGTCCAAATGGCAAGGAAGTATGAAGAAGAGTAATAAGACAACTGAGAGTTAGGAATGGGAAAGCCTCTGCCCTCCTCCAACATTTTGTCACATCTTGGATCTGGTTCAGATGAAATTAAATCTGTATAAATGTTTTGATCTCATTGTCGTAAGGATTATCAAAGCAGAAATAATGGCATTAGCTTTTAGAATGGCGTAACCAAGGTAAAAGCACTAGCTGAATCATTGAGAGAAGTCTTCCCATGATACTTGCATGTTACTTCTACAGAGGATGCAGATTCCCACCTGATTCTGGATGAGGCTTTTTCCCTTCACCAGAAATCTCTGCCTGGTTTAGAGGTCAGCTGAGGATGAGGGACACCGGGACAGGGTACCCGATGCCACCCTCCTTTCCCCACTCCTCCAAGCAGGAGCAATGTCCATGGGTGTAGTAGCAATAACCACATTCTTGATCCTTCTTCCAAGGATGCTTTCTGGACATGTAAAATGAGATTTCAGTTTTGAAGTGCCATGAGTAATTTGCAATCTGTGGAGTTTGGGACTTTGTTTTGGGAACTGCTGTCTTGGATTTTAACTATGAAATCAAGATAGCATCTGTTAGCATTTAGTCTGGTTTTCAGATGAACCTGGATTTTGGTATGGAAATCTAATTAGTCTGAGTCGGCACTCCTTTTTCTTCTGTGAAATAAGAATCATCAACTAAATGGACCTGTAACCCCTTCTATTGACATTTTGGGAGATATGGGCACTGCCAGTGTTAATCAAAGTGTAGCCATGTGCTTTCCCAGGACAAGACTTCAGTATATTGGTGCATTTTCATACCTTCTGCCTATATGGTAGGAACACTTTCTGCTAATCAGATGGCACATAGCCATGTGCAGTGAAGCCTTTTCTGCTCTCTTAGTGTTTCTCCCAGAAGCATATTCAGCTTTATTTCCCTTCTTCTTAATGGAAGACTTATTTGTCAGAAAACTTGTGGAAATTTTCCCTGTATATCTCCATATTTTTCCCAGTAGAGAGTACCTTCGATTTCATCTCCTTCCTTTGACATATTGACTCCAACTCTGTTCTTTCTGGATTTCCTGCATGCATTGTTTTTCCAAGTTTCTGTTTTCAGCTTGTGATTGTTCTTTTTGCACTGATGGAGCATCTGCCCATAATCTGCATTTCTTTAAAGTAAAAAGCCATTCTGTTACATCGAGGCTTTGAGTCAGGGATAAATTCCAGTTCAGTCTGTTCTTCCCATGGATGACTTTTGGTTGTCAAAATTCAGTGACTGAAAGAGGAGCCTGGGCTGCTGATACAGTGAATGTAGCCTCCATAGAGAGGTTAGTGCTTCAGTCTTCCCAGTCATGGCTCAGAGTATCCTAAACTGATACTGGTGGAAGAAAATACATTCTCAGGAAGGACTTTTTCTCTTGCTTTTCATGTACAGTAGTGGTGCTGTGGTGCTCTTACAATACTTTTGCCTCATATAAAAGTACACAAAAGACTAGACTGTTGTTTCTCTGTTTCTCAAGTCTAGCATGGTGGGAAAAAGATGAGAGTAAGGGACTGGTAAATCTGAAACTGGCATGATAAAGTGAAGACACCTGTGATTACCCACCTAATGCTACAGGAAACCACATGGAGATTTCTTTTTCATTGCAGTCTTCACAGAAGAGTCCTGGTAAAGGTTTGTCAAGGTTTAATTGTTAATAGCACAGCAGAGCTTTCAAATATTATTCGACCCCAGAGCGAAGGTGTGGGCTGTACAGGGACAATTCTGGCCCTGTGCCTATCTTAAGATTATAAGTGATGCTGAGGTTGCCTCAGCTGAAGCTGCAGGAGCAGCCAGTCTTTACCAAATCCTTTGACATTACAAAAGGAGCTCTACAAGAGCCTTGTGATCTACTGAGCAAAGCTCCCCTCCTTTAAATTAGAAAATGAACTGGTCCAGGCTGAAGAAATGAAGAGGAAGGGACAGATAATGTTGTGTCTTTTTAAAAACAAACACCTCCCTGTTTTCTCACTTACTAAGCACAGCATCTGACACGTGGGCTAATGCCCACCCTTCATCACTGCTGTAGACACTGCTGATCACATAGTCTAGCATATGGTTTCACTATTGATTTGGCTTTCATTTAATTGAGTTCTTAGAAACGAGGTTGTTCCATGCTGTGCACATTCATACAGACACTCAGTAAATATTTTGCCTTTTCCTTGCATGCTGGTGGAAGCTGCTTGGAGTGGAGTGAAGTCAGGATGCTGGTACCAGCTTGTTTTTGTTTTCTGACTGCTTGCCAGAGCGTGCATGGCGTTTCTACAGATTTTCCTTTAACATGGCAAAGGCAATCTGTCCACTGCTGCTCTCCACAAAGCGTTGTAGGTTTATTTACAGGATTAGCTTATAAAAATACACACACAAAGTGAGTGAAAACTCACTTCCTTACTATAAGTGATCTTAACAAAGACCCTTCCGGACTTGAAAGGAAAGGCAAATAAGCATTATGCCACGGTTTAGGTTTCTACAGTGGGAAGTCTTTTAAAACAGCTCATAGAGATCTTCTTTCTTAAACACTCGTGTTGACCTTTAGAAAAGTGGTGGCCAAAATTTAGAGAGGGGGTTATTTGTTTGTTTGTTTGTCACAAGTTGGTGAGGCTGTTCCTGCTTGGAGATTGAGAGTAGCTTCCTCTTGTGATTGAAGGCTAAGGCGGGGAAGGGAGACTTGCTGCAATCTCTTTCAAGAATAGTTGGAGGAGGAGGAAATTCCCTTCTTGTTGCTAATAGCCGATGCAGACCGTTTTGCTGGAGGACGAAGATAGTTCAGTAAGTTAAAAAATACATATAATATTAATTTCTTTATTTCATCTCGTTATTATCTGGGAAATTCATTGTTTTGTGAATGAAGTACATTTAACCTTCTTTGTTAAGGGAGAGGGAGAGCTGCGCAGGTTGGCAACTCTGTGTATTTTGAACTCAGTATATGCAATTTTGGTGATACAGGAAGGGTGAAATATTCAGTTAGAAAACAACAGTATATGAGCTGCAGCTTGTGTTGCATAACATCTGCCTGAGCTGCTGCTGTACCTCTGTGAGACAATCACAGCACGTTTCATTATCCAGGAACTTGGATTAAGAGAGACAGGTAATTTTACCCATCCATCCGTGTGAAATATTCATATCTTTTCAGATGTTTTAGGATGCTTTAGGGTACTTCCCTCAATAATTCAGAAACAAGGACCATATTTATGTATTAGTAGCCTTGCACTCTACACCTCTCGCAGGGCAGAGCTAGATCTATTAGTAGGTGCACATGTTAAAATTGAAGTGCTCCTCGAGATGTGTTGCTTTTTTCACTTAAATCAAAAGCAGAGAAATGTTGAAGGAATGTCTCATTTTTTGCTTAATCCTGAAGCACGAGGATGCTGAAAGCAGACGGCACGGCAGGCTGTGGGAGCAGCCTGTGTGTGGAGGGAAGATAGGTGCCCATGTATGCTTATGGGTCCCTGTGGGGACAGACGCTTAAGAGACTCAGCACCCTTAAAGCATTAAATGGTGGAAAATTCACGTTTGTTCTAGTTTGTTGTCCATGAGAACGTAGGTTTTGTAAGTAAATGGGGGACTTTAAACTTCTGTGCAGCGGAATTCAAAAGAAAATAACTTAAGAAAATGAAAGAAGAAACTGGTGATCTTCCACCAGTTAATTTTTTAAGGGATTGTCTGCAAGCCCTTTCAAGCTGAAAATGTTGCTGCAGGTGTGAAGTTAGTTTGCTTGTAAAGCTGCTTGTATACCCAGGTGTGCCATCCTCACACACTATCCCTGTCACATACGTGCTAACATTCAAGAAGAGGCACATTCCTCTGCTTAATGTCTCATCCCATCCCATGTTCTTCTTCAAGACTTGGCCAGGCAGGACTTGTTTTCACCTTCATCTCCCAGAGACATTATCACCTTCCTTGGATTTCTTACAGGTTTCTGTCAGATGTGCATTCCAAAAGGAGAAACTATTGATGTTAGTTTCGTTTGTGCATCCTTTTAAAAAAGATGACTGCTTTTTAATGAAAGATAAATATTCACCTGAGAGAGGATTTCTGCAATCTACATGAAAATGTTGTTTATTATGGTATATTATTAACAATACCCTGAGACCCACTGCAGAATTCAGCAGACAATTATACCACACACTGCACAGGAATTTATTGTGCCTTCTTAGAGTTTATAATTTAATTGATAATCAGCAATATAAGGAAGGAAAGGCACACTATCAAAAATAAAAGCATAGCTTTATGTGTTTGTGCATATAGGTGCACACATAAGATGTTCTGAAGTTTAATCAGTAACAAATTGAGAGTGATAAATTGCCTTCCAGTCTATCTGCAAGAACTTTAAATTTGTTTCCAAGTGTCAGATAAACAAAAGATTGGCAACTTTTTGTTTTCTCACTCTCTTTACATCATTTTATACACATCACTTGATTTTGCTGTAATTTGGGGTCTCTGCATTTCTTGCAAGTGAAAGCTCAGATTTCAGTCACAGAATCACAGAATGACCCAGGTTGGAAGGGACCTCAAGGATCATGAAGCTCCAACCCCTCTGCCAAAGATTTCAACTTTGAAACTACATCTTAGACGAATTAGGAGAATTCACATTCCCTGCTTTCATTCATATCCTGCCTTTGGAAAACCTGTAGGAAAACTGGTAATGTGCCTATGAAACATGTTGGGTGCTTTTAGAATATTTCAGGTACTCAGAAATGTTCCCATTATCTCTTCTTCTAACTTTCAACCTCTTTTAACTTAGAACTGCAACATTTATGGTTCCAAAAGCTGAGAAGTGAAATTGTAAGGCAATCTTCTTATGCTCACCAACACGCTTCCATCTGACCGTGCTTTCAAAGGCTTTTTAAGTTATGCTACATCCGTGTCTGATGTTAAAAGTATTAAAAAACAAAAGCCCTCCTATCAACCTCAAAATGCAGAAGATGTATATGCTTTATATATTCAAAAGTGCCCATCTCTAATTTAAACAGCAAACGTGAAACGTAAACACCACCATAAGCTTTCTCCACAAGCGTTACTGCTTTATAGACTTCCTCTGTCAAACTTCTTTGTTCTTGCTTACACTTTCCATATCCTGGAAGAGACCCACTCTCCCCACACTCTGCCCGGAGTTCTTTAGCTGTGCCTTATCTGCAGAGCATGAAGGCAGAGCGCTTGTGCTGCATGCTGCAGAGCCCTATGCACTCGTACCCCATGCCTTTGCACTGTCTGCCCCAGCCCTGCAGAGCTGCAGCGCCCTTGCCGAGCCCAGACATACTTAGAAAACAGGAAGACCTAATATGTGTATCAAACAGAAGTTAGAAAAAAGTCACACTAGACAAGCTGTGTATTCTTATCTGGGAACCACCTGGTGCAGATGTTACCAAGCTACCACCCATTTTGCCTCTGCAGTTTATCACTGCCTTAAAAGTCAATGCATTGGGTCCTCAAGAGCTTGAAGTCAGAGTGAACAAATTTTTTTCGGTAGTAATTTTGCAGCAAATTCTAATTTTTTAATAGAGTCTGGTGAGTTTCAGCAAGGTGAGAGGAAATCCATCCGTCATTGGGTGCTCTGTGAAAATAAGTGCTTACTTATTGTTTGGATTGAAACCTTTTCTCTTTTTGTCTCTGCACTTACCGAGTAATTTAAAACGTAGGATTAAAATTACTAAGTTACATAATACTGGCCAAATCTTGACAATAGTTTTGTAGGAAACAGACCGTGTAAATGCAAAATCAGAATGGTGTGTTTTGTTGAAGTGGTACCATATGTTAGTTGATTAACAAGTTGTATGGATGTTAGGAGATCTTGGCTGCTTGTAAGAAGGAGCATCTGTTTTCTAAGTCTTTTATCTAATATGTAGGTATACTTTGCCAAGTTGAAGCTTTTTTTCCTGCCCTTTTTGTTGTTGTTGTTTGTTTTCCGTATCAGCTATGAATTCCATCGGTATTTTTCTTTCCATAGACAACATTAATACGTTTTTAATATTTATCTCTAATCCCATCTCTGTAACAAAAATGCAGTAATATGAAGAAACAATGCAGAACGTCCCACATGTGCAGGTGTTTTATATGAGTGATCCAGTTTTTTTCCAGCTTGTGGTTGGTTTTAGACTTCATGTTTTGTTTTGTTTCTGTCTTCAACCAGCAAAGCCAGTAACTAAAGAGCGGAATACTTGAACTTTCCTTTAGAAGTTGGATGTTCATGTTGACAGAATTACAGTGAATGTGAAAACTGACAAATGTGCATGCCTGCACACATCACAAATGTAACTGCAAGAACAAGTGTTGTGTTTTTACACAGTAAAAAGTACCATCTTCCACTTAAGATCTATTCTGAGACCTTGTGTAGAGTTTAAGTGGCTCATCAGTTTGCGGTGAGAGTCGATTGGCTGAGGCTTAACTCTGAGTAGAAATGAAATGTTAGAGAAAGACCAGAGAATTTTTAGCCTTTTCATGCCCACTTTTGCTTCTAAGCATTGAAGAGTATCACATTTTGAGGCTTCCCAATTAAAGCATCTGGGAAAAACTGAACTTTTCTTAGCATGATTTGGTAGATTTTGTGAACTTTTCACTCGGATGAGGATCGTGGCTCAGCAAAGTGCTTTGGTGGGTCATGATGCTTGGGTTTGTGCAGAGCGCTTTGCTCAGGGGCCCCCTCTTGGGGAGGCAACAGCAGGAGCTGAATGGCCGGTAGGTGCTGTAGAGCAGTAAGGACAGACCAGATGCATTTAATCTGTGTGACTGGTTAGGTTCCATGGGCACAGGAGCTGTGGTCAGATGAGGCTTCACAAGCCTCAGATTTTCTCTTGGTCTATGGAAACCTGAGCGTGTTGACCCTTCAGAGCAGGTGCAAGTACTTCAAAGAAGTCATTCCACTCAACATGTTTTCAATGGGAGACTCAAGATTATGGAGGACAGTTTTGTTTGGATCCGGATGCAGCCTGTGGCTGGCAATGTTACTGCTTTGTTTGTCTGTCGGTTTTTAATTTGATTACTCATCCTCTGCCATGGGAGAGCTGTGTTACACCCACAGTGAGAGAGACCTCTCCAGGAACAGCCTGTCCATATTCAGCGATCCTCTCTCCGCATCCTTTGGCACCACTGCTTCAGCACTACGGCCCACAGTCCAGCCCGGGTTCTGCCTTCAGCTCCGGCGTCCGGCAGCACCCCAAGGCCCCGCTGAGCGTGACCCCTCCTGGCGCGGTGTCGCCGGCAGAGGGCAGCAGCGCACCGCTCCCGTCTCCCTCCACGGCCGGGCTGCCGGGCACGGCCGAACCGTACGGAGCATCCAGTCTGACCCCTCCGGGCACTGCCTTTCTGGCAGCGAGGGTGAGGGAAATGCAGTTAAACGTTAGCTTAAAAAAAAAAAAAAAAGAAAAAGAAAAAAGCCAACAAAACAACAACAACAAAAAACCCAGCAGATCTCTTTTGCATGTTGTTAATATCTCCATTGGCAAAGTCTTCCTCTGTTCATCTGATTTCCCCTTACTTTCATTAGAAGGCAGTAATTTGAAGCTGCGGGGGAAGTTTTGAAAGACAGTGGGCGGAGATCAACCTCTTTTCTCAGGGCTTTGGGACTTTCCATGGTAGGAAGCTGTTTGTTTAGTTCTGCCAAAATGGCATGTATTTCATTGGCAGGACATTGAGCGTAGCCATGTGATGACCACGGATCAACAAGTTAGGACGAGTCCTAACACAAAGGAGCAAGGCGAGCCATGATTTCCCACTCCTTCTGCTGGGCTGCGTGCTTTACAGACAGCAGCTTCAATGCCTGCAAGAGCCGGGCGCTTGCTTTTCCTGCAGGTAGTCGAGCAAACAGCTGTGAGCTGCTGTGCACCCTCAGAACTGTTGCACACCTCAGACCAGCTGACTGCCTCTCACTGGTCCAAGCACCCAGCTCATGAAGTCATGACCTTTTAACTCTGCCTTCATCTCTGCAAAGTGCCACAGCTTCTTGTCATTTTGTTCTCCTGGGAGAGCTGTAATGGGCAGTATGAGATGTTTTG
Source organism: Excalfactoria chinensis (assembly GCF_039878825.1). Lineage (NCBI taxonomy): Eukaryota > Metazoa > Chordata > Aves > Galliformes > Phasianidae > Excalfactoria > Excalfactoria chinensis. The sequence continues at coordinate 125,584,534 of NC_092826.1, forward strand.
TCAGCGAAATATGTTGATGGTGATGACTGAAGCAAGAAATGATGAAGCAGCTAAGCAGGCAGTCAAAGCGTGGTCGTGTGTTTGTGTGAAAGGAAGAAGTGTTACCTGCTCTGTTGGTGCCATATGTTGCACAGAACTGACATCCCCGTGTTGCTCAGCAGAGCCCAGTATGGATGCCGTGATGTGTCTACATAGATTAGGGTCAAAGTGTAGAAGGAAGTGCTGTTTGCAGCTCTTTTTGGCACAGCCACAGCAACCACTTATGAAGTGTTAAGGAACAGTCTTCATGCTTTGCCTTGCAAAGCCTGGCCGGGACTCATGAAGCAGCTCCATCTGGTATGGGATTGCAAGCAGAAGCGTAGCGTAGGGAAAAGGCAGACCATCCTCAGGCTTGTAAAGCTGCATTTTACAATGGTGAGTCTCCTTAGAATATGGTCTGGGTTGGATTGTTTTGTTTTGAGAGAGAAGTATTTAAGAAACGGATTGTCTCGTCTGCTGGCAGCAGAACAATAATAAAATGTGTTGGGCAGAAATAGAAATAGGAAAGTTTTTGAGCAGAGAATAGAGAACATGAGCCTAAAAGTTAGAAGCAGCTCTTGAGGAAAGCAGTCTACGTGGGAATCACACAATGTCTCGAATATTGTGGGAAGTTGCTAAGGAATATTAGAAGATATTTCCAACTTTAGACAATGCATGGCTTTTCCAAACGGTGTGTTACGTTATTCTTAGAAATACTTGAAGAACTGCTATATTATCTAAAGAGCCACATGTGTAGATTTTCTCAGGAGATTCCTACTACTTCCAGTGGAGAGCTGACCACTGAGCTATCAGTGCTCTTCTCAGCACCGCATTGTTCTGGAGGGACATCTCTGGAGACAAGTTCACCCTATCCCAAAATATGTGTCTAGCATGAGTGGGACAAATAATGTGCAGCAGGTGCCTGTTTTGCTCCAGTAGTGTACTAGGTGGATGGCTTACAATAGTTGCTTGTCTTTTTGAAGGCTAGGGATGGGTGAGGGGAATTAGCCTACCTAGCCTTAAGAAGAAGGAAGCTCTGGGTTTCGTAGGTGGTGTCCATGGAGAAGTCCCATGAACTGGGAAATCACACTGTAATTTCCTCCTGTTCTCAGTGTCAGTATTACAGTTCTAGAACAACCAGTGCTTCTGCCATTCTGCAGTCACATAGGTCTCTATTCAGGGTCACTGGTTTCCAGTGGAGAATGGATTTGTCTGCTTTGACCAAACAGCAAATGCAAAGCTTGCTTATGCAAGGTGTTTTGACTTGTATGTGCTCCACACCCATGAAGCTTTCATGGTTTGTTTACCACTTAAATTTTCTGGGTCAAGTCTTACTGAGAGAAATCATTGTATAGCCTGTCATATTTTGGAAAACAGTATTTAATTAAACAAATTAGATGCTTATGAGAGTCTCCTCCAGCATACCTCAGCAGTTTCCTGTTACTGCGGTAGCTCCAGGCACACGACAATCCTTACTGCTCTGATATGCCTCTGCAGTTAACACAGAAGTACGTAGTCATAGGTATGAAACTGCTATTGCTTTCCTGCAAGTTTGATAATTCAGTAAGAATTGCTTTCTAAAGTACTTGAAAATCTAATGAGATTCTGGATAGGCCACTTTCAAGTCAGCCAGTCATAACATTCCTTGAGAAATTGGTAGTAAAAAGTTTCTTCCTGTGCAGAGCTGCTTAATAAAAGGTGTGTTATTCTTCGCCCTTGAAAAATCCCTTGACTAACAAGAAAAATAGCTAAAAAGTGCTCCTGTTTTCTGAGGAAGGGTGCAGGGCGGTGGTTCGACGTGCAGATCACCTCAGGAAACAGTAAAAGCAAATTTCCAAAGGGCTATAGGAGCAAAACAACTGGTGCCTTCATTGTGTCTCGCAGCTCAGCAAGAAACAAAAGACCAATTTAAGTAGCTTTGAAAAAGGAGCATAAATACTCATCAGCAGATGAGTAAATTCTCCTGCCCGTGCCCTCCCTTTTGTGTGGGTGCAGACTCATGCACCAAGTAAATTACTGTCTGCCTTTGGGGAAGTCAGAGCACAAAGGCGCTGTGCCACAGTTACTGCCACTGACCCCCTGCATTGTGGTGGGGGGGTTAAAATGCTCAGGGGACTTCACTCCTCTCCACCTGTCTTCCTGGAGAGGTCGTATGTGTTAAAATGGTCAGACAGTCAGATTTGGTTCTTTAAAGTGAGTGAATTACCAGCAACCCTGCTGCTCTCAGGTCCCAGTACTGGGCATTAATCTTTAAGTAAGCCTTGCCTGCCCTTTCACTGGGCCCCATATCCTAAATGATGAAGGAGAGTAAGGGGCGCTTGGTGCCACCTGGTGCTTAAGCCCCAGTCATGGCACCTACAGTCCTCCAGAGTAGCCTCTTAATAATGGGGAGTTAATGAGGAGGAAAGGATGATCTCAGCCCCCCAGAGCTGTACTGATCCCTTGTTCAAAAGGTTTAATAACCTTTGGACACTTGATGGTATCCAGAGCTATGGATGCTGATGCCATGGAAGATTTGTACTGGTTTGTCCACTATCTGGATAGAATAGCTGAAGCACTGCAAATTCATTCTCTAGTTTTCACTACACTAGCTTTCCTGTGTAGACAAATATTTAGAATCTTTCTTTTTTTACAACAGATGAAATGATATGACTTAAATTATTGCACACTATTCATTCTCTCCCATACCCACTCTCTAGGAGATTTCCATACAATTCTCACTACACAGCTGAGTGTTTTGATTAGATCTGGGGTTGTTATTTTTCTGTTGTAATGCAAGTGCTTCTATGTTTAGTAAGTGTGAGAAAGTGTAAATGTCAGCAGTAGTGCTTCTTGTACTACACTGAACCTAAGCGCAGTTATGGCAGGTCAGAGGAGCCCAGCCTTCAAATTTGACTTAAATTCCAGAACCATGGAATCATTTAGATCAGAAAGAACCTTTGAGATCATCAAGCTGACCTACCGAGTCCCATCACTAAAGCATGTTCTCTAGTGCCATCATAGTACTCTGTGGAATTAATATTCACATCCATGTTTTTGAATCATTAGCCTACTTGTTACTCTTGTTTATGGACCTCAACCATATGTTTGATTCATCTGCTCCTAGAACAGAGAGTCCTACATAATTTAGTTGTTCCTTGTACAGAAACTTTTCCATAACTTTGATCATGCAGGTTAATCATTTTTCTTAGCATTTCTGTATCTGCTGTATCTTCTTTGACCTGGAGTAAATTAAAACTTCATGCTGTATTCAAAATCTGGATAGTCGGATTTGAACAGTAATATAACTGTAGTATCCATCTTGTTTGTTGTTTTTTTCCTACCATTTTCTAGTAATTATTTGGATTTTTAATCACTAATGAGTACTGAGCTGAAATTTTCACAAAATGGTTATTATCACTCCAAGAGTTTGAGGGTTTAGTCTGTTCAAAGCCAATGTGTATCACTTTGCCACACAGGATTTCTTCTGTCATTTTACTGCCTATTCAGTAAATCCTGTGCAGTTTCTTCTTCATAGCCAGCCCACATCTTTACTTTGCTAAGTAATGTAACATTCTCAGCAAGCACTGTCCCATTGGTTCATACCCTCCTTATCCTTTTTCAACTCACTGGTTTTGGGAGCTGCCCAGACCAGTGCAGATTCCTCTGTGATGCCACTGGTAATCTCCCTCCTTCCCTAGGGAAAGCTGCCTTTAATTCCTGCTTGCTCCTTCCTATTTTTACTTTTTCTGTTCGTTTGTTTGTTTAAACCCATGGGAGGATCTCCTCTTTATTACGTCCCTTAGAAATCCGAGCAAACTGTACCTGCTGAGTATCACATGCCTCTCTTCTCACCAGCTTGGGAAGTGGAAATACAGTTCTGCTTCTGCTTTCATTCACCCATCTGATCTTGGGTTTCAGATTCCCTCTGCAACATTAAATCACTAATTTCTCAGAACCGTGTTTGGCTTTTGCTACTTGCTTAACATGTTGTCCACATGCAACATGTAGAGAGTCCTGTTGGGGAGGGACTTGCACTGCTTTTTCGAGGCAGGGAGAAGTGTTTATGGTTCTTATTTTAGCTCCATCAGAGAAAGAAAATAATGAGCGCTAGTGCCTCTGTGGGTGAATTTGTGGTTTATTGAAAGCTGTGGCAGAGCCCACAAGATGAGGAGAGAAAATAATGGCTGATTTTAAATTTCAGCTGTTGGCTGCAGCTGCAGCTTCCAGAAAGCCTTTCAGCCTGGTGCCTGGCCCACTTTTCTTCCTATTACTGGAAAAGGAAGCTGAATTGCAACACTGAACACTCCATGACTTCGACTTTCAGTACACAAACTTCAAGTGGCGTGGTTTTGAGCATAGGTACAATCAGATGTATGTTATTTAAGAAGGGGGTCAAGACACTTAGATGTTGAATTCATTTTTTAACTCTGAATGTGCAACAAGGTGCTAAATATTTTTTTAAACTAGATAGTGGATGACTCTTAATCTGTCTGCAGGAGACTGAGTTTGTATGTTTTATTGAGATGTCACTCTCTGGATGAACTAGTAGCCTCCAAATTCACAGCTACTTATCATGTATCAAATAAAGCTGCTGTGTTCTTACAACTGGTGACAACTTCTGCAGGATGAAGAGGAATTTGTCTTTAGCCAAATAAAGCAACCCTGCAGCACAGCAGTCCCGTGCTGATAGAACTGACAACATGCTACCTTTCAACAGCTGAGGCTTTATTTGTGTCTTGAGGACACCCCTGAGAATTGAGTGGAGCTATGAAGAAAAGGTATTTAGTGATGATTTGCGAAACACCACCGCAGTCTTAAAGCCCGTGACTAAAATCAAGTGTAGTTTAAGGCAATGTTGAAAAGAGCCCTCGTACTGACTGTAAGGTCCTGCTGTGGGGTTGTCCTTCTGCAGGATGTTTCTCAGATTCCTGAAGTCAGAAGACTACCCAGACTTTTTCATGTAGAGTGGGGCAAAAAAATTACCTTGTTGGATGGTTGGGAAAAGAAAGTGATTGGTAGTTATTTCCTGTAGTGTTTTACCCTCTAATTCTGGTAGCCAAACTGCAAATTCTGGCTGTGTTATGCTCTGCTTTAGAAAAGTGGTCAGGTTTGATTTAGATGTTTCAAAAAATGCCAGACTTGTAACATCCTCTGGCCTAGTTTCCATTCTGCAGACCATCTTCTGCACTTACATTTACATCCTCTGTTCTCAATCTAAGAGTTGTGCAATGCCACTGTAGAGGCCCATGACCTCAAGTGTCTGAGAAAAACACTTTCTATTCCAGATAACCATTCAGTTCTTATTTTTCCCTCTCAGCTATATACGTAACTTCTTTGCTGGAATCCGGCTATCCTTGGATTGAGCACCAAGGCTCCTCGCAGAAAAACAGATCAATGGGTTAAAAGCATCAAATTAACAGTACTCATGGGCTGTAAACTCATCCTTTTCTTACCTAATGCCCTCTTCCAAGGGCATTCTTGTGCTAGTGTCTGCTGTGAGAGAGGATTTGTAGGAGCTTATAAAACCAAAACTGGTGCATATAAGTAATATTGTCATCTTGTGTCAGAGATTTCAATATTTGTTTCCTTCCAACACTTTGCCCAGAATTTTCTCCAGCCAGTGTAAGGATTTAGATGTCATTCCAGCTGCAGTCTTGAAGCATTATGGCAATAGGAGAGTGAAACAGTGAAAGAGGCTAAAAAAAGGTATGAATTTATCACTTGACCTTTTTACGTTAATTATGAAAGATTAAGGCAATAATATGAGAATCATAAATAAAATGAAGTAATTCACAAAGCTGTACTTTTGTAGGTAAGATGGAGCATATGCATATGCAGTAAAACCTGCCTGTTATCAATTAATGTTTAATAACCTTTTCCTTTGGAGTGAAGCAAACCTGTCACTACATACTGCCTGTTCCCTGTCTTCAGCTATGCTGCATGTAAAGGCCTGTGCTGTACTATGAGAGAGCTATTATGTATATCTCCATGCAGACTTGCACATTTGTAAAGGCAGATAACTAATATAGTGGCATTTTATGTTGTCAGCTGAGAGCTCACCTGTGAGTCATTACGTTGTTTGAAAAGTTTTCACAAGGAGTGCTACAAAACAGTTGGAATTAAATTGTCTTGGGTTATGTATTTATTCATGAGAGAGACGAAGGCTCTGCTTTTGAATAAGCTTAAACCTTGTATGACACCTTTCTGTGCTGACGTTGCTTATTCTTGCCTTCACCCCAGGCAATTCTGTGCGCTTCTTGCAGCCTGATGAGGTGGATCATTGTTACTTCTCTTGTTTTATCTTCTGCAAAAGTGCTGTACAGAAGGTGCAGAATTCCCCTTGTAGGAGGAATAGGATATGACACAGGAGTTGTGTCACTGCAGCTCACTCTGTGCTCGGACACTTTGTCCTTGCCAGCCTCCCTGTTTGGAAGGAGGTAGCTGTGGCCGTGCACTCCCTGCCCTGGAGCACCGTGCACTGCTTTCCATCTATGCTACTGTTTCTGGGGGTAAATTTAGGCTATGTACTCATTTATTACTGACAGTATATTAAATTCAGTATCTAAAGTATCTTTTTAGTACATAAATACAGTATCTGACAGTGTCTAAAGAGGGGCTGTGAGAAAGAAGGGGATAGACTCGTCAGGAGGGTCTGCTGTGATAAGACAAAGGGAAATGGTTTCAAACAATAAGAGAGGAGGTTTAGTTTGGATATAAGGAAGAAGTTTTATACACTGGAACAGGCTATCCAGAGAGTTGTCGGATGCCCCGTCTCTGGGGACATTCAAAGTCAGGCTGGATGAGGCTCTGAGCACCTGTTCCAGTGTAGCTGTCCCTGTTCGTTGCAGAGGGGTTGGACTAAATGGCCTTTAAGGACCCCTTTCCACACAAACCATCCTGTGATTCTATGATCCTGTCAGCTGTACTTCAGCGGGGGAATGGGAATGCTATAAAGAAAGCAAAGAGAGGACAAGATTGTTTTCCAGTGTTAAAACCCAGACTAATGTAAGTCTTCAGGAGTCCAGCTAATGCAGTTGATGGAGAGGAGGTTTTGTCACAAAGCATCAACCCTACAAAACTGGTTGGTCTGGCTGTTGATGGGAGAAGCGTAACTCCCAGCCCCGGAAACTGCTGTTGAGTCAGATATACCCTGAAGAAAAAGGAAGCAATTCCTTAGTAGTGAGGGTAATTAAACTATAATGTAGTGTGTTAAATAGAAGTGGGTATGTTATAAAGCCACTTTAGTCCCAATGCTGCAAGAAGATTTGCATTTACTGCAGCAGCTGTTTGCAGGTTGGAAGGAGGGCTCTTGGATGTGGTGTCTAAGCCACCAATTCCATCAGCTGACTTCATGGAAATGCCCCCAAATAACACACTTGTAACACTTGCAGCCCTGTATTACAGGCAGTAATTATAATCAACTGTTGGAGTTCAGCCTTTCTGCTGGTGATTTGAGGTGTGGAGGATTTCCACATCTCCAAGTACAATTGGCTATGTATGTGGTATGTCTTCAGGTTCATTCCTTTTCTCCTGCATTTTTTCTTCATAAAGGACTGGTTGTGCTGGAGACAATGGTTGGATGTGTGTACCAGAGCTTTGAGATTGGGATCATTTGGGTTTGTTTTACAGTGGACACCTGATTTGGAAAATTTAAGTCAGAAGAAAGAATATTTTTAGGTTTAAGTCACTGAGAGCTTACACTGTCATACTGACTTACACAGATCATCTGGATAGATCTCATCATATGGGTTATGGGAGTTTACTTCAAAAGCACATTCCTGTTTGAAGCAAACACTAATGCACCTGCAGCTTCTGAGATCAGCAAGGTTATGTTCATCTTCTGTCTTTTTCACATCAGGCCAGTTGTATGGCCTTAGTGTGAGGATCTCACACCAAATGTAATGTCTTTTAATAGATAGGAAGTCAGACAACATAGTCAAATGGTCCCTGTTGCCTGAAAGCTGTGAAATCCTAAATATCAAAGAGTTTTTATACACCTGAATTAGTAAGTGTTCAACCCAACAGGAGAGACTGGGCAGGAATACCGCTGCTGCCAGCTGCTCTTGCTTTATTACTGATCAGCTGTTTTCATGGTAACATCAGCATGGGCTGGGAAGGTCAGAGGGACAGTTTTCAGGGAAGAGGATGTACACAGCATCAAGAGGTCATTAAATTACTTACAAGCAGGAGGAAGTTCTTATTCTGCTCTCAGGAGCGGTAATTTCCAAGAGATCAAAATGAGAGCATTGTAAACAGCAGCCAGTGGAGCTGAGTGAGCTAAGCCAGAATCCACGACCTGTAACTATCTCCACTCACTGGAAATCAGATATACACAGAAACAAAGCTAGAACAAGATATTCTGCTTGCCTTCATCTATTTTCAGATATATTTTGTTGTTGCTTGCTGTGTAGTACTGCATTTTTGTTAAATTCAGGGTGAAAATATAGTTAAGAACAATAAAAAATGCCCAACTTACCGATCATAACGGTGTGTACCTCTCCTCTGACTTTAGTCTGAGTTTTGAATTAAAAAATGGCTTTCTTGCCAGTAACCCTGTTGGGGGAAAAAAGTGAATATATGACTGGGTAGAGCCCACTGACTGTGGGCTGTAGTGTTCTAAGAAAATACCATAATTTTTCAAGAAAGACCATCATTGTGAATGGTGTGAATGCTGCAGGTTGACAATACTGTGATCATTGTGTTAATTTCTAATCATTATTTACTCATTATTTTACTTAAGCCATTCTTTTGGGTACAAAGTTTATCCGAATTGCCTCCTGATACACAAGTTGGTATGGTAATCACAATATAATTGAAGCTATTATATTAATTTTAGACCCAGACTCCATCAAAGTAAACTCTGTATTTCTTATTAGTTCAAGCAGTCTCCTGACAGTCTTTTCAACTCCACATGCACTCGGTGAGATCTGAATCTCTGCTGATTCTTTTTAAGTATAATTGTACTTTACAGCGAGCAACTCTCAATCCCTTTGATCACTAAAGCATGCTGCCTCGTACATTCACAAGCAGATCCAACAGACACCCGTGAAACCAGCAACATTCGGTGTTTCAGATGTTAAGTTTGTTGCTCTGGCACTGCTAGAAAGTTGGACCCATTCGAATCCAAACTCTCACCAGAGCTGTTTGAGTGAATTCATCCAAAAGGAAACTTATCAAAACCAAAGTGTTTTACACTGGGGGAAAATAGAATTTGAATATAGAGCAGATGGACTTGAAAGTGACCTTCTTCCCTTCTTTCTTCCACCCCCCTCAGAAACAATTCCCTACACTATTTCTTCCCACCCACACACTGCTTTTTATTTGATTAAGATTTCCAAGATGTAAGGCACATTTTCCTTTCACAGACTTATTTGTTTGGTACCTTACAAAAGCAGATGTTCGTACTCTCTAATTCTGTCTTTGCTGGCTGATCTTATTCCTTCCCATAAGTGATGTTGTATGGAAACTGTGATGTGTAAGGAGCTGGCCAGGCTGGTAGGTGTGAGGCTGTAACGTGCCAGGGTCTTCAGTTCAAAGTTCTGCAGCAGTGTGCTAATATCCATGTTAGCTCAGTAGGGTAGGATGGCAATAACATTAGGTAAAATGTCTGAGATAAGGTGTTGCATTACATGAGTCAGAAACATTTGCAGTTTAGTGATGTCCATTTAGCTCTGTCCTATCCTACATTGGCTGGTGGGAAGAGAAGTCGCGTTACAGTGTGGAGTTAGCTTGTTCTTGTCCCAAACTGCAGAGATAAAAAGCTCTGGGTGAAGGAGAATAATCATTTTTTTTCCTCAGTTCAGAGTCAGTGCTTCTTTGTGATGCCCACAGTCCTTTTCCTCACTGATTTGGGGCATTCACAAGTATTTACTGCTTTCAAACCTTCACATTTATTTAAAAGAAAATAGTAGGAGGACAAAGAAAATAAGAATAAAACTTGGAAAGCAGAAAACCTAACCTGTTTCACTCAGTGTAACTGTTCAGGTGTAGGAGTTGTTAGCTTGATCAGAATATTTTCCCAAGTGAAAGGAGGATGTTCTGGTACTTGGAGAAGCATAAGGCACTTAACAGCACAGTCCTTTTCGGCTAGAGATAGGCTAGGACACTGCATCCTTCATAATTGCAAGCTCATCACTGTCAAGTGGCAGGTGATTATCACTGCTCCCAGGAGCTCAATTCAGAATGGAACTGGAAAAGTGAATATATATCTTCCTATTGAATAGCAAATGTTCAACCTCTTAGTGACTCTTTTCAATAGTTGTTTTAGTGATTAAGGCTGGTGGTGACATCTGTGATTTTCAGGAATGATCATATAATTTGGCAATGCTGTCAGTCTCTGCACTTATCAGAAGGAGCTGAAACCTGTAGGTCAGGCGAGACATGGTGAAAGGCTGCTGTGGAGACGTGCAGAGAAACTCGTGCTCATTTTTTATTATACTTCAGATGGAATGGAATTTAACTCTTTCAGCTAATGTTTTTCCTCAAGTGTATGAGAAATCATAACTGAACTGGAATGTATGGAGTATACATACTGAAAGTCTCCACAGATGTTTTTAACAGCAAAGTTAATTTCATGACGTGTAATCCCAGAGGTTGTATTACATTGTTTGTCACTGTAAATTTTCAAATCAAGTTCAGATGTTTACCTTTAATTTAAGTACTTGATAGGTCAACCATTGTCCTTGGACTTGAAATAGGAACCAACTAACTGAAAACCCTTGCTAAGCAGATGAGACCAAATGATTGCAAAGCTCCTCCTACCTCTCAGCTTAAAAATTGAATTTCCCTGATATACAATGCCAAATTATTGCACAATTTCTCTTAAAGTAGTATAAACCTCTTTACTTCTATATTTACTTGAATGGATTCATATGGATAGTCCCGTGGCTATTTCCATTTTGCTTCTATGAGATAGTGGTTGCTATTGTATCATATTTAACCATATACACATCTGAGGGGAGTGAGTCTATTTTAGTTATTAAGGATTGAAAGGCCACACCAAAGACTGCAACGAACTCTCTGAGCACAAAAGAGCACAAAACACTCAGTTTTTCACAGCCTATCCACATCAGGTTTACTATTTATTTTGTTCCTGGTCTGTAGTAGGACAGACACTGCCGTGCTGCTTCACACTGAGAGCATTCATAATATATTTGTGGCTGTGTGATTAGTGATTTTGCATGGACACTGAGATACATCTTTAGTTATGGGATGCTTCTTCTGATTTAACTATTAATAATTAACACCCTGTTTTTTTAGCTGTGAATAAATACTAGAGCCACAAAAGCACTGTTGTATATTATGAGTTTTACTAATTGAGCAAAACAGTATTTGTTAATTGCTCCTTTTATGCACATCCTAAAACCAGAAGTGTTTAAGTTGCTCTGGGACATTAATTTTAAACACAATTAAAACAGCATATCCTGTTAGCAGTTGTTCTCCATGCATTGTTTTGATATTGATGGGCCTAGATCTGAACGCGGTAATTAAAAGGAACTACTGTTATTATTGATCCCACAGATAAACAAATCCCAATTGCGTGCTGTGAACTGGTTAATCAAGTTTATTTAACATGTTGCTGGTGATTCATCCCAGTGATTGTGCTGCATAGCTCTCTATGTGAGCCTAGCAGTGTAATGATTCTGGCTGTCTCCAGTTTCTCAGTTGCAAAAGGAGTTCCATTAATTCTTTTAAATAAACATGGGTAGCACCTTAAGGCATGGCATTGTTACATACACTAATTAAATCCAGTTTGGGACCAAGAGCTTCTCTCTCCAAGTGAGAACATATTTTGAGATTGTGCAATCCTGACTGCTGCTTTCATAAAATGGTGTGGTCCCAAAGACTGTGTTTTGTGTCAAGCTGGGTGGGTTCCTTTGTCTGGCTCTAATGATATTAAAGTGTGCTACATTTTGTCTCACTTTTTGCCAGTGCGCTTTAATCTTGTTCGAGAGACTACTTATGCAGCCATGGGCGTTCTCCTGAGGTAGCACCCACTTTCCAAGTCACACATCCACAACCAAATAAGCCATTTCTCATCACCTTTGCTCAGGTCCCTTAACAGCATCAGCAGTAACATCCACCATCACTCCCAGCAGTGGTAGCATCTTGCGTCTCCCATGGAAGCAACAGCTTCAGACCACAGGCTTGTATCAGCTGTGCCCCCTATTCTGGGGCACCTGGCTGTTCAGAAGGATTTATCAATGGGTGCACTACAGTGAGTCATGAGATTCCCTTTCTGTCTATATTGTGCTCCTGACTGTGGAAACTTAATAGTGCTGGCTAAAAGCGGATACTTTAGTTTTGGCAATACATAAAAAAAGCTGTTCATGTTCTTATTTTCTAGTTTATCTTCTGCTCACCTTGGATGAAGGCAAAGCCTCCTTAGAGTCCTACCGTACATAGCTTTTTTGGTGTTATGGTGTTATATGGCTCTTGGAAGAAGCCAAACTGATCTCCAGAACTAACCCCATTGTTGTACAGCATTGCAGATGTGCCTTGCTTGTAGGCATTTGTAGCCAAGCATGTTTTGTGCTTGCCACCTCATTACGTCAGTATTAGGTCTTTATTTAAAGACCCTTGGCTACCTCAATCTGAGCCCTGTCTGTAGGTGATGTCTTGATACAGCTTCCACATTGCAACTGCGCTGATTCTCTTTTCCCACCAGGGATTTCTGAGTTATTTTTTAGTTCACAGAGTCAGTGGTCAATGATCCCTCAGTGCCTGATATTCCTGTATGAGCCCTCATCTCCTTCCAGCTGGCTAAGCGTAAGTCATAATGCTTGTCCAGACCCTGGAAAACCTTGGTGTTAAAGGCACATTCCTCAGTATCACAAAAGGCAACATCAGATAAGTGGGCTGGCTGGCCAGCACTTCTTGTCCTAAAATAGTCCCCAGTCAAAATCAGCAGAGATTAAATGAAGGCCAGTAAAAACAGTATCTAAATACATTGTGCATCACACTGTTTTCTTAATATTGTGGAGCAACTTAAGGAGTATTCTGTTGGGAACACTGTACTGCAGACCTCAAATAGCAATGCTAGCGTTTAGATTGTATTTTCATCATTTCTGTGCTTTTCGTGCCAGATTTCTGGGACCCTTGCCAGGTTCCTAGACAGTACAGAATTAATTGTTAAGAAGCAAAATAAATATTTGTAAAGTGGTAGAGAATATGCATGTCCGATCTAATGAGCAGTAGTTCTGTACATTTATTAATTGTTAATAGTAATTCACGTGAATTATTCTTCTGTCTGGAAGGGGGAGGGCTGAAGCATGAAGAGAGTGAATTTCCTTCAGCTTCTGTGTCCAGTTTATACGTGTGTGTGTGTGTGTGTGTGTATACACACACACGTTTCTGCATTTAATAATCCAAGTAGACAGGGTGACATTTCTGCCAGATAGAGAAGTAGGAAATGTAGGAGAATTTTCCTTGCCTGCCTGGACCATGTGGTTGAAATATCATTTTGAGCAATTTTGCTGATGCTGTACTGAAAGTGAGTGCTGAAGAAAGCTTGGGAGTCCAGATCACACAAGGTCTGTTTAAAAAGATGTCTGAGAGACTAACTGTTATCTGGTGTTGTAGTGTGAGGCTGATTTGAACGAGAAATTGCTTGTTCTTATTATTATTAAAGAAATGTGTTGCTCTTAACCTAATTCAGAAGGATAACAAGAAAGGGTTGTTTTTTTGCTTTTGTTTTTGTTTTTTTAAGTATGTCAACAGTAAAAGGAAAACTAGGGAAAACGTGGATCTGCTACTAAATAATGTGTGTGCCCTGGTAACAGGATGCTGAAAAGGCGGAGATACTGAATGCCTTCTTTGCTTCTGTCTTTACTACAAAGGCTTCCCCTAGGGAATCCCAGACTCTGGAAGTAAGAGAGAGAGTCTAGGGAAGGGAAGACTTCTGTTTGGTCAAGAGGAATATGGTCAGAGATCATTCAGCTGAAATCAATACGTACAAATCCATGTGCCCCAATGGAATGCACCCACATATGCTGAGGGATCAGGCAGAGATGAGTGCTGAATTGCTCTCTATCATCCTTGAAAGGTCTTGGAGAACAGGGGAGGTGTCTGAGGATTGGCAGATGGCCAGTGTCATTCCAGTCTTCAAGAAGAGCAAGAAGGACTATCTGGGAAAATACAGGCCAGTCAGCCTGACCTTTGTCCCTGGAAAGGTGATGGAATGACTTGCTCTGGATGCTGTTTCCAAGCAGTTGGAAGAGAAGGTTATCAAGAGCAGTCAACATAGATTCAACAAAGAGAAATCATGCTCGACCAACCTGGTTGCCTTCTGCGATGTCATCACTGGCTGGGTAGATGGAAGGAGAGCAGTGGATGTTGTGTACCTTGACTTTCAGCAAGGTGTTTGACACTGTCTCCCACAGTGTGTTTATAGTGAAACTTAGAAAGTGTGGAATTGATGCATGAACAGTGAGGTGGGTAAAGAAGGGGCTGACTGGCAGAGCTCAGAGTGTTCTGATCAGTGGCATAGACTCTAGTCAGAGGTCTGTAACTAGTGGTATTCCTCAGGGGTCAGTGCTGGCTCTGGTTTTGTTCAACATCTTCATCAGTGATGATGGGATAGACTCCACCCTCAGCACGTTTCTTGATGGTATGAAGCTGGGAGGAGTGGTTGACAATGCCAGAAGACTGTGCTGCCATTCAGTGAGACCCGAACAGATTGGAGAGTTAGGTGGAGTTTCAGCAAGGGCAAGTGTAGAGTCCTACACCTGGGGAGAAATAGCCACATGTGTCAGTACAGGTTAGGGGCTGACCTGCTGGAAAGGAACTCTGCAGAGAAGAACCTGGGGGTCCTGATGGATAACAGGTTGGTCATGAACAGCAGTGTGCCTTGTGGCCAAGGCCAATGGTAACTCAGGGAGCATAAAAAGAGTGTGGCCAGCAGGTTGAGGGAGATTATCCTTCCCTTTTACTCTGCCCTGGTCAGGTCACATCAGGAGTACTGTGTCCAGTTCTGGGCTCCCCTGTTCAAAAATGGCAGAGATTTCCTAGAAAGAGTTCATTAGAGAGTGACAAAGATGTTTAAGAACATCTCCTGTATGAGGAAAGGCTGAGAATCCTGGGGCTGCTCAGCCTAGAGAAGATAAGACTGAGAGGAAATCTCATCAAGGTTTATAAATACTTAAAGTGCAGGAGGCAATTGGATGAGGCCAGACTCTTTTCAGTGTTGTGTAACGATAGGACAAGGAACAAAAAACTGGAACATAGAAAGTTCCACACAAATATGCAGAACTTTACAGTGAGTGTGACAGAGGAATCAGAGAATCATAGAACGGCCTGGGTTGAAAAGAACCTAAAAGATCATCACATTTCAACTCCCCTGCCATGGGCAGGGTTACCAACCACTACTACAGGCTGCCCAGAGCCACATTCAGCCTGGCCTTGAATGCCAGGGATGGGGCATCCAGAGCCTCCTACTGGACCTCCAACCTCCAACTGGAACAGACTATCCAGAGAGGTGGTGAAGTCTCCTTTGGAGACGTTCAAGACATATCTGGATGCCTGCCTGTGTGACCTACTGCAGAGAACCTCCTTTAGTGGGGGGATTGGATTTGACCTCCAGAGGTCCTTTCCAGCCCCTGCAATTCTGTGATTCTGAATTATGATCCTGATAAAATAATTCAGTCTGATGTTCTCTCCTAAATCAACACATGTGGCATCTGATGGAATCTGTGGGATTTGATATTGTACGTCATTAATTTTTTTTGCATTGCAGCCCAGTGGATCTATTGATTCTCAGACAGGTTTCCTGCTTCTGATCTGCCAAAAGAGAATTAGTTATATGTTTCTATATGCTTTGCTACTGAGGCTTCAGAATCCCTCTTAACCGAAGCCCCTGCTTACATATTGCTACCATTCATTTTTATTGGCTTCACTAAAGTTGAATTCCTGTATCTTGATTTTCCCTAATTCATTCTCCAAGCAGCTTGAAAGAATTCAGCTGAAAACAAAACCTCAAAGTGCTTATATAATGAATTACTTCTAAGCTAGACGCTAGAAAAGACAGAGGAGCATTTATCAGGAATGCTTGTGGGCTTGGTGGTTACGAGCTTAAAAAAATATTCGGTGGAAAAGCTTTTGTCCCATGACAGAGATTTGAAAGGCTTCGGCTTCGGATTCCAGCGGAGGCTCAGGCCTGTAATCACGTTTGAAATGTTCCCTTTCAGAAGGCTGGCCGGCTGCACGGGAAGCGAGCCGGCTCGGGGCTGCCTGCGGCCGAGCCCATCACCTGTTGGGGCCCAGCGGAGGAGGGCCCGGAGCAGCCGCCCGGCCCGGCCCCGCCGCCCACCCGGCCCGGGGCACCCGGGGGAGTGCGTGCCGGGAGGGAGCCGGCCCAAGCCCCAGCTACAACCCCAGCCTCAGCCCTGCCCGCTGCGCTTCCCGGCTTGGAGAGAGCGGAGCCTGGGCGGTAGGCAGGGACAATGGAGGAAAATGAAAGCCAGAAACTTGAGCTGTGCCTGGCTTGCTCAACAGACAGCAGGCAGATGAAGGGTAAGTAAGGGGAAGCAGGAAGAGGGAGTTGCATTTAACCATGCCCCTCGTTGCTGCTTTTTGTAAGTGGAGGGAATGCATGGGGAAAAAAAGAAAGAAAAAAGCAAAAAAGCAAGCAAACAAATAAATAAATAAAAAGCATGTCTTTCGTGTGCTGAAAGCTCTGAAGGTTTCCCTAAATCTGGAAGCGTGGCTGTACACCTCCGTGCAGGCTCGGGAGCGGGCAGCGCGGCTGTCAGCCCGCAGCGCCGGGGCAGGGCAGCAGCAGTCCGGTGCAAGAGCGGAGCTGGGAGCACTTTTCTCTCGGAGGTTGCTTTAAGTCGCCGCAGATTTCGGCGAGCTCGGGGTACTTTGTGTGTGTGTGTGAGCTGTGGGGGAGCGCAGCCAAGGGCGCCTTTGCACAATCGGTATTGCACCATGTTTTATCTGAAAGCGAACGGAGCTGCGAGCTGGGGAGTGCTGCGTGGGACGGTCCACGTGCAGCGTGCAGCTCAGGTAGCACGGCATGTCTCATCTAATCTGCATCTGCTGCAGCGTTTGTGGAACACCTGTAGACGTTCTTGCTTCATGTGCATTGTATTCCTCATAGGCGCTTGAAGAGAAGTTGTGTTACTGTCCTCCTATGAAATGAGCAGTCTGTACGTGTGGTCCTAAAACTCACACACAGCTCTGTGTGTCATACCAGAAAACGTTGCATAGAGAAGTTTGGTTTCTTGGAAGATTCTTGGAGATGCGTTGCCTGCTACTCTCTTGACCATTTTTGAACGTTAAACAGTTGGTTAGTGTTTACCAAAGCCTGTGTGTTCAATGGGAAGGATACTTTTCACTTAAAGGATGTGTCTGAGTAGGGGGGAGGGGGGAAGAAAACCCTTCATAGCATATGTACAGGTGGTGTGAAGCTGACTGAGGTACACGTGTGGCTAGGAAAACTCAGCTCTGACCAGACACAGCTTCTGATTCTCCAAAAAAAAAAAATGTTGTTCTTTAACATTCATTACCAAATTTAGTAGTTTTGGCCCATATCCAGTAGCTACATTTGAAAATTTATTTGGGAACAGATTTAATTGCAAAGGCAATCAAATAAATAGGAATGATTCCCAATCATCTCAGGCTTGGCTGCCAGCATATCATAGGTGGGTTTGATTCATGCTGTTAAAATGTATTCTTTTTTTATCCTTTAGGCACTGAATACAGTGTGCTTCAAGGCTCAGCTTCACAGGGCTGGAGTGGGTCAGACCCACACTTGTTGCTTTCTAAAGTTATTCTGAAAATGTCCCTCTCTTATCACCTGGATTGCAAAACAGGAATGTTACTATTTTCACCCAATTTTAAGTGATGGAGCAAAGTGACTTTCCTGACCTTTGTGGACTTCACAGAGGGTGTGACTTAGAAGAACCGCATACCGGACTTTTAAAAATAACTTCAAGTCCCAGCATTTAATCCTTCACGGTAATCTTCCTGATGATCTCAGGCATGGTGCTTCCGCACTACAGACCTGGACCTTTCCCATAGTTTTCACTTCATGGCTACCTGCTGTAGTAATGGGCAAAGAATTCTTAATATAAGTTTTTAGGTTAGAGCTGTTCAGGCTATTCAGCCTTTAGCTTCTGAATGTGAGGGAGGGAGAGAGGGAGACAAGCTTATCATGCACTTCTCTTGCTGTGTTTTCCATCGGCTTCTATTTACTCGTTTTCCAAGGAGGGTACTTGCATAATTTATCCTTTTGCTACTCTTCGCTGCCATCTGGGAACCATCACATGATCCTTCACACATTGCACAGTTATCTGTGGGGATTGATTTTCTAGGCCCATTATCTTCACTTCTAAGATATGGTCTGTTTGCCCACGCTGTTATTGAGCAACACCAGGGTACAAAATATGTCTTATAGTTTCTCCTTGGAGCGCTCTGGTGTGGATCTCTTATGTTCCAAGTTACACAGGGGGTATTTTACCATTCCATTTCATCCTGGCCATGAAACTGATTTGCCAGTATTTAGGAAGTGACCAAGAAGGAATTTTTAAGTGACTACTAGGAAAAGATATTCAAACATCACACAGAGTTTGGTTTACATGTCAGCCAAGATGCATAGTATTATCCATGCTCGTTTGTTTATTGCTGATTTGCATAGATTTGGGCAACAAAGCAATGCAGTAGTTACTGCACGGCAGCCAGAGCAGCAACAAGAAAGTCACGTGCTGATTTGTGCTGCAATACGGAGGGATCATGCTGAATGCCCAGGTCAGCCTCCTGGCAAGACTAGCAATTAGTTTGCATAGCTTGCATTCCTTTCTTTTCACTGCTCTTTATACAGTATTTTCCTAGTATATGAAAGAAAAATAATATAATTTGCTGATCTTTCTAATACAGTATGTGAAAACTATGGTTTGTTTTTTTTTAATTCCTTCTCAAGGTTCCACCCATTAACCAATAATTCTAAAACAAATTATTTGATATGTCTTATGTTTCAGATAATTAATTAGCTTTTCCTTAAACTACTGAAATGATTGAAGTGCAGAGCTTGGAGGGGCTTTGCACGAGGATTTAGGGGCTGAAATCCACAGCCATGAGCACTCAGTTGTGCTTCTCAGTATAGCATTACCTGCCATATCTTTTAGGACTTTTCCAACCTTGGTGATTCTGTGATTCTGTGATTCTAAGTACTTGTCACCAATCCAGTGGCTGAAACTGCTGCTGTGACAATACTTTAAGGGTTGGTACAGAATTGCTGCATTCAGTTACCCACGCACACACTGACTTTCTAGAGCTCAAAGGGATTTCCTTATTTCTCTCCGACACCTTTGTTCCAAAGCCTCAGCCTCAGGGATACAGCTTCTGTGTTCTCAATGCACAGAGATGGTAAAGTCCAGCCAACACCATCCCACCTCTTTTTTTTTCCCATCTAAAATCCACTGAAGTGACTGTGCAGCTTTCAGAAACCAGTTTGACTCAGTGTGTCTGGAATTGCCACACTTGGTTTTTGCAAGCAAAATGTCCTCTTTTTTAGCCAAGTGTAACTGACAGTAGGTGCTCTGAATGCTCAGAAAACAGGGAGGGTGGATGTTGTTTGTTGTTAAGTTGTTCTTGGAAAGGTTAAATGGTAGCATGAAGAATGTGTGTGTGTTTGTATGTATTTAGGTTGTCAGAGTTGTTCTTGCTCAAAATGAGCTAGAGGTGGCCTCTGCTGTGTGCGGTTTTGGGCCTTATCTATCTTTTTAAAGGACTACAGGAAGAAAGCAGACTGAGGAAAGAAACCTCTCTTCAAAGCTTGAGCATCCTGCAGTTTGTTCCACTAGTTCTGAGGTGAAATAACATGGGGCTCGATAGTGATCTGCATCCATGCTGTCCTCCAACAACTGTCCCATGCTGTGTCTCCAGTGATACAGTGATTTGAAACCACATAAGAACAAAACTCCCCGTGAGCCAAAGCTGTTTCCAAAGCAGTGTCTGAATCTGTGTTCCTCAAAACAAAGCGGCAACTGCAGGCTAGGCTTCTGTTTTCTGGTTGTAGGATAGATTCCTGTAGATGCAAACAAGATGATGTTGGTACTTTGGAGGCTGTGAACATTACAGGGACCTTACAGAAACTTGCAGGATTTTGGAGGCCCAGTCCTCTTGGACCAAAGCAATGGCTTCCCCATTTAAAGTGGTGGGACTTCACAGAGCTCGATCAGTGGAGGTTTTTCTTTATCACCAGGCTTGATGTTTTGTGGGACTTGGCAGACAAATGGTAATGTGTGCCAGGAGGCAGAAGAGTATTCAGAATGAAATCCTCAGGCAAGTGGTGGGCAGTCTGTCAATCTGACTGGGTGAACCATAAATAGAAGCGAGTAGGTGCCTGTTTCCAAACAGCATTGCCATATGAGTGGCAGCACTCAGGGGGGGCTGTCATTGGTAGCAGAAAGGGCTTTGAGTGGAAAAGTAGCAGAAATGGGGATGTACAAAGACCATGCAAAGAAAGGGCCTTCCTTCTCTTGCAGAGTGGCTGCTAAGGGTTAACACTACCGTGGGGGCCTGGGCCTACCCAGCACCCAGGACTTGGAGAGGCCTTTTCAGTGCTTCTGGTTTGGAGCTTTTTTCTTCTTTGCTGACAAAAGATTAAGGGAATTTTCAAAGGTATTAGGTAACAAGGCTCCAGACTACACTTCTTTGCTCACCAGAGGGTTCATGTTACACAGTTACCTGAAGATAAGCCAGCACTTACCTACCCTCTGTGTCTGCCTATCTCTTTGCAAAAGTAGTCATGATCTTTGGTCTTAAAGCCAGTTTTAAAGTTGGAACATTTATCTGAAGTTTTTTGTTTGTTTGTTTTGTTTTTGTCTGTATATCACTCAAAACTTGGTTTTCTTTTTGTTTCTTGAGAAATTGTTTGTTGTGGGAGCAATGTTGTATTTTCCAGCCCGCTGTCGTGAGACGTATAAAATCCAAGGGAGATCCATGAAATTTAAAACCATACCACAGTCAGAAATAGAGGAGGAAAAAAAAAAAACCCACAAAGCCCTCTTATTATTTCATAGGTGTTTCTGAGCGTGTTGAAAACACACTGAAAAAAGATTAAGGATTTCAAATCTGCTTTGTCAAAGGAATGTTCTCTGTTGGTATCTTTTGGGATACGAGTTACAGGGCCATTAAGGGTACTGGAGATCTCCGAAGAACACTGTTCCTTGCCCTGGAAAGAAAGCATCCTGTGGGTTTTAAAGGTCAGGGAATGAGGGCCCTGTCAGATCTTCTTTTCAAGCCACATAGTGGTGAAGATGATATAAAAGGAACATCTACTTTAATCATGTTCACTTTTCTGTGAGGCACTGCTGTGGTTCTGCATTGAAAGTAAGTACTGTGCTGAGCTTATATAAATGATTACGTCCAGGCTGCTGATTAGAACATATGTATGCCTAATGATGCAGAACAAGCCATTGGGCACTACCAGACTTTTAAACTGACCTTGCTTTTTTATCAGTCTGATTATTTTCATTTTCATATTAAATTGAATGTTGGGATTTTGTTCTTAATTTTTTTTTTTTTTTTTGCCTTTTTGTTTTTTGTTTTTCAGACCAGGCAAAACACAGTTTGCATTTAACATCACTAGATGATGCTGAATGCCTCCGATCTAAGGAGCTACTTTCAACACCAAACAGTCACTCTTCTAATTCCAAATCCACACGTAACATCCCTCGAAGACATACAGTAGGTGGCCCTCGCAGTTCCAAAGAAATACTGGGAATGCAAACCTCGGAAATGGACAGAAAGAGAGAGGCTTTTCTAGAGCATCTGAAGCAGAAATATCCCCATCATGCTACAGCAATAATGGGACATCAGGAGAGACTAAGAGATCAGGTATGAAAATCAGATACGTATCTTGCTTTTTGTTAAGGAATCCTTATAACTGCTACCTCACTTTGAATGTGAGGTAGAAAATTGAATGTGTTAACCTCACTACAGAAGGTGAGAATCTAACAAAGCGTTTTGTGTTCAAAGTTGCCTAGGATTCAGTTTCTCCTTTGAAATCAATAGAAACAACAATAATAATCAAACTGATCAAAATTACCTTGGAGTTGTTTGTTGAAACTGACATTTTTGAGGAGCTTTTCATTTTTTTTTTTAGAATATACACAGAGAAAGGGATAAGGTGAGACTCTTGATCTCAGTGTGTGGATCTCCATCTACTTTTTCACAGCTGAAGGGAAAATATGGAACAGCTGTTAGCTTTTGTTACATTTTCAATATTGGCACCACTGCCCGAGAGAAAGGAAAATATCTGTAGACCATATCTGTGTGCTTTAGCTGTCTCTGTTACCCTTTCATTTGCTTTCTTTTCTACTTCTAAGTCTCTTAATATAAACAGACTGGATGTATCTACAGGTATCTGCCTCCTCCAAACTGTCTTGAGATCAACGCCAACCTGCCCAGAGTGTACCCTTAAGGTGCTTCTTGTCTGACTACAGTTGCTTTTTAGCAGGAAGAAGTAGATTTAGGATCGGAGACGATGTGATGATACACTGATGTATTTCTCAGAACAGGTGGAAGCTGCTGTCGCGCTGACCTGAATTTAGGGAATGCCACACAAGGGACTGTTCACTGCATGGCTCTGGTTTTGAGTGAAAAGTTATTTAGTTTGTTAAACCTTGCAGACTGTGTTGTATTCCAAATATAATAAATTTCAATAAGCCAGCAGAATGTAGACTTCACTGTTAAGTATCTTGTGCCCGTTATTCTCAGTTTAAAAAATGGTTACAACAGCAATCCTGTTGTAATTTCTTTATCCTAGTGTTTTGTAGGATACTGGCAGCAAATTAATTGTAAGTAAGGATTAAAAACAGGTTGGCAAAGTACTGTACTCTGCTATGGGAGTGCTTATGAATTCTCAGTGTCTTTTGAAACCTTCCAAGACTTTAGAGATCAGAGCAGTTGTCACTCGGTACCTCCCCCTTACAACTTCTCTTTGACAGGGTCTCTCGAGATCCCAGGTGCTATCACTGCTTCAGTAAGACTGCTAGCATCCATGTGTATCCTGCTAAAATTGCTGCAAGACTTCAACTCTAACGAGAGTGATCTATTCCTTATTTTTAAAGCAGCTTTCCTACTTTCCTTTGAAAGTCTGGACTCCCCCACACACTTATCTCTTTCATGAACTCTAGTGACTGTGTGGAATGTGCCGGGTGGTGGATAAAGATAGCATACAAATTAAATAAAGGGGGTGGGGGCTGAAATTCAGAGATTAGATCTTCTCGAGTCATGTAAATATTTAGTTCCAGTGTTGCAGACACTGCAAACCCAGTTTGAACAGCCTACAGCATTACACCCTACACATTTTGTAATTTGATCCTTTTCTGAAGGCAGTAAATTACGGAAGGAATGCAGTAACTGTTTCTGCTATTTGTTTAAAATGTGTCATCCTTGCTAATTTATTGAGGGTAAAATTATGTGAATGTCTCCTGCTTCTATTTTTTTTTTTTTTTTAATGATTGGACATATGTATTGTTTTAAAATTCACACTCCTTATATACAAAATTACATTAAAATTACTATTAGAGCATTAGATTACAGTTCTTGGGAATGGGGAAGACTGAAGACTCCATGCATTCAATGTAGTTGTTTTTTTTTTTACTATTTGTGTCTAAGCATGTACACCCATGTATCTGTATTTTGTTTGCACTTATGTGTATATGCACAGGAATATATGTATATAAACATATTAATGTATAATGCGGACTTACTTGGCAGCTTTGTGAAAAGACTATAATGTCACTGCTTTTAAGAGTGTATATGTGCAGCGTATAGACTTCCTTTTTAATTTCCATGTGCATGTATCTGTGTGCATAGCAGTTGTGTAGAAAATGTGAACTGTATGTGTGTGTAACATAAATATGTCACATACAAAAGTAGTGAGATGTGTGGGAGGACAGGAGCCGAAATGTCACCATTTATTTTCTAGGCCATTTTCCTCCCGTCGTGTTTCTCCAGCTGCTCCAATATCTGGGAAGTGGCATCATTATCCATGGTGGGAATTCCCCCACTGTGGAAGATCTATCAAGGGTAGTAGCCAATGCAACACCATGTTCTGATCTCTGTGTCAAGCAGTACAGCTGGAACATGAGACATCCCAAGATTTGCAGTGCATACTGTCATTTATCTTCTAGGTTGCTCTAAACTCTGCCAAGTGTGTAGCCAACAAAAATGGCCCAGAAAATCAGTAATTCTTTCTTTTTTGTGAACTTTCTTCCCTGGCCTGTTTCAACCATCTGTATCTGAGTATGACGGCAGGCCCCTGGTTTGCAGTGAGTAAACATTAGGGGAAGAAAATGTGTTTGATGTTGTCAGTTCATATCGTATCACCTCTGTCTGTGTCTTCTGCTATGTATTAATGATTTCCTCCAGGCTTTGTTTATTTGGGTAAATCCCTCCCTGCATGTGTGTTCTCGGAACCCATTTCTGCTCAGATAATCTGCCACAGAACTGCAGGACAATAGAGGCCAGGTAAAAAATATCAGTGAGGATTACTGATGGTTAGCTAATGCGGTGACCTGCAGCCTCCCAGCTGTGCATACAGATCATCTCTCTTCCACTTCACAGGTTCACCATCCTGCATGTGATGTCTTATTTGGGAAGGCAAAGCTCACAGAGACAGGAACTGTCTTTATTTGTGGTAGGGCCTTGGGATGTGGCCGCAAGGCAAATAATCCACAGCTGTGTTGCACAGGGGAGTTGCGCTCATCTTCACATTGTGCTGTGTCCCTTTGTAAGCCAACCCCATAGCCAGACACAATGACTCCTTCCACCTGGACATCTGCAAAACCAAGGAACAAAACTGTTTTATTTTTATAGATAAAGCTATTGAAGAAGCTTGCATTGAACACGGTGCATCTACCTGATCTGTGCTGATGGGCATAATCCTCAGGAAAGTTAGAAAGGGAAAAAGAAGACAAAGGCAGAAACTGACCTCTGTGCTGTGGAGTTTGAGTTGGGCTGGGTCAGCCTGGTGTGTTGAGCCCCACACAGCCTGGGAGCAGAGAATAGAACAAGTGCAAACACTGGGCCAGCAGTGCTGCAGGTGAAAAGGACTTTGCAATTAAGAGGTTAAAAATGCTAACCTTGCCATGGGAGGTGGGTAATCCCTGCAGTGAACCTGTTCTACAAGTCACCTCAGGGGGAAAAAAAAAAAAAGAAAAAGAAGAAAAAAAAAGCTTTTCTGAGTGAGCAGAGAGCAAAAGGGAGCCCATAGAAGTTTTTCAGAGCCAGAGTTTTTGAGTGTGCCTTTAGCAAATGAGCTGGGCAGTGTTTGCCACAGATTCCTTTTGTTGTTGTTTAACCAGGGGAATGCACTGCAGGACTGGGAAGGGTTGGGAACAGCTTAGCTTTTTTTGCTGGGTTTCTGTGAAGAGCGCATTTGTTGGCAAACAAAATCAGATTTCCATTGATTAAAAAAACAAACAAAACAGCCCAACAGCCAAACCCTTCTGGTGCACACGCAATGCTGAGTGCCTAGAAAATGGTGGTTGGGATTTTTTTGTTGTGTTCGGTTAGGTCTGAACATGACAGGTAACTCTGGCATCTGGGCAGGTGTGGTTACGGTTGCCATAGAGATTCGTGATGTCATGCTTGATAGAGCATGTCAAGACAGCTAATTTAACATGTAGATGTTCAAAAAGTCCCATAGGCCAGAAGTAAGCTGTATGCAAATAACAAAGTTACGCTGCAAAAGGGCGAAAGAAAATACGGCAGAGAGATGGAGTGCCTTTTACCTGGCAGCTTTAAAGGATTACCACAAGCTTCATTGTAAATTAAAACTTTGGGAAGAAAAGGAAGAGGATTTCTGAACGTTTCTCTGGGCTCACCTGTGGAATCTCACATTTCGGTAAATAAGTCTCTTTTCTCTCTCTGCCCCCGCTGTAAAAAATGCTTTTGAAATCATGGAGTTTGCTTCAGCCCGTTGTTCTTCCTGGCAGCAGGGCTGAGTCAATACGGCAAGTTTTTTTGGCATGGCACGTTGCGTTTTCTCTTTCGAAAATGAGTTCTTTACTGAATGAACTGAGAATTCGGAATTATTTGAGAAGTATTGTAATGTATTATGTTGATTCTATGAATCATGCTGCAAAAATGTCCTAGGTAGGGTTTTGGAGGAGAAACTAAGAATTGAGACACTGTATTTATTTGTAGATTATTGCCAGATGTCTCTTCTTTAACTGCTAAAATAGAATAGAAATAGAAGCCTAACATTACAACAGCCTTTCTTCAATCATTTGAGATCTATAAAAATACTGAGGCTTTAACATTTTTTGTTATTTATTTATGTAGGTCACAGTATCAGTTCCTTAAGCTGGATATATGTTTTGATATCGTAGGATAACTCTGGAGCGTTTCATAATAGGTTTTTCTTGGGCAAAAGCACATCTTGTAAAGGCAAGCATGTGAAGATAAAAGTCTGGTAACAGAAAATCTGTGGGGACTTTTGTCTTTCAGGTATTGGCAAAAAGTGATATTTTCAGGTCCTCCTGAGAGAGAGTAGAATCCCTGTGCTCTATGTTGTACCACTTTTTGTCCTTACACTGACCCAGACGGGTGAAGAAAACATCAGTACCTGAGGGGTAGCCCCCCATTGGCATTGCTGTGATAAGCTAAAATGAGGCACGTTTAGTTTTGTTGCTCTGATGGCTTCGTTTGGCAGGGGTTAGATTTAGGTGGGAATGGGTGGGAGTGTGGTAGTTAATGTCCGTGCTTAAAAATGTGAATGGGAAAAAATCATAGGTTCTGCCTAATGACACCTGAGAGACCATCGAGAGAAACTTCAGTTCAGTATAAACCCTCAGTAGGATTTAGTGTTATAGTGAATGAGAAAGCTGATGAGTATTATAGACACGTTACCTAATTCCAGGTGAAAAACTTGACATTCTGCATTGCTTGATCGGGCAAGGTAAAATACGCTTTTTTTCCAGAACGTATATTGATTATTAAAGCATGGATCCATTATTTATGGATTTGAAGTAGTACAAAGTGAAGAAATAGCTTCTCTTATTTTATTTTTTTGCCTGTGGCTTTCCTTGCATTTACACCCCTAGATTCTATCTTGGAACCAAGCCAGTAATAGGAATACTGTAGAATTAATTTCAGTTTAACCTTTCTGTAGAAGCCTGGGTGTTAATTATTTAGTAATAGAAAATGTACAAATGGCAGCATATCGAATGAACCAGCATATTCTGCATTCATTACACTGATGCCAGTTGATGCTATGGGTAGGGAGAAATCGATTTAATATTTTGTGAATACTTTTTCAGACTGTGTGCTGATAACTTAAGAAATGATATTTTGTTTTAAGATGCACATAATTGTGAAGAATGCAGTTTTAATCTGGATACATGTTTCTGCTGATTTTTCTAGCTGAGGAAGTCCATTTCACTGAATTACTTGTGGGTTCACAAACTACCATGTATAATGTGCTCTTTTATCTGAGAGGTCGGTGTCCTACAGTCAGAACTTGTTGTTGTGTCAGCATAATTTGTAGGTGTTTGTTTGTTTGTTTGCTTTTAAAAGCTTCTGAAGTTGTTTCAGGAGATTTGTGAGCTGGTGTCTCATCTCTGCTGAAGGGTACTACCTCCCTCCCCACATGAGATTGCCTTTCCCCTTTGTAAGCCCCACAGAGCATGTTGCACGTTCAGGAATGAGGACCCTCCCCAGCATACACACGTGTTCTGTCTCACATACCATCTGGCACAAGTATTTATTGCTTTCCAGTGCTTCTCTATGGTAAGGGCAACTGCTCTTACTTCAGGTTGTTAAAAGCACCAAAGTAAAGCTATGAAAACGAACATTCGAAACATGATTGCAAGCTTAAACTTCTGCTGGAACCCAAGCCCTTAGCTTTTGTTTATGGAAGGACATGAGATGACATGTCCATTTGTTTTGAGTTGAAACATGCTCTTTAGCCCCCAGATAATGCTGTGATCGCGAGATACTTATAAATAGCTAGATAGATAAATGAACAAAGAGCTGTTTCATTAGCAAAGTAAAGTGGGTTTACTTAGTATTTGCTATAATGGTTGAGGTAGACAAATATTCCTAGCATAATGTCTCAGTGGAATGTCTTTCAACTTTACTCTTTATTTTAAAAAGGTAAAGCAAAAGTGTATACTGAACTACTACCCCTTAGGCATCTCTTCTTGGAGTAAGTGGAATTTAACAAGAATGATGATACTTGCTTTGATAAATGTAAGTTCCTTCATTTATATCTATCAGTTACAAGTAATAAAAAAGCTACTTTTTTTTTTTTTTTTTTTTTAAAAGGCTAATAAAGCAATTCCTTTTCTTTTTCCCTCCCTCTCTCCCTCCCCCCACGCAAATCACACACCAGAGCAGTTACTTTGCTCCAACAGGATTAGTAGCTTTTTTTTCCATGGCAGTGCCTGAGTTTTTTAAATAACATGTGTTGTTTACAATTGGGAAGTCCACGGTGCTTGTTCGTATGCTTACCTTTGTTCATGTGAGTTTCATGCATGTATTTTTCTAACCTAATGTTATGACAGAGAAAAGTATTTCCAGAATCCTTTTTTTTTCAGCTGACTGAATAAAAGCACGCAGTGAGCTTCTTTAGGTGCTTATGTCTAGATCCAGTAAAGAATTTAGGACTTAATTCTCTGTTAAAACAAAGTCTGGGCAGCTGCATTCAAGAGAGTTACCCATGGAAACCTCTCCCAGTTACTGCAGGCACCTGAGATTCCTTAGGTTTCAGAAACTTAAGCTTTTCTGAAAAAAAAAGAAAAAAAAGAAAAAAAAAAAAAAAAGAGAGAGAGAGAAATCTGGAGGTGTTTATGGATGAATTTTTGCACATAATCACTGTAGTCCTGGTGCTTTCTGAGCTACTTCTGTGGGTAACTGGTAAGTGCATGGAAACAGTCAGCACAGCCTCATTTGATGGATGGGACCAATGCAGGACTAGCTCAGTAGAGCTGGACAGTGGGATCTGTGTCCTGCAGAGTGGTCTGGCAGTGACCACCCTGTGGGACAGGCATATCCTGTCTTTCTGAACTTGTACCTGAGACCTGTGTTCCTCTGAGAAGGCTTGAAGGAGTCTGGGACAGGCAAACTTTACAATTTTCCTTTGATGTTGAGCTCCTGGGCAATGATGTATTACAGAGTTCAGTCTCGGTAGCTGTGTGGTGAGCTCTTCAAGCCAACTGCTTAATGAACCTCATCTCAGGAAAAATTGAGCTTCATGCTCTTTCTGGCTGTGAGGATCTTGTGTTCCTG
This sequence comes from Excalfactoria chinensis, assembly GCF_039878825.1. Taxonomy (NCBI): domain Eukaryota; kingdom Metazoa; phylum Chordata; class Aves; order Galliformes; family Phasianidae; genus Excalfactoria; species Excalfactoria chinensis. Next base: position 125,613,778 of record NC_092826.1, read on the forward strand.
TCTCCTTGATGTCAAAGCCTCAGGAGGCAGTGATGAAGGCCTGACCCCATGCTGCTGAGGCCTGCTTCTTAAAGCCTCTGCCTAGAGATGGAACTGTGGCTGTTGAACTTCCCTCAAAATGAGGCAAACAAGGAGCTCAATATTTCACTCTTCCTTTACATATCCTGCAAAAGTGGATTGGTGTGTGAGGGTGCTTTGACACTACTTCCTCTTCCAACTCTTGCTTCTAAACCAGAGCACTTGAGGCGCTATGTTTCACACTCAGCTCAGCAAAGAACGGCATCATCAAGAGTGCCATTCTACACAGGGCTCAGCAGCAACCCTGAAGTTCATTTCAAGCCACTTGTTTGCTTCCAGGAGCACAAGAAATTAGTGATGAAAGAGAAAATGAAGCCATAATATACTGACATTTCAGTCTGTGTTGCTACTGAGCTACCTCTCTCTCTCATGCATAGTTCTGGAGGTGTTAGGGAAGGTGTTGAGGTCAGTTAACTTGGCAGGTAGATGAAAATGTTTGGCAGTCAGGTGAAAGTGTTTTGTGAGGATGGCAGACCATGCTGGTAGAGCTGAGATGACAGCATTGCTTTCCTGGTCCTTGGTTCCTTCCATGGCTTGTGATCAACTTCAATGTTTATGAATATTTGCTCTTTCCCAAGACCATTTCGCTGTAAATGGTTATGAATGTGCTTGGTTGTTCTCTTTTCAGCCTAGTAAACCTATCAGCTTTCCACTGGGAACATTTTTGTGCTCTTTGCACGTTGTCACTTGGGAGGGGAGCTCATATTTATGTCAGTCATTAGCAAAGTAAATGCACCTCTGGACCATTGCTGCTGCACTACAGCATTTTTCAGTTGATATTTTAACAAAGGTAGATTGCACTGAAGTCACCTGATTAATTTACTTGGTTTAGCAATAATCCCTGTGATTTAAATCTCTTTTGTGGGCCTAAATAAGAGAACAAGATTAAATATGACAAACAAATCTCTTATGAACATTACGATTTCCTTTCAGGAGAAAAAGTGCTATCGTTAAAATGGCAGGCAACAACTGTGGCTCTGACAGCAGCCGCTGAGAAGTGTTTTTAACGTTCACTCAATAGGGGTAATTGTGCCAGTTACGTAAACTCAGAATCAGGTAGCATTGAATTTTGCATCTTGGCACATCAAGCCAACAGAGAGACTTCTAGTTGGATGAGATTTGTTTTCCGAGTCTCTGTTTTAAAGAGTCCTTTTTTTTTTTTTTTTTTTTTTTTTTTTTTTTCTGCTATTAATTAGTACCTTTTTTACTGCTGCATTTTGTGTGGCCTCATGTGCTGTGGTTTGCAGTGATTCCCGTCCTTCACATGGAGATTACTACATTAGTAAGCGCCAAGCAATGTTCTTCATTTAAGTTGAGATTTTCACCCTCTGGTTAGTACACAGCCATAGAAACACCTCACTTTAAAGGAAAAAAAACTGTGTAAAAAAATATATATAGCTATTAAAGAGAGAAATTGAGAATCTATCCTGTTGGCTCACCTCTGAAATCTACAGAGACTGCTCTTTTTATGGCTTCTGCCATGTGGGTTCTTGATGAGATGGGTGGTAGATCTGTGCTGTGCACATCACCCATGCTCTGTTCATTAGTAGCTACAGAGTACTTTGTCTGCCAGCTTAAGATTTATTTTGTCTTTGGAAACATTATTCATGTTAGTCATTAAACTGGATCTTCTTGGTACCTGTATGAATGTCCAATATTGATTTTGTATTGCTAAGCTTTTGACTTCTTTATGTCTAATGGCATTAAATAGCAGAGCTCAACTGAGAAGTTTTGAGAATATTTTAGATTTTAATTGTTTTTAATCACATTTTCATTTAGCAGACTGTCTCCATGCTCTTATATAGATTGAATTCAGAATAGTAATTCAATCAGTGAAGCATTTTTTCAGTCTGGAGGGAGAGGGCTGTCTTCCAAGGAAGGCAGCAAGAAGTAAACTGAGAACCAATAAGTTAGAACATTTTTTTGTATTGGAAAGTAGTCGAGTCTGATTTTATGTATTGCTTGATGAATTCATTACCAGATACACTAACCACCAGATGAATAAGCAAGCAGAAGGCTTTTGCAATTTGCTCCTATTTTGTGGGTGTGTGGGTGTCCAAAGTCTGGAAGCAAACCTGCTGTCTGTGTCTGTGTATGAGCTCTGGGCTTTCTACCACTGTGCTTTGAAAGCACAATTTTAGCTGCATTTATTCATCTGTAGCTCTATTTTTAGTAACACAAAATACCATACATCAGACTATTGTAATTAGTAATAAATTACTCACAGAAGGAACAAATATTTGACTTTGATTAGAATAAGAAGAAATGTCACTTGCTTCTCATTGGCTGAATAAATGGATAATTGAGTGGCATTGATTGATTTAAATAAAAGTTAACATTATTTAGAAGAAAGAGTTTTAGCAGAATGCAAGAAAAAATAAAAGTGGACACTTCTTTAAAAAATGTGTTCCTGAAAAACTGAGATATTTATAAAAATTCCAGTAGAAACTAAGAAGCTGTTTTATTTCATGTTTTTTAAAGAAGAAATGATTGTTTCATTTCTTTGTTATCTAAGGTATATTTTTTTCTTAGAAGTCTTTAAGAAACACACACCAAAACCTCACTGATGTTCTGAGTTAATTTGACTTTTTTTATTCTGCTTCTTATTTATTAAGGGAAAAAAAAGCAACGGCAACAGTATTTTGTACTTAACTTGTGTAATAGTTTTATAGTCATTGCTGTTATAAAGACAATATTAAATCCCAGCCAGCCATTGCCTAGTCAGGGGTGTGGGCCAGCCTCAATGTGCTTGGGCTGGAGTCGCTGCAGAGTCGTGGGTACCATCATTTGGCAGTGCTTTTGGGACTTTGCTCTTTATTGAAGATGCTGGTTCTTTCAGTCAGTTTTTCAGCTGCTCACCCAAGCTGCTCTATCTTTGGTCTCTACTGAAGGGGATGGAAGCAGGTTGGTGCCTGTTGCTGGCCCTTGTCATGAGAGCATGGAGAGGTGAGAAGGTTTACTGCGCGACGCACCCCAGAGACCCTGCAGCATACGGTGTCTGTCGCTGGAGAATGTACATGAAAGCACATAATAGAAACAACCTCAAAATCTTTCTGGAAATTGGTGGAGAACTTCTCCTTTCCAAATTTTGCAGAAGAGCTGGGTGGGATGGGGTGTGGAGGGGCAGATCACAAGATGTTTTTCTTGGCCCAAGGGGTGCTCACAGTGATGTCAATGACAGTGTTCCGGCTGACAGCAGCAAAGCTGGTTTAAACTTGTGGCAGGTTGTCTGTCCAATGCTCCCTTCCTCTTGTATCATATGCAAGCATCTAATTTCTGGCTCATGTGTACTTCCCTTTTACTTTATTTTTGTCAAATGTTTCAGCACCGGATACTTCCGCACGCCGTGTTCCCATGTGTGTGGACTCCACACACCTGCTGCTGCTCTTCCTCAGCTCCTGGACAACTCTAGATCCCAGTGCTGGCAGCTGATGGGTGCTGCTGCAGGACAGGGCTCCCTGCAAGGGCCCTGATCCTATCCTGAGCAACTGGGCTAATCCCATACAATCCTAAAACCTTGCTATGAGTAGGAGTCAAGTTTCCTCCCAGGCTGATGAATAACTTTCAGTAATCCAAGGCCATTGCGGAGGTTGTGTGTGATGCTTGGGTGTTACTGGAGCTTCATTCCTCAAGAGTTTTTGCCATAGCATTAACTGTTTGTGTTACTCTGATCACAAGCTTTCAGAGGTCTTTTTTTCTGTTCAGGTTTTACCCTTTTTGTTGCTCAATCATGAAGTACTTGGTCTCAGGCATTAATCCTGTCACAAAAGGGTAGGTCTAGCTCATGTGCAAATGTGCTCAATCCCCACCCCTATGCAAGCATGCAACCATGAGAAACCAGTATTTTTTTCTATGTGAGTCATTCATATACCCGGATGCGCAAAGAAATTTCACATCGGATGAGGCTCTGCTGCATATGCACACCTATAAGAAATCTGCCCTATGCAGAAGATGAGTGCTGCTGCTCCCAACTCTGCTGCTCAGTGCCGATGGCACCAGGTTACCAAGGGCATGGATTTTGAGGAGGAGGCAGTCACTAATGCTCCTGCGACCCAACCAAGAAGAAAAAGGAGCCTTTCAGCTCTTTGCTGCTCCTCTGGGGCTTCTTCTGTCAGCCAGGTACAACTCGGATGAAGAGCCAGGGCTTTCCTGTGTGGGGCTGATATAAGAGTTAATGGAAGTTTTTTGAAAGACAGGGTTTTTTTTTAGAAGAATTCTCCTAGTAAGAAGGAACATTCTCAAGTTTTCATTCTTATTATTCTTTTGTCTATACATGTTCCTAGGCTGATTTTTGAACGGCACGAAGCTCTAGGTTGCAGCAGTAGCTGTCAGATGCTCTTGAAGGAGAGACTGATGGTCTGCCAAAAAAAACCTTCCCTGGCACCATTTTAACGTACAATTTGTTTTCATCTCCTGGTTTTAAAATTTGTCCAAAAACCAAATTGCTTTCATCTCTAACTATAGAGAGTATTGATATGTAAAGTGTAATCTGCGTAATCTATTCATTGGAAGTTTTCCAGGACTCTGGAATAACTGCTACTTTGTGGGCTTCTTCTGAATCGAAGGAGTTAGCAAACAGAAGCCTTGTACTTCAGAGGTTTTAGCGCTCTGAAGATGAGCGAATCATTTTTTCACCTCTCTTCTCTTGCTTCTATCATCATATTTTTTTTCCTCATTCTCTGGTAGGATGTATTGCTTTGTTTTGTAGAAGCTGTGAACTTGCAAGTTTGGTCTTGTCTTTGCATGACTTAAATCTATCTTAGAGATGTTTTTTCCAACATACAGAATATTTGAGAATAGTTGCTCCTATGACATATTTGGCAGATTTTTCTGTGACTATGTAATATAGACACAGCTGACTTGAAATTTAGGGAAAGTTTAAATAGTTTATAAAAGGAGAACTGAGGAAATAATTATAAAAGAAGTTCACAGGTTCTCAAACGGAAGATTCTGGGAAGATTGTGGGAAGATTCTAATTATTATTTTTTAGTAAACTTCTGTGGATTTCTCACAGTTCCTATTAGCAATGTACCACTAGAGAAAAAAATGAGTCTTTTTTGTCTTTTTGTGATACATCGCAACAATGTTATTTTAGTTATAAAAACTGGGGGAAATAACTCTAAATTGATAGAAGAAAGATCTTTGGTTTAATGTGATCACTTTCTATGAAGATTGTTTTTCTGAAGTAGATATATAACTTTTCAGATTAGGTTTACCTGCTGTGTTGCATTTTGAACACACCAGACTAACCCAAACACAGAGTAAGATCTACGAATGTATTGAATCTGCCTGGCAAAACAAGAACTTAGATTATCATTCAGTAGCATATGGTGGTGAGATAAAGGTGGAATTCTAAGTAGTTTATATGGTAAGAGAATGTATGTGTTCTTTTGTTCTGTACTTTCTACTTCCACTTATCATCCTTCCTTAAATACTGCCAGAATGTCAATCTTTCTGTCATTGCTTTTCTCCTTTTTAATTTTAGGACTGCACTATTAAAGAGAGGGCAGAATAGCTTTTCTAACTTCCTCTGGGGACAGAAAGGAAAGGAAAGGAAAGGAAAGGAAAGGAAAGGAAAGGAAAGGAAAGGAAAGGAAAGGAAAGGAAAGGAAAGGAAAGGAAAGGAAAGGAAAGGAAAGGAAAGGAAAGGAAAGGAAAGGAAAGGAAAGGAAAGGAAAGATAGGAAAAGAAAAGAAAAGAAAGGAAAAGAAAAGAAAGGAAAAGAAAAGAAAAGAAAAGAAAAGAAAAGAAAAGAAAAGAAAAGAAAAGAAAAGAAAAGAAAAGAAAAGAAAAGAAAAGAAAAGAAAAGAAAAGAAAAGAAAAGAAAAGAAAAGAAAAGAAAAGAAGAGAAGAGAAGAGAAAAGAAAGGAAAAGAAAAGAAAAGAAAAGAAAAGAAAAGAAAAGAAAAGAAAAGAAAAGAAAAGAAAAGAAGAGAAGAGAAAAGAAAGGAAAAGAAAAGAAAAGAAGAGAAGAGAAAAGAAAAGAAAAGAAAAGAAAAGAAAAGAAAAGAAAAGAAAAGAAAAGAAAAGAAAAGAAAAGAAAAGAAAAGAAAAGAAAAGAAAAGAAAAGAAAAGAAAAGAAGAGAAGAGAAGAGAAGAGAAGAGAAGAGAAGAGAAGAGAAGAGAAAAGAAAGGAAAAGAAGAGAAGAGAAAAGAAAAGAAAAGAAAAGAAAAGAAAAGAAAAGAAAAGAAAAGAAAAGAAAAGAAAAGAAAAGAAAAGAAAAGAAAAGAAAAGAAAAGAAAAGAAAAGAAAAGGTGTTCAAACAAAGATTAGCAAGATTAGGTGAGGTTCCTGTAGCCATTGCTGCTTTGCTTTTGGTTTATCTTCCCTTTGGTCTGCAAACTTACTTGAAGGTCTGCGTTCTGTGGTCTTTCAAAGCTCTTTTAAAATACAGTCATCATTTCAAAATGTTCTCTTGCTCAGGGAGAGTTGAATAAGAGTTGTGTAAAGAAGAAAAGTCTTGATTAGTCCTGGATATTTTTTTGTCTTTTAAGTCAGAGACTGGTTGTGTGGGGGCCTCTTCTGATTGCCTTGAGTCAGTTCTTGGTGTGTTTGGTGGTGTGCTTAAGGGCAGTACCATTAGAAACCTTTGGAAAATGAATGACTGGTGCAGGCTTCAGGATTAACAATATATTGTGATATTATGCTCAACAAAAACAGTTTGCCTTTTATGTGACTAAACTGTCTTGGTTCTCCAACATAGAAGGAATTTCCAGTTTTCTCATTGATAGCTGAGATAGGCAAGCAGTCATAGCCATACCTCTGCTGTTTGATCTTTTGAAAGTTCAGGCTCCAAGCATTGCCAAGAATTACTCTTCCCAGCTCCACAGCACATGTGGTATCTCCTATCTCTCCTTTCACTTTGTTCTAACCTAAAATGGATATCAGCCAGTTGTTTCTCATCTAAGCTCCTGCTTCAGGCACACATTAGGCATGATGGTCAAATATCCTTGGCAGAAGTGTAGTTGGTTACTACTAAAGGCATTGTTTTTCCCCATTAACTTTCTTAAAAACAGCATGTAAGCATGTGACAAGGTAGATGGTGTATAATAATCAAACTCTTACTGGAAGGCCTCAATAAGTTGGAATGTGCAAACATAAAACTGACGTCACCTTCCCAGGTGAATGTCTGGGTTAACCATTACTCATTGTAGATGATTTCAAAAGCATCTGAATGAATTCTTAATATAGGTACTATTTTTCAGTGGCATTTTTTGAGTGATGCTATGGTTGTAGTTTGCTTAGCTAAGTCCAAAGTGTACTGAGGTGTGGAGTTGTACTTCTTTTTCTTAGTCTTATCCATAAAGACACAATTGAAACAAGTTAATAATTCTTCATATTGAAAAAGAATTCTTAAATAAATACTGTGGTATGAGCTCTGTTTAATTTGAAGGAGAGCAGCTACTATACCTTTGCTTAAGAGAGAGAGAGAGAGATTTCTTCTTATCAGTAGAGCTCATTCTTTCCGGCCAGATTATGCTAGACAGAAAGGATATGGGATAAGATCACAGGACATGTAACAGGGCTTTTCCCCCTGTTTTGCTCAATTAGCAATCTAAGAGTCAACAGGACAAAACCTGTGTTTGTTCTTTGACATATTTCTGTGCTACTTCACATGAAAGCAGTTCAAACTTACTCTAAGCAGTTTTACACAATCTGAATTAATCCAACCATTAAGAACAAGCTCATTGTTTAAGGATCTGTAGATACTGTTTCACAGGCCAAAAAACTTTTCGTTTTTGCTCAGCCACAGTATTAGGTAAATAGAATGAAACCAAACTGTGGTACGTATTCTTCCTGCTGTAGTAGAAATATTTTTACAGGGTAGTTCTTTGTCTTCTCTCCTTCATTAGGGTCTGCCACAAATCGTTTATAGAATACAGTGCCCTTTACAGAAAGACTGACCTAAGCAAATGCTTAGGTATCGCTATCTTGAAAGCCGGAGAGAGAAGATTACTTTAGCTTCTGGGAAATGATCTGAAGGATGAAATATCAAAAAGAGAGATTCCTCCCAATCTCAAGCTCTTGCAGTGAAGCCTGAATTGTATTAGCTTCTAACATAGTTGGACCATTGAAATATGTGACCTGGCATTATTTTAGTCCTGGGAAATCACTGGTCAGTGATATCAATATAGTGTCTACTCTTCCTTCTGGAAAATTGAAATCTGGAGTGCATTTACCTGCAAACACAGACAGGGGAAGTCCAGCATCTTCAATTTCCTCAAGTAAAACCTTGAGAATGATCAGGGTCTTGAGGCTTGCTGCCCTTGGGGAAAACAGAGGAAGAAGGAGATGAAATTAAACATTTGGAGACATCAGTGGATTGCTTCAAGAGTTGGTAATAAAGTGGTCTTGTCCTGGCGTGCCCATTTGAATTTGACAAATCATAGTTGAGTTTGATTGCTCAAACTTATTTTATACTTCTGGGCAAATTTATCTTGAAATAAGGTTTCATTTGGAAGGATATAAATGTAACTACAAGTCACTTCTTGACATGGCTATTGGGAATACGTTAAATGGCTGCCTTTATACAAATGTAGCCAGTTACTAGGATATGGACTTCAGTCAAGAAATTCATTCTGCTTATGCTGCCAAATGATTTCATTAAAAATCTTCTATCACAGAACTTTGACATATTGTCCTGTCAGGTACACAATAACTTGTTGCAAAATTGGTGTATTCCAAGTTCAGAGAGCATATTTTAGTAAGAGGTTTTCTGTTGTTTCCCAAATATTTCATTATTAAATTTTACAAACAAACAAACAAACAAACATACCACCAACAATAAAAAAATGCTGGCAGATAGTTCTATAAAGATGTGAATTGAAACTAGCGTTGGAGTTAGTGCTGGTGGAATAAGTGTAAAAAAATGTATTGCAGCAAATCCTGTGAAGAAATACCTCTGGACATCATCTGGTCTGACCTTCTATAGAAAGCTGGGCCTCAGATTAGGTTATCTGGGGCCCTGCTAACTAGTCCTAGTGAAGGAGATTCCCAGTGAAGAGATTAAGGACCTAATGAACTTTGTGTTCACAAGAGTTCCTACTGCAAAAGGAGCAGGAGTTATTTTCCAGGAATACAGCTATTAGGATGATGTATGTGCACTATTACAGAAATATGTGGGGTAGCTTTAGGCTTAGCTTCAATGAAGGGACATTGAACCACGGGAGCATTGCAAAAGAAAGTCACAAACTTCCTGTTGGAGGAAGGCATAAGAAACATGCAGTTTTTTTTTATTCCCTTGACCTATCAAAACAGGGGGGCTCCTCAATTAAGTCCCTTAAAGCAGGAGAAAATACTGTTTTAGTATCAGCTCTTTAGAGCAGTAATGAAAATCATAAGACAAAATAAAGGTTATAGCTGGAAAGTTGGGCAGATTCAAATCAAGAGTAATGCACAACATTTTTCACAATAGAAATGATTCATTATTCAGACAAATTATTAAGGGAAGCAAGAAGTTCTTCATCTTGCTAAATCTTCGAACCATGACAGGTCGCTTTTCTAGCTGATACGCTTTAGTCAAACAAAAGTTACTGATGAATAGGGATAACTGACAGAGATTTATTGGTTCCTCCTTTGCCTCCATTATGCAACTGAGGCTTTTGGCTATTCATACAGTTTTAATTTTTCAGGGACTTTTTATAAGCAACCGAGTTTGACCCAGCTGCATTTGAATATGGCGCTGTTAATAATAATGAGCTAATTCAGAAAGTTAAAAAATTGCTTTAGGTCTTAGAAATGAAGGTTCCTTGAAAACATAACATATGAATTTGAGTTCTATGGGAAATATTACAAGAAAAATAACTAAATTAGTAAAATTAGAGTAAATAGACTTTACCGTTTCTAATTAGAATCATAATATATATTGTTAGATCCCCATTGCAGTACAAATATATAGATATCATAAACAGACACAAGAAAAGCCTGAATAATCACTGCATCAACTACTTCCTGCTCTTAATGCAGAAGTCTTTTCTACACTGACCTAAAGTTTGAGTTTTTCCTCAAGTATTTGTTGGGAAAATTCTTGACTGTGTCAGTAAAAGTTCTGACATTAGAGATCTCAGGACTGTTCCACCCTGAAATTGTCACTTTGTGTGGTGCCACCGAAAGTCCCCGTTGTTTTGTGTATTGCAGGTGATGGGTCAGGCTACAGTGAATTTTTCTGAATGTGAACTTAACTACAGTACACCTTAATTGTGAGACAACCACAACAACATTGTTCCCAGGCGCCATAGAAAAAGGGAACAAAAGATCCTCCGGGGAGAAATGTTCTGTCATGTGTCAAAGTGTACCTGAAAATGGGACATTGCACCACTTTGACAGCTGTCTGCTGACACCGCAGAAGAAACGGGAGTCTGTCTGGTGGACGAAGCTGACAGAGATAGAAATGAGATTTCTGGAGAGAATGAGAATGAAGTGAGAGTCCGAGAATGAAGAACTTCTGTTAGGAATGGGACCAGAATGGAGAAAAGGGCAAACGTTGTGTTTACTATAGTAATACAAGAAATCTCAAAGAAGAAAATAAGTCCTGATACACTCTCAGCAATATGTAAAAATAAAAAAGAGAGGGAAGTACTTTGTTGCATATGTACTGCTTTAGGTTCAAGGCATAGCACAGATCTCACAGAAAGGCATAAGACATACATACTTTTTATAAGGGTTAAATGAAGTCCTGCTGTGCTGCAGAGGTGATTGCAGCAGCAGAGGAGCTTTGTGACCCAAAGGACTGAGGTGAGTGCCACAGAAAGCTGCTGGTGCTTAGGAGCTGAATTTTAGTAGCTGGAAAATATGCCATGAATGATGTACAGGCAGTCTGTGTGTCTGTGGCTGGGGAAATCAGGCTTTGATTTAGCTGTGTGTAATCCAGCTGGAGGTAAGTGTGGCAGTCATCACTGCTGTGTGGATACTTTGGTTTTCAGGTAATGGTTTCAGGGACAACCTGAACCATACCTGTTTTAAAGCTTGCTTATGGGTGAATGGATAGTTTTCTTTTAAAACTTTCATTATTGGACTCATCAGCAAAAATAAAACTTCTTTGCAATTTGTAATTTCCAGTTGCGTGAGGTAAGAGATAGCATTGTCGGTTGTGAAGTTGTTAGCCATCTCCAGACCTGTCCATCTTTTGCTGGTGTTTAAATGCATGAATTTTTTAAAAAGAGATATTTTAATGAGAAATCAAAGTGATTTTTTCTGTTTTTTTTTTCTTTTTTCTTTTTTTTGTTAAATCAATTGAGAATAAGAATCAATCTAAATTGAGTCCCAGATTCAGCATTCTTCCTTTAAAACTTCTACTATTATTTATTTGTTTTAATTGCACTTCAAACCAAAAGCAGAAATACTCTCACCAGCACAGTAGATGCCGGCTAACCAGACTCTGGCACCAAAACATCATCTATGAGACCCCCAAAAAGAGGAAACTTTAAGTAGAAATTTTCTAAAGAATAAAATTTGGTTTCTGTTTTCTGGATAACTCAGATCTTAAACATTTCCTTTTGCTTCGAGTATGTCAGACTCCCCATAACTTTCATTACAACCAACGATCTCTCCCTTTTGAAAGGAATGGGTGTTTTCTTATCACAATAGAAGACTAATGTATGTGTCAGTTTTTATTAGAAGTGTTTTCGTTTTCCATCTGATGTGAAATAAATAGTTATAGGAAAGCAAAACATCCAGAGAAGTACTAATGGGTCAAATATATAGTCAGTCTTTATTAGAGTTCTTTGCTGTGGCTGAATGTGACTTGACACAAGCATTGTGAGCTTTGTTAATAACAGCACACTTTATGATGTGGGTGATGGAGTCAACCAATTAATTACTCCAGACGTGAACAACAAAAGTGTGAAATGCCATCTTAACGTGTGTTATGGCGTCCTGGGTTTGTCCTCTGTACTGTTCCTGGGAGTGGGCCTTGATTCCTGTGAAGAGTGCGGGTTGAGTGCAGGACTTTGTGGCTCCTGGGAGATGTACTTTTGATGCTGCTTATGTTGGGAGCTTCTGCTTGGCCTGGGTCATCATCATTTCTGCCTGCAAAGTAACGCATCTTGTTGACAGGCTTTAGATTGCTAGGGCTGTATAAACACTGTGAATAAGTCAAGGCTAATGGAAGACCTTTTAAAGTGCGTGGTAATCAGTGTGAGGCAAAGAGACTGAAGTTGTAAAGCTCTTTGAGAAGCACACTGCAGTAAGGTATTGTTTTTTTTCTGTCTCTCTCCACAATCTCACTGCCTGCCCTCTCTGCAGATACCTGTGCTTTCTCCCACCACTTTGTGAAGCCTCGGTTTCGTCATCTCTGGTACTTTCTGTCCATTTCTTCATGTTCTGAAGGGATCAAAGCCTACATGACAAACTCCTCCTTTCCAGGACCACTGCTTGGTTTAGTGCTGCTCCATCCATGGAGTACTGAAGAGAGTCTGACATTTGAATGCATGCTACTGAAATGTGAACACTTTGTACATTTGAATTAATGCTGTCTTTTTTTTCTACACAGAAATGGTATTTTTAAGCTATTTCCTTTAGCTAAATGATGAGACTAGAGACCCTGGAGCTGGGAAGGATGGCTGTGGAAGTGCAGATGATCTTGACCTGCGCTGTTGGCTGAGTGGGTCAGGCAGTGCTACCAGTTGGTGTCCCTTGGCTGTCCTGTGCCAACAGTGAAAGGGAGTGAGGTGAACCCCAGCATCAGCAGTCCTGGGGGGAAAATTTTTCTCCCACAGCTTATGTGTGGAAACCTCTTGTATTGATGCTAGAAGAGGATGGGAGTTTTGCCCTGTTTATGCTTAGGAAGCATATTTATGGCTGCTGCCAGTGAAGCACTTTATACACATTACTGCTATTTGGATAATAAGCTGCTGAGATGAGGAGAATTTTGGAGTTCATACCACTTTTAAAGTTCATAAAATGTTTTTAAGTACTAAAAATGTGACTTGAAGGAATGTCTGTGTGCTGCAGTGTCGCAAGAGTAAAATAATGGCATGTTTTACATGAGACACTGGAAATATTTTTCCCTTTCTACTTGGATTGAAATATCTTTCCAGCCACTTGCCTAGACATTTGACAAGAGGCTGATGAACTGTTATGGAGTTTTACTGTTTAAGTTAGCTTAAGTGGTCATATTTGTACCTGAATGGAGAGACATTTATTTTACTCAGCTGTGTGGAAGGAAATCTAAACTGTGAGATACACATTTTAGAATATGCTTTTTTAAATTTTTTTCTCCCTGATGAGAAAATTCATTATCCTGAATTAAACTGAACATCAAAATGTCCCTTACTGTCTTTAAAAGTAGCCAAGACATGTTCCACATGCAGTGGGTAGAGTTTTACTGGAGCTGGTATTGCAGCTTGCAATATTTGTTTATGACAATGGCAGCCATCATTTTAGAAAAAGGAAAACAAATACCATCTTCATTTTCTTCCTTGTTTTGCACCCCATGCATCTCCAGAAGTTAGTGATGTGGTATCCAGAAGTGATTCATATGAATCATACAGAATTTGAAACCATAACACGGGATTTTAATAACTTTTATGCTCCTTAATAGCAGTCGCCAGATTTATATTCATATTTAAATATATAGAAACAGTAGCATCTGTTAGAGATATTATTTTATGCTTTGTGAGGTGAACTAGTACTCATTCAGCTGATGGGACATAGGATGGAGGCCTTCCCTGCAGAAATAAAGGACAAATAGTACAAAATCTCATCCAGTGAGAACTGAGCTGACAATGAAAGTTCAGGGCTGTGGTGTCCCATTTGGATAAAACAAGAGGCTTCTTTGCCAGCTTCAAACACAGATTCTCTCATCCCTGAGAAAGACAGTTTTGCAGTAGCTCTTCAACCAGACCAGTTAGTAACCCTTGACCATTAGTGTTCTCGCAGCAAGAATTAAGGGCACAGTATGAGCAACCTCCACAGCGCTCCTTGAGTGAACCATCACAGGTGGGATTTTGACTCATTCCTCCGACAGTGCAGATAAGCTCTGACTAGACAGTAGGAATTTCTCCATGAAAGGAAATTGCCAGGTGGTTTAGGGCCAATATGTCCAACCCTACCTCATTTCCTTACAGCACTGAGGGAGGGGTCGTGGCTGTGTTCCAGTGGTTCGTGGGTGCCAGCGGATTCCTGGGGACTAAACAGGAGCTTAGAAAGCCTGGGGGCCACTCATGGTCATGCCAGAGATGTGACTGGTGCCAGCAGAGAGTTTGCTATGGGAGCTCACAGCTAGTTGTCTCCCCACTCAGCTCCTTAAGTTCAAGTGTATGGTGTAAGTTTGCTTGTGATAATTTTAGTTATAACTAAAAAAACTCAGATATTGGTTCACTGGGGCAAAGTAGTTACGCTTGGTAGGAACTCAAATAAAATGGGATGGGAAATGTATAAAAACCCTGGAACTAACAGCACTGAAAATATCCTTCAGTGTTTCTGCTGAAAGTGGAAAAAAAGAAGGGATTATTTTGATTTTTTTTGTTAAAAAACAGCAAACAAAACAGATGGGAAATGTCTCCGATTTGTGTCTTCCTAATGTGAAGCACCAAAGGGTATTTTTTCTAGTTTTTGTTTTGAACATGGGGGTGGAAGTAGATTAATGGGTTTTGGTTTAGCCTCCAGTTCTTACATGCCTTGCACTTGAAAATAGTGCTTTTTTCCTCCTTTGTACCAGATGTTACACTCTGGAGAATAATTTCTTTGTATTTTCCAAGTTCACTGAACTGCCTTGTATTTTAATGATGTTGGTTAGGAAATGTACCAGTTCATAACCAATGATGTACCTAAGGCTGTTTATAGACTGCAGTTTGGGATCCATCACAACTGAAAGGGCTTAAGAAGATGAAACTTGATACTTTTGGACAGCTGTGTTCTAGGGCTGAGGAGGGACAATCAAAAGAGGAAGGATGACACTGATTTTTTACTTGATGAGAAGTTGGGGAGTTTGCAGTTATTTAAACAATTCCTCAGGATTTACCGGATCCGAATGATCCCTGAGTAGCAGGGCAACACACAGTAAGTTCAGATGTTTGACGCTTAAGCTGGTTATGGCAATTTAATGTAGATAATATTTTGTGAGCCTTTTTTTTTTTTAACTTTGCAGGGAATGGTTTGTGAAAAGTGCATAATTTCCTGATGGATTTTGTGTTCTCTTTGTGGACAGGGTGTAACACCAGACATTTCTCTGAAATTCTCAGTTCCATTTCCAAGTATTATTTCCAGTGAATTAATTGTGTAAGATAATTTACTGTTAGTCACTCCATTACACTTCTCCCTTTGTTTTGCATCATGTTTCTCTGCTTGCTTCTTTCACTTTCTTTTATGCACCCATTAAACCCCAAAGAAGCTGCTTGAATAAGTTTGTCCCTTAAGATTCTCTGCCTCTAAGTCCTAAGACTGGCACATTCCTCTGTGAGCTCTGTGTATACCATGGCATTTTTGTGGACTAACACTCTGCAGCTGCATGGCTAGTTAGCGCAATCAATGTCCTTAATTAACAGAGGCTCCCATTAAGGAGTGGAATCCACAATTCAGTGCTCCCCCTAAAGGATTTGTCATGATGACATATCTTTAAAATGCCTACTAATGGTTACGGGAACCTGGAGTAACAAGCTCAGCTGTGGGAATCTACAGCATAGGTGTCTCAGTTTAGGAAAGATCAGCGATCATTTGAGTTATGTCATCTTCTAAAAACTGGTCTGTAGTGGGTTAGTTCATCACCATCCTTGTTTTTGTTAAAGTTTGAGCTCTCTAGGGGAGGGACCGTGTAACCTCTTATTTCCCCAGTGCTTAATGCACAGAGTTCAGGCATTAGTTAATTAGTGTACTAACAATTTCAGGAACTTAGGGTCAAGTCAAACCAAACCACAGGGCAATACAAATACTGCAAAATTCAGTGCAAAATTCAGAACTGCTTGTTTAACTAAGACAGGAATCTGTCTTGTTTTATGAAAAATACTCATTTACCAAGGGTCTTTTAGATAAATTGCAGGTTTTGAACAGCTGCATCCATCAGATTACAAGTAGGAAGAGTAAGCCACTGTGGAATGATGCGTTTTCTTTCTATAGCAACACCATTGTGGCAATAGTTCAAAAACAAGTAGAAGAAAGAAACAAAATATGGTTGGGTAGTTCAAGTACAAGGATGTATAAAATGTCACACAGGGCATAAAATCAAATAGTAGCTGGGAAGGATGCCAGGAAGACTTATGGTTTCAGTTCTGAAGGGCTTTTAGTTACATGTCTTCTTTTTCTTTTTTTCTTCCTTTTTCTCTTTTTTTTTTTAATTAAATACCATTTTGTCTTCTATAGTCTTTCCTTCAAGGGCTTCTCATGTAGTTGTTTATTAGTAAACAGCTGCTCGCAATGGAAGACAATTACTTTGTAGCCATGGTGTTTTCTGCTAGATATGTTTGTTGATTGGGGACTGGTTGCGCTTCTGTTTGCTCCAGCATAATCCAGATAAGTATGTTAAAATAGGCAGATAGCTCACAGAAGGGCTGCATAAATACCAGATAACAAACATAATTGCACGTAAAACTTTTGACCTTAAGAAATTTTTAAAATAAAGTAACTCTTCAAAGTGTACTAAGTATACATGCTTATATGACAGCTTTAATATAATTTATATAATTACTTACAAACTATATACTACCTGTCTATATATTATACATATACATGTATATGTAATTATTACAAACATGTTTCCTAAGCCTGTGAGGTAGATGCTTGCGAAATAATATACTTTTTTGGTATTCAGTTGCAACAGTATCAGAATTGCTGCTGTTGTTCTATTGTTTGTTTAGGCTGTTTAAAAGATGGGATTTTTTTGAGACGGAAACTGCTAAGACATTTTAACAGCTGTAGATTTGTTAAGTCACAGTTCCGCAGTTAACCTCTTTCTTGTCACCTGATGTAAGTTCTTTCACTTGGAATTGTTTTGAACAATGTAGGGGGATTGAAATCTGGGCACTTAACATTTTGCCTAGACTTGAAACTTGCTGAATAAATGAAAGATGCTAAGCTACAACATACTAATGTTAGTGATCTAAATGTATTCTCTTTGAATAATCAAAGAAATATTGTCTCTAGGATGTAGGATCTTTAAGTTAAGACAAATAGGTCATTACAGCTGCAGGTGAGGTTTTTTGTTTGTTTGTTTTACAGAGATACAGAGTGGCTTAGGGACAGTGAATATAATATCCTACAAGACTGGGCTTTTATGAATAACACTGTTAGGCTGTCATATCCTAGTCTGTAGAGGACTTTTCAAAACGTTTTGGTATTTTGAAGAGAAAAGTTTGTAATATTTTTTTTCTTGTGCTTGCATGAGGTGAACAACATAATGTCTCCTGGGATTAACAAGTAGATGGCAATTGGTAATGGCTAAAATCCAACTGTGAAGAATCACAGAATGATCTTCGGTTTTGGCGTTGTAATGGTGGGTGAGGTTCTGTTTGAATAACTGTGAAATGTTGCATGTAAGGAAGAGTGATCTTAACTATAAACCACTGAGCTGGGTATTGCCACACAAGAATAAGATCTAGAGGTTATTTTTGATCCATGGAGCTGTCAGTGCAGTGTTCATTAACAATCAAAAAAGCAGATGTAATGTTGGTAGTTATTAGAAAAAGAGAACAGGGAGCAAGACAGAGCATTGGAGCATTTGTGATGTTCAAGCATCTCTGAGAACAAAGAGGCTTCACAAAACTGAGCAAGGTTTGGAGGACTCTGATCGTCCAAATTTGGGAATTACTCCATCTCCAGTGAGATGACCGGGTGGGATATGATAGAGAGGAGAAGCAAATGACAGAGCTACAAATTTCTGGAGACTGGGAGAGTTTTGGGGCAGCACCACCATTTCCCATGCTTTCCCCTGTTCTTAACCTTTTCCCTGGGCATCTGCTTCAAGGTGATCATGGAAACAGGCTCCTGGAGAAGGTAGATCTTCAATCTGGTCCTCTTACTCCTGAAGTAATCTGTTGGCTACAGTAATCCCTAGGTAACTTGGATGGAGTACAGCACAACTCCAGAAGAAGTGCAGAGTTTGGGCAGGAAAGGGAAGATTTTGCTATTTGAGTCCTGTGATGCACTGAGCCCAGAACATCTCCAGCTCTCTAAGTCTCACTAGGCCAGTTTTCTCCTAGCTGCTTCCCAGTACACTGCTTCAAATAGTTTTCCTTCTCCCCAGAAGCCTGTGGTCTCTTGTCAGTGATTCCACTTAGAGCATGCAACTGTTTGAATTGTTTCCTGAGGATGATTTGGCCATCTGCTTCTGTGACTTTGACAGGCTCTTCTTCCCTTCCAGTAGCTGCTCTGTACAGCAGATGAGAGCCTGTTTGCATTCAGCCAGCTTGCTCCAAGTATGAAAGTCAGAGGAGAGGAAAGCTGGGCATGTATTGCTGAAAATCTTCCAGCCCCATCCATGCTCGTGTTGCACCAAGTTAAACTCTCACATACTTTGTGACATGCAGCTTATATCATCTTACAGATGAGCTCTGACTTTGGCCTGCTAAATTGAGCTTGAGCGTGGGAGATGTAAATGTCAGAAGGCTAAGCAGGTCAGAGCAGCTGAAGAGCAAAAGTTAAAGTTGGCCTTACTGTTACATTTGTGCTTTACCATGTGCAGATGCAGTTGCCTTTGAAGAAACACTATTAACCAAGAACATATCCTGCGGTAGTGCAAATGATAGATGAAATCATTTGACAGAAGTGTAAGAGAAAAGATTCTTTTTTATTTCAGCTTATTTATCCTCTTGCTGACACATGTTGTACATCTAGTCAGTTCCTCATCTCTTAGTTGTTTAGTTTTTATTTTCCAGAAGAAAACATAACTATAAATTCACAGCAGTAATATTTAACCCAGTGGTCCCAAACTGCTTTTGCTTTGTTGACATCTTCTGAAGGCAGCAGTCTCTTGGTATTGATTTAGAGGGGGTACTGTGTTTGGATAAGGAATTAAAATTTCAGTGTATAGTTAGTTAGCATTACTTAACATAAGTTTTAATGCTAGCAGGATTCTATGTCTGACTTCTGTGTCTGACTTCTATGTCTGACTTCGGTTTCTACCCTAAGAAAGCGTATATGGAATAGAAAACTTATTTTGTAGTGTATTTATTTAAATACTCTGACTGATCTTTCAGGATCTTTAAGATTGTTAACCACAAC